>NC_080196.1:71229083-72530583 GCF_030028045.1 Hippopotamus amphibius kiboko
TCCGCTGAAAAAAAAGAACTAAACAGAAACGCCTCCGCCATTGTTAGCAGTGATTATTACCCCTGCACGGGCATTGTAATCACTCTAGAGCTTTGTTAGCACAGATCCTGAGACCCCCAACGTCACACCCACTCCAAGAAATTCTGGACCAGCGGTTGGGTTCAGACAGGGCATAACTGTTAGACCAGGCCAAGAAGGCTCATCTGCTTTAGATGATCTCAAACATCACAGACACAGGAATACAAACACTTTTTTTTTCTTTTCAGCCTCATGTTTTAAAGTTTCATAACCCATTGAGCACACACAAAATATGGGAGAGGGACAGTGACTGAATTGGGCCCTCTGGTCGCATGGGGTGGAGTTGGGCTGGGGGATAAAAGATTAGCCTGTGCCCTTCTTTTTTAAATTAACTTTTTTTTATTGGAATATAGTTGATTTACAATGTTGTGTTAGTTTCCGGTGTACATCAAAGTGAATCAGTTATACATATACATATACCCCCTCTTTTTTAAATTCCTTTCCCATATAGATCATTAGAGTATTGAGTAGAGTTCCCTGTGCTGTACAGTAGGTCCTTATTAGTTATCTATTTTATATATAGGAGTGTGTGTATATCATTCCCAATCTCCCAATTTATCCCTCCCCCCACTCCCTCCGCCCCTGGTGACCATAAGTTTGTTTTCTACATCTGACTCTATTTCTGTTTTCTAAATAAGTTCATTTGTACCTTTTTTTTTTACATTCCACATATAAGCGGTATCATATGATATTTGTCTTTCTCTGTCTGGCTTAGTTCCCTCAGTATGACAATCTCTAGCCTGTGCCCTTTGAAACCAGAGAATGAAAGACTGCTTCTGTTTTCAGGTAGACACCTCCCATATCCTGAAGTGGAAAGATGTAGGCAGACAGCATTCCTCCGGCTAGAGTACTTCCACCCTCCCCTCTGCTTAGGAGGTGGGTGCAGTGGGCGGGTGTAGTTCTGGGTGGTACTTAGAGCTACCTGGCAATCCCAGGTCAGAAAAGTGAGGCATGAGGTAAGGGGACCTTCCTTCCCAGGAACCTAACGAATTTTACTGAGTCATCTCACCCTTGATGACGGCAGGTCCAGCCACTGCCCAGGAGTCCCCGGCTTTGTCTGGTTTCTGCCATGCCCTCCTCCAGAAGGTCCGTTGGGCCACTAAGTCCCCTGTGGCAGGGTGGGCCTCAGGGATAGGGGGCTTCTTTAGCCTGTAGGCCCAGAGCAGTCCTTTGGGACAGGCTGCAGACACCGGGTGGAAACAAGGACCGGGTCTTGGGTATCGATTACTTTAAAACTTTTGAGTATTTAGATACACATTCATCCTCCTGCTCTAGGCCCCGTAAATGTTGAGGATGATCCTGACCAGACACCTGCAGCTTAAAAACTCAATATGTGATTCCAGTAAGAAGCCAAGATGGCACCCACTCACCTCTCATCTATAGGATAAAATGCAAACCTTGGAGTACAAACTCCAAGGCCCTCTGGTCTCCTTTGGAGAGCATGCACCCCACTTCCCTAGACTTACTTCCCGTTCTGCTCTTTTATGTAAAACTGTTGTAATTGTGTCCTGTTTAACACTGTTCCACCAACATACTCACCCCTTTCTCTGCAGGTACAAAGTTTACTTGCATTCCAAGACCTCACTCCAATATCATCTCTTCCACAAAGCTTTCCTCACCACAGAGCTGAGTGTTCTCTCCTCCTTCTGTGCACCTGTATTATTTTTCTGCCCCTTTGCTATAGACCCTTGCATTTTCTACTCTATATTCTGATTATTGATATTCCTGTGTGATTTTGTAACTAGATAGTATCATCCCAACGGGAAGAAATCATGTTTGGCTCATTTCTATGTCCACTGTTAGACCTTGCACATCATAGGCATCCGACCAATTGCTGGTCCATTGTAAGTCCTTCCGCTCACTAAATTATCCTAGAAGCCAGAGGGACTGCTGGATGCAGGCAGGGTGCTTCCTGTACCCTGGACCGCTCAGACCTGGTGTGCCATTGACTCTTATAAGGCAGGAAGCAGGTGTTGTCCTTTGCCCTCCCAGGTGAGGAATCCGAAGACACAGCTAAGGCTGCACGTGGTTTCTACGAATAATGGTCACACAGTTCGGGAATGAAAGAACCAAAGAGCATGGGGACCCACGCTTTTATTTCACCTTTATGTCCCCATCCCATAACTGCCTGTAGAACGTTGAACCATTTGCTTGGGGCAAGACTTGGCATCTGATATTTCTTTTCTCGAATGTACGCATGGCAATGTCATTCCCTGCTGCCTTTTCAGTGTAGCATGAACTTTACAACTTCTAAATTTAAAGTGGGATTGCATTACCTTGCACTATTCTTATCAAAATGGCCATGCACTCAAGGAGACAACTTAGACCTAAAGAGAGTGTCTCTTGGCAGGTTCAGTGCTAATGGTGGTAGTAAAGATCCCATCCCCCTTATTCTCTTTTAAGATTACCTTCTAGAATTGGAAGTTGTGCTTTTAAAAAGCTACCCAATGTGTGCGTCTTTTTTAAAACCCTTGAAAGCAAGACTGAAATGATCCAAAAGTTGTGGGTGGCACTAATGGTGGTTAACAAAGAAGGATTTATGAAAGATGGGCTTTATTAAAGTTCAGAAGACTTCATGGCTAGAAGATACTCAGGTGTAAGTGTCAAAGGGCTGGCACTCGCCTCTTTAATTGGAAGCCAAGAAAGTTAAAACATTGTGTAAGGATGTTTATGGAAAAAGACAACAGACAGTAGTGTCTGGAAATATATTGTCACCACAAAGGGAGGGAGGAGAAGACAGCCCTAGGGTGTTTTAAAAGCGTGAACACCAAGAGGAAAATAATGGTTGAAATAAAGAAAATTGTTTATTAGCAACACTGCAAGAGCTGTTAGCAATCAAATATGCAGATAACTGTCCCTCCAGCATTCCCACTCAAGATCATTCCCACTCAGCGCGCTTCTGAATAAGTGTGACCAAGAGTTTTGCTAGTCACTCAATGTACCATCTCATTTATTTGTCACAACCCGCCCAGGAAGATGTGTATTTTCATCTTTTTGTACAGGTGGAAACTCACGCTTGAAAGATTTGGTAATTTTTCAGGCCCTGTCATGCTTAGCATTAAATTAGTAATGATAATGGTTAGCGTTATTGTTGTTTAATAAACTTTCTGTGTGTGGGCATTATGCTAAATTTCACATAAAATTACCTCATTTAAACCTCACAGCAGTAACCTTGGGAGGCAGGTACAAGTCAAGGGAGTGAAGGTTCGTGAGGCTGAGCGGCTTGCCCCAGATCACACCCCAGGATGGAAGCAGGCAGTGCCGCCCTCCCGGGCAAGCACCAGCCAGTCCTCTGCTGGTTCTCTGCTCACACAGATGATGAGCGGCAGAGCTGGAATCTGAACGTAGGTGGATGGATCTCATTCTGAAATCCTTTCTCTTCACTGTTGTGCTGCCCTACTACTGGTTCTGGGAGTTCTTCTGTGAATTAAATGATCCCAGTTATGACCACGCTGGCCAGCGCTCCAGTTTTAACACCAGCACTGAAGCAATTGGTTACGAGAGTCTAGAATACAGAAATAAACCATGTGGTAGGTCTTTTTTTTTCAAAAAACGTTTTAACTATCAAGATGAGGATGTACTCACTCTGGGGCTCCTGGTGAGCATTAAATTACTTTTTTAATTAAGTGAAAAATCAAATGAATCTTGGTCTAAGAGAAAAACTATCTGTCGCCTGAAAAGAGATTAAAAGCTAAAAAAAGTATACATTGGGATAACCTGTTGCCCACTGGCAAGCTTCCTCAGCAGAGCCCACACCAAATTATTATGGACATAAAACAAGAATTGAAGTAGAAACCTTTATTCTCACCAACTATAAAATCTTCTCTTGTTCTTCTATTTTCAGAAAAGTACCTTCTAAAAACTTTCATAAGTTCTTCCCTATTAGTAATAATGTGTCACTGTATATGTACTCATGTGAGAAAATATAGGATTCTAAAACTGCTGAAAATGTAACATCTCATAAAAAGAATAGGGACTTCCCTGGTGGGCCAGTGGTTAAGACTTCCCCTTCCAATGCGGGGGCTGCAAGTTCGATCCCTGGTTGGGGAGTTAAGATCCCACATGCCTGGGGCCAAAAAAACAAAACCTGAAACAGAAGCAATATTGTAACAAATTCAGTGAAGACTTTTAAAATGATCCACATCAAAAAAATCTTAAAAAAAAAAAAAAGAATAAAAATAGAGAATTTTTACCATCTAATGTAAATGTATCACACCACCTAAAATGTTATCACCCAATAGGCCAGGGAAATCTATTCCACAAGTGATTTCCAGTCAATCTGTTTCTCTTCTTTTCCTCCTCTCTTTTGAGTTTTCTAATCACACACCTTCCTATTTGCTGGCATCTGTACCTGAAGAGGAGCATAACTGGGTAACTGCGTTTTTTCAGCTCAGCAGATGTTATGAGCAAAATTGTCAGCACCACCATTTGGGATTTTTCCTCAACACATAGTAACACCTCAGTAGCCACTTTCTACGAGCCAGATACACAGTTAGTGGAGACCTATCACCATTCAGTAACTCAAACACCACCTCCCTAGAGAAAATCTTTCTTTCACTTCTTGGGTTAAAGCTATGATCAAACTGGTCCAAAGAGCCCATTTGTCATCACAATTGAATGTACATTCTAAAATGCAGTATTTTTTTTAAAAATCTACCTTTATTTTACTTATGTTATTCTTTCTTCTCATGATAAAGAACTGAGTGAAGAACTCAAGTGAAAACTTGATATCTTCTGGAATTGGGTGAAAGAGGCACCTGCGTAGTCATCATTTTGAATAAAAGTTGTTTGTGGACATAAAAAAAAATGTGTTTTAGGAACTAGTGATCAAGCAACATATGATATATGACATGATTTAGTTTATGTAAAATTCCAAAAAAAATGCAAACCACCTATAGTGACAAAAAGCAGTTAAGGAGTTGCCTTATCTGGCTGGGGGCAAAAGAATGGATGGATTGCAAAAACCACAAGGAACGTTTTTGTTGTGATGGAAATTTTCTGTATCTTTATTTTGGCGGTAGTTTCACAGGTGTGCACATTTGTCATAATTCATCAAAATGTATACTTTAGATTCAATTTATTGTGTATAAATTATACCTTAATAAAGTTGATTTAAAAAAGAAAAAAAAAGAAGTAGTGATCAAGGGATCAAAAATATTTTTATAGTATATACAGATTGTTGCTTAAGTTGAGCTTTATTCCCTATAATGACGCTAAAATGACTATTTCCTTTGTATTTACAAATTGTAACCCTTTTTTATCTTTATCAGTTTGAATTTCACTGTTTCCAACATTTGGCCACAATAAATATTTCTAAAAGCCCAAAAAGAAAAAAATAACAAGTAATGGTCATGAATACAAGGCCAATTCTGTAGAATCCATGCTATATAAATGGTTTTGGCCCCTCAGGGCAGATCCCACAAGCATCCCTGATATTGTGTGCAGACTTCTGTGCGTAGCTGAATTTGACTGAGAAAATGGTCCTCATCAGAATTTCAAGAGTGAAAGAAAGCGTCCTAGAGAGTTTTTCTACCTCTCACTAGAAAAAGTGATCAAATCTATCTCTTTGATGATGCATAAATTAAAACAAATTTTACTGAAACTTTCTTTTGTAAAGTTCTGTAGCACTTATCAGAGAACAAATTTCTGGGAAGGAAAAGATACACAGACAAGTAGTGAAACTTCAGAGTACCAGTAAGGATCTCAGTGAAAGCTACCTTGCTTCATTTTCCATAATGTGGAAAAAGTTATTATCCACAGAAGTCTTAAGTTATACTCTGTGGTCGATCATCAAACAAGGATAGAATAAACAAGATTATTCACTGTTTCATCACTGGTAAGTGCCTTGCTCAAAATGTATTAAAAGGAAATATTTCCGTCATACTATTACTGGATAATTCAATTAGGCCAATGTTCTGTGGATGTGAAATAATGTAATTTACTATGTTGACGAATTAACCAATCAGATTTCTTTCATTTTCTAAGGCAATGGATTGACTAAAATGTGACCATAAACAAAATAGATTTTATTAAGCGTAATCTGCTTTGTAAACAAATGAAATTAATTCTTTGCCTGACCTAAAGCTTTGAAAATGAAAGACCAAAATTGAACACATGCTTCCAATTTTGTTTCTGTTACTGAGATGACACTGAATATAAAAGTTACAATTTAACTTCCCCTCAAGTATTTCATACTTGAGACTAAATGACTCTTAGAAATATGTTCATCAACAGATGGGAGCCACTTATGGCCTCATAAACTCCAAAGCAAGTGAAATTATCTCAGCAAAATAGAAAGATTACAAGAAAGCCTCATCTGCTTATCTCAGAGATGATTCATGCATTGCATATTGTCTCAATGGTGCAATGAATATTGACAGATAATCACCCATCTTCATACAAGAGAAATCCTGAAAAAAAGAATGCTAGCGGTGCATATCTGTCATCAATCAGTAAGCAATTTCCACATGTACTCTGTGTTTAGAGCTGTACTAAGTACGATGGAGGATGTGAAGGGAAGGGTCGGCACAGAGCCTGTTCTGGAGGGAATTTCTATCTTGAAAGAGAAGGCTAACACACCATCAACGCTGCACAGAGAGGGTGTTATTACTCGCTTGCTTGTTAACTACACAGTGTAGATAGTGAGAGTTTGGAGAAGTCAACAGCCCATAAACAGTGGCCAGGGAAGGATCAGGGCGAACTTTGAAAACCAAAGTTCCTTGTGTTTGATTCAGCAGGAACTTTAAAGTGGTGACACTGAAAATCTTGGAGTCGAGAAAATTAGCAAAATTAGTGTGGACTCTTAAACCCACATCCTATATTTTCCTTTCCACTCCATCTCCACCAATGCCAGCCATCAACTTCTCCCCAGGCTACTCTGCTTCCACTTTTAGCAGCCCTCTGTCCATTCTCCACTTGACTGGCAGAGTGAGCTTCATAAAATATCCATCACATCATGTTATGCCCCGTCTAAAAGTTCCGGTGGCTTATATTACGTCTCTAATAAAACCCTGCATCCTTCCCATGACCTAAATCGTGAATCTTAAATTCTCCATGACCTGGTACTCCTACAGCATGTGGTCCTGCCCTCCTCTTTGATCTCATCGTGTGTCCCCGGGCCCTTGTCACTTACACGACAACCACGCTGCCTGCCCTCTGTCCCTCCCCTTGGCCAGGCTTGTTCTCCTTCAAGGGCCCTTTGCCCTCACTGCCCCGGCCTGCAGTGCTCTGCTCCCAGATCTGAGGTTTCTTCTTGTCATTCAGATCTCAGCTCAAGTAGCTTCTCCACAAATAGATCTTCCCTAGACATCTAGGTCATGTGGTCTCCCCACTCTCCGCCTGCCACTCACACTCTGTCACATTGCCCTGTTTTAGTGCTTGCATCACACATATTGTCATCAAAATTTTTGTTCATTTATCTGTTCATTATCTACCTTCACCCAAAGGAATGTAAGTACCATAAGAACAGGACGCTTGTCAGAGTTGTTTGCGCCTCGGACCCCAACGCCATTAAACGGGGCACATATTAGATGCTCTTAACAAATACTCATCGCATGAATGCATCGCTTAATTCTGCTAGCAGGCTATGACAAAAGTCTAGGTGTGAAAAAATGTGTCTAAGTGATATATTGACAGCGGGAATAAACAATTTAGAGAAAAAATGAATAGAGCTTGGTGTCTGAGTATGGGAAGCGAATTAACAATCACCGACAAGTATTAATGCAAGGTCCCCAGGGTTACTGCAGGAAGGGATTCTCTTGGCAGAAGTATAAAAGTTGTGGTTAAAAGCCACATCTAATGAGTATATATCACATGGCAGGCAATGTGTATTTGTTCTGTTTATTTCTCACAAGTCCATAAAGTTGGCATCGGTCTCTCTCTTTTATACATGGGAGGTTAAGTCAACGACCCCAAGTCAGTTGGTTAGGTATCCTATTCTAGTGCATAAGGTTGATTTGGTAGAAAGTACTGATTTAAGGTCAACTGACAGTTGCAAGTAAAGCATGAATAGGAGTAAACATTTTCTAAGTCTGGTCTCCCTCCCATTTCACAAGTTTTTGGGCTGAAGTAGGTGTGAGATGTGTGTCTCACAACCTACCTTGGCACTCAGGGCTTCTTCTGGGCACCTGTAGACCTCCACAGTTATCTTCCTCATCTGTAACCATGCAGGGCTGGGGGCTGGAAATACCTTGAAGAAGACACCAGACAGGAAAGTGACTGGATGGAGATAAGAGATGAGATCAGCAGAGCAGAATGATACCAATTACCTTGGAGACAACCAACTGCTGGAAGGTGATAGCATCCCTGAGAAATTAAACAGAATGCAATACACAAAACTTTTTGGTTTCTGTCTTTGGGGCCAACCATCTGATAAGTTACTAACCTAGAACATGGGAACTAGGCTTTGCTGAAAATGAGTTCTATACTAGGGTCTGGAGGAGACACAGTCCTGCTGATGAATCTGGGGAGGTAGAAGATGCTGCAACTCAACACTCAGGGGTCTTCTTATTCATGGCAGGAAATGGACATTTTTCCTCAATGTATAAATCCCCATCGAGACAGCGTCATAGAGCTAGTGTCTTGTTGATAAAATGCCGTGGGGACCAGATTCACTGGTTACTGCGGGTTTATCAGAGATTGAAAGATACCTTCAACTTTCCTCCTTTCATCCCTGATCCAGGCACACAGCTCAGAAGTACCCACATATTATGTGTTTTCCCAGATTTGCAGCCACCGAAATGCCAAGATATAATAAGTTTTCTTGAAAAGGCTACCAGGGATGGGATGAAGACATTATCCCTCCATAACCACCAAGTCTGGATAGATGTTTCTAACAAGACTGTAAAAGCAGGAGAGGAAATAAAGATGCTGTGAAGATTAGGAGCTTTGTTCTGAGACATCAAAGCTGAGCAGATGATCACAGTCTCTGTGCGGTTTATGCAGCACAACAGGAAACCCAAAGTCCAGGCAGCACTAGCTCACATCATGGTTTTCTAAAAACGAGCGCAGTACCCCCTCGGCCATGCAAATTATTTGGGGCTGTCTAGTAGAGCATCAATGCTTCGTACCCAACATACATAATTCAAATTGGAGAAGAGAAGCAACCAAAGGTTTGGGAATGTCCGGGACTTCGCTGGTGGCACTGTGGTTAAGAATCCTCCTGCCAACGCAGGGGACATGGGTTTGACCCCTGGCCCAGGAAGATCCCACATGCCTCCATGTCTCGGAGCAACTAAGCCCATGAGCCGTAACTACTGAGTCTGTGCTCTAGAGCCTGTGCGCCGCAACAACTGAGCCCACATGCCGAAACTACTGAAGCCCACGCACCTTGAGCCCATGCTCCACAGAAAAAGAAGCCACCTCAATGAGAAGCCCGCACACCACAACGAAAAGTAGGCCCACTTGCCACAACTAGAGAAAGCCCACGTGCAGCAATGAAGACCCCAGACAGCCCAAAAAAAAAAAAAAGTTGGCAACATCTACTGCCCAGTCTAACTAGAGTTGACTTTGGCACATCTGGCCACCTCCAGGTAGCTTAGTACAAAGGATATATTCACTTGGATCTAAGAGCAAGGAAACACTTTTCTAATTACAGATGTGATGGCACTGAGAGCCCTGTAAACATGTGCTATATGGTGAGAAACACAAGGTTTAGAGCCAGACAAGCCTGGATTTCAATCCCAGCTCTGGGAGTTGCCAGCTGTAAGACACAGTAAGTTTAACAGAAACGTGATTGTAACCAGCTGACAGAGCTGGGGTGAGGATGAACTTGTTGGAGTAGTGCCTGACACTCATGAAGCACTCCATCACTATTCCTACCAAACCCATCCTCACCTCTCATCCTCTCCCTACAGCCTTGGTCCAGCAATTGTGCTTTCACTAAAGGAGACTGGAGCCCTGACAGGGGCCGAGACAGGCAAACCAACCCTCCCTGACAATTGGTATAAATATATCCCTCCTCACTTGGGATGGAGCGGGCCCTGGACCTGGGAATCTCAATACATGGGGCACGAGACACAGGTGAGGTGAGAGAGTCTTCCCATTGGCCTGCGAACTGGTCCGGAAATGCTAGTCTTTTCTTTGGGTTTTCACAAGTGAATGGTGCTCAAATCCACCCACTTTCATCTTCTTATAGTATTGGCTATCGTCTAATTGCTAGTGGCTACAGATACGAGCAGCCCTAAGAAAACCCCGTGTGAAGCCTGCGACTTCCTTCCCTCTCGCGTGGGGAGTAGATGACGTTAATCACTGCGATATTATTTCTGAGCAAGGTACATCAAGATGTGTTTGTTCCTTCCAAGAAACAGATTACAGATCATAGTGAGGAAAGGGGTGTGATGATGCAGTGTCTGAAGGACCTTTAGAGAATTATGCTTGCCTGCTGTGTCTCTATAAATAGATTAGGCAGATCCTGTCCACCAGTGTCTTGACATAAGAGAACTGTGGTTGGTCAACCCTAGCCCTGCCAGTGTCACTGCCACTCTCCCAGTTGGCATTGTGTTCCCAGGGCTCAAGTAGCCTTGGACCAGTATGTAATGGGTAGGGAAGAAACAGTTCCCCAGGTAAATGTTGCTTCCTGGCACTGGGGCTCTAACTAAAGAAAGGAACAGGGAGGGCTGGACTGTCTCCAGCTCCTCCCTCCCACCTGCTCCACTCCCTCGTTCCATCAGCACAGTTGCACTTACTGAGGCTGGGCTGCAGGGGGCAGGCACCCGTCTGTGATCCTCCCATGTCCAGCACGAGCTCATTCTGTACCAGCTCTGGGGAATGAGGTTGTATAGATGCTGAAGTCTCCCAGCCTCAGGCTAAGGGATCAGGACCATTGCCACTCATACCTGGCCTTGAAAAGGAAGGGAGACCAAAAGGAGTTGACTATGACCATTGATACTTCTTAGTAGCCATTTCAATGACATCTTGTTTTATATATATAAATTAATTTATTCATTGGCTGCATTGGGTCTTCACTGATGCACACGGGCTTTCTCTAGTTGTGCGGAGCAGGGGCTACTCTTCATTGTGCTGCACGGACTCCTCATTGCGGTGGCTTCTCATTGCAGTGGGTTTTTCTGTTGCAGAGCATGGGCTTAGTTGCTCCACAGCATGTGGAATCTTCCCCGACTAGGGCTGGAACCCATGTCCCCTGCATTGGCAGGTGGATTCTTAACCACTGTGCCACCAGGGAAGCCCCTTCAATGACATTTTGAATCAAATAGTCATCTTTAGGAGAAACAACCTATTTTGTTTTTGTTTTTCATTATTTTTATTTTTTTCCTTTTTTTTAAGCTCTTTATTGGAATATAATTGCTTTACACTGTTGTGCCAGTTTTTGAGGTACACCAAAGTGAATCAGCTGTATTTATATATATATCCCCATATCCCCTCCCTCCCACCACTCCTTCCTATCCCTCCCTATCCTAGCCCTCTAAGTCATCCCCCATCATCGAGTTTATCTCCCTGTGTTATGCAGCAACTTCCCACTAGCTATCTGTTTTACATTTAGTAGTGTATATATGTTAATGCTACTCTCTCACTTCATCCCAGCTTTCCCTTTGCCCCCTCCCACCCCATGTCCTCAAGTCCATTCTCTACATCTGCATCTTTATTCTTGCCCTGTCACTGGGTTCATCAGTACCATTTTCTTAGATTCCATACATATGAGTTACCATACGGTATTTGTTTTTCTCTTTCTGGCTTACTTCGCTCTCTATGACAGTCTCTAGGTCCATCCACTTCACTACAAATAACTCAGTTTCATTCCTTTTTATGGCTGAGTAATATTCCATTGTATATATGTGCCACATCTTCTTTATTTTCATCTGTTGGTGGGCATTTAGTTTGCTTCCATGCCCTGGCTATTGTAAATTGTGCTGCAATGAACATTATGGTGCATGTTTCTTTTTGGATTATGGTTTTCTGTGGGTATATGCCCAAGAGTGGGATTGCTGGGTCATATGGTAGTTCCATTTTTAGTTTTTTAAGGAACCTCCATACTGTTTTCCATAGTGGCTGTACCAACTTACATTCCCACCAACAGTGCAGGAGGGTTCCCTTTTCTCCACACCCTCGCCAGCATTTATTGTTTCTAGATTTTTTAATGAAGGCCATTCTGACTGGTGTGAGAGGATACCTCATTGTGGCTTTGACTTGCATTTCTCTAATGATGAGTGATGTTGAGCATCTTTTCATGTGTTCGTTGGCCATCTGTATGTCTTCTTTGGAGAAATGTCTATTTAGATCTTCCGCCCATTTGTGAAACAACCTATTTTGGAAACCCCCCAAAAGCTTCAAAATTTATCATTAATAAAAGTCTTCTTAAAATCAAAGTGATAAAGTTTATCCTAATGAATGAAGAGCTAATACTTTGCAAATATACGCTGGGTCATCACTTTGTTTTGTCAGTGGTCTATTCACCATGACCCCCTCTGACCCCCTCCACTCTACACTCCCCCCTTGCCTCTCTGTCCTGCTTTGCTGGGAGTTTATGTCTTACATTCTTCCTTTGCATTCTTTCTCAGCCTGAAATCCTGAAAAGAACTCCCTCTCTGCACGGCCCCAGGTTCCCCAGGGCAGGATCTGGTGCCCCAGGCCACCCTCTCTTCCTAGCGCAGCCCTAGGTAACCCTTGGTAGCACCAAAGAGTGAGTCGACTGCTCTAGACTGAGACGGTTGGGCCGGGCTTTGAAGAACAGCCTTGGATAAAGCTGAGTTGTCCAATATTGCCAAAGACGTGAGCCAGAGGGGCGTGTGTGTCACCCAAAGGTGCTGACACAGACGAATCTGATCTGGGGCTGGCAGATGCTTAACCGAATAAGACAACTGGAATGTGTCCTGCCAGTGCTGCTGCTGCTCTCACAGTTGGCATGGCTGTGCTCAGGGCTCGAGTAGCTTTGGACTAGTAGGCAGCGGATGGCAAAGAAACAGGTCCTTGAGGATACACTGCTTCCTGGGACTGGGTTCTCACGTGTGCTGAAGCCCTGTGTGCCTTACACAAGTTAAATGAAGAGGCTCCCTTTCTTCATCTGGGAAGCAGAAGATTACCATGACAGTAGGGGGTGGTGTGTGCTACGGGCCTGGCACGAAACAGGCACCCACTAAACAGCAGACATTGTGATCCTCTCTGCCTCTGTCTAGGAAATGCCTTCAAGGCCCACAAATTCAGCTAGCGCCTCCAACCAGCCAACACCTCCCAAATCTGTGTACTCAGCTTTGGAGTCTCGCTATTGACGTCCAGACTTGCCCAGGCGCCTCACACTCAGAAAGGCTGAGCTTGAAGGGAGTGAGTCCCCGCCCCCAGCCTCCATAACACCCGCTGCTTCTGTTTCCTCTCTCTGGAAGATGGGAACCCATTCCTTCTCCTTCCTTAACCCCCCACTCTCGCAGGCGGATCAGTTTCCTACATGTGCCTCGAATAGTCCCCTGTTCTTCATTTTGACCCCATGGTCTTAGTTGCCCTCCTAAGAATTCCTGATGGACAGTCACCATGGTCTTCTGGATGACCCCCCTGTCTCCAGGTACACCTCCCCGCTGCTGCTGGAATGTTGATTCTAAGCGCCTGCCTTATTGAAAATCCCTGTCACCTACGTGGGAGAGCCTAGACTCTTTATATGGGCACAAGGCCCTCCTGGAGTGAATCCTGACCTGCTTCCCTCTCCCTCATCTGAACCTGGTCCCCCACGTGCCCCCTTGATGGTACCGTCCCATCCTGGCTGGCCCACCTGTCAGCTTCCCAGTCATCCTCCCGGACTTCTCTCAGGCATCCACCTCCTCTGTGAAATTTGCCCCAAAAAAATCTCTTGAGAAAAATTAAGTACTCTTTTGTCTGTTCTCCAGATATCCTATGCTTCCTTCCATTATGGCAATCATCACTTTTTTTTTCATAAACTGCTTTTTTTAAAATCAACCCAGTTAAACTTTGACTTCCTCAAGGGGCCATAAAATTTATCTACTTCATCCGCTTCTGCAATGCCAAAACCAGTGTTTAGTAGTAGTTCAAACTAAATGTATGTGGAATGAATAAATGATCAAAGTCCTTGAGTTATACAGTCTCCATCAGCCCCGCAATAGCAGATAAAGTTTTGCAGAATTACAGCCCTTGTCAACAGCATAAAGCCAATGTGAATTAGTTGCCTGGAAAGGGGGTAGTGCAGGAATGAAACTGCTTTTGCTTCCATTAAATTTAAAACATATGTTTATACAAAATACTATTCTAGATACTAGTGGAAACAATACAAATTTATAAGACTGTACACTGACCTTTAATAAGCTTAAAATAGATTGGACAGATAGTTACCTAAACAACCAACTATAACAACTAACTAGAGTAAAACAAAAAGTGCTAAACAGAGGACTTAATACCCAAACTGAGTAGACTTGTGTTTGTAGCCTGCACTCCTATTTCTGCGCTCCCAGCCTCCAATAATTTCCTGCTGGAGCCTTTGTCACTGTGGTAATAGATAAATGGTGTAATTATTTGATTTTTTCCTCTAAGGATATCAGCTCCAAGGGGGCAAGGGCCACATTTGTCTTATCCACCGAGCCATCCCTGGCATCTAGCACAGTGCCTGATGTGTAGTAGGGGCTCCATGACTTTGACAGGGAGGGGGAAAGAGCAGGTAATTTAAATGTTGAAGATCAGAGAAGACTTCACAGGGGAGGTACATTAGGCCCTAAAAACTAAGAAGAGTGAGGCTTTCAAATTTACTGCAGAGTTCATGAATATTCCGCTATTTTTCTTCATTAGACTTCTTTGAATATTCTTTTTTCCCCCCCTGCGGTTACATGTCTTTCAGCTAATTTTTGCAATAATATGTATTCTTTAAAGGCATATATGGAGAACTATAGCTTTCTGCCAGAGTTTACAATTTAGCTGTGGCTGAAAGTTTCTCCAGTGAGAAAAATCAAATAGCAGTGTAAGCTGAAATAAAGTTATTTTCCTTACAGGTGGTACAGACTAAGTGCTGAAGTTGTTTCAAAGAGAGTGGAATCTCTCACTGGAGACCTGGGTGGTTTTCATGGGGAAAGCGGGATTTTATGTCAGCTTTGGAGGTTTGGAAAGTCCCAAGAAAGGGGGAGAACATGAATGGGGGATGCTGAGAGACTGAGAGAAGCAAGTAGAGGACAGAGAACACATCAGGAAAGGAGCAGAACACAAAGTGACAAGAGTGGTGGTGACAGGCTGCCAATGCCAGCTAAGGAGTCAGGACTTTAATTTATATGTAGTTGAGCCAGCTCCAAGTTTTAAGGGATGAAAAATAAAATATTTTAGGAAGACTAATTTGGCAGTAATTTTTCAGGAAGACTAATTAGGAAGCTACTAAAGAATATCCAGTTAAGAAATAATAAGTCAAAAAGAAAAGTTTTTTTGAAAGACATTATGAGATGTAAATTAACCAATTTCCTTTCTGGTGGTTAAAGCATCTCTCAGATTTCGTCAGTGAGGACAAGAATGTAATAGAACCATTCCCGAAATAGAAGAGAGCGCAGGAGGAGTCAGTTTTTTGGGAAGGAACAGGATGGGGTTGGCTTTATATGCACTTGCTTCAGGGACGGTCTGAACAAAGTGCCCTGAAGGAAACTGGGAATGTAAGCGTTTCCTCTTACTGGTATTGTTGTCGTTCTTATTGTTAGCACCATCATGATGCAAATTCGCTGGTATAAGCCTCTACTTTAAAATACCATTAACCATGATATCAGTGGTCTAAAGGCCTTAGTCATGGAAAGTCTTTGCTGTGATTAAAAGGAAGTGGAGAGATGTCACCTCATCCTCCTAACTGTGTAAGGTGAGTGATGGGGAAGTGAGGTATTGCTGGGAGAAGGTCTCATGGCCATCCAACAAGAAGCTTCATGGGGTGTCATTACTTAGAATTAACCCTTGGTACCTTGATTTAGTCAGAGCTGAGGAAACAGACTGGTACTCAATAAACTAGCAGGAGACTGAAGTCAAACTTATGAGCAATGAACTTTTCCCTTGTGCAGTGATCTCCGCAGCCACACTAGTGATTGGAAAGTGGCTCAGGGAACAGGAACCTCTAGGAAGGGAAAGAGGATGAATGTGAAGGGTATTTCATCTGGTTCACGTGAGGGCTGATGTGACACACTGCCCACAGCAGAGCATTTGTCTCTGCTTAGTGAAATAAATATTCACGTCCATCACATTTGGAGTCTTTCTTTCCTGGATGGTATGAGATGAACTCTTATTTTCTTACTTTCCTTCACTATGCTCCAGTTCAGCAGACCCCAAATGCCATTATTGCCTGTGGAGTACCTGGGGAGCTTGCCTAAATTAGAGTCAGGACCCCATCCCCAGATTCTTTTTGGGGTGTCCACAGTGAGGCCTAGGAGTCCAGATGGCTGGCAAGCTTCCAGGAGTTCCCAGGCAGCACTGGGTGACTTTGAACCAATCTGATTTGACAGGCAGATAAAGCTGCCACCTCCACACCTACCTGAGCACGAGCGGCTCTACCTGTGCCTGTTTTATTTGTCTTCTCTTTTGCCAAACATTTGTTTGAATACAGATTTTTCGGCACCTTAACAAGAATCGGTCAAGTATTTTTCTAAGTTAACCTTGATCTTCTGATTAGCACTGTTTCTTTCCAACAAGGTCATAAAACAACTGCTTAGAAGCCCATTATTAAATTAGAATCACGTTCATTCATTCAACAGGTATCTACTGGCCATCCTCTATGTGTCAGGCAACATGCTAGGTACCAGAGATCTAACAAAGAACAAGAAAGATTAGACCTCTGCAGTCATATTCTAGAGCAAGAGAGGTGGATGGGGTGGAAAGAGACAAATTAGAAGTAAATAAAATCATATCATACTGTGATAAGTGCTATGAGAAAATTAAGCAGGGTTCAGTGGGAGGAAATCTCAGAGGGGAACAAATTTAGACAAGGTGGATGGAACAAATCCCTACAGAAGTGACTTCCGAGTGCCACCAGCCATGCTAGCTGCTAAGAGCTTGAATAACATAGTGACAAGTGGTCACAGAACTGCAAAACTGGAAGCAATGATGAACTGGAAGGTCAGACAGTGAGAGTCAGAGAGGTGATGGAGGTGGTGCAGGCTCTGGCAATGGCACGGTCCATGTGAAATGGAGACACTTCTATGAAAGGTGAGGTAGTCAAGCAGCAGAGAGTTTATTGGGTGTCAGAGTCACTACACATGATGACAAGTGTGGGGATGAAGAAGCAGAGTTGGAGCCGGGAGCCAGTCTTCAGTGCATGAAGTGGAAAGGTCAATGGGAAAAGCAGATGACAGCATGGGGAGAGGAAAAGGGACACAGGTGCTTCACGGAAGCAGGAGGGTTTTGCTGGGGGATGTCCTAGACAAGGAAATAGCTCCCTACCTTCTGGGCTGAGAGACAAATGGCTCAAAGAAGTAAAGTTTCATCTACTTGAAAAAGCGCAAGGGAAGCAGAGGCTTGGGGGCCATCCAGGTTTCATTAGAAAAAGTCATGGGAAACAAACATTCCAAAAGTCCCTGGAGATTAAAAGAGAATTTGATGACCACAAGCAGAGGGTCCAGAGGGCCCAGTGGAAGGCTGATTTCGTTTTTGTTTTCGTTAACAGGGCAGGGAGAAAATTAATTGGGGCATATGTAGAGGCACACAAGTAACAGTCTGGATAAAAATGGACAACTGGGGAACCTTGAAATTCACTAGGTCACTGGGACAAAATAGTATTATGATGACGACTGCTATTAAAATAATAATAGTTGGAGTTGAAGAAGTAGCAGCAGAAATGCAGTGGCAGTTTGACTTCAGGGCTTTGCTAAGCACTTCCCATGCTGTCTACTAATAACCCCATGATCTTTCAAACCTCAAGTCAAATTTTATATTACATGTGAAAACTTTATGGACTACAAGTTGTTGCTCAGAGTAAAGAGGGATTCAAGGCTTTCGAGTCACCCTGGCAGTCTCTGAGAAGACACCAGACAAACGCTTTTAGAGTTGAAACCCAGGTAGTTGGCTCAGTGGTGTGGAGGAGCCTGGCAGCTGTTTTATGGGGCTACACAGGTTGGTGTATGGTGATCAGGGGTTACTCAATCAATCTTCTTCCACTAGAAAGAAGCATCTCTCCTTAAAGCTCAACTAATGGAAGAACCGTGATGCCTGGAGGTGGCTCCTATACACGGTGCTTCGCTCCTCTGCTCTTTTGTTCAATTTGTTAGAAAATTCCTACCCATCCTTGAAGACCTAATTCGATTCATACATTCATTCCTTCATATAACAAATATTTGAGAGCAATTACTAGAGACTACAGACAGTTCTCGACCCTGAGAACACAATGGTAAATACATCTATATCTATAGCTATCTACCTCTGCCTATATATATAGATCACTACACACACACACAGACACTCACATCCCCTAGGAAACTTCCCCCACCATTCCCTCCATGCCTAGGCTGGTGGCCCCATGCTTTACTCCCCAGTACATCATTTATTCATTCATTTTTCCAATACCATGCTGGCAACCTTACATGTACAGCCTCAGTCCAGTCTTCTCAACCATCTTTTTCTAGTCTAAGTGAGATCATGTTACTTCTCTGCTTAGAACCCTCCAAAGCCTCTGTAGTTTACCCAGAGTAAGAGTCAAGGTTCTTACAAGTTGTGTCACTCTCAGAGGATGCCCCCTTGTAATCCCCATCTCCCATGTCTTCCTTTATCCAGTCACTTCCGAGAGTTGTAGGAAAGAAGTAGTCAGATGAAGAGCAGATGGTAAATGGTCTGATTCATCCCACCAACAAAAGAACTAAATTCTCATTCTACTTTTGATACAGTTTTATGTAGCAGGACATCAAGCAGACTATTCTGGATTCCCTAGTCGTTCTTCACTTGGGAAAGAGGAAAGGGCTCATATAGGAATGAAATTGTATGATAATATGATTATAGTTATGAAATTATTGTGATAAATGAATTTAGAAAAATAAAACGTTTTCCAAAGGGAAAAATATATATCACTTTTTTGCAAGTGCTTGGAAAACTGAAGTGGTCCTCGAAATTTTATAATTGGCCTTGCTACAATTTTAAGTTGTAATTTATGACTCTGAACTGTTCTGCGCCTTACAGAATTCCCCCCAAAACAACAAAGATTTCAATCCAAATACAGCTACATTTTGTATCTACATTCAGATGCACTAAGTCAAGGCTTGAAGGTAATACGCTCCTTAATAGCTCAAGAACCATTGACCTAAAGAATGATGGAGTTATATTCCATTGCATTACAGGTGAAGCTAAGGTGGAAAATTCAAGGGCTTTTCCTTTCCACATGTATGCCGTTTTTGTTTGTTTGTTTGTTTGTTTGTTTTTTGCCTTTTGTAAGATTACATAATTGATAGCCACAGATGCAAAGACAGTACAAAAACAATAACAAACTCACTATGATCATAGATTCAAATCAGTAACTTGTAGTTTTATCCCAATAATGTTTAGATGATTTATTAGAGAAAATGAGAAAATCTATTAATATAATGCAGCACATGAACATTAAATGAATAACATAATAGTAACCCAAATATATGTAAAATAAGATATGAAGCTTCGGTTCAAAACGATGCATGGATACCATTTTTCACTGTTACTTTTGCTATGAAGAAGTTTATTACATTCTGCAGGCTTTGCTAGATTGTTCTGGCAGCTTACGTGAAATGTGCTCCCCTTGATTGCATTTTAAAATAAATATGTTAAGTTCTTTATCAATATATCCACATTCGTGGATGTGCTTTCAGCATTTCTCCTTCTCTGTTTTAACAGATACCCAAGTCCCACGTGCTCGAGAATCCCAAGGATAAAAAGGAAAATCTACTCAACTCCAAAAGGCCTACTAGGGACTTCATGGAAACCAACCACTCCCAAAGGGAGGCTCAAGCTTTGCGTAGGATCACAGGGTCACCAACAATTCAGTTGACTGAAAAACACCAAGGGACTAAGACCCTTCTCAGGAAGTTCAGAGAGATGGATTGGCCGGTGGACATTCGCCCTTTAAACAAAAGCTTAGTCACAGATAGCAAATGGAAGAGAATTGATGCAACTCAAGAAAAACGGAGGTCTTTCCTTCAGGAATTTTGCAAGAAATACGGTGGGGTGAGTCGTCCTCAATCCCATATTTTCCACATGGTCTCCAGGATCTATGTAGAAGACAAACACAAAATCTTATACTGTGAAGTGCCGAAGGCTGGCTGCTCCAACTGGAAGAGAATTCTGATGGTGCTCAATGGGTTGGCCCCCTCCGCGTACAACATCTCCCATGATGCTGTTCACTACGGAAAGCATTTGAAAAAGCTGGACAGCTTTGACTTAAAAGGGATTTATACTCGTTTAAATACCTACACCAAAGCTGTGTTTGTTCGTGATCCCATGGAAAGATTAGTGTCAGCATTTAGGGACAAATTTGAACACCCCAATAGTTATTACCATCCAGTATTTGGAAAGGCAATTATAAAGAAATATCGGCCGAATGCTTGTGAAGAATTAAATAACGGATCTGGAGTCAAATTCAAAGAGTTCATCCACTACCTGCTGGATTCCCACCGCCCGGTAGGAATGGATATTCACTGGGAAAAGGTCAGCAAACTCTGCTACCCCTGTTTGATCCACTATGATTTTGTAGGGAAATTTGAAACTTTGGAAGAAGATGCCAATCACTTTTTGCAGCTTATTGGAGCTCCAAAAGAGCTGAAATTTCCCAACTTTAAGGATAGGCACTCTTCCGATAAAAGAACCAATGCTCAGGTGGTAAGACAGTATTTAAAGGACCTGACTAGATCTGAGAGACAATTAATCTATGACTTTTATTACTTGGACTATTTGATGTTTAATTATACAACTCCATTTTTGTAGTGTGCATTCATTTTCTAAAACTCTGTATGTGCTTCATGACGAAGGCCTCAAATCAGCTAGTTGTAATTTTCCTGTAATTCTCTGTATGAGGAAAATTTAACTAAGTGCAATTTTCTTGATTTAATGAAGATTTTTACCAAATCGTATGAAACCAATTGGCACAAAGTTATAGGAAAATTACCTAACAGAGACATGTAAACAACTTCAGTTGCTCTAAAATGTTTGGAGAAGAGCTGCTTTTGCATTATGGATTATATTATAGAAGCAGTAATCTAGCCAGCTGCTACATTAGCCACAACTGCCTCTTGCAAGGGTAAGAAAAGCGATCTAAAATAGCATGAGTGTATGTCTCCATCCTGGAATCTGTTGTCTAAAGTGCACGGAGATATTTTTAGCAGTCTGTGGCATGTGAATCAAACGTTGGATAGTTTTCTTACACCCCTGGAAATCTTTCCATCAACCGTAATGATAAATCAATTTCGAAATGGTGCTTTGGACCTGAACATTTTACTTTAGATTGGAAGGCATTATGTGATTTACAATATGAGAATATAGCAGAAAAACCAGATGAGGTTATGGCTTTTTATATTCAACAGCCAATAAAAAATGCACAACATGCTAAGATCAAAGCAACAAAAGAAACCTTCCTCTTCCAGAAAAACTTAAGGAAATTGATTCTGTTTCCTTCCGAGCCCTTTTTGCAGAGACAAAATGAACGTAACCACTAAAAGTCTTCACTTTTGAAGCAGACGATTGAGAAGTTTAAGCCTCATCAGATATAAATGTGCTCCTCATTGCGGTTTAATTGGGCAGGGGGGAAATTGTTTCAGGATGGAATAATCGTCAAAAACAAAAGTTGCCAATCTGAATATAGACCTCAAACAATAACAAAGTTTTATAAGAATATTATTTGAATCACAGCATCATGTGCATAGCTTTATATGTGCAATGTACTCTAAGAATAGCTTTTGTCTAATTATTCAGCTTGGGAATGACTTTTTAAAAACTAATATACCACTTCAAAGATAGGTTACGTTCTAGAGAATAAACATAACAGGAGCCCCTAGAAATGTTTTTTAATAGGCTTATGCATAAACAAAATAAGGTATTTTCTTTTCAAGTTTAAATATTCTATACTAACAGAATCAAATACTATTGTATTCAAATAGTCAATCAAAGTCTTTGGAAAACAGGACCATGTGTCACCCCTGTGAAAAGTTGTAATGCATTTTGGAAATTTTTTCCAAGGGACCCTAAATTTGTAGACACGTTTGGATGGAATATTTATTTTAATTGGTCGATGGATACTGTGAGTTAAGCAAACCACACATTCAAACCCTGTTTAAATGCATTTCTTGAATACATTCCTCTTCTCAAACTATCATTTTTTCTTGTTAGTAAATATTCAGTAATGTCTGTCAAGGAAAAGTAGGTATTAATATTTGAATATTAATAGACCACGATAGTTACAGTGGTGCTTATTTCATTTTGACTTTACATTTCATGGCTGAGTTTTCATAAATTGCTTTACTCTTTACACCCACTTGCCCCATCCCATCTGTCTCCTGAGGAGTGGAGAACTGCAACGGGCCACCAGACCCTAAGTATCAAACCTTCTAAACTAAACTTTTACTACTTTTCCACTCTATTTACTCTTGCCTCTAAACCATACACTTAAGCTGTGCTCTGTTTTTAAGGAGTTTTACTCTAGAGTAATCTAAATTGTGTAATTTAAATTTTGCTATACTGTGTAGAGTGGATTCCTAGTCACTTAGAGACACTGAACTTATCTTTTTATGGAGAAAGAGAGAAAAAGAATAGAAAATACACCAAGAAACCTGACATTTTATTCCTAAACTACTCAAAACTGCTTTTAGATGGAGTCTGCTATAAAGAATATTATGCTGAGGCAATTTTCTCAGAATTATTCCCAAAACCATAAGGAACAAACAAAAAACCTTTCTTTTCATAACTTTGGAAAGAAAAAAAAATGAGTCCTGTCTCTCTTATTAACATTTCTAATGCACTTGAGAGGATGGAATACATATATATATATGTATATGTGTATATATATATACACACACACATATATGTGTATGCGTGTATATATATATAAAATACATACACTATATATGTATTGGTCGCATATACTATATATATGACCCATCATGCATATGAGCAATCATAAATATGTATATATATGATTGTTTGACATCGGTGGTAGAGAGGAAGGGTAAGAGGAAGAAAATGATACACAGTGCTCTCTATCAAAGCCGTTCTATTCATTACGCTGTAAAAGCTCCTTTCCTGACCCTTTGTGCAGAGCCTGTTGTAACCATAGGGAGCCCTTCCGTCATTCATTTCCTCAGTGGACTCTCTGATGCCAGCTGGCATCCTGTGTGGTTGGTTTCCAGGGGCCTTGTGTGTTTTTATGTGGGAAGAACATTTTTAATGTGCTCTTCCTTATAAATGATATCTTTTCACATTAGGACCAAAGAAGCCGTCATCATCCTGGATTTGTTGGGATTTTAAATGCATTTGCCATTTATCTCCCCAGAACTACTCTGTTTCACAGACCAGCTCACCTTTATCATGTCTGCCTGTGCAGAGATGCCAGGCGTGAACATCACTGCTCCACTGGACACACCATTTCTTGGACTTAGTTTCCTAGAGGCAAGTGACCAAATCTGGACCCCTCTTCCAGATGTCCAATGTTCTCATTTTGACATTAGCATGCTTTAGGTGTAATTGTTAGTCCTCTAATTAAACCCTAAGGATCTTATTTATTTTTATAGGCAGCAGTAACACAGGCCCCTTCACTCTGTTATTCTCCTGTCTGGAATTACTATTAGGGTAACAATTTGGCAATTAAACCTAAAACCACAGTTATTTAACCTGGTAAACTACCTGTGGGTGTGCATTATTGATGTGATTGTGCCCAGAAACTGCCATGAGACATCAGCACAGGACACCCAACTTTCTGATTTTCGCATATGTTTGGAAATCTCCACTAAGTCGACAGGAATGTGGGGCCACTTGCTGAATTCTCTCACTGATGGTCTATAAATATTACCTAGCACTTCAGGAACTACTTGGACACCATTTATAATTACAAAGAGGAAAAAAGAAGCTAAAAAAGTTCCACTTTTTTCATGAGTAATTATCCTTCAAAAAGGTGTTATCTCCTAAGCACTGTATATTAGTGCTTAGCTGAAGGGAATATATAAGCAGATGCAGAGAATTTTTGAATATTAGAGTCCCCTATTAAAAGATCACTTGCTGAATTCGTAGACACTGGAATTAGTAGGCTGGGGCTACAATAAACATCTCCCTACTCTGAATTCTCATTTGGCCCCTTGGGGCATCTTTAAAACCCTAGGCCTTTGTGGAAAAGGGTGAAGCAGAAACTTTGCCCCTGGCTAAGATCCCCAATGTGTCCTGATATTTGAAGAATGGTTGACCAAGACGTTTAATAGTAGCTCAACCACCTGAGGACCTTAGACCAGGGCTAACATAATTTAGTCCTACCGTTAGGGTCATACCATCTCAATCTTAATTATAAGCATTTTAATAATATTTGTAATCAGAGCTAACAGTTATTCAATACTTAAGTGCTTTTCACGCATTAATTTATTTAATCTCCATAGTCAATCTAAGTTAGGTGTTGTTTTATGCACCCCCCCCCCATGTATAATAAAGAAACTATAAAGCTGGGGGTGCTTTCGTTACATTGCCAGCTAAAGAGATGTAGCTGGTTATCAGGTGGGGAGGCAGGACGAACCTAAGCAGCCAATACCACTACCAGACACTATTCTTAGAGCAGTATAAGCTTAACTACTTATTTTTGCTTTCTCTTACCTATATTCAGAACGGCCAAAGGCAAGAAATGGATATTGGCATCTGAAAACTTTTGACATTTCAAATCAGCTTATCCTTCTATTCCTGTTGAGTTAAATTGACAAATTCAGAGATTTTATGAAAAATTAAGCTTCCTCTCCCTCCTCCTTTTTTTTAATTCCTAGTTGATCATAAGACACAAAGTTTTTAAAAACAGAAAAAAAGTAGTTGGAACAAATTTAGCCTGACAGAAACAAAATGTCATTTTGACATGAAAGTCCAGCTACAGGAGTGGGCAATGTCAAGGGGAATGTGGTCCAAGAGGGAGCGAATGCGGCCAATTTTCCGCAGTTCGTACTTGATGGCTATGGAAGATGGTTGTGGCTCAGCAAGTCAGCCAAAGTGAAAGCTGCATGATGACTGTTAGAAACTAAGGACTTCCCTGATGGCGCAGTGGTTAAGAACCTGCCTGCCAATGCAGGGGACAGGGGTTCAATACCTGGTCTGGGAAGATTCTACATGCCGCGGAGCAACTAAGCCCATGTGCCACAACTACTGAGCCTGTGCCCTAGAGCCTACGAGCCACAACTACTGAGCCTGCATGCTGCAACTACTGAAGCCTGCGCACCTAGCACCCATGCTGCACAAGAGAAGCCCTCACACCAAGAAGCCCTCACCTCACAGCAAAGAGTAGCCCCTGCTCGCCACAACTAAAGAAAGTCCGGGCACAACAACGAAGACCCAACACAGCCAAATAAACAAATAAATAAATTTATTTTTTAAAAAAAAAGAAAAGGAAGAACCTAAGCAATGGTGCTGGTCTCTTTTTCCTGAGTACCTATCCCCAGTACTAGTTTAGCAGTTAAATAACCCTAAACTAACTCAGGAAGACTGTAGAAAAGAATAGAAGAGAAGCTTGGCTTAAACCAACTGAAAACCACCATGAGAAAGTCAAATTGAATACATGCTTGGCTAGGAGAAGGCAGACTTTCCCTAGGTCTGAGAGATGCTCTACCTGAGGAAGGCCGACTCAGTTCAGCCTGCATCATCTAATCCCCCAGATTGCCTAATTGCTCCCATCTTGTTTCTTCACCAGGATCTTATTCTTCCAGGTGAATTTCTTCAAATCATTTTTTGTCGTCTCTAAAATTCTGCTCAAGTCTTACCTTCTATTTGAAATGCTTCCTCTCTGGACATTCGTTTCATGTTAACTCACCAAGGAATCTTCTTGGATTATTGTTATTATTATAAAAGTTTCAAATCTTCTCTCTTCATGAGCTCTCCTATCAATGGAAAAAGGCAGAATGTTATCCTAATGTGACACATGCATCTGATTCTTCTTCTCTTGCCTATGAAAGCAAGCATTCTTCCCTTAATTTTTCTTTTTTTTTTTTTTTGCTTCATTAATTTATTTGTTCCTTTGCTCTATCCTTCTTTATGTGCATACAAAATCTCTGTTGTCATTGGAATGTGTCTTAGGTCTTCCAAGAGTGTTGTTTAATTCACTTTGCACAGTTTCTAGCAAAGCACCACATGGAAAGAGTTCCTTTAATAAATGTTTTTGTGATGTCATGTAAAGGTTCCCCTACTGTTTCTCTTAGTGTATAATGTGTATATTTCTGCCTTATGACTTTCAGGCATCTATAGGACCAGTGGATCTAAAGAGGAGACCCCAGAGCAGGACAACTGGGGGAAGTGAACCAAGCCACATGCCTTTTCTATACTAATAGTCACACCTTAACCTAAAGTATAGCTGTGGACACAGCAATCATGTGTCGATACATTTCTAAGGTGACGTATTCGTTTATGAAGTTTTCAGAGGAAATGTTGAAAAAATGCGTAATTCTGGTCAATAAAAGAGCCGTTTACTGAGCACCTACTGGGTAGCAGACACTGGAAAAATACATACATTGACTTGACATGAAGAATATGTCTAATACATTCCCCAAAATATGAAAGTTGCATATTATTCTACCCACCATTCTATAAATGAGAAAACTGAGGATCAGAGAGGTTTAATGACCTCTCCAGAGCCAGCTTCCCACCAAGGCCTCTCTGGCTCCAAAGCTAAGACCATGCTAGCTGCCTACAGGCCAGATCTGGCCACAGAGATGTTTGGTTTGACCTACAATGCATTTTATTTAATTTTTGGATGAGTTGGCAACATTTTAAAATTGGGTCTCTTTCGTCAATGATAGGGAATTTCTGTTTCCCTGCATCCCACGTGCCTGCCTGAAAACATGCAGAATCAAGGTCAGCCCCTTTAGGTGATGCCAGAGATCACGCTTGCTCATGCTCTCCACTCAGCCATCATCAATCATATACCCTACCTGGCTGACCCTTACATGTCCCACTTTTCAACCCCTGCTCTGAAGAGTGTGTTCTTCCATCCACCAAGCTTCCAAAGGAAAAGCAATTTCTGAACACATCCTTTGTCTATATTTGTGTTGTGCAATCCATGAGGTCATCACATTCTGGGTTTCCTTATCCTCATTCGAAATGCTGCTTGTCCTTTGGTCTTGTACCCGGTGGCATGGTCAAACAATATTTCATTGTTTGAAGAAATCTCTTTTGACCAACAACAGAGATGTTGGGAGAAATCCAGTGCCGTTCCTTGGCATCCCTCTGTCTTAGCCACTGGGCCCCCTGGCAACCACAGTCCTCCCCATCCCCTTCAGCAGAGAGGAGTCATCCTCCCATGCCCTTGGAACCTCAGCATCTAGGGACGAAAACTAGTTCACACCCATGCATCCAGACTCTTATTCCATAACCTTCCTGCAAAAACTCCTCCTGTTTTGAAGGTATACCTCGTCTCCCTCAACTCTGAAAATTGCCTGTTTCCCAGATTCTCTGAGGATTTCCCTATCTGGCTCATAAAACTCCTTTCCACCCCATTCCTGCAATTATCCCAGACGACATTAGCATTCCCAAGGACATTCCACTCTCTTGCCTTTTTAGTCTTCTAACTTCTCTTTCTGCCACTTCAACGCTTGGGCAGCTGGAGAAAACAGAAACACAGCCATGGAAAACAACAGCCACGATTCTTGTCCCCAAAGAGCAGAAAACCTGTGGCAAACTGTATAGTACTTCATTTTATCCAGTCATTTGCTCAAAATATATCCAATGTTTAGAAAAACATTCTTCAGAAATATTATGAATTGAAATGTACTTGGCACACTACAGTGATTACCAAATTAAAGTAACAATATTACTAGGGTGACTGTAGTTATCCTTAGGAAAAAATAAATCCTGATTTAGTTTATCAGTTCTTCAAAAAATAGTGTGGACCACCTGTACCAAATTTTTGTTAACAACAGGTTTCTGTAGCCCACCCAGGAAGCACTGAATCTCATGAAAACCACTTGGGAATTTTTTTTAACAATCTCCTAGGATGAGTCTTATGTAGAGCAAAGTTTGAGCACCACATATATGTGTGTGATTTTTTAAAAATCCTGGTCGATTTTAGGTGATAATAAAGCCTGCTCCTTTCACTCCTTTGTTCTGCTGAAAAGTTAAAAACTAAACTCTCAACTGAAAGATGGGTTAGTAGGTGTTGGTACCAAAGTGCAGCATGGAATTTTGACCAGTGCTGAAGCAGAAACTTGGCATCTGAGGCTGCCAACTGCAAGAACTAGAGCTGAAATGAAGTAAGTTATGGCGACAGTGCTGGGCACTGCCCAGACTTTTTGAAAGCTTTCAGGATGAAATAGGGAGATGGAAACTTTCCCCTTTTGAAACACAAAAGACAAATGTGTACTAAGGGTGATTCTGGCAACTCAACTTCGAACCGAACCAAGTGAAGACAGTATGAGTTTCTCCAATAAAAAATAAAAAGCCTTTCCCAAATTGACCAAAGATGATTGAAAATGGAAAATTTTTGCTATTTGGGTTATTAGTTTGAAAGCAAGTGCCTCAGGAAATATTTTGCAATTTAACTTAAATGGTTAAGAATGTACATTTCTCGGACTTCATTAAAGAATTTGTCTCTCCTTTCCTTTCTGTGAGGTTGAACCACGTGACATTGTCAACATCTGACTGTTGCTGACATACAATCATAGGCTTTTTAATGTTTCCCCTATGAGTTCTACTGCTCCTTACCCAATTCTTGCCACAGTAGCATTCGCCTGGACTATTAGAGATCGCCTCTGGAAAAAGCCCTACCCTTCACCACTCTTCCGTTTCTTTTTTCTTTTTTTCTCTATTTTCCTTTTTTAATTTTTAATTGTGGTAAAATACACACAACCTAAAATTTACTGTCTTAACCATTTTTAAGTGGCATTAAGTACATCCAGGTTGTTAAGCAACCATCACCACCATTTGTCTCTGGAACTCTTTTCATCTTGCAAAACTGAAACCTCATACCCTTTCTTATTTAAATAACTCCCTCTCCCCTTTCCCCATCCACCAACCACATTCTTCTTTCTGTCTCTATGAATTTGACTACTCTAGGTACCTCATACAAGTGGAATCAGACAGTTTCTGTCCTTTTGTGACTGGTTTCTTTCTCTTAGCAAAATGTCCTCAAGGTTCACCCATGCTGCAGGAATGTCACAATTGCCTTCCTTTTAAAACTGAATAATGTTCCCTTGTACATATAACTTTTCCCTTTAATCTTTTCTACACACTTTGAAAATAAACTTCCCACAGCATCATTCTGCTCCCAGTTTCTCATTGCCTGGTTTCAAGGCCCTCAACAATATAACTTTTATCCAATATTACCTGATAACAGCATCAGACCCGTTATTATCCAGCCAAATGGAACTATTACATTCCTTGAAAATATCCTTGCTCAGGGACTTCCCTGGTGGCGCAGTGGTTAAGAATCCGCCTGCCAATGCAGGGGACACGGGTTCGATCCCTGGTCTGGGAAGATCCCACATGCCGTGGAGCAACAAAGCCCGTGTGCCACAACTACTGAGCCCACGTGCCGCATCTACTGAAGCCCATGCGCCTAGAGCCCGTGCTCCACAACAAAAGCCACCACAATGAGAAACCTGAGCACCACAACAAAAAGTAGCCCCCGCTCTCCACAACTAGAGAAAGCCTGCACGCAGCAAAAAAAAGACTCAGTGCAGCCATAAATAAATAAATAAAAATAAAGCTTTTTAAAAAAAAGAAAGAAAAAACAGAAAATATCCTTGCTCTTCTCCCTATTTTGTTCCTGCTATTGGCACTGCCTGTAGTATCCATTCCTCTCTCTCTTTAAGGACCTCCTCACAGGCCCCCTCCAACAAGATGTTGCCTCCCATCCCCCCCATTCTGACGCCCCCCCCCCCCATCACCATCCCTCACTCAGCTGCTTCACCCACTCTGCCTGGGGAATCTCTTCCATTCCTCTGCTGTAAGTCCACCCATAGACAGATGGCTCCCAAATCTGTTTCCAGCCCACAAGTCTGTAGTGGACCTTGACTCAGATTTGCAACTTCCTGCTGGAGCTCTCCACCTAGATGGCCACTGGCACTCCCAATGATGGTTGGACTCACCATCGAACCCCCAAATCTGCTTTTTCCTTATCTGCTGCCATCACCATGCATGTCCTCTGTCTCCCATGGCAGGAGCTGAGGAGTGAAGCCAGACCTTTCCTTGTGCTGGGTCCCCGCAGCCAGAGGCAAGTGCACTGACTTCACCACCTACGTTCTCCTCAAGCTTCTCCCCTCCTCCCATTCATTCTGCTACTCTCCTGGTTCAAACCCTCACCTTCTCTTGCCTGCAACACTGCAATACTTTCTAACTGTTCTCCCACTCTTGTTCTCAACGCCATCCTTCATTCTGCTGTGTTCATGCTGAGATGTAAACCCAAGTCTGGCATTTCTCCACTTGAAGCTCCTTAGTGGCTCCAGTCATCCAATCTTGTCTCCAAACACATGGGCAATGTCCTCCATGATCCCAATTCTTCTCCAACCACATTTTCTGCCAATTTTTGCCTCCCTGGTTCCTCTCCCACAACCTAAAATGGCCATGATCCCCTGACAGCAGGGAGTTTCCTGCCTCCTGGGCCTTAACTTATCCTGTCTTCTCTGCTGGAGCATCATCTACCCTCCATTCACCTCTCCGAGTCCTCCAAATCACTAACCTCAACTCAGAGAGGCATCCCTCATCTCTGCCTTGGCTCAGATGAGATGCCCTGCTCCTGTGTTACCAGGAAGTGTAATCCTATGGTGGTTGAGAGCCCGGGGCTTGTCATCTGTAAGAACTGGGTTTTAATCCCATCTCTCCAACGTTCAAACTTTGGGACCTCTCCAATTTATCTAACTTCTCTGCATGCTGGTTTTCTCATATCAGAAATGAGGATAGCGATACCTACCTTGTAAGGTTATTGTGAGAAATAAGTGGGAAAGTGTAAAGTGTTTAATAAGTGCTCAAGGAATTATAACCAGTATTATTATTACTTCGGACCCTTGCATCCCATCTTTCAACTTATAGAATTCTAATTATTTCTCTATGACTGGCTAGCCCAGGACACTGAATTCCTTGCCTTGTTCATCTCTGTAACCCCAGAGAAGGCACTCATTAAATACTTGTTGAAGAAATGAATGCAGGGACGAATCTCGCACGCCTACCGCTATTTGGCATCACACTGCGTCCTTCCCTTACGGCACATTATGACTTGCATTATGACAATATGAAAATGTGTCTTAACTTTTCTGTTAGATTCTAAGTTACCTGAGGGTGGAAACCATGTCTTGCTCAATAAATGTACGTCTGATTGAATTTCAGACTTTCAAGTGTTGATTCTTTTCAATAAGATAATCGTCTAAAATAGTGGGCTTGCTAACCACAACGTAGGAACAAATAAGAAAAACCTGTTAGGTCCGCCATCCTCGGCCCCTTCCTTTCCATTAGCTCTACACCCTGACCAGGCTGAGCCTCCGTCTCCTCAGACCAGCACGCTGTTCCCCGTCTCAGCGCCTTTCTGAACACCCGGTACCAATGCCCTGCAACCCGTAAGTAGAGGAGAATCAATATCGGATGCGGAGGGCTTTGGATCAATGGGAAACATGACCAAGCGGACGTATTATTCTCCCTTTATTTCCTCAACATACAGTACTGAGACATTACTTATACATTTTTTTTCGTGGTTCTACCGGCAATCAGCTAGACATCGCATGTCCTCGCGTTGGCCGTCCTCCCGTCCCTGATTCACTCCACTGACCCCCACGTCCTCTCCCTGGGGTTGTACTGATTGTACTGATACAGGACGAGCATGTAAGACCTCGGCCTCAGATGCTGCTTTCTTGGGAAGCTGGGTGTATTCGTTTCCTGTAGCTGCTGTAAAAAAGTACCTAAAACTAGGTGGCTTAAAACAACAGAGGTTTAGCACCTCACGGTTCAGGAGGCCAGAAGTCTGCAGTCAAGTTTTCTGCTGGGTTGGCTCCTTGTGGAGACTCTCAGAGAGAATCTGTCCCATGCCTTTCTCCTAGCTTCTGGGAATTTCCAGCAAACCTTGGCATTTCTCCTCTTGTAGCTTCATCCCTCCAATCTCTGCCTCCATCGTCAAATGGTGTTCTTCCCTGGGTGCCTGTGTGTCTCCTCAGGTGGCCTTCTTATAAGGACACCAGTCACTGAGTTCAGGGTTCACCCTAATCCAGTATGACTTCACCTTAACAACGAATTTCATCTGCGAAGACCTTATTTCCAAATACAGTTACCTCCCGAGGTTCCACGTGGATATGAATACCCAGAACACTCGCCCAGTGTTCTGGGCTGCAACAGTTGGAGCCAAGAGTGAGGTAATGGTAATCCCTAACAGGCAGGGGCATCACAGTTACTAAGGCTTTTACCTGTGGTTAGTGGGTGGTTAGATGAGGTTCAAGTGGAGGGTGAGTCATTGAAATATGCAGTGTCTGGACCATGATAATTATAAGGGTTGTGGAGTGGGCTGGCTTCTTCCCACAGCATTTGAAACCTTGGAGAAAGAAAATACAGGCTCAGGGTGGCCTACTGCCAACTCAGGGTATTTTTGCAAAGCCAGAGAGCCTGTGACAGCTTTGAAGAAGACTTTCAATTCCTGAAGCATCAGGGCAGATTCTGCTGAGAAATGAGGCCCAGGATCGAACCATGATGGTGGCTGAGCTGAACACACATTCCTCTACTTCAAGATGAAGGCCGTTTGGAAAGTGGGATATTAAGATCTCGGAAGGGAGTTCTTGAGATAGAAGAGTCAGAGAATCTTGAACACCCAGCTGAGCAGAAGCAGCCCCCTTGCCCTGGCCAGACAACAACCTTACCTTCCAAAAAAACACATTGAGGGCAGGCATAAGACGATGCTTATTTTCCTCAAGATCTTTCATTACCCCACTTATTACCTCCAGGCTGATGCTCAGATCAGCACATCCAAGAGCAGACTTTCTGGTATAAAATTGTTTGCATGCCAAAAGCATCACCAGTATCTATCAGCTGGAATCAGGGGAACACATGTGAGAGTGATATTTGAGGGTGTTGGATAGGTGGGGAGAAGGTGAAATATGAAGTTGGATAGGGCACAATTTATGGACATGGTGGAACTACCCATGCTGTTCTGGCAAAGACTCCTGGAGCTAATCCTAATGGTTGGTTCGGCTCCTTGGATGTTGGCTATGATGATGACCTACAGAAAAGAAGATGGAGATGCCAGAATTTGGGGCACAGTACCAACCACGGAACTCACCACTGGACCATGATAACCAGGAAAGATCACAAAACACTCCTTTCTCTAAGGCGATATGGTATGCACTAGTGAGTAGACACCAGCATTTTTGAGAAACCCAACAAATTTTTCCATAGGGCAGGACTGACAGTTGAAGATGCTATAAGAGAACTGGACTCTATAACGTGACTGGGGATGACGGTTTGGGGATGGTAGAAGCCACGTGTACAGCAGGCTTTCTCAGACAAGGTAGATGTGGTTCCCATAACGGGCAAGAAGACGGGGGTGGTAATCAGGGGGCTTGATCTGCGGTGATCACGGCAGGGGTTAGTAGATCATTTGAATATGGAGGCAAGATAGATGGCCAGCTGATCGCGACGTTGCTCAATTTATGTAATCACATCCTTGAGAGCAAGAGAGAAGATGGTGCAGTCCTCTGCCTTAGTGAAAAAGCATGGATGTTCACACAGTCTCCAGCCCTATGTTGGTTTACAGACAGAGCTTTTTGGTTGAAACGAAGATCTTATCCCCTTGAGAAAGGGCCTTGCAAAACTATGACAAGAATACACGGTAAATATTCCCCCAAACTTTTCAAAAAGGGACTTTCCACCATTTGTTAAGATAGCTACTCATTGGGAAAATGCCCAGATTTTCCAGGTCTGTAAGATATAGGATCTGAACTAGCATTGATACCTAAGGACCCAAAACACCATCACGATCCTCCAGCTAGAGTAGAGGCTTATCGAGGCCTAGTGATTAATGGAATTTCAACTTGTATCTATTTTTCTGTGAGTCCAGTGGATTCACAGACCTGCCCTGTGTTTGTTTTCTCTGTCTCTGAGTTTGTAATTGGGATAGATATACTTAGAAGTGGCATAATTCTCACATTGGTCCCCTTAGCTGTGTGGTCCAGCCATTATGATAGGAAAAGTTGAGTAGAATCTCCTAAAACTGCTTCCACCCCTGGCCAAGATGCTAAATCAGAAACAAAACCACATCCCAGGAGTAGTTTTAGACTAGCCCTCAAAGACCTAAAGGATGCAAGGGTGATGCTCTCCATCACCTCCCTATTCAAAGGCTACTGTAATCTGAACCAAATGATAGCTGGCCAGACATGGTGTCTTTACTGCAACAGATCAACACCGCCTCTGATATCTGCTTTGTGGATTTTGATCTAGGGAAAGCATTCTTCTCCTTCAATAGAAAAGATCAAACACAGCTCACCTTCACATAGAAGAGAGAGAATATTCACTGTGTTGCTCCAGGGCTATGTTAATTCTGTTGCCTTTTGTTGGAGTATGCTCCACAGAGACCTTGATTATCTTGACATTCTGCAAATCATCACATTGGCTCACTATACTGAAAACATCAGGTTAATTTGCCCTATAGAACAGGAAATGGCAAATTCCCTGGATGTCCTAGAAAGATACATGTGTGCAACAAAGTAGAAGATAAACCCTGTGAAAATTTAAGCCTCTCACATCCGTAAAGGTTTTAGAGGTATAATAGTCTGGGAGATGCAGGGCATTCCCTTCATGGAAATAAAAAGTGGTTGCACCTTGCATCTCCCACCACTAAGAAAGAGGCTGAGTTCATAGAGTGCCTCTTTGGACTTTAGAGGCAGCCAGTGCTGTACTTGGGGATACTGGTCTGATCCCTGTTGTGAGACACTCAGAAGACTGCCAGCTCAGTTGAGGCTCAGCCCAAGAGAGGACTCGGAAGCAAGCACAGGCTAGCGTAATAGCTGCTCTGCCACTTGGCCACATGACCCAGCATGTCTGGTGGCAGCAGATGTGCCTACGATGGGTAAAGATGCTGCAGAGAATTTCTGGAAAGTCCCAACAGAAGAGGTGCAACATGGCCTCTTGGGTTCTGGGGCAAATCCATGCCTTCAGCAGTTTAAGACTTCTCTCCATTTGGAAAATTGTTATTGGCACCTAACAGAAACTCTACCTGACCATGGGACGCCTATGGAGCTCCAATAACTGGAGCTTCCTATTAAGAATGGAGTGTTATCAGATCCACAGTGTTATAAGGTCAGATACGCGCAGCAGCGATCCAGTATACAACAGAAATGTTCTATTTATAATCAGGCCTGACATCTCTAGGTGTGAGTAAATCACATAAATAGGTGGTAAATAAGTGGCTTATATATCCATGCCACCTGCCTCTACGGCATGGATGTTTCTCCATCAACTCACACCTATGGTCTGAAGGTGACCAACTGGTGGAAGAAGTAACCTGGGCCTGGTTCACAGCTGGCTTAATGTGATGTGTAGTTTTAGACAAAGATAGACAGCAGCCCCATTATAGCCCCTCGGGGCAGTTCTTAAGGACAGCGGCAAAAGGAATTTCTTACAGATGACAAAGCTATAAGAAAACACATTTGGTCAATCGCTTTGCATGGAAGGAGGAGCCTGAGAGGTAGACGTGCAAGGGTCCCTAGGTAGAGACCAGTAGTAGCTCACCTCTGTTCAAGAAAAGACCTGAAAAAAAATAAGATTGAAAGAATAAGGAAAGTGAGATCTACGGAGAAGATAGGTGGACACAGGGGAATGGCACAAACAGTGCATGAAGATCTTTGTGTCTCAGTAGCATCCATCCCTAGGGAAGCTCTCAACAGTCACGTGGACAGAAAGGCTGTCAGTTTGCCTCTCAGCTTTGCCTCCTCAGTGCTGGTACGATGGGCCCATGAGCAGAGTGACCGTCAGAGCAGGGATGGAGGCAGGGAGACCAGAGGTGGTCCCACAGCGTGACTTCCCGTTACCAAATCAGATCCAGCTCCTTCTGCTACTGAAGGCCCTCTCTGCTTGCAGCAAAGGCGAGGCAGCTACTTGGCATCTGTTGATTGCATTGGACCTGCTCCACTCTGGAGGGAGCAGCAATTTCTCCACTGCAATTTATCTGTTCCAAATGTAGGTTTGCCTTTCATGCCATCAGCAGCACCACCATCCAGGAACTCAGATAGACTGATCTACCAACATGTGTCCAATCAAGAGATTCATTTTATGGCAAATGAGGCACAACGGTGTGTGCACAACCATGGAATCCACTAGACTGACCATGTATTGCTTTCCCCAGAAGTAGCCAACAGAAGATGGAACAGCCTCTTAGCAGACTCAGCTAAGGCACCAGCTTGAGAACTACACCTGTTTAGGTTGGGTCCTCATCCTTCAGGATAGAGCATATATCCTGAATGATACCGCTGTGTCCCAATAACTGGAATACGAGGCTCTGGGTGGAAAAAGGATTGTTTCTCTCTTCATTATTCACAGTGAATGACTTGCAGAATTTGTGCTTCCCATTTGTGGAAACTTAGACCCCGCTGGGTTTGATTTACTGGTTCCCGGAGAGGAAATTTTCACCTAAGAGAAGTTATAAATTCCCGTTAAGTTTCTGAACACTTTGAACTCCTCCTGCCATTGGGGAAGAAAAGGCAAAGAAAAGAGCCACTCCACTGGCGATAGGATTTGACTCTGATTCCACAAGAAACTAGAGATGCTACTGCACAATAGGGACAGGGAGGAGGAAGCCTAGAACCCAGCAGACTCTTGGGACGTCTCTTAGTGCTTTCACGTCCAGGGAGAACAGAAAAGAAGCAGTGGCAGCAACCACAGTCCTACGAGCAAAAAGCAACTAAATGTCTCATCTCCCTGAAGGATGCCAGTCTGAGTGGTGCCACCAGACAGCTAATCCAAAGAAAGAAAAGTGCCTCATGAGGATCGGGAATGGAGGGAGTGGGGAATGGAGGAGGGAGGCGATGAATATCTATTATGATCTTGAAAAAAAGCTGTACCAGAGGGACCCTTCTTTCTTATTCTTTTAGAAATTTTGGTTTTGTAGGAGACCTTCTGTGTGATTGAACTTGGGGAGAAAGGACAATAGATTTCTGACACTTTCCCCTGGGTCTCTCAGTAGTGTCGTTAGGGCTACCTTCTTAGAACACAAACATCATTCCTTTGTCTAAACCCTGCTGATAGCAGGAGACACAATAAATGAACTGGGCTTACAGTAGAATACTGTACAAGCTCCACACATCACATTTGTGAGGAATACTCAGGATATGAAAATGTGCTCATGACAAAGGAGACGGGCAAATCATAAATGAGTCTGTACAGTAGGGTTTCACTCTTTACATACTGTATGTATGTCTTCAAATGTGTATTACTGGGGTAATGTTTCGAACCATAGTCTGATCCTTTTTCCTTGCATTTCTGAGTCTGGGACCTGTCCGCAGTCAGGGGCTGGGGCTGGGCACTAGGATAAGACCTATTCTAGCAGAAAGAAGAAAAGCAAAGAGGAGGAGAAATACAAAGGCAATATTCAGCTTTTGGTTATTGAAGCAGAATTTTTGAAATAGTCTTGAAATCTACCTCTTAACCAAGACAAGAATTGACTTTTAAAAGTTCTTTTAGCTCCCAACCAGGCTCTAAATGTAAGAAACCAGACTGATGACCAGATCACGGGAATTGCATCGATATGAACAAAAATTCAGGGTCAAAGAGAGAGCAGTGGTCCTCAAACTTTTGATCTCAGAACATTTTCACAGTTTTTTTAAAATTATTGAGGACCCTAATCATTTCTACTATTTTAACTATTGATAGATATTTGTTTATGTGGATTATATCTATTGATAGTTACCGTATGCCATAGACTGAATGTTTGTGTTCTCTGCAAATTCATATGCTAAGACCTAATTTCCAATGTGATGGTATTTGGAGTAAAGTCATTGGAAGGTAATTTGGGTCAATTGGGTCATGAGGGCAGGGCTCTCATGATGAGATTAATGCCTTTATATAAAGGGGACAAGACACAAGAATCTTCTCTCTGTCATGTAAGCATACAGCAAGAAGATGGCCATCTGCAAACCAGGAAGACAGTTCTCACCAGACACTGCTACCTAACCAGGTACCTGTGTGTGTGAGAAGATTAATACTTATGATGAGTATGTACTTATGAGGAATATGATTATGTTATTACAATATTGTCGCTATGACATTTCTTTAAACCTAGAAAGTTCTGCCTTTCTTTCCAAGCCACGCTAGTGGAAAATGGCTGCAGACATTGGGTACTTTTGTATAAAGCTAACAGTACTTTTATTTTCTCTTTGTCATTATGACTCAGACCTCTTTGTCTTGGCTTTGTGACGAATGGTTGAACAATTAAAATTTCCCAGAAGTCCCCTTTTTAACTCTCAACAAAGCCCTAGCAAGTGCTTCTGTGTCTTAGCCATGGCAATGGTTTTTGCCTTTCAATGAAAAAGTAAAACTGGGAATAGTTTTCAGAGCTTTCAGAACTTTTTCCATTGAAATGCAAACACTCCTCTGGCGCCTCTGAAAATTCTGAGAAATTGTTGGGGTTTTGGCGATGTTTCCAGAAAACCTGGCATTCTTCTCCTGTTCATGGCTGGTTTAAGTCCTTCTCTTTCCAAGTACATTCAAGTAAAGTCAGCAGTTGACTGTTTCTTTCAGGGCAAACTCCCAACTTGAACGCTGAACAAAAGGATAACTTTTTCATTCCAAATTTGGGATTGTGACCAGTAAACCTCGCAACCTTACCTCGTCACTTCTCTCCAAACACAACTTAGCTTCTTAACAGGCGCCTTCTCTTTAACCCGGCCCATGACCTGCCTTGTAGGCAGCGTTTGCAATGACTTGGTACACACCCCAACAAAAGTCACTCATATGTTGTAAAGATGACAGATATTGGCTTGGATTTCTTGGATTCTCTAATGTAGCCGTCCTAACTGGTCTAAAAATTGTTCAGCCATAATTTTTAGCATGCCACTCAGCCCATGCTCTCTATTCCAAAGTATTGAAGTAAAATAAAGCCACACATCTTTTCTATCTTCATTTTCTCAACAGAAGTCGTAGTCCCAATGGGTAAACCAAGAAAGTGATTGCCAAGTGTTCAATTAACACATCATCAAATTCTAATCTGATATCAAATCAACTCAGATATATCCTCCTTATTGACTGTCTATCATACACAACCTTATTTCTGTTATACCATCATGTAACAATAGTTTGAAAGATGATGTTATTCACTGTTCTATATGTATTTATAACAACTCATAAGTAGGAATCATGTCTGGTTTTTCTTTCGTGGCTCATAGGTTAAATTCAGTGGATACTTATTTAATGACTATGGCTTAAGAAAGAGCTTATCTAATAGCTCCTGGCATGTTGGGGAAACAAGGCCAATTCATGTTCAGGTAGAAAATAAGAAGATCTCATCTGGGATGGAGCTAAAAGTGGCTAATGTATGTGGAAGAAAAGCAAGAAAAACTAAGAAGGGATAAGCTCTCTTCTATTAGATGCCATGCAACCTTTCAATCTAGTAAATCATCTCCAGCCTCTAAATTCACCAAGTATCAGATACTTAAATATCATAACAAAGCCCTAATTAAAATATTTATGAACAATTCTGTTATAAAATATAGTTAAAAACACAACTCTCTCCATTTATCAACAAACCTCGCTGGAACTCTGTTTTATCTTCTGAAAAGTGAAGGAATTAGACTAGATATCCAAATTCCAGTGATTCTATAAATCTGAGCCATGGACCTTTACTTAGTGCCGTTCTAAACAGAGCTTTGCAAGCCCGTGGCCCAAAATAAAATCAAAAGACCAGTACTGTACTCATTTTTAACACAAAATTGGCATAAAAGGGTGATAATGATTTTCTTGAAAATGCAAACATTTTTTAAAAGCCAAATGGCAGAAAAGATCAAAATACAAAACAAATTTTAGCCCTTAGGTTATAGGTACAGTTCATACCCAGACCATGAGGGCTTAGTCACAGTACCAGGCACAAACTGTGTGTTCAAGAAATTTTTCTCTATGATTGTGTAAATATACCCCAGAGCACTCTCTGAAAGCCAAGGTAGCAGTTCTGGAAAACTGCTGACCAATCAGCACACCTTCTGGATATTATGTGAACAGGGAGAAAGTGGCATCACCTTCATGAGCGCAGTTGACCTTGCCTGTGTCCAGGGAAAGCTCTCCTCCCAGACCCTTCCTCCCTACCATCCCATCCCCCCCAGCTCTCCATCCCATGCCATGGCTGGTCGAGAAATATTTTTCAGAGGATCATTTATACACTTTTACAGGCTCCAGGATATGGCTTTATCGGGATTCAAACTTGAGGCTGTAACTAAACTTCCAGTATTAACAGCAATGTTTCTGAATACAGGCTTTAAATTGTAGTAAATTTAAGAGTTCAAACTACTTTAAAACTATCACTTGCAAGACAAAAGTTGTTATCTGAAAACTAACCATATAGCACAGTGGATTTCTCTTTTATTTCACTTACACTCACACACACACACACACACACACACACACACACACAGCACTTTCCTTATTTAGCTAATCTTTCCAGACAGGAGTGACCTGGGGTGGCCTCAGCCCGTAGAGGCTTGAAGCAGGGTTTCAGTTCCCAGCCAGTGACTGAGGTCAGGTCTCGGTGGTGAGTGCACCAAATCCTAGCCACTAGACCAGTGGTTGGTGACAAGGCCCTGGCCCTATGGCTCTGCAGGAAAGAATTCCCACAAAGACAGAAAGCAGTGAAACAAGTAAAGTATTAATTAGGAAAAAAAAAGTATGTGTGGATAGACACATAGGCAGGCTCAGAGAGGGAGAGTCGTGCCCTTGTGGCAGTTTGAATCACTTTCATGGGGCATTTCTTCCATGTTTCCTTTGACCAATCATTTTGATTTGTCTGGTTCAGAGTCCCTAGTTAGTGTATCTCAGGATTTTCCCACGTGTGCGTGTGCATCTCTTAGCCAAGATGGATTCCACCGAAGAGGCCTATGGGTAGGTTTAGCCACTTGACATCACTCCCCTTTTGACCTCCAAGGAGGCTTTCTGCACATGTGTGGTCGGGGGAGGTCTCCTGACTTTGAGAATGAGGCACATGTGGTCTCATCTCCTATCTGGGCAGGGCCCAACCTCCTCGCCCATTTGTCCTGTTATTCCTATCTCAGAGTATCAGTCCACAGGGAACGAACTCTGACCGTTTGCTCTGGGGACCCACCTGTCTCCTGCTCAGGAGGACTAGAGATGAGCAGAGCCTACCAGTGATCAATGTTGTGTTCTGAGAAATGCAGTGAACTTAGTATTTATCACTAGGAGAAAAAAAATTTTCTTACAGTTGCAAGATTATCCATGGACATATAACACATTAGTTAGAAAACAATTTAAACTGGGAAATAAGATTTCAAGTAGGTGACCTACATATGTAAAACATGAAGATTCTTTAAAAGCCATTCACTGAATTCTTACAGTCTTCCAAGCCATCAAATTGACCAAGGAAGCAGTGCAATCACATCAGTACCAATATCAGGGAAAGAATCTCCTTGGTTAAATCATAAATTCACTTAATTTTTAACCACTCTGCCAACACGCCTTCTATTCAGAGAGCCATCTTGGGGTTGGTTCTACCATATGGCACAGAACAGTCTAGGGAGGATCAGGGGATTCTGGGTAGTAGAGGCAGAGAGAGCTAGCCACAGCAGCAAACTGCTTCAAGTCAGCTCTTCTGTTACAAAGCAAGTGCAGTGATGTGTCAGTTTGCAAAGAAATAATGTGAAAAATTGCTTTCAAAGGCCTCAGAATGGACCCTGCTTTGAGGCATTGGAAACAATTGATTTCAGTAATTGAAAGCAAGTTTCGCTGTGCATGAACAATCAGCTCCACAGACAAGGCTGCCTACACGGCCTGCTGACTTTCATGATCTCTGAATTAAGATGGTTCCATATTCACAAACAAGCAAACAAGCCAGGTGGGCTCAAAGCTGTGTCTTTTTTTCCACATGCCTCTAAACATAAGTCTAAAAGTTAGTTATGACAAATGCCAATTAAATGCTTCTGCACACCATAGCAAATTTCTTCTCTGATACAGCCACGTTACCAAATCTTAACCACATGAAAGATGAACCTAATCCAGATTGGATTATTTTTTCACCAGATAAACACTTTCACAGACAGCCACAGTTCTCAAACACAGCACAGGTAGCCAAATTATTTGTTTGAGAATCTATCTTCTCAGTTCTAAATAATGAGATTATATCCTCTCTTTTTTTCTACCTGTAGAAGCCTAAATCCAAACAAAACAGAAAAGTACCAAGCTTAATTTCACATCCCTAAAGATAAGAAGGGTTTTGGGGTGATCGTCTTGTTTACAACCTATTTCCAAATAAGACCACATCTAGGGACTTTTCTGGTGGTGCGGTGGTTAAGAATCTGCCTGCCAATGCAAGGGACACAGGTTCAATCTCTGGGCCGAGAAGATTCCACATGCCATGGAGCAACTAAGCCCATGCACCACAACTACTGAGCCTGCACTCTAGAGCCCGTGAGCCACAGCTATTGAGCCCACGTGCCACAACTACTGAAGCCCGAGTACCTAGAGCCCATGCTCCGCAACAAGAGAAGCCACCGCAGTGAGAAGCCCACACACAGCAACGAAGAGTAGCCCCTGCTCGCTGCAACTAGAGAAAGCTTGCACGCAGCAACAAAGACCCAATGCAGCCAATAAATAAATAAATTTATATATTAAAAAAAGACCACATCTATAATATTCCAAAATAGCCAAAATGATACATTCAATTTTTTAATGAGCTTCAGAGAAGATCACTATATGCTATTTTAGGCGTTCATTCTGGAATTGTCAAATCTTTAAATTCCTCACACTGAAATTCCATTCATCTCCAGCATAAGCTGAAGCAATTGAACACAGATTTCTGAAATCTTCACCACACCCTGGAATCACCTTGTCCTTCCATTCTCCCCAGCTTGCTAACCTTCTTGTGGTCACGTGAGTCCTGCCAAGTTCAGAAATCCTGCATTTACACTTAAGAACAGAAAATGTTATATAGTAAGAACTGAAAAAACAAACAAACAAAAGGTAGCGATAAGGATAAAGACAATTAGCCCAGGGGGCGTGGCAGCCACTTCACTGCTGCTCTCACCAAACACTGGATTTGTTTTAAAGCAATCACTGTGCCAAGCTTGATATAAGCCCCTCCATTCACTTTTCTTGTTCCTTCCCCTGACTGCAGATCATTGCTAAAGAAAATTATAGAATTTTACTGACCTTTCTGCAAATTCATGCTAACTTCTCACGTGCTCCTAGCTGACCAAAACCTTATTATCTCATGAGCCTTCCCTAGCACGCTTCCTAAACAAATTAATCCAAATCTTTGCTATCTTAAATCTTTGCCACCTGAAGTCTCTTCTCTGACCTGATTCCCTCAGGAATTGATTTTCATGCTATTTTATGTACACCAGCGCCTTGCAAAACACCTGAAAGATAAAGGTTGTTCAATATATGCGTACCTGATGATATTTAGCATAGTTTCTTCTCCAACTTCTACTTCCTTTTTTCTAAAGAATTGGGGGAAATCTTAGCCAAATGCAGCTAAGGGACGATTTTCTGTGTTCATCCCATTCAGGCCCCTTTTTTGTGTTATCCTGTTTCCACTATTTTTGCTGTTGTTCTGAGTCCTATGTTACCCTCTTCCAATTGAGTCCATGTCAAAATAGTCACGGCAGTGACTTCTGTGACTCTTGTCCTGGTACTAATCACGTATAATGCTCCATCTCTTGGTCTTTTTTTAAGATGACGAGCTCCCACCTTAGAGTCTTCATCACGATGCTTGCCACAGCTCCAGCTATTCCGTTCCTTCCAGAAACTGATAAACAACATGTGCTGATGGTAGAATTTGCAGTACACGTTCCCTTTGAACCGCCACTCCTGTTTCCTGGGGATGGCTTCTCTCTTCTTTGCTCAGTTCTGTGACTCTGCGGTAATCAAGCCCACCCCTGATAGCTGCCTACCTGGGTCCTCCTTATCTTCCCAGTCACAGCGCCACACTACACCATGAGGAATGTCACATTCACGAGTGTGGACACCCCAGTCCAAGCTCCATACACACGTCCCTACAAAAGCTGTTCATTGGCCACAGCTGGGACTAAGGTTGTGCACATCAGACATGGGGTCCAGGAGCAGGGAGGGATGCCAAAGAAGAGGCCAACCCCGGCACCGGGAACAGAGAATTCCAGAGTCCAAGTCACAGGGCATGTGGTCTAGAGGGGCCGTGTGTGCAGGAGAAGGACCGTGCACCCAGAGTTGGGGCAGAGCCTTCTAAAGCAGGGGACCAGGGCAGGGCCCCATTGCCAGGGTCTGAGGACAGCACTGCTGCTGCTTCAATTGTTCTCTGATCTGCATAACAGGTACCAAAGGACAGTAGAGCCCGGGCCTTTCACTTGAAAAACACCATCCTTTATCTTGAAGTAATTAATTCTGTAATGATTTCTGCGCTCCTCTATCAAACATTCCTTAATTTCTGTGGCCTGAAGGGCCAACCATTTTTTTACCACCGTCAATTGAGATGCACACAAATCTTCATTTTCCTCCTCTTTTCATTCCATCTTGACAGAAGGCATTTCCTCCTGAGTCCTCTCTTCCTTACCTCCTTTCTCAAAAAGAGAGTCATTCCTCACGATGGAGGGAGCATATACACACTGATGGTGTGGAAGATGGCTGGAGGTGGTACATGGAATAGACTTTTCTGAAAATTATATACTGAATTTAAAATATGTTATAAAAATCTAACCAGTGTATCAGACTGGTGGTATTGTTGCGTAGATTGACGCTGAGTAGAAACCTGAGTTGCCTTTAAACACAGTTGACCCTTGAAGAACTCAGGGGTTAGAGGTGCCCACCCTGCAAGTCGTTAAAAATCAACGGGTATATAACCTATAGTCGACCCTGGAGATGCGCAGTTCCACATCTGTGGATTCAACCAACCTTGGATCACGTAGTGCAGCAGTATTTACTAATGAAAAAAGTCTGCGTGTGTGTGGAGTTGAGCAGTTCAAGCCCACATTGTTCAAGGGTCAACTGTTTACATATATACCTATACTTTTATACTTATAAAATAGTAGTAAAGATTTGGCTTAGATATGGAAAACATGGTGAAGGTGGAAAAGAAATGACAGACGTTTGAGAAATTGATAACAACAAACCTGGAAAATGATGTCATAGGAAAGGGAAGTGGCTGGTTCTAGAAGGGGGCATATTGTCGTGTTCAAGACCTTTGGCTTGGGGGTCATGGAGACCTGAGTTTGAGACTCCGCACTTCTACTCGTGAGCTGTATGACCTTGGGCACTTGTCTTGGTTTTTTTTAATTGTGAGATGGAGTAATAATCAGAGCTGCATCATCGGGATGCCACACAGATTACACGAGCCATCTCGTGGCAAGCGCTTAGCACGAGGCCTGGCACATATGATGGTGGGCGAGTGGTCAGCGGGGTCAGGTCTGCAGAGGGTCAGGGCAAATAAGGGTTGGGCCATTTCCTCTAGAGTCACGCAACAGAGGAGGCCCAAGAACATGAAGAGAGCATTTACAGGAAGTGATAGGGACAGATGCTAGATTGCAAGGGGTGCGAAAGGATAAAACATGAGAAAAGAGACAGCAAATGGAGATGATTTTTTAAGGGTATTTGGCTCTGCAGGGTAAAGTAGATTTAATGGTCTCTGGTAGGCAATTGGCATTGGCGAAGGGTTTATTTTTGTGAGCTTTTCTCCCCACTAGAAAGAAGTAATATTAAGCAGAGAATTACGATACAGTATATGAGGATAATCGGTTAGAGCGATGAGTCTCAAGGAGTGGTCTCCACGCCCCTAGGGGTTCCCTGGGATGTTTCAGGGGGTTGGGCTATGCTAATCCTTGCCTTTTTCACTGTATGACTTTTGTATCGTCAGCACAAAAGTCACGGTGCATAAAATTGCTGGCACCTTGGCAGGAATCAAGGCATCAGACCATCATAGCAGTGGTGGCCTCTTCACCATCACACACAGTACAATCAGTGTCTGTTCTACTTAATAATGTCTTTGATGTAGCAAAATATTACAAATTTTATTAAATCTTGACGCTGAGTGCAGGTCTTTGTAATATTCTCTGTGACAAAATGAGCAGTGTACATAAAGCACTTCTGCTACAGACGGAGTGTGATGGCTGTCTTCAGGCCTGATGGAGTAGTGAGCTGAACCAGCAGCCCCTTTGTTCATAGAATACTGTTTTTACTATAAAGAATGGCTGACAAACTACGGCTATTCAAATAGAAGGATTGGCTGACATTTTCTTGGAAATGAGCAAATGAGCCCATCACTTTCAGAAAAACTGACAATATTTGTTGCCAATAGTAATATTTGAGCTCTCAAGCAAAAATTATCATTTTGGAAAATTTGTATCTGCCACTGTGAGGCTGAAAGCTCTCAAAACTTTAATACTTTTCTGATGAGATTGGTGGTGATACTAATGAACGTGGTATTTTTGATATAGAATAAAATGTGCCAACCTTTGGAAGATCCACATAAGTCAATGAATGACTAGTTTCTAAATGACCACACATAATGTTCAAAATGATGCCTTATTAGTAGAAGACTAGTTCAAAGTAAAAAATAAATGAATAGGGACTTTCCTGGTGGTCCAGTGGTTAGGACTTCGCCTTCCAATGCAGGGGGTGTGGATTTGATCCCTGGTTGGAGAGCTAAGATCCCACATGGCTTGGGACCAAAAAACCAAAACATAAAACAGAAGCAATATTATAATAAATTCAACATAGACTTTAAAAATGGTCCACATCAAAAAAAAAAATCTTAAAAAAAATACCAGATAAATAGATTTTAAAGTAACGAGATACGAAAATTCATTAATATGCCTTCAGCATCCACATTGACACTAACCTTTAAAAAACGACCACTTATTGAGCTTTGGTGTACTATCAAAGAAAAATACCCACAATTATCTGAAAAAGTTATTAAACTAGACCTCTCGTTTCCAACTCCATATATCCGGGTGGTAGGATTCTCTTCCCATGCTTCAACCATATAATCATTTCACTTCAGATCACATGGAGAAGAAAAAGGGGAATCTGCTGTCTTCTCTTAAACCAGACATTAAAGAGAATTGCAAAAATGTAAAACAATGCTACCCTTCTCACTAATCTTTTTGTTTTGAAGAATATAAATATATTTTTCTTTGAAAATTCAATTTAATTGACATATATGGGGCTTATTATTGCTATTTTTAAGTGAATTAAAACATTTTTAAAATTCTCTGTTTCAGTTCCTCATATGGTAAGTGTTAATACATGTGGTTCACATAAACGAAATGTTCTTTGGGGGGTTCAATAATTTTTCAATTGTAAAGTTTGATCAAAAAGATGAGATTAGAGAATGGTACTGGAGGAGGCAGAAATGGGTGGGAAGCAGAACAGAACTGGAGGAATTCATCTAAGATACTTGGAGGGATACTTCTCCCGTAAGAAAAAGGTGAGGTGGAGAGGATGAGCAGATGAAAGGCATTTTTAGGTTTGGTCAAGGGAATTCAAAAGTTTTCCTATCTGAAGGCTTGTTTTCACTGTGATGTAGGGGTTGAGGTCATACCTGGAAAGTGAGGGGGAAGAGCAGGAAGATGAGGAGCTTGAAGGACCCATGGAGCAGCCCTGGGGCACCAGAGAACACCTGGCCAAGGCCTGAGGAGGGAAGACTGAGCAGCATGGGGCCCTGGGGTGGGTGCGCACCGCTGAACCGGGGAAAGCCCTGTGCTGGATAGCCTGCCAAAGCCGCTCTGCAAGGGCAGCCATATGCTACCAGCCAGCTGGATTTATGGTAGTCAGTTACTTTCTTATCAGTTTGATATTGCAACCATACAGAAATAGAACAGAATCTCAAATCCTTGTCTGTCCACCACCACCACCATTCTAACAGTTATGTTTTGCCATAGGTAACACAGACTGTTTAACTTATTTCTAGATACCTCAAAATGCCCTAAAATATTTGATTTAGTTGCTTAGTTCACACTTGATATTCTGATTTTATAAACACACAGTTTTGTTTTCTTTTGTTTTTTTATAAATTTATTTATTTATTTTTATTTATTGGCTGCATTGGGTCTTTGTTGCTGCACACGGGCTTTCCGTAGTTCCGGCAAGTGGGGGCTACTCTTCGTTGTGGTGCACGGGCTTCTCAGTACGGTGGCTTCTCTTGTTGGGGAGCACAGGCTCTAGGCACGCAGGCTTCAGTAGTTCCGGAGCATGGGCTCAGCAGTTGTGGCACATGGGCTTAGTAGTTGTGGCACATGGGCTTAGTTGCTCCATGGCATGTGGGATCTTCCCAGACCAGGGATTGAACCTGTGTCCCCTGCATTGGCAGGCGGATTCTTAATCACTTTGCTACCAGGGAAGCCCCAACACACAGTTTTTAAATTCTGCTTCCAATACTGATTTTGATATAACTCTAGAAGATTGGACAGTTGACAATCCTGCTGCCTTATTTTAGCTTGACAGAGCAAACAACAATTTTACTGGGGGAAAAGGGTTAAACGGAGTTGTTTTTACTTTCTCTTTTAAAAGGTATAATATGGCCTGTTGACTCAGTGCGTTACATAGTTAGGATCAGATGCAACCAAAAAATTCAAAGCTCAGCTTTCTTGTATGAAATGAAAAAATTCCAAGGGTTAAAGTGAAATTTTCAGGACCCAAATTCTAAGACTGGTTCATGTCCTCAACTATATTCAGCGATTATATTTATTAGAACCTCTAATGCAAAATTAAAAAACAGGACAGTAATGTCACAAGAAATTAATGACAAAATATAAAAGATACACAAGACTATTGCTACTATAAATTAGAAAACCACAAGTATTTAAAACACCTGTGAGTGTTCCAAGAGCATTATTCAATAGAACACATGCCAATTACACAGATGTCAAGATCGCTTACTTTACAACTGGAAGACCACTTCATGCATAATCTGGTGAAAACCATTTGGTCTCTGATGCTCTAGGCACCAAGAGCCTTATTTTATTAGCAAGTATTGAGCACCTGCCAAGATTCTGTACAATGGATGCTACAGAAGTACAAGTAACTATCACATGGTCTCAGTTCTGAAAAAGCAAGCATTGTAAAATAACCATGAGTTGGCAACCAGCCATGGAAGCTCAGAGCCTTCAACTATGTAATTTTGACAGGTAACTAAGCTTTAGAACTTAGGCTCACCAACTATGGAAACACTTGTTCTCCTCTCACCAAAATTAAAGGTTCAGAGGATTACACAACTCTCTGGGGTGTTTGAGGAGCTATATCCCTATGCTAGGCTGCAGTTGGGTCTAGTGATCGATGCTGGGCTGCAGTTGGGTTTAGTGACCGCAGCAGAGGTTAAGGTGTTGAGAACTTCACAAGTTCTGATACTAACAATCCCTGTCTCTGACATCCCATGAGCCACATGGTACAACACTTTTTCTATTCAAAATGTTGTACAGAATGAGAAGGGTAGTATGAAGTTTGCATACTTATTCTGTGAGGTCTGCAATGTTGAAGGGTATGATAATGTTGGTATTACCAGGACATCATAGAACTCTTCCATTTACTCAATAAACTCTCATTTTTAAAATGGAATTATTAGCAATAATAATAAAGAAGAATTATATGGCTCTTAAAAGTTTATAAAGTGATTTTCATATATCCCCTTGGGTGATTATAAAAACTTGTACACAGGAAAGTATCACAACAAAACTATAAACTATTCATTGAGTTCATCTATAAAACTGTTTAGACCTTGTTACAATGCTCTGTTGTACTAATCACTCTCAAATATCAGTGGGAATCACAGTTTACTATGTCAGTGTGTTCTTTGTCCACTAAACTGTTCTTTTTAAAAGTCCCTCCACTTAGAAATGAAAATGTTATTTAAGACAATAATAATCTAAACAGTTAATAAGGATACAGTTCTGTGTTTGTTAAAATACTTTGTCAAATGATCTTGAAATTAGCTGATTTTCCCACAAACTATTATCCTATTTTCAAAAGAAAATCAAAGCATAAACTTCCCTTTGTCTCTTAGATAAAGGGAATAAAGATACACTTGTACCCTGACAGAATTAATATGCTTAAAAAGCAGCCGACAGCCCCACAGCAAACAAAAAATATACTTGTATAGTATATATAATACTGAAGAATCTGGTTCTATTAACTTCCGACCTTCTAGGTCACTTAAATTCTCCACGAACTCAGTTCTAAACCAGGGACGTGACACTCTGCTTATCTCATAAACATATTGAAAAACGTGTGAAACCACTTTTGTAAACTCCTTATTCACTTATTCATTCATCCAACCAACCAAAATGTATCGAACACCGTCTATTTTCCAGGGTTACATAAACAACTAACACATAATCTCTGCCCTAAGGAATTTATTTCTTGGGTTAGAGACAGAGCCATAAGCCACTAACTATCCAGCAGTGTAATTATAACTAACACAACCCTGTTTGGAAACCCCCTGCACACTTCCTAGTGTCTACTGTCAAGTACTGGGTATGAGGCCTTTGGTTTTCGTACTTCCTTACTGGGGCAACCCGTGTCTTTTGGGGAGGGATGTGAAGGGAACTTGGTATTCACACATTTGGAAATTGGAGAAGTTCAAAGCCATTTCAGAAGGTGCTGTGAAAGAAAAGAGAAACGGCCTCTAAACAAAACTAGAGGAACAGGGAAGGTTTTACAGAGAAAGTGACGCTTGAATTTTAAAGAACAAAGTCTGAGTTACCTAGGCAGGGGCTTCTAGCCCGTGAGAAAATAAATCTCTGTCGTTTAAGCCACCCAGTCTGTGGTATTTTGTCATGGCAGCTCTAGCAAACTAATGCAGTCCCCTATGACCAGAAGGAAGACAGGGTGTCAGGGATGGTAGAAAGTGGGGCTCAAATGAGTTCCTATAAGTGTTTGCTGCTGTCATAATTACCTCTCACTCACTGAGTGTGGCCTTGGTGGCAGGATAATTCCTGGTGACTCTTCTCTCTGTAGAAGCTCTCTCTCTCCCTGACGCGATACCCAATGCTCGCTCCTGGGACTTTACCTCTTGAGGCAGGGATGCAAGAGGAGAAGAACACGTGAAGGCATCCAACCCAGAAGCCGAGGTGCAGGTCCTGCTCCAGCTTCTGACACTGCCTGGGGTGTTGCCACTTGCCAGCTGCTTCTCTAGCCTCCCTTCACTTCTTTAAGCTGCAACATCCTTTCGATAAAGTCTACTTCGCTTGGGAAAGTCAGAGTCATTTTCTGTTTCAACTAAAGTCCCTGGTTGCAAACAACTTTCATCTCTTTCCTGACTGAAGAATGAGAGACAGATGACTCTGGACCAGTAGGATTGCTGGGTGACACTGAGGAGTGAGTTTACTTTGGAAATGATGAATTTGTAAAACTATCAGTCCTCGATGGTATTATTTTTTCCTGCAGTACTCAGTGGCCTGAGTGGAAATGTGAGAGCCAGAAATGTCATTTATTATCATCCCCAAAGAGTTACTGAGCCAATGAGGAGATGACATAAAGGCTGTTTCTTATTTTTTAGATAAAATTTGCTGAGACATTTTGGATTAATCCATAAGAAGGAAGTTTTTTAAAAAAATATTACTTCTGACTTAAACTCCGAAATGTGGTCTTAGAATTATCTATGTCCATATTAAGTCTATAAAAGTTTATCATTAATGTTAATGCTTTGTGCAATTACTTAGCTCTTTATTTCAGAACACTGTATGTACATTAGCAACATATTGTTTCTAAGTTTTTACTTGAGCTAGAAAAGATTTACCATTTCATTCTGTAAATGGGGAAATTAGATCAAGAAAAATGACTTTTTCAAGGTTTGGCGTAGATAAATTTCTTGACTTATAATTGAATGCCCTTTTTATCATAAACATCAATATCATCATTATTTACATTTATCAATTCTGTTGGCAAAGCACTTCTGGTAGTATCACCCTGTTTGAGCCTCAGCCACTTATTTACTCCATAATGTTTTTCAGTTTTTAAAATGTGTCTTGGATCTATACTAGGTGCTGGGGATACAGCAATTAATTACTGTCTAATTAATTACTACAATTATTGAGAGTGTTCTCTGCTCTCATTTCAATTACAGACTAGTGATGGAGTTACACAAGTAAACAGATGATTCCACTATGCTGGGGACAATTCTATGATGGCATTTGGGGAATTCCCCAATGGAATTCCCATGCAAGCACACAAGAGGTGGTCCAAAACCAGAACGGGGTCAGGAGGGCATCTGGACTTAGCACAACTTTGCAATAAGAGAGGACAGAGAAAATGCTTTGTTTCTTTTCACAGATGAAGAACCAGGGTTCAGAAAAACCAAGCGGCCTACAGCCAATCAGCATTATGCAGCAGAGTTAAGACTGCCAACTCTTACTCCTTCTCCTTCCACCGCACACGGGTATCATCACCAAAGTCGTTACTGTCCCTTCATCAGCATCAGCATCAGTATCAATATTATCAACACTGTAAGAAATCTAATAGGACAAACATAGCCCACAACTTCAGTTCATATCCCGAAAGAGAGAGTAAACCAGCATCAAAACACCAGTGAAGGATACCAACACATTACCTAGGAATATCTGTAGAGTATCATATAGCTTCACAGGTTACTATGGGTATTTCAAGTGACTAGAGCCTGGCTAGTTTACAAAAGGCAGGTTTCTTGGAGGGGACAAATGTTGAGGAATGTGCAAAGAAGAATCAGAGAGTCATGTGGCAAAGAGAAAAGGGAAAGGGATGGAAAATGGAAGGATCACCTTGGTTGGCTCCCTAGAGGAGCTGACAAGATGTGGCCAAGGCATGGTCCCCTGAAACTGACATACAGACCAAGGGATAGCCATATTCGGGAATCGTCAAATCATCAATGAGACTTGACACCTCTAAGAGGCCCCGTGAATTTCTTCATGTGTAGATTGCTTCTGACTGTGTGAGAAAAGGAAGCATAGCGGTTAAAGAGAAGGATGAATGATCATTTAGGAAAGAAGCAAGGGAAAGCTTTGTCTGAATTATTGGAAGGGTCATCTGAGAAAATTCTTAAATAACTAGACTGTTGAGAGTCTAACACATTTCTTAGAAAGTGTCCTGGTCCTAGCATTATTCTAAAAGCATTTCTTTTCACTGCCTAGTTTTTTATTTTCCTCCTGTCATAGCCCCATACACCCAGAATTTTAAGCATTTTTCTCTTTCCTTGAAACTGGGATTATCTTTCTTAGTCCATTAAAAGCATAAGGACTCTGAGCCTTTCTGTATAAGTGATAATAATTGCCAAAATGTTGATTTGGCTTTTAATCCATTCAAATTTAATTTAAATTTTGGAACAGTTACTACTACAGACTACACTTAGATTATTGACCATTCATTCCAAACATTTTGGTCCAACTAGTTAGATCCCAAAGTCCTTTGCTTCCCAGAAAACTGATTTTCCACTGTGGATGTCTGAGCAACCTTTAAAATGCCCAACCAAACTCTGAACTGTCATAGTAACTGGGTAAGAGATAAGGGGTAAGAAAAGTATCCAGTCATCCAACCACATTTCTGCTTTTTTGTGCAAGCTTCGGATGAAATACAGTCACTCAATACAGTCCTTCTGTCTCTCTTTCCCTCCCTCCCTTTCTCTCACCCATTCGCCTAGAGAGGGGAACCCTAAACCTTTTGGAACTCTGCCAGCAGCACCAAAAGAATCTCTTGACTATTTTCCCAGGGAATTCCTGCCTTAAATGTCAGCAGAGTACAACTGGCCAGCCAAAGCAGAGTCCGCCTGGACCTGAATTAAGGAAACTGGGCCTGCTATAACCAAACGGGAAAAGTTGGACCCATGGGGCAAGGGGCCAGGGGCAACGATAGAGTGAAAGGGTCCACGTCTGTTGCCAAGACCTAGGTTTTGTCAGATTCACCTCACTGAGGAAGGGACGCGAAGTCAAAAACTTTTTTTTGGTTCCTTGCTGGTTTTTGATTGTTAGTTTTATTCTTCTCTTTTGGTGGTGAACCGTATTTCCAGCGACCACTCTGAACTACTGTAACAATAAGCTAACACCACTCTGAAAAGGGAACAAATCTCCACTGGAGCCCTTTGTTGTGGTGCTTGTGGTTGCCACTGCTGCTGCTGCTGTTGTTTTGTTTATTTGTTTGTTTTTAATGAACATACTGATACATGAGTGCTCTGGGGAGATTCACGAAAAGCAAGACAAGATTTTTGAGTTGCAACTGAGTCTGTGCCTGACAGCCTAGAGACACTTCCCGTCTGGTCCTGAGGCATTGCTGGCAATTTTCGTGCATTTGTGTCTTCAATCTCTGAACACATGAAGGAATGTTGCAAGTTCTGAGGGCCAGGGTGGGAAAAGGGGTCCACAAATCCCAAAGCTATACATCAGCATCCAAGGATAACAGTAGGAAAGAGGAGATTAAAAATTCAGGAGCAAAGCGCATCAATCAGCTGGGTTTTGCCGAGTACTCTTGTAATTTGCATTTACCCTTCTTTCATTTTTCTCATATGTTACTGACCTACAACCTCACAAAGCTATTCCACTAAAACCTCACAAGCTTGTCTGACATATAAGACCGATTTTTAAATCAATGTGCCATGTTGCCATCCTTTTCCTAAAGATCAGAGCATGACATAGTAAGAAAGTCAAGAAGATTTCATCAATAGATTGTTATTCCATCTTTAAATGAATTTAGGCCCTTGTAAGTTTACCAATGGGAAAAAAAATCTAGCTTCCGAATCTCATTTGGCTCTAGGCCTAGGCCACTTCAAAAACAGGTTAACTGAGAAGCTATCACTTGTATTCGCCAGGGCTCCCCACCTGGTACTTTTTCCACCATCACAAGTGCATTATAGCTGATGCCTTCTGTTCTTGTATCCTACATGCACTGTCACAGACAATCCTATTGGGTGTCTCTGTCCCTCGTTTAAAGAAAAGCCAGGGCAGTAGGCAGTTATTGCACAGGACTGAATGTGTCACAGGAAGACCAGTAATACCATCTCAAATATAGAAAGGAAAATAAGGAATACCTAATAAGTAAAACTACCTCCAGTAGGTGAAGGGTTAATCCCTGGTCAATTTTAAGCCTCTCTGCTGAGAGTACTAATAAGTGTGAGTTGGTGCCAATTAGGGGGGCCTTTCCCTCAATGGGAACAGCCATCCCTTAGGAACTGGACTGTCAACACATTCTACCAGGGCAGTGATCAGCCAGCCAGAAGAAAGGGAAAGGGTCTGAGAAACTGTGGTAACCAAGTTCTGCTGGCACTTTGTAAAATGGTGACGGGAACTGCCACGGCCATGGAGTGAATGCTGATGAGCTGAGTGCAATTTACAAAGAGTGGCCCTGAAAAATGTCCCCCCAGTGACCACAGCCCTAGGCAGTGCCACTGTTGGTGGGTTCCTGTGGATAGGACCACAGGCCTCCTTCCTGAGGAAGAACCGAAGCCTTGCAGCATTGTTCCTTGGGTTCAAAGCCCTCACAAACACTTCTGACTCGCAGTCAAAGTCAAAGTTTTCAAATTAAAAAAAAATTCTTTTGCACCTTAAAAAACATCTCACTCTAAAATCTGAGTGGTAAACAGCCTTAGGAATCAACATGAAATATTTTAAGTGTTCTTTGTGGATTGCCATAAATGCCCCCCTTCCCCTCTCATCAGAGTTTGTTCTGACTTTCGGGGGGGGCATGTTTTTAAAAGGCTGAAAGCCCTGATGGACAGCCGTCAGTGTGCAGCCACGTAAATTCAATCTTTGTTATCTGAGAATGCTTGAAACAGAAGTAAAGAGCGCCTCTGCAACTCACACTCAAAACTGTAATTCCTCTTTCTCGTGAGAGCTTTTTAGCCATTCCCAGTTCTCAAGTACCTAAAGGAGACTAGAAAACAAAACATTCATAACTGTGATGTGAAAACGTAACCGTTTCCCCTCTTCTTTCTGCTGTATTTCTTTCTTGCCACACTTCATTCTGAAAAAAACTCCTGTGTGAAATGAGATGATAGGCGCGGAGGCAGGGCAGGGATAGGGAGGGTCCCATAGGTAGGTGAGTTATTATTACAGGTCTGGGTGTTGGATTGAGCGGTGGGCTCACGGATGTTCATTATACTATTAAAAAGTAATTAATTAAAATAATATAATTATAAAATAAAAGAGGGCCATATATGGACTAGTGAGGACAGAGGGTCATAGACCAAGAATTATGATTATTCCAATTCTAGGTACCTGAGGTCCATTCAAAGAAAGGAAAAATTTGATGAGATTGTGACACAGGCACCATTCTCAGACCTTCCAGCACTCACCAGACTCCTTCGTCGGGGATGCCTTATAGGCACACAACCTGTGCACTTAGAACAGCCCCACACTTTGTTTCATGTCCTACTGTTGCAAACTTGAAATTCTTAACAATTTTTCAGCAAGGCATCCTGCATTTATTTTACACTGCACCCCACAAATGCTGTAGTCAGTCCTGTCCCCACGTTTCTAGATATGAAATTTACCTGGAGTCCCAAATAATTGTGTGCCCACCCGACCTCTGTATGTTGAAAAATGTGCTACTTCTCACCCAACAACTGTTGTTAACAGTCAGGTGCAACTCTGAGGCAGTCCCATTTCCTAGTATCCAAATTAGTGCTGCACAGGCAACAAGGGACCTGCAGGCACCTGCTGTGCTTAAAAAGCTGCTTCTCAGGACAAAAACTTCACCTAGAACCCACTGGATATTTGGCCACTCAAAAACAAATGCATCGCAGCCTAAATCTCAGTTCATCTCAACTGCTGGATAATGCAAATCCACGCTCTAATAGTAGCCCAGTTTCAACTACACACGTAACCACCACCACCACCACCGAAAAGGACAAATTCTCTGTGGTGGGAGGAACTCAAATAAAGATTTGGGGAAATCCTCATTTTCAAGGATTACCAGCTAAAGAAACATCAATGTGAGCCAGCGTTTTGTGTTCCTGAAATGCCCTGTGTCTATAGTGATCAGGTACAGAAAGTCATTTCAAGTTCAAATATAACTTAGCGATTGCCACATGGTGCAGAATCTTTCCACCCCTAAGACTCCAAAAACCCAATCAGACAAGTGGCCGTAATCTGACTCCCAGCGCACTGGGAGCCGCGGGCCAGGCAATGAGCGCTGCACTCTGGCCAGGGGAGGCATGAGTGACAGACCCGCAGCGAGCCGGTGGGGGTAAGTCCTTCTTTGCCTTAAGGGAACAATGCTCGGACGAAAGATGAAACTCGGACTCTTTTATTACAATTACATGTGCCTTCTCAGGCAGAAACTAGAAGGAAACTCTAGGGCAGGTGGGTGGTTCTTTCAGGGCTGGATACTGGGCATATTCATAAGAGAGGCAGAGAGAGGGCAGGAGAAAAGGGATGCTTGGGAGCAAAATCCTCCCTATATTGGAGACCTGTGAAAGCACAAGAAAATGACCCTGTGGAGGTAAATCTATCTAATATTTTTCATCAGAAAAGTTACTCACCCAGGGGTTCAGCTGTCCAGAAGTGGATCAGGCTGGGTGTTCAGCTAGAAAGTAATGTGTCCGGCTCAGTACAACCCGGTCACATCAACAAGCCCCCTTTGTTCTGGGGCAAAAGAGGCAAAACAAATGGTGGTGATGCACTTCCAGGGAGTGTGAACAGAGAAGGGAACACAGACGGTAGATAATTACGAGGGGCTGTGAGCGAGCTGGGGTGAGCTCTTGTCAAGCCAGAGGTATGTGTGTGCTGCCAGGGGACTCTCGGGTTCACAGCCGACTGAGGTTGGTCACTCTGCCCTGGAAAGAGGTCCGATTTTGTGGGTTTTCAAAGGAAGCTAAAGGCATGCTTAAGGAGTCTATCTGTTTGGGGGTTGGGGGGGGTGTGCCTTTATTTCTCTGGCTGATGAAAGCTTGGAGCTGAAAGAGCAACTGAGCTTCTGAGATTAGGTCTCCGGAGAGGGAGGCAGATGCACAAAGAATGATCAGGGAAGGAGAGGCCGCGGGTGCAGCAGGGAGGCAGCCTGTCCTCAGGGCCCACCACTCCCGGATCTCAGTGCTGCAAATGGGACCTGCTGCTCCCTGCCCACCGGGCTGCCTTAGCTTCCTGCCTTGTCCTCTTCGTTTTTTCCCACTAAATCTGGCCACGGAGGACCAGCACCTGACATAGCACCTTGTCCTTTGCCATCCTGGCTACAGCGGTGGCCACTGGAGAGTTCAGAAGCCATGCTCAGAGCTCCTTTTTCAATTTGTGGATTTCTCCCCCTTTGGGATACTTGTCATTCCTCCCCCAGGGCACCCTCGCTGCCCTACTCCAAGTGCTGTTTTTGTCTCTTTATTTTCTTTTCCTCTAGGGAGTGTGATGTCATTGTCCTCCCAGCTGGGGTTTTTCCTAATTACATGATTCACTTAGAGGAGTTCACTCAGGCAGGGGACACTGGGGACAGAGCTGGCTGGTCCCCCTCTGGGGCCACCTAGGCTTGGGCAGAAAATGGGTTTCTCTTTCCAACTCTGAAGCAAGGCCCCAGGTCCCGTGTCGAGCCAGCGGCTGAGCCGAGATCCTAAAGGTCAGGGGGGCATCTCCGGGCCCTTGTTGGACAGCACGTCCCCACCGCCCAACCAGACCCAGGCTCCTGGGGACCTTAAGTGATGGGGGAGGGAAAGAGCCCAAGCTCCATAGATCAGAGGGAAAGCTGTGATAATTCTGATCTGATAAAGTACCCAGCTTTGAGATGAGAGTCTCCGCTAAATGCTCTCCATGCTCCTCCACTCCTGCGCCCTCACAGACGAAGGATAAGGTCTTGAGTGATGGGGTAACTGGGGTAATTGCCCCCCAAAAGGAATCCTAGCCGTTTCTTGCCATTAATATCCTCAAACCCCATCCCTTCTCAGCTCTAGAGATGCCAAGACATTAAGAGGAAGAAAGGATCTTCCCTCCCAAAGTCCACCTTGCTGCCCCTACCCATCTTCACTCCCTCTCCCCAGCCCACGGGCACACACGCTCCCCCTCCCCTGCCCCAGCAAGAGGCACCAGCAGAATTTCGAGAAGGCCTTCAGGAAGACACTAGAGAAAAATCGCTCTCCGGAGTCTCCTGCATTGAGGACGACGGTCTCTCTGGCCACACTCTCCTTGCCCACCCGCCTCCCATGGCTCTGCCCAAATCGCTGTCCCCCTGCACTTGGTGGGCGGGGTGCCTGGGGTGCTGTTGGCACACACCGGCCTCCACGGTCTCTGAGAGGTAAACGTCAAGAGGTGGAAAGTCGGGCCCAAGAAAAGGTGGTCCCTCAACCCTGCAAAAGCGCGAGGAGGCCAGGATGCACTTTCCCGGGTGAGGTGCCTGCGCCTGGGACCCGGCAGGTGGGCGGGGCCGCTGCGTCTGTGCACCTGGCGATGCCCGGAGCCCCCGCCCCTCCCCCGGCCCGGAGTGGCCGCTCCCCGCCCTCGGAGAGGGGCTCGGGGTCTCCTGGGGCCTGCGGTTGCCGCGTCCCCGCGCCGCCTCCCGACCGGGAGGGCTCCCGCACTCCTCCCGCTGGCCGGGGAGAGCGCAGCAGCGTACGCGGCCCAGCCCCGGGTTCCAGCTCGGTCCTGCCTGTTCCCACCGCCCCTGCCAGTCAAAGGAATTTACGTTCTTGTTCTCCAAAGACAGCCCCACCAGGCTTCCTGGGTTCCCAGCAGAACTCCCCTTCATCCAGGGTCTCCACTGCGGGAGAGAAGGGAGGGCCAGCTCTGCAAATCCATTTTCAGAATGCCATTTGAACCATAAAGCACAAAACTGGAAAAGACTTCCCTTTTTTATGGCTGTAAGGTTCCAAATAAAAATGACATGTAAAAAGTCCATTGAAAAGTAAAAACTCTGAGGGAATTAACTACAAGGTAAATGTACTTTATTCTTAATTCTTTAAGGAACTGGAGTCAGACAATTTCCTTTCTAGGGACGATTCAGCTAATTTTCCAGTGAAACTGGATGATCTTTGGATATTAACTCAAATGAGATTAGAAAAACAATCTCAATAGAATAACAATAACAATATTTATTGTTAGAATAACAATAACAATATTTATTGTTAGAATAACAATAACAATAATTACTCGATTATCTCTTCAGGAGATAATCGAGTAATTAAGGAGATTTTCCTGAAGCATTCTTTCTTTACATGCAAATAACTTTTCACAGGGTGGCCTCTCTACAGTGGGGCAAGACTGCAGGCCTGGACCTCTTGACCTAAAGGCATAGACCCTGGATTGGTAACTTCTGATGCTGATTTGTTTTTCTTTTCAGTAAGTGTGGACCTTTGTGTAGAAGAGAGAATATCATGGTGGCCTTCAAAGGGGTCTGGACTCAAGCTTTCTGGAAGGCAGTCACAGCAGAATTTCTGGCTATGCTTATTTTTGTCCTGCTCAGCCTGGGCTCCACCATCAACTGGGGTGGAGCAGAAAAGCCCTTACCTGTCGACATGGTTCTCATCTCTCTCTGCTTTGGACTCAGCATCGCAACTATGGTCCAGTGCTTTGGCCACATCAGTGGCGGCCACATCAACCCCGCTGTGACAGTGGCCATGGTGTGCACAAGGAAGATTAGCATCGCCAAGTCTGTCTTCTACATCGCAGCCCAGTGCCTGGGCGCCATCATTGGAGCCGGCATTCTCTACCTGGTCACACCTCCCAATGTGGTGGGGGGCTTGGGGGTCACCACGGTACCATCTTTAGCTCTTGTATTCAAACTCAGACTCTAGGCCTCTTATAGACTACTAAGTGACACCCTGGTGGCCCAAGAGACCTTCCTAAAATTGCCAGTTTATTCCCAGGGAGTGTGTGATGACTTCTGATAGGGGTGAAAACTGATTCCAGCTGCACTGAATATATCATTTGAAATCATTATTTGCTGTTGAGTAACTTGAATAGCACTAAGTCTGCGTAGCACAAAAATTGTGTTTTTTTTTTTCCTCTTTCTCCATCCCAGAGACTATATTGACTATATATTTAACTTAAGGCATTTTTATTGCAATTATTTGTTGGTTCACTAGCAGAAGGAACAATTTTGTTTCCTGTCATGTGCATGAGATGTAAAACGATCTATATCAAGGGTCACACTTAAAAAAATAAATTGGCGTTTGATCCTACTTTTGTTCTTAGCTGATTAGGGATATCATTCGTTAGGTCAGCACCAGGGTTGATCAAAAAACCACACGTGGTTTAAATTTTAATTGAAATATGTATTAATTAATTTAAACCTAATTAATGGATTTAATCATTGCCTTATAAAATTACAAGACTCTCAAGAAAATCTTTTTTAAGTTAAGTGCAGCAGTGGCATATTTTGCTTCTTTTGTAGAAAAGAACATTCAGCACAAGCTTCCTCTTGGTCACTGTAAGCGTAATTAATTATCTGTGATGGCCCTAAATGAATAGACATTTATTTCTTCTTTTTGTTAGGGTGGCGGGGGCGGGGGAGGCACAAGTATCTCAACTAGGGATGGGGTAGAAGACTCAAACTAATCATCAGTTTTTACAGGGATAAAAGGTGCCTTCACAATGATATGTTATCATAGAACATGTTCCCTTGCCTTAAGTCAGATGGAGTATTTTTCCCTTTCCAGGTTCATGGAAATCTTAGTGCTGGTCACGGTCTCCTGGTGGAGTTGATAATCACATTTCAGTTGGTGTTTACCATTTTTGCCAGCTGTGATTCCAAACGGACTGATGTCACTGGTTCCGTAGCTTTAGCAATTGGATTCTCTGTTGCAATTGGACATTTATTTGCAGTAAGTTTCTAAATCTATTTAAATAATTGATCCATGCCATTTATCCTCATCCTAGAGCTGGCCTGAAAGTGTTGTGTTTCACAGCTGTAGTTCTTTAGTATCTAGCTACTTCTGTCCATTTTAAGTGGGTTTTTTTGCTGACTTTGTGATGAGAACGTTGATACGGCTGCTAACATCTGGACAGTTTCTCTAACTTGACAAATGTTAGCACTTTGCAATGAAGGCTACCTGTTTCAGCAACGTCTGAAGTTGTCTTCTTTTTCCCTACAGATCAATTACACTGGTGCCAGCATGAACCCCGCCCGATCCTTCGGACCTGCAGTTATCATGGGAAACTGGGAAAACCACTGGGTAACCGTCATGTTCATTTTTCCTGTGTTCCTACAGTTGAGGACAGTTACCCACAGAGCTCTTTCTTTCCCATTGTTTTGCTCACTAATTTTCTCTTCCTCCCAACTTTGACACACCTCCCTCAACACACACACACTTTATTACCTCATTCATAAAGAATAGGGAGACACTAGGACAGATCTGCTACAAAACATCTCATATCTGTTCTGGGCCTTCAGTGATAGTCTTCTTTTTTTTTTTTTTTTTTTAAGCACTGCTCTGGGCATTGCATATTTTTTTAAGGTTTATTTATTTATTTATTATTTTTTGGCTGCATTGGGTCTTTCTTTGTTGCTGTGCACAGCCTTTCTCTAGTTGTGATGAGCTGGGGGCTACTCTTCACTGCAGTGCGAGAGCTTCTCATTGCGGTGGGTGGCTTCTCTTACTGCGGAGCACAGGCTCTAGGCGCTCCAGCTTCGGTAGTTGTGGCGCATGGGCTTAGTTGCTCCTCGGCGTGTGGGATCTTCCTGAAGCAGGGCTCGAACCCATATCCCCTGCATTGGCAGGTGGATTCTTAACCACTGCGCCACCAGGGAAGTCCCTGGGTGCTGTATCTGACAGACTTCTGCAGAATGTACTGTACATGGAGGTTACCTATCTGGAACAAGTTAAAATCAGGGTGGTGACGTGAATATGGTGTTTAAATAATGGAAAGTAAATCCTTCCTAGCAATAACAGAAAATAGACTTGCAAAAAAAAAAGAGATTATAAAGAGAGAAAGAGAAATGCTTAAAAGTACAGCCCATCACAAAAATATTTACCTTTTTTGTTTACAAAAGCATGGACCCAATTAATAGTATGGGAGTTGGAAGCATTTAAACTGCAGATGGTGAGAAATAATTAGTGCAAATATTTATGCTATTATCACCATAACCATAGCTGGAAAAAAGAAGTGACTTTCAGAAAAGACACACTTCTCAGCCTCATGCCTACCCTACTTATTAATGTGGGGCCAGTGCTTCCAGAGAGCAGTGGTATCCATTTTTAAATACCATAATCAATTTCCTTTCAGTTGTCTCTTATCAAAAAGAAATTTAAATCTCTTAAATGAATAATGTGATAATTTTGAAGACCTCTTACACATTAACTTACCATAACTAATAAAACTAGGAGGTGTATGTCGGCTTGTTTCAAATGGGGCTAACATATTTTCATGTATATGCTATGAATGCTCTTTTACATCTATTTTTAAGTTATAAATGTAAGAATATGTCACTTATGTTTTTTAATTTGTGTTTTTATTGCAGTATAGTTGATCTACAATGTTGTGTTAGCTTCAGATGTACAGCAAAGTGCTTCAGTTATACATCCTCAGTTTCTCTTCCATTATAGGTGTTGCTTATGTTTTAACCTCATGCAAACAGTGGTTATTGACACAGTCATATGCACTCAACCATGATGTATGTTGCAAATGAGAAGAAATTGTCCCACTGCTATATCCATTCGCTTCTAAGAAAAGTGTACCAAGTCTTTACAAGTAATCTATCCCATTAAATAACAGCATGAGAGTCAGTGATTAAAAGCAAGCTTTTGGACCCAGCCATGCAAAAACTTAGTCAGCAATACTACCCATGAGACTGGTTACTTTGCCACTGATATTTCAATGTATGTCTCTAAAGATTTGCCACATTAACAGGAATGCAAATTTGTAACAGGCAGTATACAGATCTTACGATAAAAGTACAACTTTTAGGTCATCTTTTTCAAACAATTTCTGTAACTAAAATTTAGAAAAATGAAAATTTTTAATCCATGAGGACTTTAAAATGTGGATGAAAATATGTTTTTATTAATTACTTGAGTTGTGGTACATTAGTTAAAATTAAGTAGAAGAAAATCCTTAGCTTGTTGATGGAATCCAAGGTTTCCCCTTGTTGCTATTTTATAGCAAACTTAATCCTACAGAAAATAAATGTCCATTTTGTAGCAATGGTTGTGTGAAATTAACATCCAATTTAAAGTATATCTGTAGATAGATTGATAGACAGGAAATAACAGATATTAATGATGAATTTTGTGTGTAGTGTAATAACACTTTTCGTCTTCTTTTCTGGCTTTTTCTATATTTTTAGCAGTAAAGATTCTTTACCTTTATGAATTTTAAAAATTACTTTAAAAGGCATTATGAGTTTGGGAATAGAAACTAGTAACTGAGATTTGTTTATTTTTGAGAGCATGAGGCTAGACATCTTCTTCATAAGTGTTTTGGGGGAAGTGTCGTAATTATAATATTTCGCAGTCCTTTTTCTCCCTCGCGGGATTTGTAGCTTATGGAATAGAATACACCAAATGAGAGCTTACCAAAGGAACAAAGTGCAAAGACACTTAGAGGAGGGCTCTTGTTTCTCCTTTGAAAGGGCATAGAGAAGGTAAACTCTAACATGGTTTTTTTCATGTTCAAGGTAAGGAACTTAAGGTTCTTGTAGCCATTTTGTCAACAATTTCCATGTAAAGTGTATGTGTTCAGTTTCAGCTTAAAGTTTGAATTTTCTTTAGATTTTGCAATGAAGATGCTAAGTGAGTTTCATTTCCAGACAGCGTTTTAAGCCAGAAGCATTCATCAGATTTTTTTTCAAATGAGAGAAGTGTAGCATAGTAGAATACAGTATAATGGTCCAAAAGAGAAATATGAAATCAGACAGATCTGAAATCCCAGCTCAACCACTTGCTAAGCATGAAATCTTAAGTAAGCTTTCCACCCTCTCTGTGTGTCCATTTTCTTACCCATAAAATGGGATAATAATAATAATAATAATAATATCTATCTCAAAGGTCATCATTAGAATTAAATGAGTTAATACAAGAAAAGTACTGAGTATAGCCAGCCCAGAGAGAGTGCTCAATAAACAGGGTTTCTGTTGTTCAAGTCTATCTGTTGAATGAATATCTAATATTCTACAGCCTAAATGTGCTCTAAAGTAAATGTTGGAGTTTATCCAAACTCAAAACTTAGTTTATTCTAGACACATAACTAATATGATAGAAACTTCCAGTTATTGAATTAAAATCCTATGGAATGGCTAATCCTCAACTAACCATCACCCACAAACGTAGTACAGATTCTTCCACCAAGTCATCAGCGTAAGAACCGTGAGGATGAAAGCACTCTGCGAGAAGATTAATGGGCAAACCTGGAGGTTTTCTCTTAAAGCAAGTCACCAAATTTGAGAAAGAAAAGCATGTAGCTTCTAGCCAGCCTAGTCCCATACATCTTCAAATTGTCTAGGAAACATGGAATGAAACAGGTTACAATGAAATTGGAACTATTAAGTACTTTACAAGTATCCTTTCAATTTAATCCTGAAAACCTATGAGGTATGTATTATTTTTATCCCTGTTTTGCAGAAGAGGAAATTAGGGCTTCAGAAGTTATGTAACAGATTCAAGCAGTCACCAAATTGCTAAGTGTGTCTTTTCTGAAAGTCATTTCTTTTTTCCAGCTATGGTTATGGTGATAATAGCATAAATATTTGCACTAATTATTTCTCACCATCTGCAGTTTAAATGCTTCCAACTCCCATACTATTAATTGCGTCCATGCTTTTGTAAACAAAAAAGGTAAATATTTTTGTGATGGGCTGTGCTTTTAAGCATTTCTCTTTCTCTCTTTATAATCTTTTTTTTTTGCAAGTCTATTTTCTGTTATTGCTAGGAAGGATTTACTTTCCATTATTTAAACACCATATTCACGTCACCACCCTGATTTTAACTTGTTCCAGATAGGTAACCTCCATGTACAGTACATTCTGCAGAAGTCTGTCAGATACAGCGCCCAGGGACTTCCCTGGTGGCGCAGTGGTTAAGAATCCACCTGCCAATGCAGGGGATATGGGTTCGAGCCCTGCTTTGGGGAGATCCCACACGCCGAGGAGCAGCTAAGCCCATGCGCCACAGCTACCAAGCCTGTGCTCTAGAGCCCAAGAGCCACAACTACTGAGCCCACATGCCACAACTACTGAAGCTGGAGTGCCTAGAGCCTGTGCTCCACTGCAAGAGAAGCCACTGCAATGAGAAGCCCAGATTCCATTTACCATGCTGTAGTGAATAATTAAAGCCTCAAGTGATACAGTTGATTGTGATTATGCAGGAAACCAATGTAAGATGGCAACATTAAGAAAATAACTACTCTCCAGAAAATTTTTTACTCTATTTCAGTTGAGGAAGTCATACCATCAAAGAGGACCTATCTTTACTCTAGGTATTATCAGAAAATGGGAAGAACGTAATTAATGAAAGCAGGAAAAGAGAAGACGAAGTATTTTCTTATTTTCTGTTCACATGTTATCTCTGATATAGATTTAATGTATTTTCTTCCAATTCTGTTTTTTATACATGATACATTTGCTCTCTTAATTTGAACCAGCTAAGTTCTATATCCATGCATTGTTCAAAGGAATAGTTTTACTCTACTTACACTCTATAACTATTCCATCTTTCCCCCAGGTATATTGGGTTGGACCAATAATAGGAGCTGTCCTTGCTGGTGGCCTTTATGAGTATGTCTTCTGTCCAGATGTTGAACTCAAACGTCGTCTTAAAGAAGCCTTCAGCAAAGCTGCCCAGCAAACAAAAGGGAGCTACATGGAGGTGGAGGACAACAGGAGTCAGGTAGAGACTGATGATTTGATTCTAAAACCTGGAGTGGTGCACGTGATCGACATCGACCGGGGTGAGGAGAAGAAGGGGAAAGACCCATCCGGAGAGGTGTTGTCTTCAGTATGACTAGAAGATAGCACTGAAAGCAGACAAGAGCCCTTAGAATTGTCCCCAGATTTCCTTCCGCCCATTAAGGAAACAGATTTGTTATAAATTAGACATGTGCAGGTTTGTTGTTTCATGTCATATTACTCAGTCTAGACAGTAAATACTTCATTATTTACCAAGGAGGAATGGAAGAAACCTATCGTGAATTTCAAATCTAAAAAAAATCTTTTTGAAGTATCCCCAAAGCAAATGTGTATCCAGTTTATCTATTTACTATTCATTAATAATCAATTTAAAATGTGTATCAAGATTCTAAGGCTTGCCTGACAACTTACAGACGTACTTATCAGCTTACTCCTCCTCTACCATGAAACTGGTATTGTCAGTCTTCATTTGAGTATTTATTCTGTTAAATCAAATTTATGGCAAAATACAGAGTATGTCAGAGTCATGCATGTTCAAGAGAGAAAATATAACAAGCTCTTTCATAACAAGCTCCCCTATGTCTAACTACCTCGGCAAAAGAATATTAACAATAGTCATTGCTAATGAATTGTTTTCATTTACATTTCAAATATCCAACTTTCAACCCAAACTCCAATTCATAATATTCCTTCCTCCTCCTCACTGCCCGAGGTAATATGGAAAGAAAGTCCAGAAATTCGAAGAATGTTCAGAAATCCTGTATGTGTTCCACCTAATAAAACATCCACATCATAAGGCACCTATTGAGATTCAGGACAAACAGACTTGTAAGATCTCATGGGGGTGGGTGGAAATTTACTGTCATACAAAAATCATAAGGAAAAGGGAAATCTGTATGCTGGTTTCAAATAGTTGATCTGCTTTCAGTGCACATCCTCTAATACACCGTATGAGGTTAACAATCTAAGCTTTTAACCACTTAACCATTTTGTTTATTTTTTTAATTTATTGGCAAAACTGGGGGTTTTGTTTGTTTGTAATTTTTGGTTAACGATATTTGAACATTAGCTGAGACATATTTTTGATAACAAGAGCATAACTAGTTGAGTCCTGACTTTTCATTAATTATTAAGCTCTGCTCATTCTAGAAGGTGTAAACTGGTCCTGCCAGTCCCAATCCCTGCTACTCTCCCACTTCTCGTGACATTTGTAGATAATCTTCATTGTGTGTGTCAATGATATTTTAATGAATTAAAATGCATGAGAGACAAGGAACAGCATGACCGCAAAACAGAAGGGCAAGGGGGATCAAAACACTCTGTATTCAAAGCTAACTAGATGACCAGTCTTTCATTTGTAGAGATAGTGTACTTTTTATTAAACATTTTCATTACTGACTCGTTTATTTGTCAAAATAACTTGTTTTTTTCCCCGCACTGCTTTGCCTTATGTTGGTAAAATGGTCTCTGGAAACCCCAGTTTCTATCATCTTAACTGCCTAGTCTAGCCTTTATCTTAGACAAAGAGCTGCAAAAGTCAATTTCACTGAACAAAAGCTAATAGTAGAGCAAAAGCCTATCACTGCAAAGAGTGGCTTGTAAATAGCTGATAATCAAGGGCTTTCTTCTCCTACGCACAGTTCCGACTGTGTGCCACTTTTTAGTGTTAATGGCAGTGGTGTGTCTGTAGCAGTGAGATAATGGACCACTATTAAATCTGATTCTCTTCGGTGCTAGGAAAGTAACGTGTGAGGTTCCCAGAGAGACATCACACCAGTGGAGTCCCTGGAAATCCAACTGGCATCTTTTTGGCAGGTGCCTAAATCCCAGGCTTCTTTGGTGGCCAGCAACACCCTCCACCACTGAGGTGCATTGCTTCCTGTTTGGGGTAGCATCTATAGGAATTAGGGTGCATTTCTAAAAATGGTTTATGCCCATCTTTTCAAATGTTTGCACAAGGCTTAAAACTCAGAGTGGTTCAGCTCAAAAGATAATGAAAATTTTATCAACCATCGGCAAACATGTCAGTTCAAAAATAGGTTAGCAAGGAAAAAAATGGAACATTTTCCAAATATGCTGATAATTTATTAGCTTATGGTCATTTTTATTCATCCATATGGCTTACTTCTAATACTTTCACTTTTATACTCACTTCCAGTTAGAGCATTCAATAAGTTAGTGGTGAGAAAAAAACCTTCATGAATGGTGTTTTTGTCATTTGTTTTCCAGCAACAAGCAGAGTACCTGACACATAGTAGGTATTCAAAATAAGTGTGTTAGATCAGAAAAATATATATATAAATTTCACTTATGATTTAAGAATATAAATCATTTTCTTTTAATCTTTATTTTGCTCAATATTTAATAGAAGCATGAGTTCAAGGACTACTAGGGAAAGGCCATATAAATGTAAAAACCATAAAATACGCTTTTGCATCCTACTATTTTAGGGGCATGCAGAGAATGAAAGCTTTTGCACTTTTCTCTCCCCACATATGAGCCAACATATTTTGTATTTCACTCAAGGCTCTACCAGTAAAAAGTAATGAAATTGTACCTTTCTAATGACATCTATGCAGCAGGGGTCTTTTGCCTTGTGGATGGCGCCAAATTATCCAAGTGTATTAGGAGACCGGGGCTTTTTCCTTTAATCCCTTCTTGTTAATGAAGTGCATCGTGCTGTCCCCAGGAGAGTGCTGCTGACAGACATACAGAAAAGAGATCAGAGGGAAAGCACTGAAAGGACATAAATGAATTATACCCAGTCAGGAAACGATGCCAGCCATCTCTTCCCTAAGGAAAAGCACAGCAAGCGCCCCCCCAAATTGTAAGGTGGTCCCTACAAGGAAAGTGTATATAGTTTGTCAAAAGAGTACAAAGGGTAAAAGTCATTTTTTAAGTTTTGGGGGCTTTCTTTAAAATTGGGGGCCCAGAATTTGAATGTATGGTTTCATGATAGAAGATGATATTTGCTTCAAAGAGTCCTCAACTTTTACAGTGAAAGGAAGTATTTTCTGGTATCTAAATAGTTGCTTAAGTATAAGATTTGTACACTTTGTTTCTGCCATTTGATGTTTTCATAAATTCTTATGCTTCCTATCATCTGACCCTTTTCCTAATGCCATTGGTAGGTAGGTACTGGCTTAAACTGTGGCTCAGTCTTGAAGATTTTACAAGAAGATTAGAAATATGTCACTAACATGTATGATGGAATTAAGCTATGTAATTATGAGAAGTCTGATTCCAAATAGCACAGAATATTCTTCTTAGGTCATGAAACCAGGCAACTCGCTTACTGGTTTAAACTCCATAATGAACCAGAAAATTCCAAAATAGGATAGCAAATTCACATGCTAGAATCAATCCCAGCGATTTTGTTGTAGCCTATTGACACTGTTCCCACATGCTGTGAACTTTTGACAGAGAAATTGCCTTTGTGACAGCTGAGGATGACAGTGCGAGCCCAACAGACAAACTTATCAGACAAGAGAAAGCCAATATAAATTCTCATCATAAGCACTACAGAATATGCGAACAGAATATTTTATACCTGAAAGTAATTCGGTCTTTCTTAATATGTTTATGGCATCAAAATTATTAGAAAGATGTATTTACTACCTGGAAGGTATAATGTAACAAAACTCACTCTCCTTACCCCAAATTGTGGGCATTTACGTTGGTGGTGTAGTACTTTACAGATCACCCCGAAACAGCAGTAACTTTTGAAACCCTCTCTAAAATTCTCTAAAATGCATGGAAGACATTTAATTCAGGGCTTAAAAACTGTGGCCATTCACTTTGGCAAATGACAATAACCTATGAAAATATGCATCAAATAAATGTTATACAACATGTACAATAAACATTAAACTTAAGAGCAGTTATAGTGTTACCTATGCATGTTAAAATCCAAGCGCTAAAAAATACACCCAATTTATATAACCCATCAGAATGTATCTCTAGATTCTCTTCAGGATTAATTAAATAAACATGCAATTTATGAAACTATATAAACAATTGTTTATCACTTTTATGACCCAAATCACAATAAAATTGTAATTCATGATAAACTGGTGAGAATAAACTGAACATATGGTTATATTCACAATTCTACATTAACTGAAATGTTATTCCAACGTTAGCGCTAATGTTAAGGAGATTGAAACTGTAATGTCTAATATTTGGAATAATGTATTAAAGTCTTAGCATTGTGGTTGATTTCCATGAATTATGTTGTATCTCACATTACTAAGCTTGTGCGAATAAACTGTTTAATGTTTTAAAATGTGTTTGATGATTTTGAAAATTCATCCACAGCTTTTGCAAGTCCCATTCTAGAAGCATCAGTTAGAAGGACCAGAAGGTTTAGATATTTGAGTACAATCAACACCAGATGAAATGGTGGTGGAATCCATATAATAAAATGTAATTTTGAGAGCCTGCAGAGTAGACAGTGTGGTAGGTCCTCATATAGACAGTGAAAATTGTTTTCATGGGCTTAATTCTAAATGTCCACATCTATGCAAAATAGACCATTGAATATCGACTATCATTATAGAGAGTCAAAAAGTGAAGACTTAAACAACTGTGACTCAAATGAGGCTGGTATTGCTAAATAGATGATCCGTCCTTAAGGCATTTGGCAAATTCTGCCTACCCAGATGGATAACGTAGGCTCAATGAGTACTGGTTTACTCCCTTGGGTTCTCGATTTGAACCTCTCAATTTTAAGAGGTTACAGACCCACAGGGAAGGATTGAGGACAATCATTTATGTAACATGCAACCCATCGGAAAAGCAGTGAGTGCTGCCTTAAGAGCCAGGTAGATGTGTACCTCTCTTATCGCATTTGTCACATTGTAGTGAAATCATTTGTGTAGGTTTCTGTCTCCCCTACTAGGTTTTAAACTCCTTAAGGGCTAAGACTGGGTCTTATTTATTCTGTATTCTCCACCCTCGGCACTGAGAACTAGGCTTGACATTTCTTTCAATAAATGCTTGTTGCATAAATGAATAAACAACTTATGGAATGTCTCACAATCATTAGGAAATGCCGCAAAGCACACTATACCTCAATCTGGTTGGTTTTTACTGTGTAAGTGCATGCAAAATATTTGAATGCATATACTTCCAGTTAGGAGTCCAAAATTAGCTCAAACACTAAAGAAAATAAAAGGGGAAATGCACAGAAAGAATGAAACACTAATTGGATTTCTAAAATATATACCTAATGTGTAAGCAACGAGACATGTTTTCATTGCTATATTTATATGATGGCCAGATGTTAGATGAAATTTAGTTCAATGACTCTTTCAGCAAGAAAAGTACTTTAACAAGCATGGGAAGCTAGAGAATAAATGTTAGCCTGATTTTATAATTATCCTGCTTGGAAAACGCCCCAAATAATATGTCACTGAAATTAACTCTTACTATTTTTTAGTTTTTTCTACCTCTTCACTCCTCGGGTTTAAAGAAGACATAAAAGGCCCTAAAAGGCTGGGTTGAGTTCTTCTACCTCCATGTGTTCAGAAGTCTCTGAGAAACCATGACCATGATGTTTGCAACCTTTGTGCATAGCACAGTGACAACACGCAGCTAGTGCTCAATAAATGCAAGATGGATGGGTGGATAGGTGGATGGATGGATGGATGGATGGATGGATGGATGGATGGATGGAAGAAACTCTCCAATCTGGAAGAAGTAAGTTAATCTGTGACCAGATGAAAAGCACAGCCTGTATTCCTTCTTCCCTTATAAAAGTATTGACCAAGGATCAGAATGGTAGAGGAGGAATGCGTAGGTTAGAATAATTACCAATTATGAGTATATATGGAGTTTTAGAATTTATAAATATTAGTCCCAATCAGTTAATCTTCAAAGCTCATTGTGGGGCAAGGCTTACTGTTGTTCTCATTTCCAAAGATGAGGAAACCAAGTGTCAAAGAGATTAAGTAAATTACCCATAATTATACCTAGTGCTAAAGCAAAAACTGGAACCCACATCCCAATTAATCCCAATCCCTTATGTTATTTCCCTAAATCACACAAAGTTCTCCCATTCATCCATCAGCCTAATTTCCCATCAGCCATCTTTCCTTAAGTGGCAAGAAAGATATTCTATCCATACTGGGGGAAATCTTTATATACAATACCAACAAAGGGCAATAAATGAAGTACTACAAATCTGGAGTAAGTATTACAAAACTTAGAAAAGATCCCAAGTGAGAGAATAGGGTTGACTGCTTCAATGGATTTACTTTAGGATACTTTGGGTAATTTAGGAAATTTTCGACTGATTTTTCTTTAGGAAGACATTATAAAGACCACTATTGAGGATACTTTTCATTTGGTCTGGAAAAGAGAGTTGAGGACTAATTGCAAAGGTACTGATAAGATTTTCCACATTTCAATAATAATAATAATAATAATAATAACTTTAGTCCTCAATTACCGAACACGTACTGTGCACCAGACATATACTTTACACCCTATAAAGAAACCTTATGAAGTACATACTGCTATTATTCCCACTTTATAGGTGGGGAAACTGAGGTCTAAGATGGGTAAGTAAATATTTCAAAGTCAGCTTCTAAGTGAGATTTGAACCCAGGCAGTCGGTCCACAGACTCCAACATTAGCCACTGTCCTGTGTTGTTTCCTACTGGGGGTGCTTTAGGCGCCCAGTCATTTCTACGTTCATATCGACTTTTTCCAAGCCTTTGGTTCTTCCATACCCGACACTGATTGCAGCGTGTTTGAACCTCTCAGCTGTTCATGACTTGACCTCCGGTTACCATTTTGACCACCTCCGAAGGAAGGTTTAAACCCTCAAGTGCAAATGCCACAAAGATAAATCAGCTAAACTTAAAAAAGTATTTTTGAAAGGGACTTTGAATGGAAAAAACACTTTCTTTTCTTGAGCAGGGGTATGACAGAAACTTGTTATACAATATACCTTCCACTTTTTTGCTCAAATTTCTTATCTGGTCTTTAAGTTACCTAATCTGACAACTTCTCTCTACCCTTCATTGAGACAAGTAATATGTATTTTAATTCTTCTTTACCTATTAATCACCCAATGAATATATATGCTTAAGCACCTATCTTGTTCAAGGCTGTATAGAAAATTTTAATAAATTACATTTATTTATTAATTTTATGTAAGTAAAATAAAATTTTAATAAGAAGCAATAAAATGGTATTTGGCAATAATTTGAACTAGCGTATGATAACTTATCCTAGATCGGCCTATAAAGTTGACAGACTGTATTTATAAAAAAGATAAAATAAAGGTGGGAATTCCCTGGCAGTCCCGTGGTTAGGACTCGGTGCTTTCAATGCTGGGGCCCAGGTTCAATCCGGTCAGGAAACTAAGATCCTGCATGCCGTGCAGCACGGCCGAAAATAAATAAATGTAATAATGAGTGGGTCAAGTACTAACATTGTTACAATGGCAACAGCTTTGGGAAATGATTGAACAGAATGATGGTTTGCTGGTACATACCTCCTTGTGTCCAAACTACAGAATTGTAGCTTCAGTCCGCATGTATTTTGATGCAAACTCTCAGAAGACAAAAATCTTTTAAAATACATCATAGAGGGGACTTCCTGGTGGCACAGTGGTTAAGAGTCCCCCTGCCAATGCAGGGGACATGGGTTCGATCCCTGGTCCAGGAAGATCCTACATGCTGCAGAGCAGCTAAGCCCATGCACCACAACTACTGAGCCCGCACTCTAGAGCCTGCAAGCCACAACTATTGAGCCTGCAAGCCACAACTACTGAAGCTCACGAGCCTAGAGCCCGTGTTCTGCAACAGAGAAGCCACCGCAATGAGAAGCCCGCACACCACAACAGAGAGTAGCCCCCACTCGCTGCAACTAGAGAAAGCCCACATAGCAACGAAGACCCAATGCAGACAATAAATTAATTTTAAACAATACAGTATAGGGATGTACAACCAATGATTGGGGAACTATTTGTTTAAATTTGGGGCTCCCAGAGGGGAAACAAAAGAAAAATGAGGAGGATGGGGGAGGGAGGGCAGGCAGGAGTCCCTCAGTAACAGCAAAGTAAGGGAACAGGGGCTCCTAGGTTTCCTGCTCCCACCCAATGCGGAAGTTACCAGAACAGCCCCTGCGCCTGTGCAGAGAAGAGTCCGTGTGCTGAGTTAGTGTGTTCTTATCATCCTGTATTGTAATCAGTGCCCCCAAAGAGAACTGGGCTGTACATTGTACAAACTTAAGCCCTCATCTCAATTTTAATTGTCAAAACCTCACACTAAAGAGAAATAGACTCCTCCCGTGGAATAAAAGGACTCAGTGAATCTTGATTTTCAGCAGCACATGCAGGATGAAAGCAGGATCTCCCCTATCTCGCTCAAGAAACCTTGCCTTTAAAATGTATTTCTTTCAAAAGGAAAAATTATGAGCCTCATCTCAGTACAGGGCTCTTGGAGACGATTCGCCATATTTAGCTACTCCAGGATTTCAGTGTCAAAACTTATCACAAAGGATTTAAGTTTGATCTTGTCGTTTCAAAAGCCGATCTTATGGAAACGATGGCAGAACAGAAGAAGGAGAGCGGCTGGGATTTCTCTAGTGATCTGCGAGGAAGAGTTGAGAAGAACTGATACAGAGTATTCAGCCCTGTGGTGTTGGTACATTGTAGTTAAATCATTCATATTCTTTGAACTCTAATAAAAAATTCTCATCAAACAATGATGACATTTTCATCTCATCCAAGTTTAATCACAAGAGTATTGTAATTCTGATTTTCTTCACCTCAGTTCAAATTGAAAGTAATTGTCAGACGTCATTTTAATTCTAATCATTACATCCCTTCTTACATGTTCTCTCACATTATTATAGCTCATTTTGTTCCATAAAAGGCATGTCATATTTTTTCTTTTATTCAAGCAATTTTAAAAGAGCTTTGTCACCCACCTACAAATAGGACACTTAAGGCTTATTTTAAAAAGAATTTGTGATAACAAACTAACATAAATGGAAAACGTTTCCTTGAAACACTGAGACACGAGGGGTAATAAATTCTGACTGTTGAATTTTCTGATGTTGGTAAAACAATTGCCTGAATTCTTGATTGTTTCCATTTTTTCTTAGCAAACCCCAGAATGCACAAATTTTGGCTTAAAATGCACAAAAGCAGAGAGGTGAATACAACAAGCTCATTTCATGGTCTTCCACTGCCATTGTGGAAAAATAACTCTGCTTTCATTGTGGAGCCCCCTGGGATCTGTGCTGAGATTTGGGAGCAAGTTTACCCCAATTGAGACAGAAAGGGGTGGCTCCTTCCTGGGGATGACAAGTGAGTCCTAAGTGCCATCTCCAAGGATATACGGGAAACTAGCAAGAAAATCCAAGAGGGCTGTAGGATTTGGGATCTTATACGTGTTGTATTTTCTGTTTTCCACAAGGGACATGTACTAGTGTCAGAATCAGAAGGGGAAAAAAATAAATAATACATTTTAAAAGACCTAAGCTGTCTGACTTAAATATATGGGTCGGGGCGGGGGGGGCACAGAAGATATATAATGGGGAGCCTTTTAGAAGGTAAAGTTTCCCATGTCTGTGTCTATGTCCAAGAGCAGAAAGGTCCAAACAAAGCAAGGGTCCTACACTCAAATTCTTACAAAGGTAAGGGAGCAAATGATGGAAAAGAGTCAAGAAGGTTCTGGGGAGACTGTGACCAACTGGAGTAAACTTGGCCTAGAAGATTTGTCTTCTAAGAACTTGGATCCAGTGTGGCCTGAACTTCCAGTATTTTACACAAGCTTGAAGTTCAAACTTCAACATGAAGTCTCCAAATTCTGAAATGTTGATTCCTATGCATTTTTCTAAAACCGTAGAGGCAAAGGAAATACATCTGAGGTTCGACCAGGCTCAAGGATTACCAGTTTGAGATATTTATTCTAATGTCTCTTGGACATCTTTACATGTCCTTCAAATACCTCAAACTGAGCATGTCCCAAGCTGAATTGATTGCCTTAATTTCTCCCAGACTGTTTCTCCTGCTGTGTACCCCAAACGATAGAGCTGTCTGAGCCAAAACGCAGCAGTCATCCACATGTGGTCCCCAATTCCCATTGGTAACCTGCCAAATCTAAGATCTCTTAAAGCCTTCTTGCCTCCAGCCCTACTGCCCCCCTTTTGGTTCAGGCCAATGAAATGTACACCCACATAATTGTATTAGCCTCTGGACCCAGTGGATCTCAATCAGGGGTGACTTTGCCCCCTGGGTAATAATTTGCAATGTCTGGAGGCATTTTTGGTTGTTACAACTGCTACATCTAATAGGTAGATGTCAGGGATACGTCTAAACATCCTACAGAGCAAAGAACAGTCCTCCACACCCTAACAAAGAATTATCTGGCTCAATATCTCAACAGTGCTAAGACTGAGAAAGCCTATCACTGGTCTACCTGTCTTCAGTCTTGTTTCCCTCCAAGCAAAAAGAATAACTTGCTTTTAAAAATTGAATCATATTTCAAGGTTATCTTTTAAAAACGAAATCCTATCTTTTCATCTTTTAAAGGTTATCTTCTAAGTTAGTCATTATCTTTTAAAGGTTATCTTTTAAATGAAATTATATTTTAAAAATGAAATTTTATTTCTTTAGTAAAATCTGGGAGATATTGTTTATTTTTTCTATCCAAATCCCACACACATATTTCTTTGCAGTAAGTCTCCTTTTGCTCCAGAGAAGGATGGGTCTTCAGTTCCAGGGAGTCAACCTTTATTACGCTTTCCCAGTCAGGGTAATTTAATTGTCTTCTTTGGTGACTAGTTTAGGAAAGGACCTGGGAAAATTTTGCTTAACCTCATCTGCGAAAACATTCTCTACTCTTAAAAGGAGGTAGTGATGGATTTATTTGCAAAGATGGCCATAATAACTCATACCATTCCTATTCATGTGTGCATTCACAATATGACTTTGCTGTTCTTCCCATCATGGGGCGAAATCTCTCTCTCATCCCTTGAATTTGGTCTGTTTCTATAACTTGCTTTACTAATAGAATGCAGCAGAGTAGTACTTGGGACTCTAGAGACTAGGCCTCAAGGTTCCTTGAGCTTCAGCTTTCATTTCCTTGGGACACTGCCTGCAGACAGCCACGTGAAGCCCAGTCTAGACAACTGGGAGATGAAGGACCACAGGAAGTCAGCTATTCCCGCCATCCTGCCTGAGGCCCCAGACATGCAAGTGAGGTTCTTTTAGACTATCCAGCTCCGGTTCAGCCTCCAATTGACTGACTACAGGTGAGTGTGTGAGTCCAGGAGACAGTAAGCAGCAGAGCTGCCCAGCTAAGCCCAGCCCAAATCCCTGACTCACAGTCATGAGCGCACGGTGATTGTTTTAGGACAAGTTTGATGTGGTTAGCTATGCAACAATAAGTAACTGATACAGAGAAAGAAGACAGAACATGGCCTTTCCCCTCCAGCTATCCTTCCGATGCTGTTGGAGGAGGAAATAACATCTGGCTTTTGCAGCTATTCTGAGAGACATACCCAGCACACTGAGTAGGGCAGAGTAGAAAGAATAAAGAGCCTGATCTGTCATGATGTCACCTAGCTACCGAATTACCCACCTTACCTCTAGGCTTCTTATTCTGTGATACAACATAGTAAAATTCCCTTAATGTTTAAACTACTTTTATTTGATCTTTCTTTTACGCACAGATAAAAGTGGCCTTCACTGGATTTCCATTGTCTTTAGGATAGAACTGAAATCCATTCATGACCTGGTCCCTCTTTATCCTCTGGCTTTTTGTCTCCATAGTGCCCACCTTGCCCCTCTCACTCCTCTGCTCGCCACACTTACCTGGACCTTCTTTCAGCTCCTCCAATGAGCCACGTTCTCTCTCTGTCTTGCTCAGGGCCTTCACGTGGCCTTTCCTTCCGCCTAGAGCTCTCTGTTCACCTAACTGCCTCAGTGCCGTCACTCCACCTTTCACCTTAAAATAATTTAGTAGTTTTTCTTAACCTTGTAGCTTCTCTCTCTAGGAAAAGGAAAGCCTCTTGCTCTTGCCAGTATTATTGGTCAGTGAGCTGACAAGGCAATCTGGGTGTCTGACTAGTTCCAAAACTAACTTTCTGTAAAACTCCTCATTGTAGTTTTTCTAACCATCCCACTTCTGGAAGTTGCAGGTGGGACCCATTTCTAAGTTGTGGATTCTGAGTAATGAAGCTGGGTTTCTTCTTTCTCTACTTGACCTTAGCTTTCAGTTCTCTCTAGTCCTTTATCACTCACCCATCTGCCTTCCAGGTTACAAAATTCTGTAGTTGTTGCCTCCTTTTCTGTTCTCCCTATGTTTGGGGTTTAATGCTTTTTTAAAAAATCACTGTAGAATTGTTTTACAGGGATCTTGGGAGGGAGTTGAAATCTTTAATCTGCCATCTTTGTACGGAAATCCTCTCCTCTCTTCTGCTCTCCGTTCAATGTTACTTCCTAGGAGACCCCCTTGAGCCAACGTTTGGTGCCTCTGCTACGACGTCCCTGTTAACACCCTGTGCTCCTCCCATCAGACACGTGGATGGGGGTGTGGATGGGACCAAAACACAAATTTATTTGTCTCTCTTTCCGTCCCTTTAAATTTTCTTTTAGTGGAAACATTCATCCCCTGTTCCTGGAAGGAAATTTAGCAGATCCCCATGGCCCTCTGCTTACTTACATGAAAAAGACAGTCATGTGATCACTTGACAGTCATGTGATCACTTGAATTCATAAAACCGATTCACTAACATAGAAAGTGTCCTGCCCAAAATAAGAAGCCGTTCCTCAATTTTTCTTCCACGTTAAGAGTGCTCCCCCTCTCCCTTGCTAAGCTCTGTAGCTGGCAGCTGCCTGACTTCCAGAAAGGAGGGGTAACTGGCTTCTGCTCCGTCCTTCCCGGCTCCCCTCTTTGCCTTTGGATAGTGCTTATTCAGCTCTAGGCACAGGGGAAAGAAAGCAAACAGAGTTGCCACAGTTAACAAATAAAAATACTGATTAGGTGGCTTTGAGCTCTCCGAAGCTGGCTAATGATTACTGCTGACTCTTTCTCTCACGGGTTGTACTTTGGTTTCATATTGTTTTGTTTTTTAATTTCTTGGGATTCCCATCCCTAGGAACTCCTCTTCTGTAACTGAGCCTAAAGGGATGTATTCCAGCTCCTAGGCCTGCCTTCAGCCCTCTGTCCCTGGGTCAGTAAGAATTAAGATGGTGCAGCCTGGCCCTTTCTCCCGGGGAAACGCTCTCTGGGCGGCATCAAAGCAGCTATCACGCTTTCTGTCAGCCTCTAGGTTTCCCAAGAAAATCTGGCACCCACGTGGCACCCAGCCAGCAATCTGTAAATATTTATTGGCTGCTGACCGAATGAATGAGTGAATCATGCATTGGCCATTATTTGTTTTCTGCAATGGGCTTTTACACAACAAATGGTCACCAATTCTTTCTCCTGTCTCCACCCAGTAGAGGCATGAGTTTTAGCTTCAGTTGCAGAAAGAACAGAAATGCTAAGTCATGATAGAAGTTATTGGTGGAGGTCTTTAAAATTGCTTTTTCAAAAAATTTTAACATGGGGTCACTATCCTTCTATTTCAAGTGGTTGAGGTATTGACCTTGATAGGGAGTCAAATGAAATATCCAGCTGGAGAGATGCTCCAACACCATAATTCTAAGAAAATACAGTAGCTCTGTCTCATTTCTACAAAGAAATTGAAACTAGATTACAGAAGATTAAGCTGGTCAGTTTGGTCAAGCCAAGTTAAACATGAAAAGTAAATAATATCCTGTTCTAAAATTCTTTGATTCTGTGATATGAAGAGTGGAAAATAATTTGGACTTTTCAAATACTTACAGCAATCATTTTGCAATTTCTAGATATAAGCATTTGGAACATATTATACTAGAATTTCTGTACTGAATAATTCCCACAATAATACTGAATTCATTTTTAGTTATTCATAAAGGAGTGGAGAAGTTTATGGAGAGTTATGGAGAAATTTCAGATCACACAAAATGTATCTGACATAAATATCATCTAAAATGTGTCTTCTTTCTAACCTCTTATTATGAAATTCATGAATTTATCATTTGTACCCCCAGCTGCTTCCTGAAAGGATTTGAGGTAGATTTCAACTTGTAAAAAAGATATCCAGGGACACAGGATAAATATAAGAAATAACAAAGGCTATAGACAGAATGGTGCTTAATATATCGAGTGAGAGATGAGATATTTGCTACACTTAAGCACTAAATTTAGCTCTAACATTTCTTTTTATATATATATAATTTTATTTATTTATTTATTTATTTCATTAATTTACTTATTGGCTGCGTTGGGTCTTTGTTGCTGCGTGCGGGCTTTCTCTAGTTACAGTGAGCAGGCGCTGCTCTTCGTTGCAGTGCACAGGCCTCTCATTGCAGTGGCTTCTCTTGTTGCAGAGCACAGGCTCTAGACATGCGGGCTTCAGCAGTTGTGGCACATGGGCTCAACAGTTGTGGCTCATGGGCTCTAGAGCACAGGCTCAGTAGTTGCAGTGCATGGGCTTAGTTGCTCCCCGGCATGTGGAATCTTCCCAGCCAGGGGATCAAACCAGAGTCCCCTGCATTGGCAGGTGGATTCTTAACTACTGCGCCACCAGAGAAGTCCTAACATTTCTGATTTCAAGTCAAAAGAAGACATGTAATGGCCTGTACATATAATGCCATGATGTAAAAGGAAAAGTACCAACTTTTTAAGGGTTACTATTTTAGTTTTTGTACTAAATTCCACTAATAACTTATCCTACAAGCCCTTGTAAAATAATAGTTAACATGTATTGAACGTCTATTATGTGCCACGCATTCTCCTAAACTCTTTATGTATTAATAATTTAATCGTCATAATTGCACTGTGAGATAGGCAACTATCCCTGCTTTACAGGTTAGAAAATAAAGGCACAGAGAGATAAGTTGCCCATGGTTACAGCTAGAAAGAAAAAGCCATAATCCGGACCCTCAAAGCTCCTGCTTCTGACGGCCACACTGCATAAAATCTTCGTCAGTGGCTCCACAAATGACAAAAGTCTCCACTTCTTAAATTAACGCTCAGTCGAAGCCAGTAGCGTGATATTGATCTTAAAGAAAGTATTTGTACTATTAAAACTTAGCAACCCTAAGTGTCCATTGACAGATGAATGGATAAAGAAGAAGTGGTACATATATACAATGGACTATTACTCAGCCATAAAAAGGAATGAAATTGGGTCATTTGTAGAGACATGGATGGACCTAGAGACTCTCATACAGAGTGAAGTAAGTCAGAAAGAGAAAAATGTATATATGTGGAGTCTAGAAAAATGGTACAGATGAACTGTTTTGCAAGGCAGAAATAGAGACACAGAGGTAGAGAACAAATATATGGACACCACAGCGGGAAAGGGGGGTTAGGATGAATTGGGAGACTGGGATTGACATATATGCACTTATATGTAGAAAACAGATGCTACTGAGAGCCTGCTGTCTGGCACAGGGAACGCCACTTCATTTCACTGTACAGTAGAAACTAACACAACACTGTAAGACAACTATACCCCAATAAAGAATTTTTAAAAAAAAAACCTCAGCAAACCGAACTATCAGAACTTAGCTGAAGAGATGCAAATCTTTTGTTACTCCATTTAATCTAGGAGTAAAGAACAGGAAACCTACAGGAATATGAATAATTATGATAACCCATAGGTATTACATGCTTACTATATACCAGGCACTGTGCCAAATCGCTTAGATGAATTGCATAATGTAGTCCTCAGTCTTACAAAGGAGGTCTTTATTTACTTATTTGCTCAAAAATGTTGATCATATCCCTTTTATGTGACAGACACTATGCTAAACAATGGGCCACAGTGGTGAGCAGAAGAGTATAATGCTGGAGGCATATGCGAATTAAGTCATCAGAAATAAACACATAACTAAAAACAGAAATGCCATGAAGAAAAGATATAGCATGTTGTGACATTGTTCTCAAGGAGATAGAACCTAATCTGGGTGGGCTCCCCTGTGGAAGTGGCATTTGAAATGAGATCAGAAGGTTGTGTTGGAATTAATAAGGTGAAAGGGGAGGAGGAAAAGGCCCTGGGACATGAGAAACCATGAGAAAACCCAGAGAGAACGAGAGAATGAGAGAGAGAGAGAGAGAGAGACAGATTAACTTGCCCAACTGAGAGAGAGAGAGAGAAAGAGATTAACTTGCCCAACAATTATTAAGGGAGAGAGCCTGGATTCATATCTAGCTGTCTGTGTCATCTGAGTTCACGCTATTAACCCCTACATTACAATGCTTCCAGCCCTGAAGGTGTTTCTCTTAGACATCCTTTGAGAGCTAAAAGAGCAGTCAGCTCAAAACTGAATTCTTAGAGTGCAAATTGTAGGTGTTCTGCAGGAATTTGAATCTTTCCATTGGAGTTGCAACATTCTTTCATTTAATTTTCACAAATTCAACTATAAGGATTGGCACTAGAATAAAAAAAATAGAACAAATATGTATTTAAGAGTAAACACAGTCGCAGCCAGCATTCCCCACTATGAATGTATGTCCGAGGACGAAGATGTCACAGGTCCTAGGATAAGTCCATGTGAATCAGCTCATCCAGGCAGCTTTCCCTCGTGAGCCTCTCCTGTGAGAGCCAGGGCCGTGGGGTTTCCAGACACATGTTCTGCAACCTCTTCCCTAACCATAAGCCTCGTTTCCTGAGCACAAATGTCCTTCCCACCTCCATGCCCAAGTGCAGGCATTTGTGTCCTCTCCCTGGGCTGCCCTTCCCATCCTTCAGCCCAACAGATTCCTTGAGCTTCTGCTCCGAAGCCCTCATTTCCTTCCCACTATCCATGCCGCGCCTTCATCAGGCTGCACAAAGTTGCTGGGTTTCACATTTGTTCCCCACTGTACCTTGAGTTCCTCGAGGACACTGACAGTGCTTTAGTGACAGCTGTGTGTCTCCTTAATGCCCAGCAGATAGTAGGTAGGTCTTCAGTAAATTTTGTGAATTGATGAATGAACATGAACTTAAATTGATAAACTGTTTATCCAGGGATTCACTGTCTTCACGGGGGCCAGAGACAGAAACCCTGATGGTGCCAGACACAGGGACAGTGAGCTCCCTTTTCCCAGCCAGGAGAGATCCCAGGGTTTAAAGGAATTGTCTGTCCATTAACAATGCTCTGGTCAGAAGTTCATGGTCCAAACTTCAGACTCTGATTAGAACCTGAGAGGACACACCCACCAGTGTGTTCCCTGAATCAGTGTTGGGCACACCAAAGACCCCATCCCCACCCCACCCTGCAGTGTATGAGAGGCAGGCGTTAGAAATGGCAAAGAACAGCCTGGGACCCAGGGTGGAAATTTTGGAGTCTGTGATAAGAATACACACTTTGTGATGAATTTGACCCCTAAGAGTTCCCCATCCCAATCCTCCAGACATTGAAATTTTAAAAATACACACCAAGGGTTGAGCTATCCAGATGCCAAGAGAGAGAAAAAAGAGAAATAACTTTCAAAAGTGCCCTAATTCCTTTCCCTGACAGTCGGCCAAGACCCGGAGGGAAGGATGCACTCTCTCCTCAACTAGCAACTGGAAGACCAAGATGGTGAGATTTGGATCCTGAAGGCAGAGAAAGTGCAGCAGAGAGTCTAGGCTGGGAATAATGTTTGCTTTTGATTTACCCTCACATCTTGATGCTGCTGTTAGACTCAAAGAGCAGACTAGTCCCCATACACCAAGATCCTTTGAAATTTATCCTAATGCAGACGATCCCCTGACCTGGCTGAGCTGGAGGGGGGATGGCATCACGGAAGGGAAGGGAAAGATTGTCCTGCCATATCCATGAAGCAACCAGAGATCCACAAACAAGGTCTGTCCCTCCCACGCGATGCGTTCACCAACAAACTATTGTCTTTCACTTTTTAAAAAAATAGCTGCCAGCACTGAAATTAAGGGAGGGGGAGTTTTATAAGTTTCTTCTCAAAAATCGGAAAAGGAGACATCCCTGGACCCCCATCCTCATTGGCGGCCATGGGCTGGAGCCACATAGCTTCTGCTCTCCTTGGATGAACTGTCTCTGGACAGGTGCTCTCCCCACTCCGGACTGTCACTTCCACCAGATCCCCTTCACTCAGGGACCTTAACTCCAAGTTCCAGGAGGCGGTGAGATTGCATTTCCTGTGACCAGGAGGCACCGAGGCAAGACTCTGGGCAGTGAGTTAGAGCAAGCTCTGGTGTACCAAAAAATTACTCAGTGTCAGGTTTTGTCTTTATCCCTTATGTGGGAGAAAGTTTGTATACAGATGGTCCCCAGCTTACAACGGTTCCACCTAAGATTTTTCGACCTTACGATGGTTTGAAAGTGATGCATGCTCACTAGAAATCGTACTTTGAATTTTTATCTTTTCCCGAGCTAACTATAGGCCCTACAATGCTCTCTGGTGTCGCTGGGCAGCTGCAGCTCCTAGTAGGCCACATGATCACGAGGGTAAACAACAGATACACTTACAACCATTCTGTACCCAGGCAACCATTCTGGTTTTCCGTTTCAGTCCGGTATTCAATCAATTACATGAGATAGTCAACACTTCAGTATAAAATAGGCTTTGTCTTAGATAATTTCTTTCAACTGTAGGTTAATGGAATTGTTCTGAGCACATTTAAGGTAGGTTAGGCTAAGCTTGATGTTTGGTAGCTCAAGTGGATTAAATGCATTTTCTTTTTTTTTTAATTTTTTTTATAAATTGGCTGTGTTGGGTCTTCATTGCTGCACGCAGGCTTCCTCTGGTTGCATCGAGCCAGGGCTATTCTCCTCATTGCGGTGGCTTCTCTTGATGCGGAGCACGGGCTCTAGGCTCACGGGCTTCAGTAATTGTGACACACAGGCTCAGTAGCTGTGGCGCACAGGCTTAGTTGCTCCATGGCATGTGGGATCTTCCCAGAGGAGGGATGGAACCCGTGTCCTCTGCCTCTGCAGGCAGATTCTTTACCACTCTGCCACCGGGGAAGTCCCAGATTAAACACATTTTCAACTTACAATATTTTCAATTTACAATATTTTCAACATCAGGGCATAACCTCATCCCAAGTTGAGAAAGATCTATAATTGATTTGCAGGTGCTACAGATATATCTATTGGCAAAGTGAAACCAAGTGGAGAAAATTGAATGCCTCCAGGGACTGCTGCCTTACAGAAGACAAGGGGAAGATATTCTTAAATGTGCCAGGTAGAGAGGAAACAGGAAGACAGGAAGAAAGGAGGTGAGAGGGTGGAGCTGGTAGCCAGATGGTGGAAGGCTCTTCCCCTAGGAGGTGACTTCCCCTGGTGACTCACAGATCCTTGAAGCCCCACCACCCCCATCAAAAGAGACAGGAAAGGGGGCGTGATGGAGGGGGGAAAGCCAGAAGGAAGAAAGAGTGAAGGAAGGGAGGCAGGGAGGGCAGGAGGGCAAGAAGGCAAGCTAGCTCGACATGACTTTCTTCTAGAAACTGGTGAAGACACCGAATCTTGCATCCAGGTTTTCCCTAAACCTGGAAGGAGCAGCCGGCCTCAACACAGAGGCCCAGAGATGGAGCACACAAAACAGACAGCTTTGGGGACTTGCAGAAATCAAAATGAGGGTTTTGGACTCTCAAGACCTGGAAGGTAGAATTTCCAGCTAAGTTTAAGCAGATCTCAAAGGTACAGGGTGTCCCAGCTGACCTGGGGTCTCGCTGATGTGTCACCCACAGGAAGCCTGGTCCCCACTCAGCCTCAAGGAGGGTCACGGGATTGGTAGCAGCTATAATAAAATCAGTAGATAATTGTCTGTTAAAACTTGGTCGCGAAAGAACTAGTTTCCTACATCTAATGAAAATTTCCTTTAGTAATATTAGAAAGCTTTGGATATATAACCCCACCCCCCAACGGGCGCACACACACACACACACAAGCACACGCGTGTGCACGTGCGCACGTGCATGCTCACAAGCATGCATATACATTTCTTCCCTAAAAACAAAAAGTGTTAGCAACAACCACATATATCTTGGTATTATGACAAACTTATACACATATATTCTGGAAGGATTAAATTGACTTGGTGAGAAAATTAAAAAGGAAAGGAAAAAAATAAACCCAATGTAGGATAATTGCACTTCTAGTAATCTCTTGGAATTTACATTCTGATTTTTTTTTTTTTTAACGTTTCAACTGTTGTAAGAAGATGCTCCCCAGAGGCCAGGTGTTAAGGATCAGAATGTGACAAACCGACCGTCAAAATGATGTTGATGACAAGACGCAACAAGAGTAATCAGAAGAAATAACTGTGATGGTGGCAATAATCCTGGAGGTGTCAGCAGCGCAAAATGTTGCCGTGGCAACTATGAAAATGGGGTGGGGGTGTAGAACATCACTTACAGTGGAATACTGTGTTCCAGCAACTTCTGAGAAGGAGCTCGTATATTGTATCCTAAAGAGATTCCAATAAATAGCCATCTTTTGTAATTATGCACCACAGAGCTAAGGATAAAATGACTTGCCAAGATCAGAAAGGATGTGTGGGGTGACGGGTTGATACTTGCCCTCAGGTCCTGCCTTGGAGAAACAGCTGTACGACATCTTTTTCAGAGAGAATTCAGACCAGCTGGGCAAGGAGCAATACACAACAAAATGAAAATGTTCCAAGCATGGTATTACTTTTCCATCTTCGCAGCTGCCCAGACAGTTCAAGTTTAACTGTGGCACGTGTTGCTCTTTAAGGCACAAGAGAGAAACTTTCCAAGTCCCAGGACTGAAATGTGAACGGATATAAAACTCTCTCCAGCTATTTCCAAGAACATAAAGGAAATGTTGGTGCAGAAAGAGGTCAGAAAATCCATCTGGATTGTTTTTGAGCTTGGCAATTCTATCTTCGGTGTATTTTTTTGTTTGAAAACATTCATCACAATGTTATACAATTATATACAAAATCATTCTTCATGTTAGGCCACACCCTGGCAAATAGTTGCAAAGAAAATTGTTCTCATTTCTTGGGATATCCAGCCTGTCCGACTGTGGGCTGTGAGAGTGCTTCAGAAAGCAAGGCCATGGAGAAGCTGGACCACAGAAGCTGTGCCAGCCCCTGCCGGCCACGGAGTCAACTTACAAGGGGACCAGAGGAAACCTTACTGGGGATGGGGTCTCACCAAGCATAGTTGGCCATTAGCACCCAGCAACTGACATTTGCAGTGATCGGGGGTTGCCAGTTATTGCACAAGCAAGAAGAGTCTTCCTTCACTTGAGTTTATACTTTATATTATTCTAGAGCACTCTCTGTTCTCCATTCTCTTTCCTATCTGTGAGACAATAGCTACTAATTTCTCTTCCTTGTCCTTATGCTGAATAAATACATTGTGATGATAGAGGTATGACGTCTGTTCAGCAGCATGGAAGACGTTCTAAGAATACAGTAATGAAAAGTATTCACCTTTTCATTTTGCTCTCCTTTCCAAGAGTTGAAGAAGTTAGATGCAATATTGTGTGCTTTCATTCCTCTAACTTGAATAATACTGAATAAATCTTCCCAACAATACTCTGAGAGAGCCCCAAATGAATCCTAGTTAAAACTACCATTTTGGAAACCAGATACAGCTGCATTTAAGTCACAGCTTTACCACTTACCAGCTATGGGACCTTTATCCTTCCACACCTCATTTTCCTCCTTTGTACAAAGAGGATGATAAAAACACTAAAGATACGGGGAAGATTGATGGAAATATACATGTGCCTTCTCCATAGTAAGTGCTCGGTATTTTTCTTAGAGGTGACAAATGGACACCTAGTAACTTTTGCTGCTGAGTCATTGTAAGACATCTGTTCACTCTGATGGAAAGAAAAAGACTACATCATTCTATAGCTTATGCTGAAGATTCCCTTTCTAACAAAGAGGAAGCACATCCATCACAGCTGAATCCGCTCCAGAGGGCTTGTAGATGGAGGAAGTAAGTCCTGCATCCCCCATGCCAGCCCAGCCTGGAGGGGAAGGGTCTTCTACCCTTCCTACATAACCCCTAGTAAACTCCCCAAAGTCACCACCACTTCAAGAATTGTTCCAATCGGACATTTGTAGAGAATGTATGGACCAAGACTGTCATACAGAGTGAAGTGAGTCAGAAAGAGAAAAACAAATAAAAACAAATATTGTATACTAACACATATATACGGAATATAGAAAAATGGTATAAATCAACCAGTTTGCAAGGCAGAAATAGAGACACAGATGTAGAGAACAAACATATGGACACCAAGTGGGGAAAGCGGGGAGGGTTGGGGAGGGAATGAATTGGGAGATTGGGATTGCCATATATACATTACTAACAAGAAAAAAATATCAAATTGTACACTTTAAATATATGCAGTTTATTGTATGTCAATTGTATCTCAATAAAAGTTCTTAAAGAAAAGAAAAAGAGAAAGTGCTGTGATGGAATAAAAGAAATGTAAGAGTCAAAAAAAAGAAAAAAAAAAAGAATTGTTCCAATCAACTCGATGCTTGGTGACAACCTAGAGGGGAAGGATAGGGAGGGTGGGAGGAAGGCTTAAGGGGGAGGGGATATGGGGATATATGTATAAACACAGCTGATTCACTTTGTTGTACAGCAGAAACTAACACAACATTGTAAAGCAATTATACTCCAATAAAGATCTGGGGGGGTAAAAAAGAATTCCTCCCAAAGTACATAAGGAAAAAACCCTCTAAGGACAAGAAGCACTCTTATTGCTGCAGTCCGAGGCATCTGACAACAAGATTATACACCACCCCAATCTGAAAATATTCTAGAATCACAGATCTGACTCCAGGTTACTTCTGAAGTCTCACAAAACGGCCACTTCCTCTGGCCTTCCTGGTGCTCATTTAGAATTCTGCCAACAACCTAGGACACAGGCCTCAGCCTTCTTCACCCGTAATGATTCAGTTTTCACATTTATCCCACCAAATGGCAAGAGGAGCCCCTGAAGGAGTATAAAATACATATTCCCTTAACAAAGTTTTGCTCCTTGAGTCACTTTGATTTCACTAAAAGCTAACATTCAAAGGACATCTTGTAAGCTGGTACCCCAAACAAACAGATGAGCGCGAAGCAAGAGTGATTTGAATTCTAAGAGATTTTCCCTTGAAATGAGCTTTGTAGTAAAGGTTGTGGTGCCGAGAAAAGATAAAAGGGAGTAGAGTTGCAGATAAAGTTCAGAATGACTTAAAAATCAAATATACCCATCAGATGTTAGGCGTTTAGCCAGCTGAGCACGCAGCATCATCTCAGCCCTCTTTCTGTCCTTAAGATTACTGTATCGAGTCCTCTGAAGGCTGGTGTCGTGGGGTGGACAAGCACACGGAGCCCCGGGGGGAGGTTCAGAGGGCTCCCTGTCAAGGTGGCCCTGTCATTAGGCAGAACAGGCAGTAGCCTAGAGCTGTGAAATATGAGTGGCAATGAAAACACGCAGTGACTGGACGTTCTGTGACTGACTGCAGGCTTGCCGGCACCAACATTTTCCAGTCCACCCGGGGCCGTAAAAGTCTTCATCGCCACCTCTCAATTCAATCAGAGACATACAGTATTGATTTCCAACATTAAATTACACTCGGGTTTTCTTCTCTACTTTTATTGTTGGCTACAGAGATCTCCCATTGTTTACAATGCATATCTCTTTTAGGAGAAAAGAAAGAAAAAAAAAACCTAGAAGGAGTTTGAGATACCCTGCACGCAGAAGTGTTTTAATGCACAGACTTCATTAACTCACACATTTCTATTACCTGAATAAAGACACCCTGACTATGGAAGGCAAGACCAGATTTTAAAGGATGCTACATTGTAATGGTTTAAAGATAAGAGGCATTAGCTAAGAACAACCATTCTGTATGTTGATGCAATAAAAGAACAGGGAAGAGTTGATCACTGATCTCCAGGGACCTACAGACAATGATAATAATCCAACAACCCCCTCTTCACCAGCCTCCATCTCACCAGGAAAGACTAACTGAGGCTCTCATTGCCCTCGGTAAAACATACTTTTTGGTGCCCATGGCATGCCAAAGTCCCACAACTGGTAGGCCACTCATCAGTGTACCCATACAAGCCTGTCCAGTCCCCTGCTGGATGCTTAGCAAGAGGCTTTTCCTAAATCCAGTGTTGCCAGTCGTACTTGTTACTGTAATTATGTAATTTCATTAAGGATTCTTAAAAGGAATTAATGTGAATACAAAGAGCAAAAGACCTCTTTCTACAAAACCACATCAAATGGTTGGAAAATAAAAACGGGCCACTTAAAGAATGCTCTTGTGTTAAATGGAGCAAGACAACTGTAAAGAATCGAGGGAAGTAGGCATAAAAATCTAGAAGAATCCCGATCTCCGACTGCCTTGTGAGTTTCTGTATCTTCTCTCTTCACTTAAGAAACTGAAGCTGGACGTTGTAAATGATGCTGTGTAGGAGTCATTTGTGCACGAGATCCAAGGGACAACAGTCTCCAGCAGGTCCCAACTCAAGGACAAGGTCTTGACCTACTTCACCAGGTTAGTGAATTAGTGTATCACTATGGGTTTCAAGTTGAAAGAAAGCCTATAAGCTTTGTGTAAGCTATTGTTTTAAGATCCCCTACTTTAACTGGCTTTTTTTTGATTCAGCGACCAAATAAAGTTTCAATTTTGGTCAAAGAAGAGGAATGTTATGATATTACACATGAAAATGGTATTTGGGGGTTATATTGAGGTAATTCATCCTTTCTTCTATTGTCAGACACATCCTCCCTTGCAAAGATGCGGAAATACTGTGTATATTCTTGCCAGTGATCTTGCCAAGAGGTTAACATTAGTATCTGTTTCCAGCTCAGATGGCATACAATTCCCTCCTCTGCTAAGAGTTACCATTTCTGTGCCTCTCCCAAAAGATACAATAAAAGAAGATGGAATATGGTCTTTTAATCTTGGAGTCATAAAAAAAAAAAAAAAATTTTGAGGGATGGGGCCTCAAACCACTCCCAGCTGAGCCATTGCATGTTGAAAAGTGATAGAGCATATGGTTTTCCATGTGTGACGTTTCCTCTTGCAGAACAATAAAGGCAAACCACAGACGGCATCAGGAACACCGAATATTGCTTTGGTTTAATCTATTATATCTCATGCCGACATGCTTCACTCTCCAACTTCAGTCGGAGAAGCTGTGACTATTCCCATGTAGAAGATCAGAGACTGTCAGCATGTAGTTCTGAGGTTGTCTGACTGTCATAATGAAAAATGCCCCCACTGCAAACTGATTTCCAAGTAGCAGTCCTAATGGGCCACCTTCAATGATTAAACAATGGAACAAAACCTTGTTCTGTTGTAGTGAAGGTGACTGGAGCATGTCAGCCATATATGATCTGATCAGTTACTCATCAAAGAGAAAGTTGATTTGTTTGTTCTAACATCTGTTGCCCGTGTCACGTGTACATTCTAATGACACATCAGAAAAAACACGTTAAATAACTAATCATTTTATAACTTTCCCCAATAGATAGAATAAATTGCTATTATGATGTGCTTAGGAATAGCCAGGTTAAACCACACCATCCTGCAAACACCTGCTAAGTGTGAGTTCTGTAATCTAACCTTACTCTTCCTTGCCTCCATGTCAGGCTTCATCCTCTCTTTTCATACCAATGATCCCGCTGGTTCTATTTAATCAGCAATGATTACTGCATCCATGTTTCTTAACTTTATGGTCTTGGTCAAATTACTCTCCCTGTAAATTCTAAGAAAGATCCACCCTGAAACCACGCCACAAAGAGGCTCATTTTTGGGATCCCCATAGCTTCCTGCCACGAGACACAGTCATTGTCTCAGTAGAGTTCTCAGAGGAAACCTTAGAATGTGCTTGTGCTACAGCTCACTGCCGGGATCTAGTAGCCCCTGGAACTCCAACTGATCCTTGCTTACTAAGTGGATGGTAGAGAAATAGCATATTGGCCACCTGTGTATTTTTATTTTACACTCAGAATTTCCCTGAGAAAACAATGTAATTCTGATGGGAGCTTTCCAAATGAGAATGCTGTTTGATAAAGTTGTGCTCTCAAAGTGGAGGAAAGAAAAAGGATGGAGGGAGGGGAGAGAGAAAAAGGAAGACATGGAAATAAAAGAAAAACATTGGCATGTTTTCTATAAAGAAATTAAATATTGTTAAAAAGGGAAATATGAAGAAAAGAGATAGGGGGCCGCTGACTGAACAGCTATAGCTTTCTTGAGGTGATGACTATATAATATTCTCAGAGAAAACTGTAACAGTGCAGAAGAATGTAAAATAGTGGGGAGTCATGGACCATCTCCCCCATCACTGCACTCATTGACAGCAGGCTTTAAAATATATATTGTTAGTCATCCTTTGATTCCTACTCAAAAACCACAAAGGGAGAGCCACAGTGTAATACCGATAAAGGCTCAAATGTTAGGTACCATGCCACACAGCTTTCCTCATGTACAGCATCACCAATTTAAAACAATTCACAGAATGCAAAGACAGCTGCATTTGGCTGTTAATTGCAGCAGCACTTATAGCAAAAAAGGGAATATTACAAACATGATCATCAATGGAAAAATGGCGAAATAAACTGTGACACATCTGTGCCATCGAGTACTATACAGCCATTTTGGGTATGAAAAAAAGAAGAAAAAAGCCGGTCCAGTGCTTAAGACTCCGCCTTCCACTGCAGGGGCACATGTGCAATATGATCTGGGAACTAAGATCCTGCATGGAACTAAGATCCTGTATGCCCCAAGGTGTGGAAAGAAAGCAAGGACGAGGGAGAGAGGGAAGGAAGAAAACTGTGTGTGTTACAAAGGCAGAGAAAACAAAACGAAGTGATTTCCAGAACTACAGGAAATGTAACAGTATAGGAAAAGAATTGGAAAGGATACACAGCAAACGTAGCAATGTCTACTTCTGATAGAGAATGAAATCAGAAGAATGAACAAAGGATACTTTCTAATTTTTATTAACATAATGCAAAATTTGTAAAATTGTATACTTTCTTTTTTGTGATATATGAGGGGTTTTTTTATTTAAAAATGTGGATATTTTGCAACCACAATCCTAGGCCCACTCTGTGAAGAAACCACAACTTCCAGTATCCCATGGGTTTTGGAGCTTGAAGGACCTTAGACACAATAGGGGTTCCCTTTATAGATCAGCAAGCCCCAGCAGAAGGTGAGATAAGAATTTGTGGGCACACCTAATCTCTCGGGGTCTTCAAGAGGGGAAGCTGCCTAAGACAATTCCTGGAGTTGTGACCGTGTCAGGCTAAAATGCCTGGTGTGTGAAGGTCAGAATTGAGAAGTAGAATATCAAAGATTGCACTTCCTTCCCAAGAATATACCACATGGAGGAGTTTTTAGAAGCCAGTCACAAAATATCTCAGAAAGTTGCATTGCTTATTTAAATTAAAATTGGTGGATTTCATGGGGTAAATAAGAAAAGTCTCCAAAACGGTAAGAGAAACTGCACAAACTGCTTTTAGTAACTTTTATTCTGCCTGCTCTCAAAATCATTTAGGACAATTGCAAATGTTCTTAATATAAACTGTTGTTGTTGTTTCAACTTTATGCTAGCAAGGTAACTCCTATAATGCCTGCCCCTACAATCGACTGTCTGATTGCATATCATATTTGTCAACAGTCACATATGTTGTATAACAGAAACACCCACCTCTTTTCGTAAACCAACTTTGATGTGCTTTCTCTACATTATCAAAAGTCACTGTTTATTAGTTAATTTTCTCTCCTTACAGTACTTCGTTTATTCATTCAGCAACTTTTTTGAAGACTGATTGACTAGATTCCAAGAACTCTGATATGTGAAAATTCTTTGGTTTTTCTTTTTATTTGTTTTTAATTTATCTTTTTTTTGAAGTAAGTTGATCTACAATGTTGTGTTAATTCCTGCTGTACAGTAAAGTGACCCAGTCATACATGTATAAACATTCTTTTTTATATATATATTCTTTTCCATTACATTTTTATCACAGGCTATTGAATTCAGTTCCCTGTGCTACTCAGTACGACCTTGTTGTTATCTGATATGTGAAAATTCTTTGTAACGTGGAAAGTGTATTCAAATATCAATGGTGGTTTTCAGTCGGAGCAGACACTTCCAGTCTGCTGCTTCCTCAGAGCAGTTATTGGTTACTTTAGAGAAAAGAGAGAGAGAGAATCTGATGTTTCACAGATGATAGACAAATCTCAGCCACCTCCACCATTAAAAAGATTATTATGTAATAATGTACCCATATTAAAGGCATCCTAGCAGAGTGGGCAGTATTGGTTGGGCAGCATCACCTAACGGCTGCCTTGGGAACACGAGCTGCTATGTCACTTTCTCCTGAATGGGTTTTAGATGGGCAGCGTAGGCGGCAACCCTTTTATTTGTGCCAGGGTCAAAAGAGACGTACTACCTGGACCACCTCTTTAAATGCTGCTAGAAAGATAGCACTGGCCAGCTTATTTAGAATCAACGGTACCACTCAGCCTGCCCGAAGCCTATAAACTCTGGGTACCACAACTCATACGATAGCAACTTGTATTCTGTTTAGAGGCACCTCTTTTGATTCCTGCTACAGCCTAGGAAAAGAAGGAATAAAAACTTCAGGAGAAAAAAAATCCTGCTATAACTTAGCATATGTCTGAAAAAGAACTTGATGGAAAATTCAAACTGAGGTTCTATTTCCCAAGATTAACTTCAAAGAACACCATGATTGAGATGAAGGATAATGTCCCCTCCCTTCTCATTGTTACACATAGATCCAGATGCGACGCTTTCTTCATCTCTTTCTACTCTAACCATGAGTTATTATCACCAGGAAACAATATTGTTTACTTGTGCACCAAAAAGTACAAAGGGGTGTTATTTATTGGGTTAATCTATGAAAAACGTCCAACTTCATTACTTTCACATTTTTTTCTGGAGAGAAAAAAGAAGAAAGACTGAATCTGATGAACACACCAAGCTTTCCACCTCTCCGATCCTCTCTCACCTCTGTCGAATCTGGTCTTTGTCTTCCAGGCTTTCAATTCCTTCATCTTTTTAAAAAAAATATTTATTTATTTATTGGCTGTGTTGGGTCTTGATTGCTGTGCACGAGCTTTTCTCTAGTTATGGAGAGCGGGGGCTTCTCCTGTTGCGGAGCACAGGCTCTAGGCACTTGGGCTTCAGTAGTTGTGGCACATGGACTCAGTAGTTGTGGCTCACGGGCTCTAGAGCACAGGCTCAGTAGTTGTGGTGCATGGGTTTAGTTGCTTTCAGGCATGTGGGATCTTTTTGGACCAGGGCTCGAACCCGTGTCCTCTGCATTGGCAGGCAGATTCTTAACCACTGCGCCACCAGGGAAGCCCCAATTCCTTCATCTTTACAGTGTCACTCAATCCCTTACTACTCTTGCTCCATTTTTTCAGACATACTTTGAAGATGAGGACTTTCAGGAAGCCATTCATCCTTCATCCACCTCCACACCCTCCCTTCCAATTTGTAATCTCCCATGATTCCAGTCACCAGTTTGCTTTTGATCCCCATTTTGATCATGGAGCATTGTTGGGAGGAGGGGGAGGGGGAGTCACATAACTGGGTGGATCTGATCTCGACACATCCCTGTCTTCTAATTCCACCTCACCTGCGTCCACTGAGCAACCCTGTCAGTCTCCACTGACCCTTATCGAGTTTCCAGTTCTTTCCCACCTTTCTCGGGCCCCAGCAGTCCACCACCAGGTTGCCTGTAACCTACATCACTGAGATCATAAGCGACCCCTGTTTGACCTCCTTCAATTGTCCTCCCTTAAGCCTCAAATTTCCCTGCTTTTTATAGTTTTCCCTTTTTGTCCTCATTCAACCAGAAGTGTCCCCTAAGGCTAATTCTCCCCCCAGGTTTTATCCCCTTCCTTCCCTCTCAGGTACTTAATCTACGGATCAGGATCATCGGATCATTGCCTCTGTTCACATCTTCCATCTCTCCTTCGCCTTGGGCATCTTCCTTCCTTGGTTTAAAAATATAATTTCTCCCTTGAACATTTTTTTGCCCTCAAGATCAAGTCCCATCCTGCCTCTCTTCTTTGTCAAACTTCTGCAAACAGTAGGTGTAACTCACTGTCGCCACATCCTAACTTCTCTTAAACTTCTAACCACTGACTATCAGGTTTTTCTGCCACTTTCCAGTGACATTTGGGCTCTGTAAGCCACCAATATCCTCATAATTACCAAATCCAATGATTTTTCCTTGGGTCCCACCTCTTTCTATCTTTCCTCAGAATCCAGCCTTGTTCGCCATCTCTGTCATGAAAACCCTTCCTACGTTGGCTTCCAGGACCATCCCCTTAACTTATTCTCCTTCTACTTTTCCAATCATTCCTGCCCACCATCTTACCTTGGAGACCCCTCCCGGGTAACCATGTGCCCAGTACATGGGATACATCAGGAAAAATGCAAATATAAATCTCTGTCCCTGTGAAGCTCATATTCTAGGGGGAGACAGAAACGAACACACTCATTAGGCAAATTATATCATATGTTAGAAGACAAAGCAGATGTGATTATTGCCTCTATCTGAAGATGAGGAAGTAAAAGCCTAAAGAGAGTAAATGATTTGCACGAGCACATGTGACCTGTACTGGGATGACTCCAACCCAGGACTCTGACTCCCACACCCACACTCTTGTCCACTGCGCTGCACAAAACCCCCAAGGGCTAAGCAGAGGCCTTTGGAAGAGGAACCCTGGTAGAAAAGGATTGTGTGCAGCAGAGGCCGACTCCTCCCCAAGCTCTGCTTTCGCATGGTGCTCTTTCCTGTCTGGACCCTGCACCACCCTGCTCGGCCCCTGCAGTATGACGCTCGCCATATAAACTTCCAGCCCAAGAAAGAAGAGAATGTAAAGGTGGTATTGTTTTCCTTCTCTTGCCTAACAAAGACAGACTGGAATCTGAAAAATCTCAACACCTAAGGAAAAAGTTAACTTGAAAGTACAAAGAAAATACAAGAGGTGTAAATACAGTTAATCTTATAAATTACAGGTTTCTGACTTAGGCGTAAATACCTAAGTGACTCACTCAACTCCCTTCCTGACCTCCACACACCCACACCCGGTCTCATGGGATTATCCTCTGCTCCGGAGCAGGCTCTGCTCTCTCCAGCCTCCGTGTCTGCACTCAGGCCGTACTCTCCTCCCGAAACGCCTTTTCCCTAGTGTGTGTCTGTTACGCCTCTACATCTCCTCCAAGGCCCAACTGATGTCCCTTCTTCCTCCAGCTGCCTCCCAAGTTGGAAACCTCTTTTCTCTCCTTTGTTTCTCTTAATGAAATCCATTCACACTTTTATTATAGCACATTTCATATTCTTTCCCATGTTAGAATCACTCCTATCTGTCTTCCCTATGGGATTTTGAGATTGCCAACTCTATGTAACTCATCTTTATAATCCCCGTAGTACTCAGCTCAGTGGTGGCTGATTGACCTGGGAGTGAAATGTTTTGTCTACAACTAAAATAAGCATAGCATGGTGCTGTTGAGGAATGACTGAGGTTAAACCCTATTTAAAAAAAAAGAAGAAGAAGAAGAAAAAAAGAAGCAGCTTTGCATGAAGAGAAGTTAGTCCCCCAGTTATGGAGTGTATTTCAATCTCATCAGTCCTCTGGCAAATACATACTCTTCCAGGAAATCTCTGCAATTTCTCCACAAATGCAAAGTCATATTCACAAGGGAGACTGGCGAGAGGATTTCACTAACTCAAGCTTAATTCCTTGTCACTACTATAAATAAACTCAACGTACATGGCCTGCAGACAGTAGGTCAATAACGTCAACTCACATGGAGAATGACCCTAGCAAAGGACAGACTAGGCTGGGAAAAAATACGAAAACAAACTTTTGACTGCTCCGATGCCAGTTTCTGAACCGTACCAGAATATGACCTCTTGATGACTGGAAGAAACTGAAACGGGAGTAGGAAGAGGGGAATTGCAACTGCAAGGGGATCGAGACGAAGGGGAGGACACACCTCCACTGCTGGTCCCCAGCCAATGACTTATCCTGTTCTGCAACCAGATATTTGCTTCCTGGATGCTTCACTATGCCCCTTCATATCCTCCTGCCTTGACCTGTAATTTCTCCATCCCATCCTTGGCTATACACACTGATGGCTGGCCTGCTCCTTTCCTGAATAACTCGGTATTAGTCTGCTAAAGCTGCCATAACAAAATGCCACAGACTGAATGGCTTAAACATCAGAAATGTATTTTCTCACAGTCTGGAGACTAAAACGTCTGAGACCAAAGTGTCTGCAAGGTTATTTCTTCTGAGTTCTCTTTCCTCGGCTTACAGAGGGCCATCTTCTTTCTTGGTCTTCATGTCATCTTCCCCCTGCACGTGTCTGTCCTAATCTCCTTTTCTTATAAGGACTCCATTTATATTGGATCAAGGCCCACCCTAATGACCTCATTTTTATTTAACTACTTCTTTAAAGACCCTATTTTCAAATACAGTCACATTCTGAGGGGCTGGGGGTGAGAGCCTCGACATGTGGATTTGTGGGGGGAGACACAATGCAGCCCACCACACTTCACGCACTGTTACGTGGCTCTCTGATCCCTGACTCTGGCTAGTAATCATACCTCTGAAGGGGATAAAGGAGCTATTGGCCTTGCGCCCAAATCCCTGAGTCCTCTACAGCTTATTAGTCTAGTAGTGAAAAGGGACGAGAAAGGATGGGTCTAGGGAAAAGACTGCCAAGAACAGCATGTATTTGCTAGATGTGTTCCCTCCATGTCAACCTCTCTACATAACACGCCAGAGCTGGCTGCAGCCACAGGATACGTGAAGATCTGGAAATGCTGGGCCATCACTCTACAAAAGAAACAGGAATGGACCACGGACCACAAGAATGGACCATGGCTCCTACCGGCTGGATGCCCTGCCGTCGACATCCAGCTCATTCCTTGCATTCACTGTCACTGGTCAGCTTGGGCCATTTCTGAGGCTTTACTCAATCAAACTTAACTTCCAATATAACTTCATCTTTCCCAATGTCATGTCCCCTTTGTGCCATATTTTTCCTAACGGCCACTTTTTTTTTTTTTTAACTATGGCCCTGTCTACTGCATGGAGAGCCTTCCAGCCTCAGCTCAAGTCCTCCCAGGCACCTTCTCTGACTCCCTATGCTTCCTGGCATTTTGGGCAGACCCGTGGTAAAGCAGTTGCATGTATTATAATTGCTATTCTCTCCTTAATCAGACTCCTTGCCTTCATTAAAAGAAAGGAGCTTGATTTTTTTTTTTACTTGCTTTGTTTGGCATAGTTATGGCACAGAGAAGGTACTCAACAGATGTCTGTTGCATGTATTACAATGAATTTAATTTAATATGAATTTACTTCCCTGTATCACTCATTAATCTGTGAGCTTCCTGAACCCATCTTACTCTTTGTTTTTTTTTAAACTTCTAGTGCATGTTGAAGCCCTTATGTCTTTTTTTTTTTTTTTTGGCTGCATTGAGTTTTTGTTGCTGCACACAGGCTTTCTATAGTTGTAGTGCACGGGCTTCTCCCTGCAGTGGCTTCTTTTGCTGTAGAGCACAGGCTCTAGGCATGCGGGTTTCAGTAGTTGTGGCACACAGGCTCAGTAGTTGTGGCCCAAGGGGCTCTAGAGCACAGGCTCAGTAGTTGTGGCTCATGGGCTTAGTTGCTCTGTGGCACATGTGATCTTCCCGGACCAGGGATCTAACTCATTATTTCCCCTGCACTGGCAGATGGATTCTTAAACACTACGCCACCAGGAAAGTCCCTAATGTCCATTTTAAATCTTGACCCATGTTAATAATTTTACTGTGCAATTACTGATGTCGGAGTTTAAATGGCTTATAAAAATTTTTTTTTCCTTAAGAAGAGTCTAGCTATCCAAAATCTTTATTAAACTTTTTGCACAAATTATTTTTTAAAGAAAAAGTCCAAGGACAATGAAAACTAGTAAATACTGGAGTTTTTGAAAAATAAACTTCTAGAAAATATCCTAGGATCAATCCATATGTAGCCCAATTTCCTCAATTTCTCTGCGTAAAACACTGTACAATGAGAATTTATACTCTGAAAACCCTGAGGCACTGTAAAATTCTTAATCATCAAAAATGCAATTATGCTCACTATACTGTAATTACTAAGGAAAGAAAGTGCATTTATACATTTTACAAAGATTGTCTATAGAGAGGAACCAGTAGGTTATGTGTGTTGAAGGGGAGAGTTTTAATTAACTTTCAATTAATCAGAAACTCACGTAACCAGAAAACCTCATTTCTTAAACATTCCATGAGCACAAGCTATGTGCCAAACATTGAACTACTTTCCTTCAGAAAAGTGCAAGAAAGGCCATTTCCTAATTGATAGATGGAACATCTTTCTGGAAATACAACTTAACAAATGACTTCACTCTAGATTTGCTTATCAAGGGAGGTCATAAGTAAATATACAAAGCTTTGAAATGTTTAGATATTTTAGGCATCTAAATACAAATGAAATAGCAATAATAGTTTTCAAATTTGATCTTAGGAAACCATGAAGTGTTTCTCCCTATCACAGGAATGTTTTAACTAAGATGCATGGTTTCAGTAGGGACAGACCCTTTATGGTACAAGTGATCAAAAGCTCAACTCAGATTGATGTAATAAAGGCAATTTGTTGAGCTTTAGCTGAAAACCCAGAAGAAGCTGCAGTGAAGTTGGATCCGCAGCTGGAAAGATACCACCAAGCGTCACGTTCTCTCGGCGCTTGGTGGTACCATCTGTCTCTCCCTGGCGTTGACTTCCTCCCAAAGTTGCCAAATTCCTGATCTCACATCCTTGCATCCTCCTGCCTCATCATCCAGAGGAAGAGAGAAGGTCTTTTCCTATAGAGTTTGGGAAGAAGTGTTAAATTTTCTTTCCCAGAAACCCCAGCAAATGTCTCTTGGCCCTCAGTGGTTTAAAGGTCCTTCACTGAACCAATCACAGTGGTCAGAGGCGAGGGAGTAATCTGATGCTTTAGGCTAATCAGGGGTACCCTGGAACCAGAGGTGGTGGGGTTTTTTTAATTTTTGAAAAAATTTTTATACACTTTTTAAAGTTTACTTTCCATGTACAGTTATTACAAAATATTGGCCCTGTTTCTCATGTTGCATAGTACATCCTTGAGCCTATGTTATACCCAGTAGTTCGTGGCTCCCACTCCCCTCCTCTATATTCCCTCCCCCACTGGGAACCACTAGTTTGTTCTCTGTATCTGTGAGTCTGCTTCTTCTTTGTTTCATTCACTAGTTTGTTGTATTTTTTTAATTTTTTTTTTAGATTCCACATATAAGTGATAGCATACAGTATGTGTCTTTCTCTGTCTGACTCATTTCACTTGGCATAATGCCCTCCAAGTCCATTCATGTTGCTGCAAATGGCAAAATTTCATTCTTTTTTATGGCTGAGTAGTGTTCTATTTCATATATATGTCATATTTTCTTTATCCATTCACCTGTTGATGAACACCTAGGTTGCTTCCACACCTTGGCAATTATAATAATGCTGCTATGAACACTGGGGTGCATGTATCTTTCAAAATTAACATTTTGGGGGTTTGGGGGATATATACCCAGGAGTAGAATTGCTGGGTCATATGGTAGCTCTATTTTTAGTTTTTTGAGAAACCTCCATACTGTTTTCCACAGTGGCTGCACAAATCTACACTACCACCAACAGTATGCAAGGGTTCCCTTTTTTCCACATCCTCACCTACATTTGTTATTTGTGTTCTTTTTGATGATAGCCATTCTGACAGGTATGAATGAGGTAATATACCATTGTGGTTTTTATTTGCATTTCCCAGAGGTAGTTTTAATCCTACCCAATTCCACGTGGCTGAGAATGAGAGAAAGTGGTTTCCCAAAAGAAATTCAGGGTAGTCTTAGGAAGGAGAATGGGGGACTGGTGGCTAAAACATAAATAAATGGATATCTAACTAGACCCACAAATACAAAGCAAACTCTGAGGGTTTTGTTCTTCCAGTTGCGGCCCCAGATCAACAGTAACTTTCCTATCAATAGTTTTGAAACATGTTTATTTCCAGGTAATTTCATGAGTGAGAAGTGGGAGGCTGACGATAGCAACTTAGGGCTGCCCACACGCCTCTAAAATTCTGATTTATGAGTCAAAACATCAGACCTTCTGAGCATAAGTCTCAATCGGCTTTTTGGAAAAATAGAAACAAGTGGTCAGTCCCTAGAATATTAAGATCAAAACTTTCTAGTAATAATAGTAGCTGGGTGTGCGCTTACTGTGAGCCAGGCCCTGTTCTCCACTCATCACATGCACTGAATCATTTAATCTTCACAACAACTCTGTGATTACCACTCGCCCCCCCATATTATAAATGAGGAAACTGAGGCAGAGATGTTAAGTAACTTACCCAGAATCCTTGAACTCGGGTCATATAGCTACAGGAAGAAGAGGTCGCAACTCGAGGGGGCCCAGGGCTTTATTCTTGCCTGTTGGTGAAAAGGAACACTTTTGAGTTTGATAATTGGTGCGGCCACTGAAATCTGCTCCAATCCAGCTTCGGGGGATGTGCTCCAAGTTCCTAGAGAGAGGGGGATATGAGATCCTGAAAGTCCAGGGTCAGCCTCCCGGGATGGATCACGGGAGCAACAGGCTTACTGTGGGCAGCAGAGACGCCTTCTTTGAGTGAAAACCTGGAGTAAAGGATGCCAGGTGGCGAGAAACCGTACTGGCCTCCAAGGACAGGTGGCAGCACGGCCAGCACCTGCCAGGAGTAAGGCAGGCAACTCAAAGGTGCTCTCCACCCTGATTACTGTCAGCTGCACTTTGGAATTTGTCCCTCTAGCCAGCGTGACCCAGGAAAGTAGAGGTTACACATTATAGAACATGATTAAAGGAAAAGCGTTACACTAGCAGATGCTGAGGCTCCTAGTAATTAGTATGAGTTCATCTTCTAACTATTCTTTTCTACTTTGCCCGATGTTGAGAGGCAGGGATGAGATTCTCGAGCAGTACTTGCTCTTGAAACACAGCTTCCCATTTAGACTTATCCTCTTGACGCACTGCAAATGTTGTAAATACAAAAAAAAGAGACTTCAGTCTAAATTGAGTGCAGGTTTTGACTTGTACGGTATAGCTGCCAATGCAAATCCTGTGGCTGAAAGGACAGCTAAGACAGCAGGGGGGCAGCCGGCTCTGAAACCGCAGGGGGCAAAGAGAAGCAGTCGGTGCAGCTAAAAACCAAATGTTAAAACAAAGAGTGTCAGAGGCGCATAAAAACTCCTGCTGCCGGGTTCTACACAGACTGTTTCCTGCAGTCTTTAACGGTGAAAAGAAAGGTGAAAGAAAGGGTCCAGGAATTTCTGCCTTGGTGGCCCCGCTTGCTTCCTTCCAGCCTAAGTGATCGGTGGCTGCAGTGCGCCACCTAATGGTGACACCCGTTGCTTCTGATTTAAAGAGCATTATTGCACTTTTTTAAAAATCTCATTTCGCTTTTCTAACTTAAATGCGATGATAAGAGCACAAATACCTTTGTCACAGTTACAAAGACTAGCCTTGTTTTCATTTTTAATGGCTCTAGTGAAGATCTTGAGTATGCTTCTAAATATTAAAATTCCGATTAAGTATCAACTAGATGTGATGACAGCTAAAAAGCATATAAGTACATTGCTATGCTCAGTGAGTAAAAACTGAAAAAGTCTGGGCTTACTTGACTGCATCCCTTCAAATCCAGGAATTTTAGGCTAAATTTCCTGACACCTTTCTTTTCTCCATCAATCCTGTATTTTTAACTAAAAAGCAGTCCTGCGCAAAGTTTTAAAACCAAACTTGTTAAAGTGAACAATCCTTCCCTAAGAAACACAATTGCTACATCATCTTCTCTGACCATTTAGTTCTCTACATTTTATGTACACATCTTGTCAAGATAGGTTCTTTGAGGGCTGAGTCCATAAACATCTGTCTCCACCTCAGATCTTATATCACAGGATGAATTGTAAAGGAATTTACACCCATTTATAATCAGGGTAAATTTACCAGGAAAGAAAAGTTCTGAGAATTTAACACTAAATAAGGAAAAGTGATAAAAGGTAGATCTGCCTGGATTATGGATAAATGCAGTACGATGGGATGGGAAAAGATATATCTATTATATATCAAATAGATATATCTGTGTATAAAATAGATAACCAACAAGGACCTACTGTATAAGACAAGGAATTATACTCAGTATTTTGCAGTAACCTATAAGGGAAAAGAATTTGAAAAAGAATGTGTGTGTGTGTGTATAACTGAATCACTGTGCTGTATACCTAAAACTAACACGACATTATAAATCAATTATACTTCAAATTAAAAAAAAAAGTAGGTCTGCCTAGATCCTGGATAAATGCAGTTCTGATGGGATGGAAAACAGTACCACCTGTGGTCTGTGGTTCTACAGCTCCACCCATTGGCAGGTGTTGAAAGCAAGTGATTTCTGCATCAACAACCCTGATTTTTTTTTTTTTTTTTTACATTACATGTGTTTGTGGGCTGTTTGTGTCTCTGTGTGTGTGTGTGTAAAATTCTAAGTTTCGGGATGGAGGATGAATAAGAGGGTGGTAAAGCCGTTTTTTTGGCAAAGGGATCACCACAGCAAAACTATGAAAGGAGACACCCTGATGTGTTCCTTTCATGGTGTGATCTCCTGTACAGTTGTTCTCACAGCAACTGCAATAACACTAAATTAGGTTCCTCAAAATAGTGAGATGATGAGGTCAAGAGATGCTAAAATCGAGCAATTTAACCACAAGCTGGCTTTTCATCCTCCCAGTTTCAGGGATTTCTTGCCACGCTGGCAAACACTAAATGCTCACATCCTTGCCAGTCACTTTCTAGCTTCTGGGTGTCTGATAAACTAAGCAAATCACCCAACGCGTGCAGGATCCACAGTGACATCACACAACAGTCTCATTAATAGGTGTATATGCAACGTCCCTAGAGGCAGGAGAAATGACACTTGAGAAAAATAATGCTTTGGTTGAAAATAATGATTGCTGTTTCCAATAAATAAGGGAACTAAGGCCAATGGGTGGGGGGGCGGGGGGAGGAGCGGTGGGAGCTGTGTGCTAACGTCTGCCTGCAGCTACGTGCAGCCCTGGTTGAATTTGTTCCCCTCCTTCCGGAAGCATGGAAGGCTAGGCTGCTGCACCTGAGATCCAGCGGTAGGGAGGGAGGTGCCGTCGACAGCCAGCCACCCCATCGCTATGCATCTCTCCGATTCACAGCTTATTTTCCTGCCCTTCCAGTTGGGAAAAGTAGACCATTGGAGCCTATGATGTGTCTTCCGTGAGCTCGAGAAAGCTTTGCATGTGGATGGCGCTGGGCTTAAGGGTGATGAGATCTGCCATATGGACTCTCTTGGGACATGATTTCATAAAGACATTTTTGAGCATTTTATTTGTCATTGCTTCAAAGGTTGTTCTTGAGGCCTAGCTTGGAAATATTTGCCTTTTCAACCCTTAATTGAAGTTTAGATTTCAGACCTTTTTGGTCCTCAGGAAACTCATATTATATTATACTTTGAGTCAATAGAAGGGCTTTTTGTAATGCAGGTTATGAATGGCCATACAAGGGAAATAGTTTAATGGCGTGTCTAAAGCCCAGATGAGGAGGTCAGCAGTTTGGAGGGGGGTTGTCCCCCTCCAAAGTCCCCTACAGATCTTCAGCAGGGAGACGCATCCCGCCCTCTTGATATGAGAGCTTGCCCTTTGCTTGCAGGTGCTAGGAGTTTCTTAACACTTACATTTTAAATATTTAAAATCCGTAGTCCCCAACAACTCAGGGAAACCTTTAGGGAACTGCCTTCATCCGCTCAGCTCCCATCTCCCCACCTGTTGAATCCCCTCATCCATCTACCTCTTTCCCATGGGAAGATGCTCACAACGTTTAAATAACTGGGCCTCAACCACATCCAAAATCACAGGGGAGCTTTTACAAACTACTGATGCTTGCTCCCACCCCAAGAGGTGATGATTTTGATTGTCAAGGGTGGGTCCAGACATCCGGAATTTTTTTCTCATCTCCCCAGATATATCATTGTGCAGCCAGGGTTGTGACATCTAATTTTAAACACCTAATTCACACACTCACTTGACATCTTTCAAGCCTAACCTGAGGGTTCAATAAGGTGTTACTAATGGTGACGTCCGAGAGGGGCCTGTTACTGCCTCAAGTGGAGCTGTGAGGGGTCACAAGTCTCCCCTGAGGTTCACACGTGGCTGGCAGAGGAAGGCGACATTTCTGAAGGCATCGGAGACCTCATTATGCTCACTTGCCTCCGTAATAGTTCTGTAAAATTCTGCTCTGCTTTCTATTAAGACAAAACTTTAAAAGGACTTTTTTGCACTGTTTGCTATATTCTTGTTTCTCTCCATCCCGAGAGGAAAGGGAAACCAGGTGTCACAGTTATTTCCTGGAGGGTTTTAAGGATTAAAACCAAAAAGACTACAATTTCTACTGACGCAATAAGAACCTTACTATGATGATTAATAATAATAATAATAATAGCAAGTCCCTCAAGACTCCTAATGAGAAGAAATGGACCATACAACTAAAAGATCAACCTTCCATGCTCCTCCAACTTGTTTTTGAAGGACTGTCTTGAGAAACAGGAGCGAGTGCAAGAGGGTCTTGGGTCTTTGGTGTGTGTTCTGGAAACAAACAGGCCAGATAAAGCTTCACATCCTTAGGCTGAATTTTAACCCACAAACTGAGTCTCCTTTCCTTTGCTGTAAAATGGGGGAGAAAAGGATTGACCTGCTGGCCTTACAGGGTAGTTGTGGGGACCAAACTCATCTAATGGATGTAAGGGAGTGTCATCAAATCTGAAGCCCCTCACACATGAAAGGCTTCCGTGTAGGGCAGTGAGAAAAGACACCAGACACCCACAGACACCGCTGACTGATCAGAGGCTACACCCGCCATGGTACCAGCTCCCTCACACATGTTGTGCAAACTATTACTTGTTTATCACATAAGATAGTCATACAAGACAGGTATTAGAAGGCAAGTTTATTCCAAATACTCAAAACGAAGCTTAATAAATCTTCTAGATAATTCATAATAATTCACTTTTAGGAACATAATATCAATAATCAGAGATGTGCAGAGAGATTTGTACCTTCAAATTTATTCATCACTTACCCGGCACCCCCATGTGATAAATATTGTTTATACCACAGTGCTGTTCATAAAATTACTTATGATACCAAAAGCATAGAAACTATCAAGATGTCAAACATTATAGAAATAATTAGATAAAGTTATGATACATCTAAATTATCAAACATTATGCAGTAACTCTAAATAATGTTTTTAAAAATATTAGAGAAATGGGAAAATGTTTATGAGATAATGTAAGTAAAAATCAACAATATTAAAGGGAAATACATAAGCAATCTCACTTTTTTAATGTACATATGATTGAAAGAAGATATATAGATATATATAAATGTTTTTAAATTACTCCAAGGAATAGGATTATTTTTTCATTCTTTTATATTTTCTGCATTTTCCAATTTTCCTACAATGGTGCATCACCATTGTAAATCCCAAATGAACAACATCATTTTTTTCAGTAAATAGTGTTTAACAATGAACATAAATTATTGTTCTTATTAAACATTATGGTGAAGGCTCACTAATGCTCTTGTTTGGCATTTTCCCACATTATACTGTTTTGAGTTTATATTCACTCAGAAAAGTTTAGAGATTCTCCTATATTTAAATGACGTCTTTATAAAGTTAGCCATTTCTTTGTGTATATTAAAGCTCTTAGAACTACCTCTTGAGTTGAAGTACAGTCATTCCAACTGAGGTCTTCTGGTTGCTATGACAATTTATTTCTTATCTCTGCTACCCTGTGATCCCATCACTCCAGCATTTGGCAGCATCTTACTTGAATTGTTTGTGTAGTGATGCAGAGATGCTTTGAACATTCTTGCCTTTATATAATATTCTTTAGTAAAGAACTAGTCCTTTGCAATGTGCCATTTGAAGAAAGTTCAGAGGGGGAAGATAAATAATTCATAAGAAATGAGAAGAGAACCATCATGCCTAGGTAGTTCTGAGCATAGACACATAGGCCACAGCTGAGCTGTAAATAGGATTTGAGTAGCAGAGTTGGTGTGGATTCTAGGAAGCAGCAAGCCTAGGTTTATCTTTTGAAATATACAGAAAAATAATGCTACCGTCCCCTCCTTCAGGGATTCATTTGTTCATGAAATATTTAAAGAGCACCTCTTCTGCCCAATGCCTGTGCTATTTGTATAATGGGGGTCACGAAAGACAAGATAGACCTTGCCCAGGAGAAGCGAACATTTGGGGCAGGGTGGAGGGTACTGAGTGATATCACTGGGAAATGGCTGCCCGGCCCAGATGACATTTCCAGCCACCCTTGAATCCAGAGGTGGGGCCGCACGCTACTCGCCACTGACATGAGAGGGGCCATCATATGTGTCACTTTCAGAGCAGTGTTTTTAAGAAGCTGGTGTACCTTCTCCATGCTCTCATCTTCCATCTCCTGGAAACTAAGGACTCTAGGCCCTAGGAGATGGCAGAGCCCCACAAAATCAAAGGAGCCTGGGTCCCATGCTCTGGCGGTTTTAAAATAGGTCCACAGGGAATTCCCTGGCAGTCCAGTGGTTATAACTCCACGCTTTCGCTGCCCAGGGCCCAGGTTTTATCCCTGGTTGGGGAACTAAGATCCCACAAGCCCACAGCCAAAAAAAAGAAAACTAGGTCCACAGATTCTTTGACACCCTTCCCTTGAAAGTTTCAGCTTAATCCTCACCCTCTTGAGAGTGAGGTGGACTTAGTGACTCACTTCTAGAATAGAATCGAACAGGCTCTATCTTGCTCTCTCTTGGGTTTCTCCCTCTAGGGGGAAGCCAGCTATCAGGCCATAAGGACACTCACTGGGCAGATGGTGGAGACTGTGAAGGAATTACCTTGGACGTGGATCCACCAGAGACAGTCAAGCCTTCATGTGACTACAGCCTCAGCCAACAGCTTCACTGCAACCACATGAGAAACCCGAAAGTCAGAACCACGCAGCTAAACCTCTCCCAAATCCCTGACCCACAGCGTTTGTGAGATAATAAATATTTTCTTAAGCCAGCAGGTTTGGGATTTCCCTGGTGGTTGGGAACCCGCCTGTCAGTGCAGGGCACACGGGTTCAATCCCTGCTCCCGGAGGATCCCACGTGCAGCAGAGCAACTTGGCCCGGGCGCCACAACTACGGAGCCTGTGCTCTGGAGCTCATAAGCAACAACTACTGAAGCCCGCGTGCCTAGATCCCGTGCTCCGCAACAAGAGAAGCCACCGCAGTGAGAGGCCTGAGCACCGCAATGAGGAGTGGCCCCTGCTTGCCTAAACTAGAGAAAAGCCTGCACACAGCAACAAGACCCAATGCAGCCTAAATAAATAAATAAATAAATAGCCAGCATGTTTGGAGCTAATTTCTAATGCAGCTACTTTGTTATGTGCATTAGAGACAACTGATAGAGAAAATAGACAGATAAAGTCTATAGATAAAGTCGATAGCTAAAACTGATAAAGTCCTTGAATCAACTGGGAGCGAACAGCCTCCAGCCAACCAGTAACACCAGGCTGGACGTCCTGTTAAATCAGTAAGCCCAGTGAGTGTCCTTATGGCATGATAGCTGGCTTTCCCCCAGAGGGAGAAATCCAAGAGAGAGCAAGATAGAACCTGTTCGATTCTATTCTAGAAGTGAGTCACTAAGTCCACCTCTCTCAAGAGGGTGAAAGTTTGAGGATTAAGCTCAGACTTTCAAGGGAAGTATGTCAAAGAATCTGTGGACCTCTTTGTGAGTAAATCCTGTGAACATGGAAGAGATTTTCTTCTACATAAAGTAAAACCACCATATTTCAAAAATATTAATTTTGGTCTCATTCGCATCATGTTCTAACCAATCAACTAGTCTTTGAGAAAGACCACACCTGCATCTTGGGCTCGTCTAATAAAGTGAAGCCAGATATCCACTAACCAGTGCCACTCACTGCCTAGCCCCAAAGAATCAGCTCTCTTTTTTTGAAGCAACAGACCTCAGGGAGTGGGCACTGGATTGGTAGACCACACCAGATTGTTCTGAGAAATTCAAGCTTCCATTTGGTGCAGGTAACAGACATAATCTGTTCTCAAACAAACTGTGAAGTCCTATCAGAAAATGGGAGAATGGAAGGCGAGATGGGGAAAAAGTCATCTCAAGGGTTAAGGCATCCTCGTGTATCTTTAAACAAAGTCCTTTCCTCAGATATTCTCTCGTCTGACTCTGACTATCCTTTCTAGGTCCTTCTTTCCCCTGTGTGCCTTTGCGTACACTCTTAACTGATACATGGGGCCATTTCCTGTGCTGAAACTTTCTAAAGCTTTGGTCTTCCTGGAAGATGGACTAATTTTGTCCAGCAAAGCTGCCTTCTCTCTCTGTTTCGGGCCTAAGGAATTCCTCCTCATGCCTCTTCCATCTCTCTTTTGGGGGCAGGAGACATCTGAGCCCACACTCCGGGATCCTGCAGCACACAGAAGGAGATGAGAAAGTTGCTGGTGTATTTCAGCTTGCTTTGTTAAAAAACAACTCTAGGCACTACAAAGCGTGTGTTATTAATATGCATATGTGATATCTTTGAGGCAGAGCTGCCTTCAAGGTGTATTTTCAGCAGGACAACGTTTTCCCATGTGAGGTGGGAAACAACAGTGAATCGTACGTGTGGGAGGGGAAAGCCTGTGGGCTGTGTACAATGCTTACTCCCTTTGTGTCTTGCGTCCCTCTTCCCCTCACCTCCTCCCACCCATTTTATTAATGGTTTCTGCAATTACTGGTAACAGTGCCTTGCCAGGGAAGAAAAATTGGTGACTGTGACAGATTGGTGGAGGGAAGGGCAAGAGAGATATTGTCCGTGAAGAGAAACAAGGGAATCGCCCCCGCAAAATGGAGTTTCTCTAGGGTACGTGGAGGTTAGAGTTGGGTATAGGATTCTCTGTGTTATAGCACCTGACATTTTATAAATGAAAAGGGACATCTCAGAACAGGAGCAGTCACCCTGAGAGCAGACCTAACCTTATCTGAGATGATGCTTCTCAAGGGATTCCAAACGGGGAGCCCCAAGAAACTTGGTGGCACATATTTTTATACCTCTATTATAGGTTAAAAGAGACACGTATTAAGTGAATGCAAAGGTTTACATATCCAAGGAATAGGTTTTTTTCTCTTTTATTTATTACTTAGTGTGCAAAAGAAGAATTTCCTATTACAGCCAGAAATGGAAAGAGTAGCCACTAAAAGAAATGTCACATTAAATAAGTAAACAAATAGATATATAGTCCCTAAGAGGAGTATCAAGAAATGTTGTTACAACTTGTCTTGAGTTAGTGGATTTGACAAGGGGAATGTCAGCCCAGCTAAATACAACTGGGTTCTTTTTCAACATGGTCTGGCAGAATTCCAAAATACACAGACTTTAACATAAATTCAAGTGATTTTGCCCATCAGAATGACTATTACATCTGAAACCAAAAGCTAATATTGAGATTTGGTAGAAGAATATTTCTACTTACTTGTCTTTCATTAGTTGACATCCATCAAGCTTTCAGTGGATACTATATTTTTATATTTTTAAAAAATGTTTTGGGGGCTTCCTAGGTGGCGCAGTGGTTAAGAATCTGCCTGCCAATGCAGGGGACACGGGTTCGATCCCTGCTCCAGGAAGATCCCACATGCCGCGGAGCAACTAAGCCCTTGCACCACAACTATTGAGGCTGCGCTTTAGAGCCCATGAGCCACAACTATTGAGCCCATGTGCTGCAACTACTGAAGCCCACGCACCTAGAGCCCGTGCTCCACAACAAGAGAAGCTATGGCAATGAGGAGCCTGCGCACCACAATGAAGAGTAGCCCCCACTCAGCGCAACCAAAGAAGGCCAGCGCACAGCAAAAAAAGACCCAACACAGAGCCAATTGAATAAATAAAAACAAACAAACAAAACAAACAAACAAAAAAAAGAAAACAAATGTTTTAAAAGGGAACTGTTGCTCATAAGGAGATATTTGTACTTGAAAAGTCAGCTCTCCACCATAGTTTGTGCATGCAGCATTTATCTTTCTTTTTTTTTTAATGTTTATCTCTTATTCCGTATGTAAGTGAGAACATGGCAGTGATCATCATAATATCCAGTTGATATTTTCTCAACCTACTGTGTTTAGAGATTTTAGGATATGTATGCAGACAATACTGAAATTCGATGGACTCCATTTGGTTCCATCACAAAGTTTTGTCAGGTTCAAGAAAACACGCCGAGGTCTCCAACAGGACTTCCTAGGTGACTTCAAATCCTTTATTCCATTTCTCAGTGAACCGTAAAAGAATGCATGGGTCATGCCAGTGTTACCAGAGTCTTCTTTCCTCTTCAGTTCTCTTGATTCCCAAATCTGTGATTACTGACGAACTTCAGAAATTTCTCTCATCCATATTCTTTCACAGACACCTCTTCCTCATACACACACAAGTGTACATACAGGAACATCTACACATACACATATATGCACACACACGGGCCCTCTTGCATGATATTATCCAACCAACGATGATCCCCACAGCCCATAATCCCTTCAGCAGAGCAGATACCTTCAATACTTCTCTTGGGAAAAGGAATCTGTCAGCCTGCACCACTTTCATCCTTTCCTTTCCTTTCCTGCCCCCTGCTCTCCTATATGGGAAATGTAATAATATTAACAGCTCAGTATGTTTGTTATTCATAACATACAACATACACAAACAATTGTGAGAGAGAGATATATATAAATAATATAGATATAGATTGAATACATAGACAGATGAAAAGATATAGATGATATAGATATAGACAGATGGATGTATATGTACATACAGAGAGAGAGAGAGAATGCAAGCTTCCTGTGCTCTGGTCCTTGGCTCTCTCAGACTATCCATTCTATAAAATCCCGTCTAGCACTAAAATTCTGTTGCTCTGTCTTCTGTGGAGATTCTGGTAAATGCAGTTCAATAAGCAATGTTGCAAAACCTACCCTGAGTCTCATCCCCATGATAAAGCAGAGAAATGAAGTCACATGTCATCTTACACCCACTCGATGCTTTAAGAAAAAAAGCTAAGACTGCCAATAGCAAGGGCTGTAGAGAAAGCAGACCCTTGGGGAATCACACAGCTGGCTGGTGGGAGAAGAAGTGCTAATTCACTTTGGAAAACAGTTTGGCATTGTGTGGCCAACTTGAACGCTTGCAGACCTTATTCCTAAGTGGATACACCCCCAAATAACTGTTCTTGGTTCACACCAGTAAAGTATTGTAGCAAAAACAATAAACAAGCCAAATGCCCATCAACAAGGAAATGAAAAAAACAGTTGCAGTATTTTCACACCATAGAATATTATGTAGCAATGAAAACTAATGAATTACAGCTGCATGCAACAACATGACTACATTTTGGAAAGGTAACTTTAAGTAGAGAAATGAAAGTTCCAGAAACCTAAACGCAAGATAATAGGATTTTCTAAATAAAACTGGAAAGTAAATACAATAAAATAGTACATTGTGTAAGCATATACACACTGAGATAAAACTATACTTAAGAGGAGATGCAATGGACTAATAAACACGAATGTAAAGAGAATTGCTATCTGTGGGACAGAAGCAGAGTTTGGGGGAAGAGAAAAATATACAGCAAAATGGAAATTTGTAATAAATTATAGCTCTCGGATTAGGTGGTGATTCGTGGTCTTTAAACTATCATTTTTTACATAGAAATGTTTTACAATTATCAAATAATAGGATAAAATTAAGTAAAATAATATTAAAAATTAAATGTTCTTAACTTTTAGTTAGTATATAAAATTAAAGCACTTATAAAACAATAGTTTTATTGAAAATGTACTACTATCGGTTTTTTTTAAAGACTTAATCAGCATAAGGTGTTGTGCTAGGCATTTTAGAAATTCAAAAACAAGAGTTGTCTTTGAAGAGTCAAACGTCTATTGACAGGATGGCAACATCAAAGCAGAGGCAGGAACATAGACATCATTGTGGTAATAGGAGTGGATGGACTTGCTCACTCCGCTCACATGGTGTCTGGCACCCAGGGATGAATGAGATAAAACCCATCTGTTGAAGGACTCTGCAGATCAGTGTGGTTGAAAGGGTCAGGGAAATAAAGGAGGAGAGACATGACACCCACTCGATCTGGGAGACTTTACCTGGAGAAGGTTGTCACAGTCTTTCGGCATGCAAGATGCCACTCAGAATTCTGACCTATTTTCCTGGTACCCTGAGCTGGCCTCATCCTCCAGGCTTTCTCCTTTCCTACCCTCAGCACTTGGAGGTTAAATGTTTGCTAACAACCCTACAGAGTCACCCTCTTCCTCAGAGCCTAGCTGTGCCCAAGAGCACTGAGGATTCTGAGGAGACATCCACTTAAAAATGCCCTGGCAGGATTTCACAGCCATCCCCTCCACCAGAAAGGCAGCTTCCACACGTCATGACACGGCCAGTTCTTCCCCGGGGTGGCCTCGGGAGTGATCTCAAGCTCTTGAAAATGCAAGAGGTTTTCAAAGTTGACCTGCTTTCTCTCCCACCCTTTCCATCCCAGTCTATGCAACTCAGCTCTAGCATCTGGAGAGCACCTTCTGCACTAAGTCCAGCAGGAAACACAAAGATGACATGAGGTCAGCCCCACCCTCAGAGAGTGTGGATTTCAGCAAAGGAGATAAAGAATAATGAGGACTAATATCTAAGGCAAAATGAGGCACTGAATGCTCTAGGAGATCCAAGGAGAGAGAGTCCATCTTCAGGAAAATCAGAGAAAGCTTTATGGAAAAAAATGACATTGGAAATAGGCCTTGAAAAAAAAGGGCTCTGGCTTTCCCCAAACCCATCTAAATCTGCATGTGAAGATTTAAGAATATCTGGATTCAAGCCACACTCTATAGGTAAGATGTCTTTACCACAGAATTTCCCAGAGAGATGTTTTGTTAATTTTTCTAAAAACCTCAGATATCTGCTCTCCAAACCTACCTCTCCTCTCTTTTATAGTGATGGACTCCACAGTCTTCTGTGTGAACAACCCCTTCATTCATTTTCACACTCTTTCTTTCTGCTCACCCCTCCAATACCCCAACATCCAGATGACTGTCATCTACCTAGCTGTCCTTTCTTTGAAATGGTAGGAAAATTATGCCTCAACAAAAGGGTTAAGGGGGCTGGGAGAGGAACTTTGCCACTGGCTTTGTTTCCAAGGACTGGCCTTCCAGTAAAAATTAACAGCCCTACAATTTACAGAGGAAACACAAAATTATCCACTAAGTGCCAACCCAACACTTGAAAATCATGTCAAATTTTATTTGTACATAAAACTTCCACAATTAATGTACATCAATGCCTACTAAAAAGGCCAAGAGGAACAATCATTAAGTAGACTGACAGAGTGGCTTCCAAGAATGGACAGAGTGGGACTTACAGACGCGTCTGGTACCCAGGAACCCAAGTGCCACACATGGGTCCACGCCAGCCAAGCGATACTAGTAAGAACTGCCCATCGGGGTGAAGGTAATCGAGCCGGGTGTGATCAGGACACTTGTGAAAACAAGTGTCTGATTTATTGGGTTGGGGCCAAAATGTTCATTTGGGTTTTTTCACCCAAATGAACTTTCTTGACCCCAACCCAATAAATTGGTCCCATGTCAAGTCACACGACATTTAAACTTATGTAAGAGGAATCAGGAAAAATATCCTGAAAACCTGCATGGAAAAAAAGTCATTTGCAACTTATTTGCATATCTGTTAGTCCTTGTGGAAAAAAAAATGTTAATTCTTTGATGAATGAATGTGGCTGAAAACAGCCAACCAGATCTCCCGAAGACTCTGAAGAAACCAGATAAAAAAAAGGTAAGGGTTTTGGTCGTTGAAATATTGAACTGTAGGATTTCTGCTGCCCTGTGGAACATGCTAACATCGATTCCTGATCCAACTTGTCTGCTCATGATCTGCTTACCCCATCTCTTGTCCCTTTTGTACTATCAATTTGAAAAAAAACATAATGTTTTCCAATAACGTCTATCAGAATTTTTAACCTAGTCTTGCAAAGAAGTGCTACAGAATCCAAATACACTTTACAGAATTAGAAATTATCAAAAGATGTCTTGCTTGTTTTGCGGAGAGGAAACTTACCCATACTCCCGCAGGAAACTGTGAGTTCAGGGGAAGAAGGGAAACCTATTGAAGCAGATTCCATTCAAGTCAACTCAGCAGGAATTTGCAAATACTCACTTGTGACTGCCTTAGTGCTTTGCTATCTGGAAAAATATTTAGCACAGTCCTTTCTCTCTAAGATGACGATGGAAAAAAAGAGTTCTGAGATTTGGATGCAAATGGACCTCTCTAAGGGACACTTGTTAAATTTTCTGAGAGCTCAGACATTGCCCAAGCTCACCAGTGAAAAAAGTGATGCCTTTGCTTTGTGGCATAGACTGGCTCCACTCAGTAAGTCCAGCACAGGAATGGAAGTCCCTACACAGAAAGATATTTGTCAAAGACACTAGGTCATTCAATTCAAGAAGACTACTAACAGTAGCCTAGCCTGTTTAAGCTTAATGAGAAAACAAAGTTACCAATGTTGTGTTGACTTCAAGCTCTCTTTTAAAGGGATGGAGGGCCCCAAATGGATGGAGACATCATACCGAAGAATTTTAGTTTGAATACATGAGCTAGGACATTTTTGTTTTTCTAATTTCATAAAGCAAATGAAAATGACTTCAGTCATAGAATACAAATGCAATAGTTAATACAGAAAGAGCTTGAGGGGAATGATAGAATCTAAAAGAGATAAAACCTAGGACCAGGTGCAAGACGGCTGCCATAGAAAGGAAGAATTCAACACAGGGGAAAATGTCCTAAAGGCTGTAAAATTGCTTAAAAACAGAATGGGCTGCATTATTAGGTGACGAAGTCCTCATCGTTAGAAACATGCAAGATCAGACAGCCCTTGTCAGGGATCCATAAGGTAATTCCTCATTGAGGGGGGAGGTGGTACCAGATGACCTCTAAGGGCTGGGGGGTTTTGAGGGATTGGGAGGTGGCTCTGTTGTATGTCTCCATCCTGGCCCTCGGAAAGATGCTGCATGTGTGTGAATAAGCACAGCTACATCAGGCCAGGAGGCGCTAACCATTATTCCAGCGAGCATGTTAATTCTGAACAGCACAGGGACCTTGGAGATTAGTGAATAATAAATAAAGCATTTCTTCTTTTGTTGGTAGCGTCTGTCCCTGTTCATTAACTCTCTCTTTCTGGGCAGCCGAGGGGGTTCTGGGAGGCTCGATGCCTTTGGATATTCTCACTGCTGAGCAAAACCACTAAACAGCCTGGGGTAGGCTGCCTCCACTCCCCAAGCGGTAAATCCAGAGTCTTTGACTTTTTTCCACCCCCCAACACCTCGCTCATCCTCTCTCTGTTGATCTGTATATCAACTGTGATATCCATAATCTATCCACAGGCTCACAGCCCCCTGTCCATTGGCTTTCAATTGTAAATGTCTTAAACACTGGAAAGATAGCTGATTATGGCCTCATTTGTAAGTTATTTGTTTTCTTTTTCAAGGTTGTATTATAGAATGTCATTTTTTTCATGGGTCTGCCTTGAAATCTCACAATCGGAGGCTGTTTTCCTCCGCAGAAAGCAAATGAGTCTATCTGGTTTTCACTGCAACAATTTTGTGTTTTGGTAGATGAGAAATGACTCAAGAGAGACCTGGAGAAGGACTTTCCAGCCCCTGAGAAGAACTCGCAGTAACTTCATCTGCGCAATTCATTCATGACCCACCAGCCACTAAACCACCACTCGAGTTGCAGACAAGCCACGCCCCTGAGAGTTCCTTCTCAGCCCTGAGGCTCCAGCCTCTACATCCGCGGCATTTTGCATGTGGACCCCTCCTCCGTGAAATTCTCTTTCTTGGTTTCTGTACCACTGAGTTCTTCTGAATCTCCTCTTATTTCTCTGATGCTAATTCTATGTCTCTTTTGTTGGTTTCAAATTCTCTTTTCATCTAAATATCACTCTCCCTTTTTTTTTCCATATGCCTCCCTCGCCCTCAAGACCTCATTGAAAATTATTCTCAGAATTGTACTTCTCTCCCTGACCTCTCTCCTCAGCCTCACACTTGCTTGTAAACTGCCCGCTGGACATCTCCACCTGGCCGCCTCACCGACCTCAGAGTCACAACAGCTCACTAACTAGTCAGGTAGTTGTCACAGGTCGGTTCCTTTAGGGCCTTCTCTACTAGAAAACAAACGTAACCGAATTAATCTTCAACGTTCCTCCTGTATCTATAAGATGGCGATTGTATCAGATATTGAATTCATCCTTTCTCCCATAATTAGCTCTTTTTCTTGTCTTCTGCTGGACTCCTCCCCCATCACAAGTAGACTCAAAACCCCAAAGACCTGGATGCACAGCTAAAAACAGAAAAACCAAAGTTGAACCAGGTCCTGCCTCCAGCTCAGGGTCCTTCACACCTTACTTACCCACCTCCGTATTCCTCCATCTGCCTCTTAGCTCTGCGTTCTCCCGGACCCCTGCTGCTCCAGCGCAGGCTTAGGTAGTGCGCTCACGGCTCCCGAATCCCTGCTCTCCCGTTTCACGCCTCTGTGGCTATTCTCGTGCTTCTCCTCCTCCTCAGACACCACCTTTCACTCCCAAATTCCTCTGCCCTAAAATGGGAATCATAGCCATTTTTCAGGGTTCTTCTCAAATGCCACCTAAGCCTTTTCTGCTCCCAACCAAGCCAAAGCGTCTCCTGGATATCTCTTTGCCGGTGGTTCTTAACCTTGGCTGTGCCTCTGAATCACCTGGAATGCTTTTCTGAAATCTCAGTCCCCTGGCTGCACCCCCGACGAATTAAATCAGGACCTCTGGGGAGGAACCTCTGGTGTTTTTACAGCTCCCCGGGTGATTCCAATCTGCAGTCAAGGTCGATAACCACTGCATTGCACCATTTATCACTTTCTTCCTTGTAGTTGTAATTACGCTATATTTGTCTTATTCCCACTACTAAATTTGAAACTCCTTGAGGGCACAGACCATCTTACCACATCTGCTTATCCCCCGCAGTTCTTAGCAAATCAGAGAGGCAATAAATATTGTTGAATTGAATTTGGAAACTTGAAATTAACCATAAACTTCCATTTTAGATCTTGCATATAATTTTAGAAGAGGAATCAATTAGTGAAGGACTAATCTGAATTTTTTTTTAGAAAACGTGCAGTTTTCCATTACCAAAAATATTCTGATATGACTTTGAAATCGGGATAGCTCCCGTTCAAGACCGATGACCTGCAAATATGCGTATGGCTGATGCAGCCTTTGCTTTTTACACTTTCCGTTCTGAACTTTTCACAAATAAAATGAATATTCTATGATTCTTTGAGAACTGGCTGCAAAATGTGACTATATATATTATATATATATATACACACACACTCATTTCTCGTTGAAATAAACAAAAGCAGTCAGTGACTCACAAAATGCTCTGCCTTTCCCAGCTTTGAAACAGAAGGTACCACAAAGCAAAACTGCAATGTGAACTTAACACGGAGCATCTGACCTCCTTTCAGGGACTGCAGAAAATGAAATGAAAAATGAGACAAGGCACGCTTGCCAGCCTTTCATACGGCTACAGTTGCTAAGGAAACGGCTTTCTTAGCTTCAACCTGTCCAGTCCAGCCCGTTTCACATATTCTTCTGGGTTTTTGAAAATTAGGAAATCAAGGAGGGAAATGATGGTCAAGACTAACAGTCAGAGCTGTGCTGGTCCAAACAGAGCCTCGTGCCGTTTCTCCCTGCTACACTCTTTCCCAGTCACCTAGAATGTTTGCCACCTGGCAAAACCCTCCTGGAACTAAAATCACAGAATTAGCCGATAAGGTAAACAAAACAACAGGAAGCCCTATTTGACATGCAGCAGTGGCTAAAAAACTGCTTCTTCACCCCAACTGGGCTTTCTTTCCTGCTGGGAAAGTAGGAGGCAACTCTTAACACAGCAGGAGAAGCGCCTCAGCATTCACCTGCCCCACATCTTGGGAGAAAGTGCCAGGGTGAGCGCGACCCAGAGCAGAGGCAGCATCCAAATTGCACACGTGGGAGGACGCAGCCTGGGAACACCAAACTCTCCAAGTCAAGGGAGGGTAGGTTATAGACTGTTCAGGGAACAGGAAAATCAAAGGTCAGGAGGCCCGATGTGCCTAATTCTACATCTCACAGAGGATGTAGAAACAGGAGAAAGCACGCAGGGCAAGTGATATATAAAGAAGACAGCATCCCATCAACAGCCAATTAAATGAGCAGCTATTTCTTCAGCTCTCCTGACAAGACACTATGCTGGAGCAGCCATTGATAGAGATTTCAAAAAGTCATTTGGTGGGACACCCTGGTGGTCCAGAGGTTAAGACTCTGTGCTCCCAGTGCAGGGGCACAGGCCCAATCCCTGGTCGGGGAACTAAGATCCCGCATGCTGCACAGCACAGAAAAAAAAAAAGTCATTTGGCAATAAATATTGCTGTACTCTTATTCAGAGATGATGTCCCTAAGGGGTGGGGGGAATTGGAGGAAGGCTGTCAAAACCTTGTAACAAACTTGCAGTTATAAGATAAATAAGTACCGGGGATAGAATGTACAATATGATAAATATAATTAACACTGCTGTATGTTATATATAAAAGTTGTTACAAGAATAAATCTTAAGAGTTCTCATCACAAGGAAAAAATTTTTTTATTTCTTTAATTTTGTATCTATATGTGATGATAGATGTTCACTAAATTTGTGATAATCACGTCATGATATATGTGAATCAAATCATTATGCTGTATACCTTAAACTTATACAGTGCTGTATGTCACTTGTGTCTCAATAAAACTAGAAGAAAAAACAAAGATGATGCCATTTTCTTCCTCCATTTACCACCACTTTTTTTTTTTTTTTTTGCTTTCAGTGAGAATGAGCTTCTTCATCCTCCAATTCTACATAAATATACCATAAATAAAAATTCTCTCTACAAGAACCTAGTAGCACTGGGGACTTGCTAGGTGGTGCAGGGGTTAAGAATCTGCCTGCCAATGCAGGGGACATGGGTTTGATCCCTGCTCCAGGGAGATTCCACATGCCACGCAGCAACTAAGCCCGAGTGCCACAACTATCGAACCTGCGCTTGTAGAGCCCATAAGCCACAATTATTGAAGCCTAACGCGCCTAGAGGCCGAGCTCCACAGCAAGAGAAGCCACTGCAATGAGAAGCCTGTGCACTGTAACAAAGAGTAGCCCCTGCTCACCACAACCAGAGAAAGCCCGTGTGCAGCAACGAAGACCCAACACAGCCAATTAATTAATTAATTAATTAATAAAAAAAGAGTCTAGAAGCACTGTTCAAACCAAGGAAGGGGAAGTGGGTGGCTGGGAGAAGAGTGGAAAGAAGGCTTGTTACTATTAACCATTTGCATCTCTTGAATTTTGAACCATGTGCATCTTTGAAAAGAAGTAATATTTCAAAATCAAAGTAAATGCTGCTTACTTAAAATGTCCAAACTGCACTATGGATAATTTTTAGAATGTCACAGGGGAAACATGTATTGATTTTTATCAAATTTATAGGATCCAGATAATATAAGCAATGTTATCATCTAGTCACTAATTCTATGAAAGGCAATTATACATAATTTTATGCTGTTTTATATAATACATATTATATATCACACACCTAACTTTTAAAATGTGGGATTCTACTGTATTATGCAACATAGCTTAATAAATTCTTTTTATTCAGACTCCTGGGATAGTACAAATGAGCCAGAAATAATGCCCTAGGATCTGAAGACATTTTAGGTGTTCTCAATCCTTATATCAAAAAGCCTTTTTCCTGAGGCTTGGGCAGAGAGCCGTGTGATACTGGGGGAAACGATTCACTGCGATCTGAAACAGTGAACGGGCTGGTCCAGTCATAACCAGATAATTCGGACTTTTACTCACATACTTTCACAACTTCTGCTAAAACAAACAAAACAAAACAAAACAAAAACAAGCAAACAAAAAATCCAATACAAACAAATACAAGAAACACAATATGATCGCGGTCATTTGAAAAGGAACATTAACAACCCGTGGGATTCTTTCAAATGGAGCGTGAAACCCATCCAAACATGGACTGTATTTGGTTTTCTTTTCATTTTACAGGTGAAATACCAATGTGCTTTCTTGGATGTGCGTCTCCCGACAGGGGAGCTGGTGGGGAGTTCCAGCTGGCGGCTGGCATCACCCGCTAAACCCGAAGATTTCCACGTGGCCACATAGGATGGTGCTCGCGATTTTAACCCGTCTGGAGACCTGCTCCGCAAAAATCAATAGGTCAGATGGATTTCCTGTATCTAGAAAGTGTGATGGTAAAATACACAAGAAATCCACTTGAAACACTATATATTAAGAACAGTTATAATCTGGCTTGACCTCAGAGATCTGCCCCTCACTCTTGCCTCTAGGCCCGGCAGGAATGATGCATGAAGCAGGCGAGGACAGCCTGTAGTGCTTCTCCACGGATGACAGGGCTTCTCAGCCCTGCCTGAATGTTGGAGCCACTTGGGGAGCAGGTAAAGAAGGACCCAAGCCCCAGACCCACATCAGAACAATGAAACCAAAATCTCTAAGTGTGAGGCCCTGGATGCTTCTCAGTCTGACAGTCACTGGCTTATGTGGACTTCAATATGTGATTAGTCAAAGGTAAAAATCTTTCTGAGTGCAAGGGCCATCTTAAGAAGGTATTAACATACTAGTCACTGAGATATTACCTGTGGTCCCAAGGTAGGTAGGGGTGTGTGTGTGTGTCTATGTGTATTTTATACAATAATGTGTTCCCTAATGTTACCGTTCTTTCAACTGTTTGCTTGTGTTCACAAAATTGCCTTTGCTGATAAAAACTTGGGGCAACCTGGACACAGAAAAGCATTCATCAGAGCAGTAAAGACACAGCTTCCCACTGGGGAATGCTTTTGTTGCCTGGGTGCCAATGACTTTGCCTGCCTGAAGAATGCAAACTCCCATATAAAACCTTGGCCAACCCTTCCCGAGTTGGCTGAAAGATTCTACTGTGGGCCAGGAAGCATTCTCCGTTCCCCACAGCAACCAGTTGGCAAAGACTTTGCTCACACACTCAGATTCTCCCTCTCAGGTCCCATGGCCAGGAGCTTTCTGGGCACTCCAAGCAAAACTTCTCCTCTCAGGCTTCCTCGTCTCTAGAATGCACATCTATGTGCTCTACGCACATATGTATCTTGGCAGGGAGAGACTTCCTTTAGGATTTCCTTTGAGGATGCATTTAAAGCACCGGCTTGAGGCCAAGCAGAAATGACCTGTGGACAGAGGCATCTGCAGACAGCCTATGTGTTCTTTCCACCCCATGTAAAATGCACAGAGTATCTTTGAGTCTGGGGGAAAGAAGGTGGGTGGAGAGCTGAGGAATGCCTTCATTTCCTTTCCTGTCATGAAGCCCCTCCACAGCCTGGGCTTTGTCAGCTCCAGGCAGACTCCCATCTCCAGTGTGAGGCCAGCCTGCTTTGATTTCGTTTTGTTTGGGATCTAACTCAACCTTGTTACATGCCAAATACCCTCCAGGGTGTCCTACTTTTCTGGATCTTCTCCTGTGTCAGAGCTCCCAGTAGCTTCGCCTTTCTGTCCTGTAAGAGAAAAGCACCGCTGCCATCACCCCAACCCTTCCCAGAGAGGGGACTCCAGGCTGCTGTTTAAAACACCAGGCAAATAAGTGCATTTGGCGATTTTAAGTGAAGATTATGAAAACGTGAGTTACTGTGATGAAATTATACCAGCCAGGTGTGGGAATAAATGGAGTATGTTCTGAATCTGATTGAAAGAAGAAAAAAGAGAAAAAAAAGGTTCAAAACTCATTTGAAAATTGGACTGGGGAAAAAAATCCCCTTTCTCTGCCCCTGCCCAGATTTTTCTTGGTTCCTTTCTTCCTTCCCTGTCCAAACGCAGCCTACTTCCACTGCCAGTGACTTCTTAAGTCTGAGAAACTAACGGAGGTGGAAGTAGGTTTGTTTTGAGAAACGAAAAATATTCCAAACTATACAGGCTCCAGAAGAAATTGTGGTGACTGGACTTTCATGGGCTCTGGAGTTAGACTGAAGATCCGATTCTTTTTTTTTTTTTTTAACTTTTCTCCTTTAACACTGTTATTTCTTTCAGTTTTGCAGGAAATATTGCTGTAGCAACATGATCTACTAAAGCAGATTGCGCCATACATGTAGTTGTTGTTATAGGCACTGTACGTACTTTTTAAAAAGTTGAGGTATAGTTGAGGTACCATATTGTATGAGTCTACAGGCTTATAGCATAGTGATTCACAATTTTTAAAGGTTGTGCTCCATTTAAAGTTATTATAAAATATTGGCTATATTCCCTGTGTCATGGAACATATCCTTGTAGCTGATTTATTTTACACATAATAGTTTCTGCCTCTGACACCCCACCCCATCGTGCCCCTCCCCCTTCCCTCACTAGTAACCACGAGTTTGTTCTCTATATCTGTGACTCTGTTTCCTTTCTGTTATGCTTGCTAGTTTGTCTTATTTTTTTAGATTCCACATGTGCTATCACACAATGTTTGTCTTTCTCTGTCTGACTTATTTCACTTAGCGTAATACTCTCCAGGTGCATCCATGTTGCCGCAGATGGCAAAATTTCATGCTTTTTCATGGCTGAGTCGTATTCCGTTGTACGTATGTACCACATCTTCTTTATCTGTTCATCTGTCGATGGACGCTTAGGTTGCTTCCATACCTTTGGCGATTGTAAATAATGCTGCAATGAATATTGGGGTTCATGCATCTTTTCAAATCAGTGTTTTTGTTTCTTTCTGATAAATAATGGTTAGATTCTTGATCAACAACGCAATAACTATGTACCTTGAGCAATTCTCTTCATCTCTTTAAGCCTCGGTTTCCCTGTTAGTAAAGAAGAACAGCATCTCAGAGGGTCAGGATGAGTACTAAGTGAAATTACAGGACATGTTGGTGTTCATGAAATATTACCTTTAAAAGGTGCAAATGGGTTAAGAGTGAGGTATTTAGAGTTCAACTTCCGTCCACTGACGATATAACCTTGAGCAAGTTATTTAACCTCTCTAAGCCCCAGATTTTTCAAATATATTAAATAGAAGTTTAAAATTTAGCTCACAGTATAAAGCAAATTCTAACTACTCAAAAAGTCATAATTCTAGAAAACATTATTTTAAACCACTTTCTGATTTATAAAGATAATTATAATATTTTTCTACTAACGTGTATATCTCTGTCTCAAAATATTTGCTTTACTGGTTTATGGGGAATTTGCTAAAAAACACGTGTTTATGTTTAGTTATCCAGTTCTTTTTTACGTGGAGTGTTTGTTTGGAACAATTGAATCAAAGATAACATTGTACTGCTCAATAAGACATGGTCACAAAAATATTTTTGTCCCCAAATATAACTAAACCGTGGGACTTCCCTAATGGTCCAGTGGTTAAGAATCCACCTTCCAATGCAGGTGATGCAGATTTGATCCCTGGTTGGGGAACTAAGATCCCACATGCCGCAGGGCAACTAAGCCCTCACGCCACAACTAAGACCCCACGCGCTCTGGAGCCCATGCGCCACAATGAAGATACCTGCATGCTGCAACCAAGACCCAATGCAGCCAAAAATTAAACATTAAATAAATAAAGAAATATAACTAAACCGTGTCACCCTACACAAGCAAATCAACTGCTCCATAATGGAATAGGTCCTTGGTGAGGCTTCTAAAGCAAAAACCAAAAAGAGAGAGGTCTCAGTGCAATTAGGGTTTCGTCAGGCCAGTAGGAAGCTTGCCTGGTTCTGATAGGAGCCTGAGGGTGGGTGTGGAGGTGAAGGGGAAGTGGGCGCTCTAGGAGCCCACATCCCAACCAGGAGACCAAGACCAGAGCACCATGGCGGGGGCAGCCTGCCCCATCAGCCAGCGCCTGGAGACCTAGTCCGCCCCATGGCTTTCTGTTGACAGGGACACAACGAAGACAGGCCATGAGCCGATGTTGCCTGTACCTCAGCCACATCCACCCCAAGAGGGAGCGTGCGCAAGAGATAAGAGTCTGATCCTGGGAACAGAAGCAGGAGACCGGGAGACAGCTCGTGGCAATGCTTCTTCTTTTATTTACTCGTCTGACATCGAGAGTTTGCATTTTGGTTGATACCCACAGATCAATGAGATAAAGGTGTGCAACATTAGGCAGCACTTAGGGCAAGAATGGATTTCATGTGACGTTAAAGAAACTCTGGATTCTGCAAAGTAGGAATTTTATGTTATTATTTTCAGGGAGGAACTGCAAATTGAAGCACTGAGGCTCTCCCTCATTCCTGCGTCAAGGGCACTCAACTCATCCAACCCTCTTTCTCTCTGTCCTTGGCCGCCCATGAAAACGTGTGCACACACACACACACTTACACACGTGCACACACACACACACACACACACATCCTTTTAGCAACACTCCTCAACCACCTCAGGGCAACAATGGCCTATTTTACCCTTCCTACGAGGCTAATAATTCCAGGTAGCATCATCTCCATCCTCTTACTGTCATCCTCCCTCTGTGACATGTTTGTTAAGGCAGGAACTGGCACTTGCTACTGTTAGTCCGTGGGCGTGTACCCTGCCTGACACATAGTAGGCACTGATTAAGGCAGGGAAGGAGGGAGGGGAGGAAGGAAAAGTGTTACAGTTTAATTAACATTAACTGCCTCAACTGTAGTCACTATCTTGTTTCTTTTCTCATTTTTGCTCTAATTCCAATTTCCCAAGGGGAAAGAGTGAGTCAAAGTAAGATCAAATACTTTATTGCTTCAAAATAAATGTATCTCTAAAAGAAAATCTACAGATATAAAAATAGATGCTATATTATCCATACGCATATGAACTATAAAAGTCAGAATTCTGTTTCAGTTCCACCATAAAAAACTGGTTGAGGGCTTCCTAGGTGGTGCAGTGGTTAAGAATCCACCTGCCAATGCAGGGGACACGGGTTCGATCCCTGCTCCAGGAAGATCCCACATGCCACAGAGCAACTAAGCCCGTGCGCCACAACTACTGAGCCTGTGCTTTAGAACCTGTGAGCCACAACTATTGAGCCCATGTGCTGCAACTACTGAAGTCCACACGCCTAGAGCCTGTGCTCTGCAACAAGAGAAGCCACAGCAATGAGGAGCCCGCGCACCACAACAAAGAGTAGCCCCCACTCACCACAACTAAAAGAAGGCCCACACACAGCAAAAAAGACCCAACACAGCCAATAAAATAAATAAATAAATAAATAAATAAATAAATAAATAAATAAATAAATAAATTTATTTTAAAAAAACTGGTTGAGTAAATATGTACAGTAGACAACTACACCACTTTAAAAAAAAAAAACAACCTGTGTTTTAAAAGAATATTCAATTGCATGGAAAAATTCTCACAATATATCTTTAAGTAAAAAAAAAGCTGATTGTACAAAAAAAGTATGTTAGATCCCAATTTTAAATATAGGTATGAAATATGTATATGAAAGAATAGAAGGGTATATCCCAGAATGTTAGTAATAGTTATTTCTGGGTAGTGAATAATAAGTGATTTTTATTTTATCTTTATATCTTTATACATCTTCCCCAAATTCTTGCAAAGTTTGCATGTATTAAATTTATAATCAAAAAGGAAACTATTACAAGAAAATAAAAGCCATGTGAATATTAAAATAAGAAAGAAATGATTTAAGAAAATCTCTGCCCGCATGTCATGATTCCCAGAATGTGATGGTTAGTACCAGATGCCGTAAAGGCAAGAAGGGTTGTTATAATTATTGTTTTCCAGACCTAGATTCCCAGAAACTTCCCTTCCTGGGTGAGTGACTCCTCTATACGACAAACCAAGCTCTTAATTTTACTGCCCATTTTCCAAGCAAAGGGATCTAGGGAAAAAAATCAGACTTTATACTTCTGCAAACTGCAATGCCACCACAGCTAGTTTTGTTGTTTTTGTTATTGTTGTTGTTGCTATTGTCTGCTTATTTGTATGTTTGCGAGGGTTGTACAAACACATTCGCACACAGGGACAGGAAACCATTAAAATAGCAACCTCACTGTTTGGAACCCCAGGAAGACGTGTCTCTGGGTATACCATGATAACATCTGCTTCTAATTGAGATGATTTATCAAAGTGGCCATCAGCAGGACGGGTCAGCAAGAGCATAAATCTAGTACAAACACTTTCGGCTCTGAGCCTGGAAACATAAAGTCTGGTCTTGTTCCTGACGTTAAGTAGCTGGCTGACTGAGCCCACGTAAATCAATTAATCTCTCCCTCACTCAGTCTCTCCATCTGCAAAGTGGAATTCGTATTAGAGGTCGATTGCCAATCTGTATCTCTGGTCACAGAGACACTTCTCTTCCACTCATTTATCCTTCCAATAGCCGTAGATTGAGGGCTTCCAATTGCCAGGCATTAGTCCTGCAGGCCCCCTGAATCCAGCGTTCCTCTGTCCCACAGACAGGCTGCCCGAGGACTCCTGTGCTCACACTGCCTACCCCTTAGGGCACCAAGGTGGAAATGGAGGAGGAAAGGAAACACGGGAGAAAAGCACAGGAGGTGCCTGACACTTGCTGGGTGTGTGATAACACGACAGATGACTGCAGTTAGGTAGAACATGGCTGGTTTCTCACACAACATCACCAAACAAGCTGAGAGTTGTGTTACCATCAGGGTGGTCGTACCTGGAAATGATTAAAGTCTTTCTTTTGTTTTCTTTTGCATCTGTTTGTTTGTTTGATTTCCTTGTCTTTGTTTTGGCTATGTCACTAGGACCTGCTGAAGGTCAAAAGCAAATACATGATAAACAAAAAGATGACCCCATGAGTTATAGCAGGGTCAAAAGCGGAATGATCTGGCTTCTTCTCAAAAACGTTAGAAATATTTCCCTGGTCTCACCAGCAGGAGACAAGACGTTTCCACTCTCCTCGGGAGGCTCAGCCGCACAAGGAGATGCTGACACCATTGCTTCTCCCGGAGCAATAAGGCATCTGCAAACACTGGTGCCCATGGCTTAATAGCTCAAAAGAAGCCCGGTCTTCAGATTGTTTTTAAAAAGCCAATTCTAAGATCTCTGAATTCTTTATAACAGAGCTGGGGTTGCCATCTGCGCTCTGAGTCATGGCATGAGGGCGGCCAGAGCCCTCTCCTTGTAAACAACGTGGAAGTTTGATACCCGTTCAAATGGCGGCACACAGCCTGGCCCAGGGTGGAGGAAGCCGCATTTCCAGGATGTGTCTGAAGCAAGTAGGACTGTGGCTTGTTTGAAGTTTGTCTCATTTTTCACATTTTTCCTCTCTGGGTGAATCCAACCCAAGCAGGCAATTTCCAAGCTTTAATTTTAAGCAGTAAGGACTCTTCTCAAATATTTCCCTGAATAAGGGGACTAGAACAGAGGTGGAACACAACATTCACATGTGATATGAACAGCAGTCCCTTTAAGCAGGAAAGACTTCATGTAGTGATGCAGGCAGAACTATGGAAACAAAAGTGGATCCCTACGGGGTGGTGGCCAGCAGGAATCCTTCTAGGAAAAGAACCGAGCTAAGAGTTACACACGCATAGAGTAACAGTCTACGCTACTAGAAAACAAATGTGTACATCCCTATTCAAGCAGTATTGTTCACAATAGCCAAAAGGGGGACTTCCCTGGTGGCACAGTGGTTAAGAATCCACCTGCCAATGCAGGGGACACGACTTTGAGCCCTGGTCCAGGAAGATCCCACATGCCATGGAGCAACTAAGCCCATGGGCCACAACTACTGAGCCTGCACTCTAGAGCCTGTGAGCCACAACTATTGAGCCTGTGTGTCACAGCTACTGAAGCCCATGCACCTAGAACCTGTGCCCTGCAACAAGAGAAGCCACCACAATGAGAAGCCCGCACACCTCAACAAAGAGTAGCCCCCTTCACCACAACTAGAGAAAGCCCTCCTGCAGCAACAAAGACCCAATGCAGCTTTAAAAGAAATAAATTGATTAATTAATTAATTTTTAAAAACAGCCAAAAGGTGGAGGCAACCCAAGTGTCCACCACCAGATAGACAGATAAAGAAAATGTGGTATAGACATACAATGGAATATTATTCAGTTCTAAAAAGGCAGGAGATTCTAACACATGCTACAATATGATGAAACTTGAGGACAATTAGGTTAAGTAAAATCAGCCGGTCACCAAAACACAAACGTTGTATAATTCCGCTTATAAAAGATGCCTAGAGTGTTTAAATTCATGGAGACAGAAAGTAGAATGGCGGTTGCCATGGGAGGGGAGAATGCAGAGTTATTGTTTAACAGGAGCAGAGTTTCAGTTGGTACAGATACAAAAAGCTCTGGAGATGGATAATAGTGATGGTTGTACAGCAAAGTGAATACACTTAATGTCACAGAATTGTACAGTTAAAATGGTAAATTTTATCTTACGTACATTTACCACAATAAAAAACACTTGATAGTCATAGAATATCTTTATCCAAAGTTAAAGTAATAAATTCTTTTGACCATGAAGATTTCTGTAAACAAAGACAGTCCTCAGTGACAATCACGTGTTGCCTGTAGCAATGATGTGCTTTTATGTGATCATCTGCATGCCTTCATACGATGAGGGTGAGAAGATGTGACATGACTGACCAGGGTGAAGGGTAAAGTCTTTGGCCATAAGGGAAAAAGGAATTCTTTTCTCCTGAAAACTTGAAGTCGTCCCATGCACATGAAGCCTGAATCTCTGATCTTCGGTGGCTTCTTTGTATCACATACTACTATTCGGCCACCATTATCATCAAGCAGCATTGAATGAGCACCTACAGCATACAAACCACTGGTTTAACCACAGTGGAAATTATAAACAGATGTGAAATACAGTCCCTGCCTTCTAAGACATGACAGTACTTGAGACAATGAAAGACATATGAAATGATAAATAGAAATAAAGCATAGCATTTAATAAGCCCGAATCAACTAAGCAACTCTGAGAAATAAGAATTTATAAAATTAGGGGGGAAGCTAAATGTCTTCTCCGAGGTCATATAGGAAGACTATATGTACTGCGTTTATTTTTGCTCTAATAATATCTAATATTTATTGAATCTGTCCTGTGCCAGGGACTGTGCCAAACTTTTTGTATAGATTATCTCATTTATTCCACATTAGAACCTGTCCAAAATCTATAGTATTGGATGAGGACAAAGAGGTTCAGTGAAGTTAAATAACTGAGGCACACAGTATAAACGGGAAAGCTAGGTTCTCATCCAAGGTCTGCCCCACTCCACAGTCTGTGCCCTTAACTTTCATTCCCAACTGAACTTGTAGTATCAATGCTCTAAATCTGATTTCCTTTTTTACATGTTTTAAATGTGACTTTGAATTGCCATTTGGCTACACAAAATGTAAAATATTTGGCAGTTGTAATTGCTAGGCGTGTAAACTATGTTAGTCATCTAGAGCAAATGATATTTAGATTTGGATACCCAGAGTCACATACGGAGAGAAAAAGAAAAGAAAATCCCCGGGTTGTGATTTTGTACCATACAATGACAATTAACATTCTAGGAATCAGCCCTGCTAATTAATCATGGATGTCACTGATTGCTTTAGGACACATGGATAAGAAACTGCTTTTAATATCCAATTCTGTATTAAGGACAGTGCTTTTCATGATTCTAAGAGAAAAGATAGGTATTAACATCTTTATAATGACATGCATTTATAATAGCATGTAGAGCTAGCCTACCATTTGGAAGTCGGAATGCTGACTTTAAAAGATGTCTGGAGACTGGCCTCTTGCTTTCAAAAGATTCAGGCCAAGGTTTCTGGATTCCTACCTCTCACCACCAAGAAAAGTGAGCATTCTTTCACAGCAGCTTTTCACTCTTAACATGATACCATCAGCACTGATCACTAGAATACGCGATTTTGGTCATTTTTGTAACAGCGAGCATACACTTGTGCTGATTCATCCACAGATTTTCCGGCCAGATGCCCCAATGGCAAAGCCCTGGAGCCTTCCCCTCATTAGTTCTCCGCTCCAGCCATCCGAGGTAATTCCTTCCTCTCCTCTCTCCTGAGCTGCCGGTTGCAAACAGAATCTACCCCAGGAATAAACAAACCTTCGGGAATGAATAAACCAGACTGCTCTGAGGTACATGTGGAAGGGGTCTGCAAAGATCAGAGTTTGACCTTGGGAGGAGGCTGCCTTCCTTGGCCCCTGACACCTTCTCTTCGGCAGGGTTGAGAGCAGGGACAAGGTCACCGGCGAAAGGAAGAAAATAAAGGAAACATTTGCTGCTGTGGAGGAAAACCATGTGTTTCAAAATCTATTTCAGCTCAAATTTGTTTTAAATATTTTGTTCTGCCTAGATTTTATTGTAGTAGGACTCAGAGACAAGTTTTTAAGTGAGCGAGACTTTGAGTCTCACTGTTAAGTGAACAGAGATAATGCAATGTGTGTGGGCTTGCAGCCCTGCATGAATTTTTTTTTTTAATCAGTAAAATTGTGTTTTAGCCCCAAAGGTTTCAAAGGCTGTCAATGATTGGGGGGTGATGGTGAAATGAGGACTGTGGAAAATATGCTACCGTGCCTTGTGTTGTTGTCTTGCGACTTTGCCATGAAAGATACAAAGGCTTCAGAGACTGGAGAAGAGAAAGGAAACCAATTTGCATGAGTACTTACTGTGTGCGCAGGTGATTCCCTTAAGGTAGCATAGTACATCCTTCAAAACACCTTTCAAGTTAGTATTGTTATTTCCATTTTCTGGTTGTGGAAATGGAATCCCAGGAAGCTTCACTTACCCAATGCTCCATTGAAAGTAAGTGGTTCAGAAGGAATTTAAACCAGGTGTTCCCACCTTCACCCAGCAGGGGGAGGCTAACTAAACAGGAAGAGGGAGAAAGCCAAAAAAGACATCCGCGCCTTGGTAAACGACAGGGCAGGGTAAGCACGATTCTTCTTAATATGCCTTTGATAGTCATGATAGTCAAAGAAAGCACTTCAGAGGGCTCTGGATATGAAGTCTGGCATGATTACAGTCTCTTAGGACGTGCAAAATCCCCAAAAGATTTCAGTACCTGACGACAGAACAAGGGTTAATTAAGGGGCTGTTCATTTTATTTTTATTTTAAATATATAGAATCCACATGTAATTTTACAAAGAGATTTATATTTGATGTCTGACTTTTTATTCTTAGTGTTTTTAATAAAGAGGTTTTTTTTAAAGAAAATATATAAGCAAGGGAGAAACATGATCATCTGTTAATAATCCACAGGAGTCAGTCCAGCCAGAAATTCACACCTAAGCCAGCACCTGCCATGTGCTCCAAAGTCAACACCTCCTAATTACAGGAAGAATCTGCAGGCAAAAATAGCCCCTCTCTAGGGCACTGCACTTAAAGAGAGAAACTTTAAAAATGACAGCTTGTGATAGATCAGATGGCTACCTTTTTTTTTTTTTAAACATTCTTCCCATCAAGACTTAGGCTTATGCCCGCTCTTGGACTAGAGTCCCTTGAATCTAGGTGGCCTTGACTGCTTGACTAACAGAACATGGCAGAAGTGACTCTGTGTCCATTCCTCAGCCCAGACCTTAAAAAGACTGACAGTTTCTTGGAACCTAGCCACCAGGCTGTGAGGAAGCCCAAGCAGCCCTATGGAGAGGCTCAAGCAGAGAGGAGATGAGGCCCTCAGCCACAACCCCAGCTGAGCTCCCATAGGACAGCCAATGTCAAATGTGTATCCATCAGGACTTCCCTGGTGGCACAGTGGTCAAGACTCTGCACTTCCAATCCAGGGGCCCTGGGTTCTATCCCTGGTCAGGGAACTAGATCCCACATGCATGCCACAACCAAGAGTTCACATGCCACAACTAAGGAACCCACCTGCTGCAACTAAGACCTGGTGCAACCAAATAAATAATTAAAAAAAAAATTTTTTTTAAAGTATGTGTCAGTCACCTTAGAAGTGGATTCTTCAACCCCATCAAGCCACCTCAGCTGATGCTGTGTTCAGCAGGTAAGCTATGCCCACTGAGTCTGCCCAAATGAAGGATTTGTGAGCAAAATAAACGACTGCGGCTGTTTGAAGCCACTAAATGTCAGTGTCAATTATAATTCAGCAATAGACAATAAAAACCCATTTCATTGTATCCTTAGCATTTAATAAAATTTGAGATTACATAGATAGTTGTTTTTATCTTATTTACCTGTCTCTCCCACTAGAGCGTCAGCTGCATAAGGACAGGAACTGTGTCTGTTTCATTCATAGCTCTATACACAGCACCAAGCACAGCATCTTGCCCAGGAGAGCTGCTCAGTAAAGTCGATGTTAACTGAATAAATGAACGAATAAAGCCTTCCTTCTGGGTACCTTCTGGTGTGTCAACGATCCTTGTAGAGTGTGTTATCCAGTACTGGATCAGTTCACTAGGTGATATAAGAGCAAGATTTCTTGCAAATACTTTCCCCATCTATTAATGCAGCCCGAGATCAAGTGAGCCGTTTTGGCAACCACATTCTAAGCTTGACTCACGTCATGCTTTCAACTCAAATCCCTGAGCCTTTTTTACTACATGCTACTCCAAGGTGTAGTTTCCCCTTTCTGTATTTATGCATGTCCACATCTGGCAGGTGCCTTTAACTGTTCCCTCCCCACCCCTGCCTAAGGTCATTGGAACAGATAGAAAGTGTGCAGCAGTCACCAGCACAGGAACTGCCTCGGGCTCTGCCTGCAACCTGTCTCCTGCACCCTCTTCAAGGATTCTCTGTCACAGATCTCTATCTAGCTGGCTTTGTAGCCAGATGCTCTCTTCCCCCCTACCCTCTTTGGATATTACTCTGTTGAATGGCTTGGCCAGATTTTAATTCAGCATCTCCCCTAGAGAAGACCACCCTGCCCTCTACACCCCCATCCCCTGTGCCTGAATACGACACTCAAGTCCAGGCTTCAGAGCCCAACCCTCCTTCTTCTAGGAGACAAGAACCACGAATAGTACCAGGGGGTGTGTGTGTGTATTGGACTCAAGTGTGAGACTTTGCATTTATCCTTTGTGAAATCTATCTTGTTAGATTTCACCCACTGTTCCAATATGTCTGGTTTATCATTCTGTCCTTCAGTGTATTTGCTAACCTCTTCCTGCTTCCCATAATCAACTCAGGTGATCAGTGTGCCATGAATGAGCTCATTCAAGTCACTAATAACAGATATTGAACAGGACAGATTAAAGACAGACCCTCTTCAAACATCTTCCAGGATGAGGAAGATCCTTCAATCAGCAATCTCCAAGAAACAGTGGTTCCAACTATACCACCCAAACACAGGCTCATCCAACCCAAACATAGGTTCATCCAACCCCTCAAATTCACAAAAGAATTTGCCAACTGTCTTACTGAAATTTAGCAGTTTGTTTGCCCACGTAGTTCTGGTACCACGTGTACAGGCAGCACAGAGTTAGGAACTGGAACTACTCCTGTGAGACTTCGGGCCACCATTAACTTTACCCCCATCTACCCACTAGGAAAGAATGTGGCCAGAGACCAAGGTTCAGAATAGTGTGTCCTGAGCTGTCTAGACTAAAGAGGGGATTCTGGCGACACCTGCCCACTCGATCCTGACAAGCTCTCGCCCACCTCTCAGAGAGCCACAGAAGATCCAGATGGATTCCCCTGCCTGCTCTGGTTGGATTTCTTGAGGAGGACAGATTGATCACATACCCATATGGCTGTAGTTCAAAGCAGTGAGTGAAGCAGCAAGGTGCCTGAGGGAGAGGATGTCTTTCTGCCAGAGCAAGAACACAAGCAGCTATAAACTTCGAAGTCTGAACCTCAAAATGCTACTACAATGGAGTAGAAATGGGGAAATCATTCAGGGAAGTCGGTAGTAGCATTTGAAAGCATCTTGCACCATAAAGGAAGGAAAGATAAAGGCAAAGATCACTTCCTCTAGAGAAGAGTGGAAAGGCTACCTTTAATCTGACTTTCCTGGGCCTCTGTCTCCAAAAGAGATGCACCTGAAAGCTGAGAAATGAGAAAGAAGAAAAGCAAACTATTAATTATATTATGGCTTATTGGTTTTATATTGACATTTTTATTAATTTTCCCCATTGACTAGGTCATACTGGTTAATGATTGATACATGTCTTTCTTAACAAAGATATCAACAGCCAAAGAAAAAGACTAGAACATTCTTTTACTGTTTGAGGAGTTAAAGACATAACACACTACAAATGCATCTTTTTCTTAGATAACCAGCAATGATGATCATATGGGGTGAGCAGTATGAAAAATGTGGGCAAAGACAGTCAGAAAATGACCAGGATACAGAATTTGTAGCTCAAATACGAGAGTGAGTCAAAAATTACCCGCACTCTGGCTGTAGCATTTACAGAAGTTTTAATATAACCAGAGTGTGGATAATTTTTGACCCACACTCATATATTTTACCCCACTTTCTATAGTACACCCAATTTGGCTCTTAATTAAACCTGCAAAAAAGTAGGACCATTCATTCTCCAAATTCCTAGAAAAAATAACTGCAATGTTTTGTGGAAAAAAATCAATTTTTCTTTATTAACTGAAAAGAAATAAGCATGAACTATACAAACATAGAAGAATTACAGATGCCAAATATCAGAAGGCATGAATCCAAGCCACTTTTTAAAAATATCAAGAACAAACATACCTTTGTTCATTCATTCAATAAGTATTTAATGGGCATTTACTATATGCAAAATCTGTCACTAAATGCTTTGAGGGGATGCCAAGGCATATAAGAAATCATCCTTCTTTTCCAGAATTGTAAAATATTTTTATAGCCATAAGGTCAACCCAAACAACTATAACAATTTGATAGCACAATACTATCAAATAATGTTTGCATCATCTATCCTCTGCTATACAACATATTGCCCAAACTTAGCCCCTTAAAACAATACACATTTATTATCTCATAGTTTTTGTGGGTCAGGAATCTGGGCATAACTTAACTGGGCCCTCTAATTCAGGGTCTCACACAAGGCTGCAATCAAGGCTGGGTTCTCATCTGAAAGCTCACCTGGGGAAGATTCTGCTTCTCGGTTCACTTATATGGTAGATGTCAGAATTCAATTCCTTTTGGGTTGCTGGACTGAGGGGCTCAGTTTCTAGCTGGCTATTGACAGGAGGCCACCCTCAGCTCCTTGCCATATGGGCTTCCCAAACTTGGACACGTGTCTCCTTGAGCCTGCTAGGAAGCACTTCTTTTGGCAAGATAGAAGTCACAAGCTATTATAATCTGATCATGGAATTGACATCCCCTCAAGATTGAGATATCCTATTGGTAAGAAGCAAGTAACTTTAGGAAAGGAGATCACACAAGGCAGTGAATATCCAGAGACAGGCATCATGAAAGACCATCTTAGAAACTACCTACTGCAATTAAAAGTTACAGATGTAAGTACTAAAAGGAAAAAAAAACACCCATTAGAGTTTGGTCAACATTTTTTCCTTATTACATAAGGTGTTTAAATACAGGAGAAAAAGAGGGAAATCTTAGTAATCTTTGCTGCCTGCTGGTATTGGAAAGATAAGCATCACAACTGTCCTAGAGGTGCCCTCACATGGGAACAAAAACAGGAAGGAAAGGATGGGGGGTGGGGAGGAACAAGCCTTTACTGTTCAGACCAAGTGCTATAGAAGCACAGAGGCCACCACCTATCCACACAGCCCAGCAAGAGAACCCCCATGGACTTGACCCCATAAAACATCTACTAGATGTAAGAAAATGGAAGCACTTCATTGCATTGTTAGAAAAATTCACATTTGGCTTGAAAATGAGAGTTCAAGACATCTTCCAAAGCCATCAGTAGATAAAAAAACATCTACCCTCTTCAACCTACAGCAGTATTTTTCACCTAAAAAGATATATGTTGTGGGCTTCCCTGGTGGTGCAGTGGTTAAGAATCTGCCTGCCAATTCAGGGGACACGGGTTGAAGCCCTGGTCCAGGAAGATGCCACATGCTGTGGAGCAACTAAACCCGTGCACCACAACTACTGAGCCCGTGCTCTAGAGCCAATGAGCCACACTATTTAGCCCACACACCACAACTACTGAAGCCCACACACCTAGAGCTCATGATCCTCAACAAGAGAAGCCATCACAATGAGAAGCCTGCACACTGCAATGAAAAGTAGCCCCCACTCTCCGTAACAAGAGGAAGCCTGCGCACAGCAATGAAGACCCAACACAGCCAATAAATAAATAAATAAATTTTTTAAAAAAGACATATGCTGCATTGACATCTCATGACCATTCCTTGGTGTTATTGTCAACAACTGAGGCTGTGAAAATACAAAATTCAGAGGAGTACTTATATTTTCATTTCCTCTTACCATGTGTACTATTTAAATGAAAAACACTTGGTGCCCATACACTACTTCTTTGAACTTTGTATTTTAAAAGCTAGTCTCTCCATCTCACTTGCTGCTTTCAAGAGTTCTAGCACAGGAACTTCCCTGGTGGTGCAGTGGTTAAGGATCCACCTGCCAATGCAGGGGACATGGGTTCGATCCCTGGTCTGGGAAGATCCCACTTGCCTCGGAGCAACTAAGTTGTGCACAACTACTGAGCCTGCCCTCTAGAGCCCATGAGCCACAACTATTGAGCCCGTGGGCCACAACTACTGAAGCCCATGCACCTAGAGCCTGTGCTCCACAACAAGAGAAGCCACCGCAATGAGAAGCCTGCGCACCACAACAAAGAGTAGCCCCCACTCACTGCAACTAGAGAAAGTCCGCATGCAGCAATGAAGACCCAATGCAGCCAACAAATAAATATATAAATAAATAAATTTGTATATAAATAAAAGAGTTCTAGCACATATGCAGTGAAGGAGGGGTGGAGTTGGACGGCTCTGACAAGCCAGATTCACAAGTAGCAAGTTGAAAGCAGCTACTCCTCTGTTTCCTTTAGAGGAGAGTGTAAGGGGAAGCATTTGTTTCCCCTCCTTCTCTCCTACTCCAAGGGGACATAGTAACAGGAAATAAAGCATCACTGTACTGACTATACCAATAAACCACTAGTGTCAAGTTGCCACTTGAGCATCTTACCCAGGTCTGAAAGGAGAAATCCTTCTGTTGTCTCCCCCTTTCTCTACCCAATGCCCTGAAGGATGAATATTTTTATCTGCATAGAGTAGTAAGTCTTGACTGTCCCTTCACATCGTGACAATTATTATCAAATGCAAGGGTCAGTGAAACATTCAGTGAAAGCAATTTCCCACAACTTATTTTGAGTGTCGGGGATGAAACCTAAATCTGTTATTGGTAATATTCCCATTAAGGGTCATATGTGATTTTCTTTTCTCCTTCCATTTCTCCCCTGTCTGTCCTCCCAGTCTCTCTCCTTCGTTCTCTCCTGACAGTCTTTAAGACAAAGTACCACTTTCCACAAAGAGCAATGATGGTGCATGGAGGCTGCCATCCAGAGCCACACAGAGACGTCCATGTGTCCTTTAACCACTAGGGGTTACGTCCAGGAATCAGGTTTTTTGTTTCTGTTTTAATTTCTTTTGGTGAAATAGTATTTTTTCAGTTTCCTGAGTAATGATTCTACTGTGTGTCCAGGGTCGAAATCATCTCCCATACTTGGTCTGATTCTCTAACAGTGTTTGGTCTCTATATTCGAAGGAGCAGAACGAGGAAAAAGTTACGAATGTCTGAAGACACCAACTATACTGATTTATCCTTAATACAGTGGGTTCAGTGAGAGCTGTGGATGTCAAACTGGCACACATTAGCATCACCTCGGGAAGTGTCTTAAACCCTGCTTCTCTGCCCCACCCCAGACCCATTAGGTGGGAACCTTAGGAAACAGGACCCAGGTGATTCTCCCCAGGATGGCTCCCAAACAGACCTGTTCCTCTTCCTCTGAGACCAGCTTGTCCTCAGTACTTTTTAAAGATCTCCAGGTGATTACAAAGTGCAGCAAGGCTGAGAACTAAGTGAGGACCATTTCACTTTGCAATCTAACCAAGCATGATATTGTGAATCAAGTCTATCTCCTTGAACATGAATGCTGACAACTGCTTAGGCTTCAGTTCTGTGCACTTCAACCAACTTCTGCAGGACTCAGTATCAGTGAGTCAGGAGATGGGAGTGCAAAAATGATTATGACAGCCTCTGCCTTCCAGAACTTTAGAGCCTCGAAAAGGAGACAGAAATAAACACATTGTGGTAAATACTCTGATAGACAATAATCAGGGACTTAGGGAATAGAGAGAGGGATACTCAGTTCAAGGTGGTAGAGACAAGGGAGAGGACACAGAGAATGGCAGTAGAGAACAATGTTTTAAAATTTTTTATACACTTTTTCAAGGTTACTTTCCATTTACAGTTATTACAAAATATTGGCTATATTCCCTGTGTTGTACAAGACATCCTTGAGTCTAACTTACACCCAATAGCTTGTAGCTCCCATTCCCCATCCCTACATTGCCCCCGCAACTGGGAACCACTAGTTTGTTCTCTATATCTGTGAGCCTGCTTCTTTTTTGTTTTATTCACTAGTTTGTTGTATTTTTTAGACTCCACGTATAAGTGATATCATACAGTATTCATCTTTCTCTGTCTGACTTATTCCACTTAGCATAATGCCCTCCAAGTCCATCCATGTTGCTACAAGTGACAAAGTTTCATTTTTTATGGCTGAGTAGTATTCCACTGTGTGTGTGTGTGTGTGTGTGTGTGTGTGTGTGTGTGTGTGTAGACATCTTCTTTATCCATTCATCTGTTGGTGGACACTTAGGTTGCTTCCATATCTTGGCAATTGTAAATAATGCTACTATGAACATTGGGGTGCCTGTTATCTTTTCAAATTAAAGGTTTTGGTCTTTTGGATATATACCCGGGAGTGGAATTAGCTTCTTCGGGACAGCTACATGGAGTTTTCAAGCTGGCTACCCACAGAGGGTGTCCTAGGTAGAGGGAACAGCTGGAAGGTGCCAGGCAGTGTGGAAGTCCCTGATGCATAAACCTCCAGAATGTGGTATAAGGCTGTGGAGAGTAGAAATGGGGCCAGAGTGGGTGGCAAAGTCCTAGTTAGAAAGCAAACAGCAGGCCATACCCAAGGGCTGGTCTTTATCCATCAGAAAAGGGCGCACAGAAGGTGCCGGGGAGGGCTGGGATCAAGTCTTGATTTTAAAGAGGTGACTAGCAGCATCTTGTTGGAATCTGAGGTTCATGATGACTGGCAGGAGAGACATGGCAAGGGCTGAACTAAGCCCATGGCAGCAGGAAGAGAGAGGAGAGGGGCACTTGGAGATCTTAGGATTTGTAACTGACTCAATGTGTCCTGACTTTCTGTACTGAGCAAAAGGTGAATCCGTGGTAAACTGTGTATTAAGTGACAAAGGGCATCTCCGAGGCGCACTGGTCCCAGGAAAAGATGAAGCCTGTGCACCTTCTTGGAAGAACTTCATGATTATCCCAGTTATAACATGTGACTGATTTTCAAAGACACCCCAGGGCCTGGGACACAGCTGCTACCATGGAGAGCTTTGCTGAGTGCCTCTTTATCTCCTTGACTCTGAAACCAAACCATAGAGCCACATTGAGGGGCTACTGGAATTCTTGATTATGTTTTAGGATGAACACCCTTTTTTAAACTACAACTCAGATGAGAAAAAAAAAAGAAAAGAAAAGAATTGATCCTTCAGTGCTGCTGGAATGTTGCTTTACGTCCTGTCCCTAATGGGAGAGTTCCAGGACCCAGGCCTCCTGTGATTCTCACCCAAAGAGAGGTTTTGGGCTCTATGACCCCCAGCCCAGGGGAAAGTAGGAGGCCTACTGGGCTCTGGATCACAGCTGGGTCCGCATTATTTCTAGAGCAGAACGTGGTGGCTTTGGCAGAGGAGAGGGAGAAGGGCGAGGCTGAGGGTCACACACCTACATCTTTAGCTCCTTCCCCAAAGACGGGTTCTCTGGAGACAAGTTACCTTGAGCTGGATCAGACCACCCCAGACCAGTCAGGAACCCTATTTCATCTGGAGAGTACGCACAACCCTCTCCTCCAGCAAAACAATGAGAATGGTGATTTAAAATGCTAGAAAGTGAGTTAACTGCTCCCTAAATTCCATGCAACTTTCACATTCTGTGGTCATGTTTTGTGTGTGTGATTGTTTATTTTGGGGGGGGGGGGGCGTTTTCTGACAAATGCTAAAAATTTTGTCCAGGCAGAGAAAAGTGCAGTTATGCCTTGTTAAGCTGACATTATTCACACTTGCTAATGATTAACTCCCTTTGACACTGTAACGTTGTAGACAGCAGAGTTGAACAAACAGCTTCAGGGGGCCCAGAAATGAGTTCCACTAGGCTGGGCCAAATGACTTGGAAGAGCTCCAGTGCTATTTCCCTAGTTTAGACTTGTCCTAAGGGGCATTTCCATTTGGGGACCTGAAGTTCTGGAATTCCTTCCTCTTCCTGGTTCAACAAAACTCTAATTTATTGACCTTCAGGGCACAGTGTAAGACATCTGTTAAGTCTGGCATTTCCTTGACCTCCACAGAGAATTCTACTGGATAAAATAGTTCGCCTTTTTAAATTCCAGATTTTGTATTTACCACGTACTCTGATCTAAAGGAGGTGCCTTTTCATAAACCCAGAAAACAAAAACGTGTTGCTTCTTTGTGTCAAAGCTGCTCCCTTTGAAATAACACCTCAATGCAGTCCTCTCTTTCAATGCGACAAAACTTTGGATAAATAGCCAAGAATCCTTCATGCACTGTACTTTGGGAAGAGATGAAAACTTATTGAACAGCAAATTTTTGTGCTTTGCATGGAGAAAAATCAGTCCTGCAAGAATGTGAGACAATTCCTGTATACAAGCCAAAATTTGTTTTCTGAGCACTGTCTATGAGCTCATGCTCTCCTTGGATGAAAAAGATAATGAAACGTAAACAGGGAAAAGAAATAGAAATGCTTACAAAGCTCCCACCCTGCAAGTGCTCCAGCCTGGAACTGACAGCTGGGCAATGTCCATCTCAGAGGGGCAGGAAAGGCGGGCTAAAGGTAATATTCCATTGTATATATGTACCACATCTTCTTTATCCATTCATCTGTTGATGGGCATTTAGCTTGCTTCCATGTCCTGGCTATTGTAAATAGTGTTGCCATGAACATTGGAGTGCATGTATCTTTTTAAATTATGATTTTCTCCAGGTATATGCCCAGGAGTGGGATTGCTGGGTCGTATGTTAGCTCTATTTTTAGTTTTTTGAGGAACCTCCATACTGTTCTTCATAGTGTATGAATTTACATTCCCACCAACAGTGTAGGAGGGTTCCCTTTTCTCCACACCCTCTCCAGCATTTATTGTTTGTAGATTTTTTGATGATGGCCATTCTGAGCAGTGTGAGGTGACATCTCATTGTAGCTTTGATTTGCTTTTCTCTAGTAATTAACTCCAAATGAGGGATCATCTGTGTAACACTTAACAATGTCTCGTTTCTGATTCCCTATCACCTGCCTTTGCCAGAGTGGGGAATGTCCATTGGATTTAAGCTAAAATAGGTTTGGGGTTAGATTTCTATAGTCCTTCCTTCAGCTAAAGAAAGAGGTGGGAAACTTGCAGAGCTGATGGACTCCCAATTCCACTGTTTTATCAGGAACAAGCTTCACTAACTTAAAAAAAAAAAGCCAAGCTTTTATCCCAAAATGAGAGATTTCTTTCTCAGTATATCCAGATCAAAAGGGGAAATAATTCCAATTTGTTTATAGAAAATGCAGACATGCCTGGGGGTGACGTTAAATTGAGATCTAGGTTTCATGTGGGATCTGAGCCTGCACAGCTTACAATAATGCCAGACTGTTTGCAATGTCTTTAATACAGACAACTGTCCTCAGACCTTTCAAAGCCAGTATAATTGAAAATCGTAGGCAGGAGAAGATTAAGCTGTTTGATCAAGGATAGAAAGAGATACATTTTCATTGAAGTTTAAGAGGAGCCAGGAAGTTGAAAAAGATGGCAAAAAGTAGACTTATGACTACATATAAGAATTTCAGGAGTGAACACCTAACGCTCTTCATGCAACATGTCCATCATCTAATCATCTAAACTTTATGGACTGCATCAATGTTTGAAGAAAGAAGGACAATATCTTGAGATAGTTTGATTTTTTTCTGTATGTTCAGTATTGAAAAAAACCAAAATTATATATTCTTAAACAAAACATGCAGTTATATACTTTTTTGCATGTTCTCTAAAGTACAAGATAGAATCCATGGAGAAATAAGAAAGGGAGGCTGTTGTGGTTCACGTTAAATCATTAACAATAATAAAAAGTATTAAACTTAGTAGACGGTCAAAGATATTGTCCTGGTGGGCCACTTTCTTTTAGATTTCCAGCAGCAGCAATGAAAGTGCATTGAACCACCCGTGCTATTTTTTTCTAAGAGCAACTGCAAAGATTGGCTAGGATCTACATATAGAGACTGCGGCTAACTGGCCCCTGCCCAGATATAAACCATCAGATTGGTTTTCATGGGCATTCTTAATTACACCAGAGTCCTCCAGCAACACAGAGCAGGGCACTTTCTCTCTCTCTATCTCCTCTCTCTTGTGGTTTTTGCCGATCAAATGCAAAGCAGTGCCAGGTCCTTCTTAAATAGTTTAGCCTAAACCCTGTAACCATTTACAGTGGTAAGAAAAGATTTGAAGCCAAGATTCATCTCACTTTCAGATTTGTTTCAACTTTGTGTGTTCTGCTCCAAACAGCAAGTTTTACAATGGCACTGACTGGAGATCCCGGATGGGATCAAGTTTTGGCTGCAAGAGGAATGAAAACAAGGAAGAATTTGATTGTGATAGGAAAAAATTTCCGTGAAAAAATCCACAATTGTCTTGTTGGCTATGGCTGCCAGAACACAGACCTGTGGCTTAAACAACAGAAATTTGTTTTCTCACATTTCTGGAGGCTGGAATTTCAAGATCAAGGTGTCTGCAGGGTTGGTTCATTCTGAGTCATATTTCCTTGGCTTGTAGATGACAGTCTTCTCCCTGGGTCTTCACAGCATCTTCTTTCTGAGTGTATCTGTGTCCTCTCTTCTTGTAAGGACCCCAGGCATACTGGATCAAGGCCACCCTCATGAGCTCCTTTTAACTGAACTACCTCTTTAAAGACCCTGACTCCAAACACAGTCACATTCTGAAGTACTGGGGTCTAGGACTTCAACACATACATTTGGAGGGAATGCATTTCAGCCTAGAACAACAGTTAAATACTCTAATGTCTCTACCAGGGACTCCTGCAAGGAAAGAAAAGAATCACAGACACAAAAGCTTGAAAAACTGCATGTGATTTCTTTGAGAGAATTCAATATGCCATGCATGTAGCTAAAAGTTACTTGCACTTGAGCTGGAAATTTTCAAGAGCACTGTTTCCCCCATCCCGCCCCCCAAAAAACCTTAAATCAATCCCTGAAGTTATATTAGAGATTTTCAGAATGAAACAGGCCCACAAAGAATCATGTGCCCTCCTTTCTCCAGGAAAAGGAGGGAAGAGTTTGTTGATCTACACAGATACCTTCTTACAGCCCTTGAGAAACATGAGTGACACCTAGCAGAGTCCCCGGCATGCAACAGGCCCCCTCAGGAAAAGTTAATTGTATCATAAGTAGTACCTGGTTTGGAACAAGCATGGGCTTTGTAATCACAAATAGTACAAATAAATTGTTTCTAAGAACTCAGAAAAATCTATGCCTCCCAAAGATCAGATGACTGAAATGCATTTCAATTTCCTTCCCTGCTTCCTCTTTTACTATTAATTTACCAAATAAATATGTATCCAACATCTACTAAATTCCAGAAACCACCCTAGACACTGGAGGTGGTCACAGCCTAGGAGACAAGGCAAACAGAAAAACACATGGGTAACCCAGCCGCAGACAAAAGCTATAAGATAGGTGTGAGAGTTACTGTTATATGTCAGCCTGGCTGGGCTACAGAGTCCAAATATTGAATAAAACGTTATTCTAGATCTTTCTGGGGAGATATTTTGGGGATAGAATTAACATTTAAATCAATTGACTTTAAGTAGCACAGACTACCCTCCATAACGTGGGTGGGCCCCATCCAATCAGTCAAAGGCCCTAAGAGAACAAAGATGACCTCCCCTCACCCTGAGAAACAAGCTTTAACTCAAAGTGCAGCTCTTTTCCGAGTCTCCAGCCTGCAGTCCTATCCATCAGATATGGGGCTCATCAGCTTCCATGATGGTGCGAGCCAATTGCTTGTAATTAATCTCTCTCTCTTTGGAGAATCCTGACTAATACAGGAGGCTTAATTTTTTTTACCCCTCCCCCCCAAATTACATAAGGTTTCACAGAGAAACTAAGATCTGAGTTGGATCTGTAGAAGAGAATGCTTTCTAAAACCAGCTAGTTACAAATTTGATTGCAGACTAAGCCAAGTGGTAGTATTTCTAAAACCAGTTTCCATAAACCAGACAAATATTCTGGAATCCAGAGATCTCTATAAGGATTGTTTCTAATTTTATGTTTCCGTTTCATAAACTTTGTAAATATTAATGTGAGCATGCTTGGTATCACCCAGGTAACTGCATAATAATAGAGTGCTTTTGTGCAATTTCAGCATCTCCAATCACATTTATGTCTATGAAAAGTTTGCAAGAAATGACCTTAAAACAGGATCTATAAATGACTTGATAGGAGAATTTAGACAACACGTGGCACACCCTGCACTGCTTTGCTCAGTAGTTAGATTAAGGAAAGCAGAGGTACCTGCATATAAACACACACACACACACACACACACACAGAGGTTCATTCACATGGAGTTTTTTAAATTCATTTGATATTTCAATAAGTGTAGAAAAATAGATTAAACTAAAACAGAAATCCTTCACCTGCAGCCACCTAGAAATGCTGCATGAAAATTGCAGAGTTGAGCTTTGAAAGAAGAAAAGGAGAAAGAAAGAGAGAGGGAGGAGGGAAGAAGGAAGGAAGGAAACAAAGGAAGGATTTTAAAGAAAATGGTAAAAATATTGATTATTTGTAGATTTTCTCTGGTCAAATGGTCATTTTAAAAATTTAAGGATAGCCACTAAACAAATAGAAGTCAAATATGTAACAGAGGATAAAGTAAGGCATTTTAAAAAGCAGGAAATCTAGTAAAAAATAAAGAAAAAGCAAACAGAAAACATAAAAGGAGATGGTAGAAATAAATTTTAAATACCAGTAACCTCGTTCACATAGTAAATATCATTTACTAATCAGTGTAAATGGATCAAACTCACCAGTTAAAAAACAGAAACTCTCAGATTGGATCATTTTCACTCAAAGGAAATCCAGGGGATTGTAGAACAAGATAAATGATATCACAGAGGAAAACACAGACTTCCAAAATGCAGAACATGCGGCATTCTACAGGAAACTGTTTCTGAAATAAGTCAAGAGCATGAAAGAATGGCAAACTGCTCTATGTTAAAAGAGACCTAAGAGACATAATGACCAAATTAAACACATTGACCTCGTTTAGATCCTGATTCAAATGACCAACTGTAAGAAAGCATGAGAAAACTGGAGGAATTAAACTGTATATTGGGTACGTATGATACTAAAGAATTATTATTAGTTTCCTTGGATGTGTTAATGGTATCTTGTTATGTAAGAAAGAAAATGTTCATGTTATTTAGTGATACATATGAAATACATAGGGTGAAATGACATGACCTCTAGCAAGTGCTTTAAAATATTTTTGCAAAGAAAACAAAAGAAACACTTTTAAAGGGTTAGGGAAAGCAAATGTGATGTAATCTTGATAATGAATGAATTTGGTTAATGGGTGCATGGGGGTTCATTGTACTGTATTCTCTAGTTTTGAATAAGTTTTTATAAAGTTTTAGTTCAACTATAAACTGTTCTCAAAAACACCTCTAAAAGTTAATAAAACACAAAATTTTTAAATAAAATCATAGAAAATGATATAACATATTTATTAACACCCACCCAAAGGAAGCTAGAAAAACTATATTCATATCAGACAGCTATATCTTAAAGCAAAAAAATAAAATAAAATAAAATGGGGGGAGAGCTAAAGAAGGTCTTTTATAATAATACAAAGAACAATTAATTGGGGAGACACTGAACCTACAAGCACCTAATGACATCACCCCAAAAGTCCATGAAATAAATATTAGCAGAGGCATGAGAAGTTGAAAATTGATAGACAGGGTGAGAAATGTTAATATACTGTAGCGGGTTAAATCGAGACCTCCAAAAGACATCTCCCCATCCTGCCCCCCAAAACTTGTAAATGTGAACCTTATTTGGAAAAATGGTCTCTGCAGATGTAATTGAGTTAAGGATGAGATCATTCCAGATTATCTGGGTGGGTCTTAAATTCAATGAGAGGTGTTCTTATAAGAGACAGGAGAGAAGACACAGACACAGACGAAAAGTCCATGTGAGATGGAGGCAGTGGTCAAAGTGATGCAGCCACAAGCCAAGTCAAGTCAGGAGCCACCAGAAGCTGGAAGAGGCAAGGACGGACTCTCCCCTACAGGCTTTGGAGGAAGCAGAGCACTTCCATCACCTTGATTTCAGACTTCTGGCCTCCAGAGCCATAAAAGGATAAATGTCTGTTGTTTTAAGCTATAAATTTACGGGTATTTGTTACAGCAGCCCTAGAAAACCGATCCCTCTGTCAACAGCTGGCAGATTAAGCAGACCAAAAATAATAAAAAATACATAAAAGATGTGAACACCATAATTAGCAATTTTTGTCTAATGGGCATCTGTGCAATCCTGCACTCAATTATTTTTAAAAACACACATTCTTCTTAATTGCACAGGATCTGTCTGTATAAATTTGAGCAATATTGTATCAGAAAATAATTTAAGTCAATATCGTAGAGCTGGATTCATTTTTGCCCTCCAGAAGAGCAGGTGCATTGCCCAAGTGTGAGAAAAACTGGCTTAGAACTTTCTGACCCTTTAATCTGCTGCAGACAGCGTGTCTTCTTTGTGGTTAGGAGAGAATATAGTTCACTAATTAGCCACAAAGAAACAACTACACCCAGGCTCTTAGTTTTATCTATTTTGAACGACTCTTACAGGAATTAAAATTTTCAAGGACACATAGATTCCACTGTCATTTCAAAGTAAGCACTCTGCTAGATTCACTGTCTCCACTACTAGCAGGATAATTACTCTTAAAGTAACAGTCCCCAGAGGCAAGAAAGCTTTTTTTCCCCTTCCTTGTGTTGCTGATCAACCCTGAGGCTTCATTAAGTAAATACACACAAAGTTAACATGCTTAAATAAGTTTTGCTTGAATCAGATGAAACATTTTAGACGCCTCTCACAAAACGAGGCAGTTTAACAAGTGTAACACATCTGACATCTAGGCAGAGGAAAAAGTAAGGATAATTTTCAGCAAATTGCCTTATCTATCTTTAACTAGTATACCAACATGAAACAAGAATCAGAACAGAGCAACGTGATGGGAGGGTACCAGTGTGACCTACCCTTTCCTTTCTCTTTGCATTGCATCATTAATACCATTACATCCTCAGAGCAAGAACTAGGTTGTTATTTGGGGGGGGGGGGCACAATTCTATTTAACCATGCAATGCATGTATACTTTCAGTTTGTAGAAATATTAGATGATGGTTTTATTAAAGGAAAAAAACTCTTCGCCACTTCAGCAACCTATTGTGTCTCCTGGACCCTGGAGAGGGAATAAATCTTTAGAGCTGAATCCATTTGGAAGGAGGGATGTTTGCCCAGTGAAGCATGAAGTGTGTCCTAGGATATCTGGGAGAAAGGTCACTGTGCCAGGGTTTCCATTTCATCAGCTGTACACTGTCACGGCATTTGCTGGAGGGATTATGTAATGTTTTTGGAGGAAGACCTCTCTGGTTGCCCACTCTTCGTGAAAAGTGAGATTTGGAAGGGACAGGGAAGGCATAAAAAGACAATTCCTCAGGGCAGCTTTGCAGATAGAGCCACAAAGTCTGCTGACCATATACTTTAAGTTCTAACCAGCTCTTGCCACAGAGCAGTGTCAGAATCACATCTAAACAGCGAGAGCCGCATCCGCCAGCAGACGTCACGTGATGGGTTCCGAATTTCTCTTTCATTCTCACTCGTCCTCATATTATGGTTTCTTTTCAAACTAGATTGATTGCTTTTGGACTCCGAGCCCAGAGACCTACGGTAATGTGCATGGCTGCCTTGAAGGAGTGGGATCATACCTGCTGAGAAGCCATCTAAAATGTTGGGAAAATCAAATATCGTGTGCCAAATGTGCAGAAGAGAAATGCGGTGCTCTAATCGCCCTTTCTGAAAACAATGAATTTTGTTGTAATTTTTTTTTTTCTTTTTTAAGAGATGGTCCCAGGCAATAGCTACATGGCTGATTACAAACTGATGTATAAATGCTATTCCTTGGTTTTTCAGGAATGGAGCAGTTAGCACCAAAATCTTGAATTAATTACAGCATGTAAATGTTTCACGGATACACAGACGCACCTTCCTTTGGAGGTAGACATTATAAGCCAGGTGATGTTAATGGGTAAAAAGAAATGCCTAGAGCTTGTGCTGGGAGAAACAAGGGTAAAGTGCTGGCCCACCCCTCGAATGCTCTACAGATGTGAGGCTGCAGGGGTTGTCCCTGCCTCCCCCTCATCTGGACCCTTACAACTTTCTTCTCCAGTAGATTCTCAATATCACTGCTAAAGGCTGTCTTCCCCGTTGTCTTCAACTATCCACACCTTTCTGAAAGCCTTACGTTCATTTCCCATGGCCCTACGCATCAAGACTTGGTCTCTCCTTCGGGAAACTGGACCCTAACATTCTACAGAGATTTACAACCAAAATACCTTACACTTCAGCGTCCCTCAAGGGCCTTTCAATGGGTTTCCTTGCCTTGTCTCCTCCCTTTCTTTGCTTGTTCTCTGCTCCCACTCCCCTCCGCCCCACCCCAACTTCCCCCCCCCAAAAAAAGGAGAAAAAAGAAAGATGTGTGGCATCATCAGATATGTTTCAGCCACCCTAACCTCAAACCACCAACTCAGGCTCACCCAGCCCTCTTCAAAGGTAAATAGCTTCAGAATCCTCTCTGCCCTCTTTGCTTCCTTTGTCAACTGCTTGAGAGCTTTGCAGCCCCACCACACGCTTCCTAATCCCCTGCTATATTCCCATCTCACCCCCACCCCCCACGGGCTTTCCCTATTCTTCAGCTGTTCAGCGGGGGCCTAGCAGAGTGCTGGCGGGTCTCCACGTGCATAAGATAAACACGGCATACTTTCCACAGGGGACAATGTGTCTCCAACTGAAGACGGGTGGAATGAGGGGGAGGAATTCTGTAATTTATCTAAGTAATTTGAAACACTGTTTCTGTATTAAAACAAACACGGATGTGTTATGGATTAGAATGCAAAAGCCACATTAATTTTTAAAATGAAAATGAGACTTCAAAGAAGTTTAGCATCTGTGGAGGGTGGCTCCTGGCGGCACCAACAGATCTCTCTGCTTATCCATTCTCACTTCCTTCTACCTGCGACGGGAGCAAAGACACCGGAAAACATCTGCCCAAATCCCAGGCTGCTCTCAGCTTATTATCAATGTCTTCATTCATCCCATTGAGCACCTACTATGTGCCAGACCTTGTGAATACAAATATGGTTTAAACACAGCCCCTACCTTCGAGCAGTTCATAATTTAGAGAGATAGCATGTAATAAATTTTATAATAAAGGTATGTACAAAAAGTCATAGTATCACATAGTATCACACATAAGGTAGCAATTCACCATTTTGGAGAGAACCAAAGAAGAGTTCAAAGTTTGGCAATCTGGCTGTATTCTTTAAATTGCGTCTATTTTTCTACCATATCTTCTACTATCAGCAAAGCCTGCCTTATGCATTACATTTCTGTGTCTGGTTAATTTACTTTGCATAGTACCAAATGTGTATGGGCCCTAGTGTATTGTTTTGATGCTGGGAAATGGTATTGGTTAAACATGTTACTATGGGTTGAATTGCATTTCTTCCTCCCAAAAAATGTTATAATCCTAACCTCCCGTGCCTCAGAATGTGACTTTATCTGGATTTAGGATCTTCACAGAGGTAATCAAGTTAAAAAATGAGGTCTTTCAAGTGACCCTAACCTAATATGACTGGTGTCCTTATGAAAGGGAGAATTGTGGACACAGACACACAAAGAGGAAAGGTGATGGGAAGAGAAACTGGGAAGAGACCGTGATGGGACCGGAGTGATGCACATACAAGGCAAGTAACACCAAGGATCACAGGCAAACACCAGACACTAGAAGAGGCGAGGAAGGATTCCCTAGGAGCCATCAGACAGAGCACCGCCCTGCTGACACCCTGATCTCAGACCTCCAGCCTCCAGAACTGTGAAACAGTAAGTTTCTGTGGTTTTAAACTGCCCAGTTTTTGGTTCCTGCTGCAACAGCCCTAGGAAACTAACACACACATGTGCTCCATTTCAGAGTAAGTTTATAACATCTTTTCCGAAAGTAAACTTCAGCTTTGTCTTCCTCAGCAATATTCTCTACTTGGAGCTAGCCTCAAAGTAAATGTCTCTACTACAGTGGTTCTCCAAGTACCATCTCTGGACCAGTAGCAAAGAGCATCAGCAGGGAGCCTGTTAAGAAATGCAAACATGCCCTTCCCACCCGAGATCTACTGAAATCAGAAACTGCTTGAGCAAGCCATCTGGTTGGATCTGGTTTGAGAACCACTGCTCTACTGCATGTGCCAGGCAATTTCACTTTGCCCCTGAATCCTATTCTGTTCCAAGTATTATGGATTATTAGATATTAGTTCTCATCTTCTGAAATACCATAAGAATAAAAAATGGCTACAGCTTTCATATGATTTTCTCCCAACTGAACCTGCAAAGACCCAACAGAGTTTCTTTGAAAGGCCCTTTAATTCCACGATAGACAAAACTGGCATGTGCATGATGTGTAGAGATGATTGTAATCTTCTGCCACACTTGGAACTGGCCTCCCAGGTGACCTGGTACCCAGCATCCTCATCTATAGCATGGGTACCCAAATTCACCAGACCACTCCATCCAACCCTATCTTTTCCATGATACCCATGATCCAAAATCCCCTTCTCTCTCTCCCTCTATAAAGTGTCCATTCACTCAGAAAACTGGTCTCAATGATGTGGAGGAAACTATTGATAAGTTTATAATTAAAATATGAATGACTAACAGCCTTTTCTCTTTAATGAGCCCAGCTTGTATGATTTTATTTTAAAGGTGATGTTTCAGCCAAAAGAACTCTATTTGGGCAGAATTCTATTTGAAAAAGCACAACGTAGAAACAAAAATCTATTTGTTGTATTTCTTTTTGAGAGTGGATTTGAGGAGTGGATGGCCAGTGCGCTTTAAATTACAACAAGTTCATGAACAAACACTTGGCTCACATGAGGCCGGTCCTGTCTGGCAGCTCCTACCCATTCCTGGTCACTAGGCTGCCAACTTGTTGACCTTGAAGAGATGGCACCACGCCTATCCTACTTTCGCTCCCTTCCATATTGGGGTTTTTTGTCTTTTGGGCTTTTTTGATATTTCAATTTCTTAACAGGAAATTTTAGCTGCTGGTTTGAATCTAATTGAAGTATTTCGTATGCACACCCTGAGACCCTGAGGCTAGGGTGTATTTTTTAATAAAACAAACAAATTCCAAGCTTTGTACTAACTGAAATGTCCTCATGCCTTTTAATGGTGGCCCCTGAAATGGAAATACTAAGAAATGCAAGAATAATGTCTCTTTCGTGGCCAACAAATCTAATGAAGTAGGGGGCAGGGACTGGTTCAAGTTTAAAAGGAGAATGCAGTTCACCGCATAAATTGTCCTGGAACTTGGCCCCGAGTTCTCAGCTTGCAGAGATTACTCTGAACCTAAGGCCATGGATGGGGCAAAGGGAAATTAATGTGTAATGAACATTGTGCTAGGTGTTTTATTGCTATTATGGGACAGTTGCAGTTAAGAGACTTCAACCAATCAATGTAGTCCTCTAAGAGCAACCCCAGTTCTTGGTCAAACATTGGGACTGATCTAGGTTTGCCTGCATAAGGGATCAGCCAAGGTTAAATCATGACTAGATTCGTTCCCGAACTAACTCCTTATCCTCACACCTGAAAGGAAACCAAACCAGCCATCAGAGAGAGGGACTCCAGGCCATTGTATCAGTCAGGATATTGTTTTGAATAACCAAAGAAGTTTGTGGGCTCTTATGATTGGAATGTCAGTGGGCAGCTGACATTAGAATGTCAGCTGTTTGATTGAACAGCTCAAAAATGTCATTAAGCAAGAATCCGGGTCCTTGCCATCCCTCTGCTCTGCCTCCACGAGGCAGGCAACTCAACCCAAGTCTTTGCATGGCAGCAAAAAGGTGGCAGCAGCTCCAGGCTTCAAGCTGATACAAGACAGTAGGCAGGAGACCTAGTCTTTTCTGATATGGTACTTCTCTCAGAAGAGTAAGGAGATTTTTTCTCCAGGAGGTCCCAGAAAAAAATTTTTTTTCTTTATTCATTCAATATTTATCAAAGACCTAACCATGTGGCAGGCATTTGGGGTTCATCAGAGAACAAAACAAAACTTTCTACCCTCATAAATCTTAGCTTCTAGAAGAAGCTTACGTTTTAGTGTCTCTTGAGTCTCCTAGGAGCTGGTCTATGAGCTCTTAGGTTCTAGTAACCTCACCTCTTTACTTTTGTCCCCCAGCCTCAGATGTGGTAGCTGCTTCCGGTAGTTTCTGGCCTTTTGTTCTTTCAATCTTGGAACATCTGTGTAACCAATCCCCCATGTTAAATCCCCCTCTGTTTGAAATAACAAGTATGGATCTCCTTTCTTGATGGGACCCTGACTGATACAGGGTGAAAATCTACACAAAGACCTAGTTACCACTGGAAAAGTTGTGAAGGTGAGAGAAAATTCTATGTAGGCACCCAATCGCTGTGTATAATCACTGATTATTTTTCACCAACAGGGAGACTTTTGAGCAAAAAGCAATGAGTCAACATGATGAAGAGGAATTTCTGATTTCTGTAAAGGTGGCACATGTCTGGGCATAATTGGTGAATTGACCTCCAGGCATCAATCTGCATGAATTGATCTGAGTTCAACAGAAGGAAACGTACTAGAAGACATTTTCTCAGTAGGCACCTAGAAGCAGAGAAGGTACCAGAAGAGGGAAGGAGTTGTAGGAAGACAGTATGGTGATGCTTCCTCTGTCCAGACACACAGTCTAGCTCGGTACACCATGGAGACACAGGGTGAAAGCCACCATTGGGAACAAGCAGAGCTACTTGAAGCTTGGGTGACAATTGGCTGGAGCGTTCTCTGACTCTGTATAGAACACAGCAAGCTCTGACTCTGTATAGAACACAGCAAGCTCTGGCTCTGTCTTTCTTTGGTCTCACTCTAACCAGGATTGCATCTCCATCATTCCACCAAAACTGCTCTTGTGAAGGTCGCAAGTGACATCTCTGTTGCCAAACATCAGTTCTCATCCTACTTCAATATCAACATCACTAATCTTTTGTGGTCTTTTCCAAAAGCTTTCATTTCACAGGAATTCAGTTGCTCTGAATGAATGCCAGCCAGGTAAAGGGAAATGAATCCATCTAATAATTCGACTAATAAGAATGATGGCAACAATAACAGCTCACATTGTTGAGCATTTACCATGGGCCAGACTAGTCCAAGCCCCTTACGTGGATTAAATCCTCAGTGCCATCCTGTGAGATGAATACTATTGTCTTCATTTTTACAGATGAGGACTCTCAGGTACAGAAAGGTTGAGTATTTGCCTAAGGTCACACTGCCCATGTGCAGAATCACTGGTAAAGTCAGGCAGTCTCCGTGTTTCCATTATTTGATCTCTAGCAGATCAAATTCTATATCAGAATTTGCAAAGTGTCACCCAGATTTGGTCATATCTATATCAGAAAGCTAGAGAACTGAGCTCAAGAAAGTCAGGTTCTTGGGACTTCCCTGGTGGCACAGTTGTTAAGAATCCACCTGCCAATACAGGGGACACGGGTTTGAGCCCTGGTCGAGGAAGATCTCACATGCCGTGGAGCAACTAAGCCTGTGTGCCACAACTACTGAGCCTGTGCTCTAGAGCCCACAAGCCACAACTACTGAGCCCATGTGGCACAACTACTGAAGCCCTCGCACCTAGAGCCCGTGCTCCACAACAAGAGAGGACACCACAATGAGAAGCCTGTGCACCACAACAAAGAGTAGCCCCTGCTCTCCACAACTAGAGAAAGCTCATGCACAGCAACTGAGACCCAACGCAGCCAATAAATAAATAAATTTATCAAAAGAAAGGCTCTTGGAAAGGTCTCCACACTACTTTGCTTCCCCACATTACTGGCATAGCTCAGGCTAGTATCCTTACCTGCAGTCGGAGGGGGCAGCGCTCCAGGTGCAGGAGCCAGGAGGGCACGCGGTCCAGCAGGAAGGAGGTCTGTGGATGGCCAGCAACGTTCAGGACACCCAGGGTTCCCAGAGCAGGGCTAAAGGAAACCTCAGCAGTGGCTGGTGCTCCTTTGGCCTTTGCCAAAGGAGAAATCCCTGGAGGGTCGAGGGGACCTAGACACAAGTTTGGGGTTCAGGAGTAGAGATCTTATCCCTAAAGAGAGAACTGGGAAAACAAAGCAAGACAGTAGCGTTTGAAAAGATTTTTCAGCAAATTGTAAAAATTAAGAGTCAGGAGCAGTAAACAAAACACAAAATTATAGGCTTCTGGGGCAGGGTGGGGTGGGATGGGTTGAGGGAGGGATAAATTAGAAATTTGGGGTTAACAGATACACACCACTATATGTAAATAAAAAATCAACAAGGATCAACTGTATAGCACAGGAAACTACATTCAATATCTTGTAATAACCTATAATGGAAAAGAATCTGAAAAGGAATATATATATACATATAACTGAATCACTTTGCTATACACCTGAAACATTGTAAATCAACTATACTTCAAAAAAAAATATTTTTTTAATTAAAAAAATGCATGAAAAATGTTAGGATTTTTCCCTTTTTAAGCTTGATCTGATTTGATATTTGTGGTAAGTACATTATGAAAATCAACATGTATATTTTCCAAATAAAGAAATGTATTTTTAATTTAAAGAAACACATAGGCTCCTGAAAGGCAGGAAACCCCTTTGTCCTGTGCCGTAATGTCCCCAACCCAACCTGGCAACACCCCACACTGCTCAGTGAGTTCCAGCTATTTAATCTCAAGCCAAAAACCTGGCATTTACAATATGTCCAAGTTCATATCCAGTGGCCATGGAGCAGATACACAGGTTCCCTCATACTGAATCACCCTGAGTGTTGGGCTACAATTTCCTGACCCTCTCCAGCCCAAGGATATATGAGTACCAATGAGCAGCAACTCCTATAGTACTCATATGAGTACTGTGTGAGTACTAAAGCCCAGGTTGAGGCTGGGTCTGCGGTTTGGGGGCTCAGCAGCTGAGAGGGAAGGAATGTAAAGGATAGAAAGTAAAAGATAGGCTGAACAATTTTCTCTCCTCTTTCTTACCATGAATACTCCTCATATTTGTAAATTTCCATGTAATTGTTCATTCAAGTCGTTCTACTGACAGAAAACTAAATGTATCACAAGCGCACCCAAAGTCTGATAAAAACTGATGGGATAGTCTGATAATTTTTGAATAACCTTCGCAATGAAATCAATTAAGATCAGAAGCAGATTATTTCCTAAAATCCATTTTTCCCCTGTAAATACCCTTTATTTACTGATTTCAACCTGGTTAAAATGTTACTTAGACATTTTTTGATTCATTGGAATTCTCCATACAAATGACTGAATACTAAAACCAAGTGGCATCAGTGCTCAAAACCAAATCAAAAAGATAAGGAGCTCATTCTCATGAGTACAGAGGTAACTTTTGTTTTTATAAATACATTGATCTGTTATTCAAAAATGCAGAATTGTGCAAAACTATGAATTTGTTACAACACAACTTTCCAGGGCTCCTCAAATATTCTCTGGTTTCCTTGTGACAATGGTGTATCTCCCTTTCTTATAGTTTTATCATTCCATGAAACATACAGTCTCTGCCTCAATTATTAAAACTTTAATTCCATGAAGCCCCTGCATCATCAGAAACCTCATGTGACCCAAAAGATGGCACTTAGAGTAAACGTTCTCCTATTCCATTTTAATTCTCACTTCTCTCTTACCAAGAAAGCTTCTATTGTAAAGAATGACAAAAGAAAGGACTAGATCAAAGAGATACAGCAAAAATCCTGCAGTCCTAAATTGAATTGGAAGTAACAGTATAAACAAAAGGACTGTAAGAAAAATTATAAGACAATTAGAAATAAAAACTTTGACTGGATAGTTGATTATATTTACGAATTAATGCTTAATTTCTTGGTATGATAACGATATTCTGGTTGTGTTTTTCAAAATAGCCTTTACCTTTCAGAAAACGATACAAAAAAATTTTCCCATAAAATGACATGATGTCAGAGATTTTCTTAAAAACATTTGCACAAGTGGAGGAAGCAGGTGTTGAATTTGGAGGATGGGTATATGAGATATTAATGGTACTAATGGTCTAGCTTTGTCTATGTTCGAAATATTCAATGTAAATTACTGGTGAGAGTCAGACCTGACTTGCCTTGTAGCTCAACAATGTTTTTCTTGAGAAAACAATCTTTGCATTTCTTTGCAAATTTAGATACTTAATTCTCTTGCTTTTAAATGCATGATCATAGGGTTTCCTGTCACAGATTTACATCCTCCTCTTCCACTCATGGAGAGAAGAATCAGATTGAACGTGAATAAAGATAACCAATCAGACAGCAATCCAAAAGGAAGTCAATTAGACATGTTGTTTTGGGGATGGAGCAGTAGTAAAACACTGGATTATTTCTTTACTTTCTAAGGAACTTATTGTCTATTACTGGTCTTCAATACTGGAAAAAACCCTTGACCACCATATAGCCTAAGAGAGCCCTAAGTCTTCTGTGCACCTGGGAAAATGTTAGTTCTACAAACTATAGTGGTCAAAAGGCTGAGGAATATTACCATGACTTTCTCTGCACTTTCAGAACTTTCCTTCCAATTCCCCTGAGGTATCAACAGTTAGCATTCATTAGGGAATTCCCTGACAGTCCGGTGGTTAGGACTCTGTGCTTTCACTGCCAAGGGTGTGGGTTTGATCCCTGGTTGGGGAACTAAGATCCCGCAAGCCAAGGGCTGTGGCCAAAAAGTAAATAAATAAATAAAAATAAATAAACAAATGCCAGAGGCAAGTTTCAGATGACTAATCTCAGTCACTCTGAATGGAAATAATAATAATGAAAGAAATTATTTACAGTTTATACATATAAGGAAACTAATGTTGTGGAAGGTTAAGTAATTTTCCCCAAAAATCCAATAACTAGTGAGAAACAGAGTCAGGATTCAAAACTGGGTCTCATTCAGGCTATTCCAGGCCTGCTCCCAGCTGCTGAATGTCCCCAGGAAGAGCTCCCGTTCCTGTTTCCTCTTTAAATTCGTGACCACAGATCCTCAATGGGTGCTCAACTCTTCTGGGAAATCCTGCTACAATCCTTTATTTGGTTCACTCTCCCACTTTCCAAAAAGATGATTTCACTCCTTTTTCTTGCCACTCTAATGTCCAGCAACCCCTTTCCATCTCTTCTCTCATAACAGGTGACTTTGCCTCATGATGCTTTGGGAAAATAAGAGCCATCAGAAAGGCATTCCACTGTCTCCTCCAAACAAATATGGCCGCCTGCCCGCATCTGTGCCATTGCTCCCTGCCCTCTCTCCTGTCACCAAGGGAGACTCCGACTGTGCCTGAACAAACCCTCCTTCACCCAGCTCCATTTCTGGAGGCGTTTGTCCTTAATAACCACGTCCCCCTGCATCTGAAAGACTCGGCTAAAGCAGCGCGTCAGCACAGAAACATGCTCTGCTATCTATCATCTATAGCAAATAAAATAACACCACTGCTCTTTTCCCACACACACCCCTTCAACTACTTCCCCCTTTCTCTGCTCTCCTTTATAGCAAAATGCATTAAAAACATTGCATCTCCTCCTTTTCTCTCCTCCTACCACTACAATGAAGCTTCCACTCCCACAAGGAAAATTGCTATCGTCAAAGGCTCCAACAACCTCCTTGTTCCTGAAGTTGGTGTGTGATTCTCCTAACCAAGGTGCTCACACTCTCAATAACTCTCAGCACAGCTGCCTGTGTCCTCCTTCTTGAAACACTCTTCTCTTAACCTCCATGATTCCAAACCCCTTGTGTACCCAGGCAGGGATGAGATGGGCGTATTCAAGTAGCAGAAGAAAACCAGTGTGGTTGGAGTCTAGTGAGTGACGCGGAGGAGGACGACAAGAGGCTGCAATACCAAGGGGACAAGGCATCATGTATGATCTTTTAGAGGGGAAGGAGTTTGGGAGATTTTTCGGGAATTATAAACAGGTGATCAACTCGCTCTTAAGTTTTTATAGGTCACTCAGGCTGTCAGCGGAAAGTGGACTGCACAGGCATGAGAGTAGGATTTGGGACAACAATTAGAAGTCTCCTCATAAATTCCAAATAAGTGTTTGTTGGTTCGAATTAGGTTGAGAAGAAAGGAAAGCACCAGTAAGCAGACATGTCTGGAAGACGGAAATAGAACCAAAGAACGAAGCTCCAGAGAACAGATAAAGAGCGCTTAGAGTTAGCAAGCAGACAATTTCACCCATGAGATTTGGCCCAGTTCCCAGCAAACCCAAGAAATTATCAAATCAGGCCCCCTGTCCAGACATGTCCATGGACCACATCCACGACTCCTCCAAACGGTGAGCATGCAGCCTTCTTCTGTGCCTCCCATCCCTATCAAGCGATGTTCTGCACCAGGGAGAATCTGACTCATTATCTTCCACTGCTTCTGTCATGTCATGTTACTCTTCAGGTCCTGACAGAACACTAGAGGCGTGATGCACTATGCTTGACACCAGTTACCTAGTGCCTTGGCTCATTTCAGGGAGCAGGAAAGGCACAAGCAAGGGGTAACTCACTGTGAACTACCCCAACTCTCTCCACGACTTCATTAGTCTCTTGATCTCTTTGTGGCTGTCATTAGAGGCTCCGAGTTTTACGTCCTGGTCAATTTCCAAATGACAGCTTTTAGTGTCAAAGTGATCAAGGAGAGCTGCTTTCCCCTCCCTGCAGTGACAGCAGCAGACAATCACAGGAGATGGATCATGTTGGGTAAACTCACCTGATCCTAAAAATGATATTGGCTTCACGCTCCAGGGCAGGGCAAAAACAACTGAAAAATAATTGCCAGTATACCCCAGAGGGAAATTCTTTCCCTTCCCCAAATTTGACAATCAATCTAACCCGGTGCACGTGACTAAAAATCACTGCTGTGAAGAACGTAATTCCATTTACACACCAAAATAGTGTGGCAATGTGGTTTGAATTGGGGGTCATTCTGCCTGGGTTTTTATTTTTCCCTATGAAAGACTATATTTATAAGAGCAGCAGGACTTACAATACAAAAAACGACAACCATATCTAGAACAAATAAACACGCCCTGTTGGTTAGATTATCAAGATTATCTAACCAGATATCGATCCTGGTTAGACTAACTAGTCTTTAGCCATCTTTTGATTATTCCCTCTCAATTTTTAAAGCATTATAAAAATATATGTGGCACACTGTTATGTTCTTTTCAACCTAGTGTCGGAGTTAAATATGCTAGCTATCTTCAGAAAACACACATTTTGTATTAATTTAGTCTTTCTTGTGTGGGAAGTCTCTAGAATGGGTTTATTCATCTCTCTGGAAGCGAGGGGTCCAGCCTGACCAGTATGATTCAGAGAGAGGTTTTCAGTCACCAGAAAAAATAGTTTGCATTCCTTTACATTTAATTTTCAAATGCAACCTGGGCTTTTAATCTTTGCATCCTTTGAATTTTTAGGGAAGTGCTGGGGAAGGCACTTTGGGTAAAGTCACTCTCTGAATTAGTAAAAGAGCCTGCAGGGTTAGGTTTTGGCTCTTTGGAATGTGCTGTCCTTTGAAGATCTTGAACTAATTAGGGCATGTCTGCTCACCACTTACAGTACCTGACCTTCCATAGCAAAATGACCTGGCACTCATTTGCATGTTATTGTGAATATGCTTGATTTGTAGTTTTTCTCTCTGTAGGCTCTGCTCTCTCCCCAAGCCCTTCAAAGGCCAGAGGTCCTCAGTCACCATGCTTTCTTCTACTTCGCTTTTATGTGTCCTACCTGGTATTTCCAACTAGACAAATGACTCTGATTAGTGTGCAAGAAACCAAGCCATTTGGAAAAGTTTGTGGTTTTTTTGTTTTGTTTTGTTTCTGTTTTTGTTTTTTGGCCGCACCACGAGGCATGTGGAATCGTAGTTCTTCCACCAGGGATCAAACCCATGCCCCCTGCAGTGGTAGTTTGGAGTACTAACCACTGGACCGCCAGGGAATTCCCTTGAAAAAGAAAGCCAGATTCAGAGTCTTAGCAAAAGAACCCAGATCAAATGTCAAAACTGTGTTTTCTACACTCTGTATTATTTTAATAGTTGGAAGGAGATTCAGAAGCCAATAAACATACAAGAAGCTCTAAAATTGCTCGATGAGAAGATTAATTGATAAAGGGGACAGGGGACACCAAAAGACAAGTGACAAGCTTGCCCGATGTCGTTCAAGGACAGCAACTGGCTGTGAGCCCTTGTGTCAACAGTATTTCCCATCTACTAAACATGGTCTATTTATCTATTTATTTTCAAGATGGGTATCTCCGTTTTTCTTCACATCTTTTCCTAAATGTATAACAAAGGCCATAAAATTTAGAAAATAAGAACTACAGTCGGAAATTATGTGATGTGCATGGTTTTCTGATTTGTATCAGAGGGCCTTGTGGTCAAATATTTTGGACAAATCTACCTGGCTACAGTGTGATCTAAGATCTCAAGATGAATGAAGTTATGTCAACTAGTTAGACAGCATGGCTTAGGCAGAATCCCAGCTGCACTATTGATTTACTTTGGACAGGCTTCCTAATCCCCCTGCATCTCAGTTTCATTAATCTTCACTGGGCCAATAGCAACACTCATAGGTTACTGTGAGGATTTAATGAATAATATATGTAAAGCAACTAACACAGTTCCTGGTACGTTTTAGGTGATCAATAGTACTAGTTCTTCTCCCTTTTACCTCCAGTTAGATCTCTAGATATCACTAGACATCACTCCAGGTTTACGAAGTTCTTAGAAGTCCATCCGTACATTTTAATATGATCTGTAATAAACTTGAACATAACTGTGAAGTGTTTACCTTTACTCTAGATCCCAGTTTATAGCTTCTCCTTGCCTATTTGAGGACTAAAGCCAAAACATCCATGCCATCGTGAGAGTAGTCACACGTGGCTATTGAGCCCTTGAAAAGTGGCTTGTACAATTTGAGATGTGCTATAAGTATAAAATACATACCAGATTTCAGACACTTGGTGCCCCCCAAATGTAAAATAGCCCTTCAATAATTTTTATGTTTATTACATTTTTAGATGTTAATATTTTTATGTGTTGAGTTAAATAAGATAGATAATTAAAATAGACCTGGGTTTTTTCCCCTTTTTAATGTGGCCACAGGAAAAAAAAAAATTTAATAAATTTATTTATTTATTTATTGGCTGTGTTGAGTCTTTGTTGCTGCACACAGCCTTCCTGTAGTTGCAGAGAGCAAGGTCTACTCATTGTGGAACACATGGTCTAGGCACTCGCGCTTCAGTAGTTGCAGCACATGGGCTCAGTAGTTGTGGCTCACGGGCTCTAAAGCAAAGGCTCAACATTTGTGGCACACTGGCTTAGTTGCTCCGCAGTATGTGGGTTCTTCCTGGAGCAGGGATCATACCCATGTCCCCTGCAATGGCAGGCAGATTCTTAACAACTGCACCACCAGGGAAGTCCCAGGAAATTTTTAAATTGTACATGTGGTCCACATCATATTTCTATTGGACAGTGTTCATCTAGAGGATAAGGACCCAGAGATAACCCAAAGGATCACAAAAGGTGAGTTGTTTGCCAGCATCTTCAAGGCCAAGCTCAAAGAATGCAGGATCCATATACTTATTTACCTTAGACCCCTATGGCACCCACACGCCACAGAAAGCACTTTGCCTCTAGAACATCTGACCCCTCCTCTTCCATTCCTGCTTTTTCTGATGATGACAAGTAAGCAACCACTCCAGAAGAAGGGCTGAGTAGTGCTGTCTCTTAGTCTGGATGAGCCACATTGCAGGTGATCAATGGCCACAGACCGTTAATATCTACTGTATTGAGCAGCTCAGCTGCAAAGTATAATTCCTATACTATATTATAATATAGTATAGTATATATGTAGAGTATAGTATATATGTGTATAGTATATAATATAGTATAGTATACTATATTATAGTATAATATAGTATAGTTTATAGTATATATATGATAATTGGAGTGAATTGTCAAAACAACAGAAATACATCCTCCCTAAGAGGACTAATCTCAAGCTAGTCCCTTAATCCTAATCAAACTCTACATTTCCATAGGCTATAATAATAACCTTTATTTAAACAGTGGCCTCTATTCAAAAGTTTTGGATTGGCCTGGCAATAAGAAGTGTTTGTCCCACAGTAGGTTTACAAAGCAGAAAGATACACAGTCTAAGCATAAGCAACTTAATCTCCCATTTGCTACTAGTTGCCAGACGTTGCATTTCAACCCTTAAAAAATTCAGAGGCACACATCTCGATTAATTGCAAATTGGGCATGGGACAAAATAACACGGAAAAGATTAGCCACATGAGGAGTCTTGAATCAAAGGTCCTTTTAAGGATTTAGCTGCTATTCCTGCCTTTCACTAAATGACAAAAGACTTGTAAAAATCATAGAACACCAGGCCCTGTGCTTCCCAGGTTTCCAAGGCCTCATTGGTAGACTAGCTCTGAGTCGAAATGGCATGCAGTCTATACAACCCCAGCAGTTTATTTTGTGCTGAAGATTGTATATATAATTTGAAGTGACCTTCAAAATGCTGGGAAAATTAAGGTTAACTCCACACAGAATTTTGTTAACTAATCTTGCAAAAATATTAATACTTTACTACCCTGGGATAAAAGCACTTTGAGATTTTCCCCCAAAGAGGGAAAGTTCAAGTAGAGGAAGAGCAAGGAAGCTATTGTGAACTACTGCTGTGTTCTGCTCCGAGGACTAACTTTATGGCTTCCCATTTCTTTAATTTGACCAAATATCTTAAACTGATTTATCCAGCTCATGAAATGTATTCACTTTAGAAAGGCAAATCTGTAATTTTTTTTAAGAGCAGATGTCATTTAGTTGAGTCATGGGACCACACAGGAAGCACAACGGTAAGAGCAGTGGGATTTAGGGGGACTGTCGTCTTCTCCATCCTCAATCCTCCCCAAGTAACCATCACTTGGACTAATCACTTAACCCCTCTGGGTCTCTGTTTCCCATTAGTAAATTGAAAGTAATGACTCCAGCTCTTCTCTACCGCACGAAGACATTTCAATGGCTACAGAAATAGGAGTCTGACTCATTCCTCTGTCTTAGCCACAAAAGGAATGTAGACTTGACTACCCACCCCATCCCCTGATCCACTCCCCCTCCTGCCAACCCATCTAGCTCAAGAAGAGAGGCAGAGGCTGTCCAGCAAGACTCAACAAGAAAAAGTAGTGAACAGAAATCAATTAATCTTTAATGGTTTCAAGAAAATTCAAAATTCTTAGCTAACTTGATGTGACTTCGTAAGTCACTAAATGCCCAGTCACTTCTCTGTCTCCAGCACTAGACTGACTCCAGTAGACTGGAGCCAATGCAAGAGACCCTCCAGACATGGTCATCACACATTGTTCAATATCTTGTCATTGAGAAGACCCTCATTCGTGAAGCCAGCAGAGCAGGTATGGGCAACTTTGGGAAAATGAGGTAGCAAGTTGCCTGCTCCTGTTCTACTGTGATGCGCCAAGGATGGAAAGAGAAGGAGAGAGTAATCACCATGCCTAACCTCACATCTGGTTGACAGAGGTGGAGAAAGTTCTGTATAGGCCAGCGCTTGAAATCCGTCTCATGCTGATAGACAAGCATGATACTGTGGTGCATTCAGCCCCTGAATATGAAGAATATGTTATTTCAAAATATAAAATGTATACAATGAAATTCTACAGATAATATAAAATAGCAAATTTCAACAAAATGTTCATAGCTTGTAGCTTCAATTTATCCTGTTCAAGGCGACATGTTAACTTCCCTTTGCCCTTGAGGGTTCTTTGGTGTACATTTCTGAGAACTTAATTTCCTGAGTTTTTCTGATACCACAAGCGATACTTGCCATCCGAATGTTTCAACAGAGGATCCTCATGGAGGCACAGGGAGAACATGCTAACCTTCAAATCAATGCAGATAAGTCAAAGCAAAGAATATGACCAGCCTCTGTGAGGTCCTCAGAAGCATCAGGCTGGCCTATGGGGTGTTTACAGAGACAAGTAGCACACATCCATGATGAACTCAGTGTGCAATAAACATACTCAATTCATCTTTTTTATTTTCAATCTACTCGTCAATAGAATTGAGTTCAGAAAGTCCTGGAGTTCTAGCAGACAAATGGGTTACACTGGAGATTCTGTTTGGAAGCAAAGAGATGGAAGATAAAGGATTTGCCTCTGAACTTGTTCTTTTCCAACTTTAAAAGGCTTTCAATAAGAGGAAATAATACATAAGACAGGACTTCTGCTTCTATATGGAACAACAGAAATTGAATTTATCCTCCCACCTTAAACAACAACAAAAAGACAGGACAACACTTATGACTGGTTTTCTGACATTAAACAATAGGCAGTGTGGGACTGTGATCCCTGAGAGAAAGCTGACTGACTACAATTGATGAAAGCAGTTTTCAGGCTGCAGAGCCAGCAGTCCTGCTAAGTTGAGAAGGCAGAGATCAGAGTTCAGAGAAGCCAAGGTAGCTGAAACTTGAAGGATAGAAAACCAGGGGTAAGGGAACTGCATAATGAGAGAGCTTCATGTATCTGTAGGAGGTTGTCCTTGACTCTTTGGCTCAGTACTGATCTTCACATGCAGGAGAAGAAATTATCATTGTTGAGAAAAAGAAAGACCAGAAATGAATGCACAAAACAATTTCCAAAGCTCACACAGGGCTGAGAATAGTCTGTGTCCCCCGGTGCAGATGAAGTGGAAAGATATTGTAATATGGGGCACAGGGTAGAATCTATGAAAGGGTATTACCTTAATAAGAGATTAAATTAGGCCTAGACTAAAAGCTGCTCTGAACCTGCCATAAGAAATTTTAAAGCAAATTAAAAAGACAAACTGATATCAAGTTGCTAAGTTGTGAACCAGAACAAAATATAGTATTTTTAAAAATACAACAAAATCTGAGACAACATAAAATTCATAATACATAGTTTCCAATAAAAAAAATTAAAGGACATGAAAGGAACCAAGGAAATATGTTCTATAACAAGAGAAAAATGAAATCAAGTCAAGAAATAACAGAGATGATGGGATTAGCAGAGAAGGTTGTTAAAACCAATAAACTAGAATAATATAATGAAAAAATATAGCTATTAAGTAAAAAGTGAAGATAAAATGTAATCATAAAAATTAATTTAAAAGTAGGCAGGAAAAGAAGATAAAAGGAACAAAGGACAGATGAGATAAATAGAAAACAAATAGCAAAATGGAAGTTTTAGACCCAATCAAATAATTACATTAAATATAAATGGTCTAAACACTTAAATAAGATTCTCAGATTAAATTAAAAAGCAAGATCCAATTACATGTTATCTACAAGAAACCTACTTTAAATACAAAGATATAGATTAGTTAAAAATAAAAAGGGTGAAAAATTATATACATTAAAAATATTAATCAAGTATTTGATAATAAATACTACAAAAAAGTTGTAGTGACTATATTAAACAAAGTAGATTTTAGAACACAGAATATTACCTGGGATAAAGAGAGAGATTTCATGATAAAGCGGTCAACTCATCAAGAGGATGTAACAATCCTAAATGTATGTACTTAATAACAAAGCTTCAAAATATATGAAGCAAAATTGACAAAATTCAAAAGAAAAATAAACAAATCCACAATTACAGCTGGAGCGTTCAACTGTCTTCTCATAGTAATTGATCAAACAAGTAGACAGAAATTTGATACAGACACAGAAGATTTAAACAGTCTTATCACTGAACCTGACCTAATTGAAATTTATAGAACACTGCACTCAACAGCACCTAGAACAGTCACCAAGATAGTCTATATTGTGGGGCATAAAAACAAGCCTGTGTGTGTGTGTGTGTGTGTACAATATCATACACACATAAAATTGAAAATAGAAATACTATAAAAACAAAACTTGGTTCTTTGGAAAGATGAACAAAATTGATAAACCTCTAGCCTAACGGATGAAAAATAAAGGAGAGAAAACACAAATCACCATCAAGAATGAAGATAGGATACCAGTATAAATCATACAGCTGTTAAAAAAATAACAAAGGAATATTTTGAGTTCAATGTCAATAAATTTGACAACTTATATGGAATGGAAAAATTATGTGAAAGACACAAACGGGGGGGCAGGGGAGGGAGTTGGTGATCGAGGGTCACATGCAGGTGGCTCTGCCGTGGCTGGAGGCAGAGGACGAGGGACGGCAGGCCCACTGTCGCTGCGGGCGGGGTCACAGCCACCAGCAACTTTCCTCCTGTGCCCTGTATGTCCCTCTGCTCCACTCCGGCACAGCAGCTCAGCAAGCCCCAGGATACCTCCCTCTGATGACAGCCCTTCCTCCAGGTCTGTCCACCCTTTGCAGCCTCCCTTCCCCACCCCTGGCCGCCGCTGGAACTCATGGAAAAAACAGGAGAGAGAGAAGAAAGATGGTGGCGAAGTAGAAGGACATGGAATGCATCCCTCTCCACAGATGCAGCAGGAATACACAAAAAGATGCAGTAATTCCCACAGAGAACCAGCTGAACACCAGCAAACCACCTCGGACACCAGAAAGGACTGCAAAGATCCCGACATAACTGGGACAAGCAACCTCTGAAGTCTGGACTACTCCATCAGAAGTCAAGTAGGAGGCTCTGGGGAGGGAGCACTGAATCCAGGATGCTAGACTACTAGGGAGTCCTCAGACACAGGGAAGATTAACTGCAGAGAACTCTCACAGAGCCCTGCATCAGAGTCCAAGACTTGGCTTCATCTGACTGTCTGCAACTGCCAGTGCTGGACACCTCACACCAAACTACAAACAAGACAGGAACACAAACCCACCCGTCAGCACACAGACTACCTAAAGCCATATTAACCTCACAGATACCCTAAAACACACCTCCTAACACGGCCCTGCTCATCAGAGAGAAAAGACACAGAGCCTCATACCGGAAAGCAGACACCAGACCCCTCCACCACGAAGCCTACTCAAGACACTGGACAAACCCCACCACAGGGGGCAGAGGGCAGAAATAAGAGGAATTACTACTAGGCAGCATAGGGAAAGGAGACAGCAAATCCTATAAATTAGACAAAATGAGAAAACAAAGAAACACCATGCAGGCAAAGGAGCAGGAAAGACACGAACAATCAAACTCACTCGAGAAATAGATAACCTGAGTAGCCTTATTTATAATAAAGAAATTCAATCCATAGTTTAAAACCTTCACATGAGGAAAACTCTAGAAAATTTGAAACAAGGAATTCACTAACGAATTCTCCCAAACATATTAAGGAATAAATAATACAAATTCTATGCTAATTTTTTTCGTAAAAATAAAAGAGAAGTGAATACTTCCTATCTCATTTTATGAGACCCACATTACCTTGATACCAAAACCAGAGAGGATATTATGAAAAATATAATTACCAACCAATTTCCCTCGTAAACATAAGCATTAAAATCTTTAATCAAGTTTTAGAAAATCAAATCCAGCAATACATAAAAAAGATAATACCTTATGACCAAGTGGAACTCATCCCAGTAATGTAAGATTGATTTAATATTCAAGACTAATAGATGTAATTTACCATCTTAACAAGCTCAAAAGAGAAACCACAAGTTCATCTCAGTACATTCAGAAAGAGCATCTGACATAATTCAACATTCATTCATGATAAAAGCTCTCAGCAAACTTGGAATAGAAAGAAAATTCCTCAACTGGATAAAGAGCAGCTACAAAAACCCTACAGCAAACATTACGCTTAATGGCAAAAGACTAAATGTTTTCACCCTAAAATCAGGAACAAGGTGGACTTCTTTCTCTTACAGACTGAAAGAAAATATTTTCAAAATCTATATTGGAAAAGGGCCTTCTATCTTTAAAACTCAATGATAAGAAGAAAAATAAACCAGCTGTAAAACAGGACAAAAAATTGTTAGACACCTTACTAAAAGAAGATATACGAGGATGGAAGATGCCTTAGAGGACTGGGACAGGGAGGGTGGGGGGGACTCGAGGGAGGGTGGGGGGGGAGTCGAGGGAGGGAGGGAATAAGGGGATATGTGTATAATAACAGATGATTGAACTTGGTGTACCCCCCAAAAAATAATAAATAAATAAATAAAATTAAAAAAAAAAAAGAAGATATACAATGGCAATTAAACACAGGAAAGATGCTTAACATCATTAGTCTTTAAGGAAATGCACATTAAATTCACAATGAGATACCATTACATGCCCATAGAATGGCTAAAAATTTAAAAGTATACTGACTAGGATGCCGAGATGGATGTGGAAAAACTAGAGCCCTAATTCATTTCTGATGGGAATGCAAAATGGTAGGATGCCATTGGAAAACAGTTTGGCAGTGTTTTATAAAGTTAAAAATACACATAGCAGGCCTCCCTGGTGGTGCAGTGCTTAAGAATCCGCCTGCCAATTCAGGGGACACAGGTTCGAGCTCTGGTCCGGGAAAATCCCACATGCCTCAGAGAAACTAAGCCCGTGCGCCACAACTACTGAGCCTGCGTTCTAGAGCCTGCGAGCCACAACTGCTGAAGCCCGAGAGCCTAGAGCCCATGCTCCACAACAAGAGAAGCCACCGCAGTGAGAAGCCCCTGCACCACAATGAAGAGTAGCCCCCGCTCGCCGCAACTAAGAGAAAGCCCACATGCAGCAACAAAGACCCAATGCAGCCCAAAATAAAATAAAATAAATAAATAAATAATAAAATAAATCTTTAAAAAAATACACATAACAAATGAGTCAGCAATCCCTCTCAGATATTTATTGAAAAGAAATGAAAATATACACTAAAAGTCTCATACTCAAATGTTCATAGCAGTTTTATTCATAATAACCAAAAATTAGAAACAATACAAATGTCCATCAACTGTTGAACAGGTAGACAAATTGCAGGATGTTCATTGAATGGAATACTACTCACCCATAAAAAGGAACACACTACGCATAAAACAACACGGATAAGATTCAAAAATGTGCGACAAACGAAAGAAACCCATCACAGAAGACTGCATACTGCGTCATTCTGTTTACATGAAACTCTAGAGAAGACAGAACTATAGTGACAAAAAACAAATCAGTGATTGTCATATAAGAGGTAGGAAAAAAGGAATGTTTACAAAAGGGCACAAGGGAAATTTAGGGGGTGATTAAAAAGAAATCTTGGGGGTGATGCTGCTATAGATCTGTGCATCAAAGTTTTTGTTTGAACATGTTTTCATTTCTCTAGGGTATATCCCTGGGAGGAGAATTGCTGGGTTTGTTTGTTTGTTTTTTAATTGGAGTATAATTGCCTTACAATATTGTGTTAGTTTCTGCTGTACAACGAAGTGAATCAGCTATATGTATACATATATCCCCTCCCTCTTGGACCACCCTCCTCCGCATCCCACCCCTCTAGGTCATCACAGAGCACCGAGCTGAGCTCCCTGTGTTATACAGCAGGTTCCCACTAACCATCTATTTTACACATGGTAGTACATATGATAGCTGTATATTTAACTCTTCAAGGAACTATATCTATATCATGATCACAGCAGTGGTTACACGCTGTATACATTTGTCAGAACTCACGGAATTAAGACACTCAAATTTGGTCAATCTTATTGCATGTAAATTATAACGCAATAAAGTTAATTTTTAAAGCAGAAAACAAAAAAGTTGGGATCAACCAGGAAAAAAGATCATAATTAATCCTGAATTACACACTTGACTGATGCACAATTCTCAAATTAACAGGACGCTGCCAAACCTCCATTCACTGCGTGCTATGTAGACCAACCCAAGTCCAGTCTCCTGTGCCCATTTAAGAAGGTGTGACAGGAACACAGGCATTCAAGAGAAAAGGCCTGGGTTTCACTCCTGGAGGCATCACCTACCACCAGAGGGGTGTGTGGTATCCCTCCAAACCCCCTCTGCTTCAAGGATCTTCCACCTCCACTTGGTGCCTCTCTGTGAGCATTTCAGGGTTTTCCTTTCTTCTGCTTTCCATCCTTCCAGGATTCCTCATAGTTTATGGTCGCTGAGAAGATTTCTACTTGTCTTTGAATGTGTGTGTGCGTGCGTGTGTGCGTGTGCGTTTTCTAGGTCTGCAGCAGAACACTGTGTGCTTAGTCTACCACCTTGTATCTCTCAAAGTTCAGTCTCCTGATCTAGAAATTATAATATAATCTTCTCCTCTCAATTTTGTTGGAAGAACCAAATACTATAATGATGTAAAAGAACTGTGTAAATGGAAAGCCAACAAAAGGCCTGTAATTAAAGCCAATGTGTTCTCTACAGTGAGTTAAAAATGAAACATGAAATTTCCTATTAGGAATTTAACTTTTCTTAAACACAGATGTAGAGAACAAACATATGGACACCAAGTGGGTAAAGTGGGAGGGGTTGGGGGGGAATGAATTGGGAGATTGGGATTGCCATATATACATTACTAATAAGAAAAAAAAATCAAATTGTACACTTTAAATATATGCAGTTTATTGTATGTCAGTTGTAGCTCAATAAAAGTTCTTAAAAAAAAAGGAATTTAACTCTTTTTTACTAACAAATTTTTCTTGTCTACATATGTTCTACTTGATGTCTCCCACTTTTCCAGGAAAATCCCACAGTATATTGACCCAGAAAGACAAATTAAATTAGTGCTAGATTTTTAGAAAGAAGGATAACTAGGTAGCTAGCTGAATGATAGATAGGTAGGTAGATGATAGATAGATGATAGATAGATAGATAGATAGATAGATAGATAGATAGATAGATACATAGATAGATAGATAGATAGATAGATAGACAGACAAATGGTAGATAGATAGATAAATAGATGATAGATAGAGAGACAGAGAGATAGGAAAAAGTTGTTTATTTTCCAAAGCTTTTAAAGGAATATTACATATACTTGCATGTGTTTTTATTTTAAAATGATGAAACTGAAGTCCTCCCCCTGAGTGGTCGTCTAAAACTTTGCTTTAAAATACAAATGGAAAGGGATGAGATGGAGCTATATGTAATGAGGTGGATAGACCTAGAGTCTGTCATACAGAGTGAAGTAAGTCAAAAAGAGAAAGACAAATATTGTATGCTAACTCACATATATGGAATCTAAAAATGGTACTGATGAACTCAGTGACAAGACAAGAACAAGGACGCAGATGCAGAGAATGGACTGGAGAACTCGAGGTTTGAGGGGGGCAGGGGGTGAAGGGGGAGCTGAGATGAAGGGAGAGAGCAGCACAGACATATATATACTACCAACTGTAAAATAGATAGCCAGTGGGAAGTTGTTGTATAACAAAGGGAATTCAACTCGAGGATGGAAGGTGCCTTAGAGGAGTGGGACGGGGAGGGTGGGGGGGGACTCGAGGAAGGGTGGGGGGGGAGTCGACGGAGGGAGGGAATAAGGGGATATGTGTATAAAAGCAGATGATTGAACTTGGTTTACCCCCAAAAAAATAATAAATAAATAAATAAATAATTTTAAAAAATACAAATGGAAATACATCTGTCATCTTTTCTCCACCATATAACTCAGATTCAAAATTCTCAGAAGCACATTTAGCTTCTCTCAGCAAATAGAAGTGAATTCTCTGCTCCCAGTTGTACAAAATTGCACCACAAACACTCACCTGATGGTGTCTGCTCAGTCACACCTAAAGTTGCCTGGCCAGAGGTTTTCTCAGGACAAGAGAAAGTGCCAGAGGAGAAAGGACTGGCAGGGAGCCAACGCCAGACACAGAGACAAGAACGACCGTGTGGGCAGACCAGAGTCACCCTTGCCCCACGCCAAAGTATGGGTTCCCAAGGACACTAACCATTTTAAATGTTAACAAGTAAAACTTGTCATCTTTGCACAAAAGCGTGCCAAGATCAGGTCTAAATGCCAACCATATTTAGCTAACAAAGGGAAGGCTGAACCTGGCCAGAACTATCAAACACGAAAAACCAATTCGCAATCATTTCAACATTCCAGCAGATGCTGGACAGCGCCCACAACCAGGAGAAAAAAAACATGGTTAGTAACTCACACCTCTGCCCCACTTGCCCGGGCGGTTGAGCCCAACAAGCTGAAGAGAGAGGGCAGCTGTGACCAAGACATTTGCTCACAGGGCTTCCCATGCAATAGAGACGCATGTGAAGATCAAGTAATAGAGAGTGACATTCCTTACGTTGTGTCAGTTTTAAAATCCAGCGAGATGGAGATATAGATGTCAGCTCTGAGGACAGGCCGGCTTCAAAGCCCAGGGACATCACACTGCCAGCACCTGTCCGCTCAGCAGGTTGTGTGCCTCCAAGTGGAGGAATATGCATGATTGCGCCCCAGCCTCTCCTTTGCGGGCTGCAGTGGCCGTAAAGGGGCACCTCCCTTCGCTCTGCGCCAGCACACAGAGAGCAGTCAGGAGAGACGGCTTCTAATTATTTGATGCAGATGGTCACCTCATTAGCATATACGCCACGTAGCCCGTTACAGGGTGTCACTGTGCCTACCAACCCCTCCTCCTGGACAAGCCTTCGGGCTTTCAGGCAATATATTTTAAGAAAAGAAAAGCCTCTCTCACCACCCTGGAGGCCCATTTTGTGAGACAGGCAGAGGTGTTTCAGGAACCCCAAGACAAGTTCCTGGGTTTGTGTGACTTCAGACCCAGATGTGGATGTGTAGCTCACCCATCCCTAAACGAGGTCATCAAGGTGCGTGGAACTTGTCATCCGAACTGGTAGCTTTCTCAGCCCTGGATCCAGTGGGTTTAGACTGTGTGAAATGTAGCAGGTTCTGAATTGTAGAAATGGGCTCTCATTAATAACACTGAGCTAAGACTCATCTTGAAAACTCATCAGCACAAAAAAAGGAAACCAGGTGCCCTGGAAGGGCTGGACATTCAGGTCTCCAAATTCTAAAGTGAGAAGGGGGACTTCCCTGGTGGTCCAGTGGTTAAGACCCCGCACTTCCACGGCAGGGTACACAAGTTCGATTCTGGTTGGGAAACTAAGATCCTGCATGCCATGTGGCATGGCCTAAATAAATCAATAAATAAACAAATAAAGTGAGAAGAGAACTTAAGAGACACACCAGGCCAGTGATTTTTCAAACATATTTGAATAGCACAATTCATTTGCAGATAACACCTTTGAGTAATAACACCTGTGTACAGAACAGATAATGCCTGTGCACAGAAAAGGAAAAGCAAAATGGCTTTGAAGGAGGGTTTGGGGCCTAGAGATCAGGAGGCAACAGGAGAACCCTCAGAGGAAACCTCGGTCTGCTCAGGGCACAATTTAGAAAACACTGATCAGAGATGCTCTTATTGTGGACAAGAAACGGGGTCCCAGGGAGAAAACCTCGTGGCCTGTAATCTAGTCTCGCTCTTCCTCTGCCAGGCAGGCCCTCCAAACCGACCCACGGACTCGGAAATGTTCCTAACAAAAGTGTGATTCGGCTCTCGCTGGGCCCTGAATCCTCTCATACATACAGAATGGGGTCCCCACTGAGGGGTTACAACATAACAGATCATCCGGCAAGCCTGCGAAGCCCCTCAGAAAGACACCTTAACCTCACCACCTGCCCTGCCTTCCAGCTCCGGGCCGCCAGGAGCACACACACCCAGCCCATGCTACAATTTTTGTGGCACACTTATAAGCAGGTCCCGCCTCCCCAGGGAAAAAGAACTGGGGAGGCAGTCACCTGAACCCAATTAACAAGGACAGACAATCTGTAAGAATATACAGCCCCCCCGCTCCTTCCTGCCCTGCTCTCGGCAGGATTGCGCTGCCTGAGTTATCTAAATAATTGCACTTTGCCTGACCTTCCATAGATGCAGCCAAAAAAAATCATTCCTATTCACAAACAGAAATGTCCTCAGATTCTTATCTATCTTCTGTGCATTCTAAAGTCTTTTAACAAAAACTCGCACCATTCTTAAAAAGTGCCAGCTATCTGGAAAGCATATCTTAATCTTGGAGTACAAGGTTGATTTATATTCCTGGGTGATCATGACTAAGATACCGTAGCCCCATTTATTTAATGGTTCACATAAGGCTCCTCGCTCAACACAGTCACCATGCATCTTTCCACCAGTCAAGTCAACATCAGTGTCTTTTTAAAAACACAGTAAATCTCTTTGAGTGGGACTCGAGGCTGGAATCATTCAATTTGTGTTCAACTAAACTGTCTTATCTCCTTGTGTGCCAGGCTGTCCCTGGCATGTCTGGAACTGCATTGGGCATGGCCTGGGATGCCAGCGCATAGAGGCAGCAAACAGGAGCATTCAAGCAAGACAGACAGGCTCTCTCTGGTTCTCCCACTACTGGGATCCCAGTGATGACAGACAGGAAAGGGTCACGTGATCGTTACTCTAAAACTAAGGCTGTTCCTCCCATATAGAGACAGACCGCGGCCTGAGCACAGACCTATTAATTTCAAAAAGGAAGAGACAGCTGCACATATGCTGCCTGTGAGTGATCTTAGGCAGAGCTTCCCAAATACCGGGGAAAATATTTCTGCCGGGAACTTTTTTAAGAATAGCAATTTTCCTGCCATTTTAATGCTTTTTTTTTTCATTCATTCATTCTATCCTCTGACATATATTGAACACCTACTACGTGCAGGCATCATCGTGCACATGGACACATTTACTCATTCCCTCGTTCATTCATTTCACAACCAAGTACCGAACAAATATTAGTGTCAAGAACCCTGCCAGGTGCTGGGTACAGACAGCACCCTCTCCTGGACAATGTCAAGGGCATTAGTGCAGAGTCAATGGCTGCTTAGTGCCAAGCTTTTGCCAAGAGCTCCATGGCCATTGTCTCATTCGTGGTTCACAGCAATCCTGGGTCCGTTTTACAGATGAGAAGACTAAGGACCCAGAAAATTGAAGGCACCATCCCTGGACTTTCTAATTTCAAAGCTGAAATTCCTTCCAGCTCACTGATGACTAGAGCACAAGAGGAAAAGGAATGTACTATAAGAGAAATATAAAGAAAAACACTATAGCACCATCCTTTCCATCCAAAGACGGCATGTGGTTATCATATGATATCACTCATATGTGGAATCGAATTTTAAGAAATGATACAAATGAACTTATTTACAGAATAGAAACAGGCTCACAGATTTCAAAAACACACTTACGGTTACCAAAGGGGAAATGTGGCAGGGAGGGATAAATCAGGAGCTTGGGATGAACATACACACACTACTATATATAAACTAGGTAACCAGCAAGGACCTACTGGATAGCACAGGGAACTCTACACAATATTCTGTAATAATCTATATGGGGAAAATCTGAAAAAGAATGAAGATGTATATATTATAACTGAATCACTTTGCTGTACACCTGAAACTAACACAACATTGTAAATCAACTATACTCCAATAAAACTTAAAATATATATGCTATACATATACATATATATATAAAGAAAGGACCACCCGCCCCCCCAAAAAAAGATGGCATGTGGTTTAACAGACATAAGTGATGTGGGAAAAGGAGGTTTGGCAATTTCTCAAAAAGTTAAACATAATTACCATATGACCAAGCAATCCCACTCCTAGGAGTATACCCAGAGAAATGAAAACATTTCTTTATTTAAAGGTGTGTCCAGGGAATTCCCTCCTGGTCCAGTGGGTAAGACTCCGAGCTCCCAATGCAGGGGGCTGGGTTTGATCCCTAGTCTGGGAATTAGATCCTGGATTCATGCCAAAACTAAGAGTTCACATGCCACAACTAAGAAGCCCGCATGCTGCAACTAAGACCCGGCACAGCCAAAATAAATGAATAAATATTAAAAAAAACAACAAAAAAAAGACGTGTCATGAATGTCCATAGCAGGACTATCTATAATAGCCCCCAAAGTGGAAACAACCCAAACGTTCATCAAATGCTGAACGGATACAAAATGTGATATGTCCAGCCAATGGAATATTTTTCATCCATAAAAAAGAATGAAGTACTGATACATCCCACAAGATGGATGAAACTTGAAAACATTGTGCTGAGTGAAAGAAGCCAGACAAAAAAGGCTAGCTATGCTATAATTCTATTTACATGAAATGTGCAGAGTAGGGCAAATTATCCACAGAGACAGAAAGTAGATTAGTGGTTGCCAGCGGCTGGGAGGAAGGGGTAAGGAAGAGTAACTGCTCATGGGTACAGGGTTTCTTTGGGGGTGATGAAAAGGTTCTACAGTTAGTGGTTTTGGTTGCACAATCTCAGGAATATATTAAAAACCACTGAATTGTACACTTTAAAATGGTGACTTCTATGATATGTAAATGATATCTCAGTTTAAAGAGAGAGAGAGAATAGGCTACAATGAGTCAAGGTGCTGGTGAGGATTCTGCTTCCTCCTCCCATCTCAGCCCGAGAAGAACTTCACTACAGGGCCCCGCTGCCAGCTCCTGTTGCTTCAGCTGTTCACAGCAGGCGATGGAAGTCACTTTGGGGGGAGTGTCCCCCGTCCCAGTGCAGAGACCCTGGGAGAGCAGCCCTTGGCAGGGTTAGGAAGCAGGTGACGTTTATCTCCGGCTTTCAGCTGTCCTTTCCCTGAGCCAGCCCTGAACCGAGTGTCAGCAGACTTTGGCCCTGAGCTCAGCCCAGATGCTAACTTGCCTTTGACTTCACACAAGCCTAAGTGGCCGTTTGAATGCGCTCATTCTTCCAATTTTTTGCCTTAAATAAATGAATGGGGAAGCGGAAGGGGTCATCCTTATCCATGCTTCTTCTCTTCTTATACAATGGCAGCTGCCTATTTGACCTTGGCTAAGATTCAAAATGAAGCAAACAGACACTGGGTGTGAGTGAAAACCCACCGGCACTCAGCGCGCCAGTTCTAAGGTGGGACAGCTCAGACCTGGAAACCTCCTGCTGAGGAAATGCACCTCCATCAGGGCACCCGGGAAGCTGAGAAACTCACACCACTCCGGGAGGACCGGTTGGGTGCTTCAATTCATTAAGTCATAGATCTTCTGGGCTGGCATGGTCTTCCAGATCATTTAGCTTAGGCCCCTCATTTTATAAATGAGAAAGCTGAGCCCCAGGCACTTAAAGTCCTCACCCCCGAGTCACAAGCTAATAGAGGCACAACCCCCTTCTCTCCTGCCTCCTGCCCAGGGCTCTTTTTACCCAGCACACTGCTTCTCTAGAGTCATCGCATATTTGTAGATGTCCTGAGCCCAAGATGGCCAAAATACATTTGTCCTAACACCTGCACCTGCATCAAGCCCAACCCTCTCTCAACCCACGGCAGCCCAGACATGAAATTTCATTCATTCAGAGCTTGTTTGCAAGTTCAGAGTATAACTCCGATTACACGAAAGTCAAGAGAAAGCAAGGTGTATCATTTAAGAGAAAATCATTGCTGCACCTAAAGTCTTTATCTTAATTGTGAAAGTCTTAATCCATGAAAACATTCTTCACCATCATCATATCTGTTTCATGGGTTAAGCCTATACTTTTTGAAAAAAATATTGTGACTGTTAGAACTCTTGATCAAAAGTGGAAAAAGTAAACCTCAAACTTGCTTATGAAAAAAAGGGAACCTTATTAGTGCAACAGAGGTAGATTTTAGACAAGGTTTGATCCGAGTTTCCAAAATGTCACCAAAGATTCGGTGTCCCTTTCTCTAGCTCCTGACTCTGCTCTCCTCCATGTTGGCTCCATCCTCATGGAGACTCAGCCCAGTTCCAGAACTTATACACCCTACCTTCAAGCCCAGTGCAGAAGCGTAAACATTCATTTCCCTGAGAGGGCCAACAAATTGAGTCTCACTGCCTCCAACTGGCCCAACAGATATTATTTTTTCTCCTTCCATAGAAATACAGTCTTATTTTCATTCTCTCTGTGATACTGCAGACTAATTAATACAGGACCATGAAACATGGACAAGAATTCTGCTCCCATTTGGCCCATATCTGTCAATAACGATGATTCTTCAGACTGCAGCTTCTAAAGTGTGACTTTCTCGTTCAGTGTGGACACCAAAAACCCATTAAAGAAAAGAAAGAAAGAGAAAAGAAAAAGAAGAACAACCTTACCTGAATCCTCTACAAGGTCCACGCAATATTTTCTTTAGACTCGGAGATTATTCTCTGGAGGTTTGCATTGCTAATTATACACAGTTTGAGGGCTTGGAATTGATCTAGTATGAAAGCAGACTAAAGGCTCCTGCTATCTGGGATGATTCATCAAAGGCAGAAAGTGTGCCGTGTCACCCCCCCCCCGCCCCCCAAGAGGAAATTGCTGGAAAACACATTATTTTTATAGAGTCACTTGGCTCGGCAGATACGTTTGTGTCAGTCAGGGTGAGCCCCAGGGAAAATGAAGCAGGATCCTCACTCTTAGCAATACCTTTTGCCCCCATTTCCTTTTTGGACAAAAGTTTTCTCACCTTTCAGTAGCCTTGACCACTCCCACACCCCCACTAGTGCTCCCGGTTGCCCCCTGGATGCCCAGAATTCCCCTCGTTGGAGCCCAGGTATCCGCTCTCCTGGAAACACTTCATGATCATAATCAGCAAACATTGGTAGAATATCTAGAAGGTGAACACACTGATGCGGTGAGTTGGATATCTGTTACTTTTTTGGCTACCCTGCATCAGCTTCTTTGGGGACCAGGTCTTGGGCTGGTTGAGTAACTAGACATGCTGTCCACAAATCAGATCATTCTCCACTGACCTGATTCTGTCAGAGTCTCAATCAGGCCAGAGCCTGATACCTAGTGTCCTAACAGAACCAGAACCTGTCTTTCTATGACCAAGGAGGCAGAGTCATAGTGATTTCCAGAGTGGTACCTTTATCCATTGCACAGACCCGCCTATGACCCCACCTGGCAGAATGGCCCAGCAATGATTCAGTGCTTGATGGGTAACAACTTATGTGGCCTCCGAATCTAGAGATTGAGGACTATCTGGACAATAAAACCAAAACCAAAGCCAGGAAGTCAACAAACTAAGGGGAAGAAGCAGAGGGCAGAAGCCAGAGCATCCAGGTAAAAGCAGGAGCCAGGATGCCGCATGGAAGGCAGCAGCCACTGCTTCTTGCCCCCACCCAAGTTATCCCCTCTATTCCTCCTGGTCACTAACCTGGTTTCTGAGCACAGCTGACACCAAAATTGGTAAATTAGATGTGTGTAAATGAAAAAATAACTGCAACAAAGACAAGACTCAAAAAATGAATGATACAGGTAGTGAATGATGGGAATTCAGGAAGGAAGAGTTCACTTCTTCCCAGGTAGCTCAGAAAATCCTGCAGGAAAAAGGTAAGAATTGAAGTGGACAGTGAGATAAGGGTGAATTTCAATGGCAGCAAGGATACATTTAAAGCAACAGAATATACATTCACAAAGTCACACAGTCAAGACAGCAGAGGGCCTATTGAAAACACTTTTCCCCAGCCCTTTTTCCAATCAAACTAGACCTCCTATCTCCCATTCCTTGGGGCCCTAATCTCTTTCCTCTGATCTGATAAACTAATCCTTGCTAAGGTGCAAGTGGATTGATGAGTTGCATATTTGCATTTTAATAAGGACCTTCTGGACATAGGGCCTTAAACCAAAGAAATGGCTACAAATACTGGTCATTTCTGGTACTATGATGAATTGGTAGGGGAGAAATTTTATGGTAGGTAAGTCTTCATTTTCCTTCAAGTCACTCTTTTTAATGTGTAGCGCGGGTGCTCACCTCAGGGTTCAGAGTTTAATAAAATTCACTTTGTCTGGTAGGTCACATTTCACCTGGGAATACCAGTGTGCACATACCAGGCACCCAAAGCATAGCTATCTAAGCAAAGTTCACTCACAAATCCCTGGTATTTTCCTGAAAGTTCCATAGGACAAATGATAACTTTACATGGGCCGGAGCTGTCCTTTGTGCCAGGGACTTGTCATCCCTTTTCAGCAGGATGGAAAGTCCCTTAACGACTTTGAAACACTATAAATATAACATGTTGCTTTGGGATTTCTTGATTCTAAATGTTCTCAAGTTTGGGAAATCTTAAGGAGTGGAGATTAAGTAATAAACATAAATCACAAAGGAAATCGTTCCAATTATAAAAAAATCATGCAGGGAGGGTTGGGGGGGAATGAATTGGGAGATTGGGATACCAAATTGTACACTCTAAATATATGCAGTTTATTTTATGTTAAATGTGTCTCAATAAAAGTTCTTAAAAATAAAAATAAAAAACAACGACAAAAAAACAAAAACAAAACAAACAAACAAAAAAAATCATAAGGGACTTCCCTGGTGGCGCAGTGGTTAAGAATCCACCTACCATTGCAGGGGACACGGGTTCAATCCCTGGTCCGGGAAGATCCCACATGCTGTGGAGCAACTAAGCCCGTGTGCCACAACTACTGAGCCCGAGTGCTGCAACTACTGAAGCCACGCACCTAGAGACCATGCTCCACAACAAGAGAAGTCACTGCAATAACGAGCCCTCACACAGCAACAAAGACCCAATGAAGCCAAAAATAAATAAATAAATGAATAATAAACAAATCTTTTTAAAAAATCATAAATAGCAACAAGCTACTTTAATTTTCTTTCTTTCTTTCTTTCTTTTTTTTAAGTAGTAGTAGTAGCATTGCTTTGGAAAGCATGTTTTATCCAGAAGCATAACATGGGAGCTAACTATGATTGTATTTACAATTTTCTTACACTAGCTCACATTTGTTTAATTTAAACACAGGTACTTGTCATCAAACCAAAGTTAAATATTAAGATATCACTGATACTGAACTAAATACATTGGTGACCCACAAAACACACAGGACTCTCAGAGTCCACGGCAGAAGAACACGTGAATTGATTTTTGAGACACGAGAAAACGGTTGGTTTGGCCCCTACCTCAACTTCTTTTGTGACGTGAATGAGTTCTTAACCTTTTTGCACTTTATTATTCCCCTTAGCAAATTGTAAAATGTAGACAATTTCTGGTCAACCACAAAGTAGTATTATAATAGCTTCTTTTTTGAAAACCCAACTAAATACAATGTTTAAAGTATTAATTATTTTGTATTATTTCACCCATTACAAATCAGCTTTAAAATATAAGGGAGTATATACAAGGTTACTTTTTTTAGGCATTCTATAAGGACTTTAAAACCAAAGGATATAATTAAATATATAATTAACTTTTACCACATCCATAGGATAGAAAAATTAGCCTCCTCCAGTGGCCTTTGTTGGAATATTGATTAAAGTTGAGCCCCCAAATGGCTGTTGTTGGCTACAAAGGAGCACCTGATACTACATCAAGGGTCCCTGGTTCTCAACATGGTGATACCTTTAAAGAATTTTTTTTCTTAGTTCCCAGAAGAGCCGTTGTAGGCGTCTTACTTTCTCTGGAGTTTAACATATGCACAATTTCAGACCAAACACATTTCTTCTAAAAACCCACACATCAAAATTGTGCACTGCATCTTAATGCCGTCTGTGCCCCAGTATGTAATTTGTTTGGGGTTTGCTGTTGCTTTTTTGTTGTTGTTGCCTCACTTTGAATAAAGAAATTAACCAATGGATGCCTGAGGACACGCAGCACATGTTCAGGGTTTGTGACACAGGAGGGTATAAAAGCAAGGATGGTAATATCTGCTAATAGAACTTCCCATCCCATAGGGGGTTTTCATTTCTTTTGTTTGCACAATTTAAATCGGCAAAGCTACCCCTTTAAATGACACGAACCTTTTGTCCCGATGAGATTTCAGTTATCAGGCCACAGTCTGTCAGTTTGAAACCATTTCCTTCCCAATTAGCTTGCAGTTGGGTGGTGTGTCCTGCTGTTTTGCGGTTTCTCTACCTTCATTTGACCTTCAGCATCGTCTGCAGTGCTCTCTGCTTTAGCACCAAAAATCACAACCAATGCACAGAGACACCTGGTGTGTTTGCTCAAGAATTTTGTGCTTGAAACCTTACAGCAAGAGAGGACTGGGGGACTGTGGTTTGTCTGTAGTTGAAGTTTTTCTCGGTGACCAGGATACTTTCTCTTCCTGGGCCTCCAGGGAATGAAAACCCAGGAAAATCTCCTAGCCATTTCAGGCATTAACAGCAGTGCATGGGAAAAACACATTTATCGACAGATTCTATCTCTTCTTAACCCTTATCTTGTTTATACTGAGATTTGGGCTGTCTATTTCCCCTGAAGCCAATCCTCTCTAGCTATTCCCCTCTCCCTTCCTTCCTGTTCCGAAATGATTGCCTGCAGACAGAATACAACGACCTAAACAACCTTCTCAAACTCTTCTCTCCCTTTACCACCACCATCCGATTCTAAAATACACCTGACAAAGTTGCTAAGAGAGTCAATCTGAAAAGTTCTCATCACAAGAAAAAAAAATTTTTTTTGTAACTTTGGTGGCAGACAGATGGTAACTCAACTTGTGGTGATCATTTTGCAGTATATACAAATATTGAATCATTAAGTTGTACACCTGAAACTAACATAATGTTATTGTCAATTATACTTCAATAAAATAGAATAAAACTGGACAGCATAGAATAACAACATAAGTGGGAAAAAAATCAATGAATCCAGTGCAAACACCCCATCTGTCCAAAAAGATCCCAGAGCTAATGCAAAACGACCAGCTCACCCAGCACCTCTGCAGTTTGAGGTAGAATCTTCTACCAGTATCAATTGCTACATCTGAGAAGAGTCAAGAGCGTGATCAAGGAAAGCTTTCAGTCAAAATATAAAAGAGAGACCTGCTTCCATGAGTATACGGGGATATCATTAAGGTGCTAGAGGGGATGTAGGAAATATTATAGGATCACTTTAAAAAAAATTAAGTACAATCTTTACCTTAAAGCTTTGAAAAATGTCTCTACTTCTAAACAAAACAGAAATTTGTTTAGAAGAAATTTGTTTGTCTTTTTGAAATTTCAAAAAGACCTAAGACCTTAAATATCACTTGTTTCAGCCTTGGTGTTCTACAAGAGAGGAAACCAAGGCCCCCCAAAATCAAGGTAGCCAGTCAAGATGAGTGAAATGACCCCGCAGCCCAGCCACACAACTAAGTGCAAAGGGCAGCTCTCCTCACTCCTGGCTCAAAGTTGTTTTCTGTTTGTTTGTTTGCTTGTTTTTATCTTCTGGGTTTTTTGTTTGTTTGTTTTTAATTGTTCTGTGGGATACAGAAAAGAGACGTTTAAGTCTTCAAAATTGTTTATTCTGCATTTTATTGGGCGTCTGCCTCTTTTGACATTTAAATCATCAACCTTTCTCTGGGTGAACACTCTGAAAAGGAAGAGAGATTGCAATCCGGCCTGAGACGTTTGACAAAGAAGTAAAGCTAAGAAATGTCACAAGGGTTAAAGCTGAGCATCCAGGCTACACAAAGAAGCCCTAAGTGAGCTTATTGTCCTGGGAGCCGAAGCCTGAAAATCGGTACTGCCCCGAGCACTTCCATCTGTCAATCAGAAAACATTAGGGCGGGAACTTAGAAAGCTGAAGTGATGAGTTTCCAAGTGAGCTGTACAGAATATCTACTATAACCCGTGTTAGAGCACGATTTATCAGTCCATCATAACCATCATCGTTGCTGTCAACATCACTGTTCTCCCCGACACCCACCAGAATGAATGGCTACCTTCTAAAAGACAGATAACACCAAACACTGGCAAGAAACTGGAGCGACCGGAATTATCACACGTTGTTGGAGAACAATAGAATGGGGCAACCGCTTTGAAAAAAGGTCTGACAGTTCTTCATAAAACTAAACATACATCTACCCTGTGGCCCAGCAATGCTTCTCCCAGGCATTTACCCGAGAGCAACACAAACACATCCATAAAAAGAGCTGTACGAGAATATTCAGAGCAGCTTTATTCATGAAGTCTAAAAATTAAGGAAAGCCCATCTGCGGGAAAATGGCTAAACGAAGTATAGCATAGTCGTACAAGGAAATCCCACTCAGCTACAGAAAGGAACATGTTACTGATATGCACCGCAACATGGACCACTCTCTAAAACATTAGTGAGTGGAAGGAGCCTCACACAAGAATGTACTGGTGGGAGAATCCGAATAGCGGTTGTCTCTGCCCGTGGGGGAGGGGAGGCAGGAAGTGACTGGGAAGAGATATGAGGGAACTTTCTGAGGCGGTGGTAATATTTTATATCTTGAGGGGAGTTTGGGTCACACAGATATCTGTATTTATCAAAGTGCAGCAAATGTGCACTCAGGATCTAGGCATTGCATGGCATATATATCTTACATCAAAAGGAAAGAGACATAAACAAATACTAAACTTTAATTAAATATGTGTGTTATGAAGTATTTAGGGAAGAGTATACTGATGTCTGCTGTTTACTTTGAAATGCCTCAAACTCACAGACTCATAGATAATAGAGGGATGGATAGATCACAGATGGATAGATAGAGATAGATGATACATAGATAGATGATAGATGATAGATAAATGATAAAAACAAGTATAGTAAAATATTTATGGCAGAATGTAGGTGGTATGTATACAAGTGATCACTATAAAATTTTTTGAATTTTGTTGTATTACAAAAAGTTTTATAATGAAACATGGGAGACAATCCTTTGAGACTTAGGACTGTGCTCAATCTGTATGAGCATATTTCTCTCTCTTTCACACACATACTACCTTGTGCTCTAGGAGTCTCCAGTCCCAGGTGTAAAGTTTACTACTTTGAACTCTAAGGGTCCTTTGAGCACGCACAGGAGGAAGTAGGGTGGCCCTGCGGCACAGTGGTGCCCTCTGACCAGTTTGGGCTTGCGACCTGGATCTACTACTTAGAAGAACTTGTCTAAGCTCTCTCTCCATCTTTAAAATGGCTCGTCATCACCCACCTGTGCGAGTTGGGATGAAGGTCAGAGAGGACCATGTAAAGCATCATCTGGTCCCTGACCCTACAAAGTGCTCACCATATGGACCTCTCATCAGGTTGGCTGCTGAACAAGTAATGCTCTATTTAGTTTGACGACAGGTTACCTTCAACATTCTAGATAGTTCTTCATTTAGGGAGAACGAGGCTTGAGAAATGCCCTATTTGGAAACACACTATTTCAACATCCGAACTTCCTTCAGAGCTTTTCAGGTGCAGCAATCTGGCAGCGGTGTGGGGCTCAGATGAGAAGGAATGTCTGTGTGCTTCTTACATAGCACAGCACTACGTAAATCAAAGCAGACAAAACAATGTCATCAAGCCGGGGGCGGTCTGGGCACTAGTGTTCCTTGTTGGGTTTTGTAACTTTTCTAGTTTTAAACACACACACAGGCATATGCATATCATTGCCTTCACAGTATTGGAAGGATGTCTTGAAGGGCAGGCTAAGCCCTCTTATCCATTTGCTCTCTTCTTTTCTCCTTCAGACCTGCGGCCCTTCATCCCTCCTCAGAGTAACTACTTCATCAGCATTTCCTTTGCTAGCACAGGGCCCTGACTTGCTAAACAATAAGTGCTCTGTTTCTCACAACTGTGCTCCTGCCAAAAAAAAAAAGAAGCCCTTTATACCATGCCAAGGTTAAAACCTTCACCTCGTTTTACTCAAAATGCCTATGTTTTGACATTATGAATTCTTGGAGGAAACCATAACCGAGCTAGTCCAAATTGTATACAGTCATGATATCTATATGACACTTTTTGAGGAACTATATTGAAAAAATGTTGTCCCTGGAGACTCTGCTGCCATCCTCCCTTCTGTAAAGCCAGAGCACCCTCAAGCAACAAAGCCTGGCGTATTGGCAATCATAGACAAAGCCACCAGCATGCTCTGATTAACCCTCTTTGCCTGGCAAGAACATTCCCTTGGCAGTTTCATAAACAGAGCACATTGCTTCAAGACCACTGCCTCTGATTGAAGGATTTTGATTATGGTTTCAAAGGACAGCCCAGAATAAGGAAATCCGAGAATTGAGAACCGAGGTAACTTGAGATTGCCAACCAGAATAGGTGACTTACCAGATGAATATAAGGCTGCATGTTACATGAGGGTGTAGCTGGCCCTCTCTAGAGGAGACCCTGTACACTATTGTCCAAGTTCAAGGGTGGGCCTGCGTTATCCTCTCTGCTGGGGAGCTGAACTGTAAGCAGACATCATACTTGACTCCACTGTACCCAGCCCACCTCCTGGCACATAGAAAGTCTTTGATAAAAGTGGATTAGACAAAATGATGAGGCTTCAGGATGGAGGCAGGATGGTGCTGTGTTTGCATGCACAGAATCTGGAGGTTTCTAGGTTCAAATCCTGGCTCTGCTACTTACTAGCTATGGAAACTGGGACATGCTACTCAACCTCTTGGTTCCTACAAGTATACAGCCAGGGGGCAAGATTACTATCTGCTCCAGTGTCCAGAACATCCCCCTTCCCCCCACTCCGTTTATTCCTCACATACCTGAGGTGCTGACCTATCACACCAACTCGGAGCTCATGAATCTGTAAGCCGAATCTTGATGCCCACCACTCACCCTTCCTGCCCGGTGATTTGTGTGCGTATGTGTGTTATCCTTGGATATCAGGCCTTGGATTTCTCTAGACTGCACATGAGCTGATCCTTTGCCTCCCAGCTCCTCCACTGCCCAGTATAAACTCCCTCCTGGAGGCTGATTCTCTCAGAAACAACAACTAGCACGGGGCTGCCACGGAGCAGGCACTCAGGAACCCCCGGGGGGGAATGAAGGAATGCGTTTGGGGTAACACTGGTGCCTGTTTCCTGAGCTCCCATCCATTCAGAGGGGCTGCACCAGCACCAACACACTTCACCTCCCTCCCCGCTCTCTCTCATCCTCACCAGGAAAGAACAGCTAAAGGATCACACTGGGAAACTCGGGAAATCATCTGGCCCTGGGGACTCAGCCCCTCACTCCCTGCCATCTGGTGAAAGGGTCTGCCTGTCGACGCAGGCCAGCATTTTTTCCGGAGATGACTGTGCTGGGTGGGTAAGTTTGACAGACCCTGGGTTTCAGGATTTGCAAGCCCATTTGCCCACAGAATAAAGCCATGCTCTCCCAGGTCAGCTTCATCTGGATCCCAACACCTACTCAGCAGTCAAGAGAAGGAAGACTTCTTCAGCTCCACTCTGAAAATTACAGTGGCCAGGAATGCACTAACATACAAAGAGAGCTCTTTTTCTTTATAACTTCACGGCAAAATGACCTACAATTATTCATTTTTAAGGGATGACTTCATCTGTTAATTACATTAATTATGCTCATTCTAAATTGGCCAATTGGAGGACTAAGACCAAGATGTGAGTCTTTTGGCTTTCATTTCTTGATTAAACCTCTGGACCAAGCACACATCCTCCCTGTTTATATTGTACAAAGGAGTAGAGTGCTTCCTGTAGATGTCACAGGAGGAAGACAAGAGGGAGGTGTTGCCATTGTGTTTAACTCAATAAGGAAGAATGTGATGGGATCAAACAAGTCTGCAAAATCCGCGAAGTATACTCCCTGGAACACGTCCCTGCTGTCCCTCCCGCACCCTACCTGGGACACGTGCTTGAGAGTAAAATCAAGGCGTGGGTTTAGAGAGGAAGGACTGATCTTTCCACAATTAACATGTCTCTGAAATTTATTTGCCTTCTCTAAGGATCATTGCCCCTGCAAGAACCCCGGAACACATAAGCTCTTCCCTGGAGAAGCGGTTCTTAAACTCTTTGGTCTTGGGACCCCTTTACATTCTTCACAATATTGAGAACCACAAAGAGTTTTAGCTTATCTGAGTGATATCCAGCTATACTGACTATATTAGAAATTCAGACAGAAAATTTATAAGTATTCATGCAGTAGTTTATTTTAAAAGAGTAAAGCTATGACATGTTAACATAAATGACACTAAATAACAGAAATAGCATTTTTTAAATTTTATTTTGAAAAACCATATTTTCCAAAACAAAAAATCAATGAGAAGAATAATTGTTTTACATTTTTATAAATACCTTTAACGTCTGTCAATAAAAGCTAGACAGTCTAGGAAGCTGGCCACATTTTCTCCTTCTGGCTGCCGTGAAATTCCAGTAAAAGTGGGAATTAATCATGAAAAAAAAAAAATATAGCTAGATTTTTGTATCTGCCTCTGCATTCAATTTGTTGCAGTATGTTGTTTTAACTGATGTACTTAAAGAAAATCCAGCCTCACACAGAGAGGTCACTGGAAAAGGGAATTTCTCTTAGATCCTCAAGAGGGTTTCAGAGAACTTCAGAGGCTCCAGAGAATCCCTACACCAGTGGACAATTTTGTTTGTTTGTTTGTTTGTTTGTTACATCTTTTTTGCAGTATAATTGCTTCACAGTGGTGTGTTAGTTTCTGCTGTACAACAAAGTGAATCAGCTATTTGTATACCTATATCCCCACCCCACAAGCCTCCCTCCTATCCTCCCCATGCCACCCCTGTAGGTCGTCACAAAGCACCAAGCTAATCTCCCTGTGCTGTACAGCAGCTTCCCACTAGCCATCTATTTTACACATGGTAGTGTATATATGTCAATGCTACTCTTGCAATTCGTCCCACCCTCCCCTTCCCCTCTTGTTCTCTATGTCTGCATCTCTAATTCCTGCCCTGCCACTAGGTTTATCAGCACCATTTTTCTAGATTCTGTATATATGCATTAATTTACAGTATTTGTTTTTTTCTCTCTGACTTACTCCACTCTATATGACAGTCTCTAGTTCCATCCACGTCTCTACAAATGACTCAATTTCATTCCTTTTTATGACTGAGTAATATTCCACTGTATATATGTGCCCTATCTTCTTTATCCATTCATCTGTCAGTGGACATTTAAGTTGCTTCCATGTCCTGGCTATTGTAAGTAGTGCTGCAGTGAACATTCCAGCCGACTCTTGAAGTCATAAAGGAGAGGACTGAGGCAGGGTTCTCTCTCCCACCATCTCTCCTTTGCACCGTACTCTTTGAGCTCCATCGCTTTTTGCTTTGCCCTCTTCCTTCTCAAATGCAGGTAATGAGAAAAAGTCATATCTGAGGGTGTTTTCCACGTGGAGGCCTTCCCAGCCCATCTACTGCTAGACTGCCAAGCAGAGCGTAGGTAGAACTAAACCAGCACTTTGCCTGGAACTTTCTCCGCAATGAACATCTCCTCAGAATCAAGGGCAACAGCAGGCAGCATGTTGCATATTCAACCATCCATATCCAGGCTTTGTCTTTCCATCAAAAATGTCATTTCTTCTCCTCATCTGCTTTTCCTCTCTTAGTATCACCCAGCAGTCTCCCCAGATGTGCCTATGCCACATGTGATTTTACAACATCTAAGAACCCCTGGATGAGACTCATCTGAAGAGGTCAAGAAGGTTCCCCAGAATGATATACAGAAACCATCCTGGGAGATGTTAAGCAGAAGCAAAGGTCAAGGATCCAGAAGGAGAAATAAGGAAGCCGTGTGTGTGTGTGTGTGTGTGTGTGTGTGTGAGAGAGAGAGAGAGAATTTTTCATGTGTTCCATTCTAATTTCAAGGGAATTTTCTTGAAAATATTAATTTTTTAATAGGAAATATTTGGGGCCCAGAGTGGGAATAACACTCCGGTTAAGAATTATAATATCCATGGCAGGGACCATTCCATCTTATAAATAAGCAATCTGTATTTATTTTCCAGATAACACTTGCCAAAACTGGCCAATGGACAGCCAAGTCATGTGGATTTTTCACCAGTGTCTTCTAACCTTAGAGTGGGTGTCTATGTCTGTTGGAGGTTATTACTGATTACCATAGACCTGAGGATACTTGGCTTTCCCTTTTTATTGAATATTTAGCTGAATGACTAAAAGATACTTGTTCAAATATCTCACACAAGGCAATCAGCTCCTGCCTCAAATTCTCAAATTCTCTATATAGTGTGATTGCTGAACTAGCAGAAGTGCATGTGTACCAGCTCACAGCAGTGATTTTAAGGATGCACGTGCCTCAGCCCCTGACCTTGATCAAACTTTGAAGTGTGTGTGCTCACATAGACCTCCAGCCACACATCCTTGCTCTCTCCAAAGAAGAGGAAGTAGCTTTCCTCCCCCTGCACCCATTCATCCCAATCCTGCTAGAATGTCTCTCATTCATTTCCTTTTCTTCAGAGCCCAGAAGCTTTAATCTATATAAAGAATTGCTTAGGAAAAAAAAAAAAAAAGAATTGCTTAGGGACACTCTCCCCAGTGTCTGTCACAGAAAGAAGCTTTTAAACTCTCAGTAAACTGTGAAAAGGCCGGGCATAGGAGGGTGGAGCTAATTCTGTCACCTTTCACCGCTGCCAAGTTCAATCACTGAAGAGAATATTATCAACCCCAAAGAGGAATTCTCTCTCTCTCATCCCCTCCCTCTTCTTCTCTAGCTGCAAGTCATCAGAATTAAACCCTTCTTCAAAAAAAATAAAAAATAAAAAATAAAAAAAATAAAAATAAACCCTTCTTCATCCTGGTTTGTGGGTAAAAGATGTACATTACACATACCTGGATGCAGGTATAAATGTGCAAGCATTCCAATTATTTTTTCTATTACATCCTACTCAGACGCCAGGGGCCCCGGAGTCCCTGTGCCTCTGGGAAGCCCTTAGTAGCCAGACCCATGCCCTCCAGGAGAGGAGAACAGCCCCTCCTGCAGCCCTGCTCTCCACCTACCATGTGATACCTCATTAGAAGGGCATTCAAAGAGGGACATTAGCTGACAGGGCTCTTGGAAGAATTTTTTTCCATTCCCATAAGAGTATTTTCCCAAAGGGAAATTCCAATCACTGCCTCGGTTTTTTTAGTGCTTTCACTTTAGTTTGCAGCTACCTCTTTGCAGGAAATCAATCAACAAATATTTAATCAGCACCTACTATGCATCTATCACTTGGAGAGACTCCGAGTGAAAAACAAAGGGGACTAAAGCATAATCTTCACCTTGAAGGAGACCGTGACTTATCTAGGAAGAAAAAGCTAACACAAAACAATTAAATGCTACACCGGGTGGATCTAAATAAGGGAGAGAGTAGTAGGAAACTATATCCTAGAAGAGATAAAATTTGTCTCAGGGCTTGAAAGATGTATAGGATTTAAACAAGCAGAGGAGAGAGGTCACTAAAAGCAAGAGAAGATTGTATAATTAGGGGCACTAAGAAGACTGTACCAATTAGGAAGAAGATAACACCCCAGGAAGTCTTGGGAAATAGGGTGATTAGAGACCAGAGGGTGGAAAGTCAGAGACTTCGGTAAAATTGAATACAATCTTGGCATTTGCTGCATTCGTAATTTTAAATTTTCCCTTAGATACTTTTCCTGGAAAACAGGGCATATTATCACTAGGTGTGGTGGCTGAGATTTTTGGAATGATGTGATGTACACTTTACCTGAAATTCCATTTAGAGCTACGAACACTGTCCTTTAAAAAAAAAAAGGCATTATTAAAACAATCGAACTGCAAAGAGTAAAGACATTCATTTTAATGATTCTTTAGGGCAATTGTTTTCACCCTGGCTCTTACAGCCCTCGGATTCCACAGGCCTCAGGGGCAGCCTTGGGAGATGAGACAGAGATAAGGCAATGAGGACCTGGATGCCGGAGAGCAAGCAGGCGGAGAGCAAGCAGGCTTTGATTCCCTTGTTATCCGGTTTCCATTTAGGATTTTCAAACAAACATATAAATAAACCCCTAACGCAAAGAAATCTCTGGTGACCAGTCATCTGTGTGTCATCAAAAATACTTATCAATGTATTGGAGTTGAATTCTTTTAAGGAAACACACACACACAAACACACACTGTAAGCATGATATCATTGATGGGTTCATTGTCTTGCTTCTCAAGAACTTGTTGAGCACCTGCTGTGTACTCTGCACCTACTAGTCAGCATCACATAAGGGGAGAAGCCAGATCGGTGGACTTCAGCCTTGAATGCCAGGGTAAGGAAACGGATGTAAGGGGACCGATGACACCACCGAGCACTTCCTATGTGCTGAGCACTTCCTATGTGCCTAGCACTGTGCACGATGTAATTATCTAATTTAATTTTTGCCACAATGTCACAAGATACTATTTTTTTACACCTTTATTGGAGTATAATTGCTTTACAATGTTGTGTTACTTTCTGTTGTACAACAAAGTGAATCAGCTGTATTTATACATATATCCCCTCCCTCTTGAGCTTCCCTACTACCCTCCCTATCCCACCCCTCTATGTTGTCACAAAGCACCAAGCTGATCTCCCTGTGCTCTGCAGCAGCTTCCCACGAGCTATCTATTTTACATTTGGTAGTGTGTATATGTCAGTGCTACTCTCTCACTTTGTCCCAGCTTCCCCTTCCCTCCTTCTCCCGTCTTCAAGTCTGTTCTCTACGTCTGAGTCTTTATTCCCGCCCTGCCACTACGTTCATCAGTACTATTTTTTTAGATTCCATATATATGCCATTAGCATACAGTATTTGTTTTTCTCTTTCTGGCTTACTTCACTCTGTATGACAGACTCTAGGCCCACCCACCTCACTACAAATAACTCAATTTCGTTCCTTTTTATGGCTAATATTCCACTGTATATATGTGCCACATCTTCTTTATCCATTCATCTGTTGATGGGCATTTAGGTTGCTTCCATGTCCTGGCTATTGTAAACAATGCTGCAGTGAACACTGGGGTACATGTATCTTTTCTGAATTATGGTTTTCCGAACCTGATGGAGGTATAAGATATGTGCCCAGTCATGCAGCTAGAAAGAGGCAGAAACTAACCTCACATGTCACCCCGTGAGTCACAAGGATTAATTGACAAGGTTTTACAACAAAGACAAGAGACCAGGATCATTCATTTGTTCTTTAAATATTATTTTACGCAAGCAGGCATTTCCTGAACATTTTCCCTACACACTCTCTCAGACTTACAGGTTAAATAGCCATGCCCTGGGCCCCTAACCAGGGAAGGACACTCCCACCATATTTCTCCCTGCCTTGTCTTACCCTCCTGCTCAAGCGCAAGACAACACATTCAAACAAGAAAATGGGGACAAGATTGAAGACTACTTTTAGAGAAAGTACGAATTACCAGACCCAAACACAACACTGTCTACTCTTCAAAACATGCAACTAATTAACTTCATCTCATAGCTGGTGACACACACCCTGTAACGTTAGTCCAAAACCCAAGCTCAGAAATCACATTATTTGCTAACAGGATTTGGGTACTTGCTGTTGTCACACTGCAATAAAAGAAGAAGAAGAAGAAGCATCTCTAAATTACTCCTGGAAGAAGGGGTTTCTCACAAAATTGCCCGGTTGCGCCATAAGTAACCATTCCTCTTACAATCACTAGGAACGAAATCAGGCATACTTTGCAGAAGTCAGCAAAACTAACTAAGCCCTAAGCAACTTCTTATTTGCTGCTTTCAGAAATACATTATCAACAGAGTCAAGAGAAGGAAAATGAGACTATAGGACACCACCAAGATGTTCCCTTGCTGGAGTTATTTCAGTACACTGTCAATTCCACCAGAGAGCTTTCAGAACATTTGCCTTTCTCCTATGAATCAGGTTGTATACCATTAAAACAAAACCAAACCAAAGTGCATAATTAACATCAAACAATATTAGCATAAATAAATAAATAAACAGGAGAATTGGGATTTTGAGGAGTGGGAGAAAACGGCTCATAGAAGTGGCCTACTCATTTCAGCTGACTTCACTGTAGCTGATAAACTGTGAAATTTCCATAATAACATTGGAGTACAGAAAACAAACAACAATTTTATTTGATAGGGAAATTGCATCCTGTTACTGGATATAAAATTCTACAGCATGTTCAATGGTATTTTCAAAGCAGTGAAAATGTAGACATATGTTTTCATTTTTAAATGCAGTTGTAATGTAAATAATAAATCCACCACAATTTGGCTGGTCCAGAGACTGCTGGCATCATTAACTCAGAAACCCAGAGATACAAATGCTCTACTTATCTTGCTAGGCCCTCAGCCAGAAGTCCCCTGTAACTCTGTGGATGTTAATATATGCCCTCTGCTTCATCTACATTTCTGCCTGGCTTAAGGGTCTTCTGGAGTTCCCTATTGTTATTTGTATCACATTTTAACCACTCATTGCTCTTTGATGACCTTCTTTCTCCCTTGCCCAAGTCCTTTTTTAATTTCTTCCTATTTCTCTGCTCACTTGTTCAACAACAAATCAAGCCTATCTTCCCTCAGCTCCTCAGTACAGTCCAGTCTGGTCAATGGATTAAGAAATGGCCACACTCCTCCCTTCCCTGTATCTTCGTCTTTTGAAACGTGACTTTGCAGTCCCTGTCATCAAACAGGCTAGCCTCTTCGTTGGCTTGGGCCGGTAGCATCCAGTGGATGTAACAGAAGACTAGACCAAGACGAACCCTCAGGGGGCCTCACGTATTTCCGCTTCCTCCTGAAACTCTGCCACTGTTGCGAGAATCAGCTCATGATAGCCTTCGAGAGGATGAGAGACCACGTGGAGGAGAGTCGGCCAACCTCCAGAAGACCCGCCTGGTCAACCCAAGGGTTGCAATAGACACATGAGGAAGAGTAAACCAAGACAACCAAGACTGAACCCGCCTAAAGTGCCAACCCCCAGAATCCCATGCTAAATAGATGGTCGTTCTTTTAAGCCTCTAAGTTTTGGGTTTGTAATATAGCAACAGTGAATGGATACATCCATGTTGTCTTGTTCTCCTCTTATGTCTCTGTATTACTCACACCTGACAGTACACTTAACTCTTTCAGAAATTCCAGCACACCTTGGAAAATGACACTCATCAACCAAACAAATTATGTCTACCACTAACACCCATTTATGAAGGTGTAGTATTCACCAAGGGATACAAATTCACCAAAGGGATACAAATGCTATTCTCAGCTTTTCCCACCACCAACCCCCATGGTCTTTTTCCATTTTCCTTTTCTGCCTCAGTATCTTTTAGCCTGGGAATAGATCCCTACTATGGATAAATTACTAAAAAAAAATTTTTTTAAATCCTTCATAGATTACATGACATTAAGCTTCACAATTTTAAAGCTGAAAAAATATTTACTCTCGTTCAAATTCACCCAGCAATGTAAAGTATCTCTGTGAGGCAAATAGAATTGAATCCGTTGATTTCCATGTAATTTATTAATTTCAGCCCTGACAAATACCTGCAGAATCTGAATCACAGCTACTGCGAGACAGGGGTTCTCAGGCAGTGTTTAGACCATTATAAACAACACTTATCCAAACTACAATATGCAGAACACCTTGCTTCTCATTCACCTCCTAGAGTTCTCCAAAATTTTATCTTCAAACGTGATTTAATTGGTTTGTGACTCTAAATTAAATGTGTGTGTTATATTCACATCTTTATCATTGACAAATCCCATTGGCCTAGCACAGCACTGGGCACAGAGAAAGAACTGAATCCTTTTAGCTTGCATTGAAGTAAAAATTCAGGTGTAGTCTAACGAGTTCTGTAAAATGGCTTGCTCCCTGAAGTCCTTAGGGACCCAGGCTCCTTTCAGCTCATAGCTCAGCCATTTGAACCCTGGTCTCATGATACAAGATGGTAGTTAGAGTTCCAGCTATCACACCCACATTTCAGGCAGCAGGAGGAAGAAAGAAAAAAGAAAAAAAGGCAAAGGTTACATGCCAGCTATCTTTTAAGAAATCTACCTGGAGGAGCTGCCTAAGTTAAATCCCACTGGCCAGAGTTTAGTCCCGTGGCCACACTGAATCACAAAGGCATCTGACAAAGTCTTTTTTAAAAGTTGGTCAAGTGCCTATCTCTAATCAGGAGTTTAAGATGGAAGAACAAATATTAGAATAGGTAACTAGCAACTTCCCCAGAATGCGCTCTATATTGGGGAGATGGTCTTTAAATTTCCTCAAAATATAAAATTGCCCATAACATGCCAGTTCTCCATTTTTGTCCTTGTTTTGCATAACAGCCTCCTAATGGACAAGCTCTGTCTATAACTCCCCCGGCACAGGATGGTAGAAAGAGATCCTTCCCCAATCAGGATGCTCTTCTGTTGAACATGAGAAAACACTCCACCAAAATTGGCTTAAGCCAGAAGGGAATTTATGGGCTCACTTAAGTAAAAAGTCCGTAATGGGACTCTCTTCCAGAATGGTTTTATTTGGTCTCCATTGATGTCGTCTCCATTGATGTCATCAAGACCCATTTTTGCCCATCTCTCAACTGGGCTCTGCATTCTTCCACTCACGGGCCTAATTCTTGGTCTATGTGTGGTAGCAAGGTGGCAGCAGTAGCACCAGTCCACATGTTTCTAGGTTCAAGTCCCTTGGGAAAGAATAACAGTCTCATTGTACATGGCTCTGATTGGGTCACACAGCCAATGGGTGAACCAACACTATAACCAAGGAGAAAGTAGCATGCTGGTCTCTTTAGGCCAATCAGCACCCACCCCTGCTGTTAAGGTTGGATTTGATACCTTTTAAACCATGTGGCCTTGAGAATGGGTTTCCCAAAGGGAATTTGGGTTATCATTTTACCTTAAAAGTAGTAAGTGGGCAAAAAACAAATCTCTATTACAGAGACGTATTTCACACACAATGTGGGATTCAACTGGTGTTTTCTATGACTCAAGATATAACCACTACCCCAAGATAGTCCCCAGAACATGAGGCTAAGAATAAAACCAACTTCACAGGCTTGATATGATGGTTAAAGGATATAACACACTTGAAAATATATAGTATAACGTCGCGAAGCAGGAATAAAACTTAAGATACTATTTTGTGAGCGTGACTATTAGCTGCTCCCCCTAGATTAGACCCCTAGAAAGTTGTCATCACCATCATTGTTACTGGTATTCAGTGGTGCTCAATTAGGGAACTGGTGAAACTCTAAGCCAGATTTTTTTGCCTTTCCCTGTATCCTATTCTCATTTCTTCATCCGAAGTCTATTTCACCTGCTGAGCCTTTTCTGTATCCTACTCTCTTACATCTCTTTTATGAAAAAATTTATACTGAATACTAGAGAATTATTAGGCCCTCTGTCTTCAGGGGCCCAAAGTTCTCATTTCCTGTGCAGTTTTCATCACATGAATTTCTAGGTAAATTTGCTGTCTTCCAACACAGATTCTCTGGGGAAATGTTAGCTCTAGCAGTTGTCTGGAATGGCTTCCCTCTGTAATCCCTATACATTCTTTCTCTCTCTGGTTCCTCCCCGAAGGAACTCTGGGAGAGGTTGTATAGGCCCAGGTTTGAGCAGGAAGTGAGCAGTTTCCAGCAGTTTTCTGTGCACCCCAGGAATTCCCCAATATTTCCTCAGCAGCAGTGTCCCAGCTCTCCACTGAGTCTCCTTTTCATGTTCACCGTTTGTGAATTCAAACTACTTGTAAATGGTGCATGATAATAATTATCTACCCCAAGCACTTCTTACACATTGTTCATTTTTCTTTCCAGCCCGGCCTGTTTACAATGTATTATCCCCACGTCACAGGCAAAGAAACTGAGCTCAGAGACATTCAAGTTTTACCAACCATCCTATGAAGGTAAAAATGAAACTGATTTGCAACCACAGTTGTCTGATGCCAAAGTCTCTGCTTTCTCCCCTCTATGTTGCTATTTAAAAAGCTATTTCTTAAGCAGACTCACAGATACAGATAACCAACCAGTGGTTAGGGAGGTGGGGGCCAACATAGGGGTGGGGAAGTGAGAGGCACACACTAGTGGGTGTGAGATAGGCTGCAAGCACATCACGGGGAATATAGCCAATATTTTGTAATAACTATAAATGGAGTGTAACCTTTAAAATTGTAGAAATTTTTTTTAAAACTATTTCTTAAAATTACCAATTGGGTGGGAAACAATTTAGCTTTACATCTGATAGATTATTTCATAGAATTGTAGGTACAGGTGGCAGTTTTTCATAGGCTCACTGTCTTAATATGAATCAGGCTCTAACCATGGAGTAAATAAGCGGGTTCCAAAGATACTCTTTGACCCAGCAAAGCAGGTCAGGGATTGGGAGGCCTTATGGTTGGGAGCCTGTTTCAGTTTGGGCTGAGCTCCAGGACACCATGAAGAGATGATGCAAAGCACAGGAAGTCAAGAGTAGATAGAGCAGTAGTGTTTGTTCCCACATTAGGTCCTACGAAAGAAGTCCTCTAATGATAGTTTGTACGCATCCCAACGATACGGACATTTGTGACACGGCAGATTCTTGGGCTCCACACCTGGGTGATTCTGTGGATGACGGCCCACTGATCACATTCGGAGAACCACTGTCCAAGCTTTCAAAGCCCAATTTAGAATGCAAACGGGAAGAATCAGGAGCTGACTGAATGGGAAATTGATTCTCCTCTTGAACACACCTTACATTGGAATCATTTATTGCAGAGGATCAATCTATACAGAAATTTTCTGACTTTTTTTGTGTGTTTTTATTTATTTTTATTTTTTATTTCATGATTTTCTTTTTAATAAATTTATTTATTTATTTATTGGCTGCATTGGGTCTTCGGTGGGGTGTCCGGGCTTTTTGGTGCAGTGGCTTCTCGTTGTGGAGCACGGGCTCTAGGCTCTTGGGCTTCAGTTGTTGTGGCACATGGGCTCAATAGTTGTGGCTCACGGGCTCTAGAGCGCAGACTCAGTAGTTGTGGTGCAGGGGCTTAGTTGCTCCACGGCATGTGGGATATTCCCGGACCAGGACGTGAACCTGTGTCCCCTGCACTGGCAAGCAGATTCCCAACCACTGCACCACCAGGGAAGCCCTTGCCGTGTTTTTAGAAGGAGTTTTGAGAAACACACACATTCTTGGAAAAGACTGGAATTAATCTTTTCAACTGATTCCATTTGCAATTTTGTAAATTAATTTTATTACTGTGGGAAATTTATAAGACACCTACTGTGCATGATCTTATAGCAAAAAGAACCTTTTGTAAAGCAAATAATTGCCTCTGATTTGTCTCCTTGGAACCCTTGATATTTATTTAAACCGAATGTTCTCAAAGCAGGACACCCCTGATATCTGGTTTGTCAATTACTTAGAAAGTCAAATTGTCTAATTATTAAGCTCCATCCTTATTTCCCAAACATGTATGAGTGAGCTTTCAGGAGGCATTCACAGTGATGTGCAGACACACACACACACACACACACACACACACACAAAAACCCCCTAAAATTCCATTGTTCTTATATACATTTTCCTGAGGGTCTATGTTAACTTTCTTTTCGAATATAATAGATAAAGGCAATAAAGAGTGTTTGGGTGCAACATTGCCATATAGTTTGAAATTCCTTGGCTACTGAAAGCCAAAAGGTTTTCTTTAGTTTTATATTAAATTATCCCATTTGGTTGGCTGCGTTAATCAACTTAACTGATTATTTACCAGATCACCGTTTCACTCTGTGCAGACCCTATATCAGGGCTCTTGTGAACAATTTCTTGGGCTCCTTTCTTTCCTTTTTTTCTAACCATTAAGATTGTCTCCCATCCCACCTTTAGCCCACAACGTCAGGTACACAAGGCTTTGCGGCTCTTTTATTGGGTTTGTCTAAAAAAGTTAGTAATTTCAGATTTTTCTTTCCTATTTGGGGGAGAGCTGGCTGGGGGCAGTGGGGAGATTTGGTGAGGTGACCGAACAAAACCAGTTGAACAGTTAATGCTTTAACCTTGCGTATAATTTATACAATAAACAAAGTCACATGCTCCCCTAATAATTTAGATGTAAGCAAATGTTGATTTATTCAGGAAGGCTACTGCCCGAAGCCAAGCCTGCAGCACTAAAATTTGAATTAAACTAGGACAGAAGCAGGCTAGTCTATAATAACATTTGTATAATTTTATTTTCGCCTCTGGCTCAGTTCACTTCCTCGTACAGTAGATGCATGAAATTGGTTCTTCAGCCACCTTTAGCTGATATTCATTGATATCCAGGCAGGCAGGGAAACAAGAGAATGCACCTTTCTCAGCTGTGTGTTTTCAATCAGAAGGCCTTGAATTCCTAGGTCATTTCTGACAATGATTATCTTTCTCTGAATTGTGTTTTTGGCAAAGATCTCCAAATAGCTTCATTTCACCTAGAGATAGGGTTTTCCCCTCACTGCGAGGGGGCTCTTAGAACGGAGATTGTTAAATAGATGCAAATGTTGTGCTGTTTTTATTCCTTTATTCAAGCCTGGGGGCATGAAATCTGAGTTCTGTTACTCTGCTTTCAGCAGTGAAATAAGGGCCTTAGGAAATTCTTTAAACGATGGTTAAAAAAAAATAAACATTAACTTGAAACAGTGAGGGACCAACCCCCCTTTTACTATTAACCTTTGACTTAACTAAAAATTAGGAACTACATCTTACCACTTACCACTTTTGTTAGGGACTGAGGCTCCTTTTGAGGGATCAGGTTAAAGCCAGTAAATAATTTGCGAGAGCTTCTGAAAAGTAGGTGAAGTTTTCCATCCAAACAGTGTGAAACTTGGTTTTTCATAGTATTTCCCTGCAATCCGACACCCACCAACATGCACAGCGCACAAAAGAAAGCAGAGTCTCAAAACCCACAATTGCTTCAAATGTCTAACCATCTTTATTCTGCCTTTTAGGCAAAGTAACAGCTCTTTGGGGGTCGAAAGTTCCGAAATAAAGAATTTCTTCCTTTAGGTCAGGAAATCAAATATGCTAAACATTCTCCCTAACCTTTTGTTTAGAGGGAGCTAAGGGAGGGAAAAAAATCCTGATAATTAGAAATGAAAGAATTGGTATTTGCGCTTTATGTGAAATCTGCATTTCTCTCTCACTTCTTCCAGCTGAGAAGGTAAATAGCAGCCCTAGTGTTTTGGAGGCAAATATTGTTCTGTCCTATTCTTGGTAACAAAATCTGCTCCCAGGCCTTCTCCATCCCTGTCTGATTGTGCCCTGGGGCTGTCGCAGGCCCGCCAAAGGAGCCTTTCAGAAAATCCAGGCCATGTTTTGACTTCATTACAAATTCCAAATAGAACAAGTTTTCGCCTGGCTTAGGCTTGGTTATGAAAGTTTCCCACAGCTCTTGAAAATATACAGAATAATAAATGGCTGGGCAGAGAAAGAGGAGGCGATAGTAATTCCATCAAAGGTTTCTGATCACATCATAGAGCACAGTTGCAGAGCCAGGGGAGCTTATGTCACTTGGACCCAGAGATAAAATGTTTTGCCTTCAGGCCCGAGGTCACATGTTGGGGCAAGAACTTTGAGGTTCTGTCCTTTGTTCCCCCCCACGAGGGAGAGAAAGATGCCTCTCTCCCCAACCCTGGCCTCCTGGCCTTCCCTGGAGACACGTTGTGAAATCTTCTCACCCCAAGGGGTGGCTGGGAAGCTTCAAATGTTTTTCGGGCATTTCCAGTATAAAAGCAAAAATTGATGAGTTTCGGGGGGATAAGTCACGAGGGACAAAGGAAAAACCCCCACGGCAGTGGGTGTGAGGAGGAAACTTTTTATTGTCTTGCTGCAGATTTTTTCTTTCATTTTTCTTTTCCTTTCCTTTTGCTAGTCTCTTTATTAAGTCAAGATGTTATAGGAAGGAACCAGTTAAATATGACATGCAAGCTTCTTAAAGGAAGCCTCTCCTCCCCAGTTAGAGATGAGAATCCAATTTGGCCATATTCCTGATCACAATCCTTCCTCCTCCTTCTGCCTTGGTCCAGGTTCTTCCTTCTCTCACCCATTTTTCGGGAGTAAACATAATGAAACACCTTAATGACAAATTCTAGAAGGCCATACCTTACCTTCTGAGAACTCTAGCTACTGATCCTACCAGCTTCACAAGCATGCCCTTTTCTCCCTGTATGTCTCTATTTTAGAAAACGTGTATGAAATACTTCAAATAAGTTCAACAATGGGGCACTTACGTAAATTTTTTTTCCAAAATAGTCTGTCAACATACATGTCCCTCCCTCCCTAGAAGCAGATTTTTTTAGCTTTCTTTTTCTTTTTTTTTCCCCTTTTTTGGCCACTCTGCTTGGCTTGCAAGATCCTAGTTCCCCCACCCAGGATGAGACCCGTGTCCCCTGCAGTGGAAGCTCAGAGTCTTAACCGCTGGACTGCCAGGGAAGTTCCAGCTCCTCATTTGTGAAAAGCCAATAATGATAGCCTGACAATTCCTAACTCATCACTCTGACATCGGATTGGTGGGCCGTGGCTTTTTGACATCAAAGCCATCGATTAAGGCTTTTCCATATGTGGTTTACGATGCAGTCGTTGCCATCATCCATACATTAGCCACTGTCCTCTTGGAACCGCTGAAGTGAAGAGAGAGACAGGCAGCGGTTGGTGATTAAAGGCTGGACCCCAAATTGCCCCCAAACTCGTTTCTGAAAAGTCTTTGAAAGTGACGAAAATTTTATTAACGAGTGTTAGCTGGGGAGAGCACTATTGCGTCTCTATCTGTTTCCCACATTTAGTTAAACTTGTAAACTCATCCTCCAGATGCCTTCCATTGGTAGCTGGACCCAAGGGAAGCACTGGATAGCATCCATAAGAAAATGTCATTTTCTGTGTATATACCACCTGGTAGAGAATATACACTTTAAATATAAAAAAAGGGATTTGTAAGTACTTCTAATTTGACTAGACTGGAATTATAATACGAAGAGACCCTGTTTTCTTGGAAAATCTACCACTGGCAGGGGGCAGTCGGCCAGGGTGCATGCCTGGGTGCGTGTGTCTATATTAAGATAAAGGAAGAAAAGCAGCCAAGAACAAGGTGAAAAGAAGTTCATTGATTGTCTCAAGGAAAGAAAGACCTCAGACTTTGTCAGTGAAAATATACCATTGGCATCAGATACTAATCACAAGGTAATTATTTTTAAAGAGTTTCCTGAGTAAGACACAGGCACCCATGGCACCCTTAGGCTAATATATGCACCTAGAGTCTAACTGCCCTTGGTCGTTTATGCGTTCGTTGTCCTTGGAGTGAATAAAAGCTGCTTTCCATGTTACTCTATCCTCCTGTTTAAAAAAAAAAGAAAATGCCACTTCAGAAGATAGGGATAAAAATGCATCAGATTAAAAAAACACTCCTCGAGGGCAATTTGGATGAAAAGTTAAGCTGGGCAACATCAAACTAGGCCCCTTCCTGTAAAATACATCAAATTCAAAGAAGTACTTTAAGTTACTAATCTTTCTAATGAATATCAGACTCCATCAGCCAAACCGCTTTTTTGGCAAGAATAGTTTTTACCGATGTAAAAGGCAGCAAGGACTGGTTTAACAGAAAGCACCTAAAATATTAATCGATTGCTAAAATACTTTTCTATACTTTGTCCAAAGAAAAAGTCTTTGTACAAGGAACTTCAAGCTTTTTCAAGGAATTCCCATAGAGGAGAGGATGGTCCTTGTCAATCCCGGCAACTTGTTATTGGGAGGATTTATCCCTGGGACCCCCAGTCTGTGGGCTCTCTGAGAGGACACCCCTCGCTCCCAGCACATCTGCTATAGCAGCCCTGGGATGAATGCAACACCAGGTCATCTACCCAAGACCTCTGCACTAACCCACCTCCAACAGTGTAAAATGTCAGATGTCGTGCCTGATGTCATAGGGATATTTTTCAAGTATAAAGAAAATTCCTGGGAATTCCCTGGCGGTCCAGTGGTTAGCATTTTCACTATGGTGGCCCAGGTTCAACTTCTGGTCTGAACTAAGATCGTGCAAGCTGTGGGCCATGGCCAAAAAAAAAAAGGAAAAAGAAAAAGAAAATTCCTGACTCATTAGGCTATATTTTAGACATCATATATGGCCATATCTTATACCCAGCTTATGAACTATCCAACGTTCTATAACTCTCTTTGGAGCTATATTGTTGTCAGAATTCTGCTTTCATTCATTCATTCATCCATTCCTTATTGAAGACCTACAATGTACCAGGCACTGCTTCTAGGAGCTGGGGAGTCAGTGGTGAAGGAGACAGATAACATCATCTTGCTCTCAGTGGGTTGATTTTCTACCAGGCAGAGGCATCAACAAACCAGCCAACAAATGAAGACCATCATTTCAGACAATGATTGGTGAAATAAAAATAAAGGAAAATGATGATACAGAGTGGGCTGTTGTGGATGGAAAGGCTTCGTGGGGGGAGGGGGAAATATTGAGCTGAACTCTGAATCCCAAAAACGACTCAGCTGCTGTGCATCTAGGAAGATGAATTCTGCCTGTTTCTTAGTCACGACATTTACTCATATTATCGTATAGATTGTGTACAACCAGAACACCCACATGATTCCAAAAAGAAATCTTAAAACCCAGGCATAGAGAAAACACTTACCTTTTACTTACCAGCAGGACAACCCCAGGCATTATTTCTCAGCTGAGGGTATATTTAATTACCAAATGTTCTGCAAATGTCTTCCAAGTTGTATAGATAAAGCCATCCAAACTGCTGACTTTTGAGAACATATACTTCTTCCTTTACCACAGAAATGCCACCCTCCCTGATGAAGTTGCCTCTGCAATGATTCATCATTCATTGTAATTTACAATTATTCTCTTAAGTTCCCCCTAAACGACCAGGTACCTGCAAAGCGTGTTTGCTTTTATTTCATTAGCTAACTAACTTCAGTGCTCCACGAGCAATTTTATGCTGGAGAAAAAAAATGCACCAATGCTGCTATTTTACTGTCCAGGCAACACATGCGCCCAGCCAGCCAGATTGAGAAATGATTACTTTAGCTGTGGCTTACAAGAAAAGACTTCAGATCACATATTAATTTTTAAAATGTTTTTCTTAAGCCCCTTTTAGCCTTTATGGCAAACCCAGGGTCCAGGGAAAAATGAATTCTTAGAATATGGTTTTGTTCAAAGGCATGAAGGTTTCGCTTTGCCTTTCCCCCCATGTCACATCTGGACACCTCCATTCTGGTTACTTAGGTGTCTGATGGCTTGTCAGAAGGCTAGCCATAACTTAGGCGGAAAACTGGACTCCATTAAAAAAACATTAAAAGCTGAGAGGGAGGCAAGTTGATGTGGCATGGCCCCCAGCAATAAGGAAGCAAGAGTGCACACTGAAGCTTAGAAATAGAAAGTGATGTCCTCATAAAAACATGACTCCAGGCTGGTGTGCCACTAGAAATTCTTCTGTCAGTTTAGAATATTTAGCTCTAAGGGATTTCGACTTTCAAATGTATCTCTGGATGCAAAATAGGCTGCACAGGAGGAGATAGCATTGAAGAAGGGAAAGAAGAATTGTTCCCAATTTTGATCAGTTTAAGTGACGCTGAAGATTTCTTTCTTTTTTTTTTTTCTAGATAGTATATTTGATCAGAAAGCGTGCAAGTGGGTCGGATGAACTACCTCGCTGACATCAAGTGATCCGCTGGCCTTTATAACTAGAAAATGTTGCAGAGAACTGAGAGGCCAAAACAATATTAAAAGCTTCAGCACTACAGGTTATCAAGGGAAACTTCCAGCCTAATTGGAAAGCTCAGAGCTTCAGGCGTCTGAAAGTTTTGGTTTGGGGCTCTTCCGCAGCATTCCAATGCAGTATTTCCAATCAATAATGGGATGCTACTCACAGCACCATCACGAGGCTTATGAAGTCCCCTGAGTTTTGTATTTGACTTGTTAAACTGTAAAAAGAATTGGAGAAACAAACAGAAAAGAAATATCTCAGTCCCTAGCTGCCCAAATATAAAACAATCAAATAAACAAACTCTGGTGCTCAAAGAAAACTGGAAATGGCAAAACGGAAAAGATATACAGATATATTTTTCGTGCACGAGACAGGAGCATCTTGGGTGACCTTCTTTAGTGTGATCTGTCCTTCTGGGTGTTAGGCAAAGAGCTCATCTCTCCAGGCAGACTGAAATACGTGTTAAGATTGAGTTATGGGGATATAGATTGTCCCCTAAAACCTACAGACATAAGGCTTTTTCTCTCCAACAGATTGTGGTATTTTCAACCCAACTTAGCTGCAAGCGGCAGGTTACAAATGCCAGTTAAGGCATCCCAGGAAGATTCAGAACAGTCCTTTCTTGAGAGCGACTGTCATCTGCACATGGAAAACATCACAAGTTTCTTAACCAATGTCCTTGCACAGAAGGGAGCAGCAGAATCTTCACACCCTGGGGATGCTCCAGAGGATTTGCACTGAAATCACCAGGGAGTGTGGAAAGGGAACAAGTCCAGGACAAGTTCTCTACTGGGTTTGGATTCTCCTTTTCCTCCAAAGGGTCACCCAGCTGCCTATTAGAGGTTTGAAAGGGAACACAGGAGATCTGAGTGACTTAGTGAGGTAAAGAGCTGAAGAAGTTGAAGTGCAGATCCAACCCAGCACCTGCTCCTGCCCTTTGATGTGGAGCATCAACTTCTGGAACCAGAAGACAAAAGCCTCCTTTGTGTCTGGGATAAAAGAGAGACAGACCTCAGTTTGAACCTGAAGACATATCTTTACCCACATTTTAATATTTATGCAATCAAAATACATCTCACAATCGCTGCCAGCCAGCAGTAGTTGGCCATCATTGTCATTGCCTGTGGACAATGACACAGAATGGCTCAGAAGGGCATTCTAGAGACATCACCAGTGCTCTTGATGGCACAGAGGACAAGCCTGCACAGAAAAACATGAATATTGCAGACTCTGAGTTGGAAAATATTTCATAACAGTCACACTCTGAAAGTGAAGTTTTATAAATTCCTTAGCCAATTTATTTCATTTTTAGTTTTCTTTTTACATACGGGCAAGAGATATATAGGAGTGAAATCAATGCCAAAATAAGTACAGGAACGTTTGCAATAAAAATTCTAAGGCATAAAGAAAAAAATCACTGTGCTACAGGTGTAGGAGTAATTTTTGTTTTCTTAGCGGTACACAACATCATAGTGCGTCTTGCAACGATGACATCTGAAATGCAATGAAATGTAAGATTTGAGTCATCAGAATAGTCTTCTTAACAGCCCTGAACTTCAGATCTCTCTTTTGAAAAAGATCATAACCCCCAGCTACTGGGGGCTGACCCAATAGCTAGCCCCAGTAGAATTCACAGAAGTCTCTATGTGACACATTGTCTATTCTAGTCAATGGAGGTAAATATCAGTATTATTCTCTAGCCATTTATCTGCTTCAACCACAATACAAATACCACAAACAAACTCATTTACTCTCCCCTGTGTGCTTTCCTTTTTCATTTAACTTGCCATCTCTGTACCAGGTGAACAAAACCCCGCAGACACCAATAAGGCCTTGATAACAACGGTATATTTTGGTGACCGTCTGTGAAGCAAATGAAGTGAAATGACTATTTGATCCAGTGTTCTAATGACAGAATGATATTAACATCAAATCCAGTTGTTTTAATGGCCACTCCAGGAGAATAGAAAAGAATATATCAATCTCAGGGTGGGTAAAGGAAATTGCTTTAAAATTCTTTTAACTAAAAAATGTTTTTAAACTTTAACAATCAGAATATAAGCCAATTAAAACACTTAAATATCTTTAAGTTGAATGGCTGGGCAATAGTTAGTTTTCTGATTCTAAAACTCTCTCTTTAAACAAAAGTAATAAGCAAATCAGCAATCTTCAATCTAAACTAAAATTTCTAAAATTAACTTTTATTTTTACTTGATGTTTTTTCCTTCTTGAAAATCCATTTTTAAATAGCCCCTTCTTTGTCAGTGAATAAAGAGAGAATCTACTGACTTCCAGGGCTATTTTCTTTGTTTCCTTATTAGTATTTTCCTGCACAAATCTTTACCATGATACTGTGGATTTCTGCTTTCTGCTTGGTTGAGGTCACCATTGGTGGAGTCGGAATACAGAGGCAAGAAAGCCAGCCAATTTAAGCCGTAACAAATGTGCAACACCACACTTTTAAAAGGGTAGATGGCTATTGAGAGAGAGAGAGAGAAAACATCAAAATAGAGCATATCAGCATGAATCAACAATAGTTAATGTAGTCTAAGATGCATGGCATTTACTACTGAATTATAATCCCATAATTTTAAGTCCACGGACACTTCAAACAAAGAAAACTATCTGTTCCTAATACTCAGGGGAAAAAAGATAACATAAAATATAGCACCAAGAGAAAATAATTACACTCAACAGAGACCCGTGGAAGAATGAAATGAGTAAGGAAGCAGGTGGACATCAATCTTGACCCTGGAGCCCCTTCCTTCAGTCAACTAGGCTGGGTCGCTTGGAACCACTGGTGCAATAGCAGAATATTCATGAGACCTGTTATCTCCGGCTGTTTGCTGTTGTGTATCTTTGCAAATAAATACTCTACAGGTCCCAAAATAAGCTCTCGTGTTGGAGATGGCAGCACACCTAGAGCAAAGACCAGGCCCACAACATGAGACCCCATGGCAAAGCGCCCCTCACACTGCACGGATGCTGCTGGAGTTTAAAGGTTCCCACCTCTGGCCGTCCCCACGCACCTGGCCCTACACTTTTAGATCAGTATAGCTGCCCAGAGTTTATTCAGAGGAGGTGGACAAAGACAGTAGAGCCTTCATGCTCCCACAGCTTCACCAAAACTGCACACCAATGACGAGAGCCCCACCTCTGGGCAGTTTTCAGCATCTTTCTTTTCCTCTCTCAACCACATCCTGCTTAGAATCGTCTCCTCCCCTGGGGGCTTCAGGACACCGGCTTCTCTTGGGACTCACTTTACCTCTCAGAATCCATGGGCTCTGGCTTTGGGGTTCCTTCTCACACCACCCCTTGATTGTTGCTGTTCCCCAGGGCATCCTACTCAACCTGGGTTCAAGAGCCAGCCCTGGGGGCAGCACCTGGGAGCTTGTTAGAAATGCAAATGCTCAGAATGCGGCTTTGAGAATGTCTATCTTCTAACATCTCCAGTCGGATGCCACCTCTCTCTCCCTACTGCCTCTGTCTTAGTCTGTGACATGACTATCCCTCATCTGAATTTTTTTTTTTTTTGGCCACGTCATGTGGCTTGCAGGATGTTAGTTCCCTGACCAGAGATCAAACCCGGGCCCCGGCAGTGTAAGCGCTGAGTCCTAACCATGGGACTGCCAGGGAATACCCCCTCATCAGAAATATTCATCAGTCTTTAAATTGGCCTCCCTAACTTTTTTCTTTCCTCTTCCATCAATTGTTTAAATGCAAGTTTTATCATATGTAGGGTAGGGTGAATAATGCCACCCTTCCCAAGATGTCTACATTCTAATCTCTGGAAACTGTGAATATGTTATCTTACATGGAAAAGGGGATACTGCAGATGTGATTAAATTAATAATCTTGACAAGGGAAGAATATCCTGGGTTATCCAGGATGGCCGAATAGAAGGACAAGGGTCCCTAGAAGAGGGAGGCAGGAGTACCAGAATGAGTAGGAGGGGATGCAACAATGGAAGCAAGAGGTTGGAGGGATATGAGGAAGGGACCACAAGCCAAGGAATGCAGGTGACCTCTAGAAGCCACACAGGCAAGGAAATGGTTTCTGTCCCAGAGCCTCCTGAAAGAGCACAGCCCTGCTGACATCTTGAGTTTAGATTTCTCACGTTCGGAACTGTAAGATAATACATTTGTGTTACTTTACACCACTAAGTTTGTGGTACTTTGTTATAGAAGCAATAGGAAACTAATACCACGTCATCCCCTCTTTAAGTCTCTCATACTTACGTCTCCCATATACCCCATTTCCAGTCTCACTGCCTTATCCACTGGTCCAAGCCCTTCTGCTCCTGAAAACCTGAACACATGCCCTTCCTTCTGCCTAGACAGGTTTTCACTACCCCTTTTCATTCTGCCAAACTCTGGTCTCTCTCCAGGCCCATCTCAAATGTGAAGTATTCTGCAGGTTCTTGAGGTGGAGGGTGGTTTACCCTTCTCTCTGCCCATCACAGCACTCTGTAATTCTCCAGCATGGCTCATAGGTCTAGAGAGGGAGCCTATGTAACTGAGTGGTCTGGAGCCTGAGCTTCATTAGATCCACAGTAAATCTGTTTCTGATTAAGAGGAAAAGGGAAACAAAAATTGTATTCAATATGTTAAAAGCAAAATGTTAAGCAAAATAAGAGGAGTTCTGAAGAGTTTATTTAAGATGCGTATACACTGTAACGTTTCCTGATGAGTGGGAATAATCATGGCATCTTCCTCCTTGGATTATTGGGATGATGACAAATCAAGATAATCTGTGTAGGGACTTCCTAGGTGGCACAGAGGTTAAGAGCCCGCCTGCCAATGCAGGGGACACGGGTTCGATCCCTGGTCCAGGAAGATCCCACATGCCGCGGAGCAACTAAGCCTGTGCCCCACAACTACTGAGCCTGGGCTCTAGAGCCCATAACTACTGAGCTCTCCCACAACAACTACTGAAGCCCGTGTGCCTAGAGCCCATGCTCTGCAACAAAAGAAGCCACCACAATGAGAAGCCCATGCACCACAATGAAGAGCAACCCCCACTCGTTGCAACTAGAGGAAGCCCGCGTGCAGCAATGAAGACCCAACAGAGCCAATAAATAAATAAATAAATAAATAATAGATGGTTATCAGTTCTTTCCAAAAAAAAAAAGAAAAGAAAAGAAATAATTCATGTAAAATGGTAGTACCACACCCAGAACTTAATAAGTGTTCAATAATGTTAGTATGAACTGCTCTTTTTATTAGCATTCAGTTAAAAGTTGTTGACATTTATTAAGGCTTTCTTACACCCCAGGTACTGTTAAGTGCTTTGTGTATAGTCACTTATTTAATCCTCATCTATCCTCTCAAGTAGATACTATTATCATCATCCCAACAGATGAGACAACTGCGGCACAGAGAAGTTAAGTGGCTTGCCCAAGGTCAAACATTAAATAACAGAGCTGAGATTCAAACCCCAGCAGCCTAACTTGTACACGCAACCACTGTGATGCATATTTTATTGATTCTAAGATAGGTATTTTTTTCCACAGGATGGTCCTACAATCAATGATTGTCATAGTTTAATTGGCTACATTCTTTTTTTGTGTGGGGGACATAAAATGTGTCTTAAAATTGATGGCATCTTGAATTCTATAAAATAGAGTGTATTGCTTCATTACAGAGTCGACGTGTAGAAGCTCTGGTTTCTACTGAAAGTCGCAAACAAAAGGCCCCTTCACAATCCAGAAGAGTGATGCCAATGATAGGGACCAGAGTATGAGACTTTGCAAGGCCTGGAAACTTTCTTTTGTTGTCAGGAGGAGGCCCAGTGGTAGGAGGCTCACCCTCCTGTATCACTGGGTAGCAGAGGAGAGTCTTAAGGGGTGGGGCTAGGTCAAGGCAGCCCCCAAGGGCTATCTGCCTTCCTCCTCACCTAGAAGGTGTGGGTGTGCAAGATTCTTGGAATGCATTTTCACTGATAAAGTTGAAAGAATGGTCAAAGTTCACAGTAACAAAAGCCCAGAAGCAAATTAAGAGTTGGTATGTCCCCAAGTGGGGAAGGCGGGGAGGGTTGGGGGGGAATGAATTGGGAGACTGGGATACAAAATTGTACACTCTAAATATATGCAGTTTATTGTATGTTAAAAAAATAGATTTCACATCACTGTGACAATAAACAAGATACATAAAAAAAAAAAAAAAGAGTTGGTATGTCCCTCAGAGAAAAACTCTCCTTAATTAGAGACCATCTCCTGGAAAAAGGACCAGGGCTTATCAAGGCTTCCTGATACTAATGTCTCTAATCAAGCTTGCACTTAAGCTAATAGATGGTTAAGTTTAATGAGAGATATATAAATAGAACTGTTGTTATTTGATGATAGGGAACTTATATTTGGCCTAAATTCATGATCTTTCCTTTTCTAGAAGTCCTGACGCTCTCACAGACCCTTCTCCAGGTATTTGTGGACTCACCCTAAGAATGGATCAATGGAAGAGCGAATGAATGAGATGCCATGAACAGTGATATTCTCAGAAATCCAGGATGGGGGTTGGTTTAAAGGGGACTGTTCAGCGTCAGGTGTTGTGAGGTGAGTGCTGGTCCCGGCAGCAGGACATGTGGTTGACTTGAGTGTCTGGGAGCAGGGTCACATTCACAACTGCAGCAGATCATGTACCGGACCCGAGTGGCAAGTTCAGGATCTCCAGAATGTTCTCAGGCCCTAAGAACGCGAGGAAAGCCCTGAATACTTTGTATATACTTGGACTAAACTGAACGACGGGGAAAAAAACTTCAGGCTGTTTTGGGGCTAAGCTGTTCTGCTGAACTAAGAAGTACTGCCAGGCATTTCTGGAAAGAACGCCCTTTGTAAAAGCTCGGAGTCAGATGCAGAGGTGGACTTTTCAGCTTACTTGGATGACGTGAAGAATGAGCAGTCTGGATGCAGTGGATGGGGCGGGCAGAGAGGAAGATAAGGGGGGAGAAAGCCTAAGTATGATAAAGTCACATTGATTTCCAGTTAAAAGGAAATGAGGGGCAACTGTCAAGCTGCTAAGAAGGGAAATGGAATGAAGGAAAGAAGGAAGGAAGGGAGGGAGGGAGGGGAAGGGAGAGTTCCCGGCAGAATGAAGAAGACTGGTCTAGAAGCCCAAGGTAGCAACTTACTATGACTTTTGCTACCCAGCAACAAGCACCCTGAAACCCTTTCACCCCTTCCCCGATCTCAGCAACCCAAGTTGCCTATGTCTCATAGGGGAAAATGTTACAAGAATTAAAAAGCCATTAGGTTTCAAAGCCCAATCATCCAAAAGACTCCTCTAAATGTTATCAAGATAGGCGTACCTCTAGTCACTGAACAATAACTCGTTTTTAAGACAAATAATAATAATTAGAACAACAAGGATTTTCTGAGTTTTTTTCCTAGGAAGCATTCTAGATGCTGCCAGGGAGGTGATAAACATGCCTTAGGACCAACTCCTTCTCAGTACGGGGGGGTGCCGTGTTGCTGTCCAGGAGAGGAGGCTGCAGCAGGCACCTGGATCCCCACCAGAGCCAGGTTTGATGTGATAATTGAGGGTGACTCCCAAGAGACAGTCTGTAACGATGAACTTGAGGGAAAAGGGCAAAATCCAGGAATAAGAAGAAAATGGTTAATAGCAAGCTGAAGGGCAAAGAGAAACTCAACGTTCAGAATCAGCTGGAGGCGAGTTAAGACGCCGTGTAGAGGGGCTTAAGGTCTCCGTGCCTCTGAGCGCAAAACCGGAGTCTGCAAGACACAGGGAAATGGGAGACTGCTAGACAGAAAAGTGTGTAGATTTATGAAAGCAGCCTTGAAAAACCGCACACTTTATCAGAAACTAATGAAACAGAAGAATCCTCCCCCTCTTCTGCCCTACTCCGCAACCATCGCTAATCAAAAGAACTGACGAATAAAATGAAAGATCATGAAATTTTGAAGGAGGGAAAAAAAAAGACAGGGAGGGTTTGGCAAGGGGAGCGAGAGAATTCCACATTTGAAGACAGAATCCTACAGGTAAGACTGGGGGCGAGAGTTTCCAATTACAGGGAAGGGTGAAAATGGCAGAGAAGATATGAAATATCATATTTGTGTTTGTTCTGTACTGAAAATGAGGATCTTCCTACCTCAAGGACAGTTTTCACAGAGAGCAAGATGGACTGTGAGGGAGGACGGGGGCTCAATACTCGTGCCCCCTGCAGCCCCCACCAGGCTGATCCGTTCAAGTCCACAGCGCCCATCAGAGGCCGGACCTCGCACTGCGGCCACGAAGAGGCGCGGCTCCTACCCCCGTGGGTTGTTCACAGACGAAAAGCATTCACTGGGGACCCAACCAGAGTGTGAACACAGACACCCACAAAGGCGACTTCTCTTTTGTCAGGAGCTAATATATAGCTCTCCGACTGTTTCCCCCTGCTCACTCCAGTCCATGCTACCTCCTGATAAATCTGGGAAATGCAATCTTCTGTGCCCTTCCTACCACCCCAGGTAGTTCACATACCAAAGCGCACAGGCATTTAGTATATTCTCACTGTTGGGCAACCACCACCAGTATCTGATTCCAGAGTATTTTTATCCCCCCCCCCAAAAGGAAACTCAAATCCATTAGTAGTTCTCTTCTCACTACCACCCACACCCTGGCAGCCACGAATCTACTTTGATCTCTAGGAATGATTCACCTCTTCCGGACATTTCATGTAAATGGAATCATATGATATGTGATCTTTTGCGCCTGGCTTCTTTCACTTAGATGTCAAGGTTCACCCATGTTTTAGCATGCATCATCACTTCATTTTTCTCTATTACGGAATAATATTTCATTGTGTGAATACACGACATTTTGTTTATGCATTTGTCAGTTGATGGACAGCTGGGTTGTTTCCACTTTTTGCCTATTAAGAATAATGCTGCTCTGAATATTTGTGTACAAGTTTCATGTGTATATATGTTTTCGTTTCTCTTGGTGTGGAATAGTAGGTCATATGGTAACTCCATGTTTAATATTTTGAAAACCTACCGGACTGTTTTCCAAAGCGACTGCACTGTTTCACATTCCCATGAGCAATGCACGAAGTCTCCAATTTCTCCACATCCTTGACAACACTTGTGACTGTTTAAGATTCACCTTTAACAAGAAACGCATATGTATATAGCCAATTTGTTGATCTCACTTTGTGCCAGAGTCTGTGCTTAGTGATCTATATACGTTACCTTGTTTAATCTTTAAAACACCCTGAGAAACAAATATTTTCTTCTTTTCACAAATCAGGTGATCAAGGATTAGAATTTAGTGACCAGAAAAAAAACTACTGGTAGTGGTTCAAGGACTCATTCCTACCTGCTTCCAGAGCCCACTTTCAAGTACCACCCTAGGCAGCCTCCTAGGAAGCCTTTCTAAGCCAACCCCAGTCCCTAGGACCATTTCTTCTTCTGAAGTGAGAGCTAGTCGGCAAAGGCTTGCATACCACCTTGCATCGTTCTCTGGTTGTTTGCTATAAAACATTATTTCCCAACTAGACAGTAAACACTGTTGGCTGGAACTACTTTCCTTCCATTTTGTACTGCAGAAATAAAATGTTTAATAAATACTCTATGAGTTGACAAAAATTTTTGAGAATGTTTTGTTTGCTTCCTTTTTTCTGAGAGGTGGGGGATTAGTTGAAGACACACAATTTCCCTTCCAGCTGGTTTCCATGATGTTTGAGTGAAGCAGGAAGGAATAGGCCAAGACAATGATCACACTCAAATTCACACACCCCTAGAAAATGCGGAAATTCGTGTTTCAGAGATTGTCACCTGTTTAAATGAACAAACAAACAAACAAACAAACAAAACCAAGACTTTGTAATAGAAAGCCTTGGCTTTTTTCCCTTTGGAACCCAAAACACACACACACACACACCCCCCACCCCATATATATGCACACACCATGCATACACATAGATACATATGTACATACACATGAGTATTTTTTGCACATGTGTTACATACCAGGGGCTTTATATATGTTACCTCTTATCCATCTAACATGACCACAGGTAGGCATTAATGACTCCCATTTTATACATAAGCAAACTGATGTACACAAGTTCATTTGACCAAGGTTACACAGCTAGTAAATGACAGAACTGACATTGGCCATTAAGCCAATGTTTTTTTCACCACACCTCACTCCTCTCTCAGATGTCCAAGAAGGATGCATGTAGCCTGGCCATGGAGCTTCATTAATTCGTCCCCTTATCTTTTTTCAGCACCTACCCCATGGCCACCACAACCTACCCCACACAGTTCAACTCAGTGTAATCTAGTTCTGTGTTCCCATCCCTGCACCCTCCACAATCAAACATCCTGATCTAACCCCAGAGATTTACATAAGAACATTCTGGGATAAGGAGCAGGTACAGTTTGGATTTATGGATATGAGGTTTCTGGGTTTGAAGTGATGCACTAGGACTAGATGCTACGCAAGTAAACTTTTTTTTTTTTTTAATTCAGCTGTGCTGGGTGGCTTGTGGGATCTTAGTTCCTGGACCAGGGATCAAACCCAGGGTCCCACCAGTGAGAGCGCCAAGTTCTAACCACTGGACCTACAGGGAATTCCCCAAGGAAACTCTTAAAAACATGCCAGCTTCAATGGATTCCAAAGTGTTACCCAATAAACCCTGTAGGAAAGATAAATAACAAATTCCACAAGTTAAAACGGGGTCAGCTTGACCATGTTCTCATGAGTTACATCTCCTAGATTAACATGAGTGAAGATCATTGAAAGAAACTTTAACTAAATCTAGATAGGTTGGTTGCAATCCAGTGTGACACTAGTCACAATCTCCCTGGGCTTAACTTTCTTCTACTATTTAAAAAAAAAAAAAAAAAACTGTTTGATTGAATTACATGATCCTGAAAGTCCCCTTTAAATATGAAATTATATGATTCTTTAATAACGAGGAAGGGCCTCTCGAGGGGGAAGAAGATTGAGAACAGGGTAATTTACATGGAGTCTACAGATGTGCTTCAAGGGGACAAGCACCCCCCGAAGGAAATGCAGAAAATTTTGTGAGTTTATATTGGAAGAGAGAGGATTCATGGTTTCCTTGGATTCTCAATAGAATCAGTAACCTCCCAAATCTGCCAACTACTGGCTGTAGATTGAGACTCAAAAGCGGTTGTGGAAAATTGTTTCCCCCAGAGGACTGAATTCATGTTGAGGGCAACTTCAAAGTCCTCTCCTTATTGTTTACAAATAGTTCAAGACAAAATGTTTAGACAGGGAATTCCCTAGCAGTCCAGTGGTTAGGACTCAGCGCTTTGATGACCATGGTCCAGGTTCAACCCCTGGTCAGGGAACTAAGATCCCACAAGCTGGTGGCATGCCCAAAAAAAAAAAAAAATTAGATAAAGAACACAGACTTAGCTGAGCTCTCTAAACGTTTGATCCTCCTCTAAGGTGGCGAGTTAGACCAGCAATGCTCATGAGTGATGAGGAGTAAATGTCACGGGGATGAAATGTACCCAACAGGAAATATAGTCAGTAATATTGGAACAACTCTGTATGGTGACCAGTCTTATTGCCATGATCATTTCATAATGCATAAAAATATTGAATCACTATGTTGTACATCTGAAACGAATGTAATATTGTATGTTAATTATAACTCTCTCTCTCTTTTTTTTTTGCCGCACTGGGTGGCCTGTGGGATCTTAGTTCCCCAAACAGGGATAGAACCAGTGCCACCTGCAGTGGAAGCACAGAGTCTTAACCAGTGGTTCCTGAACTCTTTTTTTTTTTAATGTCCTTAGATGACAGTTTTGAAGGGAGATTTTTTTTCATTCATTCATTTATTTTTGTTTCTTATTTATTGGCTGCATTGGGTCTTTGTTGCTGCTCACAGGCTTTCTGTAGTTGTGGACAGCGGGGGCTATTCTTCATTTCAGTGCGCGGGCTTCTCATTGAGGTGGCTCCTCTTGTTGCAAACCACGGGCTCTAGGCACTCGGGCTTCAATAGTTGTGGCACACAGTCTCAGTCGTTGTGGCGCACGGGCTTAGTTGCCCCACGGTATATGGGATCTTCCCAGACCAGGGCTCGAACCCGTGTCCCCTGCATTGGCAAGCGGATTCTTAACCACTGCGCCACCTAGGAAGCCCCTAGATGACAGTTTGGGATGCAGATTTTCACCATTACATGCCAAAATTGCTGGGTGAGCCTTTTCAGGGCTGGGATCCTGGAAATCTACAGGGGATTTTTATCCCTGTTGGAGAGGATCATTCTTCATTTGTTACAATGTTAGAGATTCACATACTAGACGCACTCCTCTGTGCATAATCCTAAGGGAAGTCTATATTTAGCTTTAAACTCTCTGTCTCTTGGATTTTAGTTTATCTCTATAGATAAACAATAGATTGGATCTGAGAGCCAATTAAACTTACAAATTCAGAGGAAAGATAAAAATAAGGACTGTATTGGTTTCTCCTAGAGATGTTTCTAATTTGAATACAGTGTAAATATGAAAGTTTAAATGGGATGAAACTTCAGGACCGATGTCTTGTTGTGGAGGTGCCATATTCTATGTTACTTTGCCATCAGAGAAGGTATCCCTGCAGAAAAAGTCACGGACGCCCACACTGCATGACTACTACTAGTCGTACCCCACCCCTCGACATGAGGGCAAAGATGAAGCGCTGGGTATTTTTAAAACAGAAAATACAAAATGAAGAGCAACAAACAGGAGTGTTTTAAACAGAATTATATAGCTACAATGGGCCTTCATCTTAAGCACATGGACTCTGAATTTCAGGGAATCTTGCGGGGGGTGTTCAGCATTTCCTTGCTTTTTTGTTTTAATTGTGGTAAAATATACATACCTTACAACTTATGGTTTTAACCATTTCTTAGTGTACAGTTCAGTAGCATGAAGTACCTTCACATCACTATGCAACCTCACCACCATCCATCTCTGGAACTCTTTCACCTTCCAAACTGAAATTCCATACCCCCTAAACATTAACCCCGCGTTGCTTCTTCCCTCAGCCCCTGTAAAGCACCATTTAACTTTCTGTCTCTGCGAATCTGACAACTCTACGTTCTTAGTGTAAGTCTAAGCATACAATAATTATCCTTTTGTTTCCATTTTATCTCCCTTAGCACCTTCAAGGTTCATCTATGTTACAGCCTGTGTCAGAATTTCATTTCTTTTTAAGACTGAATGATATTCCATTGTATGTCTAGACCACATTTCCTGCATCTGTCCATCCACCAGTAGATATTTGGGTTGTTTTCACCTTTTGGCTATTGTGAATAATGCGGCCATGGTCCTTGGTGTACAAATACTTGAGTCCCTGCTCTCAGTTCTTTGGGTAGGGATCTTAGATTTTTAGGAAAAATTCTCTAGGGCCTCAGAAACCTATTCAAAAAATACTAATGCCAAACTGATAAAATCACCAAATCCCAAGGGCACTAATTCTTCCCCTTACCTACCTGTTAACAATCTTGGTCTTTTTTTTTTTCTCTTTCAATTGCTTTTCTAATGTGTTTTTTCCTTTATATTCATTTGCTCATTGATTGACAAGTATTATTGGGCACCAACTGTGTGTCAAGCATTACGTTAGGCCCTGAAGATAAAAGTGAGAAAAGGCAGATATGATTCGTATGTTATGAAAGCAGATGGTAATCAAATAATAAACAAACACAAAACTGCAAACTGATTAGTACTCTAAAGGAAAAGGCCAGTGAACTACAAATGCTTCCAGTTAGAAAACAGCATAACTACTGAAATTCAAATGGGCCAGACTTCAGGACTGAGTTGGTTCTGAGGGGAAGGAGGCTTCCCCGAGGAAATATTTGAGCTGAAGGATGAGCAGGAGTTACTAGGCTAGAGGAGAGAAAGAGGATTCTACGTATAGGAGGTGACTCCCATGCAAAGGTCCTGGGGCAGAGAGCTGGGTGGGAGGAGCTGAAAGAGATCCAAAGTATTAGGGGCAACTCAGAGTCGGGAGAGCAAAGCCTCGTGTGGGTGCAAAGTGAGATGGGCCAGATCAAGCAGGGAGAAACCATTGAAAAGATTTGCCTGTTTACTGAGAGCCTCCTGAGGGTTAGACCCCTTCCATCAACAAGAGAAGTCTGTCCACAGAAAGCAGAGGCAAGGTACCCGACTGTCCAGATCAGGGTCCAATTCAGCCTGGGGACTCTTAGGTTCATTTAAAAAAAATAGTGGCATTTGTTTTCATTTGCAAGAATGACTTCCTTTACCTCCTTCCAAAGGAAATGTGCAGATCTCTACCCATAGTTCATATGAAACTACGTGGAGAGACACAGTCCAGGCAGAGAAAAGAAAACTGGAAGAATCTTACAACTTTAAAGTGTTAAACTTGGACCTCTGCAAGACTGCTCTGTGATTTGATGCACGATGTATAAGTGGGCAGGGGGTTCGAGGGCTTCATCTTAGAAAAGGTTCAAGTTTAACTGAAGCCAAAGTTGGGTAAAGTAGTGCTAAAGAGAAAGAGGCTTAGTTTCCCTCTGATGGTAGCTGTTTTGTGTACACGGCTTGCCTGGGGGAGGCATTGTCAGCGCTCCCATTTGAGTTTCCTAATTAGGTAACATACACAGCCAAGGTTCTCCGAAATTAAGAGCCAGCTAATTAGGCTGTGAAGATGTTCTTCTAGAACTTGCTTTGGTTGGGAAACACCTTTCCCTTTTATTTGTCACCAACAGAGGACTAGGGGAGGCGCTGAGAAGGAGAAGAAAGATGTGATGCAATTTTTAAAAAATGGGTATAGAATACAAATGGGGTACCCAAAGAATCGAGAACTTATATTCTACCATCTCAAGTCCTACCTATGTCCATTTGGTCTCCAGGCATCCCTGAGCTGGACCCTTATAATCCTAGGTTATAAGGATTATGATGCGGCACAGAGCTGCAGGGGTGTTTATCAGCGTAGGAGAGACTCTCTGCTACTTGCTTGCCTGCCTGCTTCCTTTCTTGTTTCAAAAAATCAGGGTGTGCGTGGGCATTACAAAGGCTCAACTACCTCATTAACAGTTACTCTTTACTCAAGGCAAAGTCGCCCCTTTCCTGTTCACTCCCAAGAGAGGGAGGTCTTACTGAGGTTTCCAAAGCTGGGTGTACTTTGTTGGATGTCTCAGAGTTGGGGGTTTGACTACCAACCTAGCAATGATCAGAGCATGTAAATTCCTCCCAGGAAGCAGGCTCTGTCTATAGTGAGATCATCACAGAATCTCAGGAGACCTTACAAGGGGGATGACAGCAGAGAAACTACAAGAGTCAAAGTCTTCATAGAAAAGAGAGAGAGAAAGCAGGAGGAGGGAGAAGAGGAAGAAGTCATTTTCTTGTTTCATCATTCAAACTAGGAGCTTTGCCGGTGGATAAAGAAATTGGTGGGCTTCTTTCTCTTGTTTTACTTGCTGAATATTGTGGCATGGAACTAATTATTTGAAAAGTTCATTCTTAGACCCAAATATTTCAGTTTATATTTGGGTCTAAGAAGACAAAGATGAGTACAGAATAGACAAGACTGAGAGCAAAATGCCTGGTTACGACTAAGACAAATGCAACTTCTCATCCAGCAGAGAGAGCACTGGTCTTGGAGTCAGAAGAAGGCTCTTCCTCTTGCTACACAACTTTGGGGGAGTCACTCTTTCTCCTTCATCTTTAATACAACTGGGGTAACACTCCCTGCTGAGAGGACCAAAGGAAGTAACAGAGGTGACAGTGTTTAACTTATTGTCTCAGTTTAAATGAGGAAAGTTGGAAAGAAAGGAAAGTCTTAAAGGGAAACCAACAGACGTACGGTGGAATAATGGCGGAGTTAGTTAAGGCTAAATTTATTGTAGATTGAAATATAGACTCAAGTCTGTGTCAAGGTGCTTTGAAATTTAACATGTTGCCTTAAAATGGAGATTCACAATATCTTTTTTTAAAAATTAATTAATTTTATTTGCTTTTTGGCTGCGTTGGGTCTTCACTGCTGTAAACAGGCTTTCTCGAGTTGCGGCAAGCGGGGACTCCTCTCCATTGCGGTGGCTTCTCTTGTTGCAGGGCATGGGCTCTAGGCATGCGGGCTTCAGTAGCTGTGGCACAGGGGCTCCGTAGTTGTGGTGCAGGGGCTTAGTTGCTCCACGGCATGTGGGATCTTCCTGGACCAGGGCTTGAACCCCGTGTCCCCTGCATTGGCAGGCGGATTCCTAACCGTTGCACCACCTAGGAAGTCCCCACATTAACATCTTAATTTCCTCCTTCTAGCTCTTCAGGGAATAACACTGAGAACTTCCAAGAGCCCAAAGAAGGGAAGGGAGAAGTGGGTTTATTTACTCCCCACCACCCAACCCCAGTCCTGCTCCCATAAGCCTGCAGAGTCGTGGGCTGCTTGAGTTGGGTCCGCCTCTTAGTTTGTTCATTACAAATTTAAACTTTTTCCTTACACCTCTACCATAGGCTTAATTCTTTCTGGTTCAGAAACAATGAAGAATCTTCTATTCTGTTCCAGATTCTCCCTTTTGCTTTTGGGAGACAAGCTTCTGGGAGACTCATGATACAATTCTGGGAGGAAGAGTTGAATAATACCAATATCTCAAAAAAGCACTTTCCTAAATGTGATGTGATGTGATGGGCCTCTCTGCCATCAGCACCAACATTTCTTACAGAGAAACCACAGGAAGAAGTAAAAGATGAACTACAGGTGGAGCCCAGTTTTTTCATTTTTGTGTTTGTGTTTTTTTGGCTGCATTGGGTCTTCGTTGAGGTGTGCGGCGCTCTCATTGCGGTGGCTTCTCTTGTTGCGAAGCACAGGCTCCAGGTGTGCAGGCTTCAGTAGTTGCAGCTTGTGGGCTCAGTAGTTGTGGCACACGGGCTTAGTTACGCCGCAGCATGTGAGATTCTCCCGGACCAGGGATGGATCGAACCCATGTCCCCTGCACTGGCAGGCGGATTCTTAACCACTGAGCCATGAAGGAAATCCCAAGACCAGTTTTTAGGTTGAATAGATTTACAAACCAGTAAGTGACACCCCTATATGAAGAAAGAAATGAAGAAAACAGGAAAAAGCTGTGTTCTTACTCAAAATCGAAAGGTACCATGTGTAAGATGGCTAGTGGGAAGCTGCTGCTGCATATCACTGGGAGCTCAGCTCACGCTCTGTGATGACCTAGAGGGCTGGGATGGAGGGGAGGAGGGAGGCTCAGGAGGGAAGGGATATATGTATAGATATAGCTGATTCACTTTATTGCACAGCAGAAACTAACACAACATTGTAAAGCAATTATACTCCAATAAAGAGAAATATCTAAAGGTTTCTCTTGCTTTTGTTTCCAGATCCCAACAATCCATTTCTGGGAAATAAAAGGGCACCAATAAACCTATAACAAATTACCATGAGGCCAAAGGAAGTGGATGTTTAAGCTGAACGGACATATCCAAGCATCTTTGGATGGTCACAAGGAATGAAGCAAGAAAACTAAGGCTGTGGCATACATGGTTGATCCAACCCAACCCAAATCCCAAGAGAAATTAAAAAGTCAAAACATGGATTTTTAGTTTCATGAATTCTAAAAGCAAAACAAAACAAGGTATCCAGTTCTGATTCCCTCAACTAGTGTTACATCCATAACACAAGGCAAAGGATTTGGTTTCGTTAATTATTTCATTAACCTACAAACTGTTTTAGATTTTGCATTTCCCAGGTGCAAGGCCATGTCTACAGAATGACCAACATACAGGGCACATCTAAAATATTATCAAGCAGCAGCCTCTTTTGCCTGCATAATTCCAAGGATCCAAGGCACAGATGCTTTCTCGTTGATATTTCCCTTCACTACATAAAGGCAAGTTTTAAATTATGCATTTGTTGGGAGCCAAAGATTGAGCCCTTCCCACATCCCCAAAAAATTTCTTTAAATAGGATTTACCAAAGGGAAAAAGCATGGGGAAATTCAGCAGTCTCCAGGGATTTGACCTGACTCAGAATACCCAAGTTTTTATAACACAGGGAAGGAGCCTGCAATGAACATGGGCATTTTCGCTGAGCTGGGTATAGAATGGTGACGTGGTCTGAGCTCACACTTGCGTTGGCAAAGAGATATTCATATAGGTTTTCCTTCTTGTTGAGGTGGTGATAGTAAAATACAGATAAGTTACCATTTTAATCATTTTTAAGTATATAGTTCAGTAGCATTAAGTACATTCATGTTGTTGTATAACTCTCACCACTATTCATCTCCAAGTCCTTGTCCTCTTTGCAAATTGAAACTCTGTACCTATTAAACAATAACCCATTCTCTTCTCTTCCCCAGCTCCTAGTAACTACTGATCTACTTTCTTTCGCTCCGAATTTGATTACTCTAGGTACCCCATGTAAATGAAATCAGACAATATTTGTCCTTTGATCCCCATGATATTTTGACATGACAGAGCATCAAAAAATTAAAAATAGCTAAATCCTAGGCATAATAAATGGAAAGAAAATGACAGATCTACATATACCAACCACATTCCAGGTTCTGAGTTAGATGCCTCCTCTCTCTTGTTATCTCTCATTCCCACATAAAGATAAGTTTTAAACTATGTATTTGTTGCAGACCAAACATTTAACCCCTCCCACTCCACCCCCAAAATTTCTTTCAGTAGGCTTTTTACTGTAGTAGGAACACCTGGAAAATTCTCGTCCCCCTTTGCGAAAGCGGAGTCGTAGGATGATCAGAATGCTTTACTGATCAAAAATCTTCAGAAACAAGCAAATAACAGAAAAGATTGATGAGTTCCTATCATTTTCTTCTAAGCTCTTTCACAGAGGCTTTGTTTTGTTAGGGACAACAACAATTAGGAAAGAAAGAGACACACAGGCTTTGTTTTCTCAGCAGGAGATGCTGTACATTTGGTACAATGGATATGCTTTTTTTTTTCTTTTTAAAAAATTAAGATATCCATTATCTACAAAGCAACCTTAGAGGGACAGATTGAGGATTTTAGAATTTCATGTCTGACTCTCATAGCCAGATGGTCTTTACACAATTGAAGTTCCCTCCCATCATTCATAATTGTTTCTTATCAGTACTATCATTAATGTTATTATTAAGAATAATGTTGAAATCATTTAATCCCCATGTTGAACACTCCTGTCGATTTGCTCCCCACCTTCCAATGCCCACTCTAACTGATCAGGCTTATGCTCAGGAAGACTCTAGAAACTGCTTTCTCTCTTGGTAACTTTAAAGAAAGTACCCAGAGTCTTGCTTCCCATAGCAATTTATTTATAGTGGCTCTTACCACATCTTGAAGAACGTTTATTTCTCGTTTAATTACTATTTTTTGACCAGATACTTTTTGTTGTTGCTCTTGGGTTTGTTTGTTTTTAACTAAGGCACATTCACGAATCTTTTTCTTTTAAATAAATGTTTTTAATCATAGGATGATTCCATTGGATAAGTTTTATAGAGACATTTTCAGGGGTGGAGCAGGGAATGGTTTTTTAGAAATTGAAATATGACATCCATATCATTAGAGTTTTAAAGTTAGTAATGTGCTTAAGGCAGATTTTTTTATGGTTAGCAAAGCTGAGAGGTTCTGACACCCAAAGGATGCACCAAGAGATAACTTTACATAAATGTATATGGTGCCCCTGAGGGGCCTCAATTGTATTATGGGGTTTCTCACAGTCTTGGTTCAGACAGAACAGTGAAGCAAAGCTAAGTGGTTCTCTACCGGATGGGCTGTGCATGAGACGTATCACACTGCAAACAGAGGTACCTTTCAGTGCCAGCTAGTTTACTATGAGGCGCTGAAATATGAAATGGAACAAAATATCTAATGCAATGTTTACTTTCTTAAAAACATTTCCTTAAAAGAACCACTGCATAGCTTTAAAATGGATAGACTATGGAACCGTCTGAAAATGATACGGTTTAAAGCTTGAGAAAGAATACACATAAACTGGAGAATGTAGAAAACTGGGTAATATGATGTGATTGACTGATTGGACTATCTCTTAAAGATGTGAACCCGCCCTGAAGTGTATCTCTACTGATTTTTCAAACTCTATTTTCTTTTTTCAAAATTTTGTTTTTAAAGCACTTGCTTGTACTGATTCTGTAATTCCTGAAAGGCAAAGAGCAAATAATTATGAAGAAAGAGGTTCATGGCAGAATTCTAGTTGACTCCGTTTTCTTATACAAGCAATTATACAAAATGCTTAATTAACTGTTGCTCAGTGCTTGAGACAGTCGTGTCAAAATCAAGGATCCTCAAAGGAACAAAAAGACTCTTCCCTCATGAGCAGCACCATTGATGTCGGATCTTTCCTAGCAAATTTCCACAGAAATTTCAATAAATTAGGTATCTCCCATTGCAAAAATATCCTTCTTCTGTGCTACTAACTTAAACAGCAATACTTTGCTACAGAATATGTTATTTATTCAACAGCTACTATAAACCACAATGATCAAAACTGCTATCATTTATTGAGAACTCACTGTACGCTAGGCACAGCTGTAAATACTTTCCACATATTATCCCATTTAACCTCAAAATAAGGCTTCAAGTTGAGAATGTTCATTCCTGTTTTATGCTTAAAGAAACCAAGGATTGGGTCACAATGAAAGTTGCAGAGCTACGATAGTAACTCAGAGTCATAACACCTACTGGCAATTATTTATTTGAAATATAGAATATGACTGTCCAGCAAAGAATTTTATTTTTTGATAAAGTTATTTATTTATTTATTTATTGGCTGCATTGGGTCTTTCTTGCTGCGAGTGGGCTTTCTCTAGTTGCAGCGAGCAGGGGCTACTCTTTGTTGTGGTGTGCAGGCTCTTCATCGTGGTGGCTTCTCTTATGGAACACGGGGCTCTAGGCACGTGGGCTTCAGTAGTTGCAGCACGTGGGCTCAGTAGTTGTGGCTTGTGGGCTTAGAGTGCAGGCTTAGTAGTTGTGGCTCACGGGCTTAGTTGCTCCACAGCATGTGGGATCTTCTCAGACCAAGGATCAAACCCATGTCCCTGCATTGACAGGCAGATTCTTAACCACTGTGCCACCAGGGAAGTAAGTCCCAGCAAATAATTTTAAATGCCAGTAACGAATACAAGTGCTTCCCAACTTTTTTCTTCACACAGTGACTTTCTTGCCAATGAATGTATTTCTCTATCAAATAAGACTATTTAAGTGGCCATCAGGGTATTTCACCACGCTTAAGTTTTATTTCTGCGTTCACCTTCTGTGTTGCTTCATAAAGTGAGATTAAAACCAGTAAACTTTGATAAAAGACCAAACTGATGTAAGGGCTTCTGTACAAGGACTTGGTATCTGTTTCTATTCAGAATCATGGGTGGGATGAAAAGGATGCCCGTCAGCAGATCCGCCACCGTTAGAAGATCTACCTTTTCGGAAAGTGAGATGATATATAGACTCTCAACGTGGACAGAGACACAGAAAACTAATCTGTTTTCCAGAGGCTAATTATAAACAGGTGGTGGTTGGAGCCAAACCTCCAGGAATCAGGATTTCTGCTGGTGTTCAGCTGGCTTTCTGTGGGAATTATTGCATCTTTTGATGTATTCCTTTTTTTTTGGGGGGGGGGGTACACCAAGTTCAATCATCTGTTTTTATACACATATCCCCATATTCCCTCTCTCCCTCAACTCCCTGATGTATTCCTGATTCATGTGTGGAGAGGTATGCATTCCATGTGCTTCTACTTTGCTGCCATCTTTTGCCTCCCCCCAGTCCAGGGATATTACCTTCAGGAGATGATCTGTTCAGGGAGCACCATTCATTCCTCTGCTCATTCATTCATTCATTCATTCAGTGTTAACTTAGCACTTGCTACTCAGCAGGCAGTGTCCTAGCTACTTGGAATACTTAACTGAAAGACAAGAAGTCTCTTTGCCTTAATGGAATCTTCAATTATAATTTGAGGAGACAGACAATAAATAACAAATAAACAAGTTATAAATAAGTACCTTACAGAGATATCAGAGGTGCTTGAGAGAGAAGTCCACAGCGTTATGGGATGTTTCAGGTTGGCTGATAAAAAACAAGTGATTTCCTCCAAAAAATTGACTCAAAGATAAAATAAAACAACACAATTTGCTTCCTGTGTTAAAGGGCCTGTTGGTGTAGTTATAGGTGGATCCCTCTGGAACAAAGAGGGAAATATCCTCACATAGTGACTATAATAGGAGAAAAGCATGGTGATATCCACGCCTATCCAGGCTGAACCCAAGCTCTTTTCTTCTTCCTAATGGAAAGTGCAGTGGAATTTGTAACTTTGATCTGGGTGTCTGGCTGCTTCAGTGAAGGGTTCTTCAATTTCACATTTCATCTCAGCAACTAATGTCCACATCTTGTCAAATCGCTACCAAGACTGTCCTGCAGGGCCACCCCTGGACAAAGCCATGATTTCCGTGCAAACTTGTGATTTGAGGGTTCGGTGATTACGAGGCAACCAAATGAGCTGTCCCCACATTAATATTAGAAGGGGCTGTCACTCCCCTTAAAGAACATCTCGTTTTCTCTTCCTCAAAGGTCCTAGTGCTAAACTTTTTTCCACCAAGCTCCTGGTTTCAGTTCAAAATAACCTATCATTGTTTTCATGCCGTTAAAAACTGGTGGAACTCATTTTGAGAGTGAGACCCCAGAAGATGGGAACAGAGCTTTGTGTTTTCTTTTTGATTGTTTTCTTGCTGACAATTTTATTGCCATTGTCTTCCGTGTTGCTGATGGTTTTTAGGCAGCGGGTCTCATTTCAACTATTTATTGAAAAGGGAGGTTGGAAGGATTTTTAATATACTCTTTTCCCCAGTTTCTTAATGACTGGCAAAAAAAAAAAGCACTGTAGAAATCACAAAATGCAGAAGTTCGCTTGCACAGGTATTAATTAGATAGAAAGTACTGTGGGTAACATTATGACTGCAGGATTGATGGAGATAAAATCAGTAGGTTCATATCTCATACTTGGCAAGATAAGGACCCTGCTTTTCACATGCCATTTCATTAAAAATCTATTTTAAAATTTAAAATAGGGGACTTCCCTGGTGGTGCAGTGGTTAAGAATCTGCCTGCCAATGCAGGGGACACGGGCTCGATCCCTGGTCCGAGAAGATCCCACATGCCACAGAGCAACTAAGCCCGTGCACCGCAACTACTGAGCCCTCAAGCCACAACTACTGAGCCCTCGAGCCACAGCTACTGTGCCTACATGTCACAATTACTGAAGCCCACTCTGCAACAAGAGAAGCCACTGCAGTGAGAAACCTGCACACCACAACTGAGAGTAGCCCCGCTCTCTGCAACTGGAGAAAGCCCACGTGCAGCAACGAAGACCTAATGCAGCCAATAAATAAATAAATAAACAAAATTTTTAAAAATAAAATAAAATTTTAAATAAACTGTCATCATCCTTTATTTAAAGGTTCTGACATTGTTTCATCTCTTTATGTTGCACAGGACAAAATCACTTTTCACTCTAAATCCCCATAGTCTCAACTTTGAGTCTCCTGAAAAATACAAGAACACGAGGTCCTCGCCACAATAAAATAAGACCTTCCTCTGCAGGCTATTTGCCACTGGATTACCACAAATTCAGGGATCAACTGAATAGGTTGGATCACTTTTTTTTTTTTTTTGGCACACGGGCTTAGTTGCTCCGTGGCATGCGGGATCTTCCTGGAGCTGGGATCGAACCTGTGACCTCTGAATTATCAGGCGGATTCTTAACCACTGTGCCACCTAGGAAGCCCTGGATCACTTTAAAATATCACCGACCTAATGCCTCAAAAGTGCATCTCTTGGTAAGTGATGTCATTCTGAAGTAAGAAAACATCTTAAAAATGAACATTTCAGAACTCAATTTGCTCAAATAAATATTATTCCTTTCCAAGTAGCTATGCTGGAAAACAAAGCCCCAGTAATTCCACTGCTTAAAACATTTTGAGAATTGTCTTTAATCCATTGAAGTGCTAATAAGAAAACTGGCCTCATTGTTTTTAGTTATATTTTCCTTTTTGACTCTAAATAGCATAAACTGTCTTCATCATTCACTTATCCCCCAGACCTGGTACTAATTTTTTTTTTGGGGGGGGTGGGGCCGGGGTGGGGGTAGGGGGGGCATTGTTTCCAAAAGTTAAACATCAAAGGACAAAGATTTGTTGACATTAGAGATATTAAAAAGAATGTGTTAATAGGCTTTTAGGACAATTCCAGAAAGGGAATTCCAAAAATATGGCTTAAGCAGGTCAGCAGAATTTGGAATGCTGTAAGATTTCTCAAGGTGAGTGCCTTCAAGGGGGACACCATTCACCTTTCTTTTGTTCTGCCTCTTGTGGCCTAGTCTTGGCCCTGTCAGTGGCTGGCTTATGGCCTTGGGCAAGCTGCTTTCCTCATCTGTAAAATGATGCGAAGGACCAGATGCCCTCCCACAAAGCATCTTCCCAGCTCTCGAATTCCAGAATAATGATATACAGTTCTCCAGACCTGGATTAAAAGTCACGTTAGGCCACACCTTTAAAGTATTAAGTCATATCAGTGAATTGAGAATGTTTCTTCCACGGTGTCTTTTCTTCTCACGTTCTCCTGTATTAACATTTAGAGCCATTTGCGGGCAAGAACAAAGTTTTTACTCAATTGAATTTGGGGTTTTGTTAGACATTAAAAAAAATTTATTGCAGATCAGAGACTATATCTACCTTGTGTGTGTGTGTTAGGGGGAGATAGGGAGATTAAAAGAGAATGTGCAAAGAACAACACAATCTTGTTTTGAGTTGTTTTGTAAGCCATTCTTTTTTTCTTTTTATAGGATATTCTCAAACCAGATTCCTATGTCATAGGAACTTGTTATATGTTTTTTTAATCTACCAATATCCCTGGTTCTCATGATGACATTAATCTCAAGTCATGACAGAACTGATCTCATCAACTATATTTTTTAAAAGCTTGGCCCTTCCCTTTCCTGCTGGTATGGCAGGACTTGCTATCTTCAAGGTAAAATGATGGCTAAAAAATACTTCCTGTGCAATCCTGCCAATTGCAGGTATTTGCAGAACATGTCTGGTTCTAGTTAGGGTCCCTGCCCCCCTTTCTTTCTTTTTTTAGTATCCTTGGCCTTACAGCCTGGTCTTTTTCATAAGAAATGTCAGCAAAGTCTTTGAATTAATGAACTGTGAAGTGCTCAAAAAAAATACCATTTCAAAAAGTATCCTGCATGGATATAACACTAATGGGAGGTGATTCTTGAGTTACAACCAAATATCCCACTCTAACTAAAAAGAATTAAGATAAGGACTGGCTTAGGCACAATCTCTTTGAACAAAGACCCAGAGAGGAAGGAGAAGTGATGGGGAGTGGGGGAGGTCAGAACCAGAGTAGCAATCTGGGGAAATGTGTTTATGTTAGAGTCTCTTTAGCTCTGTTGAGCAAATAATGGAATTATACAACGCTCCCCGCCCCCCCCTCCCCCCCATAAAAGATACCAGGTGGAGGGAAGCAAAGAGAAGGGAGCAGGGGGTGTATGTTTACAAGGTTGATCAAATAAACCTAAATGGTAGGTCCTTGGCTACTACACCTAATGTAGGTTTTGTTTTCTTTTAATTTTGCTATTTAAAAAAAAATGCAGTGTAACTCCTTCAATCTTTTTGCAATTCTGCATGGTTGAACATTTGAAATGAGTTTGTGTATCACCCCCAGGCGCTGATTCAGACTTGATTGGGGCAAAGCAGACTGCATGTGCTTATTTTTATCCACGTCATTTGGGACGTTATGTCGCCAAAGGAACCAAAACTGTGCTGCTATATTGCTGAATTATCACCTATCCTTTGATCAGACAGGGCGGTGATCCTCATCAACAAGTTGCGCGACCTCAGTGTAACAGCAATGTCAGGTCAACTTGAGAAAGTGAAGAGAGAGCCCTAAACACAAATAAAAAGAAACAACCAACAATCCTTATAATTATCATCATCTGCTGCTTTTCCTTCTTTTGGCAAAGAAACACTCCATCCATTTGCAGAAATCGCCCGCGGAAACGTTACATCAAAACTAATCACAACGATTAAAATCAGCTTTTCTGTGCAAGAGGAGGGTAAAAAGCAAGTTGGAGGCTGGAATAAGACTGTTTTTCCACCAAAAAAAAAAATCTGGAAAAAAATTTCCTATATGTATATTTATCTATACGTCTCTGTAGACCTTTATTTTTGAAGGAGATCAATTGTCTGCCCTGTGATCAGTTAATTTGATTTAAGTTTTATTTTGGAGATTGATTTAGACTGGAGGTAGAGGCATGAGCTAATTGTATCCTGATCCTTGCCTTGAGGGGTTTCAAAGCCCTGGAGCAACTCTTCTCTGTATTTTGTTCTGTCTACCTTAGCCAAGCTATTGCATTTCTCTCTGGTGTGGCGAGCCGAGCAGATCGCTGGGAGAGAAATCGGAAAAGGGGGGAGAGGAAAAGGAAAAGGGGACTTGGAGAGAGACTTTGTGCTTCAATGTTTCAGGTAAGATCTGACGGTTTGGGTTTGTTATTATTTGCTAAGGAGGGTATGGCTGGGACTTTGGGCGCAACTCGCTTTTACGCATGTGCCAGGCATGGGGCGAGAGCGCGGCACACTCGCACACACACAGCCCGCCGCGGCGGCTCGGGAGCCGCTCGGACCCGCGGCGGGGCAGCGGCAGCCGCCTCCTCCGGGGCTGCTCCCGCCGCTCCTCGCCGTTCCTCCCCGAGAGGGAGCGGGCGCGAGCGGGGGCGGAGCGGGCGGCCGCCGGGGCCGAGGCCGGGGGCCGGCGCGGCCGGGGGCCGGCGCCGGGCTTCCGGATCTGGGGGCCCGGTTCCGGCTCTGGGAGAGGAGCGGCCGCGGGTCTCGGAGCCCGTGCCAGCGCCGCCCGCCCGCCGCTCGCGCGCCAGCCTCCCCGGCGGCCGCTTTGCAGCCGCGCTGCCCCCTCCCTCCCTCCCGCCCCCACCCTCCGCGCCCGAACCGCGCGCGTCCCTTTCTTCCCCGGCGCCGAGCTCCGCGACCGCGAACCGGCCCCGCCGAAAGCCTCCCGGCGCCGCCGGCCCCCACCCGCCGCCGGCCAGAGCGCCCCCAGCCGAGCGCACGGGCCTGCGGGGCGCGCGGGGGAGGCGGCGCCCAAGGCTCCACTCCCGCCCGGGGCATCGCCGCCCCCTCCCCGCAGCGGCCTCGGCGGCGCCCCCGGACGCCCCGTGAAAGACGCCATTGTGGCCGCCGAGCGCATTGCGCCCCGGGGCGGTTTCTTCCTTTCCCCGGTGCCCGGGCCGGACCGCACCGCTCGCTCCCCTTTGTGAGCGGCGCCCGGTGCCCAGCGCTGTCCGCCGTCCGTCTCCGGCCGGGCTGATCTGGATTCGCCGCCTCCGCCCACCCGGGCGCCTTTAAAGCCCCCTTTCACCACCCCCTCCCTTTTCCATCCCCCCCCTCACCCCCCCCCCCCGCTTTGGGTGCAAACGTTTCATTTATTTTTAAAAAGCTCTCATTCCTCTTCCTCCCCACCTCCTCCCCTGATAAAGGGCACGGCACGTGCTCCGGATTAGAAGTCTCCTTGGGAGGCGGGGACCGGGGAGGGGGCACCGGGGTGGGGGAAGGATGTGAGCGCCGCAGGTAATGGCAGTGGCTTTGCTGCGCTCGCCTCTGCTCCGCGGTGCCTGCAGCGCCGAGTCCAGAGCCCCGCATCCTTCCCTCCCCTTCTGGCGGCCAAGGTTCCCTTAAAGGGACAGAGTTTCCTGGCGGCCTCCCGTCGCCGCTGTCTGAACCGGCGCTTGGGGCACAGAGGTGGGCGGGAGGGACGCAGTTGGGCTCCTTTCTGACCTCTTTCCTCCCCCTAGCCCCCTCCTCCGCCGCCCCTCTTTATTGAAATGTGAAGTGTGCTTCCTCTCCCGCCCCCCAGAGGGACTTGGCTGGAAAATAGAGTCCGCGCCTCCTGGAAGAAGAACCGGGGGGGGGGGGGGGGGGGGGCGTTCTGGTGAATTCGCGTGAAAAGTGAGGTCGAGCCCCCAAAACATCCAGGAAGAGGAGACAAGAGCCGTGGTGCAGGAACGCCTTACCTGGACGCGTGCTCCGCGCCGCCGCCCCGAGTACCGCAACTTCCTAGCTAGCGCGGGTCGACAGTGTCTGCCTTTGTGCTTTCGAACGCTTGCACTGCCTTGGAAATGATTTTCTGGTATCAAAATGTTTTCACTGTGACTGTGCTTCGGGGGCCCGCTGGGCGGGAGCCAAGTAAGTTAGCAAAGTTGGATGTCGGCTTTGTGCGTGGAGAAAGGCACGCAGGAACTGTCCAGTATCCCTGTGCCATCGGCTTCCTCGCTCAGAGGTGCACCGCCTTGGGCAGAAGTAATTTGGTACAAATGCTGCATTACCTCTAAGATCATAGAACGGGCTGCTTTCAAGCAAATTCTTGACGGGTGTGTGTGTGTGTGTGGGTGTGTGTGTGTGTGTGTCCGTGGTGGAACTGGAAGAGACATAACAGTTTAACATACTCATTCTTTAAGAAACGTTTGCCTTCTGTTTTCAATCAACTAAGCTGGCAGCTAGAGATACAAGTTTATTTGAGAATACCCTCTGGGTACCAAGCATGCTTGGATTGTTTTAGCAAATTAAAAATGAGCAAAATGCTTTTACCTTCTCAGCAGTAGACTCCTTAAGAGACCTCCTGTTTTGTGTGTATGTGTGTGTTTTTGAGAGAAACATTTTCTGTGTGTATCTCAAATGTGTTTTTAATGTGGAAAAGGAGAAAATAAAAGTTTTAAAGGCTGAGGCTGATGCCATCAAATGATTCATTAAATCCGATTTTACATCAAGGAATTTAGCTGCATATATGGGAATCTGTGGAAAGTAATCGCTAATTTACTTGGTGAATTTGAAATAGTAGTGGATCCATTTGTCTCCTGAATAATGGGCAATGTGCCCGTCTATTCCTCGTGTTTATGTTTGTGTGGCAGTTGGCTTACCATGAGGGGCTGGTGTTCAGAAGACTGCACACTGACTACAACAATTTGGCTCAGGAGTCCTACTGCTGCTTGAATGGAAAGAATTGTTAGCAATTGTTATGATGACAGTAGGTTTCATATTTAGTAATTAGGTTGCAAAGGTGGGCATTGAATTTTAAAACTTTGCATCCCAGAGAAAACTTCATTGGTTTATGTTTATAAAAAGAAGGTCACTCATTAGGCAAGAACATCATACATTTGCTGGGAAGAAATTTTGAAATGAATCGAGCGTGAATGACAGTTGGCAAAAAAATCTCCCACCACAGTATTCAAAATGACTGCAGTGATTTTGCTGTATTAATTATGCCTGAAGCCCAAAATAAAGTTCTCTAACACACACTAGAGGTCTCTCTTCTAGCTGTAAGATTTTCGTGTTTGTAATTCTTTGCCAGGGTGTGCATCATTGGGTGGGAAATGATAGCTTGGTTCAGACTTATTTAAGTAATAGTGCTTAACTGGCAACTTACATTACTCTGATGTGAGGTATTTATTTTGGAGAATATTCAGTAATTATTGTACAAATTATACTACCTAAGTACTAGGAAAGTTACTGTAATAAGACTTCTACTACATGATGATGAAAGCAGATTATTCAATTTGTTGAATAGTATTATGGACCTTTTGGCATATAATTATCCAGAGCAATTTGGTTTTAAATGTAAAAGTAATTAGCAAAAGATGTATTATATCAGAGAACTTTCTGAAAATTAAACTTTCATCTACCTCTAGGGTTAGCAATAAGTTGCTTGCACAAATGCTTTCTTGTCTTGACATTTCTAAAATCAGAATGATTGCTTTCTAATCCTGAAATGTGATGTTTTCTGCTGATATTTTCCCATTTACATTGCTTTTGAGTCATTCAAAAGATGTTTGTCAACCATCAGTTCACCAAGGCTTTTATTTATTTATTTTTTGCTTCTTTGTGTGTGTGTGTGTGTGTGTGTGTGAGTATGTGTTTTCTTTGGTTTTGTTTGTTTCTTATTTTTGCCACGCTGCACAGCTTGTGGGATCTTAGTTCCCCAACCAGGGATCAAACACTGGCCCTCAGCGTGAAAGCACAGAACCCTAACCACTGGATTGCCAGGGAATTCCCCTTACCAAGCGTTTTTGTTTTGTTTTGTTTTGTTTTTTTACTTGGCTCTTAAACTGCATTTCTGAACCTCCTTTGGGGCTGCAATTTATAATTTCCTAAGCAAGTGAAGCTTTTATTTTCTTTAAGATGAACCATCTTGGGGGGGGGTGGGAATGAAAGTTTTGGATACAAACATGTATGCTTATTTTAATAGTTCATGCAGAAATGAGAAAAAGTTTTAAAAAATTAATGCAGAAGTGTGAAACAATTCTGTTTTCTTGGGCACTGTAATAGTGTTCTGGTTTTTCATTCATAAAAATGTACTAGATGTAAATCACAGTTATGCTTGTTGATTTTGGTTTGAGATAACCGTGCAGAGAAGGAAACAGAGAGATTATCCTTTAAGAATAACAAGCCAGTATTCATTAAATTCATTCATTCAACAAATATTTATTGTGCCTTCTGTATGCAAGACACTGCTAGATGCCAGAGAGACATGATGGTGAGAAAAAGTATGCAGAGTCCCCAGTCTCCTGGAATTTGTGATTCGGATAGAGAGACAGATGTTAATAAACAGCTGAACAACAGACAGAATTGTGCTTTGAATGAAAAGAAACCAACCAAAGAGGGGCACTAACCCAAAAGGGGTAAAATTGACAAGCCTGGGGTCAGAGTTCCGAAGGAAGTGTTGCAGACGGAGATCTGAGTGATGAAGAGGCAGGGGCAGGAGAAGCGGAGAGAGAACAGGAAGTAAGCTCCAGGCAGAGGGAAGAAGCAACAGCATTTGGGAAGGAGGGTGAGGCATGGCAAAGGGAGAGGAACTCAAGGATTAACTAGCTGGAGCTAAGAGGGAGGAGGCAGTGATGAGAAAGCACGCTCCAGGGACCGGCCTCTAGTTTTAATTCTAAGAGCAGAGTGAAGGGGCTTGGCCAGGAGTATTGGGAGGAGGGCAACAGTGACATAATCAGATTTGTGTTTTGTAAGGATAATTCTGATGTCGTAGTGGGCAGTGAATAGAGGAGCCCAGAGTGAATGAAGCATAGCCCTTGGAAGGCTATTACAGTCGTCCAAACAAGAGAAGATACAGCTGGGGTTAGGACAGTGGCAGGGGAAACAGAGGGTTGGGAGATCTATTTGCAAGGTGAAATTGGCAGAATGTAGTAAAGGGTTGGTGATGGGTAAACAAGGAGAAAGAGATGTCAAATAGACACCTACATTTCTGACCCATTAACTGAATGGACACTGGGCTTCTGAAGACTGCCAAGATTTTGTGCTTTTCACTTTATTTCTGGAAGCCAGAATGAGGAGCAGTGACAAGCCTCATTCACATCCTGTGTAACTAGAATTCACACTGGAATTTGTTCACCAGTCGTGTGTGGAGCACCTAGTGTGTCAGGCACTAATCTCCCCGCTTTTGTCCTGTTGTCCAAGATGCCTTTTCCTTTATGAACTGCACCACAAAGTTTTGTTTCTCCAACTCCAGCTAAGTTGCAGTTCTTCATTTGAATAGGCCTGTGTTTAACCTTCTGAAACAAAAGTGAAGTCTGTCTTATAGTGCAAATGAATTGCACTTAAAAATATTATGAACATGAATTAAATGACTGTAAAAATGAACTGTTCAATCATGCTATCTAAAAACCCATTTACATACAAATAACTAGCACAGTTATTGTGAATCACTCATTGAAAAAAACTTTTAAGGACCTTAACATGGTAAAGTTTGTTTGGTCTGATGGCGTTTACTTGGCTCTGCTTTTTCCCAGTTAGTTACATGTTAGTATGTTTGCCCTTCCCGTGTCTCTGATTTTTTGTCCTGATCCTTGGCTACTCTTGTCTCAGTGCAACATTTTCATACTTTTCTTAAATTGACATTGTTTCCGGCATTTCTAATATCCTGTCCATTCTTTCCATTTGTTCTTATTTCTCTAAAATCTTTTCGCTCACATCTGGCTTCACAAACATGTATAACAATAGGGAAATAGTGTTTTGGTGGTTATTTAACACCAAAACAGCATTAGTGGATAAATAATTGATTAATTTTAAAATAATCTAAAATGAGGCATTCAGTTTTTCTTTCCACATCAAAGCTTATTAGGAAGAGAATTTCAGGAAAAAAAAAATCTTCCATGAATGCTTTATAATCACTTTTCCCCTTTCTGGTTGTACTCCTTCTAGGAAATTCCAGGTGGGAGCTCCTTCCAAGAAATTTGGGTTTTAGTTATTTCCAGGAAACAATTTGAATATCACTGTCTGCATTGGGGTTTGAGATACAATTGCAATTCCTTGAGATACTTTTCTTGGTGTTTCTCCTGTGGGTGGCCCTGAGGGCAGGCTCTGGTTGGAAAAACATCTTCATTTTAGCCAAGCCACCTGGGGATCCATTTCTTCTGTATGATGGGAGTGATTAATATCTCACCAACCTGCCTCATAGGATTGTTGAGAGGAAAGAGTACGTATGGCAAACTAATGTGCAAATACATAGCATCAAGCAACCCTAAAGGGCAGTTTTTCTGAAGGACCAACCCCGCCATGCCGAATTCTGGCCCCATGCTGCAAATAGCAAAGGCCAGTCTGGACTACCTCACTGAACCCCCAAACACGTGCAGCAACCCCATCTCACAGGTGAAAGAATGAAGGATTCAAAAGATCATGTGACTTGCCTGAGGTCAAAGTCTAAGCTAATGGCAAAGAGCAGGGATTCATTCTAGCCCAGCAAGCTGACAACAAGCCCTTAACCCGCCATTAGGCACTTTTCTGGCGGCCCCTACACTCCTGGTTCTTTCTGTCCAGTAGGTAGCATCTGAGCACTTTCACAGGTGCTTTCTTCTCTGCCACAGGCTTCTATTCATCCTCTCCTTTCTTCTTCCCTCCCCCACCTGCCACTCAACCCTGATACCATCTCCCCACCAGCACCCCTTAGACCAAGAGTGAGAAAAAGTAGAAAGCAGTTTGAGATTGGTGCTATCAGATATCTGAATCACTCCCTAGCACATGCTGAGCAAATCCGTCACTCTCACATCCTCTGTCATGCTGACCAAAATATGGATTTGTTTTCCATCCAATGAGAACTGACAGCAATGCAGGTCTTGCTGCTGACACCAAGGCTGCTATTAAGAAGAAGAGTTATGAACTGAAAAGATGTTAACTAGATAGATTTTAAATGCTTGCTAGAGGAAGGGATATTCTTCCTGATAAATCTTCCCAAACCATCCACTGCTATCATCACTTACTGTTTTGTAGCACTTTCACTTTGCTGGAAATCTGTAGCTAGTAGAACAGAAAATATGCGTGAAACAAAAGACCCAGACTCTTTATGTGGGGGGTGGGGGGTGAGAGTGTTTCATTTGCCCATGTTATCAACACTTTTCTCCTCTACCTACATGCTCCCACTACCTCATATTCAAATCCCACTCCAAATTCCTAACTCTGTTGTCTTGAATAAACTAATTAAATTCCAAGCTTCAGTTTTCTGAACTGTAATGGAGATAGTAATAGTCACTATAAATGAGATAATATGAGACTGTTATGAGATAATAATAGATTCTAGGGTTGTTCTGAGGATTGAATGAGATTTTATGGGATGTACGTGCGTGGAATATGATAAGCGCTCAGAAAAACATTCATATAATATTATTAAGAGCTATGTTTATTAAGGGACTATGTTTATTCGTCTTTGCTTCCTCAATTCCTGATACAGTGCCTGGCACACAGGATAATTGTGGGCTACATGAACACAGAATTTCAGCGAATACAAGAATAAAACCAGCCGGTGATTTCACTTTCTTGTAAGTATATTTTGCCTTTGACAAGAGGGTCCAAGTTCTGCCAGATGTCATTGCCTAAGAGTTATGGGCTTTTCCTAACCAATTAGTTCAACTATTTGGGAACAGACCAAATTTGATCTGGAGAAGTATTAATGCTCAATTAGGACATTGCTTTAGGGATGTCGTCAGTTTACCTTTTGTTGACTCACATGGAGGTCCTTCTATGCTCCTTTGTCACGAGATTTCCAAAATATGCAGACATTTAGAACTGATGCTATGAAATGATGAAACCACTAAGTTCTGAACCCGCAGTGGAAATCAGTGAATTTGTTTATTAAGCAGCAAAGAAACATCGAAACTGGTCCAATACCCATTCCATCCAGCAGATGGCAGCGCTACACATTCACAAGCCGATTCTCAGAATAGCCTCTGGTCTTTCTCTTGGTTTCTCACCATTGCCCCACCCTCAGTGGAAAAAGAAGTCTGAGCCAACTTTAAAAACCTCCCTTGGCTCCTCCGCAGGACTAACTGGGCAGCTGGGGGAATCCTCACCTCGGAGTCACCCATTCCCCCTCGTGCTGTAGGCCAGGCGGGGGAGAGAAAACAGGTACCGGGTTCTGCTAGAAGCCACTCACTTCCACAGATAAGTACAGAGTCTGTTTGGTTTGCTTAAAGCAAATCACTAGAAGAAAGTGCTGTTAACCTCCAGCATCTAGGATGCTACCACATGCTGTAGGTTGAGAGCATCGGGGGGGTGCCGGTTAGCAATCAGGAATACTAGTAAAGAGGATAACCCATTTTAGGTAGGCATGTGCCCCCAGGAAATGGAAGTGTTGTGTGCAACTCAAGACCCCCATGTAACCCTCTTGTGTAGAGTAGTGCAATGAGTTTTGATCTTCGAGTCGCTTAGAACTGTGGACCCGCTGTTAGCTGTGTGACCCCAAACCTTGGCTTTAGTATCTGTACAAATAAGGATACTGACAACCACCTCAGAGGGTTGTTATAAGAATTAAATACGTAGTGCCAGCACAATGCTTCCATGTACCAGGCTGTTTTCCAAGAACTTTACAATGTATTACCTCTTTGAATCTTCATCCATCATTCCAGAGGGCAGTACTCTTGGTATCCCCATTTTTGAAATGAGGAAATCAAGGCAGGGAGAGATTAAGTAACTTGCCCAAGGTCACACTGGTGAGTGGGAGAGCCAGGATTGGAACAGTGCACTCAGGCTGCAGAGTCTGTGCTTGTAGCTCCCGGGCACTCCTGTCTCTTATTAATAATGATTGTTACCAATAGCTAATAATTATTAAGCACTTTCCTTGTGCTAGAAACTTCATGTATGTTAACTCCTCTCAGCTACCCGAGAAGGTGGGTGCTACTCTGTTACTTTCCCCACCTTAATCAAATGAAGAAAAAATGTGCCCCCCTCTGTAAGAAACAGAGAAAAACAAATTAATGGTGAGACTGTAATATGTTAAAGCATTAAATGGTGAGTCCCACTGTAACTGTCACAGTGATTTAGAGATAAGAGAAATTAACAATGAAAGTATATGGGACCATATTCCAACTGTATAAGATAAGGCACATGGAAAATTGTTAAATGTCTTACCCTTTAAATTTTCCATCAGGGCCCTTAGGTATTTATAGCTTCGGAACCCTTTTCAGAAACTGTGAGTGGCCAGCAAAGATTGGGGTTGGTGTCTCTCCTGTTTAGCACTGCTTTCCTCTCCTGAGAGTCATGGCTCATTATTTTATGGGAAGTTAGGAAGATCCAGGTGTTTTGCTAAATGGCCATCACCTTCCTCTCATACATGAGAGCAAGCTCTTAGCACAGCTCATTTGCCTGTGAGTTCTAGGAACTCACAACAGTGAAAGAAATTCACCTGCGATATGAACTCACTCAGCTTCTCCCTGTTCAGAAACGCCATTCCAAGACTGGGACAGAAGAGAGGTTTTAGAGTCCAGCATCTAATGACTTTGGACTCTACTTTCAAAATGTAAGATGCTCAAATGAGGTTTGGGTGAACAAACAGCTCCTTTAGAATGAGGACCAAATTTTTAGAATGAAGGCTTCCTCGGTGGCTGGAAGTAACATATTTCAAAAATCTAAAATATCTGAGAAGTGGACCATTCTAAGGTTGCACAAGTCAAACTAGCTATGTGAGAAATGCAGGTTCTAGACCTACCTCCAGTGGCAATCATCCATAGAAATAGGCACAGACGCAGTGGTTAAGCATCCGCATGCCAGTGCAGCGGACTCGGGTTCGATCCCTGGTCCGGGAAGATCCCACATGCCACGGAGCAACTAAGCCTGTGCTCCACAACTGCTGAGCCTGCGCTCTAGAGCCTGACAGCCACAACTACTGAGCCCACGTGATACAACTACTGAAGTCCGCACACCTAGAGCCCATGCTCCACAACAAGAGAAGCCACCGCAATGAGAAGCCCACGCACCGCAAGAAAGAGTAGCCCCCACTCACAGCAATTAGAGAAAGCCCACGTGCAGCAATGAAGACCCAACGCAGTCAAATAAATTAATTAATTAATTAATTAAATAAAATAAAACAAAAGTATTTAAAAAAAGAAAAAGTAAAAGAAATAGCCACAGCATTCATGATCAACCATGTCACCAGGGGCCCTGCCAATCATGTATATTGCTGGGCAGTGAACCAGGGCTAAGTGAAAGACAGAATAGTAGTTCTACAGACTTCCACCTTAAGAAATCAGGGACATTTCTTATCACTTTTTTCCTTCCAAATAAGCCTTTGTGCTCATGCAAATCTTTGCACAATGTTATTCTTTCAATTCTGATTTGTCTTTATGTCTAAACGCATTAAAAACTAAGAATATTTCTAGCTAAAACACTCAGAAGCTCAATCATTCAACTCCGCATAATTGTTCAAGGGGTCTTCTTTGTTTCTTTTTCTCTTCTAAAAAAAATGTCAAATGCATTTTTAGATTTAGACTTAGATTCAAATTTTTCTTTTGAAAAAATGCACCCAGATTCCTTTTATACTCATAGTTTTTTTTTTTTTTTTCATCGTACAGTGGAAGCATTCATATATCCGAGTTATTTTTGACAGTGCTTCTGCAAACTTTAAGTGTATGGTAAACACGTTTCCAAATTATTCTGCTAAGAAGTAGGACAGATATGTTTTTTGTTACTTGAAAATTATACCTTTTGCTAAATTTCTGTGTTAATGCGATAACCATTTATTATGGAAGTGTACAAAGTCCTGAGCTGATTGATTTCTAAAGCTCTTTGCAAATAATTGCTTTTAAAATCAGTTTTTAAATTTGAGTTTATATAGTCACACATACAACACAGTTACTTAGGCTCAGTTTTGGGGTGATTCAACAGCTGATGACCCAGTTCCCAAATGATCTATCTTCTCTTCTTCCTTTCCATTGCCGTCTGCCTTTTGGCCACGTAATTACTTTTTGGTACCTTTGTCAAAGGATGGAGAAGGGGAAAAAAAGGAAATAAATTTCAAATTTGTTTCTCTTTCTTTCCCTCTCCCCCGCAGCAACTTGACAAAGTATGTTGGTGAGGAGTCGGCTCTTGATTCCTGCTAACGGAGAGACATAACAATGAATAATCCAAAGGAACCCATGATCCAAAGACATTTCTATTAATATTTTGATGTGACAGTAATTAGGCTAGGATTACATTTTGCGGTCTTCGTGTGCACATTTTTTTCTCCATTTCAACTTCTGCAGTCTTACTATATGACTTCAGCATTAATGTGGATGACCAAATGCAACCCTTAATGAGCAGTCTCTCCTAATTATGAACATGAATCAGTCTTTTCCAAAGTATTTTCTAGCTCAGTGGTTCTGGACTTTTGTTTGCATCAAAAGAGCCTGGAGAACTTGTTAAAACACAGATTCCTGGCGCCACCCTGAGTTACTGATTAGACAGGTCTGGTGTGGGGCATGTGTCGTTGCATTTCTAACAGGTTCCCAAAGGATGCTGCTGCTGCTGTTCTAGGGACCACACCGTGAGAATCTCTGTTCTTGGAAACAGTAGACCCTAGAGATGCTCCTGGAGGGAAGGAAAAAGGCTTCATCAGTCACATAAATTTAGGGAAAAAAACTGTCCCCTCTTTTGAAGTCTTTTTAAGCATTTTAAAGATTTGTAGAAGTCTTGCAATACGTGAGTCAGGTTTTAACTCATGTTTTCTAAGCTTATTTGACCATAGAGCCCTTTCTCCTGTTGGTACTGATCAACTCAAAATTACTGTTCCCAGAGCACAGTGGGAGAGGCTGCCCTGCCTCCTGGTGCCTGGATGGCTAAACGTCAGTACCTCCCACCTTCTACTGCCTGTTGGCAACCACCTTCCTCGGGCACAGATCAGACACTTTCATCACTAGGCACCTCTCCAACTCGGCAGTCTCCCACTCAGCTTTCTCCTTTTGATCAGAGTATCTTAGCCTCCCACTCAGGCCCACTCAACCTGCTTCTTGATGCTTCCCTGCTTCCTCTTTTCCCACCTCTCTGATTCTCCCTGTCTTCCTCATCATCTCTCCCTCCTGATGCAGCCTGGCACCCTTAGTTTCTCCTCCATCTTGCCCTCTCTGTCATTCCTACCTTGCCAACACTTAGTCCTGGTAAACCTTTCTTTTGCCACACTTTTGACCCTGGGAGCCTGGGTGACTTTGGTAGAATGACAAATAATTCTTCTTGTTGGTGCCATTACAAAATCAGTCAGCCAGCAGAGGCTTCTTTGGATTTTACTGTGTCAGGCACTACCCATAGTTTTAGAAATGCAACCGCAAGCCAGGCTGAGAGGTCCAGGCTCTTATGGGGTTTACATCCCGTGTGGGGGGAGTATGAACTGGATCAGATACGATTAAGTGGTATGCAGAAAATTAAAACAGGATGAACTGACACAACAGTGTAAAGCAATTATACGCCCATAAAGATCTGAAAACAACAAACACAAAAACCAGGATCGTCAGGTGAGACCTCCATAAAGAGGTGACGTTAGAGCTGATGCCTGTTGGTAATCGTGTTATCTCAGTGTGGCTGGCCCTTTGATATTGCGTGACAGTCCCCAGTCCACGTCTTTTTTTTTTGTTTTTTGATTAAAAAATATTTATTTATTTGACTGCGCTGGGTCCTAGTTGCCATGTGATCTTTGCTGCAGCATGCAGGATCTTTAGTTGCAGCAGGTGGGATCTCGTTCCCTGACCAGGGATCAAACCTGGGCCCCCTGCATTGGGAGCATGGAGTCTTGACCACTGGACCACTAGGAAAGTCCCCCCAGTCCACTTCTTATCTCATTCCCCACGGAGGCTCTTCTGGGTCTTTTTACTCTTCTCAAATTACAAACCTATCCCCATTTATCAGCTAAACTGGCCTCACGACTTACTGAGAAGTTGTCCACTTACTGACACCAAAACTCCCATCCATGGATCCAAGAGGCATCTTTTCCATTCCTGCTGTCCTTTCCTCAGTGTCTGATTTTTCCTCTCTCCGCTGGCCCCTTCCCCTTAGCCTTCAACCATTAAACAATCCATATGTTTGTGTCGCCCCCAAATTCACATGTTTAAGCCCTCATTCCTAATGTGACTCTGTATTTGGAGGTTGGGTCCTTATGGAAGTCATTAAGGGTAAAGGAGGTCAGGAGATCTGATAAGATTAGCTTCTTTGTAAGAGACACCGTAGAGCTCAGTCTTTCCTCTGGAGCACAAAGAAATCACGTGAGCAACAGCTAGAAGGCAGCCGTCTACGATCAAGGAAGAGGGCCCTTATCAGAAGCCACATCAGTCAGCACCTTGATCTTGGACTTCCAGCCTCTGCAACTATGAGAAATACATTTCTGCTGTGTAAGCCACCCTGTCCGTATAGTATTTTGTTGTACCAGCCCGCGCTGACTAAGACAGCATCCTTCGTCATGAAATAGAAAACTCCCTGCTCCGTGCTTCTGCTTCCCTCGCCTCCCCTCACCGCCACACACAACCACTTCTGCACACACCTCGCCCACCACAATCTGGCTACTCACACCTCCTTCCTTCCTCTCTTCCCTCGCAGGTTGTACTTTTCAAATCACCTTTTATTTTAGTGTATGCTCCAGTGTCTTTTCAAAATGGAACAGCGTTGCAAAGCCTAGGATGTTCTAGAAGGCTTTATTTTTCTTTTTTTTTTTTAGAAGGCTTTATTTTTAAGTTCTCTTGGAATCAGAACCTCTGTAGTCTTCCAGTGCATCGTGCCACTTAACCGGCCTTAAACACCAGATTTAATCTCTGCTCATCCCCCAGATCCAATCGTATTTCTCGGTGAAGTTCCCTTTTTTAATTTCCTCACCTGAATATTTTTGCAAACAATTTAAGGAAATAGGGAGTAGTTATTACTCGATTTTGTGTTTTTCTACATCAGCACGATTGGTTTTCTGCCACTTTCCAACTGAAATGGTAATAGCCCTAAGCAGGACTGGAAGTTTAAAAGTCAAGATTGGGAAGATGGTTTCTTCTTTTTGAGGAAACTTTCCCGGAACTCTGTCTTCTCTTCTAAATGTAATTAGAATTCCATCACACGTTGCTTCTTTAGTGGAATATTGTCACAATCACATGCCCCACAGGCCCTGAATCTCCGGGGGAAAGTCAGATGTCACTGCTTCCTCAAGTCCGCCTGTGGCTTCCAGACCCCAGTCACTCTCTCTGAGGAAGAGGCGGTAAGAGGTAGAGGTGAGGCGGGATCAGGTTATCTCCCTTCACTGCTGCCATGGATTTCCCCCCAAACCTCCGTGCTGCTCACGGAAACTTCCTGGCTCTACTCCCATTGCATCCACAAAGGAAAAGGCAAAAATTCGTCTCTAACATTGCAGTGATTTAAGAGCAACCCCAAGATTCCACACGGCATGAAAGAGCAGCAGGCAGGGAAGGGGGGACTGAGTGAAACAACATCCAGGAAGCGCTTTGCCTAGTGCCTGGCATGTGGCAAGTGCTCAAAAAATGGTAGATGTTATTATCAATGGCATTGCCATCATAGGTATCTCTGCGGCTCATCGTTCACACGTGCCCACCTGTAGACACATGTACACATGTAGGTGAGTGAGGATTCTCTCTGGCTTTGCATGGAACCTATGAGTCTTGAAGGAACCCAAGATGAAGTTTTGAAGCGCTTTTTTTTTCTTTTTGTTAACTGCATTGGGTCTTCATTGCTGCACGCAGGCTTTCTCTCTAGTTGTGGCGAGCGGGGGCTACTCTTCGTTGCGGTGCACGGGCTTCTCATTGCAGTGGCTTCTCTTATTGCAGAGCACGTGCTCTAGGCACATGGGCTTCCATAGTTGCAGCTCGCGGGCTCAGTAGGTGTGGTGCATGGGCTTAGTGTCTCCATGGCACGTGGGATCTTCCTGGTCCAGGGATCAAACCCATGTCCCCTGCACTGGCAGGCGAATTCTTAACCACTGTACCACCAGGGAAGTACCCAGACTAATTGCTTCTTTTTTTTTTTTTAACTTTTTATTTTTTTATTTTTTACAATAAACTGCATATATTTAGAGTGTACAATTTGGTATCCCAATCTCCCAATTCATTCCCCCCAACCCTCCCCGCTTCTAATTGCTTCTTAACCCCATCAGAGTTACGTGGTTACAAAGAGTTCAATGGTTAGGCAAACATGGCACACGGGAAGGAATGCACCATGGGTTCTAGGATGAGGAGAATGTCATAAATTGGGAGTGAGGAAGATGGAGGTGTGACTGTGATACAGACCAGTGGGGAAGTGGGAAAAGGAAAGTGAACAGAAGTTTTCTCAGCTCCCAGGCTGCCTGTGAGCATTCGAGTAGAAAATGCCAACCTAACGGGGAAGAATATGCCATGGGAAGAATCCACGGAGCTGGGACTGAGCTAAAAAGGGCAGAGGAGCTTCTGGTACAGAGAAAATGTATTTTCAAAAATCCAAACGATACAAGTATAATAATATGCTCTCTGCTGTGGGTTATAAACATCTAACTAATCAGCACCTTGTTGTCAGGCACTGTGGGACTCCAAGGAAGGCAGAGCCCTGCCCCAGGTGCTTGGAATCTTGGGGGAAAGAAGATCTATGACAGTGTGGGGAGGGTGTGGGGGGCATGTGAACAGAGAGCTGGAGGCTCAGTGGAGCAGGCTGGAAGGCTTGCTGGAGGGGATGACAGTGTAAATAGGCCTTAGAGACGCAGAGACACAGCAGGTACAGGTACAGAGGTACAGGCAGGCTGGGACAGTAAAGTGAACCAGAGATGAATATGCAGAAATAATTTTGAAGGCTGTTGAGGGATTAGCCTGAAACTGAGGTCTGGGGAGGAAAGCAGTGACTCCAGCAGCCTCTTCCTGTTCCCATCCCATCCTGCTCTGTGGTCTCTGCACGTTGGCCGCTCTAGGATCTAGCCATCTGACTCTTCTGTCCTCTCTACCGGTGTCGCCAAGCTTCCTCTGCAGATGCCTCCTTTTTATTCTCTGTTCTCCCCAGGGAACCTCATGTTCCTTGACTCCAGCATGAACATGCAGTGACTCCCCTCTGCTTTGCCACCTGTGTGTACTTAACTGCCGGTGAACACGCCCCCGGGCAGCCAGTGCCCTTCCGGGGATCTCAAGGGGAACTCACCACCTTCCTGGTCTCCCAGATACTTTTCCCTCCCACCCAGGTGCTCAGGAAAGAATCTTCATGATTTTCCTTTCCCTCAACTCCCGCCTAAATACATATGCCGTGAGTCATCAAGGTCTGTTATTTCTCCCTCCTAAAGGTCTCTGTGTGCATCCTACACCGCCCCCTCCCCCCCGCCTGCCGCCCCGGCTGCATCACCCCCGTTCATCATCTCTCACGTGACCATTGCAGCCCATCCAGCTGTCTCCCTCCCACCACACTTTCTGAACCGCTCCCCACCTACGCAGCTCCTTCAAGCTCTCACCAAAACTCTTTTTAAAACCCCAATCCAGAAAATTAGGGTACCCAACTCTATTTTAAAGGAAACTTCACATCTCTCTATGTATGTGTGTGTGTGTTGATTGTGTAATCACCAAACAGCCTAGGGGTTCAGAACTCAGGTCGGAGCGCCATTATCTGGTCCAAAGCCCCTCTCTGCCACTTACTGACCTTGTGACCCAGAGAAGCTTCTTAACGCTTCCTCATCTGTTAATAACGTTGTCTGCAGCAGACAGTTGTGAGGATTACATGAGCAAAGCTTGAGTTAACAATGCCTGGTACAGAGTCAGCCCTTGGTCTAGTAGCCACCATGAGAGAGAGGGAAAGAATAAGAAGTAAATACAGGACTTCCTAGGTGGCGCAGTGGTGGAGAATCCGCCTGCCAATGCAGGGGACACAGGTTCGAGCCCTGCCCTGGGAAGATTCCACATGCCATGGAGCAACTAAGCCCGTGTGCCACAACTATTGAGCCTGTACTCTAGAGCCTGTGAGCCACAACTATCGAGCCCATGTGCTGCAACTATTGAAGCCCACGTGCCTAGAGCCTGTGCTCCACAACAAGAGAAGCCACTACAATGAGGAGCCTGCACACCACAATGAACAGTAGCCCCAGCTCACAGCAACTAGAGAAAGCCCGTGTGCAGCAATGAAGACCCAACACAGCCAATAAACAAATAAAATTAATTAATTAATTAATTAAAAATTTAAAAAAAGAAGTGAATACAATAATGTTACCAATGTTTATCTCTGGGCCATTAGATTTTTATTTTCTAATTTTCACTTTTCTATATTTTTCTATATTTTTCCAGTTCTCTGTGATAACAAAGAAAATTTTTTATGACCATTAATCTGATCTTTTCTTGGGAAATTACATGATGTTACAACCTTGCTTAAGATTGTTCATTCAAGAGCCACTTGACAATGTAAGTAAAATATAAAGAGCTTAAAAAAAAAAAGATCGTTCAGTATCCTCCCACCGCCTGCAGTCTACAACGCGAAAACCCGAAGCCCCAGGCTGGCCTAGGGAGCCCCGCACCACCCGCATGGGCTCCATACACCAGTGTCACTCCCCCCCCCACCCCCATCACCCCAGCCTTCAACCTCTCCAGGCTTCTTCACCTCCAAACGCTGTGTGCTGCCATCAGTGTCTCTTTTTTATTGTATCCTTTCTTCCCAGGGGCTCTTGCCTCCTGTAACTCGAATACACCCAACGAGCCCCCCTGTTCACACATGGAGACACAGTTTAAACCTCAGCTCCCCTGACGGTGTCCTTTTCTCCCTCTGGGTTCCCCTGGGACTCTAGGACAGTGTCACACCCCATCCATGTTCCCCCAGTCTGAGGGCTGGGTCGTAGTCCTGTTGGCATCTCCAGATGTTTGTAGGATCTTCAGATGCTTGAAGACAGGTGGAAGGAGGGAATTGTAAGGCTATTCCAGGCAGAGCTCTTCATGAAAGACTCATCAGGAGGAAATCTTTGAATATTTTTTGAGTCAAAGGATAACATGCTAACAGTCCCATTTTAGGAAGAGAAGTTGGCAATAGTACACAAAGTGTATAATGTGGGGAGGACAGAAAAATGAGATGAGGCTTTGCTCTCGGGTGGACTGGCCATGCCGCTTCTGGTCCTGGGCTCCTGCCGTGGACCCCCCTCTGCCAAGCCCTTCCCTGCTTGGGCTCAGGGACCCCCAGCAGCCTTGGGCAGGTACGAATGTCCACCCACCTTACTGACAGGACTTGGTCACATGGCTGACTGCTAAGCAGGAGAGCTATGATTCAAACCTAGATACGTTTGACCCCCAGATGAAGGCCACTAACTAAGCTTCTCACACCCTAAAGGGCCCACAAAACACCTTCAGAACAGAAACACTGGGGGTGAGAAAGAAAACAGGAAAGTGTGCTCAGCCCTGGAATATTCTTGCAGGTACTTTAAGAAAGTCTTAAAGTTACCCGAAAAACTGAAGTGAGAGATAAATAAAATGTTTAAAGAGGAAAAAAGAAGATGTTCAGGTGTCTAGGAAATGATGAAGGTTAGGAAGACAGTGAACTTGGACCCATTCGCCATTGAACTGTGAGGGTGGGGGCTTTTGGGAAGTGAAAGAAGCTTCTATTTTACATAGCAGGCTGCAGAGCTTTTAGTATATGTGCTGCTGAAGCGAGCACATGCAGAGCTTTTAAACTTCATTACATGCAGAGACGATACAGGCTGGAAATAGAAAATGGATGCAAGAGGTTTGGACATATTGATGGATGATTGATTTGCAACTGTTTTTTTTTTCAAAACAGACTACACATACGTGGGAGATATTCCTCCAACTTTTTGAAGTGACACCAGGGAGACCAGTCCATGATCTCAGACTGTCCTCCAGAGGACCACCTAAGATAAAAAGAAGAATAATAATAATAGCTGCAGTGTCCCTTGTACCAGGCACTATACCAACATCATCTTATTCAATCCTCACAACAACCGTTTGAGGAAGGAATTATTTGCCCCACCCTTCAGATGAGAAAACTGAGGCACAGAAGGTGTATGTAACTTTCACAGGGTCTCACAGCTAGTATACTGGCAAAGCTGGGATTTCAGCCCAGCTCAGTAGATCCCAAAGACGATGCTGTTTCCATTATAGACACTGATTCTAAGGTAGACTCAACACTGGACTCACACAGAGGAGCCTTCCTAATAGTTTTGTGTTCTAGATGCTTCCAACAGCAGAAAATAAGCCTCTTCCCACTGAAGTGACAGGGCTCCCTCTCCCTGCTGAGAGAACAGGCAGCCTCTTAGTCATGGGCCACCTTCCCTCTGTTTCCAGCTCTGAAACGAGCAGCGGGGAGGGTGACCACCCTAGAGGCGCTGACCCCATAATAGAAGACTTAACACGCCTCTCTTTCCTGCCCACACGCAGGCACCTCTCCTCACAGCCAACCTCAGCACCACCCCCAGCAATCTGGATAAGTCCTCATGCCATTTGAGAGAACGTCCTGAGTTGTCCTCAGTCTCTGCTGTTCACAGGAAGCCCCAGTTAACGCTCTAGAGCATTTCTATCGTCCTGTGACGAACCCGGACTGGGGCTCAGAAGGAGCAGGTGGGGTCCCTAACAGTATCAGCCCAAAGGATGTGGAGTCAGGAAGAGAAAGGAGCAAAAGAGCAAAACATGGAAGATGGCAGGGAGATTTCCGAGTACTATGCAGAAAAAAAAAAATTAAAACCGTTAAAGCAATTTGGAAAGCAGAAACAGTGTTCTATTTGTTTATTTCTGTTTTTTTTTTCATTTCTCTCAAAGGTGGATCAAAAAAGATCTTGCTGTGATTCATGTCAGATAGTGTTCTGCCTGTTTTCCTGTAAGAGTTGTGTAATATCTGGTCTTACATTTAGGTCTTTAATCCATCTTGAGTTTATTTATATTTATTTTTAATCTGTTTATTTATTGGCTGTGTTGGGTCTTCATTGCCCGCTTGCGGTGGCTTCTTTTGTTGTGGAGCACGGGCTCTAGGCACGTGGGCTTCAGTAGTTGTGGCACGTGGGCTCAGTAGTTGCAGCTCACGGGCTCTAGAGCTCAGGCTCAGTCATTGTGGTGCACAGGCCTAGTTGCTCCGAGGCATGTGGGATCTTCCCGGGATCTTCCCGGATCAGGGATCGAACCCGTGTCCCCTGCATTGGCAGGCGGATTCTTAACCCCTGTGCCACCAGGGAAGTCCCTTGAGTTTATTTTTTGTGTATGGTGTTAGGGAGTGTTCTAATTTCATTCCTGTACAAGTAGCTGTCCAGTTTTGCCAGCACCACTTATTGAAAAGGCTGTCTTTTCTCCACTGTGTATTCTTGCCTCCTTTGTCATAGATTAGGTGACCATAGGTATGTGGGCGTGTTCCAAACATCAGCACAGTCGCTGGGACGGTACTCATCCAGGGTGCCCTTGCAGGTGGCAGGGGGGTGAGGGAGGGAGTGGATGAGAGCACCAGCCCTCTGGGAGCAGGCTCACTGGCGTCTGCATCCCTGCTGCACCACCAGCCAGGGAATCGCTGGGGAGTTGCTTAACCTCTGTGAAACTCAGTTTCCTCTTCTTTGTAATGGGGGCAACAACAATTGAAACAGTGAAAAATGGCCCCAGGCAGCCGCTGGCTAGGCTGTGATGGGTCCAACCCTTCGATGGGTGGGGCCCCAGGCAAATAGATTTTGTGGGACGCTGTCTATATAAGCAGTTTGAGTGGAATCTAAAAAAAAAAAAGTCAAACTCATAGAAACAGAGAGTAGAAAAGTGATTGCAGAGGCGGGGTGGGGCGGGAATGGGGGAGGAATAGGGAATGTTTGGTAAAAGGGCACAAGCTTTCAGCTACAAGATGAATAAGGTCTGAAGATCATAATATGGTGACTGTCATTGATAACACATTGTGTAATGACATTTGCTGAGAGAGTAGAACTTAAATGTTCTCACACACGCAAAGAGAAATATGTGAGGTGATACATGTGTTAATTAACTAGAGGGGGGGAATGGTGTTACCATGTCCACATATATCAGATCATCACCATGTACAGTTTAAATATCTTCCAACTTCATTTTTCAATTATACCTCCTTAGAGCTGATATTTTTTAAATTAAAATAATTAAAATATGCATTAAAACAAATAAAACACTACATGTAAAGAAAAAAAAAAGTTACTCCAAGTCAGCACCCTCCTGGCAGCTCAGTTGCACACCGTTCTGCAACAGGAATGTGCTACCAGCCCGTGGGAACCATGGGCTCTCCATGCTGCCCTCCTGGGGCAGGTGTCCACCCACAGGCCATGCACGACCACGTGGGCACGAGTCCTCGAGCGCCTCGGGGCATCAGGATGACCCCTGAGCAGGGGAGAGTCACAGGGCGAATCTCTGAAGGGGAGAGGCGTGAGTGCCGGGCCGGCTGCAGGGGCGCTCCCTCGTGATAGCACAGCATCCCTGGTCCATCTCGGGCACCAGGAGCGGACTCAGAAAATCCCGAGGAAGTTGCTCCCACGTGAAGGGCCCTCTGAGGCAAGGGCCTGGGTCACAGACCCAGCTTGGGCAGGTCTGGACAGCACTGGCTGCAGTGTTCCCAAAGGAATATAAACATCACTCGGAGAATAAAAACAATGATCAAACAAGGTCACTCCATGACTGTGTTGGAACAAACCAGCAGCAAGGCCACTCGTGACACAAAACAGAGAGAAGGACACTCTGCAGCCACAAACAGAATTAATGTCCCCCTCTCCTGACCAACTGCTCCTCTGTAATGGCGGTTCTACCCATGTTAACCCTCCCTCTTCCTGGGCCAAAAAAAGAAAAAAAAGGAAAAAAAATGACAAGGTATCCAATCATCAAGATGCTCTCGTGCCCAGAGGGCACCCAGGTCAGAACTGGTGTCTCAGCCCTTAACCTTCCTGAGACTCCCCCCTTCCCACCCCACACAAGACCAAATCCCACAATAAACCCTTCCAACTCCCTAATACAGTCCCTGGGTGTGTGTTCTTTCTTGCATCAAGCTGAATAAATCTTTTTGCAACTAGAGGTATGTTCGCGGTGGTCTTTGGCTGGTGGGTGTCAGCAGAACAGAACCCACCTTACAGGGCTCAGGGTTAAAATGCTCACAGTGATGCGGTAATAGTGCCCTTTCATTATTTTGGTGCGTTTTAGCCTTTCTGACTACTCACCACGTGCCCTGACTGACAGCTCCTTACTACTCAAAGCAAGTAAGATCCATGTACCAATTATGTGGGCATCACCTGGGAGCTTGTTAAAAATGCAGCCTCTCGTGCCCCACCCCAGACTGACAAAGTCTGAATGTGGTTTTGAACAAGGTAGAGAAGCACTGCTCTGGCTTAAGAGGTACCTCCTTGGGCCACATATTCAGGCAGGGGGCAGCATGATTGACGAAAACACTTACCTCAGGCATAACATTTAAGGGGGCACCAGAAACATTTAAGGCACCTGAAACTAACATTGTCAGTCAGCTATACGCCAATATAAAATAAAAATTAAATTAAAAAATAAAAATAAATGTCAAAAAATTAAAATAATAAATATAAAAAACCTCAGTAACCAAGATAAATAATACTCTAATGCACTATTAATGTAATTAATCAAAATTAATGTAAAAATATCTATGATGAACGAAGTATCAAAATTTTCAATAAAGACAAGATCCAGTGGAGCTGGGATTAGGGTGAGGCGAGTGAGGCCAGGCCAGGCAAGTGCAGGGTGGGATCCTGTCTTTAGTTAAAATGTTCATATTTTTGTTGTGTGGATTATTTTTCGCATTTTTTTCACATATATTTCTCCTGCTCTCTGAATCTCTCAGCACCCCTTTAAATTGTTCCCTAAGATGAGTGTCCCACTCACTTCTCCTAAACTCTCAGAAAGCATTTAACAAATACAGTTGTGTGTGTGGCCTGTGGAGTTAGTCTGCCTGGGTTCAAATCCATGGTTTGCCACTTCCTGTGTTCATTTGGGAAAGTCAGTTAAGCTTTACAGCTGAGTTTCTTCTCTGTAAAATACAGAGGGCTAAAGTTCAATCCAATGCACTTCATTTTCAAGTGAAAATAAAGAAGGACCAATATAATGTAGTTCAAATACATAGCTCCAAAGGTCTAGTTTAATCCAATGATCAAATTCAAAATATGTACAGTGTTTTCTTTGAGTAGTCCTCTATAAATATAAATTTTAAATACACAAATGCACAAATGTAACCATATATACTGTTGTTTTCAGCTCACTCTTTTCTCTTTTAACTTGATGCCCTTTCCTCCCTCTTTTCCTTCCATTCCCCTTCCCTTGTAATCTGTGTTAACATACCTAATACATATCTTCGTATCTTCCTTTGTATTCCTGTGAGGAGATACAGACACTACATCACATGTATATACATGTATACACATTTAGATATGGGGGTGGAGTCATTGTTTTACAAACATGGGATGATACTGTTAATGCTTTTCTGCCCCTTGCTTGTAAACAACACCTTGTAGAAACCCCTCCAAGCCAACTGGTATACATACCTCTGTTTTGTTTTGTTTTGTTTTGTTTTTTGACAATATTTTATGTTTAATATTTGTCATTGAATCTTTCATTTTTGTCTGTTGGTTAGGCCAAAAACTTGAAAAATCAATAAATAGCAGCATTAATGTTATTATGACTTGGTAAGTTTTACTCATTGCAGAACCAAGAGAATTCTAGATACCTCTGTTCTATTTCATTGTCTTTGTACTAGTCTTTGAGGTGGATTAGCATGATTCAATCATTCATTCTGTATTAATGAGGATTCAGTTTCTTCCTAGTTTTTTTTACCACTCTGCATAGTGCTATAATGAAACATCCTGATACCTATGTCTTAATACTATAGATTTGTTTTTCCTGTTTTAGAAATTAACATAAATGGAATCATACAGTCTGGATTCTTTTGTGTCTGGATTATCTTGTTAGCATAATGGTTTTGAGATTGAACCATGTTGTTGGTCTTAAAATAGTTCCTTCCTTCTTATTGCTGAGTAGTATTCCATTGTATGCATATACCACAGTTTGTTTACCTTTCCTTCTGAGTATGTGTATTTTAAACTTTAATAGATAATGCTAGATTTCTTTTCCCAAATGCTGTAAAGTTTACATTTCCACCAATAACATGTAGTTGTTTTTAATTTTGACTGGCTGATCATGAAGTGATGTTTTATCATTACTTTCATTTGCATTTCCCCAACTATGGTAAATTCAAGCATCTTTTTGTATGTTTGTTGCCTATCTGGATTTGTGCTTCTATAAATTGCCTTTTCATATTCTTTGATCATTTTTCTATTGAGTTGCCAATTTATAAAATCTTTCCATGTTAAGCAAGTTAAATTAATCCCTATATTAATTTCTATGTAGTTAATTTCTACATAATTAGTTTCTATACTGTATGAAGCAATATAAATATTATATAAATTAAATATTTATTACAAGCACTTTTTTTCACAAATCTGTCATTTGAGTTTTGAACTTACGTCTTTTACCATATACATTTTTAATGTGGTCAGAATTATCTTTTATAGTCTCTGGGTTTTCCAATCTCGTTACGGTTTCCTTGTCCCTATATTATACACAAAGTCTCCTAGATATTGAGGCAATATTTTGTTCTGTTTTGTTGTTTACTGCTAAGATTAATCTCCGGGGAATGTATTTTGGTATATGGTATAAAATAAGAATTTTGTTTTATTTCTGATGGATAGCAGTTATACTGGTATCCTTTTAAAAATAATTTCCTATTTTCCCACTAAATTGAACTACCACATTTGATGTGTAATATATATTAAATTCTCATATACAAGATTATTTCTGGATTCTCTTTTCCACTGATCTATTTCTCATTCTCATACCAATAACATATTTGTCTCATAATGGCTTAATAATATACTCTGATGTCTGGTAAAGCAATTCCCCTGTTACTGTTCTTTTTTATATACTTGAACATTTATTCTTTCATATAAAGTTTAAAATCATTTATCTAGTTTCCTCCCCGACTCAAAAAAAACAAAAAAAACTGTGCAGCTATAATTATAATGGCATTATATTTATATATCTGGGTGGAGAATTAATAATTTATGATATTTCACCTCATCTAAGACAGTACATCTTTCCATTTGTTCAGACTTTGTTTTGTGACCCTTAAAAAGATTAATACCTTTATTATTAACTGTATTCCTTGATATTCTTGCTCACTATTTTATGAATAAAACATTTTCCCTTTTCCATTTCTACATGTTTATTATTAAAATAAATAAAAGCTAATATTTTATATGTATTTATCTTATATCCTCTGATTCTTAAGTTCTCTTGTTAATCCTAGTGCTTTAAAAAAACAGAATCTCTTGGAAAATCATATAATCAGCAAAAATACCTAGTATTCATTTCTTTTCAACTATTTATTTCACTTATTCATTTTTAAAAATTGCATTCACTAGATCTCCCAAGACAAAGTCAAATTGTTATAACAGGCTTTCCTGTCTAGAGCTTGATTTTAAATGAAATGGTTTTAATGTTGCTATTAAGATATTTGGTGGAGGGCTCTTTTGAAAATATTTTTGTTATATTTAAGCAGTTTCCTTGTAGTCATATTTTAGTTAGAGTTTTATTAGGAATATCTGCTATGTTGAATGAAATGCTTGTTAAATATCTATTGATAAAGTCATTAAATTTTTTCTTAATTTATTTAAGGAAACATATGTTAACCAATTTTGTGATATTAAAATACTTTTTCTATTTCTGGAGTAAACGCTAACTGGTTTATTGACATGGTGTTTGCTTTTATTCTAATTAGAATTTTTATCTATATTTATAAATATAACACAGTTTTCCACAAATGAGGTTTTGATAAATTTCTGTGGAAGAATTAGAGATTCTATTGTCTGACAGCTACCTGGAATATTATCACCATCAATCTTATCAGAAAGTATTTCCAAGTATTGGGAAGATATCAAGATCACAGTAGCAGATAGATAGGAGTCTTCCAAAATTCTAACCCTAAAATTTTCACAAGAAAGCCTGAATTTTATCATTGGCAACAAGTGTAATATAATACATATGTCGGTTGCTTTCCTTAAAGTGATAGGCACCCTTCATTCACTTTTAAGCAAATGGCTGCCAGTTCCCCATGTCTTAATAAACAATTAAGTTTATTAAGGTTAATTGTTTGCCTGCCAATTGTTTTTTCAAGTGAAAATGGTGTTCCTTGAAAAAGTAGCGAGTGCATCTCACAACTCAATCGCACAGATGCTTTGTCTTGAGACAAGCTTCATACTTCAGTGTTCAGTAGGAGTGCTCTCTACATACTTGCCAGCTCACAACACAGAATATTTTTATTGCTTCATCAAGGACATTCTTAAGCAAACAGGCACTTTTTAAAAAACCAAGCGTGTGGCCGTGAAACACAGTGACTGCAGGTACTGTTCAGTGTCTTTTATCATCGGTGAGGCACCAGCAATGTTACCCACCATTGTTTTTGCACCATTCCTGTAAACGTCAACACAGAAAAAGCCAACACCAAATATCTCGGTGTTATTATGAACACAGTTTTGACCTTGCTAACTTCCTGACAGGGTCTCACGGACCCTGTGGACCGCACTTTGGGAACCACAGCTCTAAACACCTTGGGCTCCTTTTTTGGTTCCTTGGAAGGGCCAAGCTCTTTCCCACATCAGGGACTTTGCCCACGCTGTTCCCTTTCAGTGCAATGCTGTTCCCTTTCAGTGGAATGCTGATCCCACAGCACTTCACCTGGTCAGCTTTCCTCCTCGTCCTCGAGATGTCAGTTTAAATGGCTCTTCCACAGGACAGTTTTTCCTGGGCCCACTGCTCAGCTAGACTGTCCCCGCATTCTGTGCTCTCAGTAAGCCTTGACATTTCTATCGTAGTTCTTTAGTTCTTAGATTTAATTAACATATTACCTGTATGTTATCTGTTAATGTCTGCTTCCCCAAGAATGTAAGCTTCTTGATCCTGGGCACATTTTCTGCCTCAGTATCCCCTTCACCCAGCACGTTGCACTCAATCAAGGTTATTGAATGAATAATAACCTACTGAATAGCACAGGGAACTAAACTACTCAATACTCCGTAATGACCTATATGGGACTAGAATCTAAAAAGAGTGTATGTACGTGTATATATAATTGACTCACTTTGCTGTACGTCAGAAACTAACACAACATTGCAAATCAACTATAAAAAATAGCATGTTGAGATTTGTAAGTTGAGCTTAAATTCATAAGGGAAACTGGGTTTTAAATATGTAATGTTAAGTAGATATATTTCAAATTTACAACTTAAAAAAAAGATTGAACGAATGAATGAATGATTTGTTTTGCCTGTGACTGGTTAGCTCAGTGGGTTAGCTTGAAGGGCTGAGGCCAAGGTTGTGGGTTGGACCTACCCCCGCTTTTCCCCTTTACTACTCCAGTCATCAGCTTTTACTTTCCAAGCCCACATTGCAGATGAACTGGGATGAAGGATGCAGGTAAATAAGGGCAAATCCATCACCATTAGTAGGAAAAGCACTCAGAACTTCCTCCCTAGTAACGTGTCGTGGATTTGTTCTCATATGCAAAGCCAGAAAGACAAGTACAGCACTTCCTGATTATCTTCCTGATCTCATCTCATCTGAGACCTACTTAAACTTCCTGAAACTGTGAAATCTTCCTTATTTATTCATTTGCTGTAAGTCTCCTGGTCCCCCAGCAAATACACACGCTTTGCAGAACCTTGGAAAGTCATCGGAAACTCTCCAGCAGTTATGAACCATAGTTTAAAAACCTCTGAACTAACAAAATTATCATTCTGTCCCAGATTTAAACTGTATTGTGGTGATTATAGCGTGTACTCTGCAGTTCTGGTTGAGAGGGCAATTTAATTACAAGCCTCTATCTTGAGGCTCTTATAACTCCACCCCATTCCCCCCCCCCCCAAAATAATTCTTTAGGATAAAATTTCTAATGCTCTCTCTCAGCCTAAAGGTATGTTTTCTTGTAGAAAGTTGAGTAAGATTCCATTTAGGCTATTTTTAAAGCTCGAGAAAAAGGGCAAAAAAGGGAGATTTCACCACTTAAGAAATCACTCAGATACTTTTTTACAATTTTTTTCCCCCAAATGCAAACTGCTTCCTTTAGATCTTTCAAGTTGTCCTTCTTAGTGCCTTTGGCATGTTTGAAGAAATTTGGTTGAGCTGTAATGAAGTTGTTCACAAAACATGTGTTGCTCATATGAAGATTTATTTCCACTCTGTAAAAGAAATTTGCAAGGAGATGCTACATGGGGAATTATGATCCAAATCAGGTCTGTGAATAAAAGTGTGTGTGTGTGTGTGTGTGTGTGTGTCTATAGAAAGTGTGTTCACACCTTGCCAATAAAAAGTTATTGGTCAGCCAAATGGTATTTGCTAAGAATAAACTTTGAATCAATGTGTAATAAAGTTGTTCAAAAATATATGTGAAGATTTATGTCCACTCTTTAAAAGAAACTTACATGGAGATGTTACATAGGGAATTACGATCATAATCAGGTCTAGAATTAAATATGAAAGGATGTAAGAGATAGGAAAGATGTAAAAAACAAAGATTAACCAGATTTGATAACCGATTGGATACAGACAGTGAATAAGAGGATTAAATGAAAGATGACCTGCCATGGCCTTTATTTTTATTTTTATTTTTGGCACACAGGCTTAGTTGCTCTGTGGCATGTGGGATCTTCCTGGAGCAGGGATCAAACCTGTGTCCCCTGCATTGGCAGGCGGATTCTTAACCACTGCGCCACCTAGGAAGCCCTGCCATGGCCTTTAGAACAAAACCGTCCCTAGTTGGCCGGGAGGGCCCCGTGTGCCTCTGCCACCTGCATCTTGCCCCATCTTGCTCACTTACTACCCGATGTCACCCAGGCCTTCTTTCGACTTCAGATGCTCCTCAGGCGTCCCCTCTGCAGTTCCAGGGCTCCTGCAAGTGTTTCACCCACCTGTCTCTGCAGCCCTCATCCTCCTGCTTCAGGGCTCAGATTAAATGTCACCTTGTTAGAGAATCGACCATTCATAATGGCTATGTGTTTGCTCACCCCTTATTGTCCTCCCTTGCCAGACTTTAGTTCTAGAATCAGTGGCTGGCAAGGATGCCTGGGTTTAGGTCTAGGTGAGGAGAGGGAATTTAGTGCGCTGTCACCAGGTGAGGGTGCTGGGAAGACAGATGGTTTATGGCAGGGGTCCCCAGCCTGGGCCATGACGGGTGCCAGTCCGAGTCCTGTCAGGAGCTGGGCCACACAGCTGGAGGTGAGCGGTGAGCTAGCAAGCGAAGCTTTTTGAAGCTTCATCTGCCCCTCCCCATCCCCCCCCATAGCTCGCGTTACCACCTGAACCATCCCCAGTCCCCCAGCTCCCCAACCCCCGCCCCGTCCCTGGAAAAATTGTCTTCCATGAAACCGGTCCCTGGTGCCAAAAAGGTTGGGGACCACTGGTTAATGGGGAGATCGCAGCTTTGATGTGGGGCAGTTGAGTGTCTAGCAGACATCTAAGGGAAAATATAAAGTAGGAAGTAGTAAAATGTCAGAATGTAGAGCTTGAAGAGACCTTAGTCCAGTGTTTTCCGCAAATGAGGCACAAACCCACTCACCTCCTCTACTCCTCCCCATAGCTCATCATAACTTGCTTCCTCTGTGCCTTCCTCACCGCTTTCTTTTTCTTACTTCTGTGGTCTTTGGTAGAGAATTTTGATGGCTTGCAATCCATAGTTTTATTGGATTGAGAAATGTTGGCCCTAGTAAGTCCTTTTATTTTGCAAATAAGGAAAATATGTCCCAGAAATGCTAAATGACTTAAAGCCACACAGCTAGTTAGAGAGAAAACCTGGACTGAAATCCTTTTTTTTTTTTTTTTTTTCTTAAATTACAGTTCACTGCCCTTTCATTAGCCCACGCTCAGTACAGAAGTGTAGGTCAAGCCTTGGGAATTGATTGCCTGAAAAAATCCATGAACTTCTTGGTTCCTTTCTGGAACCAATTTAATTCTCCTACAATGAGCCACAGAAAGCAAACAAGGACCCTCAAAAGCATGTTTTCTTCCTATTTAACATGGATTAAATGTGCTTTCTGGAATGCAAAAGGACACTGTTAAAAAAAGATTTGGCTGTTTCAGTGCCTCTTAATAAAAGATGTATTTGCAACCAACTCTGTATTAACAGATATTATTAAAAAATAACATTACCAGGGATCAAAATATTCAACAGGTTGACCTTCCCTGCAGCTCTGCGCTGCCCCCTTGTGCATATTTCATATTAGTGCACTTTGTTAGAACAGCTGAGGCGCGTGGGGTGGGAGTGGGATTCTTCCTTTGCCTTCAGGTCCTCCTCTCCCCTCACATCATCCCTCCTTTTCTCATTTCTCCATCTGCAGTCCACATTACAGAATCAGTTCACGGACAACTTGAATTTTTGTGTGACCCTGAATTCCCCCCTCAGTTTTTAGCCATCGTTCAACAAATTGTGGAAAAACTAGGAAGTGCTGAGTTCAGGGGTTGAGGGCAAATGTGGTCCCTGACTTCACAGAGCTTGCAGACAGCCTAACAAGGAAGCACACACGGAGCAAGTGGTCCCTGGCAGGATTGCTATTCTGAGAGGAAGAGGACAGAGGGTGAGGGGAGTAGTAAGTAGGGGGCCATCCACACTCATCCAAACCCGTCATCAGCACCCTTATATTTAAAACATGAATTCTTAAACACAGCTTTGTGAAGAATTCTTTTTTCAGTTTGGCACGGGCATAAGGATGAGTGCTACCCAGCACACGAGGTCACACCACGACCTTTCTCTCTTCTTTTAAATACTGCTAAATATCCACTTTTCGGTTTTGATCCCAATCATCAGACAGTACCAGATTAGCATGTTATAGTTTTTCCCTGAGATTTACCTTCAGCAAATGCAGGCTCCGTGTGACTTTGGTAAGCCCAGCTTTCTGCAGAACAGCTGAGGACTCTATGTCCATGCTCAATAATTGTCACCTGGGACTTCTTTGGTGCTCCTGTGGTAAAGAATCCCTCCAGCAATGCAGGGGACACGGGTTCTATCCCTATTCGGGGAACTAGGATCCCACATGCCGTGGGCATCTGGGCCCCCGAGCCACAACTACTGAGACCCTGAGCCACAACTACTGAACCCACGTGCCTCAACTAGAGAAAGCCCACATGCAGCAATGAAGACCCAACACAGCCAAAAAGAAAACAAACAAACAAACAAACAAATAAATAAAAGTCAAGGAAAGAAAGAAATACTTTGGGACAAGTGTTAAGAAAACAGTCTAACAGGAAGAATGGAGTAGGAACACAAGTAGCATCTCTTATATTTCCTATCCAAGAGGAGTTTAGTTTTTTGTAAACAACTAGGAGGTTCTGCACTCATTTCCAATGTGCGGGGGTTGGAGGTTTCGCTACAATAACAAGCAACTCTCAGACACCAGCTGGGTGTCCTATAATTCAACTCAATTCTGACCCTATCTACCTGGAGACAGCATCAGATCCCACAGGTGAAGGGCTCAGTCCTACAAGATTGCCCCCCATCGCTCCCCCCTTCAGGCTCCAGTTACAATCCAGGTTGTCAGCCTCCTCCTTGGGTTAGATTAAGTTGCTAGAATGGCTCACAGAACTCAGAGAAACATTTTACTTACCAGGTCACCAGTTTATTATAAAAGGATATGTCAGAAACGAGCCAGATGGGACCTCCCTGGTGGTGCAGTGGTTAAAAATACACCTACCAATGCAGGGGACACAGGCTCGAGCCCTGGTCTGGGAAGATCCCATATACGGTGGAGCAACTAAGCCCATGCACCACAACTACTGAGTCCACATGCCGCAACTACTGAAGCCTGTGTGCCTAGAGCCCGTGCTCTGCAACAAGAGAAGCCACCACAATGGGAAGCCCTCGCACCACAATAAAGAGCAGCCCCTGCTCGCCACAACTACAGAAAGCCTGAGTGCAGCGACAAAGACCCAGTGCAGCCAATAAATAAAATAAGTAAATTTTAAAAATTAAAATTTATCCAAAAAAAGGTTAAAAAAAAAAAAAAAGAAAGAAACAAGCCAGATGGAAGAGACGCATAGGGCAAGGTATGTGGGGAAAGGGCATGGAGCTTCCATGTCTCTCTGGTGCACCACTCTGCCAGCATCTCCAGATGTTCACCAACTCAGAAGCTCTCCAAACCCCATCCTTCTGGGTTTTTTGGAGGCTTCACTACATAGAATGATTGATTAACTCGTTAGCCACTGGTGATATATTCAATCTCCAGTCCCTGTCCCCTCTCAAAAGGTGGGGGAGTGGAGTGCTGAAAGTGTCAACCCCTCTAATCACATGGTTGGTTCTCGTGGCAACCAGCCGCCATCCTTAGGTGAGGCCCAAAAGTCACCCCATTGTCATAACAAAAGACACCTTCATTGTTCTCATCACTTATGAAATTCCAAGTGTTTTAGGAGCTAAGTGCCAGAAATGGGGATGCAGACCAAATATATATTTCTTATAAATCACAATATCACAACAACCAAAGGCATATATTCATAACATATCTAGGCTAATTTTTTTCCTACTACTGAAAATTAGAGACCAGGACAGTATCAGTTATGCTAATTATGGCAACTAGACAATAATTGCAAGAATCCAAGGAGAGCAGAGGACATATAGAACTTTCTATCTATGGCAAGGAGAAATAGACACCGGCTTTTCATGAAGGATTGTAAAATACTGACCTTCTTATTCATTTTTAAAAATTTAATTTATTTATTTTATTTATTTATTTTGGCTGCATTGGGTCTTTGTTGCTGCATGCAGGCTTTCTCTAGTTGTGGCGAGCAGGTGCTACTCTTCATTGCGGTGCATGGGCTTCTCATTGGGGTGGCTTCTCTTGTTGCAGAGCATGGGCTCTAGAGTGCAGACTCAGTAGTTGTGGCGCACAGGCTTAGTTGCTCTGTGGCATGTGGGATCTTTCAGAACCAGGGATCGAACCCATGTCCCCTGCATTAGCAGGAGGATTCTTAACCACTGCACCACCAGGGAAGTCCTGACCTTCTTATTCTTAAAAAAACAAGCAAACAAACAAATAAAAAAAAAACTAAAAATCTGAAAAGTCAGCATCCAAACAAAAAATGCATTTCTATGTATAACTTCTCAAATATCAACAGAAATGCAGCTACTTTAATTCAAAATAATAACAACCCTGATTTGGAAAACAGTTGAAACACTACATGGATTTATAGCACATAGAGTCCAATACAGGACCTAACAGAATGGGTCCATAGGGCCATTCCTGAGACACTTTCTTTCTTTTTTTTTTTTTTAAGCTCTTTATTGGAATATAATTGCTTTACACACTTGTACCAGTTTTTGAGGTACACCAAAGTGAATCAGCTCTATTTATACATATATCCCCATATCCCCTCCCTCCTGCAACTCTCCTGCTCTCCCTGTCCTGGCCCTCTAAAGCATCACCCATCATCGAGTTGATCTCCCTTTGTTATACAGCAACTTCCCGCTAGCTATCTCTTTTACATTTGGTAGTGTCTATGTCTATGCTACTCTCTCACTTCATCCCAGCTTCCCCTTCGCCCCCCACCCCCCACCCCAGCCCCGTGTTCTCAAGTCCATTCTCTACATCTGCATCTCCACTCTTGCCCTGTCACTGGGTTCATCAGTACCATTTCTTCAGATTCCATATATGTGAGTTAGCATACGGTATTTGTTTTTCTCTTTCTGGCTTACTTCGCTCTGTATGACAGACTCTAGGTCTGTCCACCTCATTACATATAGCTCCATCTCATTCCTTTTTATGGCTGAGTCATATTCCATTGCATATACATGCCACATCTTCTTTATCCATTCATCTGTTGATGGGCATTTAGGTTGCTTCCATGTCCTGGCTATTGTAAAGAGTGCTGCAATAAACATTATGGTACATGTTTCTTTTTGGATTATGGTTTTCTTTGGGTATATGCCCAGGAGTGGGATTACTGGATCATATGGTAGTTCTATTTGTAGTTTTTTAAGGAACCTCCAAATTGTTTTCCATAGTGGCTGTACCAACTTACATTCCCACCAACAGTGCAGGAGAGTTCCCTTTTCTCCACACCCTCTCCAACATTTGTTGTTTCCAGATTTTGTGATGATGGCCATTCTGATCGGTGTGAGGTGATACCTCATTGTGGCTTTGACTTGCATTTCTCTGATGATGAGTGATGTTGAACATCTTTTCATGTGTTTGTTGGCCATCTGTATGTCTTCTTTGGAGAAATGTCTATTTAGGTCTTCCGCCTATTTGTGGATTCGGTCATTTGCTTTTTTGGTATGAAGCTGCATGAGCTGCTTGTATATTTTGGAGATTAAGCCTTTGTCAGTTGCTTCATTGGTGAGTATTTTCTCCCATTCTGAGGGTTGTCTTCTTGTCTTCTTTATGGTTTCTTTCGCTGTGCAAAAGCTTTTGAGTTTCATTAGGTCCTATTTGTTTATTCTTGATTTTATTTCCATGATTCTAGGAGGTGGATCAAAAAGGATCTTGCTTTGATGTATGTCATAGAGTGTTCTGCCTATGTTTTCCTCTAGGAGTTTTATAGTGTCTGGCCTTACTTGTAGGTCTTTAATCCATTTGGAGTTTATTTTTGTGTATGGTGTTAGGAAGTGTTCTAGTTTCATTCTTTTGCATGTTGCTGTCCAATGTTCCCAGCACCACTTATTGAAGAGGCTGTCTTTTTTCCATTGTATATTCTTGCCTCCTTTGTCAAAGATAAGGTGCCCATGTGTGCTTGGGTTTACCTCTGAGTTCTCTATTCTGTTCCATTGATCTACCTTTCTATTTTTGTGCCAGTACCATACTGTCTTGATCACTGTGGCCTTGTAGTATAGTTTGAAGTCAGGAAGCCTAATTCCACCAACTCCATCTTTCCTTCTCAAGACTGCTTTGGCTATTCGGGGTCTTTTGCGTTTCCATACAAATCGTAAGATTTCTTGTTCTAGTTCTGTGAGAAATGCCATTGGTAATTTGATAGGGATTGCGCTGAATCTGTAAATTGCTTTGGGTAAGATAGTCATTTTCACAATATTGATTGTTCCAATCCAAGAACATGGTATGTCCCTCCATCTGTTTGTATCGTCTTTGATTTCTTTCATCAGTGTCTTATAGTTTTCTGCATACAGATCTTTTGCCTCCTTAGGCAGGTTTATTCCTAGGTATTTTATTCTTTTGGTTGCAGTCTTTCCTGAGACACTTTCTTAAGGTCATTTTCCCTTCACATTTCTCTTTGTCAGAGGATCTGAGTGTCTGAGAAAGACGAAGACATAGGCATTGTTTATTCTGATGATGTGTTTCCTTGAGTCCTTGAATTGTGGTTCTTTAAAGATGGAGTCAGAGGTGGTAGATGGAACACACCCAGTCTCTGGAACGTGAGCTCCAGTCTGCTGAAATCACGTAGACACTGCAATTTCTCATAAAGGAGTACTGACCGAGTGAAGTAGGCTGCTTCATCCCCCTAATCTGGTCAGTTCTCTTCCGTGAAGGTGTATCTTCTGCTGAACCTGTGAGACTCCCTAACTCCTGTATAACACTTAAAAATATCCAAGGGCAGTCCCCTAGTCTGCACAATCCCTTGTAAGATAGTTGTCCCACCTATTGTACCAATGAAAAAAATATGTTTTAGAAAGAAAAAATGATTTGCTCAAGGTCACATGGCTTCGAGTGGCACAATCTATTTTTCTTACCTGAGGTTTTCTTGTTCATCCAAGTTCAGGGTTTGCTCCTTCATTAACACAGTCTAGATGCTCAGAGCAGTCCACAAAGAAGCACTAGGTACTTAGACTGTATGAAGGGTTACACTACAAAAGTTCACATAGATTTTCTTCATTTCTTACTTTTTTCTTCCTCTCTCTCCTCCATTTTCTTCTCTGTGTCGCTCCTTGTCTGTCTCCCATTGTTTAACACCAAGCTCACAGCTGCAGTGTTTGGGATAAAAACAAATACATTAAGCTAAGTTCTCTTTTCCACCCACACGCCTTATTGCTTCATCCAACTTTTGGTTCAATTACAACCAACATATGGGAGACTTGGACACCGCATTCTTAAGGCCAAAACCATTCTCTACCACACAGGAGACTGTGGCATAGTTTGAAAAATTAAATGCATTAAAATTATATTGTTGGCTCCTTAAAATACCTCTCATCACTTATAAAACATTATCCCCTTTGGTTTCTCATATTTTTAGCTCTGTAAAATGGACCAAAAGATGCTTACTTATTTATCCTGACTTTCCCATATCATATTTCAAAGGCTAAATTGTTAGTTACTCTGACTATTGCAAGACTTTCCTCCCTGGACAAAGTCTGGGAGAGAATTATGTTGAGAAGCTTCAGCTATGATAGGCATCTTTGTACAGTGGTTGACAACATACATTCCTCTTGGCTGATATAACTAGCTCTGTGGGTTATTGCAATGCCTGTTCCTTGACCCTGAATTAATAGTACTCCAGACATAATCTATTTCATGAGCAGTGTTTTTGAGTGGACTCAGCCTGGAGAAATGACCTTGGAAGATTATCTTGGAATGTCCAGTTTGTTTAAAACACATGGGTCCACCACTCAAAGGTGTTAAGTGAGCAGAAAAAGAAAAACTCAGCAATTCCTGTCTTCTTTCCCTTCCTTCCTGCACCAAGTCAAGGTCAGGCAGGGTACACGTAACAGTCTCATAATAACAGTACAAGTTTGGCTTGTTCTCCACATTGGAGAAATACAAATTGAATTTCTATAAAACCCTACTGGAATGGATTGAGTTCCCACCAGGCAGTCTCTAGGTCATGACTGGGAGAATGGATAAGTAAAACGTGGTGGAGTTCTAGGTTGCTCTAGAAGTAATGGATTAGATGTAGACGTAATAAAATGGACGGGCGTTGAAGAAATAATACAGAGCAAAGAAAGAAATAGGCGTATGAAACAATGATCCATAATCCGCATCTGGCAAGAAGGCGCACAACATAGAAATATGTCTCAAAACCCTGAGGAAGGTGGTCTGTGGTGGGAGGAATGATGAAGGGGGGATGGAGATAAAAGGTGCTCCATCAATACATTGATCACCCGACTGAGAGAGGGCCTGGCACAGACCCACCATGATGAGCCGAGAGCAAAGAGTATGATTAACTTCAGCTCAGCACCTGAGGTCCAGCTAGAAAAGAAGGGGAGAAAAGAAAGAAAAAAAATTTTAGCATTATTGTCTTCCATGACAGTTAACAACACTGACGATTTCAATTTCTACTGCTATAGGCTAGTGCTGCAATGCTTTCTTTCCTTCTTTCTTTCTTCCTTCCCTGCTTCCTTCCTTCCTTCCTTTCTTTCTTTTTCTTTCTTTCTTTCTTTCCTTCTTTCTTTCTCTTTCTTTCTTTTTCTTTCTTTCTTTTTCTTTCTTTCTCTTTCTCTTCCTTCCTTTCTTTTTCTTTCTTTCCTCTTTCTTTCTTTCTTTCTTTCTCTCTTCCTTCCTTTCTTTTTTTCTTTCTTTCTTTCTTCCATCCCTCCTTCCTTCCTTCCTTCCTTTCTTTCTTTCTCTTTCTTTCTTTCTCTTCCTTTCTTTCTCTTCCTTCCTTTCTTTTTTTCTTTCTTCCTTTCCTCTTTCTTTCTTTCTTCCTTCCTTCCCTCTTTCTTTCTTTCTTTCTCTTTGCCACATCATGGGGCTTGCGGGATCTTCGTTCCCCAACCAGGAACTGAACCTGGGCCCTCGGCAATGAAAGCGCGGAGTCCTAACCCCTGGGCCGCCAGGAAAGTCCCCTGTAATGTTTTCTTTAGAGTCTGGGGGTGTCCTTGGAATTTCCTTTTGTTACCATCCACGAGAACACTCTCATTTAAAAGTAGGATGATAGTGTCCAGTTCCAATCACAGTGCTGTAGGATACTGTACCTCAAACTTTTTAAGTGACCAGTCCTTTAATGGGACAGAGTAGTAAGCCTGGAAAGGCCCACCCAACGCACACATTTCCTTGACATTTCCTGATCCAGCTTTAAAACCCAAGTAGTTTTTGTACTCTAATCAAATAGGTCCTCATTTGAATATTAAACTGCTCAATACTACTAATTTCTTCAATTTAACTCTTCTCTCTCCTCCTCCATTAACTGTCCCCTCCCCAAAACTCTGAGTAAAACTGACAAACTAGAAAAGTAATCACATCAATGCTGTGGTTTCCAGTAGCTCTGACATAAGCCACTTTAGCCACAGTGGTGAGGGTAGAAAGAGTTCTGACCTGACTCCAGTTTGGTTCGCTCTCTGAGCAGCTGGGAGCCACTGGTCCCACCATTCCAGCGGGCTGAAGCTTAGGTTCTCATCTAGAAAGCAGTGGGATTGATTTGAGCTGGATGGAGTGGGAAGGGATGGGAAGTTGTTCACAAAGCTCTGAGAGTCTATAAGTTTTCCATCAGCCCATAATCTTTCCCTGCTCAAGTGGGGAGAATATTATGATTTACATCCCCCTTCAATGTTCTGTCCTTCTTACATTGATTGCATGGAATTCATTAGGCACATGTAACCAGATCCAGAGGCTTCTTCAATAAAATTGGGTTCATTTTTATGCCAAAACATAAATGAAGATCCCATGTAAGGTAAGTTTATTATTTAAAAAAAAAAGGTAAATAAATCAATGAGCAAATTGCCAATGAAAGCCCTTAATTACGATTACAGTGGTACCACGGTTTCATGGTATATCCTTGTTGAGAGAAAAGGTGTCAATACACATGTGTAGGGGATCAAGATAAGCACAGTCACCACATTAATGAGCTCAGGCTCAGTGGGACACTGATGCACACCCAGAGTTCCTGGATAGGAGATGGACCAGCTGAAGATGGTTTTAAAATCCTACCTTGGGACTTCCCTGGTGGTCCAGTGGTAAAGAATTTGTCCTGCAATGCAAGGGACGCTGGTTTGATCCCTGGTAGAGGAACTAAGATCCCATATACCTCAGGGCAACTAAGCCCACGTGCCACAACTACAGAGCCCGCGCACCTCAGCTAGAGAGCCTGCGTGCTGCAAACTACAGAGCCCATGCACTCTGGAGCCTGCGTGCCATGACTAGGAGGAGAAAACCTGCACACCACAACTAGAGAGAAGCCCGCATGCCGCACCAAAAAAGATTCCACGGGCCGCAACTAAGACCCAATGCAGCCAAAAAATTAGAAAAATTAATTTTAAAAAATATTTTTAAAAAAATCTTACCTTACTTAACGCCTTTAAGATAAAATTAAAAAATCTTTGTTGGCTTTCCATGATCAGGCCCCCAAATCTCCATTCTCACATCATCTCCTGCTACCTCTTCACAAACCGAAGCAAAACAGGCCTGCCGCTGCCAGGGCTCCACATGCCACTAACTCAGTGCCATCAGGATGGACTCCCCAGCCCTCCCTTCTCTGCCCATCAAGCTCCTGTAGTCAAGGGTCATCTCAAAAGCCACTCTGCATCCTTCCTTCGTGCTTCCAAAATACATTATTTAACCTATCCTTCTACCTTGTAGCATAGTCCTGGATTTCTTTGCTTGTCTTCCTCCTGGAAGATGAAGTCTCTAAAAATAGGGATTGGGGTGATTCATAACATAGTCCCTCCCGTGCTTTGGCACAGAATTGGAAAGCCACAAATATTTGTTCATTCATTCAACAAATATTTATTAATGCATACTGTGCCCTGGACACTGTTCTAGATGCTGAAACCATAGCAGAAAAAGTTTCTCTTCTCGTGGAGTCTATAGTCTAGCCAGGCAGGGGATGGACAAGAAGTCAATGCGTATGCGTTGGGTAAACATATATGTGTACTCATACGTAATTTTTTTGACTGTCAGATGGTGAGCAACAAATATAATGAGGAAAATAAAGCCGGGTAAGTGAGAAAACAAGTCACATGGAGGAGGAGTGAAGGGCTGAAGTGCTCTTTTTGATAGTCATCAAGGAAGGCCTTGCTGAGAAAATGACCTTTGAACATAGACTTGAATGAAGTAGATAGATATTTACCTTGTAGATAGATATCTGGGAGAAGAACAATCCAGTGGGGAACAGTAAGTGCAAAGGCCCTGAGGTAGAAACCTGCTTGCTGATTCTTGAATAAGCATATAAAATTATGTCATTAGCATATTCTGTCAGCAGTCATATAAAAGTGCCTCATTTCTCTTTGTTGAAAGTGGGACAAAAATTCTTGCCTGCTTTGTAAGTGTTATATTAATATATAATTCAAACAGCTTATACTTGGAAAATTTTAGACCAGAGTTTCTTGTGTATCTTTACCTCTCAGTGGACACCTTCCTTTAGCATTACAGTAAAAAACTGAGTTACTTTTGAATCTCCAGAATGAAACCAAAACATCTGATCATCTGTTAACTCCTTTCATACCCTTGTCAGGGAAAGCCTGGGTACCAAATAGTGTTCCATCCTTCTTTGAAAAGAGCTGAGAGACAAACAGAAATGACAGACTGGAAATCCAGATGAGCAGTGACAGTCTGTTCATTTGACTTCACAGTCTGTGGTTTGGGCCCAATTTCTTCCACAGCTCTGTGCTGTAATGTAGTGGCTGTTCATTTTTAAAGGAAACCATCAGCACATCACTTCTTTGAAAACAAGATAGAAACAAAAATATTTTTGTTTCAGGCTATTTTTCACAGACTAAAAATATCCAGTTGAATAAGAAATTTCACACCCATTGATTTTCTATCATGAAGCAATCCTCATATGCCGAGTCCCAGGAACCAAAGCTATCCCGGGTCAGCTCAGATGTTTGTTGCAGTCTTTCTGTGTGCGGGGCACTTGCCCAGTCATTGTGGTCGGTACAAAGAAGTATTAGCCGTGGCCACTCCTCTCAAGGGCTATAATCCCATTGGCAAGGGTAAGATCACAAGAATATTAACAAGTGATAGTGGGCACCATGCAATCAAGAACCAAATGAATGAGGACTTTAGTGTCCAGCCAAGAGGGAGTAGCAGGGACCAGAGTTCCCCTTCCATTTGGAACAACAACAACAACAAAATCAAAAATACTGGTTTTTAAGACATTGGCTATCAGACCACAAAGGACTGTGATCCCTTAGGAAACTGACCCTATGATTGTTGTAGTGTCCTGCTTTGAAAGATTTTCTAGAGCACAGAGCAAGGAGGAGGTATTACTTTCCTAGGGCTGCCTTAGCAAAGTGTCAATTTTACAAATGGTTTGTTTCACCAACAGACATGTTGGGGCCACAGGTCTAAAGGCTAGATGTCTGAAGTCGTGTGGGCAGGCTTGGTTCCTCCTGAGGGCCATGGGGAACATCCAGGGTGGCTCCCTCACTTGGCAGGAAGATCAGTGAGGGCGGCCACCGGAGTGCCTTCCAATGGCTTGGGCTTCTCACGGCATGGCAGCTGAGTTCTGAGAGGGAGCATCTCAAGAATAAAAAAGTCATGAAACCCGGGTGGAAACAGTAAGACTTCTTGATCTAGCTTCAGAAGTCCTGCAGTTTCTGCAGCAGCATACTTATAGTCAAAGCAGGTTGGAGGCCCAGGGCAGATTCAAAGGGAGGGGAAACAGACCCCACCTCTCACCAGGAGGGACACTGAAGGACTCCTCATCATCTTTGATCTACTGCACCCTCCCTTGCCTGACACTCACCAGTGTGCATTTATATTTACTTATATGTAGGGTTACAAGGTAAATATGGACAGGGACCACACACATCTTATGTCATGCCTCATTCTCTTGGCTTCTCAAAGTAAATTTATTTTTCTGCACCACATGGCTTTGGGATGTGGAATCTTACTTCCCCAACTAGGGATTGAACCCAGTAAGAGCACGGAGTCCTAACCACTGGACTACCAGGGTATAAACACAAATTTATTTAAGTAAATTTTTAAATGAAGTACTTTTGAATGAGTTGTTCAGTGTTTAGTAGATACAATATTCACAAGGTGGGCATAGTGCAAATACCCCCATTTTGCAGATTACAGACCAATATCAGCAAGTTGACTCACTACATGTATTTGAGGGAGGAAACAGCTCACTTTTGACAATATTATTTTAGAAATTTATATCATTGGAGCCTCTGGAATTTAAATGAACTATCCTAAATGAAATGCAATTCGTTTTATGCTTGTAGAAGTCACATTTTGAAGGCTTTTTCTAGAATTTGAAGGTTATTATTTCAACCACTTAGAGAACAGAAAATCCTGTTGGTGATTAGACTGGCAGGCATGTTAACAAGTTTAAGTGTTGGAGTCAAGTCAGATTACCCCATTTAGAGCTCAGAAGCAAGGTTTCCATACCATTCTGAGAAATAATCTCAATGGGAAGAAAATCGGTCCATGACTTAAAAAAGTAAGTTATATCCAGAATTTTAAAGAGCAAAGAACTTTACGTACAGGTAGGCATCCCGAATCCTTCAACTGTTGGTGAGATCCCACTTTTAGATGAGGTGGTCCATCACCAAGAAATACGGCCCCATTAACCTTCTGAGGGGTGAACTTTGTACTTGAGCAAGAAGGCTTTTGCCTCAATGCAGTTGACTTGATTTGCTCAGCATGGCGGTGTACTGTACCAGGGATGCAGACACTGAATTCATTTTAAAATCACAGCCCTTTAGAGAGAATTAGGCCATGATGCACTAGTGCCAGGCACTTGAGATGTTTCCTCTTTTCATTAAATTTTTTTCTTCTTAAATATTTAATGCTTAGAAACTTTTATTTAAATATATCAGACGAAATGCAATGGCTGATGTGGCAGGATTTTTTCACTGCCTTATATGAGGTCTTGGTACCACTTTAAAAATTTATCCTGTGACTCCAGAGAGGTCTAGGGGACAGGGCACAAGAGTCATCACCTCAATTTTGACATCCTCTTCTCAGCCTTGGGCAAGTCACTCGTCTCTTGTCTGTGTTTCAGTACGATAAAACAAGCATCATAATTTACTGGGCCCCATCAGAATATAATGGAATAGAACCAATTAGTGTTTACAGTCTGGTTTGATGAAAGGTGTTAAATGCTATTGTTGTATTATTATGTAAATGATTGTTAACTTTGACATCTGAAACAATTGGCTTGTGATAGTAAAGCTTTCTGGTGAAATCAGGTCTTACAAGAGGCACACAGCACACTTCTTGCCAGTAGATTTTCTTCTTCAAAATAATTAAATATACTGTGTTCAGTATAAAGTCAACAAGGCATCTCTGCATAATAAGACATAGGAGGAGATTAATTATACATTCAGATGTTTGGGGACTGACATAAAATACAGTCAAGGGGAATGAAGGGGCAGTGGTTTGGGCCGACAGCACAGAGGATGGAGGATAGCCCACAAAAGTCCTTCTCGAGTGTGGACTGGTATCTTCTCCCAGGCTCCTCCCAGGGATGCTACAATGATCAGTAGGATCATTTTCACGCCTTTCTTCAGGTCCATTTTGTCACAACTTTATCATTTTGCACTAAGGACTGACGATTGAGCCATGTCCAGCTGGCATGTAACAAACGAAGCTCTGAGTGAATGGGTTGAAATCTAAAGAATTGGAGACCACAGGTCACAAAATCCTACCTAGTTGCCAATAAACCTGTGGTTAGAACAATTAAGTCAGCCATCTCTACTCTCATCTTTTAGCGAGGCAAAAAAAAAAGATGAGAAAACAAAAGACAGGGTGACTTTTAATCACTTTTAAAGAAGCTCGCAGTGGGACATTAAAAGCAAATGTATAAATGTATCTCACAATTGAAAAATAAAATTATAATAAAAATTGCAGTTTGAATTTCAAAAAAAAAAAGCAAATGTATACATTTTGAGTCTATTTACGAGGGTTGTGGTCAATAAAGTTGACAATTAAATTGAGCAGTTGAGAAACTTTAAGGGTTTGAAGTTTTCAGGGAGTGTTTGTAAGTAACATGGCTGTCCAAAATGGGAAATTACCAATTGAGGAAAATATGGCACTGCATAGACTTAAAAGCCACCTGTGGAAAAGAAAAGAGGTATAAACATAACACATCAGCTGGCATGTGATAAATGACTGAAATTTGGGGGAAGCATCACAGAAGGAAGGACCTAGGTGTAAAAGAAAGTATATTTATAGTTTGAAAGAAATCGAAAAGAGAGAATTCCCTAGAGGTCCAGTGGTTAGGACTTCACATTTCCACTGCAGGGGGCAGGTGTGTGATCCCTGGTCAGGGAACTAAGGTCCCTCATGCCACAGTGTAGCCAGAAATAAATAAATAAATAGAAAAGAGAAATAATTATATATGCTTAACACTCTAGCATTTGCTTATTCATTCATGCAACAATTTTTTTTTGGAACACATCATAAGATAGGTCATCCTTGCCCTCACCTAGCTCAGCCTAAAAGAAAGATGGATGTGGGAACAAGTAACTATGTCTTGCATGCTGTAATAGAGGCATGAAGCTCATTAAGAAAGTGGCTAGATCTACTCAGATGGGGACAGGAATCTTTCCCACTTAATATTTTATTTGATCTTTTTGATCTGCGTCTTGATCTGCATGAATTTAGACAGTTATCAGACTCAAAAAAATAGGCCTTTCAAGGCAAAGGAATAGCACAAGCAAAATACCATATTTTTGAACTGTTGCCACATGAACACTGAACAAGCCTTCACAAAGCTTAGTGGCTTAAAACAGAACCATTTATTATGTCTCATGAGTCTAGTGTCAGTGAGGCCATTCTGCTGATATGAGTGTGGATTGGCTGATCTGGGCTGGCCTGGCTTACTGGTCTGAGGTCAACTGGCATGTTGGCTGAGGATTGGATGGCAGAAGCAGCCTCAGCTGGGATGACTCAGCACCATACCACTTGGGCTCTCATCATCCACCAGGCTAGTCCAGGCTGTTCTAATGGCAGAGACAGAGCCAAGAGGCAGCAGAAGTGCACAAGGCAGCTCTATAGGTTTGAGCTCAGAACTGACACACAGTAATTTCAGATATATTCCACTGGCAAAAGCAAGTCACAAGGCCAGCCCAGGTTAAACAAGTGCAGAAATAGCCCCCATCTCTTAAGGAGAAGAACTACAAAGTCACGTTGTAAGCAGAAAGGGTTAAAAATGGTTGTAATCAATCTACCGCAGTTACTAAGATGTAAAAGAATGTGGTATACTGAGGAGAAAGCCAGGATTTAGGTATGGCTTGAGCATGAATTTCAAGTAGGGAGTGAGATGAACAGAAGATGAAGTTGTAAGCTGGAGCTAGATCGTGAAAGGACTTCATTCAGATGTAAACCACATTTAGAAGGTTGGATTTTTTGTTTTGAAGGCCACTGGAAAGTTATAATGCAGTTGACGTGATTACATCTATATTTTAGAATGAAATATAATACACAATTTTCTAGAGGAAAGAAGGACAGGAGTTAGAAAGACCAGTTAAGAAGCTACTGTGGGATCACCCTATGACATCTACAAGCCTCACAACTCAGAGGCGGGCAAAGTTTCCAGTAACAGGTGGACGGAATGCAAATCCCACACTCCTCACATTCCCACGGGAGGGAAGAACTTCCTTCCGTCCTATGATTGGTGCTTCCCAGTGGCAGAGAAACATCCTTGTGTCTCCTCACAGATGTATATTAGCTACAAGGGGAAAATAGTATTTATGTGGTAGAGAAATCAGATGACCCCTTCACAGAGTGGGGTGATCACAGTTAACACCACCAGTGAGGGGCAGATGGATCAGGTGTCTCCAAGAAGTAGAACCTGAGATGGTCACCATATCACCTAGGTAATACTGAAATCCCTTGCCTGAGCACGATGAAACAGCAGTGAACACAAAATGAAGGTGGCTTGTCCTAGTTTTTAAAGTTGGGGGAAACCTATTCTGCAAAACTGTCAATGTTACACAAGACAAAGCAAGGCTATGAAAGATTTTCAGATTAAGGGAGACAAGAGAGACCCAATAACTAGATAGAAAACATGGCACTAGCCATGTTGACCCCATCCAGGAGGAAAGAATCAAGGACATTATTGTTGGGTTAATTGTTGACATTGAAATACAGACAGTACCTGAAACAGAAGTACCTAATCCATACTAACTTGACCAAAGTTGATCAATACTCTGGTTCTGTAAGAAAATATTCTCATTCCTAGCAAAAATGCACTGGAGTGTTCTAGGGTAAAGGGCCACAATGTAGGCATTGTGTTTCAGAAAAAGAATTTTAAACACCTTAATAGCAAGTGAATATCAGTAAAATGTGCAGTCCTCATTCTTATAACTTTTCTGTAAATTTGGAATTATTTTCAAAAAAAAGTTTTAAAAACAGCAACAAAAAAGAAGCTACGGTGGTAATTTAGGTGAGAATTGACTAGGGTTTAATACAAGGAAAGGGGACTCCCCTGGTGGTGCAGTGGTTAAGAATCCACCTGCCAATGCAAGGCACACAGGTTCAATCCCTGGTCCAAGAAGATCCCACATGCCGCAGAACAACTAAGCCCGTTGCACCACAACTACTGAGCCCAAGTACTCCAATTACTGAAGCCCTTGCACCTAGAGCCTGTGCTCTGCAATAAAGAGCAGTCCCTGCTCACCACAACTAGACAAAGCCCGTTCACAGCAGTGAAGACCCAACACAACCAAACACAAACACACACACACACACACACACAAATAAGGGAAGGAGGAATGAAAAAGAAAATGGGGGTACAGAACGGACAGATTGAATGTGTGGTAGGAACTACTTATCTCTCCTCTTTTCCCATGATAATAAACCTTCTAATTTTCCTGAGCCCATGTCAACTCAGAATAAAGACCACATTTCCCAGCTTCCCTTGCAGCTAAAGGAGACCATGCGAATATATCCTAGTCAATGAGATGTAAACAAGTGTGTCATGGGAATCCCCTGGCAGTCCAGTGGCTAGGACTCTGTGCTTTCACTGTTGAGGGCCTGGGGTTCAATCCCTGGTTGGGCAACTAAGATCCTGCAAGTCATGTGGCATGGCCAAAAAAAAAATTAAAAACAAAAAATAAAATAAAATTAAATTAAATTAAATTTTTAAAAAAACGGTGTGTTGTGTAGTAGTTTCCTGGAATCTTTACTAAAAGACACTTGAGGCTTGCCCTCTGCCTGCTTCTTTTTCCTTCCCTTATCCTACTGCCTGGACTGCAAACATCCATTTTGGATAAGGCATGAGGGCTGCAGCTGGGAGTGGCAGAATAGTGAGCTAGAAGGAACCCGAGTATCTAAAGAGTTAACAGACACCATATCAGCCCTGGGCTGCCTGCCCACTTTCTGACTTTTAAATGAAAGACAAATAAACCACTATCACATTTAGGCTTCTATATATTATTTAAAGTCTCTATTATTCACAGCTGGCCTAATGTGAACTGATACAGATGTGGAAAGGAGAATTTAAGGTTTGAATTGTGATATTATTAGGCCAGAAGGAGGGAAGTTCATGAGTTCTATCATGCAGCTAAGTTTATAATGCCTAGGGAAGAAATGATAAAGGTCTTTACCCCTGAGAAGGGAATTGTATAATGACACCCTGAAAAGACTTATCTGATACTAAAAACATTTTGCTATCTTTGATATGTATTTTGTAGCATTTGCTTGTGTTCACAAACACTTCCAAAAAATAAAAGAGAATACTTCCCTGCTCATTCTATGAAGCCAGTATTACTCTGATACCAAACCTAGACAGACATCAGAAGAAAACTATATCAATATTCCTAGTAAATATAAATGCAAAAATCTATAACAAAATGGTAGCTAAATGAACCCAGAAACATATAAAACCACAATCAAGTGGGATTTAACACAAGAATGCAAGCTTGCTGTAACATATGAAAATCAATTGTATATTACACCATATTAATAGAATAAAAGACAATAATCACATGATCATCTCAACCAACACAGACGAGTCATTTGACAAAATCCAACAGCATTTCATGATAAAAAAACACTAAACAATATTCTTCAACTGCATACATACATACAATTTTTATGGCTACATCCATAAAAACCTCACAGTTTATCATCATATTTAGTGGTGAAAGACTGGATGTTTTCTCCCTAAAATAAGTAACAAAGTAAAAATGTCTTCCCTCACCACTTATATTTAACATTATACTGGAGCTTCTAGCAAGGAATTAAACAAGAAAATAAAATTTAAAACATCCAGACTGGAAAGGAAGAAGTAAAATGTTCTCTATTCTCAGATGATATGATCTTATATATAGAAAACACTAAAGAATGCCTGCCCAAGAACAATCAAAATAAATAAGTTCTTCAGGGTTGCAAGATACAAGATCAGTATACAAAAATCAATTGTATGCACTAACAATGAACAATCTGAAAATGAAATTAGGAAAAAAAATTCCACTTACAATAGCCTCAAAAAGAATAAAATACCTAGAAATTTAACATAGGACGTGTGAGACTTGTACACTAAAACAAGTCTGCACAGAAAATTGGAAATTTTCTTTCCAATGGAAAGATCCCACATTCATGGATTGGAAGACTTAATTTTGTTAAGATTGCAATTTCCCCTCAATTGAACTCCAGATTCAATGCAATCTCTGCCAAAATCACAGCTGGTTGTGTTGCAGAAATTGGCAAGCTTATCCTGAAATTCATGTGAAAATGCAAAGGATCCAGAATAGCCAAAACAATCAGAGGAAAAAAAAAAGGGTTAAGTTGGAAGACTCACACTTCTTCACTTCAAAAGTTAATACAAGGCTCCAGTAATCAAGACAGTGTGTTACTGGCATAAGGATAAGATATAGATCAATGGAATAAAATTGAGAGTCCACAAATAAGCCTTACATTTATGGTCAATTGAATTTCATTGATTGCCAAGACAATTCAATGGGAAGGGATTGTCTTTTCAACAAGTGTTGCTGGGACAACTGGATATCCACATGCAAGAGAATGTGACGAAAAAATTAAACAAAAGGTATTCTTTCTCGTACCATATACAAAATTATATATATATACCATGTGCAGAATACCATATATACAAGTTAACTCTTACACCTAAATGTAAGAAATAAAACAGTAAAACTTGAAGAAAATATAGAACTAAATTTTTGTGACCTATGGTTTCTTGACACCAAAAGCACAAGAAACAAAGGAAAAAATAGGTAAATTGGGTTGGATCAAAATTAAAAACGTTTTTGCTTCAAAGGAGACTGTCCAGAAAGTAAACAAGACAAACACACAAAATAGGAGAAAATATTTATAAATCACAATTTGATGAGTGACTTGTACCCAGAATATATAAAGAACACTTACAATTCAACAATTAAAAGATTAAGAAAACAATAAAAAGGTAAATAAATCCATCAAAAAATGGACAAAGGATTTGAATAGACATTTCTTCTAAGAAGATACACAAATGCCCAATAAGCACATGAAAAGATGTTCAACGTTAGTTATTAAGGAAATACAATTCAAAACACCACTTCACACCTAATAGGATAGCTATAATCATAACACAGGCAGTCACAAGTGAGGGTGAGGATGTGGAGATTTGGAAGCCTCAGAGACTGCTGGTGGGAATGTAAAATGATGCAGTTGCTTTGGAAAACAGTTTGGCAGTTTCTCAAAAAGTTAAACATAGCATTACCATATGACCTCACAATTTTATATACCCAAGAGAACTGAAAACAAATGTCCACACAAAAACTTGTACACAAATATTCATACCAGCATTATTCATAATAGCAAACAGTAGAAACAATCTAGATGTCTGTCCATCAGCTAATGAATGTATAAATAAAATGTGGTTTATCCATACAGTGGAATGTTATTCCACCACGAAAACAAACGAAATTCTGATACATGGTATGATGTGTATGAACCTTGTAAACATTTTGTTAAGTGAAAGAAGCCATATGTTGTTTGATTCCATTTATGTGAAAAGTCCAGAATAGGCAAATTCACAGAGACAGAGAGCAAGTTATTGATTGCCGGGAGCTGGGAGGGTCAGAGAATGGGGAGTGACTATTAATGATACAGTGTCTTGTAATCAGCCATTTTTCCAAGGAGTCTAGGTTTCTTGCACTTGAGAATGGTATTTAGAAGCCAAGATCTCAGCACTAGGTATGCTCATTACTATTGGGATGGTGTTGCTCCCGGAAAGAGGGAACTTATGTATATACATACACATATAATTTGCATCTATATTTATTTCTGTATCTACCTATATTGAAAAACTTGAGATTATATGGATACCTACAATCCCAATACCTCCCCTCTGGGTAGTTTTCTTCCCTCCTGTATTTGTTACTTCCATTCTCTGACGGTGAGAATCAACTCCCATTATCCTTAATGTATTTACTTGTGATCAATCCCTTATATGTAACCAATACCCAATCACCACTACTGCCCAACCTTGCAAGGATGCCCTCCTCCCAGTTTCTAGCACTTCAAGGCACTCAACCCTTCCCACACGGATATCCTTTTCACCTTGCTCAGGTTGACAGCCTACACCAGGTCACTCCTTTGCAGAGCTGCCCCCCTGCCCCAGCTCCAGGCTTTAATTTCCATCTCAGGCTTCTTCTCTCTGGATGTGTCCTCCTAAATCCTGCTTGGGGTCCAATAACCTGAACCAGTCTGCCCCTCCCATTAGATGCCCATCTCACCCAGCTGGGGCTCTACTTGGGGGTGAGAGAAATGGAGATCATGGCTTGAAGAGAGAAGAATGTTTAAAACAACCATTATGGAGAATAAGAACAATAGTGAAAACAATAGCAATGGCTACCTATTATCTATTAAACCATTCCTATGTGCTGGGCACTTAGATATAATTTAATCTTCATAACACTTGTGAGTGGGTATTAATTATTATCTCCAATTTGCAGAAGAAAAACCTGGTGCTTAAGACAGTAAAGCAACTTGGTCAAGGTCATTCAACTCTTAGGGACAAAGTGGAATCCAAATGTAGATCTACCTGAATTGAAAGCATGAGCTGTTTAATCACTAAACTCTCTGCTAGAAATCCCTTACCAGGTACAATAGTTAGGATTAGGTTACATTGCATCTTTATGTTAAATATATCTCTTCTTAAACATAAACCTTGGAACTAAGAGGGTCTAATTAAAAGTAGACAGAAGCCCAAGGTGTCCAGTGGTGTTGAGCTCAAGGTAGGTGACAGTGCCACAGTGCTGAACACCCAGGCTTCTTCTGTGTGATTGCTTCTGGGTACACAGCTGCCTGTCCCAGTCACCCTGTGGAGATTGAGCCATCACAGCAGCATTCTGTCAACAAGAAGGAGGAAGGAAGAACAGCACCCACAAGCTGCATGAACCACTTCCTCTCATACCCCATTAGCCAGAACGTAGTAACATGACAACACAGACCTGCAAGGGACACTTGGAAAAGTTGTCTTTATTCTAGATGGCCAAGTGTTCACCTAAAAAGTGAGGATTCTGTTTCTACCGAAGAATGGAGAAAAGTTATTGGCAGTACACTAGTGGCTTCTGCCACGCAAGAGAATGAGGAATCCTAATGAAACTCAGGACTGAGCTGAAGTTGGAAATGAGAAATGGATAGCTGCTTGGAACCTCTCATGGGAATGAGGAAGTGGGGAGAGGGGAAGACCCTGTGCCAGGCCTGACATCATCATGAAGAGCCTCAAATTTAGACTTTATTTCTACAGTTACACATAGGGTCTATATTAATTAGGGTTCTTCAGAGAAAGAGAACCAATTTGATGGAGAAAGAGAGAGGGAGAAAGAGATTCTAAGAAATTGGCTCATGTGATTGTGAGGGGCTGGCGGGCAGGTAGGAAATTCCAGCAGGAGTTGACATTGCAGTTTTGAGTCAAAGGCAGTCTGAAAACAGAATTCCTCCTTCTAGTCTTTATATTAAAGGAACTAATTGAATAAGACCCACCCATATTATGGAGGATAATCTGCTTTACTGAAAGTTCACTGATTTAAATGTTAATCACATCTAAAAAACACCTTCACAGCATCTAGACTAGCATTTGACCAAACAGCTGAGTACCACCACCCAGCCAAGTGGACACACAGTGAACCATCTCAGGAATGTGAGGTTACATTGACAGGACTGAAGTACTCAACTGACAGCATTTGTGCTGCAGTCTTCCAGATCTGGCTACCTAGAGAACCTAGAGTACACTACGATTTTTGTTTCAATTTATCTAGCATATGGATAGCACGATCATAATGTGTATATATTTGGTGGTGTGGGGAGTGCTAGTGTCTTTTTTTCTTCCAGTTTTATTGAAATATAATTGAAGGACAGCACTGTATAAGTGACTTACATACATCATGAAATGATTACCACAGTAAGTTTAATGAACATGTACCATCTCATATAGATACAAAATAAAAGAAGAGAAAAAAATTTTTTGCTTGTGATGAGAACTCAGGATTTACTCTCTTAACAACATTGCTATGTAACATATATCTGTTAATTATATTAATCATGTTGTTCAGTACATTCCTCGTACTTGTTTATTGTGTAACTGGAATGTTGTATGTTTTGACCACCTTCATCCAATTTCCCCACCCCCTTTTTTCTATGAGTTTGCTTTGAAGTATAATTGACCTACAACACTATGTTAGTTCCTAGTGCACAGCATAGTGATTCGATATTTCTATATGGTATAAAAGGATCACCACATAATGCACTGTGTTTTTAACATTAAAAGTCTAATTTGTTAAATACAGCTCTAGGATTTTTAAGGGAACCCAGAAGTCTTCACCTGACTGCTCAGCATCAATTAAGAAACAAGAGTCAGCATATGGATGCTAAAATTATAGCTTTACTGCCAAATAAGCTTATGTTGGGGAATGCAGCATACAGCCGCAGGTGAATGAGCTTCCTGAAGTCTTTTAGGCAAATTTACCCATGCTGTCACTGGCAGCACTTGACCTAGGCCTCCACCTAGTTGGAGGGGGTGGAAGCAACCCCTTTAAGGTGGTGTGTAGGAGTACAGGGAAATCCTGGAGGACAGAAAAAGAGGAGCTGCTTCCTAACTCTCCTAGTTGATCAATGGCCACTTGTTATGTTTCTGGACCTGGGAGGGAGTATTTCCCCCAAACGTAAACATTTAAATAGTCCACAATCTTTGGACTTTTCTGTCTCCTCCTCCTATTCCTCCTTGTCCCCTTTTCTCTCCCCGCTCCCTCTCCTTTAGTAAATATATGAGAAGTTTCAAAAACAGAAATGCCTAGGACCTCCTGGCCAAGCTGAATGCACTCAGCTGCCTGGGAGCAAGAGTGAGCCATGGAAATGCGGCATTCTCCCAGGGGTAAGTGCTAACCAGGACCAGGTGGTGAGACAGAGGAGAGAGTGAATAAAGTGACTGACTGGGAAGCCCAGGGAAGGATGAGAGACTGCAAGGGTCCCAGACCTGCCTTCTCTTTGAGCTCTAAGAATAGTGTTGTAGATATGAGCACTTCAGAGAGGGGAGGGGAGAAACCAGCTTTACTGAGCCTCAACTAAGTGTCTTGCTTGGTGCTTTCAGTCCCAGGATTGTAACCCACATTACAATGCTGCAAAATCGGATTTTTCTCTTTCGCACAAAAGGAATGTGAGGCTCAGAAATATGAAGTCATTCGCCTGAGGCTACACAGCTAGCTAGTGGTAGAGCCAATATTTAAACCCAGTTCTCTCTGGTACCCAAACCTGTGTTTTATTTGCCCATTATATCAGCTGCCTCCAGGGACATGAGAAAACTAGAAAACAGGAAGTTGCAGAGAAAAGAGGATTATAACGTTTAAGCTTTCAGAGCTGGAGCAGTTTCCAGTGAAGACAAACTCAAGGGGGTGGCCTTGGGGTGGTTTGCTGAAGTGGAGTGGAGGTCAAGGTCAAGTTCTTTGAAATAGAGAAGGTCACCATGATGGCTCATGTTGAATGAATCAGCCTAGGAGGTTTGTCCAAGTAGAGACAGAGTAGCATGTCAGGTAGAAACCCTGAAGGGCTGTTGGGGAGGGAATTAGAGATTGGTAAGCATGGCATGATGGGCACAAAACCAGTACAGCTTGGTGATGTGGTAGCCATGGAAATACTGTAAGTTGAACACTCCTGAGGTAACTATGGAATTTTGAGATTTTATCCTTTTCATGTTTTTCTCTGAAAAGGACATGTTTCAGTCTCACAGGACCACAGGCATCTTCATTGACTTCACTGCAGAAGAACTAAACTTCTGCAATGAAGAACTAAACAGTTTTGAAGAATTATGTAAATTATTTTTCCAGCCAATTGTAATATAAGAGTTTTTTCTAAAGGATGGATTTTAAGAATGAAGATAATTCCACCCTTAATAGATAGAAACTGAGAGCTTAATCCTTTGTTACTCGAGTAACAAGGTAACCAGTAGTTATGGTTACTGTGTAAGTGTGTGATTTTAGGCTCAAATGTTAAAAATAATTCATTGTCCCAGGATCTTTATTTAATTGCTCTCAGAGAATTAGTACAGCTGATTACCGGGTATGAAGATTATGGAGTTTTTTTTCTTCTACCCTCTCTGGTGTACCTTTTGAACAGTTTGCTACTTATTACAATTTCTGTAGGCGGGAGGCCATGTGAAGGCAATGGGTAATTCTAGCATGCTGGGTGGAGCTTGGGGTGTATCTGGGCTCTGCAGTCAGGTGGACCTGGGGTTCAGTCCCAGTTCAGGGCCTCTCCTTTACTAGCTGGGAGGCCTTGGGCAATATGCTTTAGCTTTAATCTTCAGGTACATTTCCTGAAAGGATAAAATAAGCCTTTAAGGACGTGTAAAGGAGATTGCAAGATAAATTTAGTTTTTCAAAATATTTTGATATACTTTCATCAGAACCATTGATCTTTATATTCCCCTTAGTGTGCATATCAACAATTAGCTTTCTTGGTCTGTTAAATAAACCAGCAATGACTTGGAGTTTACCATCAGGACTGTTGGATTGTGGAAAAAAAATTTTTAATCATTAATTTAAAATGATTTCTTTTAAAATTAGTTTTCAATTTTCTTTTAAAATTAGTTTCTTTTAAAATTTTAAAAGAAAACTTAGTTAAACTTAGTTTTCTTTTAAAATTAGCCCCTGTAAAAGGGACAACATGGGACCTGGCCAAAATCTATTGAACACATGGTAAAATGCTATACTTGATGGATATAATAGATCCAGATTTCTGGAATGAGAACTACCAAAAATGCGTAAAGGTGATTTTCACCCATTAAGAAACATAAATAGTAACTAAATAACTGAATATTTGTAGCTGCATCATGTAACCTTTTAACATTGCTCTGCAAATAACTATTCATTTTTCAGCAGGTACAAGGGTACCAGATAAGCAGAAAAGAAAGCCTAATTGACTTTTTATTTTCTAAAGGAATGTACATTTTTAAGGTATTGCTTGATCAGCTACCTTTTTAAATAGATAGAGCAATATAAGTAATAATGTCATTTAGGATGCTTTGGGCTCCAAATAATGAAAGACTCAAAAATGATCTAATACATTTTTAAGTAAGAAAAATGTATTGTCACTTAAGAAGGACAGAGGTTGGGTGGTTCCAGGGTTTGCTAATTCAGCAACTCAACAACAAAAGCTTTGCCTCCTTCCAGTTTTGCCTTCTCAGATCAGTTCCCCTCATGGTCACAAGAAGGCTGCCACAGATCTGGGTATCACATGTAGAATGACTACATGAATCGGGAAAAGGGGCTGTTTCTTCCCATGCATTTCTTTATCAGCAGGAGCATGTAACAGCCCCGAGGAAACGTCTCATCATAGCTCACTGTCCAGAATTGCCTTCTGTGCCTGTATCTGAACTGTCAAGGGGAAGGAATCACCCTGCTAGGCTTAAGCCATTCACGATTGGAATTTCAGAGTCAGGGAGGGGCCCAAGCTCCCTCCATATCTGATGGCCACCAGGTATCAGAATAAAATTGGAGTTCTGTTAGCAAGAAAGAAGGGGAGGGGACTTCCTAGGTGGCGCAGTGGTTAAGAATCTCCCTGCCAATGCAGGGGACATAGGCTCGAGCCCTGGTCTGGGAAGATCCCACATGCCTCGGAGCAACTAAGCTGGTGAGCCTCAACTACTGAGCCCATGTGCTGCAACTACTGAAGCCCACGCACCTAGAACCCATGCTCTGCAACAAGAGAAGCTACCAAAATGAGGAGCCCGTGCACCACAATGAAGAGTAAGCCCCACTTGCCGAAACTAGAGAAAGCCTGTGTGTAGCAATGAAGACCCAATGCAGCCAATTAATTAATTAATCTTTAAAAAAGAATAAAAAGAAAGAAGGGGACTAGCCAAAAGGAAGCCCATTAATAGTAACTAGTACAGTGACCAAGGTATTTTGAAAGCATTGTTGCCATGTCTTTGATAACTTTTTTCAAGTTTATTTAAAGTCTGAAAGACTTTATATGACTAGTTTTCCTTGAAGATTTCAGAAACTTGGTGCTAATAATATATGAATATTTATTTTGTTTTAAAGAATATAATATAAAATACCAGGACAACACTTAAATGGCTTCTCTAGGGCTTTCCTTAATCACTTATCACTTCAGAATTTTTTTTAATCACAATTTTTTTTCAGCTTTATTGAGGTATAATTGACAAATAAAATTGTTATATATTTATAGTATGACTTAATGTGATGATTTGATTTTTTTTTTTTGTGGTGCACGGGCTTAGTTGCTCCGTGGCATGTGGGATCTTCCTGGAGCAGGGATCGAACCTATGTCCCCTGCATTGGCAGGCGGATTCTTAACCACTGCACCACCTAGGAAGCCCTGATTTGATATTTTGATACACATATACATTATGAAAGAATCCCCACCAAGTTAATTTACACATCTGTCACCTCACATATTTACCTTTTGTTTGTTTGTTTGGTGAGAACATTTTTCTCTCTTAGCAAATTTCAGTTATACAATAAAGTGTATCAACTATATCATCATGTTCTACATTAGATGCTCAGAACTTATTCGTCTTAGAGCTGAAAGTTTATCCTCTTTTACCAACCTCTCCCTATTTTTCCAGCTCCCTAGCACCTGGCAACCACTTTTCTACTCTTTGTTTCTATGAATTTGATGTTTTTTCAGATTCTACATATAAATGATACCATGAAGTATTTGTCATAAAATCATCTTCTGTTGTCTTGGCTATGGCCTAACTATGTTTCCAAAGCTGTGTTTCCAGCTCAGACTCTATCCTGCTCTCAGTTTTCTGACTCAGGACACCTCCAATTAGATGTCCTATAAACACTAAGGCTGATATGTTGGAAACTAAGTTCCCTGAGGGCAGGGACCATGTTCACTGCTCTATCTCCAGTGAGGTACTTAGTGGGCGCTTCACAAATATTTGTTGAATGGGTGGTTGGAGGAATGGTAGAAACAGCTGGCTCATCACCATCCTTCCTAAACCAGGACAACTTAGGGCTTCAGAGCAAGGGCTAAGTTCAAATTCCCAAGTTCAAAGCATGGCTCCACGGCTCACACCTGTGCCCCTTTGCTCTAGTTATTTAATTCCTTCAAGCTTCAGTTTCTGTAAAATGTAGATGGTAATAAAACCTCATAGAGGTTTTGTGTGGGTTAAACAAGATCATTCTTGAAAAGTGCTTAATAGGATGCCTGGCCTATAGTAAAGTTCTAATGCTAACTGTTATTAACCCTTCACTCTTCACAATGTCCTCATGTGGCCAAGTGGCTGGCCCAGGATGCAAGACTCAAATGCTGAGCCCCATCTCTCTGTTGCCATCCTATCCTCGCCCAGCTCCAATCCCACAGCTGGAGGTCTAGTCGGAGCCTTTAATTGTGACGTAGCCCCTCATAGATATGCCTCCCTTCCAAGCCTTCCTGTCCCTGTCTATCTCCCCACACGTGGGCTCAGGGGAGGGGAGCTTTGGACCAGAAACTCAGAGTATTTACTGGTTCTGCTGATGGTTTGCAGTTAGATCAGAAGCCTCAATTGTGTTGAGTATATAACACATCTTCTCACCCCACCCCTTACATGCTTCAGAGGAAGGCAATCCTAGCCCACTTTCAAGTTTAAGTCCTCATTAATTTAAAACAATCAGAGTAGAGTTATTCCTTTTGCCAGTGATTGGTTTGGGGGCTGACATGTGACTCCGTTCTGGCTAATGAGATGAGAGGGTGGGTGGGCTGGGGTTGGATATTCTGAGAAAGCTTTCATTTGAACTCCTAAAGGAGACATTGGAAAAGACAGAATCTCTGCAGTTGATTTTTCCTGGATGTGATGCCTGGAACAGCTGCATCATCTTGTGACCCAAAATGACAAGGTGGAGGGACTGAAGAACCAGAGCCCGTGATGACATGACTGAGCCACTGAATTCACTAGCTTTGACGTTACCCTACCTCCGGACTTAGCAAGTTGGAAAGCAAGTTCCTATTTCGTCCTAGGCATTTTGAATCAGGGTGGTATTTCTAGATGAAGCCACCCAAACTGACCTAATCAGGTAGCTGAGAAGTAGCAAACCCAGATTTCATCCCAGGTCGGCTCTGAAGCCTGTATTCTTTCCACTTCATTCTACTATCTTTCAGAATGTGAAATTGTTTAAAACAAGGGCTAGAAACTTCTGAGTCCTATGGGGAACCAAACAATGGCCATTGTTCTGAACAACTCAACTGTCTACTCTAGCACATTCTTCATACATTTGACATCAGATTTAGCCACGGAACAGGTAGATGTGCAGTAAGTACAACATAATGCTTAAGTATATGTGTGTATATAGATATGTATACTTTTTTAATGTGTTTCTTTTTTTTAAGGTTTACTTATTTATTTATTGGCTGTGTTGGGTTTTCGTTGCTGTGCATGGGCTTTCTCTAGTTGTGGCAAGTGGGGGCTACTCTTCTTGTGGTGTGAGGGCTTTTCATTGCGGTGGGTGGCTTCTCTTGTTGCAGAACACGGGCTCTAGGCACGCAGGCTTCAGTAGTTGTGGCGCACAGGCTTAGTTGCTCTGCAGCATGTGGGATCCTCCCGGACCAGGGCTCAAACCCGTGTCCCCTGCATTGGCAGGCAGATTCTCAACCACTGCGCTACCAGGGAAGTCCCTTAAGTATATTTTGTATTTCTTTCTCTAATTGTCCCTATCTTTCCATGTGAATCATAAATTCTGTGAGGGCAGCACCCATGTCTTGTTCTTCCATAAATCTATCTGTATTTGTCAGTTTTCTTTTCATTGAAAAATGATAGGAACACATAGTGAATTAACTCGAAAGACGAAAAGTGAAGCTCTGGCTCCTGTAACCAAACCACAAGAATGGTGAAGCTGACCTCATGCATGAATGGGCCCGTGACTGGCTGTGACTCATACACAATCAGGCCTCTGCAGCTCACAAGGCTTTCCATGCGACACTTGGCTTTCACGGTTTCCTACCTGGCAGGGAACATGGCTGCTGGCCACTTCCAAGTCATAATCGCACAGCTCCTAGCAAGTGAGAAGTGTTTCTTCAGTTCCCCCAGACACCTCCTGGAGAAGGCTCCTGTTTGGTTGCACTTGGGTCACATGCCCATCCCCGGACCAATCACTGTGTCTAGGGTACCATGATTGGCTCATCCTGGGCTCTGTATCTGCTCCTGTGTTCACAGGGATGAGTGTGTTAAAGGAAAGAGTTCTGGGCAGATAAGGAAAGGGGATACCCTCTCCACCCCACCCCCCAGAGCTTCTTTTCAAACTACTAGCGGAGTAGTGGGTAAATAGTGGTGACTCTGCAAATATCAAGAGAGCTTTGAACACAAACTAGTCTCTCACTGGTCATTAATGAACACACACACACACACACACACACACACACACACACACACCCACAGTGTACCTCCACCAAGCTCTTTCCCAACTTCAGAACTCCACACAGATACCATGGGAAGAGCCCTAGCTCTTCCCATATGGGTGCTAGGACTTTTTTTTTTTTTTTTTTTCCTGCCTTAAGTCTTTGAAATCCCATGTGCATTTTAGACTTAGAGTACATCTCTATCTATGCTAGCCATATTTCAAAGCTAGTGGCTACTTTCTTGGACAATGTAGGTAGATCCACTCCAAGAAATTTCTGTCCCAGGATATTACCAGGATACTGATGGCCTATCGTAGCTCTCACTGCAATCTCAATATTGCTTCAGAATTCTGGTCTTCCAGATCAGGAATGATCTCAAGCTTTTGGGTCAGCACCAAACCCATCTGGCATCTGGAAAATACAGAGAGGCCTCTGTGTAGGACTTGCCCTTTGACCTTTGGACTGATGTCAACTTGAGGATGTAAAACAACAAGCTAAACTCAAAACTGAGGAAAGCCTGGCATTTATCTGGAGGGAAGCTGGGCAACTGGCTGTCCTGTACAGTGAGAAAGTAGATACCATTACAGAGATTATCGTACTCTTCCTGCAGGACCCTCAGGAGCTGATTTTGTATTCTGATAGACTGAGAAGTCTGACAACTTTTCTTAAGCAGAAAGGATCTTTCTAAATTTTCTAAAACAACTGTTAAGAAAATGTCATGTAATCAAAATGATAGCTGACATGACTGAATAGTGACCTCACTGTAACTTTGTTGTGCCAAAGATTGAGATGATAACAGGATCAGATGAAAGAAACTTTTATCCATTTTAATTCAATTTATTGATGGCCAAGTGTTTGTGAATTCCTATAAGGTAAATCAGAGTGCATTAGATAGTATCCACTTGCATAGAATAAAGTCACATGGAGCCACATTACATATTTTAGATGACTTGGTGGCTGTAGTAGGTGTCATAGTAAGTTCTGTACTCTGAATAAATAAGCAAATAGAAGCCCATGCTCACTTCTGCTCTCTTGTATCTTCATTATGACTTGTTTTTTAAATTACTCTCTATTCATTATTAAACATTATAGAAATATTTAATTCAAAAGTGAAGGTTCCCTATAATGTTAATTGTATGTATTCTTTTAGATTTTCCTGTGTATATTTGGTACTTTTTTCAAAATTAAGTTCATACAATTCATATTTCAATGTTAATTACATTTATTAAATATGATATAAAAGGATCAAAAGTAAGGCTTCCTTCCTCCCTGTTCCCTCACCAAACAGTTCCCCTTTCCAAAGGCAACCACTATTACCACTTCTGTATTTTTCTAAAGATAGTCTATGCAAAGAAATCCACATAAATCCTTTTCTTTCTTTTTTCCCAAACAAATGGTATCATTCTATACATGTTCTTTATACCTTTTTTCTTAATATAATTTAGAGATCCTTCCATATCTGTACATGAAAACCTGCCTCATTCTTTTCTGCATGGTATTTTTTAGGCTGAACATTCATTTATTTCTCCTATTGATGGGTTATTTCCAGTATTTGGAGATTGCAAGCAATGCTGCAATAAAAAAAATTGTGTAATTGTATCATTTCAAATGTGACTGTTTCTACAAGATGACTTTCTAGAATCAGAGTCACTAGGTCAAAGGGGATATGAACTTTAAGTTTTGGTTAGATATGGTCAAACTGAATTCCATAGAAAGTTTTGCCAGTGTACAATTCCACAAGTACAATGTGTCTTCATCAGCTGAGAGATGAGATGGAAATTTTTAGTTAAATTTGTTTTTCTAAGTAGCTTGATCATCCATATGCTGTTTCCTTTTCTGAAAATTGCCTGTTAATATTCTTCATCAGTTTTTCTATTGGGTTGTTGATCTTCTTATGGATTTGTAGGAGCTCGTTAAGGAATGGACTCTTGGGTTTTTGTTTTTTTTTTCAGGTTTACCAGTAGTCTGTTGACTGCTCATGGTGGTCTCACCATGCAAAAAATGTGTTTCTTATTTTTTAAGTTATGTAGCCAAAATTATAAATCTTTTCTTTTGTAGCTCCCTAGATGTTGTATTATATTCATTCATTTACTCATTCAACAAATATTTATTGGAAGTGTTCTATAGGTCACAGTTTCTAGGAATTGAAGATTCAACAGTGAACAAAACAGACCAAGAGCTGCACTCATGGACCCAATGTCACAGTGGAGTATTTGGAGAACCCAAATGTATTGCACTCAAATTGCTTCTGTCTGTTTTACTTAACATATTACAGACATCTTCCTGTGGCAATATATAGAGATTTATCTCATTCTTTTTCATGGTTGTAGTATTCTTTTTTTTAGCATATACCATAAATGTTATAGTCAGTTCCTTGCTGAGTCCATACTCTTAACCAGAGGTCAGCAGACTTTCTTCTTTTTTATTTATTTATTTATTTGTTTGTTTATTATTGGCTGCATTGGGTGTTCATTGCTGCAGGGGCTTTCTCTAGTTGTGGCGAGCCAGGGCTACTCTTCGCTGCGGTGCGCAGACTTCTTATTGCGGTGGCTTCTCTTGCTGTGGAGCATGGGCTCTAGATGCTCCAGCTTCAGTAGTTGTGGCTCTCGGGCTCTAGAGCACAGGCTCAGTGGTTGTGGCACACAGGCTTAGTTGCTCCCAGACCAGGGATCGAACCTGTGTCCCCTGCACTGGCAGGCGGATTCTTAACCACTGTGCCACCAGGGAAGTCCCAGCAGACTTTCTTATCGAGACAAATCATAAAGACTTTAGGCTTGCTGGGCCATACAGTCTCGTCACAATTTTCCATTCTACTGTTGTAGCATAAAAGCAGCCATGGACAATACCTAAAAAATGAGCATGGCTGTGTTCCAATAAAACTTTATTTATGACTGCTGAAATTTGCATTTCACATCATTTGCACGTCACAAAATATGTTTTTAAAATTTGTCCCAGCCATTTAAAAATGTAAAAAAAAAAAAAAAAAACCTTATCATGTGACCATATAAAACAGACTTAAAAACAGACAGGGGTCTGGATTTGGCACGCGGGCCATAGCTGGCCGACATCTGCCCTAAGCCAACAATGGTAAGAACAATCCTCGTGGTAATAATAGTAATAAATCACACCCTCAGCTGCAGAAAACAAAGGCCAGCTCCAGGCCACTGTTTGTCCTGCAGTGTTGCTTATCACAGTGTGCTGTGTCCTTACTAAACGTAGATCTGGTTAAATGATAAAGGTGCCAGGTTCATTCCCGACTCACTGCTCACTGACACCTGCGGCCACTGGGCATCCCAGGCTCCTCCCTTTTCAGCAGCAAGCCCCGCCCACCCCTAGCGGTTTCCCCTCATCGCTATCCACCAACCTTGCTTTTTTTTCCCTAGTTGCACTGAGTCCAATTGACACCTGACAGTACATTATACATTCATGTGTTTCTTGTTGTCTTCCCCACCGGAAAGGGGGCAGAACTCTGCCTGCCCTACTCGCTGTTGATTCCCAGAACCTAGAACCGGGCTTGGTATATGGTAGGTGCGCAATACTAATTTGTTGACTGAATGAATCACCTCTCCGTGCAAGTCACCTACTGGGCATTGGCCAGGTGGAGCCTGAACTCTCATAAACACAGAAAGTTTTGCTACCAATGGAACTTATCTGCTTCAGAGACAACCAGTGAGGACCAAGTTACTGTTGGCCAATGTCTCCAGACAGCCAGATGGAGGAAGAGAGGGGAAAATGGGGGCAGCTCACATTTTCTTCAGTGTCCCACACTTCCTTCGAGACTCAAAGGATAAACAAGGCTCCTCCCCTTGTCTGGAGACTTAAGCATCAGTGATGAAATAGTTCAGAAATGGCCAAACCAGAGCCTGAGAACTACAGGTAAGCAACTAAGTGCTTTGTTTTTGACTTGTAAGCTGGAAGGATAAAATCAAAGCAATTTCTCTGGCTGGGCCCCTGCTTTGGTTTTCTCCTTCCAGCTGAACAGTCAAAAACAAAGCACTTAGGTGCCTACCTGCTGTTCTCAGGCTCTGGTTTACCCATTTCTGGACTATTTCATCATTACTGAATGTTTCTGCATGCTAATACAGAATGGGAGTATGACATTTCTTTTGTTTTGCTCATCTTTTTTTTTTTAATTGAAATATAGTTGATTTACAATGTTGTGTTAGTTTCAGGTGTACAGCAAAGTGATTCAGTATGTGTATACACACACACACACAGGCATAGTATATTCAGTATATAATATATCTATTCATTTTTAAGATTCTTTTGTATTATATTTGATAGAGTTCCCTGTGCTATACAGTAGGTCCTTGTTGTTTATCTATTTTATATATGGTAGGGTGTATATGTTAATCCTAAACTCCTAATTTATCCTTCTCCCCCCTATTCTCCTTTGGTAACCGTAAGTTTGTTTTCTATGTCTGTGAGTCTGTTTCTATTTTGTAAATAAGTTGATTTGTATCATTGGGAAAATGAAATTTTGATGATTGGAAATAACTTCTGGTTTTTGCATGTAATTTATGGGAAAATCTGACTTTTTCTAAAATATTTCTATGTAATATTTATATCTTAAGTAGAACACAAACTATATTTGAAGAAGAAAATTAAGCCTCCTAGAGGAAGAAGTACAGAAAACCCTAAGTAAACTTCATGTAAATCAGGTTGAACACTCCAGACGACAGTTATTGAAAACAAATGTAGTTTGGTTTTCTCTATAGTCATTTGCAAACTAGTTGTTCAATTTAATTAGCTCCTAAGGTCAGGCAAAAAAAAAAAATTACCAATCATCAAATAGCTTGTGACTGCCAAGTGTATAAGACATTTTTGGAGACTAGCTGGGGAGTAAATACAGGTGAGTTTCAGGGCAGATACACAAGAAATGTTTGATGATGTCTTTGCCTACAGGGTGATTATAGCCAAGAGGAGATGGTAGAGCATAAACCTAGGAAGGGGCTTTTTGGCCTTGTAGTCACATTGTCACACTGAGCCTTATCCATACTCACCATGAAATTGGGGGGAGGGGGGGTATGTTGTTAGTCACTAAAGTAATTTCCAGCTCTAAAACTTTTCATAAATTTAAATGCCACCCTCGCACATTCAAGCCTTTGGATAATTTTTTTTCCAAGAAAAAGCTTACACTGTAAAAAAATTAACTTCCTTGCTACTATATGTATTTAAAAGATCCAATAGTACACTTAGAGCACAGCACCTACAGTGTGCACAGCTCAGTGCAGGAGGTACAATGGAATAGGACGGGGTTTGTGGTTTAGCATGTTTCCTATTTCTTAAGTCTTTGTCTTCCATATGTATTCCGTATTTGGTGGAGTAAAAAACAAAACGAAACAAAACCAAGTAAGGACAGATCCTGTGGGAGCTATATGGGACACATAAAATAAGCCTGGCTTTCTTGAAAAGCATTCTTATTTCCTATGCAATTGGCATGTGGTAATTATATTTGCTTTCTAATTCCTAATGAGCACTTCTTGAGTAATTGGCACCCTGTTCATGCTCCCCAGTGCTAAGAATTACACTGGATAACCTCCACGGAAGTGGTGCGTGTGTAATTTGATGAACTGGAAGGGTAAGGCATCCACTGTAATTGAAATCAGTTTCCCTGTTGCATTTAATATTGACGTACTAAGAAGGGGAAGAGAAATCATGTGTAATTATCATTAAAAGGGAATTTGTCAGGCATTTCAAGTCCTTCATACAGTGACTTAAGGAAGAAATGGGTGAAGTCTTGCTATTTGCGTGGCGTAGAATCCAGAAGTCTGTAGTGGAGAATCTACTGAATCGGTTCAATTAAGTTCAACAAACCTAGTCGAGCACCAACTACATGGCATGCACGTTCCTAGGTTCAAATTCAAAAAAAAAAAAAAAAAAAGGAATTCCCTGGCAATCCAGTAAAGACTTTCACTGCTGGGGCCTGGGTTCGATCCCTGGCTAGGGAACTAAGATCCTGCAAGCCTCATGGTGCAGCGTCCTCCCCCCACCGCTGTGCTCCCCCCAAATTAATAAGATGCAGCTTCAGGAGTTCTTTGTAGGGGTGGGGGGAGGGATAAATTAGGAAGCTGAGATTAACATATACACACGACTATATATAAAATAGATAACCAACAAGGACCTACTGTATGGCCCAGGGAACTATATTCAATATTTTGTAATAACTTATGAGGGAAAAGAATCTGAAAAGAAATATACATATACATATACACACACACACACACACACACACACATTTATATGCATAACTGAATCACTGTGCTGTACATCTGAAACTAACACAATAGTAAATCAACTATACTTCAATTAAAAATAAAATAAAAAAATAATAAAGCAAGAACAACAAAATGTTCTTTGTGATTCTTCAAAGAGTTTACTATCTACTTGGGAAGATAGGACATAAGAATAAATGGTGACAATAGTTTGTGATACAAATCACTTCTGTTCCTTGATAGAATTTTTTTGTTTTCTTGTTTGGGTTGTTTTTCGTTTTTTGGCTGTGCCATGGAGCACGCGGGATCTTAGTTCCCCAACCGGAGATCGCACCAGTGCCCCGTGCAATGGAAGCTGGGAGCCCTAACCACTGGACAGCCAGGGAATTCTCAATAGAGTTTTAATTTTAGTGTAACTATACTTTCATTAAAACCAGTTCAGGTCTTTTATAAACAACATGATGCTACAAAAGTTTGTCCAAGTGATTTATAGAAGAGGAAAAATGCATCATTATTTATAGAAGAACTTTGCTGCTATTGCTTATTAGGAAACAAAGTAGAGATGGATAAATAGGAAAAACTGTGGACTGTCTTTTCAAGGAGTTGATAGATACTATATAATGTCGAGAAATCAAGAAGTAAGTGAGTACAGTGATGGCATGGAAATAATAATCTTGAGTGACATCTTTCCAAATCCTTAAATTCTTTCTAACACAATTCAAATCACATACACAATTGTACTTACAGGCAATTAGAGTTAAGAAATGCTAATAAATTTATCTGAAAGAAATAATCACATTCAAGAGAAGCAAAAGAGCCCAGTTCAAGATGGCAGGCTAAGCATTTATCTCTACTACCTCCCCAAGCCCCATCAAATAATAAAAAAGATACCCTGAAAAGAATTGGTTTTATAACAAGTCTAACAACAAGACAGGTGTTATTAACAGACAGGAAATCTCATCTAATTTCTGGATGCTGAAAGCAGAGCACAGGAGAAATGGAAACCGTTAAAGCCCAGATATAAACATAATACACCTTGACAGTGATGGTGTAGATGAGAGAAATTTGAAGGAGTGGAGGGAGAGGAAAGTGCAGATTCTCTAACATCTGTCAAGCACCAGAGGCATACCAGTACTTGCTGGCTAAGGTTCAAGGGGTAAGACAGAATTTAAGGACTTTATATAAGGTAATCAATATAACCACCAAAAGAGCTAAACACAAGGACAGAAAGAAAATCAGGAGGTGGAAAGGGGAATGAGACGGAGTGAAAGCACTGAATTCCTGGACTGTCTTATCAAGGAGTTGATAGATACTATCTAATGTTGAGAAATCGAGAAGTAATTTGGAGTTGTTGGGATAACTACCAAAAGTAGTAAAACTAGGTATGATTACAAGTGTTTGCCTCTGAGGTATGGAATGGCAATTTGAGGAATGATGGACAAAGAGGATTCTACTTTACATTTTATACCTTCTGGACTGTTTGATTTTTCAGGCAAGCATATTGAACATTTTTATAATGAATGAATAAGAAGATAAATACCTGAACAAAGAAATATTCTGAGTTCAAAATGTTCTGTAAAAAAAAAAAGAATGAGATTTTCATATATTAGGTAGAAAAGAAAATCAATACACAGAACAATTCTTAAAATATTTTTGTTGATACATGAAATATATGTTTATAAATGCAAAGAAAAAGCTTTAACAGTGGTTTCCACTGGAGGAATGGAGTGGGATTGAGGAGAAGAGATGAAAGGAGAATCATTTTTTTCCTCTTAATATACTTCTGAATTATTTGAAATGGTTACCAGGAACCGCTATAACTCTTAAAAGCTTAAAAACAATTAATGTATTAAAATCAATACATTAATCAAGAAAATGGCAAAAATACATTACAATCTTAACATAGGTCTGCACACCTACGTATCCATTCATCCATTTAATAATCATATGCTGAATTCCTAGTGGACTATGCATTGTACTAATCACAGGTGAAAGGGCAGTAAACAATACAGTCTCTTGCCTTCAAGGAATTCATTGTCAAATGGCTCAGAGGACAACAAACACACAATCACAATACAAGACGATAAGTGCTTTGATTGACGCAGGCAGAATGCTCAAGAAGGGTACGAAAAGGATGCCTACCCTAATGATAGACGGGGGAGAGAGGAGGCAAGAGCTGTGTTAGTAAGGCTTCCTGAAAGCGATGATGTCCACAGGGAGGACAGCTATATGAGTGTCAAGGCACACGTGGAGGGTGCACTTCTGTAGGTATTTTATGTGTAAGTGTATGAAATCAAAGCAAGCAAACCATGCCAACAGCAGGGTGATTCCATGTATCGCCACAGATGATATGAGAGCCTCAACCTTTGGCTGTGTTTCAGGAGCCCCAGTGACCCCAAAATAGGTGTGTTCAGTGAGGCTTTGGGGAGGGTCTGAGGGAGAGAAGATATGAATGCTCAAATTTCCAGTGATCCAAGCTCCCTGAGGAATTTGGGGCGTACAGTGAGGTATGACCAGCACAGCCTGAAAGACCGACAAGTATTTGACGGACAAGTATTTGCCTAATGGTCCAGCCTTCCCTTGGAAGATTCTAAAGCACTTCAGCAAATAAAGATTCTCCTCTTACAGAGGGTGAGCCTGAGGCTAAGAAAGCCATTTCCCCAAGTCACACAGACAGGCACTAGGAGAAACAAAACAGACCACACCATCTCTGGCCTCCCTCCTCTTCTGGTGCTCGGATCAGGTCCCTCCCTCCACCACTGAAGACACAGAGAGGAAAGTTAGGAGTGGTCCTGCTCAGGGGGTCACAGAATTTGATGTTAACAAGAGTTATTCCCTGAGCCCTGTTCGCACGCACACCTAGTTCTTCAGGACGCACCGCGTGTGGTTTCTGAGGAAGGCAGGCCTTGGCAAAGCACTGAGAGTTTCAAGTCTGCACGCGTATCCAAGTTGCCACGGTCGGCAAGGCTCTTCTGGCAGGTTAGTTATGCCCTGCAGTACTTTCGGTTGGCTTTTATGGTCTTTAAAGCCACCAAGAAAGTCAATGGGCCTGGGATGCAGACTTCTGAAATATTTGACTCTGTTGCTGAGATTTCAGTGTTCCAACCTGTTTCTTTTTGCAACAGGAGTCTCAGCATTGTAGATAAGATGGGCTACTTTCCAAATTACACTAGAGAAAATTGCTCAGGATAATTTCACAGGTTTCCTCCATGGTTCGTGGTGACAGGATTTTTGCACCTGCAAAATGTAATTACACGTTTATTTATTTATTTTTTTCCACAGCAAAGATATCACTATAATTGGGAGTTGCTTGCTTTAGCCAAACTTGTTTCTTGTAGGGCCCAGGAGACATAGTTTTATCCTGGGAATGAATAAGTGATGACATGAGGCTATCTGACATAATTACTCTTTAGTTCATTTCATCTGCAGTGAAATCACTGGAAGAATACCTCTGTGAAGAGCTTTGATTTTCATCACGACTGACTCATGTCTGTCTTCACTGACTGTGAGATGATGACATACTTGAAAGTGAATCGTATGTTAAAGTTTCATCTATCTGGAGGGATTGAAGCTAGGGTGTTTTGATTAATTTAAGATTGGAAGTGACTGTACGTATCTTACACGGGGAAGTTAGAATCATTTTCATAAATATTTATTGAGTGCTTTCTGGGTTCAAGGCTACATGGGAGGCACTGTGAGAAACAAAACAGAGAAGGCCTGCCTGCAGGGCATTTGCATTCTTGAAAATTATGGGGGTTTTTTTGTTTGTTTTTTGTTTGGGGGGATTTTTTTTCTTTTCTTTTTAGTGAAGAGACTACAGTAAAAGTATATGTTGACCTGGACCCATTTTGAATTTGAATTAATCTTCCTTAAATAACTGGAGATATTTTAGGTGACCGCACTTGCCCGAAGGCCAGTGGTGAGGAGTCCTTGGGCAACATGCACCAAGAATTAATGTTTAGAACCAATATCTGATATCAGCTTGTTTGTCGGCTTTTATAAAAGTAGAAAGGAGAGTGTGTTTATTTAAGAGTCTCTGTTATTTGGTTTTCAGCTAGTTGGGCAATGCTGTTAAAAGCCATTTGATTATCTATGATCGATAAAAGACAAGCGAATTATGAGCTCCAAGGAGGAAATCCTAGTGGAATGAGAAATCCTGAGACAACCTCAGTGAGAGGGTGATTGGATCTGGGGCACAGAGGATGGTCAGCATTTGTCAGTGGCTGTCCAGATGGGGCATGATGAAATTTGCAGGGACTTTTGGTTGTCTGTGGGGTACTACTGGTATTTGGAGGGCAGGGGACAGGGATGGGAGATGTCCTACAGTGCTAGGAACAGTCTCAAACCACAAAGAATTATCCTGTGTCCTTTACAACCCAATATGAAAGTGAAAAACCTGCTTTTAAGTATCTAAGGATCCAACTTGTTTTACATATAAACACAGTGCATCTTTGCATGATTCTAAATATGCCTAATTAACCCCCAATGCAACTACCATGCACATCTAGAGAAATTGTGCTTCGTTTTGTGAACTTCCCAAGAGTCTGTCACCATTTGGTAAATGCCATTCTCAGCATCACTGCTCTGGAAACTCACATATCAAACCGAATCTGTACCACTCACATCATGGCGATTCCATGGAGCAGCCAGCTTCTAACCAACTCCTTATGTTTTCTAACATAGTTGTGGCCAGGCCTTAACATTTTATTAATTGTATTATTTCAAAATACATTGCTTTCCCTTTATTTCTCTTTTACATTACAAGTAGGTCAGTATAACCTACAATTTTTTAAATTGTGGTAAAATACATTTACCATCTTAGCTATATTTACATATACAGTTCAGTGATATTAAATACACACACGTTGTGGTACAACCATCACCATCATCCTTCCATAAAACTCCTTTCATTTGCAAAACTGAAACTCTATACCCATTAAATAACTCTCCTTCCCCTCCTTCCCCTACCCCCGCCCCCAGCAACTGCCATTCTACTTTCTGTCTCTATGAATTTGACTACTCTAGCACTCACAGTATAATGATTTTTGAGTCTGTGTGTAGACAGGTTATACTACCTATGACTTGTGTTGCAGGACAGTACAGAGGAGTTACAAGATCTTTGCTGTGAAAAGGCGGCATTGAGTCTGATAGGGTTAGAACCACCAGTATCTATGAATCAGCTAACAGTACATTTGCACGGTCTGTATCTTAAAAAATCAACCTTTAACTTAGTCATGTGTTTAAGATAAAATCATTTCCTCCTAACCGAAGCCGTTTTGAGAAGGGCCTTTGTTGACTTGAGCTTCTCCAGTATTGTTTCAACGCCTGCACTAGCTTGATCTGATCTGAAATGACAACCATCTTGAAACTGAATTTAATCAACAAAAATGGGAGCTCCTTGCGTCACCTGTGGTCTACTTTATTTAGTACCTCGGGGTTTTCCAGCATGCTGGGCCCTTCCTGAATAAACAGTTGCAGTGTGGTTGACTGAAAGACATTTTAAAAAGAAAACTGGGGTGTTTGCCAGCCCCAACCCAAAAGGCTCATCAGTGTCAATCTGTATTCCACTTTGCAGTTCCCGCCTTCCTCATCTTGTATTGTGACCCCACCACTGATCAGGTTGGTGTTTGTTTGTTTGTTTGTTTTTTGGGCCTCACCTTGTAGCATGTGGGATCTAGGAGCTCTGAGTCTTAACCACTGGACTGCTAGGGAAGTCCCCTGATCAGTTTTAATAGGAGCACCGTACTGTCACAGTCATCCTGATGTGACATCTGTTAGCCCTTCTGATAACTCTGGCTCCAATACATTACCACCCAGAACCAATAAAAAGAACTTGGTATATAATCTGACTCATGCACTGGTTTGTACCATGCCTGTGACTTCACTTTCTTTGAACTACCTGAGGTCATTTTCTCACACAGAGAGAAACCTCACTTGTCGTTCTTTAATGGTGCCAGCTAAGAGTAAAAAACCTTACCACTAGCATGAGGCTCACGTTTTTTAAATGGTTGCAGAATTAAGTACCATCTAAGATTTTGCATTCAACGTAAACTCACCCAGTGAGTTAATTTGTTCTCCTTGGCGACTACACCAAGCACTTCACGTCCCTTTTTTTTTTAAAAAAAGACAATAAGGAACATTATATATGCAGGTACATTTTAGCAAAGCTGACATTTGCTACCCTGTGATTTTTTTCTGAAGGAATGTCTGTCTGAAATGCGTTGCATTATGACTACCAGTTAATATACATGATCACCATAAACGATTTCAGAATAACGATATATGTATCACTAACTTTTTCATTCAGACGTGGGCATTTTTCAAAACTGCAGAATAGAGTGTTCCTGCTCACGTCTCCTCTTTTTGTTAAGGCTGTGCCAGTTTTCCTAACGTTTGGGGTATCGCATCTCTGTCGTTCATTTACTTATTCCTCCCTTCAACAACATTCGTTCCTGTTAAAGTGAAAGTTAATGGGACTCAGTTCCTGCCCTCCAACGAGTCAGAGAAAGAATTTTTTTTTTCCACGTTGAGTGGTTACTTGGAAAGTTACTGTTGAGCCCTTATATTCCGTAAAGGCAAGTCAGAGAATTTTAGATGCAACGGATATTTAACAGTAAATTTATGATTACTAGCAACAGAAGCACAAAATTTGGAAGTTCCATCTGGCAAAAATATCCATTGAACCATGGTGGTGCCTGGAGCCCACTCAGAGTGTAATGGACTTATACCATTGATGGTATAAGTCCAGATGACTGGACATCTTTGCCAGTAATGGAGTTACTCAGAGAATGATTAAGACATCCTGGCAGAGTAAGGAGCTATCAATGACTGGGCCATCCCCAAGCGTAATGGAGCTATATGCTCAGGGCTTACAGGGTATCTCAGAAAGTGACAGAGTTATAATCATAGTAGGACTCAAGTATTCTTAGGCAGAGTGGAAAGTTATATAATCCCCCTGGTGAGAAGCCTTTTTCCAAATTTCCTCATTTGGGTCCAGTGAGGCTTTGTTTTCCTTGCCCACAAGGTGTGAATCACCAGAATCGTAGAATTCTTTCATGTTAGAAAAAGAACGCAACTTAGTCATTTTCACATGAAGTCCAGAAAGCCTTGATTATTTCCCTGAAGTCAGAGGTAACATCATAAATAGGGAGAAGCACTCATGCTACAGCCCATCTCTCCTGATAAAGATGTCCTCATTGGATTCTAATCAATGGTCTGTTCTAGAAGCCACTCCTTGCAAAGTTCCTCAGATTTTGCCCTTCCTCATCTCTGCTGCTCCTAAGCATCTTTCTCCTCCAAATTTCTCTGCACATTTCTACAAAATTAATATTCCCAGAACACAGCTTTCTCTGTGTCACTCCCCCGTATGAGATCTACAATGACCTTAGCAAACACTTCCTGGAAGGGTAACACAAGGCCTCCCCGCCTCCACGAAGCCCTCCCGGGTTATTCGAAAGCATATTTAGTTCACCCTACTTGGAACTTCATTGCTTTACTACCTAGCATGTGAGTACAGCCTGATTGGTATTCTGGGTCAATGATTTTACTAATATGTCTTTTCTCAATATTGTTGTCAAGGATCTTTGGTTGCAGAGAAGTTACATTCTTACTGCACATGGATTGTCTGTTCTTACTCACAGGCCCTTGGCTTCTCCCGTAATTTTAACTTGCACAAGACTTTCGTTGGCCTTGGCGCCAAATCTCCATGATCTTTTCATTAATTGACTGCCAATATCTAACTAATTTAGTTTCTCAGACAATATATTACTCAATTATCTGTGAATGAATAACTTTATAAGCTATGTGTCTTTCTGTCCAAAACTAAGTTCTAATCGGTGATTTCAGGTCTGAGCCAGGAGAGGGTTAAGGTTCAGTTAGAGGAATTATTTCATAACCAGAGGTGAGTCGGGAATTTTCTGTTCTTTGTGAATAACCTGTGTCCCTGCTTCCCCCTCAACAATGAATGTAACAGTTTAGTTGTCATTGCCAAGGGAATCGAGGCAAAGGGCCCTCTCCTCCCTGATTTGAGTCCCAAATGCTTTGCCAGAAGAATCTGACAGCCTGAATTGAAGAGAAGAGTGTTGTCGGGGGCGGGAGAAAGGCGAGAGGGGTAGGAAGTGTTTCTTTTCCCTGACATTTGAGCTGTGAATTGTCAGGAAGGGAGAGATCTTGAGTGGGCTTTTATCAGTTACTGAGTAAAGCTCTGCTCCAAGCACTAAGCTTATTTCTCAGAGTCCCCGGGATGCTGTAATTTTTTAGGTGGTAGCTGTGGTAGTGAAGAAATACAGGATTTGGGATCGAAGTACTGGGGTCGCTGCATCTTAATACCTGGGTTAAATAATTTGGGGGCAAACTCTTTAAATGTTCCCTGCCTCCATTTTCTTCTACGTCAAGTGGGGAATAATAATAGCACTCCTTCATTCTTTGTTGTGAAGTTGAGATGAGATAAAACATATGAAAGTGCTTTCAAAACTCCAACCCATCAGACAAAGGTCAGTTACACATTATTAAAGGTGCCTCAGCTCTGTCTGGTCTGTGTGATAAGATACTGTTTATGAAATGGACATAGAATCAATGAACAGCCTAACTGCCTTTTTAAAACCTTAAGCAGTAATTCCCCTCCTTTCCCCCCAACCCAAGGCAGATCTTTCTGTCAAAAAAAGAGAAAGAACAGAAAAGAAAAATAACACTGTTTATTTTCACAAAGAAGATACATTTGGAATGCAACTTTTGGTTTTTCAACAGTGCCAACAAAGATCCCTTTAGCACAAGAAGATATCAGGGTCCTTTGCGGGGACTCTCAGGGTTCAGCTTCGGTTCTATTGAGCTCAGTTTCAAAAGCATATCAGTAGCAGCAAATTAGTTACAAATTAATAGGGAGCAAACCCAGTGTTGGCCTTAGTTAATCTCTCAATGGATCCTGTTAATTACTCTCTTTTTTACTTGTATTACTCTATGGTGTTATGGTTTTAGATGGAAGGATTATACAAATGGACTGCCTTTATACCCTACCTATCTACCTCTTTCTTTCTTTTTTTTTTTCACTTTGAAAGAAAAAAATCATTTAAAAATGCATGAGCTGGTTCACTTTTATTGTTAACTTCTCCACTCTTTCCCCCTTGATAATTCCACTTATATTACTTTTGCTGTATTTGGGGTTTCATTTAGCATCACCTTATGGAATCTGTTAATCATGCCTTATTAAGTGCAGAGGAAACAGGTACAGAATGAATTTTCAAGTGGCCAGAGAAGAAAACAATCTAAAATATCCTAACTTAAAATACTACAAGTATTTAAGAAGGTAAGGCCTTGGTTATCTTGATTTTTACTTCATGAACAATATTTTTCTGAAAAGATATCATTTCATTGTTAGTTTTCTTCTCATGGGGTCACACACACACACAGAGACACCTGCTTTTTTACATAGATTAGAAGAAATCTCAATCATCTTCAAAGTGTGTATTCAATTCCTATTTGCTATGGATTTTTTAAAAATTATAATTGACATACAACATTATATTAGTTTCAGGTGTACAACCTAGTGATCCGGTATTTTCATAGGTTACAAAATGAGCGCCATGAGAAGTCTAGTTACCATCTGTCACCATACAAAGTTATGACATTATTGACTCTATTCCCTATGCTGTATATTACATCCCCATGACTTTTTTATTTTATAACGGGAAGTCTGTACCTCTTAATCCCCTTCCCCTATGTTGCCAGATATGGTGGGTATTTTAAAAGGAGAAGTACTAGATCTGTGTCTCTAAAACAACAGCAGTTCTCTCTCATTACCCCTAAGACGAGTCTTTTTTTGGAGTTATGACAATTCCTCTACCCCCTTACTCTAAAGAATGCAAGTTGGAATTGCAAATAGATTCCAGGGTGGTAGTTATATAATTTGTATGTAAATAATTTTCCAATTTCAACATTTTAGAATTAGTAACACATTTCTTGAAACAATGAAAAGTGCCTAGATGTTTCTTATCCTTGCAGAGAGATTAACAGAGCCTATCCAATTCTAGAGACACTGACGTTTGTGGATACATCTTTTTAAAAAATGGACTACTAGGCAACCAGTGTCAAGGCGAGCCTCATCAGCATCTGAACTCCACTGGGAGAGAGAGGGTTTGCAGGAGACCCTCAGAGTCATTTCCCTTCTTCCCTGGCTTCCAGAGGGCCTCCTGCAGCAGGGAAAACATTCCCTTGTTCTTTTGTCTCAGGAAGCGGGCCTTTGTGGCACCAACATCAAAGCTGATGCCTGACCAGCCGGAGGACACAGGGGCACAGATTCCTGGGAGGAAAGGAACAGACAGCTTCATGACAACCCTACCATCTCCCCTTCAAGATCTCGCTTCCAAAACAAAGCTTGAGGATTATTGTCTGAGATTCTCCAAGCCACCAGGGGAAATGCCAGTTGTTTGGGCTGTGACTTTGGGATCAGACCACAGAGCCTGTAGAGTCAAGTTGAACCTCCAAGTGCCAGCCTTGTGGATTTCGGCACACAGGCTGCTCCAGCAGAATGTTCCTGCAGACGCCCCACAAACAAGCTCCCTCCCCAAAATGCAAATTCAGACCTTCCCAACAGACTCCTTCAAGTTAGAAATCTTTATATATACCCACTCTCACCCTCTGTAGGCAGGAGCAATTTCAGAGCTGTCTTTCTCAGTGAATTGTTAACCAACTCAGAGTCTGGCAGTGCACCCGGAGTGGCAAGCTTTTGTTGGTTTGTTTTAGGACAGCCAGAAGGAGCTCGGTGGAACTGGTCTGGTGCCTGTGCAGTGCAGGTGTGGACCTGGGGCGGGTGGGGGTGGGAGGTGGGGGGTGGGTAGGAAGTGCAGCCAGAGAGGAAACACAGGGCAGGAACCCAGGGCAGACACAGCTGTCCTAGTGGAATCCAGCTTCCTACTTCCCTACCCAGGCCACAGAGACAGTGCTGAGATCCTTGGACAGACTATGCAAGCTTGAAAACTGGAATTTCAGGAAGAAAAATGGTTTAAAATGCCAAAATTCTGAGTTGATTTAATGGAAGAGGAAACAATATTTGATTATAGCTATCTGATCACATTTTGAAACAGCAAGCCATCAGATTCAATACAGTTCAACCAGTAGTTGTAGTTCCCTACTATGTGCTTCGTTTTATGTTAGGCACTGGGTAGGAAATGAAGAAACAGACAGACTGTATCCCTTGGGTTCATACTCTACTAAGATAAAAAAGCTATTTTTGGACTTCCCTGGTGGTGTGGTGGTTAACAATCTACTTGCCAGTGCAGGGGACATGGGTTCGAACCCTGGTCCGGGAAGATCCCACATGCTACAGAGCATCTAAGCCTGTGCAACACAACTACTGAGCCTGCGTTCTAGAGCCTAAGTGCCACAACCACTGAAGCCCGTGCGCGCCTAGAAGCCTATGCTCCACAACAAGAGAAGCAACCACACTGAGAAGCCAGTGAACCGCAATGAAAAGTAGCCCTCCACTTGCCACAGCTAGAGAAAGCCCATGCGCAGCAACAAAGACCCAATGCAAAAAAAAAAAAAAAAAAAAAACAGAACTGAAGATGTCAGAAATTTGGAGAGAAAATTATTCAGTAATAAAATACTCTTTGAATGGCAAATTCCCACAATAATAACAAAAACAGCAACGACATGTATACTTAGTGCAGATCTAATTTTGCCTTTCATCTAATGATTTCAAAGAGTTTAGCAACCACTGCTGAGTTAATCCTCAGTGCTAAACCTGACTCTTCCATCTTCTTTTGAAAAAAAAACAAAAATTGGCACTAACACTTAACATCCCACAGGGAAGAAGTTCTGGAAACAAAGAATGCTCACCCCCACACAAGCATCAAGCAGCAAATTAAAGAGAGTCTAATTTATTCAAAAAAGTAAGCTGGGACTCAGAAGAATCAAACCAATACCCACGAAATGAAAGTCACTGGAAAAAGGAATGCAAATTTATTTCCTGCAGATGGAAATGACAAATTTTAATGTACCTTTAGACATTCTTGTTGGGCTTTCTGTATTTCTCAGGGACCTAAGATCCTGAGTAAATTCTGAGATGTCTTGCTCCATATTCAAAGAGGGAACTGCTTCCTCCTGTTCTAAAAACAGAATAGAAGTTAAAGATTTCATTTCCATAACATAATATATAGAGGCAACCCGTTTAGGCTAATGATCTCCAAGCCCTTTGTCGGATCCCCTTAAAAACATATTCATATGAAGGGAAAGGTTATGAATGAAAGAATCCAACTGTTTGCAGAAATAAAGTGAGAGTCTGCCAGAGATGGAGGTGATCTGGAACAGATCTGATCCCTAATTACATAGTAATCTGATACTTAGCACACCTCACCTTCATGTTCAAAGGATGGGACCAGTATTAATGAATTATTCACCTCCTTTCCTCTCATCTACTCCCAAAATAGCTACTCTTTCAAGAAAAGTTGGTCTAACTTTTTAGAAGACCTGACTCTCATTATCATATCATTCTAGAATACCGTTACAAGTATCTCTTTTTCCTTTTGATGTTCTGTGATGCTGCCTTTTGGGTTGTTTTTAATAGGTATTGTATATTCTATGACTTTGTAAGACTGTTCTTAAAAAATACACGGGCGCACTGGAGCCTCTTTGTGGAGATATTATTATTACAATAAAATAATATGGAAGTATTAGTATAAGACAAAGATCAGAGATGGCTTCAAAAAAGCCTCTAAGGGCTTCCCTGGTGGTTCAATGGTTAAGAATCCGTCTGCCAATGCAGGGGACATGGGTTTGAGACATGGGTTTGATCCCTGATCCATGCACCACAACTACTGAGCCTGTGTGCCACAACTACTGAAGTCTGCGTTCCTAGAGCCCATGCTCCACAACAAGAGAAGCCACTACAATGAGAAGCCTGTGCACTGAAATGAAGAGTAACCCCTGCTCGCCACAATTAGAGAAAGTCTGCGTGCAGCAACAAAGACCCAACATAGCCAAAAAAATAATAATATAAAAAAAGGCCTCTAAGACACGAGTTGGGTCAGATAAGTACAGATCAGTGGGAACGTGTCAAATATGGAAGAGGGAAAGACATCCTAGGTAGAGTGGAGTTGCACGGACAAAGGCCCAGGACATGAATGGGGTTGATGGGCCAGATACTAGGCACAGTGCACTGAGCTGGAGCCCAGGCTGTGCATGTGGGTAATGTTAATTGGAATGAGACTGGAAAAGTGAGTTGTTTAAGGTTACACAGCTAGGAAGTGACACAGCCATGATTTAAAGTGGGCTGTCTAGCTCTGAGTCCATGCTCAGTCTAACCTATGCCTCACTGCTCCTCCTTATTCAAAGAGTAAGATGAGGACTTCCCTGATGTCGCAGTGGTTAAGAATCCATCTGCCAACGCAAGGGACACAGGTTCAAGCCCTGGTCCAGGAAGATCCCACATGCCACAGAGCAACAAAGCCCGTGCGCCACAACTACTGAGCCTGCGCTCTTGAGCCTGTGAGCCACAGTTATGGAGCCTTTGTATTGCAACTACTGAAGCCCGTGTGCCTAGAGCCTGTGCTCTGCAACAAGAGAAGCCACTGCAATGAGAAGCCCGCACATTGCAGCAAAGAATAGCCCCCGCTCACTGCAACTAGAGAAAGCCTGTGTGCAGTAACGAAGACCCAACACAGCCAAAATTAAATAAATAAATAAATAATAAATAAATAAATAAATAAAAGACATTAGGGCTTCACGTGCACTAGAAGGTTTAAAAAAAAAGTAAGATGGGTGTAGGAAGCTCACAGATTAACAAGTGATGCAGGCAAGTAAATTCATATTAAATTAAATTCATTGTAATACATGCAGGAGACATCTATTGAATATCTTCTGTTTGCCATAACTATGCCAAACAAAGTGAGTAAAAAAAAAATCAAGCTCCTTTCTTTTAATGAAGGCAAGGAGTCTGAGTAAGGAGAGAATAGCAATTATAATACAGGCAACCGCTTTACCACGGGTTGGCCCAAAATGCCAGGAAGCATAGGGAGTCAGAGACAGTGCCTAGGAGGACTGAGCTGATGCCAGCAGGCTCGCCATCCAGTAGACGGGGCCATAGGTCCTGCGCAGGGTCGCCATCAACACTGACACTTATTGAACACTTACAGTGTACCAGCCACTGTTCTGAGCACTTGGCCCATATAAACTCATTTAATTGTCACAACAGCCCTCTATTCTATAAGCAAAGACACAGGCATAGAAAGGTGAAGAATTTTGCTCAAGATCACATAACATGCAAGCAGCAGAGCCAGAATCTGATCTGACTTGTTTGGCACCAGAGTCCAAGCTCTTCACCACCACACTACACTCTCTTGATATAAAGAAAGGAAACCCCAAGCCTGGTGAGGTCAAGGCAGGCTTCCAGGAGGAGGGAACATGTGAAATCATTCCCAGAAGATCTCCGGGAGTTCAGCCACTGGAGGAGGGGATGAAAGAGATGTGAGGCCAAGGACATAGGAGCAAAGATGTGCAGGATGAGAGTTTAGAAAATTACTTCCTGGTAGGTGGAGGGTGGGGTGAGTGTTGGGGAATGGTGGGTGACAAATTTGTTGGTCTTCGGGGAAGAGAAGCTTATATGAATAAGCCAGGTTAAAGGACATACAGTAAAGGTATTCCGTGGACATCTAAGAACAAGACACTGATCCCAGCCTGGACTCGGGTGGAGGCTGCTCCGTCTTCCATGGTTGGTACCGCCTCCATCTTGGCTACTGCTCTGCTCCCTGAATCACAGAACAGTGGAGGAGATGCCTGGATTAGGATGAAGGCACTGGAACTGCAGAGCCTGAGCTGAATGAGACAGAGGTGAAGTGAACACGAGGGAACAGTGATGGTGACCGCCGGGTTCCTAGCTTGGGTGCACCGCAGAGACAACAGATACAAGGAAGAGCAGGTTTGGAAGGTATCAGGGACTGTACTGTGTGCCCCCAAAGCCATATGTTAAAGTCCCAACTCCCAGTGTGGCTGTATTTGGAGATGGGGCTTTAAGGAGGTAATTAAGTTAAAAGAGGTCCTAAGGGTGGAGCCCTAACCCAATAGGACTGATGTCCCTATAAAAAGAGAGAGAGAGACACCAGAGATCTCTATCTCCACATGTGCACAGAGAAGGAGCCACGTGAGGACACAGGGAGAAGGCGGCAGTCCACAAGCCAGGAGGAGACGTCTCACCAGAAACCAACCCTGATGGCACCTTGATCTTGGCCTTCTAGCCTCCAGGACTGTGAGAAAATAAATTTCTGTTGTTTAATCCACACCAGGTCTGTAGTATTTTGTCATGACAGCCTGAACTGACTGATACAGTGGGAAGGACAATTAATCCACACGTGGATGAAGACAGATTTAAAGCAAATGGTGACTTAGAATTGGCAGTCTTGGTGCTTCCGTGGAAGTGGAGGGTGAGAATGAGCACAAAGGAGGAAGAGGGGGAAGGGATGTGGTCTAGGTTCCAGTCTTGGATAGAGGATAAATTGTGGTGACTTTCTGAGTCTGAGGTTTGGGTGCTGGACCTGGGCAGAGAGTGAAGGTGTAGATCGCATTTCTTGGTAGTAAGCAAGAGAATTTAAGTTAGGGGTGATTACCTGTAGGGATGTAGTGGGATTGTAATGGAAATGGAACCTCATTGAAACCTAAGGACAGGATTCCAGTAGGGTCATCCCCCTGGGGTCTGGACACAGAGCAGCCCCAGGGCTCACAGGAGACACCCGCTCCAGGAGCAGAACTGGGCTGCCTTGATGATCTGTCTTCTCCCTACTGGCTGACTTATTCTCATCATAATTCCGAGAGAGAGAGAGAGAGAGAGAGAGAGAGAGAGAGAGAGAGAGATTGTTTGGCTCAGGAGTTTCAATGCAGGCTTCTAAGTAGCTTAGGGATTGGTTGTGCAGGGACCTATCCTTGATCCAATCCTGTTAAGGCTGTTGGTCATGTGATAGAATGAATACTTAGCTTGACAAATCTGTCCCTTCATCAGTGGCTGTGAGCATCCTTTAGAAAGGTCTGGGGTATGCCAAGCAGTGTCATTGAAACATCTCGGAGGGGGGGAGGGGGGGAGGGGCTGGTGGTAAGAAGATCGTTATTTTGGTTTTAGGCTTGTTAGGTACATTCATAAAATATGCATATATCATTTTGGTTCAGTTTTTTTCAACAAATGCACTCATACTTTAATGTTCTTTACTCGTTTAATAAAACATCTTGGAAATCTTTCCACTCAGCACCTATAAATCTACGTTATTCATTATATCTACAGCTAGTATTTTGTTGAATAGATGAGACATAAATTCACGTATTCACCACCCACCTTTAGAGTTAGATTGTATCTGATGAGTCTTTATTACAAACAATACTTTAAGAACATCCTTGTACATTTTTCTTTGTGTGCAGCCTAGATTCCTAGAAATGAATTGCTGGGTTGAAAGGGACGTTCATTTTGTGTGCTGATAGCTGTTGCCAAATTGTCCTCAAAAAACACTGTACCAGTTTATACTTCTAGCAACACAGCAAGCGTGTGCTTATTTCTCCACATCCATATGAATGCTTCTTCAACTATTTTGAATCATAAACCCCTTTAGATTCTGCTGAAAGCTATGAATCCTTGCTGTAGGGAAATACACAGATGTACAGATACAGAACATTTTGCACACAATTTCTACAAGTTCAGAGACCACCTGAAGACCACCCAGGAATCCCAAGACTTCATATTAAGGGCCCCTGGATAGACAGGTGTGAATGGGTCTCCCAGTCTAGGTCGGTAGGTCTCAATCTTAGCTGCACATTCTAATCACTGGGAAAGTTTTGAAAATTCTCCATGCCCAGGCCACTTTTCAGACCAAGTCAATCAGATTCTCTAGAAAAGGATCTAGGTACTAGTATTTTTTTTTTTTTTTTGCAAATTTTCTAGGCGATTCTAACATGCACTCAATGGCAAGAACCACCTCAGTTTAGGAGAGCCCTAGAGAAAGGTAAAAAGAAGTAATTTGAAGGCCAAAAACCAGAGTGTACAAGGGGCTCTAGGGACCTCAGACCTGGCTGCAGGCGTTTTTACTTTCATGGGGGGGGGGGGGGGGGTGGCGCTGGAGGGATGAGGACCTGGCATCAATACATATGTTTTCACTGAGGAAATGTTCCACATGCACAAAAGCTGAGAACCTGAACACCTACATGACCTAAATTAAACACTTATTAGATTTTTGCCACATTTGCTCTGTTCTTGTGAGGGGGGCGGTGGGTGAGGGCTGCCATTTCTCCCTCAAATAATTCAGTGGTGTTGTTACTTTTAAAAAGCTGCCCCTCAAAAACTGGTACAAGAGTATAAAGCAATTATATTCCAATAAAGAGCTTTAAAAAAAAAAGCTGCCCCTGGTGATTCTGAGTCGCCAACGTTGATAATCCCTGTGCATTGTGAAGCTTCCCAAAGAGAAGAAACCCCAAGAAGTGAGAGGAGAAGGAAGAAAAGCCAAATGCAACCTTGAGAACTTGCAACTCGGAACCAATGAGCAGATCAAGCCCCCAGTGGGTGGTACTGACCAAAGGGCCGGCCACGAGCGTCAAAAGCAGGGACGGTCTGCTTCAACCTGCAAGGGTGAAAGAAGACTTCATGCGAAAGTAGAATTTGGAGCTAGGCCTTAAAGAAGCCAGACAATTTAGATTAGCCGAGGGAAGGAAGCTGGTGGTTGGGGCTGGTTCAAGCTTCCTAACTCTTCTTCCCATCATAAGCTCAACCACAGGAGTCATGTGAGAGGTTCCCTTCCCCCAGTCCTGCTCAATAAACTCAGGGAGGCTCACCAGGCTCCACAACTCAACCTCTGACTCCATCTTTCCTCCCTGCCTGGGATGATTCTCCCCCTTGGAAATGTTTATCTACCTTCTCCCAGGCCAGTGGTTCGCAAAGTGGGGTCTGGGAACCAGCGCGTCCGAGTACATTCCTGGGTCCTAGCCTGGATGTGCTGCATCAGACACACGATGAGGGTATCCATTCTGACGAGCTCTCCAGGGGATTCGGATGCACACTGAACTTTGAGGATCAGTGTCGTGGGGACTCCCAGCCACATCTGCTCCCTTTCCAGCTCTGTTTTCTCTGGAGTCCTCCCCCACAGAGGGCTGGACTCACAGTAGGGAGACCCAGGGAGGAACATTGGGAAATTTTTCTGGGGCAAGGCTATGGGAAGTTTGGACTTGAAAATAAAGTAAGAAACGAGCCATGAAGACTTTTGAGCTGGGGAGGAAAAGTACTCCGATGGTGTTGGAGACCACGGAACAGCATTTTAGGAATGCAGGTGGCCCCCAACCCCACCCCACCTCCCGAAATGGTAGGCAGAATTCGGTGTGAGTGTGCATCTTCTGAGGAAGAGGTTTCATAACTTCCATTTAATTCTCAAATGAATTATGGCCTCCAAATGATTTAGTAATCACTGCTATAGAGAAGAAATTATTTTATTGCTTGCTAAATTATATTTGCTTTAGAGGCCACGTTTCTCAAAGCGTGGTCAGTTTAGTATTAAAATTACCTGAGCTGTGTGTTAAAAATGTACCTTCCTGGGCTGTACCCTGGACCTACTAACTCGGAATCTCTGCAGTTGGCATTAAGAATCAGCATTTTAAAAGAAGTTCCCTAGGTGATTCTGGTTGATTCTAATGCATTCTGAGGTTCATGAACTGCTTCAGGCTTTAAATTCAAAAGTCAAATAATTCTAGGAAAGCTAAAATAATAGTGAGTTTGGAAAGCATGTGAGCCATTAAAGCATGGTGCTAAGGCACAAAAAGTCTTACAATGCCCACAGTGCCACAGACCTGGGAGCAGTAGCCAGAGCAAAGATTTTCCTGGGCTGTTCAGTGATCATTTAAAGCTAGGTTCCATTGGGAGTTTGGGAATAACATACACACAGTACCATATTTAAAATAGATAACCAACAAGTACCTACTGTACAGCAAAGGGAATTCTGCTCAATATTCTGTAATAACCTAAATGGGAAAAGAACTTGCAAAAGAATAGATACAGGTACACGTATAACGGAATCACTTTGCTGTACACCTGAAACTAATACAACATTATTAATTAACTACCCCCAATATAAAATAAAAATTTTTTAAATAAATAAATTTGAAATGAAAAAACATAAAAATAAAATAAAGCTAGGTTCTTTGTGTATTACTACATGATGGCAAAAAAAGATCTGAAGTGAAGTTCATCCTCAAATTCCCACAGTCCAACTCAGCTTCCCAGCGCTGGATAAAGAATAAGTTAACGTGTTTTTCTGTGGCAGATGGAAATAAGATAACTATGAGAAAGGCGGAAGGAAAACTCTTGACCACGTAGACCTACTGAAGGTTCACCCCTCCCTGGAGTCAGACCAGTCATGCTCCTGGAGAGAATCTTCAGCTTTTCCTGCCTCTTCGGGTCTACTTGGCAGTTTGCCAGAAAATCCACTGGTTACATATTTTGAATTACATATTTTGAAGTATGTAGTACTGAAACGGTAAACCACATGAGATCGAATTCATGGAAATACACTCAACTGTAAAGAGTGTTTTTTTCTGGACAGTGAAAAACAGAACTGAAGGAACTGTTCTGGTGGATTAAGAAAGTATGTGTGCTCGAGTCTGACCCTCATTAGCTGTGTGAGGTTGGGCAAGTTATTTAAACTTTCTGGGTTTCTGCTCATCTGGAAATTAGGAACAATGCTCACATATATTCATGAGAACGACTAGAGAGTGTTAACATAAAAAACCTGACCCACAGCAAGCACTCTCTAAACCTTAACAAGAATGAAATATGGTGCATATATATTTTTCCAGATTTCTATACTTTCTGAACCTACAGACCCACTGCTTTTATAATCAGGAAAGAATAAGCCACAGTTTTGCTGTGTTGTTGTTGTTTACTTGAAAGTAAAAATGAGCCATAAAGAGAGAAAAGATAGTGAAACAAACAGATGCCATCAGGTCAGGGGCATCTGTTTTTATTTGGAGTAGCGACAACCTGTAACCCCTGGGGTATCCTAATCTAAGTACAGACTGTAAGAAGAGTAAACACGAAGAATAATGAGTTCTATACTGTTATCTCCCCTGCCCTCGCTCTACAAACTTAGATCCCAAAACAGAGGGGTTAGGTCACAATATTTCCTGCTTCCCCGCCCTTCTCCAAGATAGTCCTCTTCCATCAGGTGCAAAGCCTAGATCTCCAGCATCAAATTAAAGAAATGGAACAAACCCATCCCAGGGCTTCTTTAAATATTCAGATAAACCCATGTGCCCCTATCAGTTAAATTAAGCTTTCCTAAGAAAAAGTAAGTCAATTAGTTCAAAATGTGGGTTAGTGCTTCTGGGTATTTAAAAGGGAATTTTTTTTTTTTTTTTTCCTTTTTTAGTTCATTTAGAAACAGCCACGGGGCAGGTACATACCTACTCCTCAGCACATCCTGTGAATGGCCACGACACACCTAGATACTAATTTCTGAGGTTTAGAGCTTCAAAATCTGGTCCTTAAACTTTCTCAAAGTCGTGAAGATATTGAAATATCAGCCTTAAAATGTATCTTGCTTTGCCCTTTTTGTTCATATACTTTATCTTCAACTTCATTACTGGTATTTGTCAATGGGTGTTTGGGCATTGCTGTACAACATGAGAAGACAGGATTCTACCCTAACTCAACTTCTTCCTTCCTTCATTCAACAAATATTCTCTAAATGTCTGTAAACAGAGGTCAGTGTCCACCACACAATGAAATGTGGTTCTAGAGCACACTTTATGACATATACTGCAAAACTTATTTGTCCAAGTGGCCCAGATGCAATAAACCAAACTTTACCATGACACAAATACAATTAGATGTTTCTTAAGAAGATGAATTTCCAGAAGCAATTTCTGGGTCATAGAATACGAACATTTTTGTGGCTTTTGAGAGGTTGCCTACTTGCTTTCTTAAAAGGCTATCTTAATTGATATTGACAATAAAAATATATGAGAATAACATTTTCATACCAACATATAGGGATAAAGTGATGTTTGACATTTTTATCGTTTGTTTTGTTTTGCTTTTACTAATTTAATAGGTTACTTTTTTTGACATGTAGCTAATAGTTTCAGGAATATTTTATCTTCTGAGATAACGGTAAATAGCCCTTTCATTATGTAAAATACACGACGTTAACACATACCTTTATCTCCTTCTCCACCTTAATCAGTATTGTAATGGCGTTGAAATAAATGTTATTTAATAATAGGACTAACATCCACTTCAATCCTACATTCTCTTTAAATATATATGACTGAAGATAAAGAAATAATTATCATTAGTAATTTTATGTTTGACAACTTTGACAGCCTTTCATTTGACTTCTTTATTAGCCAAGAGGAGTTTCATTATGAGAATATTATAACAAAGAGAAATAACACACTTTTAAGCTTTACAAAACACGTTTTTCTTATGAAAAGCGACATTCCTCTCATACATTATTTGTTTTACAAACAGCCTAGGAGACTGGCAGGTGATTACTAGGTGGAAAGATCAAGAATTATAGTTACCAGGTGGCAATTAGAAACTAAAACTTCGCCTCCTGCCAATCACTGTGGTGAGTTCACTCCAACCTGTTTTTTTGACAAAACATCAAAGATAAAAATAGGTAAAGCCTTCCTTACCCCCAGGAGATTTATGCAGGACAGCCCAGGGTGTTTCAACAGAAAACACCTAGTTCTAGTCTGATTGGGTTTGTGGGTGTTTCTTTTGCCACTAGAATCTTCACTTTCAAGACACAAATGGGTCTCCACTTCCAATAGCCCAGGAAACTAATCCCAGTGTTTTAGGTGCCAAATGAGAAAGGTGACAGCTTCTTAGGCTATTTCTGCTGTGCTCACAGTCCAAGGCCTTGGCTTGGTACTATTCTAGCTTTCCAAGATTCCCAAAGCAAATGACACAGAGAAGCATTTTAATGGTAGGGAACTGTTCCCTTGAAGATTTTTATTTTTATTTTTTTCATCCTTTGGTTTCTAGAAACTGAATGTGGCCCCACTAAGCTTGGCCTATGGAGACAAATTTTCCTGCTCAACGGAGGCCTGGGAGACCTTGGGCAAGTGGCTTAACCTTTGTGAGCCTTTCTGGCCTTGGTTTTCTTGTTTATAATCAAGCCTGGAAAATACTAGAGTCTTAATAACTAAGAGCTAACAGTTGAATGTTTACTGATGTTCCAGACACTGTATTATGTTCTTTATTCATATTAACCCATTTAATTCTTACAACAATCCTGTGGGTTAGGGGCTATTATTATTATCATCCAGATGATAAAATAATAAGGGTGGCTGGTGTGGCCAAATTAGGATTCAAACTCAAAGATGCAATTTTTAAGCACTCTGCTCCACGACCTTTTGTGGTGGCTAGCTCTCTCCCCACACATAAATATTTGTGTGTTTACTGAGTGTCTACTGCATACCAGCCACGCTGCTAAAATACGCTAAGGAAATGTACTGGAAATGAACCAGAGATGAAGTGATAAATAAGACACAATAAACAAGACACTCATGGAGTTTTCTTTTCTTCCACCTCACAGAGTTAGATTACATGGGTTCTATCATCACCTGAGTTCAAAAAAACATTACTCTAGATGATCCTCAACTGAATTCAACGGAATTTAGTAGTAAAACTCTGAAACAAAGATATGTCAAGATAGCTTCAATTTGAATTCATATTTAACCTTCAGAGTTTGGTGTGAATCGTTTAGTAATCACGTCAAGAAAGCATGACTTAAAAGTGATGCACTAAAAACAGAGATGAATTAAAAAATGACTTAGATGATGAACTAAATGCTTTTTCTGGCCTCTGCCCTCAAGAGCCCACAAGATTTCTTGAATTTATCCATTTAAGTCCTCCCCAAATCATGTCTCTTTGTACATAGATGCCTCCACTCCCCAGTCCCTTACTCCCGCAATAGCTTCCTATAATGTGGTCCACTAGAGAGGGAATTGATGGCAGGAATATATTAAACCAAAGCAGTCATTACACTCATTTTAACTTGTAAACATTATTGCAAACGGTAATGTTGCCTTATAGTTTCTTTTCACCCTACAAAAAAATGTTAATATAGAAATACAGATCCACGATATTTCATATATTTCCCCGAAATATTTTTTCCTTAAATATAGGAGTTAACTAAACACAGATCCCCTTCATTCATTCTTTCATGCTTTCATTCATATATGCATTCATTCATTCATGATAAACAACCGGAGTGCTCACCATGTCCAGTCGGCACCAGCCTAAGCTACAAAAATATATCGGTTTAGGTGAGGAAAGAGATAAAAAGCAACTACATCAATTATATAACAGATTATATAACAGATGAGGTCCGAAGACGGCAATCAAATCTTTACGGCTTAACCTTTCACAAAGTGTGAACTGAATGGGAGTAAGTAGGTGGGTTATCAAATGAGGAGAAAACATTTGGAATTTATCCTTCCAAAATAACCATCTCACTACTTTCAAGTAATCTAAGAAGTGGAGCAGCACAAATATACAGATGGTACTTTATAATGATAATGAAAGAGACAAAAAAAACGTGAAGCATCCTGTTGAAGTTGTAAACCTCTTAGGGTAGCTTATAGTAAAGAGTTCTGACAGTTAAATAACTGCAACAAATGTTCCATACCGTACTGGAATCATTTTTATATAAAGAAGCCATGTGTTTTATGTACAGAAGCTCTTCTGCACAAGAAATAACCGTCCTTACAAAAGAGTAAGGGGCAGCTGTCAGTTTCAAGTGGTGAGCTAAAGGGACTTCATGATGGGGCAAAATCAAAGTGGAGGACTGGAGGCTGGGCTGATAAGGCAGAAGACAACCAATATTGCCTCTCTACCAAAATAATAAGAAGAAAGCTCTTTTGATTCCCTCAATTTGGAATTGTGTGTGGAACCACAGGATGTTTTTAAGGAACCATTTATTAAAGCTGGAATTGAACTCCTTTATGGACTCAACTGTAATTCTGTTATTGGGTTTAAAAAAGTAAGCAACATGTGGGGGGTTGGTGTGTGTGTGTTTGGGGGGGGTGGTCGGTGAACAGGTTTATAATTGCTTGGTTTTTTCTGGGTGTTCTTCTTGCGAAATATTGTAGGTACTAACCTGAAGAAATCTTTTCCAATATTTGATGAAGTATCATTATGGGCAAAGAATTTTGGTAGCGTTTCAGGAGCTGGTGCCACGAAACAGATTCACAGTCGCCCGATAATCAGGCCAAGGCATACTTTCCAAGGTGCGTTTTTTCGTATCTAATATTAGCGGGGGTCCTGCTGGTTGTTTGCAAAATATCCAGGCAGCATCTGAAGCTGCTGTTTTTCCAACTCCGTTAAAAAGTTATTTGTGCCTGGAGTTTGTTGGTTCGGCTCTTCCCCACCCCCGCCCCCTGGCTTCTGCCAGTAGAGACCTGCCCTGGAGGGGATTTTGTCCTGGGAGCACAAAACTATTTTCTTTTCTGGAAATAAGTTGACGTCAACTGGGAGCTGTTTTTGGTTTGCTTTGTTTCCCGGAGCGTCCAACCCAGCACACCGCCTTCGGCAAATTGCGAGCAATTCAAAGCAGCTCGCGCAGCAGGGAGGGGAGACGGGGAGGGGGGAACGAGAGGACCCCCGCCGCCCGCAGAAGTGGGGAGACCTGGGAAGCTGCTCCGCTCCTGGACTGGAGTGTGGGTCCAAGTCCCCAGGCCGAGCCGGGAGCGCAGCCCCGAGCCACTGCGGCCCCTAAGTTCATCGCGTTCGCGGTGAGGGCCACCGGGGAGCAGCCCCTGGTAGGTAACTGGACGGGCGCCCATCTGAACTCTCAGCACGGCTGAAATGCCCAGCCAGACCGTTCCGGCGGCCCGAAAACCTGGGAGCATCCCGGCACAAATGGCTAGCCCTCCGGAAGTAGCCGGTGTGACTGGTGTGTGCCAGCTCGTGTGCGCGGGTCAGCGTGTGCGACTAACTTAGATGCCTACTGCCTTGGGCTCCTTTCTACACATTTCCGGGGCACAATGTATTTTGAACAAAGCCGGCTGCACCTCGGGGACGATTCCGGAGGAGTGCCACCTCCGGATTCCTCGCCTCCCGAGACGGTTCTCTGCGTAGAGGAGGACAGATGAGAGCGCGCGCGCGTGAGCGTGTGTGTGTGTGTGTGTGTGTGTGTTTCCCCGAGGAGCGGGAGGGAGCCCGCGAGCCAGGGACTTGCTCTAACTTGTTCACACCTGGTGCAGTTTCCCCAAAGCTCGGCAGCGTCGGCAGCGTCCAGGGAGAGCGAGGACTGATAGCTGGGGAGACACTGTCAACTCCCGCTTAGACGCCCACGCGGCTCAGAGACCTAGTCTTCCTTCCTTCCTATTTTTTCTTTTTCTCTTTCTCTTTCTTTCGTTTTCTTTTCTTCCTTTTCTTTTCTTTTTTTTTTTAAGTTACGAATGGACAGATGGGTTACTTTTGATGCGCAAAATTATGAACTGCCCTGAAAGCAAGACAGAGAGCCCGGGGGAGTGGGGGGGTCCGCGGGGGACGGACAATTGACAAGACTCTCACAGCCGAACTGCTGAGATTCGGACTCGGAGGGAAATCCGAGGGCGCACTCGAGGAGCTGGCGAGGCTGTCTCACAGGCGGGCCGGCCTGGGCCGCGCACTTCTGGGACCTGACTCTGTCGGTTGCCCTAGTCCCTGGGACTTGGAGTTGACTGGCGCGCCAGGGGGACCCTCAGGCTGCCCGAGGAGGAGAAAGTTAGAATGCAGTGCGATATCCGGAGGTGGCCGGGGCTGTGCACCCAAAGAAATCAGCCGAGGTCTCCTGCGGCTCTGGGGGCGGTGCCCCTGGGGCTGGAGACCTGGAGGCGGTGACGAGAACGTGCCCGGAGCCTGGGCGCGCCGGGGGCGGACGTTTGGCTGGAAGTGGGACAGTGTCTCCGATGGGAAAGCGGGACCCGGCGAGCCCTTTGGCCGCCTTTCCAGTTTCAGAGGTGCCCGCCCCCGCGCGCCAAAGGCAGCGCAGCCCCGAGGGCGAACGAATGGCGGTTGGCAAACTTGGAACAAGAGCACGCTCAGGATCCCTACTGCCAGAATTGTGGCGGCGGCGGGGGCGGCCGGGACCCAAGTTCACTTTTTCCGCCCTCCTGCCCGACGTGTCTTAGGGACCGGCATTGCTCGCTCCGACCAGGTGGAGCGCCTCGCCGGAGGGAGTTGTGTTACTTTGCTCGGAGGCAGGAGGGCGGTGGCCTGGGAGGGTGGGGAAGGGTCCCTGGGGTCCCGAGCGCCTCTCCCCGCGTCTCCCCTCCCACCCGCCCCTCCCAGTCTTTCTTCCTCACTCCTTCCCCAGGCTGGCTGGACCGGCGCGGACTTGCCCCAGACCTACGGGGAGCGCCCCAGGTCTTTAATGACAGCTTAAAAGTGGCTGTTGGAAAAGTCGAAAGGGATGAGGCTGACTTGGGGCGTGTTTCGCTCCTTTGCAAGAGTCGGAAAGGGAGCTGGAAGCCTTGCGGCTGGCCCCAGGCCCCCGCGCCTCGCCCCCAGCAAGTAGGTGGGGGAGCCGCCGCTGCCGCCAGCCCCATCCCTCTCCCAAGCCTCGCCCGCTGCGCCCTGGCCGCGGGCGCAGAGAGGGTGCGGGGCTTCGCCGTGCCTCCTCCACCCTGCTCATTAACCTGCCTGCTCCGCTCCGCTCCGGGCGGCCCCAGACACGGGCTTCTCGAAGCAGCATCGCGGCCCGCCCGGTGCAATCGCCTCCCTGAACCCCCGGCTCCGGGGGGCGATGAGGGGGCGGTGGAAGGGGCACTGCTCCTCGGGCATTACTTAGAGAAGCGAGACCGCCCCGCCCTCCCGCCGGCCCTCCCTCTCTCCCGCCCGGGCCCGCGCGCCACTCCGCCAGAGGGTAAGTTGGGAGTGTTTCACCCCCACCGACAGCTCTCCCTCCCCTTCCTTTTCTTCCCTTCAAAGTTTTCTTCGGAGTGGGGAGCGGGGTGGGGGAGGAAGAGGGTCCAGCCAGCCTCGGTCCTTACGCTCTCCCTGCCTAATTTACCCCCGCCTCCCTACCCCTCCATCCCCTGCGCGCCGCTGCCCCTCTCCGGAGCGGCGCTCCGAACTGACAATTGGAGCGCGGCTCCTTTAAGAGCCCGGCTTTGCCTCCCGGTAGCTGAAGGTCATTAAACACAAAAGCGCTCAGCGCTGCGGTCCAATATAGCGCATGCGCCCTGCCCGAGGACTGGCAGAGAGACGGCAATATGGCGAGAATGCCTGGCAGCGGGGACTGTAACACCAGCGCGGGCGGCAGCGCCAGCGCCGCCGCCGCCGCCGCCGCCGAGAACAATGGGGAGCGGGGCGAGGGCGAGCGCGGTGCGGGGGGCCGAGGCCGCCGCCACGGCCGCCCGCACTACTGCAGCGCGGGCGAGGAGGAGGAGGACGAGGAGGAGGAGGACGAGATCCAGGAGGTGCAGATAACGGGGGACGAGGAGGAGGACGGAGGTGGGGGGCTGGAGGAGGAGGAAGAAGAGGAGGAGGAGGAAGAGATGGGGCTGGACTGGGACGAGCGCCTGGAGCCCGAGGACTCGGCTGGGGAGGAGCTGGAGCCCGAGCCGGTCCATATGATCCATATGGACCAGGGCGCCGCGCTGGAGCCCGAGGCGCCACCGCGACTGCTGGCGCCCCGGGCCCGCGGCGGGCCGCCCGGGGACGGCGCCGAGCTGGACCCCGACGTGCTGCAGCGCCCCGAGCGGGCCCGGCTGAGCGAGAACACCCGGCTGGCCACCCGCTACGCCGTGCGCATCTTCCGGGAGTACCTGAGCGAGAAGGCGCAGAGCCCGGACTTCGAGACCATGGACAAGGGGGCGCTGTGCCGCGTGCTGCGCTCCTTCTACGCCGAGGCCCGCTCCAAGAGCGGCCAGCTCTACAGCAAGTCGTCGCTCATCAGCATCCGCAGCTCCCTCAACCGCTACCTCAACGAGCCCCCGTACTGCCGCACGCTCGACCTCACCAAGGACCCCGAGCTGCGCAGCGCTAACCTGACGCTGGCCGCGGTCATCCGCAAGCTCGAGGAGCAGGGCGCCGGGCCGGTGGTGCAGAAGCAAGCCATCACGCGCGCCGACCTGCGCAAGCTCTACACCTCCAGCGTCTTCAGCACCAGCACGCCCTTCGGGCTGCTCAACAAGGTCTGGTTCGAGACGTGCATGTACTTCTGCACGCGCGGCCGCGAGAACCAGCGCGAGCTGGAGGAGGACTCCTTCGGGCTGGCCATGGACGAGGACGGCCGCAAGTTCGTCTACTTCAAGTCCCTTGGGCCCTACCACAAGTCGCGCTCGTCGTCGTGGAGCAAGAAGCGCGCCGAGAGCAGCGACGAGGAGAACTTGCCGCGCATGTACGAGACGGGCACCGAGTTCTGCCCCTACGCCAGCTTCGTCAAGTACCTGTCGAAGCGCAACCCCCTCTGCAAGGCGTTCTTCCAGCGGCCCCGGGACCACTGCAGCGAGGGCGATGTGACCTGGTACGAGAACAAAGCCATCGGCAAGAACTTGCTGGGCACCAGGATGCAGATGCTCTCCAAGGCGGCCAAGCTCTCCAAGACCTACACCAACCACTGCATCGGCGCCGTCTCCATCGCCACGCTCAACAGCATCGCGGGCATCGGCACCAAACTGGGCTCACCCGCCCCGCAGGGCTGCTACGCCGAGGCTCTGAACGGGGCGGCTCGCCACCACTCCCACCACCCCCCCACCCATCCCTCCCACCACCACCGCCCCCAGCCGCCCGCGCTGGGGAACACCTATATCCTCCCCAGAGACAGCCAGGTCGGGCCCGACGTGAAATCGGAGGCTGCGCCCAAGCGCGCGCTGTACGAGTCTGTGTTCGGGTCCGGGGAAGTCTGCGGCCCCTCTTCCCCTAAAAGACTTTGTATCCGCCCCTCCTCGGAGCCTGTGGATGCGGTGGTGGTGGTTTCCGTGAAACACGACCCCCTGCCTCTTCTTCCAGAAGCCAATGGGCACAGAAGCACCAATTCTCCCACAGTAGTTTCACCTGCTATTGTTTCCCCCACCCAGGTAACCAAACCAAACTCTATGCATGAAATGTTTCTCTGGTACCACTTCGAGACTAACTTGTGCTAACGCAGGTCTGGGTTGGGGGGAAGATTTTCAAAGTAGCAAATATGCTGAGTCGGATTTGATTTCACCCTTAGAAGCTTAACTCTCTTGATGCTTTTCAGGACAGTTTACACCTAACCTTAAAGCCTGTGAGAGGGCGAGCTACCTGATAGTCAGCGGTGCACAGTAACGCTGAAAACGTCAAAGTTCGGAGAACAAAAGGGTCAGCTCAGCCCTCGCAGCCTATCTCCATTAAATGCCTGAGTTTTGTAAGACAAAGAGTGCAGGAATACTGTGCATATAAATGAAGCAGTTACTTAAAATATCTTTGACTAAAGTAACCATTAAAATACATATTCACCCTAACTTATGAAGGTAGAAGAACAGTTACAAATTATTAAAAATGAAAACATGCCAATCCCACTTCCTGTAAGGGGGAGGGTTTTGGAGAGACTGGCAGTTGAGTGCCAGTTTATACTGTAAGGTGTAGTTGAATGTAAAGCAACATTTGGGATGTTTTCATAAACTAAAGTCACTTGTTAAAGTTATGGAAAGGTAGTATCTGCACTGCCAACCAGGCCCCCAGTTGGAGCGTGCCCTGTGGTGCCCAGCAGTGTGGGCACTGAAACATTTCTGTCTTTCCTAGCACCATGGAGCTCTCTGTCTAAGGGGCGGGCAGGTGGTGGGAAGATAAGAGCACAGTAGAGTGGAAAGAACACCAAAGTAAGAGTGCTAGCGCAGGAGCTGAGCCACCTTGGGCAAATCAGTTCACCTCTTTGGGCTTCAATATCCTCAACGAAGATAAGGGAACTGTTTTAACACTAAAATTATTTAATTCTAAGCACTTAGAATCCTAGGTTGAGATTGGGGGTTCAATTGGATGCTTGTCATTTTTTCCTAGAGGAATATATTCATATTATTAAACCTAGATTCATCTTTTGGATACTGTGCTGTAGGAGCCAGAAAGCAGAGATCCTTGGGGAGTCTGCTCTACAGGCAGGAGTAGCCACTGGGGGTTTTACAACTTTGCCTTCCCTGCCATCAAGCAGAAGTAAGAATTTCAGCTCTAAGTTTGGAAGTGTAGTGCAGGCCTTTCAAGGAACAGATGTCAGGTACCTCTGTGCTTTTTCCAAAGTGGAAATTCCAGTTCTGGACAGACTGACCCTTTCAAACGTTTACCAGCTAATCAGCAAGCCTCAAGGCCAACGGAGAAAGGGGCTGTGAATGGTACTATAAACACCAGAGTTCTCTAAAATACGCAAGACCCAGAGGCTGTGTGTCTTTCTGTGCTTGTATCATGCACAGCAGTTTCTGACAGACCAGGAGGTGGTTGTAGAGAGTTGTAAGCATGGAGAGGAGAGTTCTTTCTCCTCTTTGGAGAATTTAGGTTTGCTTTTTCTTTGAAAGCAGAAATAAATGATCACATTCTTCCGATAAAGTAAAAACCTTTAAAATGTCCTGGTTTCAAGTAGCACCTGATTAATTAAGAGTTAAAAGCCTAAGAGAGTTTATTAAAGTATCTATCTGCTTGAAATAACAATGAAGCAGTTTGTCCCCTGGCATCTGTCTCCTGGTTTCTTGACACCAGTGTCACATAGAATAATGACTTTAAGATCCACGCAAGATTAGAGGTTTGTTTAGTTGGTTTGGTTTTGTTCTAAGAATTGCAGTCACGCTCTCACGGTCTTTTATTTTAACTGAGTGAGATCAATCATTTCTATAAACCTGAACACTGATTCTTCTATTTTTGAGTTATTGTCAGGTAACTCCCAGGTTAAATATAGATTTGAGCGTCCATGTGTTGGTTATGTTATCATTATGCCTCTGAAACAGTAGCTTAGCCAAGTCCCTTGCAGTAAAACACTACAAAGAGTTGCTCTCTCTGCTTTCACTAATGTTAGAATAAAAAAAATTTTTTATCAACGTTAAGGGAACTCTTTAGTAACTCCTATAGAACTCACTTTATGAAGTCTGAGCATTCTAAGTATGAAACATGTTTAGTTTAAGAACAAGGCTGATATTAAACTTGTTCCTCCTGTATTTACTAAAATCACTGTTGAGGTTCAGGGCATTTCCTGGCGATTAATGACTGGCAGGGGTTACTGGCCCGAGGCATTGCTTTAGGTCGGCAACTCCTCTGGCTGGTCATTAATCCCCAGGAAATGCTCTGTGTACCTTGAGCTTCAGTCATTATTACTTAATTATAAACGTAGGCTGTCTAACCTTAATACCAACTAGACTTTATCAAGTGGAGTCACACTGAATTCCACTAAGGACCTCTTGATAACACAGTCACACCTTGATGTTTGATTCTTTTCTAACATTACAAGTTTCTCAAAAAATGAAGAACCTATTATTATAAATGCATTTACTCTTTTTACTTCTTGAGGGTGTTCGTATAAGTGTATCACTTATGGGATTGGTTGAAAAATGAATGCACTCAAGGATTAATGAAGATTATGGAATTTGTGATTTTTTTTTTTACCCATGAAGTGCCTAGCTTTGGTTGATTGTGTAAGGGGTGGGGGGCTTGGTAGTTGTGTTGGTTGCCTTAACTAGTTCACTCTTTAATTCTCTTGAATGTCTGTGTTCAAAGTAAGGGATAGCTTTAGTCCGTCCCCCCCCCGTCCCCCCCCCCCCCGCCCCGTCCCCCCGTCCCCCCCCCCCCCCCCAAGGCTGTTGTGATCTAAGATGATCCAGTTACTGGTACAATTTCCTAACTCCCAGGTGGAGATTACATGGTACATATTTAAAGGCTTAGCACTCCCATATCCTGCCTCTTCATAGCTGTTCTCTTTGCGTGAAAATGCAGCATTTTTCCTGCCTCAGTCAACAATACTTCAGCCTAGATGGGACGATGGAGATCTGTAACGTTAGTCTTTATCATTTACAGAAAAGAGAATACTAGGAGGAGTTTAGATCTGAAATATCATAGTTTTGTTGCTAAAGTTTTGATGAACTGTACTTCTCTCGGGTACCAAACAAACATGTGGAAATTAGCTCCCTAAAATACACTTGGCAGCATTCGTAAGCTTGTGACAGAGATGTCTTCAGTTGGAGTTACTTGACCCTAACCCAGATTACTTCCAGAAATACTTTTAAGGGATTTTGTAAGTAGGAAATCTATTAGTGGAAAGATTCTGGGTTTGGTGATGCACGCCCAGTGTTTCTGTTTCATCAACTTCACTAGGGGCCAGAGTCTGTCCTTAGAGACTCCAAGCTGAAAATTAGAGCAGCTTCCCTGTGGGGCGCACCCAGTGGTTCATGACCTTGCCTTTGAAGAAGCCAGATGCTGATAGCACTTGAGAAACCAGTCTTCATTCAGGTGCTGTCATGTGGGAAGGGAGGAGCATTCATTCTATCTACTTACTAGAAAAAACATGCATTTTATGTATTATTGAAATAATCACCAAAGTCTTATTTTGAATTTGGAGAGTAGGTAGGAGGGATACTCTTTTTTTTTTTTTCCCTTAAAGATGGAATCAAACTTCTGTAAATGTGACAGGAGAGTGTGTTGAACAGCTTTGGCAATTGTAGGTTATCTGGAGAGACTAGGATTAACCACCTCATTTAAAATGGATATTTTCCTGATGTTTAATAATACTTTGTGGCTGTATTCTTTTTCTGATGCAGGAATGTTTGCTCTCCTTTATAAAAAGTTCAAATTGGTGAAGAAACTAAATGGCATTAACATAAGTGTAGAACCTTATTCATTCAGGAAACAATTACTGAGCACCTACTATGTTGACTTTGGTACCAGGAGTCTTTATAAACTAATCATTTCCACTTGGCAAGTAGTCTTATTGGCAAGATTGTGGCCTCATTAAATATTAAAACGAGATTAAAATAAAGTTAAAAGGTGATGCAGTCAATGTTTTGCAACAGTTATTTGGGAAAGAAATCTGTAGTTTTACTCTTGCATATTAGTATTGCAGTGAGTACTCAGGTGTATTACTTTAAATTGATATCTACATATATGTCAGCTCACTATAAAATCTGATCCAAGAAATAAAGTATTTGCTCCCATAGGAGAACAGTGGATGCCATTCATCTCAAATGGAAACCCTGATTTAAAATCTGGTTCCCCTAACAAATGTCACCTAAAAGGCCATCCTCTTGTCAGTGTAGATGGATTTCAAGCAAGAAGAGCCCCTTCTTCAAATAGGACTGTGAGTTGTATGTGAGACCTCTTAGGTTTTCACCTTGATTTATTAGGCCAGTCAAAGCTCCACTTCAGTGATTTAATAAAAAGTTGTTTCAAGTTATAGTTCGGTATCTCCACTGCCATGTCAAAAGCAAAATCCATTTAAGAGTTGCTTTGTGGTTACCTGTGTTGAAAACCTTAGGACCAAACATATAGACTAGTAGTCTAGAACTTTTATTTCTAGAACCTATTTTACTTCTCTTGGTTGCTCATTCACTGCATTGTACCAGGTAGTCAGGATGCCATTTGAAAGACTTCTTTGGAGAAATTAGATAGGAGATAGGGTAGTGGGAATTAATTGCTTGACTTTGATAAATGAAAATGCAAGAAAACGAAGCTTTAGCATTTGAAACATTGTGCTGATGAACGTTTTTATTTAACACTTGTGATATTCTAAAGATGCTGAATTCAGCTCCACCATTACTTTTTGTTGTTGTTGTTGTTGTTGTTGTTTTCTTGGCCACACCGCGGGGCATGCGGGATCTTAGTTCCCTGACCAGGGATCAAACCCCTGCCGCCGGTAATGGAAGCTTGGAATCTTAACCACTGGACCGCCAGGGAAGTCCCTTAGCTCAGCCATTGTTACCTGAACCTCTTGTTACCTGCTAAGTGCTGCTGAGAGGAGCCGGGTTCCGTTTTTGCCCTCGGTCAGGGTGTGCAGAGGACCACGGGCTTCCAAGCTGAAGTGATTCCCTGCTTGATGCGTGAACATCACCAGAGAAACAGGTGAACTTGTAAAGTTTTAGGCCCTTCGGGTTTCCAGATTTATGAAAGTTTCTCTTTGGCTGCTCTTCTGCTATGAGAGAGAGGGTGGTCCCTGAATGGTGTCGAGTCTTTATAACAGAGAATGAGCTTCTGTATGGTCTAGAAATTAGCGGGTCTTTTAGCCATTCAAGATATCTCGCTAAAGCATGGGCTCTGGGCTGAGACTGAACCTGCATGTGAGGGGGTATTACTTAGCGCCAGTGACTGTGAACTAGAAAACAGACCCCCGAACATCCCCTTGGACTACAGGAGGCCCAACCTCAGTAGACGTGTTTTAGGTTTTCAGTAATTCTCCATGTCTTTCTGTTCAACACTTTTAAGTCAGATTTTCTTCTTTTCAGCTTATGCGATAACAATCTGACGGAGCCTTTCCTTTTTCCATAAAAAAGATGCATTTATATCTGTCAGCAGACTTTCCTTAGTGCCTCTTTTTTTTTTTATTCATATCATATCCTAAGTTAGTCCAAGTCTTGGGTCACAGAGTTTTGAAAATGAATGGAAATGGGAAACACCCTCCAGTATCGGAAGGCCAGAGTGTCTGAGCTTTAATTGGAGTTTTCATCATAGCAATTTGCTCTTGGGCTGCTTTGCAAACCCCAGTGGGAACTACCTTTTTCTGGAAAGCCTCTACTTTCTGAGATTTGTGATTTGTGCTTAGCAGTTAGAAACAGTTCAGCTCTTGTGGGCCCTCCAGGCAGTGAGTTCAGTTGTTTTTAATATGGGGGGTGGGTGGGAGTACAGGGAAGTCCCAAAGGTGTGAAGGAGCTGGGGTGGGGGTGGGGTGTAAAGGTCTCCTATGTCAAGTCCCTTTCTGGAACCCTGGGAACTGCAGGAACCTGGGGAGACCTTGGAGGGAACTCCCGGGCACCCACCAGGGCCGCTCAGTTCTTCCCCCATCACCAGCCCCATCTCTACCCGAGTATAGACATTTGAAAATCATCTTTGTAATGCAAGCCTTTCCTGGGAGTATCTAGACTCCTTCACACCCTGAATTACAGCTTTCCCCTGATCACCTGGCAGTGAACCCTGCAGATGGGCTGTTTGATCTGGTCTGTAAGGAAGGAGGCAAAAATGTGCTACCTGCAAAGGGCTGACAGATTTAAGGGAGTGTTAGGCTGTAGGCTTCTGGGAAAAAAGGAGAGGAATTAGGAAAGGAATGCTGGAGAATGACGAAGTTGTGTTGTTTCCTTTGTGAGTAATTTGGTTACCGAATGTCAAGACTAGTTTGGAAGCTTGTAATTATTGATTTCTAGTTTTACTACACATCCCCAGTTCAGGTTAACTCACCTGATTCAGTCCAGGGTCTCGCCACTCAGTCCCCATCCTTTCTCTCTCAACACAAGAGAACAGGAACTATTATTTATAGCACCAGGTCCCATGAGGGCTCTTTTCCACCACGTTTCTTGAGTTTGTGGATTAGTTCCGATACCTAAACTTGCTGTGGCTTTTGCCATGTAGTTTTTGTTTTGGTGGTTTTTTTTTTTTTTTTTTTTTTTTGGCCGTGGTGCAGCACGCGGGATCTTAGTTCCCCAACCAGGGATCAAACCCGTGTCCCCTGCATTGGAAGCGTGGAGTCTTAACCACTGGACCGCCATGGAAGTCCCTGCCATGTAGTTTTTAAGGAACTTACAAATGAGAACTGTTTCACCATGCTGGCTTCTTCGCTGTTATGGGTCAGCGAGTGGACATTTGGACCAGATCCAAGCAGGAGTGAAAGGAGGGACTGTGGGGCCACAAGGCTGCCATCTCACTGGGCTGCAGTCCAGAGACAAACGTGAGTCCCTCCTTGCAGTCTGATGTCAACTGTCTCAACCTCTAACTGACTCTGTGGTTAGGAAGTGGAGTGTCATCATGAATAATAGCCAAGACAGACCAAGGGGTTTAAAGTGGTCCCCCCACTGGCAGCTTCTGCATCACTCAGGAGCAGTGGGCTGCTTGGTCTCATTTAATCTTCACACAGTCCTTCAAGGAATTGTGCTTAATATTTCCATCTTACAAAGGAGGAATCTAAGGTTAATCACCGTTGACTTAATTTACTGATGGTCCAGCCGCTAGCTAGTGACGATGCTGGGATTTGAGTCCTGGACTGTCCGATTCCAGAGTCTGTGCTTTTAAATCCATGGTCTGTTGATTCCAAAATTCTTAACTGTTCAAATAAAAGAATCCAGTAAAGAAAAGATTATATAGCATTAGATTCATATCACTGCCTTAACTTAGGTGCTTTCCTAGAGCAACTTGAGAAAATTTGCTAAAATGCAGCAAAAAAAAAAGTGGGAACACAGAAGAATATTTCCAGTACTTAACATGCTTCCATTTTGCTCTTTGTGGTCCCAGCCTCTGCCAAGTTTGGGGACAGTATCAGCCTCTTTTGAGAAGCCCCATCACATAGAACACATTAAGAGTAGAATCTAGGGCCAGACTGCTGGGGCCAGAACTCAGCTCTGCCCAGAACCAACCTGTGCTTGAGTTTCCTCCGGAGTCAGATGGGAACAGTGGTCATACTCACCTTCTAGGGTCATCAGCGTTAAATGAATTACTGTTTAAATAGTGCTTAAAACAGGAGTGCTCCATGAACATTTTCTGTCATTTTGTTATCTTAGCACAGAATGTTTGACATACGAAAAATGGCTGATGTTGCTGATAAAGTCCCAGTCTTCAGTGTCTCTCTTGTGAATAGCTCGTCCAGATGCTGTGCAGGGCCTTTCTGCCTGTCTCCTTCTGGGGTGTCTATTACCTCAGGCCAGTAGCACCCCCTCTGGTCTCCTAGGAGACTGGCAACCTCAGGAGGCCTCTGGCACTGTGGCTCACCCAGGCCCCCTCCCTCTCATTGTCACCTCGGACAGTCCATCCGGGTGAACGCTTTCCACCAAAGCCAGTTTTTCTCCCCTCTACTTTTCTTCGAGATTTATCCCCACACCTTCTTCTAAGTTTGTTTTGCCGACCCTTCCCACTGCTAGAGGGGGTAGGAGGCGCTCTCTCTGAGGGGCATAATTGCTGCCCAAGCTTCAGGGGATTCACAAAAATTGGCTTAGAAGGAGAGCGACAGCTTTTCACAAGAGAGCAAATTTTATTTGGAATGGTTTGGATTAGGGGAGCAGTCATAATACTGGGATTCTTAAAACATTATGAAGGTCGTTATGGTAATAACTTTTGGAAATTTTAATTCCAATATTCTAGAAGTAGGGCCTGTATTTGGCCAAATCTTCTGTTATATTGTTTGCATTTCCCTAATGGCCTCATTGGATTATAACTTTCTAATTCTTGACTTCTGTCTTGAAGACTATATAAAATCAATAGAAGTTTTACTTAAAGTTGATGTGTACTAACGTATGCTTTGAATAGACTGCAGAATCCAGGTAATTGGTTGGTGTTCTGGTGTAGCATCTCTGACCAGTTAATGACCTCTTCTGACTTGTTTTTAGTTTGACAGAGAGAGTGCTTTTATAAGATAGAAATGATTGCTGTGACGATGTAGGGATCTATTACGTCTAATTTAGTTTGCTCTTCAAATAATCACAGTATTCAACCAGCATAGTCCCATAGTATAAGTTCGTGGGGGTTAGAATTATATTAATTTAATTATTAATAACTTTAATTAATAATTCTATTACTTTCCTTAAGCCAGTTCATCTGAAATGTTGGTTTCCATTTTGTGACTTTTTTTCTGAAAAGACTATATATAAATAGATTTTAGATATTTTCTTTCCATCGTGAACAAATATCTCATTGTTTTGTATTCCAGAAAAAAAAAAGAGACTGGCAGAATATTTATTTTTCAGTGGAAAACATGTTGCTGCAGAAACACACAGACCTGAGTGAAAGTGTTACAAGAATGTTAGAAAACAGATTCCGCTAGCTTCATTTTCTTTTCTTCTCAACGTGGTGTTCATTCACACGTTGAATTTTTATAATTAACAGTAGGATATTCATAGTGCTGGTGATTTCCCTATTTTCAGGATTATTTTATAAGGGGGGGGGGGTGGTAGAGTTCCAGGTATGTTTCTCAGGTTTATTTTTCAAAACTTATGGAGAGGATTGTGGAATTCTAGATCCTATTCATAGCATTTGACTACTATCTCAAGTGATGTATTTTAGAATCACCTCTTGGAGTGTGAGTGATGATCTAAGAAAAGTCAGTATGAAGGACACTGCTATACAGAAAAACTCTGAAAATAGGATTCATTTATTGAGCCCTTACTGTGTGCAAGGGCAGGAATTTGGAGGTAAAGAATAACTTAGAAGTAGTTAAGAGAAGACACGGGAGAAACACCAGTGGGAATACCTGGGGCAAGTGAGAAGGCGGACCTGGTGGAGAGGACGGGGCTCTCATGCCATCTAATGACTGTTCATGAGGAAAGCCTGGGGAGTAAACACTGTGTATTACTTTCTAAGAAATGGGACCAAAGGTGGCCTGACCAAACTGAAAGACTAAACATTTAAGCCTTATAAGCGTGTGAGGAGAAAGTGTAAACACTCAGAAGAAATAAAATCTTGCCTTGTCAAAATGTAAGCCTTTTCGTTGCTGTGACATTGAGCTGTCTTGGGAAAGCCTTATTTTAATACACTACTGTTTTAGATGTCCCAGCACGAAGTAGGCTGCCACATCTCTCTCTATATCCACCCCTCTAAGTGTTTTCCCTGTGTTAATCCACGGGTTTTAAGAGTGAATGTGTGATAACCCAAAGAACTTCAGAACTGGTACTGTGTCCTAGCTTACATTTCAATTCCAGGTCTTACAGTTATTGAAGTCTAGCTCCTTTGGTACCCAGCAGTATTTCTTTCACATCTCAAGTCTAGGACCATACAATGAATAATCAGTTATTAAGGTACATGAGAATAGTGCTTTACAGTTTGCAGAGGGCTTTCTTGTAAGGGATTTCATTCTAAGGAAGCTTTGTAGGGCTGTTTGTAGTGTCAGGTACTAGGTTAGACAGGTGGTGTGAACACAGATAAATTCCTTGTCCTGGGAGGACTCAGTCTCATAGGGGAGGCAGACAAGTAACCCGAAGGATAAACCCTGATGTGTGTAACTCCTGTGATACTCTGTACACACAATATCAGCACACTGAAGGGGGAGGGTAGGAACTGTGATTATACGCATCCTACAGATGAGAAAAACTGACCCTCAGAGAGGTTAGGCAATTTCTCAAGTTCAAAGTCCAGGTCCAGGCCTTTTATACACTGCTACTTTGGGGGCTGTCATTTATAGCTGAAGTATCTTTTTGTTTTGTTTTGTTTTGTTTGGGGTTTTTTTCGCTGGACCAAGGGGCTTTCAGCATCTTACTTCCCCAACCAGGGATTGAGTCTGCGCCCTCAGCAGTTACGAGCACGGAGCCCTAACCACTGGATCACCAGGGAATTCCCTAGCTGACATTATAAAAGCAGTATAGTTATGTATGAAAGAAAGAAAGGAAGGAAGGAAGGAAGAAAAGAAAGAAGGACATTGAAGCACAAGTATGTGGATGGATGTGTCTTTTGAAAACTAAAGGTCTTAACGTGATTTTCGTGCTTTTGGTGTTTCAGGAAAATCCAAGGGAACATTCTGGATTAGGGTGAAATAGAATGGCCCAGCACACGCTGCAGACGTCGGTGGCTGACAGCTCTAGCCAGACTGACTGGGGATATTTCCTTACTGTGAAGCCAAGCTTTTGGAGCCCTTCCTGCAGTGGTTGAGGGCTAACCCCCACGGGGAGCTGTACGGTCCTGTCTGTTCCCTGACTGGTGGGCAGTTGACGACCAGCTCCCCAAGGCCAGAGCACTTAATTAAAACAAAAAGTGAACACAGTTCTGATGCAGTTCTGACCAGTAAAAAGAACCAATAAAGATGGCAATAAAGTGCCTGACAAATAGAAAATGTTTATTAAGACTAAGGCGCTTTCTGGGGCAAGGCTTTACCTCTTGGCACAGGATGACAGGCTTCCCACGGCGGCTTTTCCTCGCAGCTGCCCTTGGCTGCCAGCTCCTGCCCAGACAGCACAGGCGAGCTGCCCGGGCTCTGCCATCCTGGGGTCACCCAACTTTTTCCTGCGGGAACATCACTGGGAAGTGACCACCACAGATGTGTAGCCCTTTGGCCCGCGACAGCCGCTAACACAAGATTTCAAGGTTCCTTTTTTTGCTCCCATGTCACTTTGCAAAAAGTAAAGAGGAGGGAAGTAAGTAAGGCACCTCCAAGATTACTGGACGTTTGGAGCGAAACCAACATTCTGCATCAGTTCTAATTAGATTTACCGAAGGGGAGACCAAGTTAAAGTTAAGAGAATGATAACTCTGAATTACCCTTGGGCGAGTTACTTAGTTTCCCATCATCTGTTAGATGGGAATCCACTTGTTCCTCTGTGTCCTTGGAGAATTGGTCCTAGGACCCCCCACAGATGCTCAAGTCCCTCACATAAAATGGTGTAGTATTTGCATGCAGCCTGCACACCCCCTACCGTATACATTAAATCATCTCTAGGTTACTTAAAATACCTAATACCACGTAAATGCCATGTAAGTAGTTATAAATACAATACATTATAAATACAATGTAAATGTTATGTAAACAATTGCTCGTGTGTGGCAAATTCAAGTTTTGCCTTTTGGAAGTTTCTGGAATGATTTTTCCAATATTTTCAATCTGCAGTTTTGTTGAAACTGTGGATGCGGACCCATGGATACGGAGGGCTGACTGCACTCCTGTTGTGAGCGGTAAAAGCCCATAGTGAGTGCTCAATAGCTCATAGCTTTAAAAAATTTCAGTGGGTTAGAGATTACTGACAGGCTAGAGGAAAAGTAGAAGGATTATATACAATTTCCAGCTGATCCTCAGTATTCTCTTTTAAAGCTAAGACAGAGGATCTAAAAAACAAAACCCCACAAAATATTTATAAACACAGGTGAAAGAATGGAAATATGCAAAGAAAGCAGCTGGAGGACCCACATCTATGGTAAGAACAAAATAACGATAACCAAAAGGCAAATAATAAAAACTTTAAAGTTTAGAGAAAAAAATGCATGTTAAATTCTAAGTACCCCTGTTTGAGCCAATGTGTAACTCACTAAAATATAAAAATAAAATTAAATCCGCAAACTTATTCTTTCATACCATGAAGAGGATAATTTAAATATATATAAAATGTTTAACAGATTAATTTTGGACTAACTTAAGTAGATCTTAAACAGAAAAAGGTTGAAATGACTTACAGTATTGACAGTTTGTCTTCAGTGTTCAATAAAATTATCCATCTCATTAAAAAATACACAATTTGATTTCTTTTGCTTATAAGCAATAAATTTGTGGAAATGGATCTCTTTTATTTATAATTTTCATTAGAATGTTGTGATTCCAGTAAAGTATATTCTAAATTTATTTGAATAAACAAAATATCTTAATCATATAGAATATGGGACAGGGATCTTTTAAATTTTTATCATTAAAAATAATACATGTGACCAGATGATGAATTGCAGGTTTTTTTGTTTTTGTTTTTTTTAAATAATAGTTTTAAAAGTGTTCTCATGGCCACTTTACAACCAGAAAAGATCTTATCCAGTTACAATAAAGAATATGAAACTTTCTGGCAATGTATTACATGGAACAGTGGCACTCTTTGTGTCAAAGTACTAATTTAAGAGAGACTACGTCATGCTTTTAACTCTATTTCTACGTGGCAAATAAAGTGCTTGGTCAAGTGACATAAATCATCAAATATTTCACATCTTAGTCTTAATCTAGTTTATACCAACATGTTTAGAAATGAAGTCAGTAAATATTTTTTGCATCATGAAGTATGAATTATAATTAGATTATTAGCCTTCAGTACATTGCCTGGTACCAAAGATACACGTCATTCCTGAAGAATTCGTCCCCATGATCCATCCAGTAGCTAACACATATGTGTGTAACACACGTTTCCATAAATAGCATACATGATTCCATGCAATCTGCATAACAATCTAGAGAGATTAAGTAGCCTGCCCCAGGAAGTTCAGTTAGTAAATGGCAAACTCAGGGCTGTATCCCAGGGCTCTCACTTGACGGTTCATTCAACAAATATTAACTTTTTTTTTTTTGGTGGGATCTTGTTTTCCCGACAAGGGGTCAAACTGGGGTCCTCGACAGCGAAAGCGCAGAGCCCTAACCACTGGACTGCCAGGGAATTCTCATCAACAAATATTGAGTACCTACTATGTCCAGCCACAGACAGCCCAGTAAAGAGCAAGATGGAAGGTCTCATTTCTTATAGACTTGACATTCAGTGGGAGAGACAGACATTAAAACGAACAAAAGTATCATTGAAATAGGCTGAAGAAACTGGGCGGCTACTCCCTCTCCATCAGTTGAGTCCCACCCACACAGGAGCTGGCCACACACACGGACCATGTGTGCTCACTAATCACAGATGAGGCTCTGCGTGAGGCCAGAGCAGACAGACCTGTGACTGGCCGCATCCGCTCTTCCAGCTACAGGTGGGCAATTTTAAATCAGACTTGTAGCTTGCCAAATTAAGATACTGGGTTGGCCAAAAAGTACATTTGGGTTTTTCCGTAAGCTATCAGGGAAGATTTTCTGTAAGATATTCCGGAAAAACACGGATGCACTTTTTGGCCAACCCAATGTTAGGGGAAGGACAGTAACCTGTATAGAACGGGTGTTAGCATCGTTTCTTAAGAACACAGGGTGGATAATACATCTGACCACCTCAGCCTGTTAGGCAGGAAGAGGATACGGAAACCCAGAGATGTGCGTAGCAGAATCTGATCCAGAGTCGGGAGGTAATCCTTATTTATAAGCTCAGAATCTCTTTCCTGGTCAACAAAACCCCCTCTCCTCACTTGCTAGGTTATGTGTAACCTTTACGATGTGATTTAGACTTTATTCAGTTGATTCCCATCCTGGGCAAGATCCTCCCATGCCTTCAAAGGACTGGGGTCTTTCTCTTGGTGATTCACTTCCCCACACTGCCTCACTGAGAACATCTGTTAGAAAATCTGTGCTTTTCTCCCTGCTCCTGTACCAGAAAGCAAGGTATTATTAATGGAATCAAAAGAAAATATCAACAGGGTGGGCACTTGTCAGTCCATATTTGTGATGCTGAAGGATCGTGGGATAAGCATTTGAGAGTGAGAGCACCTGGTGTGGCTGCTGGTCCCTGCCCTCACCTCACTGGGTGTTAGTCAGGCTAAGTCACCTAAACCAATTTATGAGAAGCCCTTCTCGATGAGACAGGCGTTACCGGAATACCTGGTCAGGTGACCTTGAGAATCCCTTCTGCCCTAAGAACTTACGCACCCTGGCAAAAATGTCTTCAAACCAAAAACTTACAAATCTAATGTTTGTAAACTAGATAGCAGTTGAAAGACACTGAGTGAATTCTGTTTTGGAGCCCTTATTTGTCCTCAGTGTGAATTCTGTTATCGGGTCAGGCTGTTTAAAGTTAACCATACGCTGGTATACTTTCTAGTGTCTGTTTCTGGCTGGGATTTATGTTTCAAGGATGTGTGTCTTTTTTACAATATCTGACTTAACGTGATGTAAAAAGTAGTATATCTGATTTAATGTATCTCAACTTGTGGTTGAAATTTTCTTTCTGATTTAAGGTTGTTTTTATATGCTGTATGCAGAGTAGCTCTTCAAAAAATAATAATCGAATATTTTTAGAAGTGAGAGTTAATATTTTCAGGATTTTTATTCATTGGACCCTTTGCATAAAGACCATTCCTAGGATGATGCTTCCTTTTCTCACTGCTCAGTGCCTGGCACAGTGGTCGGCACATTTTAGGTGCTCAAAAGTATTTGTAGAAATGAATAAAAATATTTTGTAATAACAGTAAATTATTATAATTTAAAAACAGTAAATTAATTTATAATCTTTGCCCACCTAGCCTTGAGCAGAACGGATCTAAATATTTTACTCTCATTTGAAAAAATGAAAACTAATTCTTCAGCTGTAAAGGTTAGAAATAAAAAGCTCCTCCAATGGCACATAAGGAAAAACAACAACAACCCACGTTTCCTTAAATATTTGAGGCACACCTACTGTGTGGCTGGCACTGTGCTCTCCTCTGAATGTCAGATGATGAAGACGGTGCCCTGAAGATTAAGTCAAGTTCTATCCTGCATATGTTGCAAATATAATTTCTTCTCTTCTGTTGGTTTCTTAACACATGACGGGGATCACATACAATCAAATAAATCAGCAGCCAGGTTCAATGTGGTGGTGGTAACCATGCTGTCTTAGTAGAGGTGCAGGTCTGGGTGGTGAGTCTTGCCCTCTGGGGATCAGGGTGGGGGTGGGACGAAGTTGGACTTGCCCCGAGGTTACCACACTTGGGCTTCAGCCCCTTCTGTGCTTTAGGGCTGAACCAGTGTTCACCTGTCCACCTTAGGCTTACTCAGATTTTCTTTTCTTTCTTTTTTTCCTTTCCCCAGAGCCCTCGTTTCTCCTCTGCCTTTCCCTGGCTTGACCTCCAACCCCATAGCAACTAAGAGAAACCCTTTTACAAAGGAATCCACTTGATTTCCTAGAATCATCCAACATGTAGTATTTGCTCAAATTATAGAGTTGGCAGTGCACAATTGTGAATTTCTTAGGGAGGGAACTCCAGCTTTAGGGGGTCAGTGTTTTAATTTGCATTTAGGGAAAAAAGTTCCTTATGCTTGTCTGTCTGTCTGTCTGTACAGTTGGGCTTTTATGGTTATTCTGCATCTTGTTGCTCTCCTATGCTAATTCTATCAATATTAGGGTATATCATATACTGTATTAGGAAATATCAATGACTGTTGTCACTAATCCCATTTTTCTTTTATGAGATTTGATCATGGACTCCAGACACTTTTTTGATTGTTCACAGATATAGAAAATAAAATCAGAGCCCTCACAGTTGTTTAATTCCATTTGGGAACTCATATCTGTTCTGGCATAGCCACAATCTCCTTGGGTTACGTTTTCTTTTAAACTTAAAGAATACTGTCTGAGAGGGCAAGGTACAGTTAATAAAGGGATATAAACCAACCTGTCTGTTTTTCCTTCTTGGTGCTTTTTTTTCAACTTACCGATTTCTCTTGGTTCTTATTCTTCCTTGGGATTTACTCTTAGTTTTCACTTCGGGGGGTGTAGAGAGAACAGAGAAGGGAAGAAGGAGTTTGATCTGAGAGATGTGGTAGAGGGAGGTGTGTGAGCAAAGGCCTGAGCATGGTACATTCCAGAATATTCCAGAATAGAAAGGAAGTCTGTGGGCTTTGTGCAGAGAGTGATGGGAAGAGGGAGTGAGAGAGAGAGCTAAAGGGTTCGGCTCCAGCGAGGTGACATCTAGACCATGTTAAAGGTTCCAAACTTTATCTGTGGCCTGGGCAATTGTGGAAGGGCTGTAAGCAGAGGAGGACAGGATTCAACTTCTTTGCCTTGCTTTGTTTTGTTATATTTTGTCTTGTTTTGTTAACAAGTTCTCTTTGGTTGAGAAATGTGGACCTTGGGTTGCAGAGGAACTAGAGCAAAGGAGGGGTGATGGTGTCCAAGGATTAAGATAGCAGTAGTAGGTGTGGGGAGAAGTAGTAGATGGTTCCCAGAAGTATTTGGGAGGTGGACTCCACAGGACATGGAAGTTGGTGTTGGGGGAGCAGGAGTTCAGGTGATGGACAGGTGAATGCTGGTGCTACATGTTGATACGGGGGCCCCTGCGGGGGGAGTCCTGGGGTCAGATGGTGAGCTCTGCTTTGGAGATGTTGGATTTGAGAGGCTCATGGGACACCAGAGGGGAATGTTGGGTAAGCAGGTAGATAAACAGGTCTGGCAAAAGTTGTCTGGAGGATAAAATTTGGAAGTTCACCAGTTTGTGGATGCTAATTGAAGCCACTGGGGGCAGATTATTTTGCTTAGAAAGAAATCCTAACTGGAGAATAAAAGAGAGCCCTAAGAAATTTGAATATTGTGTGGAAGGGCAGAGAAGGGGGTGGCTGGCATATAGCCGGGGTGGGGGGCTGTGGAGGGCATTGGTGGGGTGTAGTGTATCCGGACCAGAGGGAGGGGTGGGTTTTGTTAATGCAGCTGAGATTTCAAGTAAGATGAGACCGTGGTGTACATCCTCTGGTGCACATCTCTGCAGAGCAGTTCTGTGGGTGACGGGCAGTGGGCACAGGCCATATGGAGGGTGCCAAGGGAGGGAAGAGAGGTGAGGAAAGGGGAACAGCCGGGCTGCTTTCCGGTTCGACGTTCAGGAGAGCAGGAGCCAGAGGGACCTGGGGCCGGAGACCAGTTTGTGGGGGATTTTGTATATTTTTAACAATGGAGGCACATGAACGTGTTTACATGTTGATGGGAGGAGTTGATAGAGAGCAGGAAGGGTGGGGGCAGGGGGGGTGGTCAGGATATCAAGGGCAAATGGGGTGGCTGGTTTGGGGTGGTCTTGTTAATATTTTATGTACTTCTCTAAAATCACGGAAGGAAAACACTGACCGACCCAGGTTAGACTCTGATGACACTGCGGCCTCACCTCCCCTGCCGGCCCTCACAGGCCCCTCCTCCTTCGTCCCACCACCAAGCTCCCCAGGGAGTCTGGAATCCTGGTTGTAAAAGATACAGGCTCCCACTTCAGGGGCATTCCTCGTTTAACCGGAGAACATCCTTTATGTTTTAATTGAGTCGGTGACAAAGTGGAGGAGCACATTCAAGGTAGGGGCCGATTTTATCAAAAGGAAAGCTAGATAAAATAGGAACACTATCTGAAAATGTTTCTCAGGCCAGAGAGGGAATGGATGAGTTGTACGGGAACGTGCTGCATCTCAGGTTTCTTAGAATGAAGATGGGCGCTTGTTGGCATCACTTTAACTGATGTTGAGTATCATGCATGTGTGCAGAGAGAGACAGTTTCTAGATTTCAGGCTTCTATTTGCTGGCCTTTTTTCTGGGGGAAAAAAATTACCGTGATTTGCAAGGTGTAATTTTTTGAATTCGTTTTTTCTTAATTGATAAACTTTATTTTTTAGAGCAGTTTTAGGTGCCCAAGGAAACAGGAGAAAATTCAGAGGGTGCCGGTAGACAGCATGTCCCCACACAGTACAGCCTGCCCCGCTATCAATGGTACGTTGTTATACATGGTAACCCTCCACTGACACCTCCTGAGCACACAAACTTCATAGTGTACATTAGGGCTCATTCCTGGTGTTACACATTCTGCGGGTTTTGACAAATGTACAGTGACATGCATGCACAAACGCAGTACCATACAGGGAGGAGTTTCACTGCCCTAAAAATCCTCTGTGCTCTGCCTGCTCATCCCACCCGCCCCTGTATTTCTGTGTGTTTGTTGGCTTGTTTGCAGACATCTTCTTCCATGTAAACGTAAAAATTAGATTTTCAGTCTCTCCTTCTGAAGATCTTGATAGAACCTTAATAACAGCTTTGTTTGGGTTTTGGGTACTTTTGTACCTAAAAGAAAAATTCAGTCCCTGACCTGGAATTATGACTTTAAAGCAATAAGACATGTAATTCTGGCTTTATTCTTCTCTCTCTAAATATTCCCTGCCCTACTTTTTAAGATCTCTGTAGTTAACATTTCAAGGAAGGTTATTTTTCTTTTCCTCCCTCTTTCTTTGGGGGGGTGGCCAGGAGGGCAGAGAGATTCGCCCTTGACCCTCCCAAACCACCACAGGGCAGCCAGCTGAGGAAGTGTTCTGGGCTTCTCCTGAGTCTTGCAGAGTAGATTTGTTTCTAAAGAGCCAGAGGAGAAGTAGAGAAGCAGTGCTTCTTAAAGGTATTGGCAACAGTGTTGGCAGCAAGAGCCTTAAAAGATGGAGAAAGGTAGTTTGGGGATTAAGGGGTTAAAGCATTAGCATTCAGGGCTCTGCTTTTTATTCATTGCTACTTTGTACAGAAAATATGTTGCTTTAAAGCTTAGGGAAACTGGTCATTGTCAATTCAGCGGTTTGAAAACTGTTGGGAAAAAAATCCCAAAATGTGCAGAGATTATTGCACTGAAACTACCAATGCTTCAGAGAAGAGCCCCTGGGCATTAAGCTTCTTGATCTTCAGTTGTGTTTCCATTTCCAAGGCTTTACGCAGGTCACCTCGGTTTCCAACATCCCTCTGAATGCCTTGGAGGAGACGGGGTGGGGGTGTGGGGTGTGTAAAGCGGGAACCGCTACTCTGACGTCACAACACAAGGGCGTTGTGACTTTTGATGTTTCTCGTCTCACCAGTGTTCATATTTACCTAGTATTTTTCTGTTGACTATTTCACACTCAACCCAGTGGCAATAGCCATGAAATCACAGGTTAGATGTGCTAGTGGTATTTCCTAATACTCACTAAAACACACAGAACTATTTAGAAGCAAGAAGATGTACGGTCCCCTGTTTGGAAACACCAGTCTCGACCACAGTCTCACAGAACTGGAAGGATCCCCCTGGATTTCCTGAAGCCCATGAATCGAGGCCCCAGGAGATGCATCGTGCACGCGAGGCACGGTCTCCCTTGTCCAGTTACTACCCGGCCCCCAGGAATGTCAAGGAGGGGCTGCTTCCTTGCTAGTCTCTCTTCACATTCAGCTACCTCACAATTTTGTGCATTCTTGGACTGTTTTTCTTCCCACCCAGAGGAAAATGCTCCTGAAGACTGGTCTTCTGCCTCCAGGATTCTGTAAACGGAGGGCCCCGCCCTGGGGGGTGGAGCTTAAAGACAAATTATTTGCATATTTCTCAAGTACTCTTAAAACACCTACAGGCAGGTGCTGCGTGGGCTCTGGAAAGCACAACTGTCCATCAGACTGACAAGGGCCCTGCCTTCCCTGAGCTTATATGGGGTGAGACAGACAAAAAGGGGAAATAGGTAAGAGCAAGAAAATAGGATACAGTAGCAACATAGTAGCATTGAGTAGGATATGATCTAGAGAACATGAAACCCTGGTGACATGACAGGTGGTTATGGGGATGTGAGGCCACCCGGATGGGGCACGAAGAGGCCCACCCTGCGAAGAGTGTTTCAGGCAGAGGAAACAGCGTGTGCAAACATCTGGAAAATCTTTGGGAAATGCAAGTTAGTTCAGTTTAATTCTGGGTTGCAAAGAAGAGAATGAGGTGGACAGTCGGTTGGATCTTACTGAAGGTGATGGGGAGATAGGGACCCCTAACAAGACAGATTGTTTTGGAAATAAAATAGGAGTAATCGTGTCCCAGATTTCAGCATGGGACAAGAGGCAGATTGCAAAGCGGAACAGCGCATGCGCATTGGTGCAGGTTGAGGCCTGAAGCAGGTTACTTCACCTCTTAACTACATCTCACCTGTCAAGGATCCTTACTAGCAGCCCTGCCTCACGCAGGAGTGTCTGTACCTCGCTTGGCACAAGGCCCGGCACAGTGAAGCACCCAGTGAAGAATCTTCCTCTTAACCCCTGAGGCCTTTTGGAAAGTCCTTATTGGTAGAAAGAGATGCATTGTGAGAAATAAACCAAGATTTGAAAAGTTGTTTGGGTAATTCTGCTCTTTGCCAGCCTCATCAAAGGAAAGCTCTGGAGACTAGTGGCTGATATTGGCTGGGTTTTCTAGGAGAGGGATTTTTTTTTTTTTTTTAGGGAAATGAACTCTTTTGATATTCAGCATTCTTTCCAGAGGGCCTTTTTGGGCAGAGTTTATCCAGGCAGTACATATAAACACTGAGATCAAGGCATTTTGTTTGGGGAAGAGTAAAAGTCCTGGCTCTAACAAATAACTCTGGAAGGGCATGTGTGGTTTTGTGCCTTTAGATTCTTTTCTTAATTTAAAGAATGTTTTATACCTTAACACATGCACATATTAAAATCTTAAAATGTGCCATGAAAAATGGTCTTGCCTCCTACTCCTAACTTCCGGGTCCCCACTTTCCTCCCTAGAGATGGCCGCTGTTACATTTTCTTACAAATTCTTATGATTCAGCTATTTAATATGCATATTCAAATATACTGCATGCATCCCATATGAGTTTTGAAAGGTAGCGCTTTCTTAAATGTTTGTGTGTATGGCAGCTGCTCAACGGTTTGGGAAAAAATTAGACAATATGGAAAGAAGACGGAACAACGTCATTGGGATATAGATTTCTGAGCATGCGTGAATTGGGGGGCTCACATAAGTAATACAAATCATCGCTAAGGGGAAAAATTAAAATCGTATGTGCAGTTCAATGGAGCTCATTCTATCTGTAGAGACAGATTGTTTTGGAAATAAAATAGTACCTTGAATATTCAGGTTATGTATACTGTTGGGGGATCTTTGGAGTCTTTTCTTCTCTCTTGAACCAAAGGCTGAAAGTATTTCAGTTGCTTTGGAGTGCCTTCATCTTGCCCCCCGCCCAGCAGGCAAGTGTGGTCCACAAGAAAGCGGGGATGTGGGCCTGGAAGCAGGCAGTTTGTGCAGGTGAGGACCAGCATCCTCATCCAGATGTTAGGGTGAGCACCTCACCTCCTGGTAGCTCCTAGGGGATCCTCTGAACCAGGGCAGCAGGGAGAGGCTCCAACTGGTGATCTCAGGGTATTTGCATTAGCAGTCACCAAGGTAACAGCTGGGAAGCTCCTGAGTAAACACCCCCTTGCCCCCCAGCGCTGTGTGCAGTGCAACTCCTGAAGCCCTCAAATCCTGTTCATCCGAGCTGTTGCAGGACTGCAGCTTCCAGTCTGTTCACTGCTTGCAGCCACGCTACTGCAGCTGGGTTCCAGCAAGAGTGGTCAGACCCCGGAGCCCAGGAGTGGTTCTGAATGGCCGGAGTTCCATCACCTAAACCTTTATCCTTCTTCCACAAATTGCCTTTTCCAGTCTGCTAGCAGCTTTCTTAAATTAGAAAAGAAGAATCAGCAGTAGGTAAAGGGAGGTCCCCCCACCACAACCTTTCCAAACTCAAAACCTGGGTTAAATACAGGTAAGATTTGTCCCAAAACCACACAAGACTTGCCTTAAGTTTATGATTTTTCAGATTTTAATGTCCTTTCCTGTGTATTACATAATTTGACCACAACAACAACCCTTTGTGATAGTAAAACGTTATTATCCACCTTTGATAGATGCAAAAATCAAGTCTTGTAATAGCCAAATCCCGTGGCAAGTTCGAACAGAAAGTAAGACATTGTACACAGTGGACTTTCCCTAGAGGAAGTGAAGGGAAACACTGGTTCTATGACAGGTTCCTAAAAAGTAGGGTTCCCAGGTCAGGTGCGTTTGGGGGAATATTGCCATCATCCTGAAACCCTAGGTAAGGAAACCCTACATAATTCAGTGTTGTCCAGATTTATCTGAATTAACTTGTCATCTTCCCCAACCTGATAACACTTGGCACTACTACCTTTCATAACATTTTGAGAAACACAAGTCTACATCACCAGGGAAAATGTAAATTTTTTGCAACTTTAAAAAAAAGGCATCTCTGTAAGTTTATTTGTACTATTTAAAATAATTTTAACTTTAATAATTTAGAAATTGCAAAAGATAACCACATAGCTGTCAGCTACCAATGCTATTTTCTGATTCAAGGAGTAGCAGACAAGCACTGTGGGAGATGCTTGAAATTTCTTTGAGTTCTCAGCCACTTACTGGCTTTGTGACTTGGCCAAATTACTTGTATAAACCTCAGTTTCTCTGTCTGAGAATGGTGGTGTATTAATTCTTACTTTAGGGTCATTGCAGAGATTCAGTGAGTTGACTCACGTAAAGCACGTGGCACACAGTAAGTGCCCGGAAAACACTAACCTTTATTCCTGAGCTCCACGCAGATTGCTCTTCAGCAGAGTCTGGTAGACTCTTGTCTGAGGGATAAATGACATCAAGATTTGATTAGACTTAAACTACAGTTGAGTTTCCTAGGGTGCCATAGCGAAGTACCACAAACTAAATGACTTAAACAGCAGAAATATATATACACACACACACATATATATTTAAGAACTTTTATTGATACAATTGACATACAATAAACTGCATATATTTAAAGTGTACAATTTGATATATTTGTTTCTTATTAGTAATGTATATATGGCAATCCCAATCTCCCAATTCATCCCACCTCAAACCCATCCCCCACCCTGCGCTTTCCCCACTTCGTGTCAATATGTTTGTTCTCTACATCTGTGTCTCTATTTCAACAGCAGAAATATATTATCTCACAGTTCTGGAGGCCAGATAAGGTGGGTGTCGCAGGTCTGGTTCCTTCTGAGAGCTCTAGGAAGAATCTGTTGCATCCTGCCTTCTGGCTTCCGGAGGTTTGCTGGCAATCTTTGGCATGCCTTGGCTTCGTAGTCACATCACCCCCATCTCTGCCTTCATGTTCACATGGGGTTCTCCCTGTGTGCTCGCCTGTGTCCAAGTTTCCCCTTTTTCTAAGGACATCAGTCATACTGGATTAGGGTCCACCCTACTGCAGTTTGACCTCATCTAAGTTCATTACACCTTCAATGACCCTATTTCCAAATAAGGTCACCTTCTGAGGTATTGGGGGTTAGGAATTCAACATATGAATATTTGGGGGAGATAATTCAACCCACAACACCAACATAGTAGATCCGTCCCACTGAGAACGTGCAAGAGAAAAGAGATTTGTTTAAATATTCAGTTGTGAAATTTTGTAGTTGTCTTTTTTTTCTTTTCTTAGAACTACTTTTTTTCTGTCACCTTTTTTTTTAAGTCTTTATTGAATTTGTTACAATATTGCTTCTGTTTTATGTTTTGGTTTTTTGGCCTGGAGGCATGTGGGATCTTAGCTCCCTGACCAGGGATCAAACCTGCGCCCCGTGCATTGGAAGGTGAAGTCTTAACCACTGGACTGCCAGGGAAGTCCCTCAATCACCTTTATTAAGGTGGGATTACATACAGCAAAATGCATCCAGTTTAAGTGTAAGTTCAGTGAGTTTTGACAAACGTATACACCTAGGTGACCAGCACCCCAGTCAAGATGTAGATCATTTCCATCATCCTAGAAAGTTTCCTCTGGTCCCTCCCCAGTCGGCCCCCTGCCACTGCCCACTCCTAGGCAATCCACCGCTGGTCTGCTTCCTGCTGCTGTGGATTAGTTATAGTTGTATCTTTTCTAGCCTCTCATATAAATGAAATTTTACAGTATGTATATTCTTCTGTGCTGGCTTTTTTGCTTGTGTCTGCTTTTAAAGTGAACCATTAATCCACAGGAATCTAGTGTAGAAGTTTTTAATAACTATAAATCCAGCCCTTAGAATTCTGTAGCTAGATGGAGCATAATTGTGATAGATCTTTTAAAAAAAGAAACATTGATTATTTACTTACTATGCCTGTGGTCCTATATTAGAGACCTCATATTGTCATTAAATCCTCAGATCAGCCTTGTGAGGTAAGTATTCTTTTCTTCATTTATAAAAGAGGCAGTTTCTTGGGGCTGTGTGTGTGTGTGTGTGTGTGTGTGTGTGTGTGTCTTTAATTACTGCTACCTGGAAAATGTGTTTAGTTGAGGGAAGTTGAACATCAGCCTGTTGGAATATGGCTGTGATGGTATTTTCAGTGAAGTGTCACAAAGTCATTATAGGAATGAAATGAGGTCCTGAGGGCCACCTGTTGGGTACAGTGCCCGGCGGGCACACAGTGAGGCCCCCGGTGCTGCTTGTCTCTGTAGTTATTAGTGGCCTCAGGGGCTGTCACAGCCGGAGCCCCTCTGCGATAATCCAGGCCCCAGCTGTTCACCCTTCGGGGCCCCTGGCGGGGTGGGCCTGGTGGAGGAAGGGTGGTCCTGTCCCCCTGCCCCTCCCGGCTTCCCCAGCACCACTGCCTTCTCCCGCTTTGCAACGGCGACTCACGTGTAAGCTTTCTTCTGAAAAGTAAAGGTGCCCCGTGAACACAGGTGGGCCCTCCCCTGAAGTTCAGCCTCTTCATCTCACGGCAGGAGAAGGTTTATCGACGTTAGGCAGCAGGAGCCCTCGAACCCAGCTCTCCAAACATCCAGCCTTTAGGAAATTAAAACGGGGGCCATGCCGGCCCCATGCTGAGATAGTAACGTTGCGCCAGCGCAAAACGGGGACCGTTCTTACCCGTCTCGGTATTTCCCGTGCCAGCCAGGCCGCAGAAACGTTGGTAGGCGTGTATAGAAAGTTACTACTTGCCTTACAGTTTCTTGTTTGGGACATAGTAAACAGTTTAGAGCTAAAACATGGAATGGGCTGACACCTTTTTAGCAGTCATTTTAATTTTTGTTTTTTTAGTTCCAATTTGTCATATTTTCCTCCTCCTTTACCCTTCATATCACTTTTGAAATATGTGTGAATTAAAATTGGCATCTACCTACAGCTAAATCTCCAAATTATCTTCATATCCATCTTGAAGAGGTAGTAATTTCAGCGTAAGTGGCAATTAAAAAGCAAAGAATTATACTTAATAACCTCCGTGGGGGTACCCGAGGTCTTCTGTTGTGGCATGGGAACAAATACTACACGTCATCAATAATTTAGGCAGGATATCATGTGAATTCCATTTAGTTTTACAAGGTTTCCGGGGTTCCAGTTCTCTCTGGGGAGGTGGCAGAGAGAAAGCTGGTGTTGACGTCCTGCTCACCGGACACGTCTCAGCTGTGGGCCCGGAGCAAGTCTCCGAGTCTTCCAGAGCCTCAGTTTCCCTTTTGGGGGGAAACAATCACATATCAGCTCTTTTCCAGCCCTGAGTTCATTTGCCATTTATTGGCTAAATAGTAATGTGCAAATTCTGTTTTAGGGCTGTTACCTCAAATACGATCCCGTGTTACAGGATTAACAGTAATTTGGTTAAGCGTATTGTATGTATTCATGCTAATTAGAACAGGTACAGGGAATAGGATCCTGTTAGAGCTGTCTCATTAAGACTGAATTGGGTTGATTTTGATGCTTTTTCACAGATTTTTAAACTAACAGTCACAAATGGCAGCAATTGGCTCCAAGTATGTAGACTTTTACCTACAACAGCCATAGTCCCTCTCCATGATGACTGCTTTTTTTACATTTCAAGTACGCTAATCTCTTACCTCCTCCTATGTCCTTCTTTATTATCATCCAACTAAATGTCTTAGTGCAACCGAATACAGCTTTAGAGAGAGACGTGGCACTCACTGTTTAGCATTTTAATTTCCATAGTGCAACTACATGCAGCAGGATATATCAAGTACATTATTAGCAGATAAAATAAGCCCAGTGATGAAATTTATCTTGAGTCTTCGTTTATGTAAATGGTTGAGTGAATATTAATACTGAGATCATCTTCCCCATTATTACTAACTTCCTTTGGTTACCTTTTAGTTTAGGATTTCCATTAGAAGGCCAGATGTCTTTAAAGGTAAAGATTTAGAATATTTATTTGTTTCAACAAAACACTTTCCCATACGATACTGGACTGACTTACAAACAAGTAATTATGGTTTTAGCACCACCCTTATACCAGACACTCATCTTTCCCTTATTTGTCATACATACAAACTACAGAAGGAGGCGTGTTTTCTGCTTCTGAGGGCACTTCCATTCACATGAGAATTCTTTAGGTGGGCAGCTGAGGCCCTCATCAGGGTGAGCAGTTTCCAAAGACATGTGGAAAGCAATACTTGTTGGATTTAACACAATTGTGAAAGTCAGGCAAGTGTCTTTTCATTCACCAAGTGTCTTCACTTAGCTAGAAGTTGTACTCAAACAGATTTGATAATAAAGTAATAAAAAATAAATTTAAAGCAGGGGAAAAAATGAATTTACTGCTTACTATTCTTGGCGGTCCATAATATCAGAAGTTCATCAGTATACATTATGTGTATCGGATAGTGTATACTATCTCTTTTCTCAGCAGATAATACTTGTAAAGTTTAAGTTTCTGGATAATTGCATAGTAACGCATACTAAGCAGTATAGTGTAAGCTGGGACCTCACAGCAAGTTCAGAATCACTGGAAAACACAGGGACTGAGAAAGGGTGTATGAGCCACATATGTATAGACAGGTATTTTTAAGTATCTCTCCTTTTTTCTTTTTTTTTCTTTTCCCCCAGTTTATTTATGTATTTATTTATGTAATTTTTTTATTGGGGTATAGTTGCTCTACAATGTTGTGTTAGTTTCTACTGTACGGTGAAGTGAATCCGCTGTGTGTATACATATATCCCCTCTTTTTTTTGGACTTCCTTCCCATTTAGGTCACCACAGAGCATTGAATAGAGTTCCCTGTGCTATACAGCAGGTTCTCATTAATTATCTGTTTTATACATATCAGTGTATATATGTCAATCCCAGTCTCCCAGTTCATCCCACCCCAACCCGTAAGTATCTCTTAAAATAATCATTAAATCCTTTAGAAATAACAGTTATCATTTGTAAAATTTTTAAAACCATCATTAAAAATAACAGCTTACTTGGGGAACTCCCTGGTGGTCCAGTGGTTAGGACTCGGCCCTTCCACTTCAGGGGACACGGGTTCAATCCCTGGTAGGGGAACTAAGATCCCACAGGCAGGGAAGCGTGGCCAAAAAAAGGGAAAAAAATAGTTCCGTTCTGTTAAAGGTTATATTCCAGGCATTAGGTAAGTGCTTTTCATAACTGTCTACTCTTTCACATGAATTATTGATTTTTCACAATAATCACAAAAAGCATTATTATTACCTTGTTAAAGATGGGGAAACTGAGGCAGAGAGCAGTTAAATCGCACAGCAGGCACATGATGGAACTAAGATTGGAGCCCAGCGTTCCGGCCCTGGAGCCCTCTGTCCCATTCTGCCTCCAGGCACAATTGCTGATGTTATTAATATTTTCCCAAATATAATTTAGAAAGAATAGCTGTCAATTCATAAGATTATACCATAAAATATTTTACTTCATTTGAAAATGTTATTACTTTTATTACCGAATAAACGTCCACCTAAGTTATTCATAACATTTCTCATGGTGTCTGTGTTCAAATAACGTGCAGCTCTACGTTGCTCTGTCACGTTGCTTGAAGTGTTCTGCCTGTTCCAGCCCCAGGTTCGTTTTTTATTTCCCTTTCTGCTCCTATTCTCCTATACTTAAGTGTTTTCTAGCACTTTCTATGGTTAGGGCACCGTGGTACACCCACCTTTCATAGCTCCTCCTGGAATTCAATATTAAGTTATTCATCAAATGGTTATTAGTGTCTGATAAATGCCAGGCTCTGTGCTGGAGACTGTGAACAAAACACTGTTCGGGTCCCCGCGGAGCCTGCAGCTTGGTTGATTTCCAGGGGTGACTCTGAGTGCATCTCACTTGTGAAAGGCTTCACCCCGCACTGGAACTTGGTGGCGTTTGACTTTCTTCTCTTGTCCAGCCCTGCCTCCCCGCCCCCGCCCCAGGTCTGTACCTTGGAGCTGCAGGGACCCAGAGTCAGTCCTGCAGAGCTGGCCACCTTGTCATTTTATGTAAACCTCAGCAATACCAAGACTCCTCATGCCCTGCTTCTACAAGTGTGGACTGCTAACCCCCGAGGTTCCTCCCAGCGCTGGTGTTCTTACCGCGCAGCACAGCAGCATCAGGCTTTTGTCTTGGGAAGTACGCTTGTACTTTATTTCCACAAAATCCCTATCACCCCATTAGTGTTTAATTTTTCCTTAATTGACATTTGTGCCCATGAACACCACGAGATGGCGGGTTTTGTCTTGTCTTTTCTATCTGATGGATGAGATGGGTAGACAACAAATGAAAAAGCGTTTGAGGGCCACTGCCCGAAGGGAGAAATCTCTGAGGTCATTTCCTGGAAGGCGATCAGAGCCCTCAATTATGGAGCCTTATAGACTTGCTTTATCATCATCAGTACTGTTTATTCATTTTCTGCTGTGCACAAAAATAAAAAAGTATTTCATTAAGTCCTGTGGGGAGTTGGTAGGAAGAATAACTGGGCAGCGCCTACGCCCCTGGTTTCACTCTGACTGTGGCTGTAAACTTTCATTTGATGCCTGTGATCTTCCATCCTACGGGCTGGAGCCATTAATCTGCGAGTTTATATATGGGGCCAGCTTTCCATCTGGGTCAAGGATCTGTCTACCTGGTTTTCTAAAAATTAGGTTTCATCCCCACGATCTTCAGAAGGAAGCAATACATCGAGGGATCATTCAGCTTGGTTATGAAGGAGACCATTGCAAATTGTAGGACCCAGAGAACGCTTCAAACCCTTCCCACAAACCTCTCTTGGGACTCCCCACTTAGAGCGATCAAGTAAGATCTGCTGTGAAATAAACAAGAGGACCTGTGGGCAGCAGCTGGGCATTAGAAACTGACCTCCTGAATAGAAGAGGGGACAGGTGGTTGGGAAATGAGCAGATGAAATTAGTCCATCCACCCCATTCCCTGAACACACATGCTTTTCTTCCTGTCTCACCTGCATTTCCCTTTCCATCGATTTCTCTTCCCCTCTCCCTCCCATGTCACTGGCTTTTTCTCCCTTCCTGCCCCTCTTTCGTCCTTTCTTGTCTCCTCATTTCTTCTTGGCCTCTGCTCTTGAGCCATTTTCTGTTCTTCTCCTGCTGCTCTAACAGTGACCACTTTTCCCCTTATACCAAATTTCATTACTCACTCCGCCACCCCCACCATTGTTGTGGCATTATATACTGTGTCTTGTGGTTAAATTACCACCTAATGAAATTAAGCCAGGGCTTTTAAGACTACCAAAGACATTCCATTCCACATGGCTCTTGCTTAAGTGGAAATGCTCCAGTGCAATGCTGTTTGCTGTGGCAGGCAAACCAAAGGACCACTTTCGAAGTCTGATCCAAGCGCTAGGGGGTCATGTGCCACCAATTTGCCCCAGACCGAGCTGGCACATTTGAGAGGGGAGATCCCTGAATGTCTTGTACTGACTTTTAAATCAGCTAACTCTTTATGACCTTGGGCAACTATCGGGCAATCTGAATATTCCTGCCTCAGTTCCCTTCTTTGCAAAAGACAGTATTGGCCTTGCCCTCCTCCCCCTCTGGACCTTTTCGAAATGCTTATGGGTTATGATTGTTCATAAGGAATTGAGAGTTCTGGGATCTCACAGGTAACTGCTTCATGTGCATAAGACACTAGGTAAATTCCAGGTGTGATTTTTTTTTCTAATGCATTTTCATTTTTGTACCATACTTTTCTTGCCAATCAGGTTGATCTTTAAAAAGTTAGTTTTTTTTACTCTTGTTGGTATTTATTTTAAGATACTTCCCGAAGAACACAGATGTCTCCTTTACGCCGTGAAAACTGTAAGGAATAGCTAGCTGTGAAAACTGTAAGGAATAGCTAGCTCGTTGCAATACAGTCCCGAGGAGGGTGACTGCCTCGCTGCTGCCTTTACTGCTCATTTACTTTCTTCCTCATCTGTGCTTTCAGTGCTGTCTCCTCATCCACCTGCTCTTAAGCAGGAGGTTTCATCAATCTGTCCCCTCTAGAACTTCCCAAGAAACAAGTCTCACACCAGGACCAGCAGCTCAGCTGCAGGCACTGTTGCGTCCCCCAGCGTCACGGGCTGCTGCCAGACACGGCTTCAGCCACGTCATCAGGAGCAGAGCCAGAGTGGCGCATAGAGTCACCTCCACTCTTACTTCATACCAGTTCCCATCAGCAGCTCAGATGGGACTCATGTAACTAAGAACCAGGACGACCCAAACAACCAGAATCAGTCTCCATCCTCTGGGGACAAAGATTCCACCAGGCACGAGATGTTACCTAGGAGAAGCATTTTTGGCAAGCCACTCGCCCTCTGGCATGCCTGTCAACACGACACACCACCCATGGGTTCTCGTGTGGAAACATCGAGACTGTTGCTCTCAATCGCCCTGATTTTTTTTTTTATTACTCAGTATGTCTTTTTGAAAAGATGACACTGATTCTGCTTACAAGAAACTCTTACTTTATTAAAAAGCATTTGTTTTCTATCTCAAAAATAAAGGTTTTCTACTCTGTAAGGGAATCTCAAATAAGCTGTTTTCAGACCACTCTAGTCTTTTAGAACAGTGCACAATATAAATATATAAAACAGTATTGCAGTCAAATAGCACTAAGGGAAGAATCTCTCTGAAGCAGGCATTCTGCTCATTAAGCACTGTATTTTATTGCCTGTTTCCTCTTGTCAGTGAAGGCAAACAAAAAGCAGTAGTGATTAAAATGTAATCTTCCTAATCAGCTAGCGAAAATGCTGTGATTGTTAAGAAATCTCTCTGTGTTGGCTTCTTCCTTTTTTTTTTTTCACTCATAGTTTTGGAATGCCTTTCATTTCATGACCAGTTCTTCTTTCAAAAGAATTTTGAGTTCTAAAATTCTGACCTCCTAAAACACTAATTTTCTTAAACATTTAAATCTCTATGGTTTTATATTTTTAAAAATCATAGAAATGTTTTTAAAAATTGGGATAAAAAAAGCATTATAGACCATCTGGTTCAACTGTATCTGTTATACATAGGAAAACTGAAATGAGAAATGAAGGAATTTTCCCGCATAACTCATCAGTGACATGGCTCAGATGAAACCTTGGGTCTTTCCTCTGTCACGTCCTCAGGAAAGTGTCTCTGAGTTGAGAAACTTCAATCAGTGTCAACACTGTTAGAAACACTGAAACCAGTTCCCTCTTTAAAAGGTAATTGGGTCAAAAATTAGGAGTACGATCCTTGTATGTCTTATTTAAAAATAATGTACTCTGGATTCATAAAACCAAAAGAGATTCTTTCCTTATTGTACCAAAGTATTGTTTGCCCTCCAAATGATTCGCTTAAGATTGTCAGTAAGTAGCTCTCGGGACATTTAAAGCATAATTTGATCTTCTTGTTTTATTTATGTGGAGCTCTCTTGTCATCAGGACTTCCCTGTGCATATGGCCTATTCCCAGATCAGACTCACTCCCTGGATTGTTCGGTTCCACAGTGCCCTAGTCCAGCACCAAACAGACTAGCCAGCCAACATTTTCTCAATAAATGAGCAAGTAGGCAAATGAACTTTTTGAACACACCTATCATATAAGTGAGAGTAAGTCAGCATACTTGCAAACTTGTGTATCTTAATTTTTTATTTTTTAATGCATAAAAGTCAAGCAGGGCTTCCCTGGTGGTCCAGTGGTTAACACTCCCGCACTTCCAGTGTGGGGGGACACAGCTTCCATCCCTGGTCGAGGAAGTTCCGCATGCCATGCGATGCAGCCAAAAGGAAAAAAAAAAAAAGAGTTTCTCATAAAGGTCAAGCAAATAGACATCCAAGAATCTTAAGAGAAGATTCCTATGGACTCAGTTAAGGTTCGAAGGAACCCATTTAGCTTTTGACACTCTGCTGGACAAGGAATTTTTATGACCACATCGAAGAAAACAGTAAGTCAAGTTTATTGTTTGTTTAGAGGCAGATGTGTCCTGTAGTTAACACCTAGGACTAGCAGTTAGAGGAGTAAATGAAATGCCAATTCTCTGTGCTAGGAAACAAAGAGTCAGGGGCTGGGGGAAAGGTATCCACTTCCTGGGCCAGCTGGCAGCTGCCTTGTGCATGACCACTGACCATCCATCCTTCAGACTCTCCAGCCAATAAATGGTCTTCATCCCAAAACAGACAGAGCAGAAGAATGTGGATGGAGCAAAGCAAATCTCTGCCTTCTCTTGTAAAAGCCAGGGCATGGATCGCCTAGTAGTGGAGAGTGGTAACCTTATCCTGGTACACAATGGCCAGCGTGTAAAATACCAGAGTAAATTCATTACTAGATAATTATAGGCTAAGCCACTTGACCTCAGAGTCAACTTCCTTCTCTGTGAAATGGTGATAATACTTAACATTGTGCAGAGGTTTCTGGTTTCAGACTAGAAGGCCCTCTCTGAGCTTTAGATACTGTTTCACTGCCAACCTTTGTTGCCATGTGCATCTTCCTTTCAAGAAAACAGGTGCAGAACCCACTTCTGGAAATGCAGGAGGTGTGTGTGTGTGTGTTTGTGGGGCTTTTATCATCTTACTCTTGCTGGGTTTTAGATGTGGGAATGGAAGGGACCTGGGGGAGAGGATAGATGACCAGATAGTTCCCAAGACTGTGGAAACCACAGGCTCCTGCCCCTTTCTTTCAGGATCAAGCTTAAATAGACTTCTGTCAGCTAAATATGAGCTTACCATGACCTGAGGCCCATTTAATTTTCTATTCCACACATTTCCTCGCTGGCAAGAAAATAAAGGGAAAGGAAGCATTACCCCTAAGTTCTGTTCCATTTCTGTATTTCTTCATTCAGTCCTTCATTTAAAAATGTCTGAAAAATCCTGATTATGAAAGTAAATGAGGGCTGTGTGCCAAGAGTCTATACTAATTGATTCAAATGGGCAATAGAGTCCTGTTTTTTTAATATTTTTTTAAATTTCAAAAGTAGGAAATGTTTAACACTATAAAGCACAAGAGGAAAAAAACAAAAACTAAATTTGCATATAACATCATCACCCAGTCCTACCCCCTACTAATATTTTGGTGCATTTAATTTCAAATATTTTCATGGTACATACACATATTTTTGCAAAGAAATGGCCTTTCCCCGTAGAACCGTGACAGAGCCTGCTTTCACTTTAATGCTGTTTTAATTTTTAAAAAAACCAATAATATCCATAGTCGAGCTATAACATCTATTTTAAAATACTCAATGATGTTTTAAGTACATTTAAAAATATCCAAGAAATCTAATTTAGAAATTAATCCAGCTATAATAAACACAGCAAAATTCTATTAAAATGTTCTCTTTTACAAATCACTTTGCTTTTGGGGAAAAAGGCAGAGAAATCTTGGCAAATACTTGTTCTTTTCATGGCCCCAGCTTGATAATCTAATACAGGAACTTCTTGGATACCTATTTCACTCTTGGGAGGGGGGGAGGGGGAAGGCACGTTGAGAGCACTCACTCCATATCTGGCAAAGACTGTGCATTAAAACAGATAAACAATAGTAACCCCTTCTCCTGGCCCAAAGCAAGAAGAGTAACATTTTGCTATTTCAGATTAGGAAGTAATTGCAGATTAATTTAACACAGTTGCGAGTCATTTTGAAACAACTTTGAAGTCTCCTATTTTTGATTTCCAGGTTTTTTTAATGTGTGAAATTAGGCTCTGATCTGAAAAAAAAGAATCAGTACAGCTCAAGTGCCAGTTCATTTTATGAACCTACTGTGAAGATCTCATCCTCTACTTCCTTTCATAGGCTTTATCCAAAGCACATAACTCACATCTTGTTATGCTCTGTCCTATTTTGTTTTTATTTATCTATACCCCACTATGTAGGACTTTCTCAGTGTAAAATGCTGTCTTTCTCACCCGTGGGTCTTACCTCCTCAAGTGCTTTGGAAGTTCTCTATACTTCTCACTGTATATCCATAGACATCTTCTCTGTACATTGAGAGCACTGGTTTATTAAATTTAACTTTTCACTGCAGAAGGAAAGAAACGTCCTGTGTCTTTCTCTATGTCATACACTGTATTGTATGCCTTCACAAACATCTCACCGGCTGCCAGCTTTCTCTCTCTGTAGGGTGGAAGATTCATCCTGTCTTACAGATGAGGAAACTGGAGTCCCATAGGTTTGGTAACTTTTCCAAAATGACACAAAGGCTGAGCCTCAACTCAAACCAGGTCTTCAGATTCCAAAAACCAGGGCTCTTTCTCCTGCACACTTGAGGTGTTCTGCGTAGGTGATTTTCTGCCCCGCTGTATAAAGTTTTGAAAGTTGTCTTACCTTAAGAAAAGAGTTTTTCTTTATCATATTTGGGCAGAAAATTTTCTTCAGTGTATTATATACTTTCCAGTCTAAATTAGCCTGGGGTTTGATCTAGGGATGACGTAATTTCGGATGATTCTTGTACGGTCTAGAAAAACAGTGACCACACTTGCTACGAATCTCTGAATTGAGTAAGCAAGTTCTCTGAGTTTGAAGGGAATTCCTGTGAATAAAGCGAATGGAAGATTTGATACCAAGCTTGGCTGCTTAGAAGACTTTTCAGCCTACTTCTCTGCTGACTTCAGAGATTGACAGAAACAGCCTTCAATTTTGAAGTACTGCTGAGGCTTTTTTTTTTTTTTCTAAACTTTGTGACATTATAAGAAAAGATTTTTTCTCTCTCCAGGTTCATTCTGCTATTTAGTTAAAGTCAAAAGAGACCATAAAGTTTGAGACATAGTAGGAGCCCAATCAATACGATTTGAATGAAAGAACAGTGAGGGCCCTTCCTAAATATGTTGACATCGTGGTTAAGAGTCTTGCTACACGATTAAGTAACTATGGGCAGTGAAGTGATGTTTCTCTATAAGAACCTTTACTGTGAGTCCAACAGGATTGTGTCCGTTCTAAACTAACCCTCCCAAGGCAACCACAGATTTCTGTCCTAGGAAGCAGGATCCTTGTCTAAGACACTTTGATTATAGGCTGCATGGCCTAAATGGTTGGCCAACTATCAGAAAACAGAATCAATGGGAACACTTCATTCTCCATGCATTCCATATAATTTAGAAGCTACTTGAGTATGTGTGTGAGAGTGTGTGTGATGTAAATACATATATTTTATTTTTTTAAAGAGAACTTTATTTTTTGGCTGTGTTGGGTCTTCGTTGCTGTGCACAGGCTTTTTCTAGTTGCAGTGCGCAGGCTTCTCATTGCAGTGGCTTCTCTTGTTGCAGAGCATGGGCTCTAGGTGTGTAGGCTTCAGTAATTGTGGCACACAGCTCAGTAGTTGTGGCGCACAGGCTTAGTTGCTCTGCAGCATGTGGAATCTTCCCGGACCAGGGATCAAACCCGTGTCCCCTGCATTGGCAGGCAGATTCTTAACCACTGCGCCACCAGGGAAGTCCCTAAATACATGTATTTTAAACCAAGGCTGAAATTTGTGGAAAAGTTATGATTTGTGTTAAATTCCTTCACTGCTCTATTGAATGTTAAAAATTACAATATCAAATAATATAGATAAATATTTTACTATTGACATGCTTTTCTGGAAGTATCCCTAAGAAACTTCTTTCTTTTCCCAGTGAAAGAGGTAATATAGTCCAACTTGATAGTGAAGCGTGACATGAGATGGGGGCATACATTCTTAACAAATAAAGTCATTAAAACTTTCAGTTTAAACTTCAGCTCATTTGTTCCAGGCAGTGCCCCTGGGGCTCCTGTTTGAACAGCACACAGCAAGGTTAGATTTAGGAGGAAAATTTTTCATTAGCTTCTTTTGAAAGATGCCTGAAGTCAAATCCCTTGAAGGACTATCCTCCCCCCAAATCATTGCCGCTCCATTGGGTAGGTGAGATGGATGATGGAGCTAAAGGAAGCCGCAGACTGAAAGCAGCTGGGAAGTGGAAATTTTAAAGATAAACTGATCAACATGCCTGGAAAACCTATACAGGATAGAAATGAGGGAAAGAAGAATTAGAAATAGAATTTAAGGCACTGTTTCATGTCAGGGTATTAGAGTCTGGTTTGGTGAATCTTACGGGAGGAAATAATAAACGTCTTTTTTTGGCTTTTAAAAAAAGACAGTATTTCACAGAAATTTAAATGACTATCTGAAAAGAAAAGTGTTTTTGATTGGAAGAGTTTCTTCCAAGATTATTTTTCATTTATTTTCTTTTTAAATATAACTTGAGTCACGTGAATAAATCTTAGATGTATATATGTATACAACTGTTTTAACTTCCCAGATCAAGATTCAGGACTTTTCTAGCTCTCCAGAAGGTTCGTTCTTATCTCCTCCTAGCCAGCCCCCCTCCCAAAAAAAAAAAAAAAAAAAAAATACCGCCCCAGAAGAGAAACCAGGGAGAAACTATATTGCTTTAAAATGACCAGGCCTCAAAAGTCACACAACATCACTTATGCCTTAATCTATTGCTTGCAGCAGTCATCAACCTGCCTGAGTTCAAAGAGAAGGTGAATAGACTCCCCCCTTGATAGAGAATGGTAAATGGTAAGGTTCTAGAACGGCATGAGTCTAGAGATAGTATTGTGGTTCTTTCTGGAAAATACAGCGCAGCAGTAATTGAAGTGCAGGAGCCAGTGGGAAAATGGATCAGAATGAAGCTGGTGAGGTAGGTAGGGATCAGATTATTCAGAATGTTGTGTATTATGTTAAGAATGTTGGTCTTTTTGCTAAAACACATGGAAAGTCATTGAGAAGTTTATGCATGGGAATATCAAACTATGCACAGAAAATGGACTGGAAAGTAGCAAATTGGATATGAAGAGCCCAGTTAAGAAACTAGGGTGATAAGGCAAGATGGGGATGAGTTTGGGCCAGGGATGTGGCAAGAGACAGAGAGAATTGAACGGATTTAAGAAACATATGAGGTAAAATCAAGTGGATCTGGATATGAGGAGTGTGAGAGAGGGTGGTATGAAAAATGACTCCCAGTGTCTGGGCTGTGCAACTGTGAGTATGGTGATGTCTGTCACCAAGGTCGGGAGAACCGGAAGGTCATCAGGGTTTGAGGGGAAAATCCTGAACTCAGTTTTCAGCTTAACAGAGTTATGACTGGGCATGTTCAAGTGTGCAGCAAGAATCGGGGGCTGGACGTGCGAGGAGAGGCCAGGGCTTGGGGTCCGGATTTGAGTCATCCAAGTATGGGCAGTAGTTGCAGCTGCTAGCATAGACAGGGTTTTCTCAAGAGAGTGTAAACATTTGATACAGAACATTGGTTGAATATAGAAACGCAATTCTGCAAAGTGGCTAGGGAAGGTGCTGCAGAGAAATTAGAGGGAAACTGAAGACAGTGGTCTCATAGGAGCCAAGAGAAAGGGCCCATAACTCCTGATTGTGTAGAATGAATCTAAGGGTTTACATCATATGAGGTCTAAATGTATTCATTCTGGGATAAGACAGCTTCTTAGCATGAGATACAGGAACCTGCTTAATGAACTAAAAGTTTCTGTTGTTTATAGCTTTCTAATTTTTCACACTAAAAATAAAATAAAAATTATAAAAGGTGTATGCATTTCATAAAGCATAATATAATACTGTGCTGTATGAAGCACAATATTATTTATTCCACTAAAAAGACAAAAAAGCAAAAATGTGGCCAGTGTTCTGAGCTTTGTCATCACAGATTCCTTTTACTGTCTGTAACCTCGTGGGAAGGGAGTCATTCGGGATGTGCTTTTATGTCTCCGGGCCGGCTCTCTGAGACCCAGAGATGTTGTGTGTGTAGCATCCTCACTGTGTGGTTATTAATCTCTTTTATTTTCATAAAATCAGTAAAGAAGGAAGAAATGCCGTTAGAAGGGGAGAGGGAAATGAATGTGTTGGGGGGGGGGGCATTTGTATTTACTTTAAAATGCCCATGCTTCTCCCTGCGTGATAAGTTCAAGTTTATCATGATTTGGGTTTCCATAGATTAAGAAAAATGCAAGCCAGGTTTGCTCTGCTGTCCAATATGACAGCCACTAGCCACACTTGCCCTACCTACCTTAAAATTTAAATCGATTAAAATAAATTAAAATTACAAAGTCAGTTCGTCAGTCACACTGGCCCCACATCAGGGGCTCAGATAGCCACATGTAGCTGGCGGCCACCCTACTAAATGGGGCGGATGTGGAACGTTGTTTCCATTCTTGCAGAAAGCTCTGTTGGACAGCTCTCTCTTGCTGTGAGCTTCCTTCCTCTTCTTCTTCACCTTTTCCCATCATAAGGATGTTATGGTGGTTTATTTTTGTTTTCATTGTAAGTTACCATTTAATTCTATGGTCCTCAGACCCTCATCTTACAAGCTTCTGTTTCCCGCACTTTCCCTCATACTTGGGGAGAAAACAAGTAGGAGAATTCTCACAGTGTACTGAAATTCTAATTTCTAGAATGTACCATGTGCTCTCCTTCCTGCATCCCACTGTGAGTTGACTTCTCATCCATCAGATCTCAGCTTAGACTGTCTCCAGGGAGCCTTCCGCATCGCTCCTCCCAGCCCCCAGGCCTGGATTACGTGTCCCCACAGTGAAGCTGCCGCAGTAACCTGGCCTTCCCCTGCCTGTGGTGGTTACTTGTTTCCTGGCTTCTCTCTCCCACGGAACAAGTTTGGTGAGGCCCCAGAGCAGCCTGTCCTATTCGCTGGTGTATGGTCATCTCTGGGGACACTGCCTGGACCTGTGGAAGGAAGGAACAGTGGGCTGCACGAGGAAGGGGCCAATAACCAGGTGGCTTAATGTTAGGGTGGGGTTCCTTCCCCCAGCTCACCGCCCTGGGGAGGACTGTTCCCGAGGGGGATTATCAGAAGCCCCTTTCTGCCTGGCCACCCCTCTGAATACACGTCAGTGCTCTGAGCTGCTTCTCCGGCAGCAATGACGGCACATCCAAGACGCTGGCACGCTCTCTGGTTAAAGTTCATGGTTTTCATTTCATCGAAAGGGATGCTGAAAGACATATACACACTGAGATGATGCTGGGCGAGTAATTAAAGATAGGAAAGTATAGTTGAAGAATGGTGATAATTAAAAAATGACAGAAAATTCTGCTGCATCTGTCAGCAGGCAGCTGTTCTTGGCATCACGAGCCAAGTCTCACCAAGCCAAATGACCGCACGGGGAGGCAGCTGTATCAAGGAAGGGTAGGAATCAGAATCAGTAGCAGAATTCCCAACTCAGACGAGCTTTAAAGATGAATTTATTTTCCCAAGTGTCAGGAAATCTACAGATTGGAGGCTCACAGTTGGTTGATTTGGTGTCGCAGCAGTGCCAGGGACGACCCAGCTCAGCCATCCTGGGCACGGGCTTCATCCTTAGGCTGATAGGGAAGTGGCTGCTGCAGGCCCAGGGATCCCATCCGGGAACCTCAACGTCTAGATGAAAAAGAGAAAGTGTCAGTTCCAGTCACCATCAAGGGGAGGAGGTAGCCAGAGTTGTGTCACTGAGGCACCTGGAATTCGATGCAATAGATCTGAGTGTCTCCTACAAGCGCCAAGACTACCCAGCCCCAAATATGCTCCCCCTTCCCCAGCCTAGGGGTTTTAAAAGTTCTTTCAGCCTGCACCAATGCAGAAAATACTGAGTGGATACCCTTTACTCCATTAGCTAATAGCAGTTAATGCCTTAGAAATGATCAACTACGGGGATAAATACAGAACACAGAAAGCTTCCAGGATGGGAAGAGAGAACCCCAGAGAAGAGCTGGGAGGACTCACCAAAGACCAATTGTAACACTTCAAGTGTTACTAAAAGCAAGAAGGACCTAGGGTATAGTACAGGGAATTATACTCAGTAGTCTGTAATAACCTATAAGGGAAAAGAATCTGAAAAAGACATGTGTGTGTATACACACACATATATATGAGTCACTTTGCTGTACACCTGAAACTAACACAGAATTGTAAATCACCTATACTTCAATTAAAAAAAAAATAGTCTTACTAGTCTGCCTGAGCCAGCTATCAGGAAACTCCCTTCTTGCCCTTAATGGTTAATCCCCCCACTACCCCCCCCCCAACGGAGGAAACATGGGTTTAAGTTTAAATTTAGCAATATCCATACATATATGACTTTCGGTGTACATGGTATATATTCTAAGAAATCTGGACTCCTTCAACCGATCAGTTATGCTTTCATTTTTTCCTCCTTCTCAGTAGACCTCGCAGTGTTTGAGCTGTGCTGAGTGAGGTCACAGTCTAACTACAGTATTAACCCTGCAAATCTGTTCATTTTCGTGGAGCACCCTGAGGCAGGATATAGAATGTGTCCAATTGAAAAACTATTACAGACGCTGCAGTGCTGTGATGGACTGAATTGTAACAGAGACGGGGATGTGTGTGGGAGTTGTGTGTGTGTGTCTTTAGCCAAGAAATCATTTTCTAAAAGGGAGTCAGATAGTAGGTAGCTCTTAAAACTAGAGGTTATATGATTGTATTTTTAAAGGAAAAAATGCATTTTCTGACACCCAGATTTTAAAATGCTACTTTTAATATTTCCCAACCTTAACTGTTTTATATTTCCTACCAAATGTGTCCTTGTTTTTTAGCTTTTTCTCCTATCCAGTATCTCTTTCACTTCTCTCTCTGTTGCAAGCATCCCTTGTGTTTTTTCATATCTATTTTGCATTGTTAAAAATACACAGAAACATATAAAGAATAACATAGTGAACATCCACGAACCCACCACCCATTTTAAGAAATAAAACACTGTTTTCTCTGTGACTGTTCCTGGGCTCTGTTTAATTCATCCTGGAGAAAAGCACCACACAGATGGTCAACATTTTGCGTAAAGACCCAGTCACCACCCCATTCACAGTAGATGCGGAGTTTCAGAAAGCACGTGTGTTCCAGTCTTGCCTGGACATGTGGTTAATGCTAACCAGTCTAACGGTTGTGCCCCAGGTAGCTCCTAAAGCTGTTTCGGATCATAAAATCTAGGATGTTTTGCAAATTTTTATTTCATCATGCTGGGCTTTACGCACAAAAACTAGATGACTTCCCGTTTGTAATCGCCATCAAAGGCATTTCTCAAAATCCCTGTATTATGCCTTATCACTGGCTTTGCCACACACTGTTTGCATGTTTGCAAACAATCTCTGGCTAAATTATAAATCTGCGAGTATCCTTGTGGCATTTGCCTCGCAGAATGCAGACATAAGTGCTATTTTAGCATATTCCTCAATTGTAGATTCTAAATATTTGACCCATTCATTGAGTGCCAGAGACCTGACTTGACTTGTCTGTGGTTTGGGCTCTAATTTAAAAGCGATCAACCATGTTTGGGTAGTGTTTGAAACATTTATATTGTATCCATGGAAAGGATGTCTTATTTTATTTTCTCAAGAGTACAGTTTCTTCAGCACGTTCTCACTGCCATCATGTGATGTCCTCCTGCTCCATTTGCTCCCGTGGTACCTTTGCCTGTGGGGCAGGCACATTGTACACGGACATCTGCCTCAGCCCCACCTTGGGAACTTGATCTCTTCCTGGAGCTCGACACACAGAAGAGCGGCTTGCTCATGGCTCCTGAGCTTGTACTTAATCACGGGAGGGGACACTTTTCAAAGTGTCCCCAGCCCCATAGTCCTATAGGGAGAGAAGCAGGAACCAAATGGGTAGAGTGTGGGTTGATTTTTTTTTTTTTTTCTCATCTGTTGACTGATGAACTTCTGGTGCCTATTTACAAGGTTTCTTTGAGTATGTGAGCTGATGGCTAGACCAGTCATACCCTCTTTTTCCTGGTTTGGAAAATAGAAATTGAAGAAAACATTTTGCAGAACCCAAGTGCCAAAGGTCTGTATTTATCCCAAGCTCACAGCAATAAGGAAGTTTTCCAAGAGAAGGATAAAGCATATGTATTTTATTTAGATGTGGACTGTTTTAAGTGTTGTTTATCTTTTCATTTGGGATGAATAGTAGTTCTCCACATGCCATTAACTAGTTGTTAAATGCAAGAATTCATTGGTGAAATAAGTCATCACGGTGTGCGGGATGATGTGAAATGAACATTAGTTCAGCTCCTTGATTCTGAACATGGGAAGTTTGCCTTTTCTTTGTTACAGATTTTGGGGTTTTTTGATATTCATTACAGCAGAAGCAAGAGCTTGCTGATTTTCCAGATTTTATTGCCAAACGAATATCAACACTAGTCACTGGCTTATTCTGTAGGATGTGTTTCCTTTCTCTCCAATGACAAAAGAAAACATGTCTAAACTTGCTTATCTCTCTGTAGGACAGCCGGCCCAATATGTCAAGACCTCTGATCACTAGATCTCCTGCATCTCCACTGAACAACCAAGGCATTCCTACTCCAGCACAACTCACAAAATCCAACGCGCCGGTCCACATCGACGTGGGCGGCCACATGTACACCAGCAGCCTGGCCACCCTCACCAAATACCCCGAATCAAGGTAATCCATAAAGCCAAAAAGTCATACTCTAAAAAGTGCATGTATTTGATGATCTCACTGTTTTTCCTTTGATCGGCTTAGCAGCGTGGCCTCGCAGGGCCAGGGATAGGACGTGAAAGCATCGTGCGGGCCACCCTGCTATGGAGGCTGCTCTGGGGCATGACAATTGGATCCAGAGTTTAGCTGAGGACGTGTGAAAGTGTCACTGAGGATGGAGTTCTGTGATATTTCACTCCTCTGAGATATTCACATTTCTCAGCATAGTAAACAAAGGATGATGATTTCTAGCCCCTGACCTTTCTTCTGTCCTCTTCTTCTAAAACACACTTTCTTATCGTCTTAGAATTTTATGGGGGGGGGGGGCGGGGTCACGTGGCCCACCAACTTGTGAACTGGAGAAAAAAAGAGAGAGAGCGAGAGAGACTCTTATCAGCAGGGCAGTATATTTAGAATAGTTGGCAAAAGTCCAGAAAGATAGTCTTGTTTGAAAAAAAAAAAAGAAGGGCAGTGGAAGTTATGAGCACTCAAGACAGATAAGCAAATATGAAAAGGGTGTGAAGGGGGAGAGAGGTTTACAAATAGGCGTGTACACCACACTGATGAGAGCTTCCCTCCCACGTGCCCACGTGCCCACATGCCCACCTGCCCGTTTCTAAAGGAGTTCCAAAGAAACTATTTACTTTGTGCCCCAGTACACCCCTCCCGGTCCCTCCTAGATCTGGGGGCTGTGGCAGATCCTATTAGGGAATTTATCTGAGGCTGCTGGGCTGGTGGATAGAGGAAGAGGCGTTAGCTCACGTGGGCTGATGTCAGGGTGTTTCTCTGCTTGTTTCTGCTCAAATGGAATGGAAACATAGCACTTGGGCTTCAGAAAAGCATTCATTTCATTTCTGAGAGCCTCCTACAATGTGACAGATATCAGATGATTTAAAGCCTAAGTAGAGAGTACGAATGTAAAAATCACTGTCAATAACTGCATGAAGACCGCTTTTTTGTTTTTTTGTTTATCTCACTTCACTAACTGATATTTTATGAAGGAATGTGAAGGTTGAGAAGAAAGATGAACTATTTTCCCTCTCGATTTCCAGATTTAATTTCTACAGTCGACATGAAATGATTTAAAAAAAATAGATCTCTATAAATGCAGTTATCCAAAACATCTGTATATTGAGAATTCCCTGGCGGTCCAGTGGTTAGGACTCCACGCTCCCACTGCAGGAGACATGGATTCTATCCCTGATCGGGGAACTAAGATACCACAAGCCATGCAGCAGGGCCAAAAAAATAAAAATTAAGAAAAAAACCGAACTGTATATTTTAAAATGAAATGACCATACCAGTCAGTTATTAGTATTACTGAGTCCACCCTCCCTAGATGCATTGTTATTGGATGCTACAAAATTATTACACAATGGTTGTATTTCTCAAGAATATAATTATATAAGTAGGTACTTTTTTTTTTCTTTTAAGTCTATTTCCATTCCTTCTAACCTGCTAATACGAACATCGACAATAGAAAATCACTGTGCCTCTTCAGATGAACACTAAATTCTAGGGCGCAAGCCACAAAACAAACATGAGTCGAAAAGCAAGTTTCAATGATTGCAGAACTCACTGGTCTGGTCTGGTGGCCTTCTGCTTCCGTCTGGTCACTAGACTGTGATGCAGGAGGGAAGTCAGTCATTACGCTGTTTGCATATGACGTAAAGGGTAGGTTTTCTTCTCATGCTCGTTGCAGCTGGGTGGCTCTCTTCCCGCTGACTGAGACCCCCTGGGGTTTTGGCCTTTGTGAAGCTGGCTGGTGTCACTTGGAGTGTTGGCAGTGGCGTAAGATAGGTGGTGAAGGACTCTGTGTCTTCGGTCCCTCTCGCTCAAATAATTAGCCATTTTAATCATTTCGATGCTTAACCGTATCAAAGACCTCTGAGAGTGTCTCATGGGGACAGCCTTCCTCAGGCCAACTTTCCATGGGTATTTCCAAGAGTCCCCTTTTTGTCCCTTGCTGTCTGCCCCCCGAGACGTGCATCTCAGCATGGATTCAGCACGCTCGGTATCTGTGCTGTCTCATATGGGAACCACGAGCCATGTGCAGCTTTGAGAACGCGACGTGTGGCCGGTCCAAACTGAAATGTCCTTTAAGTGTAAAACATACACTGGATTCTAAAGACGTAGTGCCCCCCAAATGTGAAATAACTCAGAAGTTTTATATCGCCTTCATGTTGGAGTGATAATATGATAATATATTGAGTCATATAAATGATAATAAATTGAGTTAAATAAAATATATTAAAATTAATTTCACCTGTTTCTTTGTACTCTTTTAATGTGACTACCAGAAAACACAAAATTACAGACGTGTCTCGCTCTTTATTGCTGTTGGACAGCACTGAACTATATCTACACAGATTTAAAAAGAAAAAAATCTAATCAAACCTCCGCCTCCCCAAACCTGATATCATAAATAGAATCTCTCTTTCACCAACTTAATTAGAAAAGATAAAGTTGTTCGTCTTTCTTTCTCCATCTTTCTCTACACTTCCTTGTCACCGGTGGGCCACAGTGTGCCGGGAGCAACGTCAAAAATAACTTGTGGTTCATTAGTCCCAGGTTTGGATGCCGACGTTCCCATTTAATAGTTGTTTGGCCATGGATAGGTCCAATTTCTAAGCGCCTGTCTTCTGTCTTGTAAAATAGACACAAATACGTCTTCTTCCAAGGTTATTGGGAGGATTAAATGTGATTACGGAAAGCACGCCGTGGCCCTGTGCCCAACACATAGTATTGCCTTTATACTTAATCTTCTGCCAAATCCAGCAATTGTTTCTTTTCAAACTGCCTTCCAAATTCCAAATATATCCCATTCCTTCATTTCCTAGACCACAGAAACAGCCTCACGTCTGGATACTTGCCTGGATTGCTAAAGGCTCAAGGGCCTGCTTGCCTGCACCTTCTGGTCCTTTATCTTTAATGTCCCCACCTGTCTCGGAACTGCTGAGCCATTGCAAGATCATTTTTTTGTTAGGAGATATTTGTAAGCACATGTCCAGACTTTTGGAAACAAGCCCTACAAGTCACTTCTGTTTCTGTTGCTTATACCCAAAGCAGATGACACTGTTTGGAAAACAATGGTGTGGATGTTGAATTGACCACTGTGTGTTGCTTTGCTTCCTCTTGGATTTGGGGATGGGAGGGGGGGCTTGGAAAGTAATTAAATATTCATTTCAAAGCAGCAGTCAGTTTAATGAGACCCATCCACAACTTTTAGTCAAAGATATAGGGAAGAAATAGTTCTTCATGCTTTTTCCATAGATGCCAGATGCTCCTTGCAACTTCTGGGAAAATCTCTTACATATCATCAAACTTTTGGGGATAAATTGTAGGACATTAGGTTGCCCGTGACCATAGAATTACAAATAATTCCAAGTCGAGTTCTCTAGATTCTAGGGTATCTTGAACCCTTCTCACCCTCCCGGAACATTCCCTCCCGTCTCCCCCATAGAGCACCCTGGTTCCTCTCTCACCCACCTTTTCCTTGCTGTAGCCCAGAGGGGAAAAGGGCTTTTTCCTCAACTTTTTTATTTTCTAGGATTTTGGGGGGAGACTTGTAGTGTGAAAGTACTAAGTTTTTTGTAACGAGTGATCTTAAAAGATGTAGTGTCTTTCTATAACTTCAGAGATCCTGCAGAGGGCCTTTACTCCATTTTGAAATGTTGCCGGTGATTTTTTATTCTATTTCTATTTACTATCCTCTGGGCTAAAGACTACCTTTAGAACGTCGTCCCCAGAAAGTGGTACATTGGACCACACAGCTAAACATTAGAAGCGCCTGTGAAGCATTAAAAGGCCATGCAAGGCCATGGCCCAGATCAATGAAACAGGAATCTCTGCAATTTTCCTAAGAGATCCTGATTTTAACCATATGGCTTTGTATGGTCCCTCCAAGTGAATACAGGCCTCTTACTCAATGTATCTTCCATGCTATATCATAATGGCCATTCCACCAAAGATACCTTTGGATCTTCCTTTCTTTAATTAGCAAAGTTACCTGGTTCCACTGTGTGTGTACCACATGACCTATTTTTTTTTAATTTAATTTAATTTTTTGGCTTATAAACCCTGAGTAAGGATTCAATAAGCAAGTTGACTTTTACATTTTACATCAAGGTTAATTACTCACACTGTTATTCACTTCCATTATCGGGTGGCTTTTAGCTAACAGGACTGGACATAAAGGTTTCAAATTAACTGAAGTATTGCATACATCCATGGTGTGGTCTGACTTTACCAACATTTCATGTTAAGATGCAAAACATCTTACTGGGTGTTTACGAGATAGAGGCTGATCCACACCATCTCAGTGTTGAACACTGTTCACTTTTAGGGGAGCCTACAAGTCTCCAGTTCTGGCTGCTAGTTTGAATTGTAATCACCAAGAAAAATACTCAGTTCAGATCTGCAATAATTTTACATTAAATAAGTAAAACCAAAAAAAAAAAAAAAAAGCCAAGAAAAATATATTACCAGCATGAAAATATTTTCAATAGATACACAAAGAAGATAGGACATATTTAACAATATGTTTGCTTGATTTCTGAGTTGTAAATATCTAGACTCATGGGAGGTGGACTTCACTTGTACTTTCGCCCTGGCCCCCACAAATTTTAAGGACAGACCTGATTATATCTGACTCAAAAATCCAAGGCACCCACTAACATCATTGGTAATGAAAAATCTAGGTATCTAATTTGTCATAAGTAAATAATATTGGTACCAAATTACGTGGCCTCTTTAAAATCTCCTGCTGTTGACACTGAAATATCTTGTTAGCCACACATGTGTGATACTAAACAAACATTTTATACTTTAGAAGAAGATGTAAGTCTGAGTTCAAAGTTAGGTCTCTTTCATCCATTACTGTCACCTGGAACAAAAACAATATTAACAGCAATTATATTGACGGTTATTCAGATGTGGACTTTTTAAAACCAAGAAATGGGCAGATACTGCTGAGTAACCGAACCTCTTGGCAGTGAGGAGGAGGTCTTAGCTAAAAGAGCTACTGACCTCGAGGTGAAAGACAGGATCTCATGTTACAGTCCCCTGAGCCATCCGATCTGCCTGTTTGACAGAGCTTTTGTATATTTTAAACCAAGTAGATGAGTTAACTCCCACATAAGGAGATTATGCTGAATTGGTCTCTGCTAAATAGCAGCAGAGTTACTAAGCACACTGGCACACGTAGGTGATTGCAAAATTCAAGAGGCTCAGCTTTCCACCTTGCAGTCGACACCCATGGCCACCCAAGGGGTGTGTGTATCTGGAGCTTTAGAATGGCGATTCCAGGCATGTGTGCCTTGCCAGTAGAGATCCGGTCTTGGCAGGCTTCACCCCTGATGTGCTGGCCACTCCAGGGTCGTTTACGTGGAGCTGCACTGAAGGGAAGCTTGGGCGCGTGCAACGTTAAGGTGTTGGTCCCCACGCTCGGGACAACTGAATTCTAATGTTCGGATTTCCGAGTAACGGCTGTGCGCCAGACACACAGGGTGGGTCCCACGGTGTCGTCACGCAGGTTCACGTCAGATTCACACTTCAGGATCTCAACAAAAATGCCTCCAAATTAATGCATCCTGTCTTTGCAAAAAAAGTTGCCTGCACTTTCTTTCACAATTATTGCATGGTGCTGAATACCGAGCTTCTTATTACGACCTGCTCTTTAGATCAGCACGATTTATAATTCAATGTCTATCTCAAATTAAAAAAAAATCACAGAATAGGTTACTGGGGTTTTTTAGATGAGTGGACATCACCCTGGGGTATGTAGTCTCAGCACAAATGGAAAAAGAGAGCGTATCCCCGCTTCTAGGAAAACGCCTGTGGAAATGCATACGAGGACAGTCTAATGGTGAGTAGTTCTGATTGGTAAGATTGGTTGGTGGTTTAAAAACAAAGAGAAAGAAAGAAAATTGGTTTACGGAGAAATTTAAAAGGAGGGAAAGGACCTGGCCAATGAAAAATGGAAAGTTTCTCCAGGATGATAGGGGAAACTTCCTCTTCTGTGTTTGTTCTTTTCATCTTACGATAATGCTTTTCCAAAACTGCTCCTCAGTTATATAGGCAAAGAGTAAATGAAACCAGCTTCAAAAGACTTTTTTTTTTTTTTTCCAAAGCAATGAAACTGAATTTTCTGTTCAGTGCTGAAAAGCCAGCTTCAGTATCTTGGGCTGCACTGCTTGGCAGATGCAGCAAACTTTCTTTGCCACTTGGGAACAACATCTAGCTCATCCAGTCTTATCTTAGAGCATCATTTAAAGAAAAATGCAGCCATGTTACAGGCACTGGCCTGTCGTTTTTCCCTGTCATGTTCTTTTATTCATTCAACAGATTTATTCTGTGTTCCTTGTCAACCAGGGCAGACACTGGCCAACAGAAGTCCCGGCTCTCTTGTTGTTCACATGGGGGCAGGGGAGGACAGACAATAAACAAATAAACAATCGATTAAGAATATTTGAGTTGGTAGTAAGTGAAGTAGGAAGAAAAATCAAACAGGATAAATCGCCTTGGGGTATAGTTTGCTTCCTTTGTTAAGTCTAAAGATAATTTTATTCTGTGGTTTGTTTCTTCAGGATACGTCTTTATTTGTTCATCTACATTTTCAAGACAAAATCTAGTTTACATTTTAGGGTCAATGTAGAAGCAGATTGTTGTTGCTTCAGTATCACAAATCACCCCTGATCTATGATCAATGGTCTCTTCTGGGTTCCGTGATTCACCTCCTGTCATCTGATGTGTGGCACATACATCTGTTTACCCTCCATCTTAGCAGGAGGGAAGTACCCGGTGAATCTGCTGTCTGGGTCATAGGTGTGGAACAGCTCCAGGCCAGACCAGCATTTTCAGATCACCTCACTAGTTATATCAACCATGATAGTGTTTCTGGTGCATTTTCTGTAATTTTGCAGTTGGTGGTGACTGGAGTTAGATGTGGTGTTGACCACGGTGGAGAGTTACATAACAGATGTTAAAATAAACATGGGCAGAAGGCCCTCGGAGGCAAACAGTAACAAGGCTGGTGGATCCCTTAGTGGGATCCTTAGACCAGGAGGAAGGTGAGAGCCGCCTTGCGACCGCAGGTGGTGCCGGTACCTTTGCTAGCAGAGCCGTGACAGTGGGTGGGGAGCAACACTGGGTATTTAGGATGAAACTACTCAGGACAGGACTGTAGGTCACGATCTCAATTTTTATTAACTTCTCTCTTGTCTAGAACTCAGCCTCAGCGTAGATAGAAACCCTGTCCTTGGAAAACTCTTTCTAATTTAGATCTCATCCTTATATTCTTGGTAGCTCGTATGAGGCCTGCCACAGTGGACATTCAAAAGTTTGTGAAATATATGAATTAATTATTGGGTAAAATACTCTACCCAGAGGCAAGCTCCTCAAAACAGTGAAGGTCAAATAATTGAGGAAAGCTTTTCAAAATAGAAAGCTATTCAAAAAAACACTGAAAGCTGGACTGGGTTCGTTACCTACATCATTCAGTGTGCTTCCATAACCATATAGGAGGGGCTGGTACTGACCCCACTGAACATATAACACACAGCTCTGCGAGGCTCAGCGCCCTGTCCGGTCTTAATCGGCAAACGGGGCAGAAGAGCAAGGATTCCGGCTCCCACTCTGACTCCAGGACCTTGGGTTTCTTTATTCTTTTCTAGCCATGCGTCTCAACCCTGGGGGTATGTTACAATCAACTGGGACTCAAAAGAAAAACAAACAAACAACCCTGGTCCTGCCCACAGAGATTCTGATTTCATTGGTCTGGAGCAGGGCCTGGGCACGGGATTTGCCAACGCTTTCTGTGTTCAGCCGTGCAGTCCACCTTCCCACCTTCCGGAACTGTGTTCTAAAGGCGGGCTTTAATCAAGGGGGCAGGTCACCTACAATATCTCAAGCTACTTTATCCTCAAGGTGGCCTTCACCTAATTCTGGGTCAGTGCTGGGGCGTGTGTGACCCCTGCCGCACCCGCGGTGCTGGAGCTCCCAGGCCGGTCTTCTGATGCCCAGAGTCGTACAAATACACTGCTATCAATTTCTATGCGTGCCATGACTTTAAAAAGTCTGAAAAGCACCATCTTAGACTGGGCAGTGGGATAAATGGGTCTTGTTCTTATTTGCCTGTGGGTTTCAGGAAGCTCTTTCTTTCATGCCCTACTTGTGAAGAGAAAATCATTAGGAAAACATTCAGTGACCAGCTTTGGCCCCAGCACGCTGTACCCAGGGGGAGGAATGGTCTACTGGATGCCAGGATAGGTAGGGCTGCTCATCGGTTAGGGGTGTCTAGGTCCACTGATGCGTTAGTCACCACCTGTCTGCTGGGCTCCTCCCTTCCTGTTGTTCCTGGAGCAGTGGACCCAAGAGCGCCTGGCCATGCGGCAAACGATTTCAGGTTCACATCACTGCACAAAACATACGTGCCCGCGCCAATCAGAAAAACTGTTTTAAAACAAATTATAGGTCTACCAGTAGACTTCAGTGCCTTGAACTGTGCCTGGCAGTGCTTGATAAATGGCGAATGTTGAATGAATTTTGCTCTGACCTAGAGCAGCTCAGCCACGATGGGGCTACTGCAACGTGAAGGTCACCCATTTTGAATCATCAGGTGCTGCCGTGATGTCAGATGTTAACGGCAGGCTTTGTCCCATCCGGGCAGCAAAGGTTAACATCCTTTTTTCTTCAAGGCAGAGCCCAGAGAGGGATTTCCTAGACTACTTACCCTGAAGGGAAAAGGTAAGGAGAAGGGTATAAATCGATCCGGTCACAACTCAGAGACCAATAAACCAGATGAGCAGAAGGGTGACACCTGTCTTCAGGATGTTTTCCTCCCTGAGCCCCTCAGACCAGGGTCATCTCCAGGTGCTTGAACAAAGGCAGATTCCTCGGCTCCGCCCGCCATCTGCATCCCAGGATGTGAGGGAAATGAGCCGTTTTCGTGGGCATCCAGGTGATCCACCTGTGTCTCGGAGTGTAGGCCTCAGATCTGCAGACAAGGGCAGTGAACACGAACGCACGCCTGCAGCATGGTGGGCACAGCGGCGGCACGGCCGCAGACGTGTGGTCAGAGCGAGGCTTTTCGTATCGCTTCTGGCTTGATTCTCAGACCTGGGCCGGGAATCCTGACGGTGCTCATTTTGATGTGTCATGGTGAATGGTGTCATTGAGCAATGCCAGAGTCGTTTCTGCTCTGTGTCTGTTATCGTACTTTCATGTTTCCTGCTTCATCATACAAGAAAGTACTTTTATAATACACTATATGTTCTATTTACTTGTTTTAAAAAGTTAATTCGCAGGTATTTCATAGAAGATTCCGGTAGTTTCATACAGGGTTAGTATGTGAAAAATATGCTCCACTTTACTGTGTCCTTGAAAACAATTCCATGTAAAGGGCTTAAAACTGACAATGTTATTTTACACGACCCAGCTCACAGGCCTCCTACGACTTTGGTTCCTTAAATCCTGTCGTTTCTGTTGGTCACGTAGCTCTGATTCTGGTTGAGTGCTTTCTTTATGGCAAATGAGAACCAACATTAATTTTAGGTGAATTTCCAAAAGGCAGACTGCATTTTGGCTATGTAGGGAGATTTGTGGGCAGACTATTACACCCCACGGAGTTATTCTTGTGTCTACATATAGTACTTGATTCCATCTTCCCAGACCGCTGTGGTCTGCTTTGCAAAGAGATGAAATCTCTCTGTATCTCTCTGTATCAGGACACAGCGAGGTATCTATGCTGTGTGTATTCTTGGCTAGAATAAAACAATGTATAAGTGATTCTAAAGCTGGGAGAGTCTTTTTTATTAAGCCAATGCAGAAAATAAACTTTCCCCCCTTTAACTTCCGAAGAGAAGCATTTATTCAAAACAAAACACATTATGTTATAATTTGCATGTAATCTCTGAGGACTTAAAAAACTCTGAATGTCACACTGAAGGATCCGTTATGGGTCCACTGAACACCCAGATGCCCTCTGCTGAAACCTGAGCTGTGGTCTTAGAAGAGTCTGTTTCACTGCATCTGTCATGTCTGGCAGTTCATTCTTTTATCAGCATATAAATAAGTCATTAAAATGCCATTTCTTTTCATTAGAAGTGCAGGATTTATTGTCTCAAATCGATGAATTATCAGTATTCTGCTTCGGAATGATTACTCTCGCGGTGCCTGGAGATAGATAGAAAATAGCAACAAGTTGTCTCCAAAGCAGCAAGCTGAAGTGGGTGCGCAATGCTTTATGTGTGGCTTCTGAACGTGCCCAGGGTGGTTCTGGTGGGAGGATGAGGGATGTGAGAGGTGGTGAGGGATGAGAAGTCAGTTGTGCTCTTACAAGGCATTTGCATTTCATATGGTCATATTCCAAAGGCAGACACCCAGAAGTTCCAATAGGGTGGCAATTCCATTTGGAAAAAAAAAAAAAAGGTGAAGAAAAAGAAAAAAACTTCTTTAGTCCCACAATTATAACACTTTTCTGCTGGACTGTCTGAATCTAATCAAGATGCAGTGTCAGTAGAAATGACACAGTCACTTGGATAATGGCTTCCTGCTGCCACATAAACGCAGTGTGTTGGTTTGCTTAGTAATGAGCTTGCTGTTTATCTTTTTTGGTGGTAATGATTATTTTTACTCCTGTGCAACTTTTCTCATTATGTTCCCCATATTCTGAAGATAAATTACAACTGTGCATAACAGCTAACCACCACTTTCAAACAGTGGCAGACCTCACCAGACTCAGGGCTTCGTAACTGAGAGGTGAATCTCAACTCGCCCAAACCTGTTTCCGTGATTTAAGCTGAACGTGCTCCAGAATTCCCACCCAGCCTCATTAGGGCTTGGCTAGGTCCCTGCCACCCCTCCAAAAGTTGATTTAAAAAAAATAAAATAAAAAATAAAAAAACAGCTTCAAAGGCCTTGAGGGCTTCAGAGTTTACCTAAAAGTGAAAACTCTTCTAGTTTCAAAGTGGTGCAAAAAGTCTATGTCAAAGAAAAAAGGATCTTTTAAGTGTATCCTGCTGATTCATAATCTTAGCAGCCCTCAGGAAGGTACTTCATCACAGCATCACCATTTTGATGATATGTTGCAGAAGGAACAAGGTGGCATGAAGAGTGGAATTTAGAGAAAACTGTTGGACACGTTAAAATGGGCTGGAATAAAGGTTATAACAGTGAAGCAGACCTGGGGAGCCGTGATCAGTGTGAATGAAGCTCTGGTCTCCACCCTGGCAGACGCCTGTGACGATTGCAAAAACCTGATGGTGACGATGCAGTTTGTATTTCCAAGTGCACGTCCTGCCAGGTTCTTGAAGAACCCATTTGTAATGCTTTACATAGGTTTTAAAACTTCGACAAAGCAGTTATTTGTAAATGAAGCCTTGGCTTTAGTGCATTTTCACTCAAGGTTTGCAAAGGAAAAGTTATGGGAACCACAGATACAGGAAGAAATGGTATCAAATGACCCCTGTAGTCCATCCTGTTCTGTATATGGTCACAGAAAGGAAGAGGAAACATGAGAAATTCTTGTCATTATCTGGGATACTTTTGTTTCTTTAGATGTTTGCAGGTCAGGGCTTGGTTCTGCTTTGGTTGGAAGGGACGGGGAGAAACACTGATAGATACACCTACCACCCAGGGAGTCTACGGACCAGCTTGGTGCCTTTGGGTAAATTCTTAAACTGTGATAAACCAAGCCTGAGCCCCAGAAGGGCGTGGCCGGTTGCACAAGACACACACCTATGACAGCACATTGTTGACTGGTGCAGCCAAAGGCAGGTGCTGTCAGCAGCCACCTTCCTGATGTCTCAACCCCACACACCCGAGAATGTTGTCTTTGAATCATGAGCTGATATAAACTTCATATTTTTTCATGTGTCATTTTTGATTTGGTGACTATGTAAATAATCTTGCGACATAAATTCAAAATCTTGAGCTTCTCACACTACAAAGCCAACCAGGCACATCATCCATTTGTGGTTTGAAGAGGCAGACAGTGTTTTAAACAAAAGGGTGGTGTGGACGTTTTATATATTCTTTAAAGCTCTGTAAATATGACTCTTGTCCAATTAGCAGCTATCTTTCCTTCTTCTAAGGAGGTATGTAACTCACAGCCCTGGGGCTAAATCTCCTCCCTTTGTCATCTCAAAGCTTAGTTTCTGAAAGTGTTTTTAAGCCTCCTAGTCACTCTGAAGTCATACAGTGACTGAGTAATTCACTTTCATTCATCCAATCAGTATTACAATATTCCTGAGTATTTGAATGATACTCTAAGACCCTTGAACGGTGTCGTCGGTAATGACTCTGTGTGTGTGTGTGTGTGTGTGTGTGTGTGTGTGTGTGTGTGTGTGTGTGTGTGTGTGTGAGAGAGAGAGAGAGAGAGAGAGAGAGAGAGAGGGAGCAGGAAAGGGGTACAAAGGAGTCAGTATAGAGTCGCTTACTTTCTTCCGTACATCTTCTGTTAAGTTTTCAAAAGGTATTTACCTCGTCTTTAAGTAAATTTTATTTTTCTTGTTCTTTTTGTATTAAACACTATGTGAAGCCTCTGGTTTTTCACTTTTAGGTACTAAGCAAAATATGTAAATACTTCATTGTAAACTGCTGTTTTGCTGGCCCCATTACAAGCAGGAAAAAATTGTTAAAGTGAAAATAGAAATAGCTGGCTTCACCAAAGCCCTCTCATAGTGTCATATAATTAATAGGATGCTTTTATTTGAAAGGACTGCTGTGACGTACTGTAAGCCGGTTCCAACAGTCTGGGATAGTAAGACACCAGAGGAAATGGAGACAGGCTCCATTTCAAGTCCTGTTGTTACTGATAGTCTCAGAGTATGGTGGAGAGAGTGGGGCCGCTGGGAGAGCAGTCACAGGAGGGTGGGCTGCGTCTGTTCCATCTATGAAGGAGGTTGATGACACAGATGGAAAGGTCAGGAATGTTTCACCATATAGGAAGACACTCGTTCAGTAGTTGGGGCTGTTATTACTCAGAACCCCAGGAGAAAGAACAGTCACTCAAAAATAGGTTAAAGTCGACGGGAACACATGCAAAAAGAGTTTGCTTATGTAACAGGAAACTAGAAACAAGAAAACTGGAGTGCAGCTGCAAGATGCAGAAAGGTTGGCAGGAAGTGCCAGAGCAGGAAAGGAGCTGGAGTTCTGGGACAGATGGACACTGAGAGCCAGGGACAGTGTCGAGGCTGGGCTGGCCCTTACGCTTCCAGGACGGGAGGCTGCATAGCTCAGCAGTGACCTGGTGGCTCTGTGCCTCAGTTTCTCCATCACTAGCATAGAAACATCACCTGTAAATACTCCAGAGTTGTCCTGAGGATTAAATCAGATCATCCATAGTTTTTAGCAGAGTGCCTGACACAAACTCAAAAAATGTTAGCTATTATAACACTTTTTTCTCTGAATAGTAATTATTATTATAAAATGGAAAACATTCTAGAGTTTTAAATCAAGAGAAAAAGGAGTCACAAATACCTCCAAATATAGAGCAGCCCGTTGGGAGGAGGGCGGGGCTGGGCTGGGGGAGACTCCCGCACACGCGCAGGCTGGCCCGCTCGCAGAGAAAGCGAGAGAGAGGAAGCCGAAACAGAAACCACTGAAGCCGAAAATACCAAGGTGGGCTCCCAAGGGACCCCACGACGCTCTGATCCAGGGCTGATCTGAAAAAGTAGCCCTTTGCCCTAGAAATCATTTTAAAACTTACACTTGCTCCAACCAAATAGCAGGACCAGGTGATCTAAAAAGTTGACTTCCGGGACTGCCCTGGTGGTCCAGTGGTTAATACTCCGCGCTTCCACCGCAGGAGGCGCAGGTTCCATCCCTGGTCGGGGAACTAAGATCCTGAATGTCCCCGGGCGCGGCCCAAAACATAAAAAAATAAAGTCTTCGAATTCAAGATGCGCAACGGGATTTTATATACAGTCGGATTCTGTCCGGGCATCACACGTGCTGTCCGAAGGATGAAAATCTAACACTAACCGAGCCCGGGCTTGACTGAGGGGCAGAGCGACCCATGGGCGGTAAGGAAGCGGCTCCCAGCCACGCTTGGTGGTCCCGCTGCCTCAGTGGACTGGCTGCAGTGTCCTGGCCTGTAAAACGAGGGTGATAGTATCTACCCTAGCAGAGTTGTTGTGAAGACTCAGTACCCTGCCCAGCACTTTGTGGACCCTCAGTAAATGTAGCTCATGTTAGACATCCGTTTATTCTGCATAAGAGTTCTTTGGACAGGGTATTATCCCATTCCTCAGATGAAGAAATTGAAACTCAAACCGATTTGGTCTTGAGGACGGTAAAGCCAGGATTCCAACCCAGGTGTGTGAGTCACAGCTGAACATCCAGGGGCCCCTGAGATATTACTGACGGCACCACGCCCAAGCTCTTGTGCCCCCACGTGCTCCACTCAGGTTGACGCTTTGAGAGAGATGCTCATTTGCGGGGTCACCACCTCACCCATCATGCGCTTTCTTGCCTGAAATCCCTTCTCCAAGCCCCTGTGCCCTTCTCCTTATGCCTAGTGATCCTGAGGACCCAGCACAGGCATTGCCTCCTGCAGGAAGCCTTCCCTGCCTGCCGCCGGCTGGCTAGGTCCCTGTCCTCCGTCTTTGCCTCACACCCAGCAGGATCACACCATGCTCATCTGAAGAGGCCTGGCAGAGCTCTAGGAACATGGTAGGCATTCAATAAATGTAGGAATAAAAAGCTTACTTACGTAAATTTTGGTGTTTTTTTTTTTTTAAAGTTAATTATAATACATTTTTCATAGCAAGCAGTTAATGTAATTCTCCTAATTTAAAAACTTTCCCCATGAGTCACGGGGAGGACCCACATGATTCCTTGAGGATTGGCAGCCCCCCAAGGGGCTCTGGGCTCCCCCAAAGCTGTCAGTATTGCCGTCGGCTGTTAGTTCTCCAAAATGCCGAGTTCCATGATTGTTGGCACGCTCATATTTTTTTCTTATATTTTAAACTTTCCTTTCCTTTCTCCCCTACTTTCTTCAACTCTGTGTATCATTAAAGAAAATGATGCTGCCATAGGGAAGAGGTACCGGAAACATCACTTCCCCATAAGTAGATATAATTTGCTCTGTTTGCTTTTACTTAGAAGGTATTTTCTTCCTTCTCTTAAATTACTTCTGTCCATTTCTATAACAAGCTCTAAATTCATTTTTATCTGTGTTCATGAGATGCAGATGAAACCTCTGAAATGTGGAAACTATAAAGAACTATTTCTAGAATTTTGTTGACAATTATTAAATGCTGTGTGATAAGTAAGGCTTCTGTAACAGTAAGTTGACTGGTGATTTCTTTTCTTTACATTATAACACCCAACTTAGCAATCCCACCCTTTTTTAAGAAAAACTTTTTATTATGGACATTTAAAAAGATATGAAAAGTAGAGAGCATACAATATTGAACCCCCACGTTTCAAAAAGTTTCAGATATCAACCTAGCACTTTTTTCTCTTCCACCTGTTTTGTTTCCTTCCTCTCCCATCTCAGCAGAAAGGAGGGAAGAGGACCCACTGGCTGCAGTCCTGACTTTTCTATCCCCATCTCCTTCCTTCCCTGCTGTTCTGAGTCCAGGTTCCCCTGCAGTGACAGCTCCCCACACACCTCTCATTTGTGTATCCACACCTACAAACACAGACACACACTCACACCGCGCGCCCCCCCCAACACACAACTGCACGTGCACAAACACACAAACCTTCACCTAGGCTCTACCTCATTTGCCATCTTCCGTAGGTTTCATATATTAGGACAGAAACCTGGTTGGCAATCTACTAACTTGAGTTAGTAGACATGAAAAAGTATGAAGCCACAAGTGCTTCTGAAAACAAAATTATTCAACAGAAAAATACTCTGTAAATCATATTTTTTTAAAAGTAATATCCTTCTGGTTGGTGGACTCTTGGCAGGTTGTTTTTCTCTTTTGCTGCTTCTCCATCCTCTGTGCTTTTCTAGTTTTTAACAATGAGTAGGTATTGCCTTTATAATTTAAAAGTATCCCTGAAAATTAATGCTCGAGAGGTCATTTGGAAGTTGCCTCTAAATATCTTAAGCAACAAAATAAATCTGGACTGGAAACTCAAGGAAATCTTTTCCTCAAGTTCAAACCATATTTTCCATGGCTTGGAAGCCCAGAGGTGGAGAAGAAAAGGCATTTCTGGCAAAGGAGAGACGAGTGGGTCAAAGGCCCCACCACCCATGTCCTGCCTTTTCTCAACATCCTGATCCCTCAGTCTGTCTTTGGCACTTCGCTCTCAACCCCACCCCTGGGCAGAGTCTTCTCCACTCGCCCTGGGCAAGTTGACCTGGCAGTGGCACTGCCCATGGGCCCTTCTGCTACCACCTCCCTCCCCTGTAATTACCATGTGCACACTGGCTCCTCCAGAGAGTTGCAAGGATTAACCCGCTTGCCTCTGGTAAAGTAGGGCCTGGTGCTGTGTTCCCTGCCATGGTGTTTCATGTGACATGGTGTTCACAAGACAGCATGAGGACCACTGTGTGGATGGAGCTCAGAAGGGTTGGAAACCTCTCCTTAGCAGTAAAGTGACAATCCCACAGGGGGTTGGCAGAATTAAATGCAGGGACACAGCACATAGTGGAACACAAGAACTGCAAGGTAAATGGAGTTGGAACCTCATGTGTACTCCTCTCCCCAGAAGAAGTGTTAATTGCCCTAAGAATCCTGACTTTCCCATCCGTTCTTATGCCCCATTATCTCAAGGTTGTACCAACAGCTTGAAAGTAACCTCTGAAGTCTTGGGGTGTTTTGGTTCGATTTGGTTTGTTTTGGTTCAGTTTCCATGAGCTTCAATTTTTGTATCCCAACTATTAAATAAATTAGCTTCTCTACAAAACTAATAATAATCAAGCTTTCTTGGGATAACATACAACATTAGCAAACTCTCATTGAACTATATAAAAACTGCATTTCCCGAGGGATGTTGTTCAATTGTTGTCTTCTTGTTTGTTTGGTTTTGGTTTTGTTTTTTTGAGGTTATAAATGAAAAGGCAGTATATTTAGTGGTCAAAAACACAGGCTTTAGAATGAGACCTAGGTTGGAGCCTGAGCCAAGTTGATGGCCCTTCTGGGCTCAATGTCCTCATCTGTGAAATGGGAATAATATGGCCACCTCATAGGATCATTGTAAGAATGAAGTGAGATAAAGCCCATGAAACAGGCAGCTCCCTCTTTGGCAGTAGTAACCAGCATTAGAGCAGGGGTCCTCCTTGGGCTTGAATGTGACTGTCCTCTGCCCACCCCCGGAGGAGGAGCATGGTGGGTTTACAGCCAGCTCTCTGTGTAGCCAGCTATGCATCCTTAAGGATTACATTTCTCCATTTGTGAAACGGGAGGCTGATCTAGGTCATCCTGGAAATCTTTACCTCTAAAAGTGTGGTTGGCTATTTAAGAAATAGTGCAGTGACAACTCAGAGTGACAGAATGACTAACTGAGAGCGTCTCAAGTCGACAATGCTGACTTTCTCCTCTTTAGCCTCTCTGCTCATCCGCCTTTGCACTCGTTCTCAACTCAGCTGTTCATCAGACTTCCTTGGGGACCTTTTTAAGAAATGCAGATGCTTGGGTCCCAACCCCAACCAATAATTATATCAGAATATCTGGCACTGGACATCTGTATTTTTTAAAAGGTCCCCAGGTGATTCCATTATGCAGCCAGGGTTAAGAAGCACTGCTCTATACAAATGACACAGTCTAAAGCAAAGCAAAGGAGAAAGGACTTGGATAAGCTACAAGCTACATCTGTGAGGAGATGTGATTTCAGATAAAGTATTTGGATCGTCTCACTTCTAAATTTGCTCTTTTCCTTAACATCGCTGACAGCACAGCCTGACATCAGTCCCCATAGCCCTCGAAACAAATCCAAACTCCTTGACCTAGCTTATACAGCTCTTTGTGATCTGACTTATGCTGCCCCAGCCTCATTTTTCAGTTGGCCTGTCTCTACACCCCAGTGGAGAGTAATCACGTGTCGGGTTTTTTCCAGCTTCAAGCCTTTGTATCTTCCCCACCCCTCTCCTTTTGTATCTAACCTTACCTCTCACCCCTGTACTTAGCCAGCTTCTGTATATCATTCACGTTCTCCAGTGAACTTGTCTTTTCTTCCCTGTGTACTCCCATAACCCACTCTGCATACACACAGCCACACTCTATCGCGCTGTGCTTGATCTGTATTCCTAGACCCACAGACTGTTAAATTCCACGAACGTCAAGAGCGTGGCTTATTCACCACTGCATTCACCCTGTACTTCACACGGCCAGGTTGAGTGAAAGAACTGGTAGAAAGAATGAATGAATAACTGGATGACTACACAACAAAAAAGGAAAGAGTAATTCTTAAGGAACTGAGTCATGGTAAATTAGAGAAACCAAGTCCTGTAAATGAATGAATACACAAGAAAAAATAAATTCTTAATGACCGGTTCACACTAAGCCAGGTAAGTCAGGTCTTATCCCTGTACTCTCCTTCATTTAAGATCATTCTTTAATGCCAGGGAGACGGGGAGCCACAGTGAGGAAGCTGACTAACTTTCCACCGAAAGGAGCTTTATTTCCTTGGAGACTTGGGCTGCATTATTTGCTCCATAAGCAAGAGCAGTCAACAGAGTTTTAATACTAAAAAGCAAGAAAGAGGAATGCATTTTAATATCTGTTAGTGCGTTTTTAGTAAACCTTTATAATTCTCTTAATGAAATATTTGCAGATAAAAAAGATAGTATGTTTGCAATCTACTTGAAAACTCCAGAGGGGGAGAGGGAGGCATAGAGGTACAGGTGAAACAAGACTGGACAAGAATTGATAGCTTTATAAGCTGGGTGGACCCATGCGGGTTCATTATATTATTTTCTCTGCTTTGGCATAAAGTTTGAAACTGCCCAAAATAGAATGTTAAAAAATAAATGTCCAAAAAAAATTGTGATGGAAGTTTTGCTCTGCATTGCCACCTGGTTCAATGCGTGTTTAAAAAAAAAAAAAAGGCAGCCATAAATCATCTGGAGCCAGCTTGGTCTTGGTCAGCTGAAAAACAGGAATGTTCTCCAAGGTTAGTAAACCATAATCAGTTCCACATAGTTTTCAGGCACCAGAGTTTACAAGTCACTGCAGTTGATTTGTAACTCCATTCATATGTCCACAAGAAATACAGCCTGTGTCGATGTTCCCCTCTATTTGCTTAGCCAAACAATGCTTTTCCACAGCAGTCAATCTCGAAACCGACCCAGGATCCCATTTTACGATCACTGGCACCACCCTGTCCTTCCACACTGTTTTCACAAATTCAAAACCTTCCTCCTCTTAAAGTCAGCAAAAAACAGCAGCACCGTGTCTCCTTTTATTACCTCTAACATTTACCATCTCAAATGCATGGACTTTTTTTGTCCACGGGGCCTTTCACCACAGCCAGGAGTGTGCACTGATGAGACCCCTGGCTTTTCTCAAGCCTGCCTTCCTTCTCAGCTCGGGCACAGACCACGCTGCTTCCGCCTCGCGCAGGAGGCTGTGCGTGTTTTCCGCCAGTTTCCGGCCACGCGCTTCCCACCTTCTGGTCTGACGGGCGCGCCCTCCCCTGCCTGGCGCGAGCTCGAAGCGAAGGTTCCGGGCCAACGCAGGTTCCGGGGTCTCGCTGAGCCACACGCAGGACCGCTCCATGGTGGGGTTTCTCATCTGCCAGGTGGAGTCCAGTCCTTCCTCCCAGCTTCTGTCCCCCTTTCGTCTTGAATGATTCCACCTGAAGACTGCGCTTCTCCCGCTGCCTGACCCAGGGGCCGCAGCCACCTTCCTGTCCCCACGCTTGGGCATCCTTTCAGATTTCCCTCCTCTCTCCTGTGCTTTTCCCGTTTCATCCAAGTGAGACGTGAAGGTGCTTCTTACTGCAGCCTGTGCGCAATTTACTGTATCTGCTGGAGGTGGGTTTTGTTTGTTTTGTTTTGATGGTATCCTAAAAACCACTTACATGACACGTTTCTCCTATCTTGGAAAGGTCTATAACAATACACTTCAGCCAAGATTGTTCCTTTTACTCCTTAAATCCTGTGCCCGCAGGCTTCTAAGAGCAGTTTTCGTAGAAATTTTTGTTTGCTACTTTAGAGTACCGTCTTTTGCTGTGTTCTTTCTGAGCGTGCCATGACCCCTTTTGATTTTTTTCATCGACCCCTGAGAAAAAGGGTAATTTTATTAAAGAAATGGAGACTCAGAGAAGTTCATTCGCCCAGATTACAGATAGTGACTGGCGGAGCCTCATTCCCCTCCTCACTCGTCACTCCTTTACTCATCGAAGATCTGTTAATCACTCATTCTGTGCTGGCGACCTTCCAAGTCTAGATTTTGAAAATGGACATTTAAAAATTAAAAGCCTGGGATTTATTTAAGAATAAAATATTTACTTTTCATCTCACTAGTGAAGTGACTTGTAATCATTGATACTAATTTATTTCAGGCCACAAAAATAATCAGTGTACACGCTTGGATTTCATTATAAAACTCTTGGTGAACAAATGTAAGATAGAAAGGAAATCTCTAGACCTGAAGCTTTCATTCAGTGGTGGTAATTCTTTTCATTCCAACCATTGTAGAGAGGCCCCTTTAAGATCAAACAGACTGCCCAAATCCCCCAAAATGCTACTTAACTAGTTGGGCAAGTTACTCATCATTTTGAGCCTGTTTCTTCATCTTTAGAAGGAGGAGGATGGATTTGTTACATACATAAAATGCCTAGGTGAGTGCAAGTTATCTGGAAAGCACTTTATAAATATAGCTCCCTTTTCTTCCCCTGTCAACTATAAATTTATCATTAACAGTGAAGAGTAGAATGTTTTAATAATAGGCAAACAAGTCTCATTCCTTCCCATCCTGCAGCAAACTGTTCTGGAAACACTATAAATAAGTGACTAAGTGTGTTTTGGTTTCACTGCCTCTTCTTTATATAGTCTGCCGTTTGATTGATGTGTTTGTGAGGAATGAATGACAAGGTAGCACGCGGTGAAACAGTCCTAGGATGGTTGTAACCTACACCCTGGATGATCACCCTCAATTCATGGAAAGTTGGATGAAAACAGTAGTTGAGAAAAATATATTGAGTTTTAAAAATATGATCTGACTAATTAGTTGCTTTCTTCTTTGCGCTTACTACCTTCAGGTAGGACATGAGTTTTCTATCTTTAAAAGAATTTTATTGAGACAAATTCACAAGTCTTTCTTTTTTGGGAGGGAGGGGAGCAGCTTTCCTATTTGTTGTTTGTTGTATTTAAGAGGGATGGAATTATCAATTTACAATTACATCTGTCCCATTTCAGCAATAAGATTAGAAAATATATGATTTTAAAATCATCTTGAAATCAACATCACCATCAAAGCAATAAAATGGTCTTCCAGATCAGAGAGAGACAGTTCCGCAAAATCTTTTCTTAAAAAATGGAATCATTTTCTTACCTACACTGTTAATGAAATTCAAATGCACCTCTTGGCAAGGAAGAGATTTCAAGTATGTAAATTCTGTTTTCTGATACAGTATATTTACTTGTCATTAGCCAGTCCTCTACTTGTTCATAGTATAGATGTGACCACTTTCTATTCACTGAGTATATACTAAAGTGTATAGGTTCCGCCTTCCTTAAAGAGATAAATGATAATGGAGACAGGATGCTTTAACTGTAGCACACTTTTCAAATGTTAACTGTAAACAGGGAAAACATATTATGGAATCCTGTTTTTAAAAATTACACATAGCCACTTATGTTCCAGAACTAGGTCATATTTTTTGGGTGGTCAAATGTTTATATTTTATAATGATTCCTGGCTGTTACAAGTAATTTTTGCTGAGATCTAGGAAACTAGACTGCGTATTGTTAATGGAAAACATATTCTCTTAGATGAGTGATATTCTCAATGATTCTTTTTTATAATTAAATGTAGATGTTAGCATGTAGGCATGCTTTATTTTTAGAAAATTTGGGATTCATGGGTAAGGAAAGCTCAGAAAACAGATTACTTAAAAACAAAATTACTTTTTTTGTAGAATCTGTTTAAAAGACACTGTGGAGCAATAACACATTTTTTTTTTAATGGCAGAGAAGGTTGTTTTAAGTAACACAGAGGAAAGGACATGATCTTCCATTACGGTGACAGCACTTAGCCATAATCACTATGTCAGGAACATCTTCTTTACAGGTAAAAGACATTGAATAATAGAATTTACTTGAGAAAGCCTGAGACTATTCTGAATTGTCTGGTCTTGAGATATTTATCAAGCAGGGGCCGGCACTTCTCAAAGAACCATAACTACTTAGCGGGTCATTTTCCCTGACTGCCATCTTCAAAAGTGCTACCTTTGACAGTGACACAAAACAGTAGCTCTCAGTCTTAGTGGCTGAACAATTGATTCTAATTGTCTTCACTGTTCCCTCTTTCCTATCACAGAATCGGAAGACTTTTTGATGGTACAGAGCCCATTGTTTTGGACAGTCTCAAACAGCACTATTTCATTGACAGAGATGGACAGATGTTCAGATATATCTTGAATTTTCTACGAACATCAAAACTCCTCATTCCTGATGATTTCAAGGTGAGGGATTCATATTAAATCACCAACAACATAAATATGTGCTTTGTTTTGATGTGCTCCAAAAATATTTCCAGCTCTACATTTTTAACATACACCAACTCTAATGGCATCAGAGGTTCTGACGTGATTATACAATCTTTATGAAATAGAGTATATGGTTATTGAAATTTTACACAGCCAAAACAGGAGGGCTTTTAGTGAAGAATGGAATTACAATTCATTTTAATACATTGAAAATAAACTGGTTATATTCAAAGCTGATTCTGGTTAAGTCTTAGGTAGAGAATAAAAGGAAGCCTTCTTAGCTTAATAAAGACTTTTTCTCACAGAAATTTAAAGCAAGAATTATACTTACCAGTAAAATTTTAGAATCATTCCCTTTTAAAGTTACTAACAAGTGTTAGAGTTAGTCCTGCAAGGTGCTGGCAACTCTAAGCCATGAAATTAGATAAGAAGAACAAATGGGAAGTGTTACTATTAGGAGGGAGTGTACGAAAATTTTATCTTTGCAGCTGTTAATACTCCTCTAAATAGAGGATCTAAATAAAGAATCAACTAAACACTATTAAAACGAATAAAAAATTTGTTAAAGCATCCACATTCAGGGTCAATATATTACAATCAATAGCTTACCAAGAGAATAACAAAAGCCAATTATAAAATGTAATGCGAAAATATACCACTTATAATAACAAAATTTATCCACCCAGGAATAAACTTAAGAAATATGCAAAGCCTGATTAAGAAAACTGCAGATCTCTACATACAAGTTTAAAACAAGAATTGAATAAATGAAGGGACATTCTTCCGGATGGGAAGCCTCAATATTGTTAAGATGTCAGCTGTGCTCAAATTACCTTATACAGTCAGTGCAAACCCATTTAAATCACAAGTGTTTTTTTTACATTAAACTTAGCCCGTTTATAAAGTTTGTGTAGAAGGAAAAAATGCTTAAGAATAGCTAAAAAATATTTGATGGTGATAGTATCGATGGGCAATGGTGGATGTGTCCTACCAGACATCACAACACACTAAAGCACTAGAGTGATTAGGAAGTGTGATTCTAAGAGGGCTAAAATATATGCATAGATCAATGGAGAAAAACGTGTTTGGGAGATAGATGTGTGTGTGTATGTAGGAATTTGGTATATTATAAAGGTGGTATATCAAATCGGTGGGAAATGAAATAGTCAGTAATTGGCACAGAGACAATTTGCATCAAGACCTTTGGAAAAAATGTAAAGCCAGAGCCCTGTCTCTAAGTTCACGAAAATTCCAGGAATAAACAACAACAACAACAACAACAAAAAATGAAAGCAATAAAAGTATTAGAAGAAAATAAAAAAGAATTCCCCGAAGTATCATTTTTTGGCAGAGAGGGCCTGCTTAAGCAAGTACTTCCTACCCAGAAGGCATCCTTAAAAAAAGAAAAAAATTGTTGAATTAAAGACACCCTATACAAATAAAAGATGTGTCAGACTAGAAGAAATATTTGCAACAAAAAATTAACAGGCATCATAAAAGAGCTCCTAAAAATCTCTAAGAAACATGCAAACAACTGGAAAACATTTTAAAATACAAACACAACTTTCTCAAAGAAAATAATAGAAGTTGCCAATAAATATTTGAAAAGATATTCAGTCTCTCTGGTATCAAAGAAACAAAACTTAAATGAGATATCCCTTTTTATCCATCAGATTGGCAAAGATTAAAAAATTGGTAATATATTGTATTGGGGAACATACAGTGTGGTTGGGAGTGAAAACTATTAAGCATTTTTGGAGGACAATGGAGTGGCAGTTTTAAACATTTTAAACATATATATTCTTTGACTTAGCAATTCCATGTCTATTAAATTATCTTCCCGAAGTAACATAAATATGCAAAGATATATGTACGTAGGATGTTTACTGTAGTTATATTTGTAATAGAAAAACTGGACACAAAAAATGTTCAACATTGGCAGATAGTTACAAATACTATACAGTATTCATACTCTGGATTAATTGATATGTGGGGGAAAAAATCACCAAGATTTTATTCAGTGAAAATATTAAGTTGTAGAATATGTATAGTATGTTTCTATTTATGTAAAAAAAAATTTTGGTACGTATGTGTAAATGGATATAAAAAGATCTAGAAGAACAGATCTCAAATTAATAGGGGTCCAGAGGGCCTCTCTTCCATCCTCGCCTTCAGGACTGTGAACAATGGGGCGCATGCCAAGGATGATTAACCCTATGGAAAAGAGAGTGTAGCAGGGTCATGTATGTACACATTTCTCTTACATGAGAACAATGTACATTTGGCAGAAAAATAAGAGAGCAATAACTGAAATGAGTGTGTGCAGTTCCCTGCAGCCCTGGAATGAGTCGGAGGAACTCTTGTGACCCGGCTGCTCCCCAGCCAGTGGCGGTTCTCCGGGACCAGTCAGAGCCGGCCTCTCGCGGCGCTGAGCAGGATTCCAGCGTTGACAGACACGGGAAGTTGGCTCGTGCAACATGGCTCCTAAATGAAAGTCTGCGACTTTATCAGTGATGGTCTCTGACAACTCAGGAAGGAAAACATATTGCGAGTCTCTGATACAGCGCCTTTCTAGACCGTGTTCAAGGATGCTCTTCAATGCATACGCTCTTGTCTCTGTGTGCCCTTTCCTGTCTTCCCCTGGTGCCTCGTCCTTCATCTGTGAGCATCGGCCGCAGAGGCCAAAGGGGAGTCTCCTGCCTCCAGCCCTCCGTCTGGAGCTGGGGACAAACCCGCTCAGATAAGAGGGCAGAGCGAGCCGGCGGGTTTAAACAGCAGGCCACATGCTGCCCGGACCACCAGCTGCAGAGTCGAGGACACCCGGCCGCTTCACATACCAGCTGCAGCGGAACCTGGAGCTCGGGAGAAAGTCAAAGCTGCTTCTAGAAAGTCAGGGCTGGCCCTACGTGGAGATGGGCAGCGGGGCTGGGTCCTGCACTGGGCACAGAAGGGAAGGAGGGAGTGGGGAGGGGAGAGGCCTGCTGCTCAGGAGCAAGGGCTTGGTAGTGACCCCGGCCTCTCATCAGACCTGGTCAGGGCTGGGAGAGCAAGTCGGCAAGTAGAGAAAGATCTGAAAGAGTGAGAGCCAAGGTTTCCTTACTCTCTGGTGTTTTCCTAGAAGGAAGGCACTAGGAGTGGGAAAGGAGGTGGAGGGAAATTTCACCTTTAGTTTTATTTTAAGGTGATTGCATTTCCAGCCGCCCACTCAGAACCTTGACCTGGTTAGTTCACTGGCTCCTTAAATTCTAGCTGCCCACCCAGGGGCTGGCTGGCCGCCTCCCCATCCCTGCCACCAGTACCACAAAACCTGCTCCTCTTCCTTTGTGTCCTATCTCAGGGAAAATACCAGAATCCACCTACTTGCTCCAGGCCTGACCCTCCCACATCCATCCATTGGTGGCTCTGCCCATGGTACCCTCCGAGTCAGCTCACCCCTCTTATCCCCACTCCCTAGTCCCAGGCCCAGCAGCTGTCTGGATGACTCAGGGTCACTTCATAATTGGTCTCCCCTCTCCCACCCTTACCCTGTCTCATCCACTCTCCATGTTGAAACCAGGAGACACTTTTTTTCACTAAACTTTTTATTCTGGAATCATTGTAGGTTCTCATCAGTTGTAAGAAATAATGGAGAGATTCTGTGTTACCCAGTTCCCCCAGTGTAACATCTTGCAAAATCACACTACAGCCTCACAACCAGAATGTCGACATTGATATGGTCAAGGTACAGAACATTTCCATCATGGCCAGGACCCCTCCTGTTGCCCTTTTATAGCCACGCCCTCCTCCCTCTCCCCCTCCTCCATCTCCCACCCCATCCCTCGCCAAGGGACACTTTTTAAAAACATAGTGGATTGTGGCTTGCTCCTGCTTCAAACTCTGCAGGGGCTTCCCAGTCACTGTTCATGGAGCAAAGCAGCACATCCTTGTCAGGGCCCTTGAGGCCCCTTCCCGTCTGGCTCTTACCCTACACATGTGCCACACCATCTTCTTGTCCCTCTTCGGAGTGGACCACTCTGTCTGATGCTCTTTCCCTGGCCTTTCTTTATCACGTAGGGATCATTATATTCATCACTAAGCCATCCTGTAGCTAGTCTAGCTTAGATTTGCCTGTATCCCTGATTCTCCGTGGTCACACGCAATGTATTTGTAATTATTTGTCTCTGTTGTTTAGCACTATGTACCCAGCCGTATGTTAACAAATGCTTTCAGCTACAAGTGTTGAAATAACCAATCAACAGCACCTTAAACTAATGGAGATTTGTTTTTCTCACATAAGAAGTGAGAGGTCCATGGCTGTTGGCAATGGTATCTGCTCAGTGATGGTATCAAGGACAGGACTCTGTCTTTTTGTTTTATCATCCTCAATGTTGACATTTTGGCCTCATGCTTGTCACCCCATGGTCTTAAGGTGACTGCCACAGCTCCAGGCATCACATCCTCATTCACTGCAGGAAAAGGGGGCAGAAGGCTTATAACTCACAAGACTTTGTCCTCATCAGAAGATCCCCAGGTTTTCTTTATAATTCACTGGCTAGAACTGAGCCTCCCTTAGCTGCAAAGGAGGCTGAAAAAGTGAATTTTTTTTTTTCAGCCTCTACAGTGAGAGAAACGGGCAAGGGTGAAGGGGTTGGGGTTAGCTGTCAGGGAAGCTAGCTAGCAGCGTCTGTCACACTAGCTCAGCCCAGCATGTAGTAAGCATGTAAATATTTGTGACATGAGTGAATGAATACACGGATGGATGAGTAAGTAAATGAAATGAGTCTCACATTTAAACCAGATGCTGGTTCATACCTGGTCATATACGTCCTTATATTTGAACTCTGGATATTTTGTGTGTATATCTTGAGTATTTAACTACTTTGTAAGTGTCTCACAAACAGGATCATTTTTGTGTTCTAGAGGACATTGTATGCTGGACACATAATATTTACTTAGTATTAATTAATTTAAGCACAGCCAAAAAAGGTCAAAAGTGTCATAGGGGACCAGAAGCTAACTGTAAGTAGGCACCACACTTCCATTTAAAATCATATAGGGCTAAATGGAAAACATAAAGCATGTACGTATGTAATATCATCATCCTAAGCTACTTGTTAGGGTAGTGTATTAATTTATAATTTCCATGAGTAAAAGAGATGCAGACTCCAGGGAATATAAAACAATTTATGGTGAATTACAGTTAGAATATGCTAATAGCCATTTGTTTTTAGTTGCAATATGTTCCAGAAACAGAGCTAGGTGTTTTAATCACATTTAAATGTGGCAGGCATTGTTTTTCCTCCATGAACATTGAGGTTAGATCCTGGGGAGAGAAAAACTGCCTGGGAGTTAAGCTGTAGCCCATTCCAGAGGACAGTCCCTTGAGGACTCACCCAGTCACCCCCCTGGCTAGGATTGGGATGGGTGCTTCTCTGCACCTTTGGGGCTCCCTTGGGGTTCCAGAGCCCTGAAAGACCTGCTGTTCATCAGTTCTAAGCACAGAACACACCGTTTAATTGCCTACAGGCTTAACTGTAGCCCACACTTGGGGGAAAAAGACAAAAACATGTCAAATGAAACTCATGTATCCCAGGGCCCTAAAATGTTTCCCACGGAACCTCTGGGTGACAGGCTGTAAATTATAGAGAGTCTGGAACCTGGTGCAGCAGCCAAAGAACTGATGGTGGACGTGTATCCACTGCCTTTTGTGCAAATCACAAACACAGGCACCAACAGACGGCTCAGTCTGCCCATCTCTGAGCAGCACAATAGCGCTTTCCTCCTGGGCAGAGTTTATTTCCTGACCTTGGAAAAGGGACATAGCATTTGGCATGTGGAGAGAATCTCTCTTACAGGGTTTTCAGGGAGCACATTCCTTGATTACCTGCTCCCTCTCTAGCTATTTAATGCTGGGTTGAGCAAATGCATGAAATCTTGAAATCACAGCATCCTACGCCCCTGAAAATCTCATTCTGCAAATGTGCTGTCTGAGCTAGATACCCATTTAACAATTTAGATAATTCCATACTTCAGAACACCACTTAAGTGGCAGCTGCTTGTGCCCTGCTCCCACTGAAAGGCGTTGGAATCTGCTCTCTAGATAAGTGATTGTACAACTTCTCTGCCGTGTTTTATTACAGATAATGATAGGGATAAAACTTGCCTTCATTCCCCCTCACCCCCAATTATACTGATTTGTTCATTGTTGCTCTATTTTCTGCTCACTCCCGGGCATGCGTGGGTGCACACATACATACACACACGCACACACACAGTTGTAATTCCCAGTACATCAGGAGTCCAGAGCTTTGGTTCCCTTTCGATGGGGGACCACAAAATTACCCTTCTTTAGGCTTCTGTTTCAAACATCTTGGGTAAGTGTCCTCCATGTTGCTGACATCTTTTGTGGTCTCTGGATGAATGTCTACCCTTCTTAGATAAAGGAAAATTTGCTAGCAGACAGCCCCCAACTTACCTCTCTCTGGCTTAAGCTCAAAAGTCTATTCATTATTTCTAATAACCTTTTGGTATTATAGAAGAAGTATATGTACATTGTAGAAAATTTGAAAATTATAGACAAGAAAAACACCAAAGTTTCAATGGTATATTCCCACCACTCAGAATTTGCCAATGTTAAAACTTTAGTGCCTAGGCTTCTGGGTCTTTTTCTATGATTATTTCAGACAATATCTCTACCTTTCCATTTTAATAAAATTTTATTTCCTCTAATACTGCAACCATATTCACATTTCCGTGGTTGAGCCCCAAAATGTCCTTTCTATGTGGTTTTTCCTAGCTGGTTTCTGATCCAAGACCTCATTGAATCCAGTTATGTCCCTTCCTTTTGTTATCTAGCATAGTCCCTTTTTACATGATGCTGACTTGCTGAAGAGACCAGGCCAGTTTCCTTATAGAATGTCCCACCTTCTGGATTTGTCTGGTTGCCTTGTCATGTGAGCTCATTATGCTAGCCTCTCATTTCCTGTAAACTGCAAGTTGCATCTGAAGACTTGATAGGTTTCAGTTAAATATTTTGGTGAGAATACATCTCCAGTGATGTTGCCTGCTGCATATTACATCACATTAGCAAACACGTGGTCGAACCACGATTAGTGATACTAGGAGTGACCATTCAATCAGGGTGCCTCTGTGTTCCTTCAGTTGCAATGAAAATGATTCCTGTCTAGCTCAGAGTTTCTCACCTCACAGTATTAACATTTTGAGCCACGTGATTCTTTGTGGTGGGCCGTCCTGTGCTTTGTAGGATGTTGAGTAGCATCCCTGGTCTCTATCCATGAGATGCCAGTAGCACCCAACCCCTCCCAGTTATAGAACCAACAATGTCTCCAGACACTGCAAAATGTCCTAGCTTAAGGAAAAGAGGAAGGAAGAATTTATGGAAAGGATTCTAGTTTATGTCGTAGAATTAGTGGGAACATTCTCTTAGGGTGGAAACACCAGGGCAGCTCTAAGGACCTCAGCTGTGGGAGTCTGTGGGCTTCTAGAATGCTGCCCTTGACCTGCCTCTGCCCCAGCAATGTCCAGGGCCCCTTTCCCCTTTTTTGGTTCTACAGAGAGACCATCTGATTGGCTCCGATGCTTGTGCTTTAGCCAATCAGATGTGACAACACAGACATGGCTTCTAGGTACTCATTCCTGAGGATCGAACTTTCTCAGAGGAGGCAGAGTGCAAAGCTGGGGTGACCCCTCCCCCTGAAAAGTTTCTTCTTCCCTAGCACCTAAGAGAGTGCTCACTCAGGACATGGGCCGCTCCCCCTGGTCTCAGCTCTGCCACCTAGAATTTGCATCCCTGGTGCAGAGACTGTTGTTCCTAGTACTCCTGTGAAGGGAGGCCCGCTTTTCTTCCTCTCCCAAGGACAACGGCCTCCGAGGCTGGACGAGCTCAAGCCACAGTAACAGGAAGCAGGGCTGGGAGGCGGGCAGCAGCCAGAGCCAGCACCCTCTCAAATAGCATCCCCAGCCTGGTCCTCGCCACACCCGCACATCAGCCCTAACTCCTGCACCGTGGTGTAGGAGATGGACAGATGGATCTGCCTTCGGCTCTGCCATCGGCGCCCCGTCATTGTCCCCTGGTACACTTTAGCCTTTCTCTAGCAGGGTCAGAGGGTGGGGGGTGGAGACAGTGGCCAGATAGAGAAGGGACTTTGCCATCGCTTGCATTACGTTTAATAGCCATCAGGATAAATCTTAGGCTGGGCATCCTTGCCCCAGGAAAACAGGGAGTGGCCAGGAGGAGCCGGAAATCGATGGTGCTGGACAGGGAGGAAGCCTCCTGGCCAGATGTACCAAGTGGTAGCCAGTAGTGGGCCAGTCCTTCTGGGCTTTGAAGAAAAGAAAGGGGTTTAGGGGTGGGGAGGGCAGAATAGGCAGAGCACAGAGGAGTTTTAGGGCAGTGAAACTACCTTGTATGATATTATAGTGGTGGTTACATGTCATCAAACACTTGTCCAAACTCACACAATATTCAACAGTAGGAGTGAACCCTAATGTGAGGACTTTGAGTCGTCATGATGTGTCAGTGTAGATTCATAGATTGTAACAAATGGACCACTCTGGTGGGAGATGTTGATAATGGGAGAGGCTGTGCATTGGTAGGGTTAGGGGGCATGTGGGAAATCTCTGTACCTTCTGCTCCATTTTGCTGTGAACAAAAATGCTCTAAAAATATAAGATCAGAAAGAGGGAAGGAGGGGAGGAAGGGGGAAGGGTTGCAGAGCCAGGGAAATTAAGGACTTTTAGAGGTCCCAAACCTCAAACACTGAGAAAACTGAGGTGGCCCACCTCCCCCTCAAAAAGAATTTGTTTAAAGGAAAGTTTTGCAGGGGTCTGTTTTGTTTATGAGTACCACATATAAAATCTTTTCATTTCCCCTCATTTTCTTGGCACCTCCTCTTTGCAGGTGCCCTGATATATACATATCCTCCTGCCTTCTGGGGAGCCAAGCATGGCCCAAGCGGCCCAGGAGTAGGATCTCACTGTCCCGCGCATGGGCAGGAGAAGAGTTTCTGGAGCTTCTGGAGCTCTGGGGAGGAGTTGGATGCGTTCCTCAGAGAGAAACTCTCTTTGTGCCCACGGTGCCTAGCGTGGCAGCTGCACATAAACAGATCTTAAAATGAATGAGTGAGTGGCTGAGTTGCCTTTTGGTGGAAGAACCTGTCAACTACTATGTAAAACTTCACGTACATTAGGAGTGAAATAAGCCTTTGAACGGCCTTTTGGAACTAGAAGCCATGTGTGTTAGGCTGAGTCATAGCCCCCAGAGGTGTCCACTTTCTAATCCCCAGAACCTGTGAATGTCGCCTTACATGGCAAAAGGGACCCTGCAGATGTGATTAGGTTTAAGGGCCTTGAGATGGGGAGAGTACCCAGGATAACCCAGGTGGGCCCAATGGAACCACAGGAGTTTTTAGAAGTGAAAGAAGAAAGCAGGGCAGTCCGAGTCAGAGATGATATCAGGAAGAAAGTAGTGTGATTGCTGGCCACGAGCCAAGGAATGTGAGCAGCCTGTGGAAGCTGGAAAAGACTAGGAAATGGATTCTCCCCGGAGCTTCCAAAAAAAAGACAGGCCCGTTTCAGACATCTGACCTCCAGAACTGTAAGAGAATAAATCAGTGCTGTTTTAAACCACCAAATTTATGGTAATTTCTGACAGCAGCAGTAGGAAACCAATACACTGTGTATATCACTTTCCTCCCTGTAGGGAAGATGTCTTCTGGCTTCCAAATATTGAATCGAGAAATAAGCTTTTGAAACATGGCCCATCTGCCTTTCGGAGTCCACCGCATTTACTTTCCTGTTCCCTGTACCTCTCTTCAGGGTATCAGGGAAGCTCAGTGTATTCACCTGTAAAATGAGATCTTGATATTTTGGCCTCTCAAAATTAGGGCAGATCTCAAAAAAACTACGTTTTTTATTTTAAAAATATTTATGCTAGAATTTTAAATTATTTAAACATGATCATAGGTCTGTGAATAACCTATCTTTTACTGAATATGAGGCTAAGCAAGAGATATGGTTGATGCTGTTTTATTGAGAGAAGGTGGAATTGGCGTGGGAGCAGAGGAGATGAGTGATGGCGTCTAGAACATTCTGGACTTGCTTTGCTGAAAGCAGGTACAGATTCTTCGGATTCACTTCCTACAAAAGAAGAACCGGGGCCAAACCTGCTGCAGCCCCATAAACGCCTGCCTGTTTCCACCTCGTTCCTTGGGAATAAGAGGCTGAGTCGTCTGAAGTTTGTGAAAGCCAATGAAAGGAAGGCAGGCATCATCAGATAGGAACGGAGGCTTCAGGAAAAATGACTTCGATAGATTGAAAGACCAGAAGAGAGGAGCCCAAGGCCAGAAAATCTGAAAGGAAACAGGATAAACTCTAAAAAACGTGAAACTTAGTAAAATTATATGATCCCGATTGAGGAAGGAACAGAGAACGAGGTTTCTAAAGAGAGTGGCCGTGTACACTGAGTCTGTTCTGCAGGGAGCTCTCTGATGAGACGGGAGGCCGGCGCTAGGAGGCAGAGAAGGACGGATATAAAGGAGCCCACCATGAAAAGAAGGGCCAGCGTGACCTGAGCGGTGCAGCAAATGGTCACAACAAGAGTGACCTTTTGGTTCTCGGGCTGGGGGAGGACGATGCTGGGAGGCGGTCAGCGTGGGGAGCCGGTGGCTGTGCCGAGCCCGTGGGCTCAGCTGTTCTCCAGCCTTCGCTCCCCCGGCTCAGGGCAGCTCCACCCTGCAGACCAGAAGGAACGATGGTGAAGGAAGAAAGAAATGGAGCCAAGGTAGTCTAGAGAGAGGGAAACAACACCTGGCAGCTTGAGGTGGTTCAAGGCTAGGCCCGTGAGATGATGTCCCAGGTACAGGATGACCTTCAGGGGAGCCCTTTGAATCCTTCACTTTAGTGACCACTGGTAGGATCCTTGAGACTGTCACTGAGCAGGGCCAAAAGTCTGATTAGGGCCAATGTTTCCCTAATTTGCCAAGAGCAAGTAACCATAACTGCAAGCAACATCTTGTGGGGAAGGGCTGTCAGCCCATGGGCAGACTTCAGCATGGATTATTACACACGTGATTCATGAACTCAGAGGAAAAAAGGAGGTGGGGTTCAGAGTCAGCGTAGGGCGACCTGTAACCCAAGCCCTGTTAGTCTCATTACTTTGGGTTATGGTAGAAAAACTGGTAGATCAGGGTGTAGTCACGGACACAGACTCAGAGAATAGCAGGGCTGGAAGCAACTCGAATGTAATTGATTCCCTCATCTGACAGATAAGTAGACTGGAGCCCTGCACAGTTCAGGGGACGCTCTGGCAACGTGGTGACGTGGAGCTCCTCCCACCTCCTGTCTTCCCCCTGGAGTCCCACCCAAACACGCAGTATTTCGACAAGAATCTAACCAATGCCACAGTTATGGGCTGGATTACAGATTGTATAACCGCTTGACAGCCAGAATCCAGAGACTTGATTTATTCCTGAGTGTCAGCCTGAACAAAGCCCTGTACATCGCCCTGTCCTCTCAGTACTTTAAGAAATGATTCACACATAGAAACAGAGCACCCAGTTCAAAATGACACCAACTGAGAGTGAGACCGAGAACACTGGGGGAAAGAATCTGAATTTTCTCAATACACTGGAACAAATTCAGAACCCACAGTATGTAATTTAAAGAGGGATAAATAATGGAGGATTTAAAGTTTTTCACAAATGCTGAATGAGGAAGGCCTAGCTCCATAGCAGCTTTGTAAGAAGGTGTGGGGATTTCATTGTAAGCAAGATACAAATAAGGTATTGGGACCGTGGAGCTACCAGGAAAGCTAATGTGACCTTAAGTCGTGTGGTGGGCAGAATAATAATCCCCAAAGACGTCCACATCCTAATTCCTGGAAGCTGTGCCTGTGTCACCTTAACATGGCAAAAGGGACTTTGCAGACGTGACTAGATTAAGGATCTTTCTTTCAGTGGGGAGATTATCCTAGATAATCCAGGTGGACCCAACATACTCGAAGGGTCCTTACAAGTGAAAGAAGAGGGAGAAGGGTCAGAGTAAGAGGGGGAGATGGGACAGCCGTAGCAGAGGGGGGAGTGATGCAGAACCAGAGGCCAGGGGATGCGGAAAGCCCCTGTAAGCCGGAGAAGGCACGGAAACGAATTCTCCCCTGGAGCTTCCCGAATAAACACAGCCTTAGCGACCCACCTTGGACTTCTGACTCCCAGAACTGTAGGAGAAGAAGGTCGTGTTGTTTTAAGCTATTAAACGTGTGATAATTATTTTAGCAGCAACAGAGAACTAATACAGACTGCATTCACAGTGCCCAGCCAAGCACAGGTTGTGGCGAGTACTCATGGGATCACGTCTGCAACGTTAGGTTCCGTTCTGGTTTGGGTTTCGGGCAGCATGTTGACTAACCCAAGTACAGTTGACCCATGTACAATGTGAGGATTAGGGGGGCCAACCCAAACCAACTGCAGATCCTGTAGCACTGTGGTACCTAGGTCGTGAAATAAGTCCATGTGTCAGTGGACCCGTATAGTTCAAACCCATGTTGTTCAAGGCCAGCTGTACATACTAGGTGTTGAAGAACTTCAAAATCATAACAGATGAAAAGCCACTGAAATGATTGGGTATTTTCAGCCTGAATAATGTTTAGACATAACAGTTGTCTTCAAATGTTTGAAGGGTTAACATGTCAAAGATTAAGATCACCGAGATCCCAGAGGGCCGAATTAAGAACAAATAAATTGAAGTTCTAGGAAATTCAGGTTATTCTAACGAAGACATTTACACAATCAGAGCTGCAAACAAAGTAAATACTGCGCCTCCTTAGGTCGTTAACTTCCCGTCACTGGAAGCATTCAGGCAGAGGCTGAATGGTCACTACTCAGTGATGTCAGAAAGGATTCCTCTTTACGGTCAAGGTTGGTCAAGAAAACTGCTGTGAGCACCTTTAGGATTTGAAGACTTAATGGCATGTTTTCATTGGCGTCCAGATTCTTTTTCGTGCTAGAATTTGTAATTAAATCTCACAGGAAAATAAAAAGCAGTAGCAGAAGTTCTTGCTTCTGTTGCTTGTATAACTCTCAATACTATTTAAACCTCCTTGAGAACTGTCATCTTGATGAGTAAGTAAGGTACTAAGGTATCAGTTTCTCACAGTTGGTGGACTTCAGAGATGGCCAGGGCATGGTAGTGGGGGCCCCAGGTTGACCAGGAGGAACCTGCAGTCCCCTCACTCCTACCCTCAGCCTGGTCTGGGTTGGGGGGCTCGGTTCTGCCCTAACAGTGACCGCGCCTCAGCTTGGTTCTCAACACCTCAAACCGAACAGTATCTCCTGTGAGTCAGGAGGAGAAGCAGGTGAAATGAGAGCAATGGGCTGCTCTCCCGCAGGGAACCAGGCTCCTGTAGTGATGGGGTTGCTAGGAGACGACAAAGTGGACCAGCGTCCACGGTCATGTCTTCCACTTGGCCTGAGTTTCTCAGCACAGAAGGTAGATGATCCAGCTAGGAGCCCACTTGTACTTTCTTGCCCCTCCAAACTGTTTTCTCTGGAAGTCTTGAATAACGTTACTGCTGCTGTTGATTTGCAAGAAAAAGAGCAAAGTGCCGAATAAAGCAGCTCTCCTGAAGTCATCCCCTCCCTATGCTCCTTTCCAAGGCCTCTGGTGGCACTCAGGCCCTGGGCTCAGGCATTGGCCCTTCTACAGGCACCAGGCAGCGCCTGCCAGCTCCAGCCCATGGAAGGAAGGCAAAATGCGTGTCAGTTGATTAAAATGTTCTCAGCCAGCGTGTCTAGACAAGTATCCATGTACCTTACAGCCAGAGATGATTGTGGCCATAGCTACGTTTAGGCATAACACCGACCTGCTTGATAACGTTGTTCTGAAGCTGCTGCCTCCCCCTCATCCTCTTTTGTCCTCCCATTCAGTGGCGTGTGTGTGTTTTAATAGATTTTTTTTTAAGACAAGAGAAAAAGAAACCATGCCCAAAGACTGGGTGACACTGTTTTCGAAAGTGGACTAGTTTCCTTTCCTGTACCTCCCAGGTCTTGTGGGAGCCCAGGCCAGAGGTGGTTTACCTCTCTCACTTTGTGAAGGGGGCACCGAGAACTGGGAGAGGGCAGTGCGTTCTCCATCAGCCTCCCCCAAACCATCACCCATCCCTCAAGGTTGGGTAAAGGCAGCCTGTGCACCCTCCTGGCGCCCATCCACCCGCTCTCCAGCCCCACCTCCACCTCAGCCCCACCCCTCCCCCTCCTGCGAGAATTTCTGAAGCTGCGGCTGAAGGGGACAGGGAGCATAGGCTTCTGGTGAATGGTGCACAGCTGTGCCTCTCTCGCCTCGACCAATATACGTATCCCACCCAGAGGATATAACGTGGATTCTCACCAACACAATCAAACTTTAAATATCCAAAGGCATTTTTCTACAAAAAGAGAAACGTCTTGGTGAATCCTTTCACATCCTGGTTTTCTCATCTGCAAAATGGGAATAAAGGTGGTCCCCAAATCACTGGGCAATTATGGGAATTATAGGATTTAATTCATGGAAAGCACTTAAAAGGGTCCCACCTGTCCCTTAATACGCTTAGCCCCTTTTATAATCGCTGAATGAGTGAGTGAATGAGTGAATGCAAAGTGAGTCTGTACAAAAGTGCTCTAAGTGAAAAATTTACACCCAGATTTGATTATTGAAATAACAGGGGTGAAAAATTCACCTCTCATATGTGGACATTTTTGGTACCTTACGTTTGTATTTTACACTGTGAAATACCCTTTTCTTTTCAGGACTACACTTTGTTATATGAAGAGGCAAAATATTTTCAGCTACAGCCCATGTTGTTGGAGATGGAAAGATGGAAGCAGGACAGAGAAACGGGTCGCTTTTCAAGGCCCTGTGAGTGCCTCGTGGTGCGTGTTGCCCCAGACCTCGGAGAAAGGATCACGCTCAGCGGTGACAAATCCTTGATAGAAGAAGTGTTTCCAGAGATCGGCGATGTGATGTGTAACTCCGTCAACGCAGGCTGGAATCACGACTCGACGCACGTCATCAGGTTTCCACTGAATGGCTACTGTCACCTCAACTCAGTCCAGGTATGGTGTCGTCACACACTGCGTGGCATTGAATGTCGCTCTTAATGCTGTTATCTTGCCTTCACATGGTGTCTTTCCTCCAAAGAGCGGGAGGACCCTCACGTGGTCGGGGGGGGTAAACTGTGCACCCTCTACTGCGTTCATTCAGTCATTCCACAAGCGTTTGTTGAACATCTGCTATGTGCCAGCTGCTGGTGTGCGCACTGGAGATACAGAAGGGAAGAAAAGAGACAACAGCTCTCTTTTTATGGAACTTACATTACGGGAATGGCCGGGGGGCGCACGCCATAACCAGCCTAAATGCTGGGCAGAGAGTGAGACGAGGGTGCCTGGGGCGGGCCATCCCTGCGAGGGGAGCAGCGAGTTCTGAAGCCCCCGGGGTAGGAGCGTGTGCTTCACATAGTGAGGAATATCAGGAAAGCCAGCAAGGCTTGAAGCACGTGAAGGTGGCGTGGGGAGTGCGGAGCCTCCCAGGGATAGATGGTGGAGAGCCGCACAGAGGGTGAGAAGCGCTCTGGAATCTTTGTTTTGGTTTCTTCTGGGTTTGATTCCCTTGCTTGTGTGAGTCAAAGGGAAAGCCACTTGGGGATTTTGAGCAAGAGAATGACATGTTGGAACTCGTATCTGAAGTGAACACTCCAGCAACAGGTGGAAACCAGGGGGAGCAAGGGCCCCAGTTAGAAAGCTGGTGCAAGCACTAACTGCGAAGGTCTGACTCTTTTTTTGTTTTTGCTGTGCTGTGCAGCATGTGGGCTATTAGTTCTCCAGCCAGGGATGGAACCCGTGCCTCCTGCAGGGGAAGCATGGAGTCTTAACCGCTGGACTGGCAGGGAAGTCCCAGAGTAATTTTTTTGTCTGTTTGTTTTGTGTTTGGGTGGCACAGAGCAGCTTGGAGGATCTTAGTTTCCGGACCAGGGATTGAACTCAGGCCCTCAGCAGTGAGAGCTCGGAGTCCTAACCACCGGGAAGCCCTGAATATCTTGAATGTAGAGCTGACAAGGTTTTCTGACAGTGGCTGCGAGTTGTAGGACAGAAGCCGAGGATGACTGTGATCTCTGATGGAGGAACTGGGTGAATGGAATTAGCACTTTCTGAGATAGAGACGCTTATGGGAGAAGACTTAAGGGCACAATTCAGAAGCTTGGTTTACCCACGTGCGTTAGACCCTTGTGGGTATGGTCGCCATCATAGCTGACATGTGCCAGCCCCAAGGGCTGTCCGTGCTTGTCTTCTCAACCCTGACAGGTAAGCACTGTTAATTCCCTGTCTTGCTGATGAGAAAACGGCACACCTACGTCTTGACTCCAGGTCTGTGTGACTCAAAACGATTTGAAGTCAGTGGAACGAGGGTTGGGGGGCTTTTCTCCCTCTTTTTAATTGGAATGGGCCCGTGACTTTATTCAATATTGAGCCAACAAAACCTCTCCCCAAACTCCAAGACTAGAAGCACCCACTCTACCGTTCTGCCTCTTGAGGATGGTTTCACAGCTGTTTATACATTTTTTTATACTTTTTCAAATATTCTTTTTTAAACTTTTTTATTGGAATATAGTTGATTTACTATAATTCTTAAATTTTGTGAACAGTTGTCTGAGAGCAGAACAGCAGGAAATGGGCCGACCCTGAGCCCTGGGCCTGCCGCAAGAAGGAGCAGGTGGGCTGCGCAGGTCCAGAGGTGCCCCCTGAGCCGTCCTGCGCGGTTGCCGAGCGGGCCTCATCGATTTAGAAAAGCCTCTAGAGCCGTGAAGGCCTGTCCCCTCCACCCATGCCCTCCCTTGGCTCTCTCTAGAGAGCATTTCATTGCTTCTCCAGCGCCCCACCCCTCAGTCCAGTGAATAACGATCAGAAATTCACAGGCTTTGGGATAAGGTACAAGAGTCCCGCTACCTTCCCCACCCCCGCCCCCCGGAGTGATTTTAATATTCCCAGATGATCGCTAACTGTAAAGAACATTGCTGTTAACAAGTTGATGTTTAAAAAGGAATGGCCAAGAAGCATAAGCTATCTCATTACACTGGTGTCAGCTTTACTACCTCCAAGGTAACATTGGATCCTCTTGAATAATTATCGTATGCATATTAGACCCTCTGGGGGAGGAAGCTTAGGGATTTCCTTATATTAGCAATTTAGCGACCTAACAACACTGAAAGACAAATGATATCCAAGTTAAGTTCTTTTTTGTTCAGCTTCTTCTACCTTTGTAATTTCTCTCCTGATCAAGGCAAAAAATCCTTTCCAGGGTGGTGGTTTGGCCAAGCAAACTGGGGTGTTTCTTGCTGACAAGCTACATTCCTGCCTCTACTGGGGAAATCTCCTTAGAGTGAGCTGTTCTTCACCTGCCACCAAAGCACATCTTAACGTGCTTAATTTTGAACTCAGAGCATGTGTCCTTCATTGTGTCCTTTTGCTGCCTGGTGGGCATGGCATTGTGAACTTACGTAGAGAAGTAGACACTGCAGGGAAGAGTGTTCATTTTGTTCTCATAAGGACTTGTTTAGTTTTTTTTTTTTTAATTTGCCAGCATTTGAAGTTTTAATTTTTAGGACGTGTACTCTTGCTTTCCAATCTCATCTAGTTAGCTGTTTTGCAAAATAGCAGATTATATATAGCCCACGTAAAAGTAGGCAACCAAAAAATAACAATTCAAAAAAAGACGTAGCAAGGATTCACTGTACATTTTGAAAGTTAGTTGGTAGCACTTCACTTCCAACAATTTAAGAAATTTGAGCCAGGCATTTTTTTTTAAGTTATGATTGAGTCATCTTGCCTTTATAGAGGAGTGTAGAAATAATTTAATTATATCCAGAATCCTGGCAGGGAACATTTGCAACTCTAATATTTGTTGGATTCCTAAAGAAACAAAGCGCTCTAGATCAGTTTCCTGTATTTTTGCATATCTAGAAGTTGCAGGAACTGTTTCCTGCGTTCAAGAGCATCAGACAAGACAAACCCAGGGGTCTTTCTGGCATTAGGTATTTGATTTCAAAATTAAAGGGGAGATTATATGTTTATATGAGAAGTTTAGAACATCTTTATTTTTGGATATGTTTTCTTTTATAGAACATATACAACCACTGCATTTATTCTTGTCTCCCTGGATGCACAAGGCAATAAATCTACTTCAAATGCCACAGACTTGAAAAGCTGTAGATAAACCTCAGCTGCCTTTACTAGTCCATTTCTTCTGCCATTGAAATTGTGTCAGTCTTCCAAGCTGAAATATATTAACTCTGTATCAGGAAATTTGAACAGTGGCCAAGTCAAGAGTGAATGAGTTGAGGCTGAATCACTGATGGAGTAAATTCAGATAATATCGCTGTCTCTCCATAGTCTTTTATCACCTCATCGAATATATTTTAGTGGTAAATGAGCTTCGAAATGTGAACTCTGTTTCTGCAGAGAAAGTGGAGTTGCACATTGCAAAAAACATGGAATTTGAGGCCAAAGAGACCTGAGTTGGAAACCCAATTCCCTCACTTACTAGGTGTGAGCCTCAGTTTTCTCATCTGTCAAATGGGCTAACTCCACCCATTATGCCAGGTGGTTGTAATGAGTAAATGAACTTGGCATGTGTAACGCTAGCGCGTAAAGGCACCTTTCAGGCATTAGAAACATTTGCTTGCTCCCTCCTGCCCTTTAACCCATAGTCTTTGTTTGAAAGTAGAAACTCAGAGACACTTAGGGATTAGATAAGATGGACCAGAGCTGCACATGATCTCAAACTTTGGCACAGTCTTTGGGCTGTTTATGTGGCCAAAGGACCTCACTCGCCCCTAACCAGCTGTTTGTCTCGGCTCCTCGTAGGTCCTCGAGAGGTTGCAGCAAAGAGGATTTGAAATCGTGGGCTCCTGTGGGGGAGGAGTGGACTCATCTCAGTTCAGCGAATACGTCCTACGGCGGGAGCTGAGGCGGACGCCCCGTGGACCCTCTGTCATCCGGATAAAGCAAGAGCCTCTGGACTAAATGGACGTATTTCTTATGCAAAAAAGGAGAAAACATACACAACAAATACGCAAACAAAAAGGGGACATCTATGTGCAGTTGGGACAGCAAACCAAGTCCCATCCTGGACCTAAAATTGAATAAAAGACACATTTATATCCAATAGAGACCACACCTGTATTCATATGGGAACAATTGGAATAGTGATATCCTCAAGGTGTAAAAAATATATAAATATATATATATGTCAAAAGGTAGGAAATGCAAAAAAAAAAAAAAAGAAGAAAAAGAAAAAAAAAAGGTGGTAGCTACAGTTGGTGCTGTGATGGCCGTGAAGTGTCCTGGGTCTCCCAAGGCCTCTGACCAATAAGCCATGAGCAGTGAGGACGCATCTCCTTACAGTTTCCATTGCCAACAGCCATCCATTGTTTCTTTTTCCTTTGCCTTTCTTTTTCCTTTTTTAAAAAAAAACAAAAATACCTAGAATTGTGTTTCTTTGCATATGGGAGTTTCATGTCTCTCTTTAGACGGGGGACTGGGCAGGACTTCAAAAATAAAAAAACCTCTCATGAGCACACTGCATTCGAAAGATGCTAGACATGAAATTTTAAATGTAGTTTGTACAGAAGTCACACTTTTTTGTCCGCCTCACAGATGTGACCATGACTTTGTTTTTAAACCGATCAGTTTTGCAAAGGGTCCAGAATTATTACTTGTTAGAATTGCTCCAGTTTGAGTCTGCTGCTTTCCTACAATTTTTCAAATTTTATAATGTATTAAATACAATAAACTCTGTTTAAAAAATAAGGTCTGTGTGAAACACACGTGTTGGGGTGAGGCTGTATTAAAAGGAAAATTTTCTATTTTAAAATTTACTGTGTCGAGCATCAAAAGAAGGTCTAAAAGCTGAGGCCAGTGTTAAGATCCAAACCCACTAAAGAATAAGGATGTCTGAACAGTTCTGTTCCTGCTCAGTAAGTGTTAGGTCCCATGCTTTGTAATTCTGCATTGGTTATCTTGTGAGTTTATGAATTTCAGTTACCTCTTGCTGCAGAGCAAACCACGCCCAAACTTAGCAGCTTACAACGACATTTTATTCTCTCTCTTGATTCTGTGATCCTCTTCTGTGGATTGGCCTGGGCTGGGCTTCTTCGGCTGCAGGTGATGTCATCTGGGGCGTGACTGGGCTAGGACGGCCACAATGGCTCCCTCACGGGGCTGCCAGTCCCTCCTGGCCATGGGCCTCTTTGTGTGGTTTGGGCCCCTCCCAGCGTGGGAGCTGGGTTCCCAGAGGGAGGAAGAAGCCACAGCCCCCAGGGAGGCCAGGCCTGGAGCTTCTGGATGCACTTCTGTGGGGCTGCAGAGCCGGCTCAGATCTAAGGAGGGGCGGGGGATAAAACCCACCTCCTGTTGGGGAGAGTGACAAAGAACTTGTAGCCAACTTGAATCTACCATAACTCCTGTCCAAAAAATCCAAAAAGTAGGGCATTAAAGGCCTTGGAAGAAGTGAGGAAAATCTCAGGGCTGGAATGATCACTTTCTTATTAGCCAGAGAGGTGAGAAACCTGAGATGTCAGTACTACTTTGGAATTAAGCCCTCAGCTTTGCCAGGGTATTAGTGATTCCGGAGGCGCCTCTGTCAGCACTGCCACCCCCTTTCTTCCCTGCTTCCTCTTCCTCATTCCAGACACTCAGAATAAACCTGACGTGATGATAAGATTGACAGGTAAACTATAATGTGTTTCTGCTGCAGAGATGTTCCTGTGGTGATGGACTATTTCCATCCTGAACTTACTTTCTTTTTTTAAATTAAAAAGCCTATGCCTGAGGACACTAGTAATGAAAATATCTGTGGCTTCTGAAACTAAAAGTAAGCTGTTAATGGCTCCTATCACCCCCCTGAAACACAGAGGCAGCCCAAACACTGAATTACTCTAATGACTGCCGGCCAGGCTTTCACGTGGTTGTTTAATTTCCCCTGATTTGAGACTAATACACACCACTGTCTCAGATGGAGACAGCCAGGGCTGCTCCCACCGGCTGCTTGGTCATCCGCGTCTGTGGGAAGGAGAATGAAATTGCTCCATGGTTTTGCTGGTAATCCATTCTCAGTGGGTAAAATTTCCTAAAAGCAATAAAGCAGGGGCCTCGCTTTGGGACTTTCTGCTGGTTGCTGCCATCCGTTAACATTTAGCCAGCGTGCTCTCTGGGCAGTTAGTATTGTCCCAACCAAATGCTCCACAGAATCAGGTGCACTTTGTTCTTTTTTGAGCTCTTATGCCCATTTATACAACTACAACCCAACTGCACATTCTTCCTACAGAAGCTCTGATCCATTTCAACAGAGCAAACACGTCACATGTTATGCTCACATTTTTAGGTCTTACAATGAATAGATTCCCGGCCATCAAAGTACTTCATGAAAGAGGTGGTCAATCAAAACATAATTGAGTTACAATCTTATTTGTTTTCCCTGAGTTTAATTATCCAATATACAGGGTTATCTATACTTATACCAGTTATCCCAATAAGGATCTTTATAGCTCTGCTTATTTTCCTCGCAGAAGGTGGGATCAAGGCTCATGCGCTGCACTGATTATTTATGTCTTTAGACCCTAATTTAGAAAAGTTTTCCCATGTTTTTTCTTTTTCTGTCTTTCTTTCTTTTCCTGTGTTCCATGTCATTGGTTTATTTGAAGAGTGTGTGGCGTTTGCTGCACAATCTGGATTTGTCTGGTTGTTTCCTTGTTGGTAGAGTCAGGTTAATTTTTTTGCAAGAATACTACATAGGTGATATTATCTCCTCATTACATCCCATCCCAAGGGTCTATTTGGCCCATAATGGTGATGATAATTTTATTCCTGCTTTTTGTTTTTATTTTTTGCTATTGTAGATCTTGCTGCATGGTTCTTCTTTGGTGATGGTAATTCTGAGCACTTGGTTGAGGTGAGAGTCACTAAATTTCTCTCGTGTAAAAATAGCTCTTCCCTTTGTAATTAATAACTAATCTATGGGATGAAATTGTGAGACTGCAAAAGACCCTGTACCTCCACACACTTTCACCTGATGGTTTTAACATTCATTGGTAATCCTTCCCTGAATCAATCATTACCTTGGTGGTTATAAAAGTGCACTCTTAAAAAAGCTACTGTCGCCTGAACCATCGGTATTTAAAATAACCTTTTTTTTTTGAGCAAAATACATTTCTTTAGTCTAAGTCACACAAACTATAATCTTTGACCTGCTCTTTACTAAGGAGTATTTTTAGAAAAATAGAATAAAGCAAAGCCAGTTCTAAACTGGTTTCTAAATATTAGGTGAGTTTCCTCATAGTAATAATAACAGCCATGCACTTGATGTTTGCTCTGCCCAAGGCACTATGCTAAATACTTGACCTGCACATAACTCACTGCATCCTCATGACCACACTGGAGGCTGTAATATCCCCATGTCTCAGTTAAAGAAACTATTAAGACATCAAGTAAATGATATGATAAAGGCTAATGTTCAGTTAAGCTTTCTAAGGAGGGCTCAGAACAAAATGTTTGAGAAAAAGTAAGTTTTCATGTTGTAGTAGGGTGAGGAAGAAAGTAGATTATTAGCATTTTCTCCTTAGGATAGAGATACTCCTGTATTTAAATATTTTAAGCATCTCTCACAACGTGTTCTGGGCACCTGGTTTTGGTGATACTATGATGACCGTGATGTGGCTTCTGCCGGGGGTTACAGGGGGGTAGGTGGTCCCACACATCGACCAGCAGAATTAGGGCCTGTGCACAGCTCATCACAGTACAAGGCCCTATGGATGGGTGTCACATTTACAAGCCAACGATCATAGAAATGCCAGGTGATAAGGGTTCATATCTGGTTGGGGAAATTAGAAAAGCACCATCGGGGAGGTGGCACCTGAAAGATGGGTAGGCTTTCACACACAAGGGATTTAGAAGGAGGGTGGTGGTTCCAAGCTGAGGAAGCAGGAGGCAGGTTCAGAGAATACTGTGGATGCAGCTGGGTTAACTGGGATGTGAAACACAGTGGAAAAGGACAGTGAGCTGGGACCGGAGCAGGGGTGGTGGTGACCTCGAGTGCCGGGCTGGGGGGTGCACTTGGTTCAGCAGCTTTGGAGGATCACAGGAGGTGGGCTCTGTGGATATTCACGTACAGGGTCTGCGGACTTGATTGGCTGGAACAGTGTTGGTGTGAGGGGCAGTTAAATGGCTGTTTTTCCAGGTATCCATTTATGACTACTAACCAGGCTACGAGCTGAGACTCCAAAGATGTATGAGAAAATAAGACATCACCTTGGGTGTCAGGGTGACAAACTCAGCTGCCTACAAGGGCCAGCTGAGTCAGAGAAATTAAGAGGCAGACAGGCCGGAGCATGTGTGCCCCATTCAAAGGGGCAGCCCCTCCTCCACTCCAGCAGGTTCTCAGGCAGGAGAACAAGAAGACTGTATCCTTCAGCTTCTCATTTTTCTAGAAAACCTGGACATCTAGATTTTTGTGTGAAGTATCTAGATGTGAATGTTAGAACGAACTCATTGTTTTCCAAAAATACAGACCAAGCAAGACATCTGCAGAGTTTGTAGCTCTGAACGTTATGAAAATAATAAAACAGTTTTAGACAATCTAGAAAAATTCCATTTGGGTGGAATCATAAGTGATGGCACCAGAACTAAACTGTGTGAGAACGTGGCTTTTATAAAATAAGGAAATTTAAGGCAAGCTTTTAGTCATAATATCATTTGATCATAAAGATGGAAATCCTGGTATATAAATGAGAATAACGAATTATAAGCTACTTTCATTTCACACTTATTATGTACCAGGAACTGTGCTTAGAGTTTTACAGATGTTCTTCAATCCTCATAGAAACTCAATGAAGTTGGCATTATTATCCCAATTTTACAGATGACAACATTGGTGTGTTAAAAGAAAAAAGTGCCAAACTCCACAAGATACTTGGAACAACACACACACACACACACACACACACACACACACACACACACACACGTTTGATGAATACCTTGGACTCAGTTCTTTCTGGTTTTCTAATTTATGCAAAAAATGATTTTGCTCTCTCCTTGGCAACTTCAGTAATTCATTATAAAGGGACAAGACAAAAGTGTCACTGCAGTAACTTACTGGCTATAGGGTAGGAATTACTAAGTCCTGAGAAGATGTGTTGTCTCTGACCTTGTAACCATCAAGCAACACTTCTCAATAAAAGTTTACATTGGTTCTGTCTGGGTTCCCCAAACTTGCCCATTCTGAAGGCACAGAAAAGGCATTTGTTACAGTTACAGTTTCTAATCCATCCCCCGCACCTCCCTGCTCCCCATCTCCCCACCAATGTCCTGAATCTCAGTCTCCAACTGAAGAACCCAGGAAGCTATATTTTAACATTGCCCATCACAGGCGACTCTCCAATCAGGCAAGTTTGGAAAATACTGAGTTATATCACTGTGTCCCTCAATCTAGACTAAAAATAGATGAGACCCTCTGGGGGTGCTTTTGTGACTTGCCTTTGTATGACTTCATTGATGTCGATTAAACAATACTTGGCTTCTTCCATGATTTTGAAGGCCAGATTGAATACTTCCATTGGAGTTAGTGGGGGTGGGGAAGTACTTAACTGAAATTTAACCTGAGGGCCCACATCCTTTCCTAATTAGAAGAGAACTGCCCGAGCCTGTGGAAATAGTCCACCAGCTACAGAATCCTTTCACCTCCTCTTAACAAGATATCAGAAGTTTGAAGAGAAACCTTTCGGAAGAGAATTATCATTGCATCTGCCACCTGTAAAAATAGCTGACTACAGGTGTGCAGAAATCCAACATTTCCCATATATTTTGATTTGTGTGAGTTTCTTTGAAATTTAAATGATGATTCTTTTGACCTTCAGAACTTGAGGTGTGTAAATCTATAACCATTTTAACACAAAACTCCTTTGCATATGCTTTAAAAATGCTAGATTCAGAGAGTGCAAGACTGTATTTCACATGACTCCAAGTTCATTTTCTCTCTCCCCACCCCCTCAGCTTCCCCTTTCTCCCTCACTCTCAGTGTGAAACCCAGTGTTTCATCACTCCTCGCAATCTATCAGATTGTGCCTGTCAGAATTAGGAACAGACTGTGCAGGTATTAAATTATACTGTTGACTAACAGGACTGAAAAAACCAGAGGAGAGAATCCCTTACTGTGCATTTCACTCAAACTCTGGAACTTGACTCAGAAAGCCTGTTCTGGAAGCTGAAGATAAAATCTTTGTCACAGAGGCCTCACATTAGTTGGAAAAGAAGCAAGACTAGTAGGGACAGTTGATTAAATTCAGTCTGAGGTGGCCTGAAAAGAGCTTGAGCCATCTATTTGATGCCACTGGTCTTCTTTTCCTTTCTTTTTTTCTTTCTTTTTTTTCTTCCTTTCTTTTCTTTCTTTCTTTTCTTTTCTTTTCTTTTTTTTTTTTTTTTTTTTGCTGCACAGGGTGGCTTGCAGGATCTTAGTTCCCCACCCGGGAATGAACCCCTGGCCCTTGGCAGTAAAAGCGTGACGTCCTAACCATTGGACCGCCAGGGAATTCCCTCCACTGGTTTTCCTGTTAATCAGCGATAATGGTCAGCTGGATTGGCAAGAGGAAATGGTGGGAGATGGATTGCTTGTGGACCTTAATATGTAAAGTTCGCGTCCATTATTGCTCAGTATTTGAAAGGGTATTGCATTATTTAAAGTATTGTTGTCCTAGAGTCATATTCTCAAATATGTGGTATCTTAATATATATAAATACCAGAAACTTTGGAATCTGTTAAGCAGGTTGCATATTCATGAAAACAATTCAGTTATAGCTCTTACTTTAAGCAGAGTAGGTGTACTTCTACAACAGAACATTGACCTATATACTCTTTTCCCTACTGCCATCATAATTGCAGAATCAGAGCTCTTTCCCGTGGCTCCGGAGTCAGGGCAACTACATACACACCCCCAAACCCTTCCTTCCAGTAGCTTTCTGGCTAGGTCCAGTCTGCATTGACCATTCTCCATCGCCTGCCCACTCCTTGGATCTTTTCTTCCAAGCAAAGATAGTCAAGTGATGGATCAAAATATTCCTGTACAATCACTAAAAGCTTTTGTGTTGATATTTAAAATATACAAAGGAAATGACTTGCCTAAACCAAAAACACTCACAAAGCAGGTGGTATTTCACAGGGTCCATGGGAAAGCCCCATGGCCTTGTGAAGCCTGGTCAGTCATTTCTCAAATTCTCACCCCAAGGTGTGAACATCTTTTTCCGTATGTCACTGCTCTTCTTGGTCTCTTCTCTCTCCCTGGGTGATCTTATCCATTGATGGCATCCCCATCACCTGTTCTTCAGACCCAACTTATCCCAGAGCTTCAGGCAGGGTAGCCAGCTGTGAGGATACAGTGACAAGTAAGATACGGTCCAGCCATTTGACTTTAGTTAGGCAAGTGAGTAAGATGTAATCAGATCACGTCAATGTATTCTGTCATGAGCAATGACAGATGTAGGGTCTGTACAATGTTTCCCTTTGACTATCCAGAACTGATCTCATTTTAGTCCCAGCCCTGTCCTTTCTCCTTTCACATTTCCTATCTCAGTTGAAGATGCTCTCTACCATCCAAACCAGGAATCCATTTCCTACCCTCCCCACTCTAGTTGGTCACCAAGTTCTACAGAAAGTATCTCCTAAACATTTCTCAAATCAGTCTCTTCCTCTTCATTCCTACTACCACTTCTCAATGTCATATTATTTTCTGTGGACTATTTCCATAAGACCTGAATTGGTTTTTCTGCCAGGAATTGTATGCCATCCCCCAAATGCTTCTTCCACTTTGCAGCCTCTCACTCCCTTGTTAAAAGCCCAGCAATGTTTCCTCATTGCTTTCAGAATCATCTCGTTTCCTTAACGAGATGTGGCACCCAAGGCTCTCCTTGCTCTAACTCTCAATCTCATCGCCTGCATAAGTACAGGAGCTTTTAGCTCCCCCATGTGTTGTATTATCTTAAGTCTCCCTGCTTTGGAATCAATTTATCTTATTTGCTTAATCACCTTCCCCTCATCTTTGAAGATTCCCTTTACCTATTGCCACCTTCTTGTGTGCCCCTCACCTGGGTGACCCTTCTTTATGGTCCTAAAGCATCCTATTTGTACTTCATTATGGCACTGATCACATAATATTGAAATATTTATTTACATGTCTACTTCTAATGGCCAAACTTAAGACCACCAATGGGAAAAACCTGACTTATGTCACACCTAATGGGTGCTAAAGAAATTATTTGTTGATGACAAGTGAAATAAACAGATGAAGTCTATCATACCTAGAAAAGGCAGAGTCTGTGTTTCGTGGTACTAACCTCACCACTTGGAGAGATTATTTATCCTCATAAACACTAGATTAAATGAAAATTATATGTAAAGGAACTGGCATTAATAGGGAATCCATTTTTAGAAATATTAAGTCCCTCAAGCACTATAGGTTTATATATGTGTACTTTCGATTTTGCCCAACTAAAAGTCATAGAGGACTTCCATATTTGACCAGTATGAAATAACAGATTTACTCTCCCACCTGAAACAACTAAAAAACTGGACCAAACGCATGAAATGGTGGTTTTCAAGACGCTGGATGTGACGCAACAGAGGACGATGTCATCTGAGAGATGAATAACAAACAAGGTGGTCCCTACAGTTGCCTGGGTTAACTGCCAGACATGGTACAAGGAAAGGTAACCCAGGCAGAAGCCAGCGGTCTCCTTGAGCTGGAGAGACAGAGCTGGCAGTCCAGGGAAGCCAAGACATCTAGAGTTTATAGAGCAGAGTAATGGAGAGGAGAGAGCTGCACACACAGAGAGAAGGCCAAAGAACTGAAGAGGGTCTTCCTGGAGTTCTCAGGCTGAGTACTGATCAGTGTGTGTGGCTAAGGAAACTGCCCAAGGCTAGGCAAAGAACTATGTAGAAGAATTAGAAAAACTATTGCTCACACAGGGCCGGTGATAGTTCCTATTTCCACCAGTCAGAGTGGAAAACCTCATAATTAATGGGGCATTGGCTAGAATACTCAGAATGCCTTAGTGGAAGGAAAAAATTTGCCATAAACTAAACATAGCTCTGATCTCACCTAACAACGCTTAAAAGTAAATCCCAAAGGGATCAAACTATTTCCAAGTAACTCAACCTCATGCTAAAACAAAGTTCAAGAATATTTATAGGAATACAAATATATCCAGCACTCAATAAGGTAAAATTCACAATATTTGGGATCTAATAAAATATTACCAGGCATGAAAAGAAGCAGGAAAATTCACCATAGTAAGAAGAAAAATCAATCTATTTAAATCAACCTAGAAATGATAAAGATGATAGAATTAGTTGACAAAAGCATTAAAACAGCTATTAAACTATATTCCATATGTCCAAGGAGCTAAAGTGAAGAATGAACATGTTAACTGGTGACGTAGGAAATATAAAAAAAACACAAAATTTCTAGAAATAAAAATTCCAATGCCTGAAAAGTACACCTGATAGAATTTATAGCAGATGACACATTAGAGAATTAAAAATTAGTGAACTTGAAGATATAGCAATAGAAACTATCTAAAATGAAACAGATTTTTTTAAAAAAAGGCTGAAACAAAATGAACAGATCACTGCTGAGCTGTGGGGCAACTTCAATCAGCCTAATATACATGTAATTGGAGTCTCTCTCAAGGAGTGTGGGAAGAGAAACAAAAAAATATTTGAAGAACCAACGGTTGAATATTTTCCAAATCTGAACATGACTATCAACCCACAGATCCAAGGAGCTCAATGAACTCTGAGAAAAAGAAACTATGGAGAAAAACACACCAAGGTACATCATAAACAAATTGCTTAAAAATAGTGATAAAGAAAACAATCTTAAAAGCAGCCATGAGGAGAGAGTGAAGATGCATCACAAAAAGAAGAAAGATAGGATGATAGCAATTTTTTTGTCAGAAACCATGCAAGCCAGAAGACATTGGACTAACAACTTTAAAGTACTGAAAGACATACTCTGTCATCCTAGATTTCTGTACCCAGTAAAAATATCTTTCAAAAACCATGGCAAAATAAAGACTTTCCAGACATATGAAGGCTAAAAGAATTCATCACCAGCAGACCTCTCTACAAAAAAATGTTGAAGGAAGTTCCTTCAGGCAGAAGGGAAACGATACCAGAGGGGAACCTGCATTTATGCCAAAAAAAAAAAAAAAAAAAAAATGAAGAGCACTGGAAATAACAACCTGGGTAAACATAAAAGGCTTTATTTTTTATTGTTTATATATTTTTAAAAGATAATTGACCATTTAAAGGAAAAATAATAACACTGCCTTGTAAATTTATAGCATATGTAGAAGTAAAATATATGAAAACAGTAGCACAAGGAAGAGAGAAATACAAGGTTCTCATGTCACTTAACTATTTGTCAAGTGATATCATAGCTCATGAAGGCAGACTGTGATATCTGAAAGATCATACTGTATATAAACACTAAAACAGCCGCTGAATCAATGCAACAAAGAGTTACAGCTGATAAGCCAACAGGGATGAAATAAAACCATTAAAAATACTTATTTTATCCAAAATAAGTTAGAAAAAAAGAGGAAGAGCAAAATGCAATGGAATAAGTAAAAGGGAGCACCAACTAGAATTGAGCCATAGCAAGAATCACATTAAATATAAATGGCCTAACACCTCAATTAAGAGACAAAAGTTGTCAGATTGGATGAAAATATAACACCCAGCTACATGCTGCCTACAGGAAACCCACTTTCAATAAAAAAAGACATTAAAAGTAAAAGTAAAAGGATGTAAAACAATATACCACACTAACACCAATCAAAAGAAAGCTAGAGTTACTGTATTAATACCAGACAAACTAGATTTCAGATCAGAGAATATTACCAGGGATAAAAAGGTCATTTCATCATTATAAAGAGGTCAAGAGGACATACTTCTAGCGCCCCCCCCCTTTTTTTTTTTGGAACATAATAACAGAGCATTAGAATAGAATAGAATAGAATAGAATAGAATAGAATAGAATAGAATAGAATAGAATAGAAAAATTGATAGAATTGCTAAGAGATACAGGCAAATTATACTTATTGCAAAAGATTTCAACACAGGTCTTTTAAGAATTGATGGAGAAAGTGGACAGAAAATTAGTAACAATGGAGACAACTTGAACAACCCTAACAGCATAAAACAGAAATGAGTTAAGTCATACAAAGGATGTTCTCTAACCATAATGGAATTAAATCAGAAATCAATAACAGAAAGATCTCTAGGAAATTCCCAAATATTTGAAAACTAAATAATACATTTCTAACCAACACATGGGTCAAAGAAGAAATCAAAAGGGCAATTAGAAAGTATTTGAACTGAATAAAAATGAAAATACAGTCTATCAAAATGTGTAGGATTCTGCTAACACAGAATACTCAGGGGGAAATTATATCACTAATCATCTATATGAAAAAAGAAGAAAGATTTCCAATGAGTGACCACAGCTTCTACCTTAAGAAACTAGAAAATGAAGAGCAAATGAAATCCAAAGGAAGTAGAAGAGTGAAAATTACACAGATTAGAATAAAAAGCAACAAAACAAAACCAAAAAAAAAAAAAAGAAAGAAAGAAAGAAAAGAAAAGAAAAAACAATAAAGAAAACCAATGAAATCAAAAGCTGGTTCTTTGAGAAAATCAATAACATTGATAAACCTAGCCAGACTGATCGGGGGAAAAAATGAGAGCACACAAATAGTTATCAGGGATGAGGCAAACTAAATCAACGAAGGAGCCCAAATTCCAGCCAGGTCTGACCGCCTGTCATGCCCAGGTTCTATGGACTCTTCAGCGTTCCAAGAGGCACACCAGATTGACAAACAGGTTGGGCGACGCTTGTGTAAAATTTTCTTGGGCCCATAAAAGTATCTCTAACAAGTTTAATAACCCTCCAGATTACACACTTGCAACCCAAACACTTTCCAGCAATGCTTTTATGTAAAAAGAATTATATTTTTTTCCTTTCTAAATGAATTGTAATAAGTTTTCTAAAAACATTACTTTTTTTGGCAAATCATCTGACTTTCAAAATTAATTTTTTAAAGTAGATTCTTAAACTCTGTACTTTCAAACTAAGAGTATTTTCTGGAAAAGCAAAAATAATGATGGCTTGTATTTCAAAGATGCTTTATGTATGGCAACATGCTGGAATCCTGGCTATATTAGTGTGAGATAGGGCTGCCTCCTCTTCTTATAAGCGTCAGGAAATGACTGTGGGGTTAATCAGAACGATGAAATGGGGGTGGAGAAAAGAGACTTAAAGAGTCTGATTTTTCCCTCTGCCTCTCCAGTCTGAGTGCGCTGCTGATAAATGAGTTCATCTACCAAACAAAACAGCCTTTGTTTTATTCTGTAGCTTACTGGCTTTACACTGCTAAGAAAAGAAAAGAGGTAACATGGTTTGCCTCAACTTGCCTACTCACCACTGGAGGTTTTCATTTTTAGGCTTATAATACAGTAAAAGTGTTTTTTGAAATTTGCCTTTATTTAAGTGTTAATCCATCCTTGCCCCAGCTTTCATTTGAAAATATTCAAACCCACAGAAAAGTTGAAACCATAGTACAAATAATACCCTACACCCTTCGCTTAGATTCATCAGTTGTTAACATTTTACCGCATCTGCTCTTCCTGCTTTTCTCACTGTGTGTTTGGTTTTTGATGAACCGTTTGAAGATGAATTGCAACCATTACAACAATCCACCCCTAAGTACTTCAGCATGAAATCTCCAAGAAAAAGAACATACTCCTACATAACTCTCAAGAAATTTAACATTGGCGCGATAGTATCTCACATGTGCACACCCACACGTGCACAGGGTCAATATTCAAATTTCCCCAATTGTCCTAATAATTTATTTTAGAACTGTTTTGTTTGATTTGCGATTCTAGAACCAATCAAGGCTCACATCTTGCATTTAGTTGTCATACTGCCAAGCACTTTCTAACCCACACTAAATGTGCCTGTCTGATTTGCTACTCCCACCAATTAGGAAGTCTCAGAGAAATGAAAGCTTGATTTTGCAATTAATTTGGAAGTAATAACATTTGAAGTAAAGCCTTAATACCAGACACACAATTCCAAATGGCAGAAGGAGCTATTTCACTGACGTGCTTTTGAAAAAATGACATAACTTATTGGAAAATGGTGCAAGGCAGGAAGTCAGGGAGAGCACTGTCTTCCAGCTCTCACATCGAACATTCCGCTCACAGCCGTGCTGATGTTTTCCAGTCTTTGGTGGGGGATGTAAGAGCATCAGTTGCTTGCATCCTGTCGTCATCTGCACAGTGATGACGGGGCATCCTGGTGATCACAGGTGCTCAGAGCTGGCGCTCAGAAGGACTCACCTCCGTGGCACCCCTGCCATGATCTTCCAGCTTCTCCTTCAACATGTTGATCATGGGAAGCTCAGGGATTCCATTAGACCGGGAACCAGAACACCTGGGTTCCAGTCTTAGCTCTGCTGCTTGTGAGCTGTGTGACCTCCGGCCGGTCACTTAAATGCTCTTTCTTTAGCTGTGTAGTTTCTTTGGCTGTAAAGAGAGCACATCATTGTCTGTCTCGACTCTACCCAAAGGCCGTGTGGGGAACAAATAAGAAAGAATGTGGAACAGCGAAGCCCTGTGCAAGTGTCAGCGGCCGCCCTTACAGGGAGCTCACGGAGGTCAGATGCAACGCGACTCTGTTATCTGGACCACTTTCACCTTGGTCCCTGGCCTCTGCTGTCTGAAGAAAGGCATTGGATCCACTCTTCAAACTTTCTTCACTAGATTATGCAGCCCTATTTTCATGTGAACACTACATCCAGCTTAGTGCAGCCCAAGAAACAGACACCATCCTGAGCTTGACTTCCACCAGGCCAGGTATCCCGCAGCCCTTGAGTAGTTGGTCATGTGTAACCAAATGAAGAACCTGGCATTAGTCCCAGTGAAATTTCACAGAACTGGTGTCTATCCTTCATCCCCGCCTCTTGGGTGCTTTGGCAATCTTGCATCTGTCCTCAGGAAGCTGTTCACTCTCCCTCTAGTCTGAGTTGTCTGAGAATTCTATGAGCCTGACCTGTCCGTTTTCCCCCAAGCCATGGATGTCCTTCTCCAACTGAAGCAGCATCCAAGTTCTCTCTCCAGCATGATGCCTGTCCATTAATCAGGGTTCTGTTGGTCCTTCTTGATGGCCTTTTTTTTCTAGACATCACCCTCAGCAGGACCGGGCCCACGCTGCTGCTGCTGCCTTCCTCAGGCTGGGAGCCCACCACCCCCATGCTCACCCCTGCCCCCAGCCACAGAAGGCAGGGTTCTGTTGGCCGAAGAAATAAATTTTACCTCCCAGCAACCAGGCACACCGCCACAGTGCGCTTTTCAGGCTGGACGTTCTTTACAGTGAAACGGGGAGGGGGAGGGCTGTCTCCTGATACCCAAATCAAACAGCCTTGGTAGGCAGAAGAGTTGAGAAGCCTCAAGTGGGAGGCTCTGAAGTCTCTTTCCTGCTTCCCCTCCTCAGTCTCTCCTTAATTTTGTGCTACTGAAATAAAAGAAAGAAGTGAAATAAAATGTACCAAAATGGACTCAGAGAAACTGGAGGTCCTAACCAAAGCAACACTTACAAACTCACACTGGATTGTTACTATTAGCACTGCGAATAGTTAGGCAGAGGGCACCATCTGACAAGCACTGCTTGAAATAAGAAAGGGGAAGGAGGGAGATTCAGTCTTTTCCTTGTCGGCCAAGCAGGAACGGGGGCTGCTGTGTCAGGCAATGTGCTGGGCACAAGGACGCAGGCCGAGGGTATGGCATCCTGCCTTTGAGGGCGACGCATCCAGCAGGAGAGGCAGCTGGGTTGCTCATATGGCAGCAGAGTTGATAGATGCCCTGACAGGGGTGGGGGGTGGGGTGCCTGTGCAGACTGCCCTGGGGACACGGGGGAGGGGACAACTCATTCATCTCATTCATCCCAGGGAAACCAGAGAAGGCTTCATGGAAGCTTGTAGGACAAGCCCACCAGGAAGACAAGAGAGGGGGAGAGGGAAGCAGAGGGTGTTCTGGGCAGAGACCACAGCCTGGGCGAAGCACAGAGGCTGGAACGAGCAAGATGCCAGTGAGCTAAGAATAGCACGTCCCCGTGGGGCAGGAGCAGAGGCAGGGAAGAGAGCTTCCAGACCTGCCTGGGGAAGTCAGGAAAGGAGCTCCTTCTATTGCAGGTATCCAGTCCTCACCTGATGGCTCAGAATCCCTGGGGTGGGGTCCCAGGAATCCACCTCCTGGTGACCCTGGTTCAGGCGCCCTGTGTGGGAACCAGCTGTAGCAACGAGGAATCAGTGACATTTTAAAGCCCAGGAGTGAGGCAACTACGTTTGTTTTTAACAAATACTATTTTTTGGTGGCAGAATGGAGAAGGAAGTAGAGCAGACAGAGACTGAGAAATAAATCAGGAGATTATTCCAGCTGTCTCGTGGAGCTATGATAAATGAAAGCAATTGGAAGGTAGAAGAGGGGGTGAACTCATGAGATACTTCCAGTGTGGAAACAACAGAACTTGTTGAGCAATTAGATGTGGGCGGTGAAGGAGAGAATAGAATCAAGAATGATTCCAAAGTTTCTACCTCAGGCTATTAAGGGTTGGGGAGCCCTTAAGAGAAAGAGGGAATGGAGGCCAGGCAGAGACTTGCATTTGTAGGGCAAGTAAAGAGGACTCTCAACCGGGTTTTTTGTTGTTTTTGTTTTATTTTTTAAATATTTATTTATTTGGCTGCACCAGGTCTTAGTTGCGGCATGTGGGATCTTTGTTGCAGCATGCGGGATGTTTAGCTGCTGCAAGCAAACTCTTAGTTGCGGCATGTGGGATCCAGTTCCTTGACCAGGGATCGAACCCAGGCCCCCTGCATTGGGGAGCACAGAGTCTTACCCACTAGACCACCAGGGAAGTCCCCCAGGTTTGGTTTTGAGCATGCGGTCCCTGTGGGCAACCAAATGTCCAGACTCGGGGGCAGGAGGTGTGGGCCCTGGGGGGAGGAACTGAGCTTAAACATATGGCTTTGGAGTGATGACTGGCAAGAAGCTGCCTGCGAAACCCAGGGAGAGTGTATAGAAGGGGTGTGGTCCCCACATGGAGAAGCCACCAACACCTAGAAGTGGTTGGAGACCTAGAAGGAACAGCCATGAGGGAGAATGAAAACCAGTGTAAGATGAGGTGGGAAATTGGGGTGGAGGAAAAGTTTCAAAGAGAGAATGAGCGTGTCCAGTGCCTGAGCAAGGTCCAGCAGCTATGGCAACTGCAAGGCCACTGCTGACCCTAGAGAAAGCCATTATGAAGCACTGGGATCCAGAACCAGATCACAGCAGGCTGAGAAGGGAATCAGAGGAAGTAAAGACAGTGATTATCCATTCTTCTTTTTAAGAACTTGTGAAGGAAAGGAGAGCCGGGGCAGCAGCCAGAAGGAAATGGCAGCATGAGATACACAGACCGTTTTCTTTTTTGAACTTTTTACTTTATTAAAATGGCATGCTTTTAACACGAGTCATTTGATATAGTCATTGTTTTCTACATTCTGTAGACCAAGAATTATGAGGAATATTTTCTACTCCAGCAATTCCTAATGATGTATTTGCAGAGGGTACAGGCTTAGCGAGTTGGGGTGATACTATTTTTTCAGTTGGAATATTTGAGACCCATATCTATTCATATCATCTCATATTCTTTCAGTAAAAAAAATAATACCAGGGTTACAGGTGAGCTTACATGACATTTATGAGAAGGGATGTGAGTGATAAGACTGAGCCTCCAAATCCAAGCTCTTTGCATAACTCTTGCATCACAGATGCGTTGCTGTGAGCAGAGTGTGACCCACTTAATCCTTACAACAGTCTAGTAATAATATAAATAATAGCAAACATTTATACAGCATGTGTTATATTCCAGGCAATATCCTGAGTGCTTCAACATATAAACCTAATAATTATAACTTGGGTATATGTGCATATTAATATTAATATAGGAAATATTTCCCTGGTTTTTACTGTTTTGATCATATGAATTGAAGGAAGAAATATTAATACCACAAAGGAAGAACCCCAACCAAAGAAATCTGAAATATATAGTAAATGCTTTTTTCCTCTTTTCTCATTTTAGATGCTGGTACTAAACTTCCAAGTGTCATGATTTTAAGTAAATGTTATGCCCTTCTTATTTATTTCTACGGTGAGGGGAAGATAACATTGTTTCCCTTCTTATGTGACTTTCTTTGAAAATGTGCAATATGAAGTTCCTCAAAAGTAAAATTTTTATCCTTAAAAGGAAAAAAAGATACCCCAAAAAATTTTATGAAAAAGATACTATTGCCTAAAACAATATGTGAAAAAAAATCTTATAAAAAAGATACTATTATTATCCCATTTTACAGATAAGGAAACTGTAGCTCAGAGAGCCTAAGTAACCCACTCAAGGTCACATGGTAAGTGGGGGTGAATTTTTTAAAATGATTTCATTATATTTAGAAATTAAATTGTAAAGCAACTATACTCCAATAAAAATTAATTTAAAAAATTAAATCACAATTTAAGCCAAATAAAACTAAAAACACATATTAGAAAAAAATAAAGTACAGGAGAGAGTAAAAAGTACTTATGTATTTAAAAAAAATTAAAGGGAAATGGCTAAATGTAAAAGAAGTTAAAAACACAAAAAGGCCAAACCTAGAAACAATCGGAGTATCTTCCAACAAGAGAGCTGGTAAACAAATTGTGATTTATTCAAACAACAAAATATAGTGATCAAAAAGAATGAACTACAGGTACATGCAACTATACAAATGAATCCCAAAAAAGTTATGTTGAATGAAAAATCGAGCAACAAAAGGAATACACACTGTATGGTTCCGTGTACGTGAGGTCCAGAACTGGCAAAACTAGTTTCCAGTGCTGGAAGTTCGAGTAGCGGTTACCCCTAGGGTGGAAGTGAGGGGGTGGGGGCTAGTGGCTAGAAAGGGGCTCGGAGCAACTTTCTGGGGTGATGAAAATGTTTCCTATGAGGGTGGTCATCCCAAAGGTAGTCATATCTAAATACATTTTAGAAAATAGGAAACGGTCCAGAGCTAAGTGATGGAGCAAGGCCGGGGAGCAGGCTGAGGGGCTGGGTTCACAACCAGGAATGCAGGCTTAGCTCCAGACAAGCCTCTAAGGCCTGAGAAGGAGGATGAGTCAGCCCAGGCCCTGGGTGGGGGCCAGCTGGGGGGTGGGTATCTGAGGACATGTCGTTCAGCTGGAAGAGTGAGCACAGGGCAGAATTTTTTCCCAAGGGCAGAGGTTCTTGGGGTTAAGAACGTCAGGGCTGGAAGAGAATCCCCTCTTTATAGATAAGGACCAGTGTTAGTGGCTTATTCATGGTTCCACAGCTAATTAGCCACAGAGCTGGGATTAGCACTTAGTTCTTTAAGCATCAATAGGAAAAGTTAATTGGGGGAGTGTCGGGCCTGCCCCACCTCCACTGCTAATGAGGGCACTGACCCCAGCTTACACTCAGCAAGGAAGGACTTCCAGTCATTTCTTTCATTTAATAAACATTCATTAATCACCTCTCACTGGCCAGGTGCTCTTAGGTGCTGAAAATCCAAAAATATAAAGCCACTGTCTCGTCCTCAGGTAACACAAGGTTGATTAGGGGAGGAGAGGGGATAAGGTTTACTGGTTGAGCAATTCTACTAAGGTGCTGGGTTGTAAAGACTTCATAGAGATGTTTAAGCTTCTGAGAGGATGGGGCAGGCTGAGGTTAGGGGAACTGAGGCAGGAGTTTAAGAATAAAATAACTTCATTGAAAGCACGGGGAGTCCATGTGCAAAGACATGGGACCCTGCCCTCCCCTCCCCCTGACCCAAGACCCCAGGCCCCACAGGCAGCCCTTAGCCAAGTGCACCAGCCAAATGGACCCATCACATCAATCAATGCCAAAAGTGCCCATGAAGAGGCTGACTTATATACACCCCTGAAAATAACTACAGCAGAAGCTGGACCTTGTTCCATAGCTAGAATGTCCATGATAGAGTTAGGGCTGAGTTTTGATAAGTGGAAACCTGATATTTTTAAGCATGTTTTAACCAACATAATGGTCTTAGAACAGTCACCTAAACTGGTTCCACAGGCAGTAATCCTGGCAGGAACCTGCTGGTTTTATCAGCCACTATCTCCTGAATCCAAGAATGATGCACACTGGCTGAAATGCAGACTACGGCTCCACCAGTGATGGATAGCAAAACAAAGGCAGCACTAATGAAAAATTAATGAAAACAGTTACTTCCATATGAAAAAATGATCTGTTCTTTCCCACCTTTGTGTTGATATTTGACCAGCCCTGTAATTGGAAATATATAATTTTATCCCAAGGTAAAGGCAGGCAGAGGGGCAGAGCGTGGGAGGTTTTCAGCCACCCCACCAAGCTTCACCCTGGGAGGAGAGCTCTCCTCCCTCTCCTGGTCTCTCTACTGGAAACCTGATCCTCCCCAGCCCTGAAGCCTGAATCGTTTGAAGGTTACTGATAATAAATGACACCTTAACGTTCCTATGTCCACCAGCCTTTTGGGATCACCTTTCCTATGTCATTCAATTAAAATAAATACAGCCTCCACCTACCTAATGCAGGAAGTCCCACCTCTCCCCCAGTTTTTTAGGACTTGCTTGGGAAGGTATTTCTCTTTTATCAGATGGTCAACTGTCACATCTCTCTCAGTTCCAGCCTCACCTCTCCCACTCCTTCCTAGCTCATCTGCCTTGTCTACCACACTGGGCCACAAGCTTGGATACAGCCCACCTCCTTGTCTTGCCAAAGACACTGACCTAAGGCAGTACGAGATTAGGTTAGTTAAAGCAGACTTTACTGGAGGTTGGAGGGTGGAAATCTCATTCTCTTTGCTCACTGCTGAATCCCATGTGCCAAACCACCCTCTGAGTCATCATAGGAGCTTACAAATAATTATTGACCTAGGGTCATCACATTTATGGAGGTAGAAAGTAGAATGATGGGTACTGGGGCCCCAGGGGATGGGGAGTTATTGTTTACTGGGTACTGAGTTTCAGTTTGGGGAGATGAAAAGGTTCTAGAGATGGATGGTGGTGATGGTTGCACAGCAGTGTGAATGTGCTTAATGCCACTGAACTGTACACTTAAAAATGGTTACGATGGTAAGTTTTATGTTATGTATATTTTGCCATAATTTTTTAAAAAGTTGAATGAAGTACTGATATTATAAGAGAGGGCTGCAACTCAGAATAAAAAATAACCTCAAACTGAACATCTGACCTCAAAATTTCTAAGTTTCCCAACTTGTAGGGTGGCTGGCCCAGAGTTCTCCAGAGTGAGTGCTCCAAGTCTATTCCTAATACAATCCAATTGGGGAGAAGAAAAAAAATGTTAGAACTTCTATGTATATATTTGAATTCATTCTTCAACTTTTTCTATTTGGGGATAGATTTAATATACATAATACAGAATAGTATCGATGCACATGTATATAATTTATCAATAAATAGTGGAGGAACATTACCAAAAACTTTGTACTCCTGGGTTGCATGGTCAACAAACTCTGAAGACCACCATTAGGATGACTTTGTAGAGACTGGGCTGTGAGCTCCACGAGGGCAAGGGTCTCTATGTTTTGTTCATGTGTCCCATAGCCTGGAACAGTGTCTGGCACGTGATGGTCCTCATTCAGTGGTTGCTGGATGAAAGAGCCATGGCTGCTGTTCCTGGCGCTCTCCTCATACGCAGGCAATTTTAGCCCATGACCGCCATATTGCTGGGGGCTCTGGCTTCCCCGTATCATCTCCTCTCCTCCTCTTCCTTTGTCGCCACTCCATCTCCCAGATTTTAAATCTGTAAAATGAGGACATGGGACAGATGCTACCAAAGTACTTAACCTTCTGTAATGTCAAGCTCCTTGCACGAATGCCAATGTGATTCTGTGTCAGGGATGGAGGCACCTCACCCCTGCTGTCCCAGCCTCAAGGCGACTTTTGGAACTTGATCTGACTTTTGTCTCAGTCACTGACAAACTGCCAACACCTCCTCTAGGACACCAAACGCCACATACCCTGTCCAAGATTATCAATCAGAGCCCTTCCACTGTTCAAAGTAGGTATTATGAAAGCTAGTTCTCTTGGGGTAGAAAAACAAATCTACATCAAGTCTCCATTAAGGTCTTGTTCCTATAGAGTCTGGGTCTAGTGGGAAATTTGTGTTTCGGAGGACTTAGCCCGGTGCTGGCTTTGCAGCCAGATAGTCCTAGACATAAGTCCCATGTCCCCCACGCATTCTCTGGGTGACTCCAAGCAAGTTGCTTAAACTTCCTCAAGTTCCTTTTGTGATAATTCCAGAAAATAACACTTGTCTTGTGGGGCCATTGGGAGAATAAAACATGAGTATGCACTAAGACGCAATAAAATATAAACATGATTACTACTATTATATTTAGCTTCCCCATATGTGAACGAGAGATTAAATCAGTAGTTTTCAGAGGAATTCTAGAATTTTGAAGGCTGCCAGAACTATTAGAGGATGGGGCTTGAGGTAGCTCACCCTCCAAGATGCTTCTTTTTCCCAGCTCTTCTTTTCTCAGATTTAGGAATTTTAATTTATTTTGTGAAAAAAAGAATTCTAAAACTTTTTAAATTAAAAAAAATTTTTAAATTTTATTTATATATTTATTGGTTGCATTGGGTCTTCGTTGCTGCACGTGGGATTCTCTAGTGTGGCGAGCAGGGGCTCCTCTTTGTTGTGGTGCACGGTCTTCTCACTGCGGTGGCTTCTCTTGTTGTGGAGCATGGGCTCTAGCTGCGCGGGCTTCAGTAGTTACAGCATACAGGCTCAGTAGTTGTGGCTTGTGGGCTCTAGAGTGCAGGCTCAGTAGTTGTGGCGCACAGACTTAGTTCCTTCATGGCATGGGGGATCCTCCTGGACCAGGCATCAAACCCGTCGCCTGCACTGGCAGGCGGATTCTTAACCACTGCGCCACCAGGGAGGTCCCTAGAATTCTAAAGCTTTTTAAAGGTGCTTAAAAAAATTCTGGACTAGATAATCAGATAATTTTTAGTCTTATGAATCTAATTAAAAGATAGGGAGATATAGGCACTCCAATTAGTGGGGTGGGGATCTCGCCTGGCAGGGAGAGTGTGATGGCCCAGCCCCAGAATTCCAGACCCCAAACTTCCTAAGTTTCCTTCACTGGGCTCTGTAAGGACTAGTTCTCTGTTAGAGTAATCTCCCAGACCAGTTGCTCCTCTGTTGGAAAAATGGTGGTTAAACCCCTCTTTGGTGAGATATCTCACACTGTCCTCTCTGCCTACGACCACTCCCCAAACTCTTGCATTCATGACACAGGAGAGGAGAGCTGGTTATTAGGAAGTATTGCTGAATATTGCTGTTTCTCACATCTTTTCAATCTAATTTCAGCCTTGGGCGTGGATTTGAAGCTATTCTGGAGGTGGTCTTCGAATGATGATTAATGCTCAGGCTATCCTTGGGGGCCGTGGGCTCCTTGTGCACTGTTCTCTGTGGCTGCTGATAATCTGGGCTCAAGCTGTGGTGGAAACAGCCTGGTCTAGAAGTCTGGAGCAGACCTAGCGCCTGCATTTGTTGGTCTGAAAACCTTGGGCAAGTAACATGCATTCTTAAGCCTTGGTTTCCACATCTGAAAAATTAAGGTAAATAATATCTGCCTTGCCCCCCTCACAAGATCTTTGTAAAGATGCCATGAAAGAATGGATGCAAGAACCATACAGAACCACACAGAAGGGAAGCCCCCAGGTTACAGAGACCCTCTGAGCCTGCCCCTCACTGAAAAGGTCCAGCGTGGCAGGGAGGGGCCTCGCTCTGGACACACCCGTGGGCCCCTGGGCGTGGGGTGATCTGGAGAAGGCCAGGCCGTTGGGGCTGCAGCTTACCACACGATCCCTCCTCACATCTGATCGGAGCAGCTCACGTTCACGGCTTGCTCAATGCTGGGCAGGTTAGGATGAAAGTGTCCTGGCTGAGATTCCATCCAGATACCACTGGTTCTTCCATGATTAAACAGATAGTGGATCTTACTCCCACAGCTTCTCCAAGGCAGAGCTGACTTTTGGCTCAAGGGGGCCCAAGGCAAGAACGGGTGGGGCCCCTCCTGTACCCACCACTCCCACCCAGCCCCTGAGGAAGGTGGTGGTGAGGGATCCTAGGCTTAGCCACTTATTTTGGGGGCACCCAGGATGTGGAAAGCCAGAATAAGCCCAGAGAAGAGGCCTAATGACATGGACTAGGAAACGTGGCTGAACCGACTTGGGAAGTAAATGATGCAGGGAAGTGAAACAAGATGAATGCCAAGTTCAGTGCAAAGTACATTTGGAGGCTTACTCTGTGGTCCTGGACTTGGACTCTGGAAACCTGGCTCTGCTTCCTACTGTGGGGGCCTTGGACAAGCCACGTCTCCTCCTCAGGTTTCTATGAATCTGTAAACTGATGGGGTTGGACCAGAATCTCACTTCTCAAATGGATACATTTAACCCCAGCTTATGCAATGGTGAAAAGCTACAAGTTACTCATCTTCCCGGAATGCCAACTTTACAGGAAGATTGGGAGGAACGATTTTTTTTAACAGCTCTGTGAGATATAATTCATATCACATACAATCCACCTATTTAAAGCATACAATTCAATGGTTTTTAATATAGTCATGGATTGTGCAGTCATCACACAATCAGTGTTAGATCATTTCCATCACCCCCAAAAGAGACCCAGCACGCATTCGCCATATCCTCCCATGTCCCCCAGCCTGACAGCCCCAGGCACCCCCTAATCTACTTTCTGTCTCCACAGATTAGCCCATTCTGGGCATTTCATATAAGTGGAATCATATAATATGTGGTCTTGGGGGAATAATTGTTATATGAAAACAAATAACTATGTTATGAAAAGCAAGCAAAAACTTACATTGATTTTTAAGTCATAAAAGATATTTCAAAAAAAATTTCCCTTAAATCTGGCAGCTTCACGGTAAGTTTGTGGGCTTCAGGGACAGTGATTAATGGTGCTCTGCCACTTGGTGGGAATTCTGGGGGGCACTGGACTTAATGATCTTTTGTCCCCAATCTAACTCCAACCTTTAGAAGACACCAAGGCCCAGCCTGATAAACCTACAGAGAGATTTTTCCAGGAAAAACTGCTAGAGACCTTCTGTTACCAGTTCTTCCATCTCCTTATTTGTCCATCTCATCTCTAGCCAAAGATCTTCATTTAGAATAGCTGAAAAAATAACAAGATTACAGCAATATTGCAGATTTCTCTATAAAAGAATGACAGATTGGGTTGTCCTCCCTGCCCACTCACCTCTACCTTTCCCCAGCTCCTGGGAGGAGCTGCTGCTGCTTCTTTTTTTTTTTTAAAGAAACTTTATTCATTCCCACAGTCTACCCATTGGCCCACTTTTTATTACTTAAATTCAATCATGATTTATCTTCCAAAAGAGTTCCAGTTATTTTTATTTGCTTCATTCTTTTAGTTCTATGATATATTTTTACTATACTAGTCATTTTATTAATTTTCTTTTTTTTAAGCTCTTTATTGGAATATAATTGCTTTACACTGTTGTGCCAATTTTTGCTGTACACCAAAGTGAATCAGCTGTATTTATGCATATATCCCCATATCCCCTCTCTCCTGCGATTCCTTCCCACCCTCCCTATCCCAGCCCTCTAAGTCATCACCCATCATTGAGTTGATCTCCCTGTGTTATGCAGCAGCTTCCCGCTAGCTATCTATTTTACATTTGGTAGTGTATATACGTCAATGCTACTCTCACACTTTGTTCCAGCTTCCCCTTCGTCCCCCCCCACTCCCCCAAACCCAGTGTCCTCAAGTCCATTCTCTACACCTGCATCTTTATTCTTGCCCTGTCACTGGGTTCATCAGTACCATTTTTTTTAGATTCCATATATATGAGTTAGCATACGGTATTTGTTTTTCTCTTTCTGGCTTACTTTGCTCTGTATGACAGTCTCTAGGTCTATCCACCTCACTACAAATAACTCAATTTCATTCCTTTTTATGGCTGAGTAATATTCCATTGTATATATGTGCCACATCTTCTTTATCTATTCATTTGTTGATGGGCATTTAGGTTGCTTCCATGTCCTGGCTATTGTAAATAGTGCTGCAGTGAACACTGTGGTACATGTTTCTTTTTGGATTATGGTTTTCTCAGGGTATATACCCAGGAGTGGGATTGCTGGGTCATATGGTAGTTCTATTTTTAGTTTTTTAAGGAAACTCCATACTGTTTTCCATAGTGGCTGTACCAATTTGCATTCCCACCAACAGTGCAGGAGGGTTCCCTTTTCTTCACACCCTCTCCAACATTTATTGTTTCCAGATTTTTTTTGATGATGGCCATTCTGACCGGTGTGAGGTGATACCTCATTGTGGCTTTGACCTGCATTTCTCTAATGATTAGTGATGTTGAGCATCTTTTCATGTGTTTGTTGGCCATCTGCATGTCTTCTTTGGAGAAATGTGGGAGGCGCTTCTTGATCTGTTTTATTTACTGAAGCCTCTCTGCTGCCTGGTGCGGTGACTTGGAATATCATAGGGGCTAAATACATATTTGCTGAAAGAAAGAAACAAAAGAAAGGATGAAGGAACTAAAGGAGGGAAGGCGGGAGGGAAGGAAGGAGCAAGAGGGAAGGGAGGCGGGAGGCAGGGTGGGCCTTGGTTAATATCATCATACATGGAAGTTAGACTGCGAGAGGCACTCAGGATCAGGCCCAGGAAGGTTTGTCTGTCTTCCAGGGTTGACACTCTGAAGAAACTGGCTCTGCCCCTTCAGTTCCATCCAATGGGAAAGAAAAAAGTAACCATGGGTAAACAAAAGAAACAGGAAGATGAAACAGAAAAGGGACTCAGGGTGCCCTCAGCGATGGACTCTGAGGGGAGCTCAGGAAAGTTGACAGGCAGTTGCATCTTCTGTACCCAGTTCAGGACTGTCTAACAGGGAGTTTCTTTCCAAAGTAAAGTCCTGACCCTATACGAACGACAAATAACCCCAGGATCCCACCTTACACATGTGGGCAGGGAAGCAGCTCAGGGAGATTTCGACACAAAGAACCAACCACTCACCAGAAATAGTGGCAAAGAAATATAGAAGCCTGGGACTCCAGGGCCACTGAGGCCATACAGCAGTGAACTTCTGTGGATTTGGCCTGTCTTGGTTGCCTGGACCACTGGAGGCCTGGATCCCAAGGCTCGAAAGACAAGAAATGAATGAAATAAGTTTTTAAGCTACATAAAATCTATTCACTTAGTCACAAGGATTACTGTTCTTATCACCACACTGATGAAACAAAGAAATAGAAGAGTAACACCAACTTCTTTCCTTTTGTATCACTCAGCTTTTGCTAGGTTAACAAAATGTACCCCTAAATCTGAGTCTTACAACAATAGGTTTCTTGCTCACCTTTCACATCTTCTATGAGTCAACTGCAGGTTTTCTTCCATTCTAGACCCAAGGCTGAGGGTGCAGCCCTCTCTGGAACAAGCTGGTCTCGTGGCAGAGAAAAAAGAACCAGAGGGTTGGTGGAGACATGCAATGACTCACAATCAGCAAATGCCGGTTTCATCCACATCTCATTGGCCAGTGGAAGCCCTCTGCCCAAGTCAATGCCAATGATGTAGAGAAAAACAAAACTCACAAGAAGGGCAGCAAATAATTGCAAACAACTGTACGGTCTACCACAATCCAAATGGTGCCAGATAGACTAGGCTGAACCTCTTGAAGGCCAGAATTGAGACTTTTTCCCAGTGCCCCAGTGCCTAGCAGAGTCTGCTTGTAGTAGAGTGTTCAAGAATGAAAGGATAGTGCCCACATTTAAAGGTGGAAAATAAGGACAATGACACTGCCAAGACTAGAAATCAGACATCCTGATGTCAGCCTTCTTTCTTCCCATCACCACACCATCCTGAAATGCAGCCACCTAAAGAGCTTTGACCTTGCACATGGCAGTAACTTTGCTTTTCAAAAATCGTTCCTGCCCCAGATCAAGACAACAAACCAACTGTTGACTAAGGAATTGGAAGATGAAGAGGGGTGAGTGAGTTGGTGGGGGGGTGGTATTAAGCCAGGAAGTATAACTCTTTTAACTTATAAAGTGCTTTTGCATACATTATCTCATTTGACCTTCCCAGAAACCTGGTTAGAAAGCAAAGTTTATTTAGGCTGTTTTTGGATGAAGAAACAGTGCTTAAATAGAAAGCAGTGGTTTAGCACACAGGTTCTAAAATCACTCAGCATGGGTTAAGTCCTGGCTTAGCCGCTTGCTAGCTGTGTGACCTTGGGAACACTGCTCGACCTCGGTTATGCTAATGGACACAGGCAACTGCGCTGGTCATTGGGGCAGAGGCTGGAACACACAGGGAGAAGGGGCAGCTGGTGCCTGGGTGCTGTATTCTCCCGGCGTGGTGTACTGTGCCTGCGTTCCAGGGGAGCAGAGCTCTCTCTTTCTACTGGCCATGAAAGGAGCCTTGGAGGGTGAGGGGAAAATCGTGCCAGGGTACTAGCAGGTCTGAGCATAGACTTGGGCTGTTCAAGGAGGTGCTGGGAGTGCCAGTGCCCAGGATTTGGAGACAAGGGAGCAAGTCAAGACTATGCATGGCCCTCCCACCTTAGTCCCAGAGACCCTGTTGCTAAGCAACTTGAGGGTCATCCATTGCACAATTCATCTTACAATTACATCTGACATTTGGGGTGGCGGTGGCTGGGCCCTGCGCCTGCCGGGAGGGGCTCGCGGGGTGGAGGGGACAGACACGCAGGATGTGAGTGTAACATGATGGGTGTGGTGGATGACTACACAGAGGTGTGAGCGCTTGAGCTGGACCAGTGGCAGGAAGGAGGATGCTCAAGGAGGGAGGAGGCAGAAGCGGACACCTGAGGAGGAGGGAGAGGCCTCCCAGGCCAGGGTCAGCCCAGCAAAGCCAGAGGGGAGGGCCTGTGGGGAGTGCCGGGGGCCTAAGCCTGGGACGAGCCACCCTGAGCCCCGAGCACAGAGCAGATAGAGGCCTGGGAGTGGTGCAGGGCTGGTCCTGGGGAATTTATAAGTGCAGGGATGAGGAACCCGTGAGGCAGGCCTGGCCACATAGTTAAGGGATCAGCACAAAATGAAGATGTGGGGCCGCTTGTTTAAAGAGTGTTTGGAATTTCAAGACAGCAGCAAAAGAGCATTACACCAAGTCTAGGGGCCTGAGTGCAGGCCCTGTGTAACCGCCGAGGCTGCCAGCGCGGGAAGCTGGCTATGGACGTGGCTTGAGGGGGGATGAATCCAGCCCCACCAGCTGGCAGTTTCCAGTCTCGGCCAGGAAAGGCCTTGTACTTGTATGTCTTTGTATTATTGCTATTTTACAGGCCCGCCTTCATTTTATTAGGTTTCACTTTATTGTGCTTCACAGATATTGTTTTTTTTTTTTTTTTTTTTTAATTTATTTATTTATTTTTTTTGGCACACGGGCTTAGTTGCTCCGCGGCATGTGGGATCTTCCTGGAGCTGGGATCGAACCCGCGACCTCTGCATTGGCAGGCGGATTCTTAACCACTGTGCCACCTAGGAAGCCCCGATATTGTTGTTTTTTACACAAATTGAAGGTTTGTGGCAACTCTGTGTTGTCTGATGATAGTTAGCATTTTTTAGCAATAAAGTATTTTTAAATTAAGATATGTACATTGCTTTTTAGACAAAATGCTATTGCACACTTAATAGACTACAGTGTAGTGTAATCATCACTTCATATGCAGAGAACAAAAAAAAAAAAATTGTGTGACGTGCTTTATTGCAATATTCGCTTCATGGTGGTGGTCTGGAACCAAACCCACAATATCTCCAAGGTATGCCTGTAGTTTTTCTTCAAATACAAAATTTTAAAATATATATATGTATTTATTTTATTTTATTTTTAAAATTTATTTATTTATTTTTTATTTTTTTTAATGTGGCTATTAGAAAATATAAAAGTACATATTTAGCTAGCAATATAATTCTATTGTCAATGCTGCTTTAGGAAGTCTCTTTTTTTTTAAGAACTTTTATTGAGATATAATTCACGTACAATAAATTGTAAAATATATTTTTTTAATCTTTTATAAGATATTGGAATTTTTAAAATGTTATATGCCATTAAATACGCAAATTATTCTACTAATAGAAACATTTTAGAGACCACTTTTCGAGACTGTCTCTTCTCCAGATAGGAGCAGCTGGAGTAAATCATCACGGCGGCCCCTGCAGCCAGCGTGCGCCTCTCTGCTGGGATCACGAGCCAGCACTGCCTCCAAAACAGGCCAGCAACACCTAAGCATTTTCCTTTTCGTTGCCGTTGTTTTTAAAGACTGATTTATTGATTTATTGATTTTTTTTTTGCTGCGCCAGGTCTTAGTTGCGGCATGCAGACTCTTAGTTGTGACAGGCATGCGGGATCTAGTTCCCTGACCAGGAATGGGACCCAGGCCCCCTGCATTGGGAGCGTGGAGTCTTACCCACTGGACCACCAGGGAAGTTCCACATCTAAGGTTTAAGTTCTGGCAACAGTGGTTTCCCTCCCCGTATTTTACATCAAAGCCAGCCAAATTTACTCTGAAATGCCCTAAGAATTTTTCTCACTACATCCCTAGGAGAAGGTAGAGTTGGAGAAAAGAAATCGCATATTTAAAGGGCTGGAGAGGGCCCTACTTTGGGGAGCCCCTGAGCCCTGGGCTCAGCCAACAAGGCGAGGCCCCAAGTGATCTCGAATTCTGTCCAGGTTCACGGTCAGACTCCAAGTCCCACAGGAGGGAGCCCTGTGGAGAGAAGGCTCTGCCTGTTCTCTCCCCGCTGAGAAGAGACGCAGATCCTCTCCAGTGGACAGCGCATAAGGCAGCAAACTTTCAAATGTAGGTGTGATTTCTTAGGTTCTTATTACTTTGGTGCTTGAATTTCTGCCTGGAATGTGAGAAGGTTTCCAAGAAGACTCCAAGCTGTACACTGAAGTGGAACACGCAGAATGGGAGCCTGGGCTTCCCACCCAGCTTCACAGAGGGTGTGACCTGGCCCTGATAAACCTCGCTTTCCTCATCTGTAAAATGGGCATAAAAATACTCTGCTGCCACACGTCCCAGTGGTGCCACAACTATGAAGTGGGGAGACGGACAAGTCTGCACATGGTGAGAGTCTAATAAATGTTGACTGTTGTGATTTCTGCCCAGTTGCCTGAAGCAAATATCCTCAGTCTGGAGGATGCAGAGCAGTCAAGAGGTTAGAAACAGTCTGGATGGGAGACTAACTTTTCATAAAAGTATGGTCTTCACTGTCCCCGTAATAACGCCTGTGGGATGCCCGTCCAGAGGCCCCAGTTTGCCCCTGTGAACCCACTGGCCTGGATTTTCCCTGTGGCCTTTGACATCTGGTAATGGCCATGGGTGGGACTCCCAGTGATGCTCCTGAGTGTAGCCCCACCCTCGCTGGTCCATGGCTTTCATTGCCATAACAATGCAACCTGCTCCCCCAAACACAGCTTCAAGGTTTTCCATCCCTAAACCGGACTTTAGGTGTTTAAACTAGCAACAGAGTGTCCATCCGCACCGAAAAGTGGATTTCCTCCTTCCATCAGAGAGAGGGTGAATGGGGAAGCAAATTATTTAGAAGGGTTACTTTTAGAAATGAACATACCAGGAGCTCTTGGTCATGAGCAGATTGGAAGGACACTCTGTCCTCTCTTCCAGTGTGCCCTCGCCAGGAGCGATCACCAAAAGCCATGGACACGGTGGAAATCTCCAGAGAGGTGAGAGCTTCTGTAACTCCTACAGAGCGTGACTTGGGCCCTGGGAGCACCCCGAGAACGATCACTCTGGCCCTGAAAGCTATTCACTAAAGAAGGGTCTTAATTCCAACTGCTGGTGATCACTGAACCTCCAGAAGGAGAGAATAACATGCAGTTTTTCCAAAACAGAACTCACCCCCGAATGCTTTTATTCTAGGAGTTCTGAGGGAATGGCTCTCTCAAGCCATTGCTCTAGCGATGTGAGCAAAGGGAGAAGACACAGGAGGGGACAAGTACGTTGAGGCCACGCTGCCGCCATGTTGAAGAAACCAGACGCACGACCCCAGGCAGCCAAGCCAAGGGAGGTTGTCGTGGAGCGCAGGGCCTTCCCCTTCTTTTGCTCTCCCTCCTTTCTGAGTGCACAGTCCTGGCTGCTGGGTGTTTTCCTGGCTCTACCACAGAGGCTGGGGAGTTGGGGGGCAGTGGGGGGGCAGGGGGCGGTGTCCAGCCCCTCACACGGCCCGGACGCCTGACCCCAGTCCCAGGCAGGCCTGAGACAGAAGTGGGGATCCTGGGTTTCGCCTTTGTGTTTTCTATGAGTGTACTTTCCATCATCAGATGGACTTTTCCAAAGCGGTCATTCTCATTGTTTTAAAGGATGAAATTTATGGTTTGAAAGTAATGGCTGCCAGCCTCATAAAATGAGCTTTAATATCACCACAGACAATCTCACAATTGGCCAAATCCCCAAGACCCCTATGAAGAGTGAATTGCCCTAGGCAGAAAAGGATTAAATTCACTGAACATCATAAAAATACACAAGGAGCTCCACATCCTTTCGCATGTTCCAGTGACAGTCATACTGGGCTTTGGTCACGATCGCCTCTCCCCTCACCGTGCCCTCCTCCCAGTGTCCATGTGCTGGCCTCCACACGAACCCCACACAGCCTTGTCTTCCACCCCTGGTCTCACCCCCTGACATCAGTGTGGACCTGCTCCAGCCCCATCACAGTCAGTGTCTTCTCTTGGAACCTGAAGAACCAGATGAATCCAGAATTTGTTTCCAGACATTAGGAATATGGACTCATTAATATAGGCCAATTAAAGGTTTATGTTCACCTTGACCTGTGAGATGTGTGAAAAATCTCTTTATAGACTATGCTCTGCTTTATAAATTCTGACCTTGGGAAAGTTATTTAATTGCTTTGAAACTGCTTATTCATCTGTAAAAAAATTTTTTTAATATGGAAGATAACTTTATTATATCATCTTATTTGATATTCACTAAAATCCAACTCTCATAGCAGTTCAGGAAAGTGACACTCCCCAGCCAGTAAGAGTGGAAGTGGGGTTCAGATTCTGCTTTGTCTGATTCCAAAATCCACACTCTTTTTCGAGAGCCCACCATCATATCCTGGGTGGGAGGGATTTCTGGAATAGTAGGCAAGATGGCTGAGAAAGGAAAGATGCTGATAGCAGAGCCTGGCACACTGGTCTAGAGGAGCAGATCCTAAACCAGAGAAATGGCAACCAGAAGGGACAGAGATGCTGTGAAGGCTGAACCAACTTGATAGGAAGCGAGGGGGAGAGGAGTTAGAAAGTGGGATGAGCCAAACTAAATTGAGATTTTTGAACCTAAATGACTCAGGAGGTGATAGAAGGTAAAAAAATTTCGAAAAGAGAGCCGTCTTGAGCGTCGGGACACTAAATGAAATATCTGAAAGGAATTTAGGGATGAAAGATTTTAGATTTAGAGGAGATTAGAGGCAGAATCAAGATGTGAAAAGCAGCTCCATTAATTAAGGCTAAAGCCATGAAGGCAGGGGTTCTCCAGCACAGAGAGGAAAGCTGCGGGCTGAGAAGAGGCTTGGGTGGAGCGCTCACAGGGCACGGGGCAGGGGGAGCACCAGGCACTGCAGGGCCACCCAGGGAAGAGGACCCTTTCCCAGCGAGAGTGCTCAGAATTGGTACACAAAGCTGAGGGGAGGGTGTGGTGGTGATAGAAGGAAAGCTTTCACTTTTAAGAGCATAATCTCAATAGAGAGGTGAGGGTGGAGGTCAGATTACAGATGGGCAAAGAAAGAAGACAAATCATAGACCATATGTTTAAGATACTTAGAAGGGAATAGATGAAAAAGGGAACACAGGACCAAGGGAGGAGATTTTTCTTTCCCTTCCAAGTCAAATACTTGAGTGTGTCTGACCAGAGAAGAGAGGGATCTAGTGAAGATGTAGAGCGAGTAAGGAAAAGAGATCATTGGAAAACATGATTTCTCGAGGAAGCAAGAAGTGTGTCATTTCTTAAAGTGACAATGAGCCACTATCTGCAAAGTATTGTGCTCAGCACAGTAAGAAATAATAAGGATAAAATGAAAAAGTGTTTTCTTTAAGGAGCCCACAATTTAGCAGGAGAAATGACGGTGACACAAATAGCAATACCGCATGGCAGTGTGAGCCCTGTGTTCAGTTCGCAGTGAAGTGCTAGTGGGGCTCAGAGAGGAAATCTGGGGTGAAAAGGAAAGGGACACCTCAAAAGGCAACACAGAAGAGAAAGTACCATATTTGACCTCAGATTATTAGCAATAATATGACTGGCGGAGGAAGCGTGTGAGAAAGGAGGAATTCCAGCTGCAAGGATGGTATTCACAGCAAGGTTAGAGGAGCTGACCTTGGAGAGAGGAGCAAATCTCCACATGGGACATAAGGGAAGAATAAGTAGGGTAAAGAGGTATTGGAAAACAGAAAAGAGGGAGTACAAGAGAACTCATACCTGATAGTCTCATTGTACTTTGTAATGTTGGCAAGCAGAGAAGCCTCTGAAAGCAGAGGGTCAGGGGTCAAGGTCAAGAGGAAAAGGTGCATCTGAAAGCCGTCGAGACACAGATTGCAGACAGCCAGGTGGGCTTGCTCTCTTGAAGTCATAAACTCCCAAAACTTTGTCTAACAAAAATCAGCATTCTGAGAATAGGAACTAGAGTAGTAACTCCTGGGAGGACTTTTACTTCTGGAAGCATGGAAAAGATACGTTGGCCTATCATCCTATGGAAAATGATTAACAATGCTGATCTATAAAAAGCATTGTTGAGTTTGGCCAGAAAAATGGCAAGAGACTGAAATTTCAGTGAAAGTGAAAAACCAGAGAGATGTGCAGAATTCTAAAGCCATCTTTCACTTTGATGACATTTGCTGCAACAATGAACTTGAATTTTGTTGTTCACAGCCTTGTTGGCTGAAGGAAACAGGGCCCAATCAAGATGAGGGGTCTAATAGAACACCCCCTACATTGGGTTAGAACCTCAGTGGATTATGTCTTCCACGTAAGAGGGAACTGAGAAATACACTCACTATTCCCTCCTTCAAGGGGAAGTGTGAGGAATTTGTGAACTTTTGTGAACCTAGAACTGAGAAAGAAGGAAAAACTTCAAGCTGAATATTTAGCTTAAAGATATCTATGACAGGAGGTGCCCCAGATGCCCAAAAGAGGCAAACACAAATCTTCCCAAGAGAAACTCATCAACAAAGCCACAGATATCAGCTCACAGTCAAGAGGGAAAAAAAAACCATAGAGTTATCAGGTACAGAATATATGTTTTAAAAGATAATATAAGAAATTTAAAATATGAGTAAAGACAAGAGACTATACATGGCCATATTTGAGAAAGAACCCGACCCCCCATAAGAAAACCTTCAAGAAATAAAAATGATAATTATAACATGAAACTCAGTAGTTGTGTTGAAAAGCAGATTGGACACAATTGAAGAGACAATTAGTGAATCAAAATACAAAACATTATAGCACAGAATCTGAGATTCAAGGAGGGGTTTGTTGATAGGAGTTAAAGTGTCCCCAAAATTTTTCAGAAAATGTTCCCCCTAATTTTTTTTTCTTTCAGAAAGAGGGAAAAATACTGATTAACTTCAAGCTTTGATGTTAGAATTTCTAGAACAATAAGAAAAAATAGGAAAAAAGTGTATAATTTTCAAGTTAGTAAGGAGGAAAATGAGATAAGAAAAATAATGTTTGCTTCAAAAAGAAGAAAGGAATGGGTGGGCCTTACTGGATTCAATCCAAACAAACAGTAAAAAAATTTTTTTTGCTTATGTAAGACAATTAGGAAAATTTGAGCACTAATTGGATATTTAATGATATTAAAGAATTACTATTACTTATTTTTTAAGATGTAATAATGTTAATGTGGTTTTGTTTTATAAAAGACCTCTTAAACTATTATAGATCTACACTGAAGAATGTACGAATGAAATTATATGATGACTTTGTTTTCTTTAAAAACAATCCAATCTTGGGTTGTGGGGAAAATACAGAAGATAGAGAAAATTTGTTGATCTTTGTTGAAGCCGAGAGATGGTTTCTGCACTTTGTATGTGTTTAAAATTTTCCTTAGTAAAAGGTTAAAATAAGAAAATAATATTAAACAGATGAAAGAAGGCAAGTAAGGAGAAAAAAGGAAACAAAGAAGGTTAGACAAATAGAAAGCTTTTAATAAAATGGCAAATATACCAGTAATCACAATCAGTATAAATTGACAAAGTTTCAGTTTAAAAAGTCTGCCTATAAGCTATTTATAGGTAACACATGGAAAATACAGGGACATAAAAGGTGAAAGTAAAAAGGACTGAAAATGATACTCCAGGCAAGCGCGAATCAAAAAAGATGATGTTGGAGCTATATGTAATGAGGTGGATAGAACTACAATCTGTCATACATAGTGAAGTAAGTCAGAAAGAGAAGGACAAATATTGTATGCTAACTCACATATACGGAATCTAAAAATGGTACTGATGAACTCAGTGACAAGAATAAGGATGCAGATACAGAGAATGGACTGGAGAACTCGAGGTATGGGAGGGGGCGGGGGGTGAAGGGGAAGCTGAGACGAAGCGAGAGAGTAGCACAGACATATATATACTACCAACTGTAAAATAGTCAGTGGGAAGTTGTTGCATAACAAAGGGAGTCCAACTCGAGGATGGAAGATGCCTTAGAGGACTGGGGCAGGGAGGGTGGGGGGGACTCGAGGGGGGGGAGTCAAGGAAGGGAGGGAATACGGGGATATGTGTATAAAAACAGATGATTGAACCTGATGTACCCCCCCCAAAAAAAAAATAAAAAATAAAATAAAAAAAAAAAGCTGGTGTACCTAAATTAATAGCAGACAAAATAGACACCAAGGCAAGAAGCACTATGAGAAGTAAACAGAATCACTATACAGTAAAGTTTTAATTTACTGGGAAAATAGAGCAACTTTAAACATGTGTAACACTTAAAAACACAGCTTCCAGATATATAAAAGAAAGTAAATCCACTCTTATGATAGGAAAAATTATTATACCTGTCACAGTAATTGAAATATCAAGAAAACAAAGCAAAATAAGCAACAAGAAAAAATAAAACAAACAAGCAAAAAACACTGTACAAATATAGAAGACTGGAACAACACAATAAGTTTGAGCTAATATATTTATAGAAAACTATACCTAACAACTATAGAATATAAGTTATTCTCAGTGATAACACACTATAAATGTCTCTAGATTTTAAATATTGGTTTCACACAGACCTTTGCAGTCAGGTTTCTCTGACTACAGTGCAATTAAATGAGAAATCAATGACAAAAAGATAACTTCCTATTGGTTAGAAATTTTAAAATATGCTTATAACTAGTGATTCAAAGAAAGTAAGGCACATAATTTAAAATAGAATTAATGAACTAGTTATACAACTTAAGAAAACAAAAAAAGAATAGAATGAACCCAAAGAAAGATGAAAAAAAGAAACAAAGATAAGAAATGAATGAAATAGGGGACAAAAATAGAGAGAGAATCAACAGAGCCAAAAGTTGTTTTTTGGACAAAACTAATAAAATTGATACATTTCTAGAAAGATTAATCAGGAAAAAGAGCAGTCACAGATACCAATATCAGAAATAAAAAATGAGACATAATTATAGGTGCTACAGACATTACAAAGATTTAAGAGGTTATTATAAACAACTTCATACCAATAAATTTGAAAATATATGTGAAATGGACAAATTACTAGGTAAGTATAATTTTACATAACTTGACTCAAGACAATAGAAAAATCAAATAGTCCTTTAAACATTAAATAAATTGAAACAACAGTTGAAAATCTTTCAAAAAGGAAACACCATGCTCAGGTGATTTTACCTGGAAGTTCCACCAGCATTCAAGAAATGAAACTAGTTGCAAATTATTTTAAGATAGAGGAAAGTAGGTGAGACCCACCATCTCATTTTAATGTGGCTGGCATAGTTTCGGCATCAAAAGCAAGTAAGGACAGTAACAGAAAGGAATGTTGTAATCTTACTTATGAAATATAGATGTAAAAAAAATAAACTGCTAGTTGATGATGGCTGATTAAAGATGACTGCACCTTCTTTTGCTTCTTCTCCCACTAAGAGGCAGAGTCCAATTCCTTCCCCTTCCTTCTAGGAAAGGGCTTCATGTGGTAGATGTGCCACTGTATGACCTCCTTCTGCCTTAGTCTCTTAGAAACTTCCTCCAGGAGCCCTGAGTAGCCATGTAAGGAGTAAGACTACCCTGTGAACGCCAGGTGATAGGTGACATGAGGGCACCGTGATTGACAGTCCCAGGCAGGTCCAGTTTTTCAGCCATCTCTGTGAAAGCACCAGACATATGAATGAGGTTGTCTTGGATCCACCAGACCAGCCCATCTGCCAGCTTAATTCCACCAAGCGACCTCAAGGAGTCCATATGAAGCAGGGAAATCCCTAAGCTGAGTCCCATCCAAATTCCTGATCTGCGAAATTATAGATAAAATCAAATGAATATTGTTTTTCTGTTTGTTTTTTGTTCTTTTTTTAGAGTGTACAGTTTGGTATTTTTTTCTTATTAGTAATGTATATATGGCAATCCCAATCTCCCAGTTCATTCCCCCTAAATGAATATTGTTTGAGTCAACTAAGTTTTGAAATAGTTTGTTATGCAACAAGAGATAACCAGAAACACTAACGAACTCCAGCACTGTATAAAATCATTTATAACCTAATTGGTCATAAATATTAGAAAATCAAGTAATATAATTTACTCCATTAACAGATTAAAGGAGAAAAATCATCTTTTCTTCTCAAAGTAGAAAAGAAAGGTAGCTATTAAATTACTACTCATGATTTAAAAAAACAAAAAAACTCTTAATAACCTAAGTACATAAAGGAACTTCTTCAGCCTAGATATTACTCTACAGACACCATCACATGGTAAAACATTTATCTACATTTCCTTTAATATCAGGTGTAAGACTAATGTGTCCACTCTCACTACTTCTATTCCATTCTGGACTGGAGATTCAAGCCAACAGAGGAGCGCAAGAGAAAGAAATAAGAATTGTATAGATCGCAAAGGAAAAAACAACTCTGCTGTTATTTGCAGATAGGACAATTATTTTAAAAATAACCCTAAAAAACCTACCACAAAGATTATTAGTATTGATGAAATTTCAGTAAAGGTGCTGGTTGGACATAAAATCAATATACAAAGATCAATTTCATTTTCATCTATCAAACAAGGCCAGAAAGTTTCTTTTAAAAATACAATTTAGGCTAATATCAAAATCTTTTAATCAACAAAGATCCCAGCTTTTCTTAAATTCCTCTACAGATTTAGTTCAGATCCAGTCAAATACCAACGGAGTTTTTGTGGAAACTGACAAGCACACGTTTATATGTTGGGATTGCCATATAGACATTACTAATAAGAAAAAAAGATAAACTGTACACTTTAAATATATGCAGTTTATTGTATGTCAATTATATCTCAATACAAGTCCTTAAAAAAATTTATATGCGGGGCTTCCCTGGTGGCGCAGTGGTTAAGAATCTGGCTGCCAGTGTAGGGGACGTGGGTTCAATCCCTGGGCCAGCAAGATCCCACACACCAAGGAGCAACTAAGCCCTTGCACCACAACTACTGAGACTGTGCTCTAGAGCCTGTGAGCCACAACAACTGAGCCCACAAGCCACAACTACTGAAGTCCACGTGCCTAGAGCCCAGGCTCCGCAACAAGAGAAGCCACCCCAATGAGAAACCCATGCACCACAACGAAGAGTAGCCCCCACTCGCCACAATAGAGAAAGCCTGTGCAGCAACAAAGACCCAACACAGCCAAAAATAAATAAATAATAAAATAAATCTTAAAAAAAATTTATATGGAAGTGTAAAGGGACAAGAACAGTGTAGCAGCCAAGACACTGTTGAAGAAGAATGGTGGAGGAAGCGTGTGGAACTGGCATCCTAGGTGGTCCATATTTGTTTTAAGCCATAGTAAATAAAACAGCGTGGTATTAGAGACAGACAAATTGGCAACAGAATTGAGAGCCGCAAAGAGACCAATGTATATATGAAATTGGTAGCATTACAGATCAATGGAAAGGATGATTTAACTATTCAATAAATTGGAATAATGGCATATCCATATGGAGGGAAATTTTAATTGGACCCTGAACTCACACCATTAAAAAAAAAGCACTTTCAAGTGGACTAAAGCACTAAATGCAAAAGATAAAACTACAAACCTTTTAAAAGACAATTTAGGAGACTATCTTTATGAACTTGTGTGTGGTAGAAAAGGATTGCTGAAACCAGACACAATTATACAGATTCTAAAGGGAAAGATTAAAGAACTTAACTATGTTAAAATCAATAACTTCTATTCATCAAATGTCACAGGGACTTCTCTGGTGGCACAGTGGTTAAGAATCTACCTGGCAATGCAAGGGGCACGGGTTCAATCCCTGGTCCAGGAAGATCCCACTGGCCACAGGGCAACTAAGGCCATGTGCCACAACTATTGAGCCTGGGCTCTAGAGCCCAAGAGCCACAACTATTGAGCCTGCATGCCACAACTACTGAAGCCCACACGCCTAAAGCCCATGCTGTGCAACAAGAGAAGCCACCTCAGTGAGAAGCCCCTGCACTACTACGAACAGTAGCCTCCACTCCCCACAATAGAGAAAGCCTGCATGCAGCAATGAAGACCCAACACAGCCATAAATACATAAATAAATAAATAATCTCTTAAAAAAAAAAAAGTCACCACAAAGACAGTGAAACGATAAGCCAAATTTGGGAGTATATATTTGCCACACACATAATTTGCTAAGGGTTGATATCCAAAAGATATAAAGAACACCTATAAATCCATTAAGAAAAGTAGACAAAATATTTGAATAGGTGCTTCACAATGGCTAATTGGCATAATTAAAAGATACCCATCCTCATTAACCAACAGGGGAATTCAAATTGAAAGCACAGGGAGCCCTCATTTTCTACTCACTGCATTCGCAAAGATAAAAAACAATATCAAGTGTTGGTATGGAAACAAACAGTACAGTTACTACACTGCAGCAGAATGGAAACTGACCTCGCCACTTTGGAAAACTGACGACATACAACATTCTAGAACCAATCATTTCACTTTTAGAGCAAGTCTTAAGTAAGGAGACATATCTAGAATGTACATAGCACAGCAAGAAAGTCTGAAATGGTAAAAACGTGAAAACACCCTAAATGTCCATCGAAATCAATATCACCATACAATGGGATTCAATGAACAGCGACACAGAACAGTTCACAGCTGCAGCCAAAATGATGCTTCTCAGGAGCCTGATGTTGCCAGCAAGAAGCAAGTTGCTGCAGAACATGATTCCATCATGTAAAGTCCAGAAACATACAAACTGAATGTTCTAGTTAGAGATACTCAATATACATGAAAACATAAAGAAAAGCAAGGGAATGGTGAACACATAACTCAGGATGATCCCTTCTGAGGGGAGAGAGAAGGAGATGGATCAAAGAGGGCACACAGGAGACCCCAGAGGTAAGAGCAATGGCCTTCTATTTATTTTTTAAATTAATTAATTAATTAATTTTTGGCTGTATTGGGTCTTCGTTGCTGTGCACAGGCTTTCTCTAGCTGCGGTAATGAGGGCTGCACTGTTGCAGTGCGCAGGCTTCTTTCTGACTGTGGTGGCTTCTCTTGTTGCAGAGCACAGGTTCTGGGTGCACAGGCTTCAGTAGTTGTGGCACATGGGCTCAGTAGTTGTGGCACGCGGGCTCTAGAGAACAGGCTCAGTAGTTGTGGCGCATGGACTTAGTTGCTCTGCAGCATGTGGGATCTTCCCGGACCAGGGATCAAACCTGTGTCCCCTGCACTGGCAGGCAGATTCTTAACCACTGCACCACCAGGGAAGTCCATGGCCTTTTATTTAAAGTGAGTGTTGGGCACATGGGTGTTCCCACAATCATGAGTCTTTTTATTCCACTCCATTTCATTAAAAGCAGTGAGGGTCACCCAGGATTGGTGATTGGTGGCCAAAGGCGCCTCTATAGGACAGAGATTCCTATCCAGCCCCAGCTACCAGACGGTCAGGCTTGAGAGGAATGTGTCGTAATTCTCTTCAGTCACCCCTCAGGAATAAGAAAATGCCTTTTAAAACAAACAAACAAAAAACACCAGGTTTTTCACCTGAGCTAGATTCAGGGAAATTTCTGCGCTGAGGGATTAAGGATTACACAGGTGTGAGTGTGTCGGTGGCTGCGGAGAGGTTGAAGAAGGATGAGGGGAAGTGAGAAAAAAGTGTGGTGGTCCTGCTGGTTCAGGCCCCAAAGACAGGCACCAAATGGGAGATGTTATGGGAAAGCTCCTTGGAACACCCAAAGAAAATGAGGATTAACTCTGAATGCACCAATTAACACACGTAGCATCTACACTCAGAGTCTGATGAAACCAGTTTGATTCTGGCCAACAGCCAAGGGAAAAAACCGCACTGGATCTGATTTCACAGTGCCCTTGAGGATGTACCCGGTAAATGGACACCTTGGAAGGAGGAAGAAAGGGTTGTGTCAGTTCCTGCCAACTTCTTATCCTTGCAAGTTTCTAGCATCAATTAAAAATGCCTCTGTCCTGTTGGGCCTGTCTGCCAGGGCACAGGGTGAGATACGTTGGCCTTGCTTAATCCAGGGATTGCTCTGCCTTAGTTTTTCCTGAAACAAAACTTGGCGTGGGCCTCCAGCGTGGCAGAAAGACAAGCCCGTCCCTCCCAGGCCATTCATTCCTCGCCTGGACTTGGGGCAGGAAGGTCGGTGATGCATGAAGTGCCTCTGGGAAGGGGCCGCGGTGCTGGCCTGGCTTCCCAGGCGCAGGGTTTGAATCAAAGGGTGGAGGGGGACCCGCCGGCTCCAGTTGGGCTGTGCTCAGAGCTCCAGCTGTTGGGTCTTTGGGTTTTATTACATTAGTCTTAAAAAAAAAAGTTTTTAATCAGCAAGAATCAGTGAAGCAGGCTTTATGGTGCAATAATTCTGCATGTTTTGTTATAAATATCCCCAGGCAAAGTTAAGGTTATTTCATACGACTATCAAAGTAACACGCCCACTTCGGTTGCAACAAGGAATCTGTGAGGACTAGCAAGCAGGAGGCAAAACATCTGCATTTAAGAGGCTTTTGTTTTAATAAAATGGGTACATACTGATCTATAAAAGAGATTGACCGGCTTGGCAGAGCCAGAGCCTGTGAGAATTAAAGATACAGAGAGAAGCTATGTTATTTGCTGAATTAAAAAAAAAAAATCGTCCATCCACTCACTTTCCAGTAACAGCAATCAGTTGTGGGTTTTGGCCACACTGATGTTTACAATAAACTCTCAGAGCTCAACGTCTCTAGGTCCAGTACCAGAGGCCTCGGCTCTACAGGAGATGCTGAGGTCTGATTTTTTATTAAGAGTGAAGACCCTCCCCGCCCCTCCCCTGAAAAAACATCAGGTGAAAGTTTAAAATGGTTCAATCCAGTATGAAAAGACACGCCCATGGTTCTGTTTCATACATCGGCCGATCTTGTTTATTTAGACTGTGCAGAGGTTTGGCAGTGGACACAGGGAGCTTGCAGAGGGGCAGTGCAGAGGCAACAACCCCCGCACACCGTTCTTTCCTGCACACACTTCCTGATCGCGGTGCAAAGACAGATTTCCAAACTCCATGCTTGCTGCCAAGGAAGACTTCACAAATTCTTTTCCATCAAACTTCCCTAAAGCTGCAATTCTTGAAGCTGATGTTGTCCTGGGTCAGAAGGAAATATCTATGGCGTGTCAGATTTAGAGGAAGTCTGTTTGTTCACTTACCTTTTAATGTACTAGGCATCTCACACGTCCCAGGCTGGCCCTGGGCATCTGCACATAGAGTCATCCAGTGATCTTGCAAGGTAGGCATCCGCCCCTCCCTCGCCCCCGGCACAGATGGACCCACAGAGGCCAGAGAGGATAGTAAGGTGCCCAGGAGCACAGGCTGCTTGGTCACTGAGGGATCGGGAGGCAGAGCTGCCAGATGCCCCATTCTTACTCTTTCCCACCATAACCCTTTTGGTTCTCCTCCCTCCAGCCCCTCCGCCATCCAGGTGGGTCAGTCGTCAGAAACATGGGCACCCGGGAAATGCAACACGAACTTGGCCTGGAGGCAGACCCTGTGGGGACCCTCAGGCTCTCACACTGCGGAGATAGCAGCCAGGTGCTCCGTGTCAAACCATCCAACTCGATTTTAAGTAGGAGACGTGGCACTGACTGTCAGGGCCCCATGGACCCTCCTTCTGCCCTGTGACTGGATGCTCTACTTGGAGACCTTGCTAGGAGTGTGTCCCAGGGACATTGCCGGCCTCCTGTCCCACACTGAGGTGCAGAACAAGTGTCTTTCCCCTCCTGACCTCCGTGTTTCTGAGCCATGTGGAGCCGTGGCCTCTGACATGTGGTCTGTGAGCCCCGCCGCCTGGCATCCATCCCCCAGGGTAACATCCCCTGGCCCTGCTGTAACTCAGGGCTTCCCTTCCATCCCGGATGGTGATGGCCACACCAGCAGGGCTGCCCAGGTCTCAGGATACTCATCTCTCTCGCCCCTCACACCCATGAGAGCACACCTGACCCCACGTAACCCCCTTGGGGCTCGGTCAGCAGGAAGGGATTTCTTCTCTCAAAGCCCTTCCTACAGTGGACAGACTAGGCTTCTAGGCAATAAACTAATCTCCATCCCTCCCCCTCGCCCCCCCAGAAATGGTCAGGGAGCCCATGGTTGGTTAACAGGCCTCTGGCTGGTGCCCGAGCGGGAGACCTGGGGCTCCGGTCAGGGGCAGAAGGTCTACCATCTTGATTGTGTGGCCAGAGGCTTCGCTCCCAGGACAACAGGGTGATGACAGGGGAGAACACTGACCTTCTCTCCTCGGTTTTCCAGTCTGAGAGACCATGTCCAACCCTGTGGGGGAGAAATGGCTGGGATACCACACGACCACCAACCGGAGGAGCGGAAGGGGCACCAGCAGGACAGGACACACAGCCAGGCTTTCTATACAGAACACGTTTGAAGGTGCTCGACCAGCGTCCGAGGTTGAAGGGGCTGTGGCTTCGAGGAGGTGACTTCAAAGGGTTCTGCACTCAGAGGACCCACCCAAGGCCTCTCAGGAAGAGCCCCAGGACCGTGCCTGTGACTCAAAGGTGGCCTGTGCTGCCACCAACAGTCAGGAGAAACGCCGGCCCGCCCTGCCCAGCCAGTTTGGCTCCCTCTGACTTCCAGAATTTCTATTCCAGAGGAGCTAAAAAAACATCATAAAATCCCTAATTATGGCTTCTGTAGGTAGTGCCTTCCCCAGGCCCAGGCTGCCTGGCAGGCAGCTAAGACGTTCCCAGGTGCCAGTGCCTGGGGAGGGGATCCCTCCTGGTGCTGCGCCCCCCAGCGCCACCAGGACTCACAAGCCCTCCTTCGACCTTCAAACCTCTAACCAGACCTGGGGTTTTCCAGAACTGAGGTTGCAGGGAAGGGTGTGCCTCTTTGTCTTGTTACCGCAGCACACGTCAGGTGAGGCTGTCCACACCCCCACCAGTCCCACCAAGGAGAGGAGAGGGCGGCAATGAACCTTCTGGGGGTGGAGGAGCCCCCAGAAAGAGTCTCCAGGGTCCGACAAGGCAGGGGCCCATGCTGCTGGGCGGCGACCCAGCCCCCAGCTCTCCTCTCAGTGATGGTGCCTGGTGGGCAGGCAGGGCTGCCATGAGATGCTTTATCATTAGTCCCGCCACATGTGAAACACCAAAGCCCGTGGATGGAGGTGGCTGGTGTGCGGTGTGTGTGGTGGGCAAAAGGGCAGACTGTGTGAACGCTGAGGCCCCCTCGTACCTAAATTCAAGCAGGCCTTACCTCTCAGGAAGCCTGTGTATGTAACAGCAGTGTACTATCACTGGAAAAGCTCCAGAGTCAAGGGAGCCTGGGATGTGTGTCGTGAGCAACCATTTGGAGGGTTGACTCCTGTGCTCCTCAGCTGGCTTACAAAAGCTGTCATTCTACTCATGCTCCAGCCTCAGTAAATGAACAGATCCCCAGATATAAAACACGTCATGGACCTTTGCCTTTTGCCTGGACAACCTTCTTCTTAGGAGTCTAGGTAACACCTATTTATTCTTCAAGTCTTACCTCTGTATACCCATCACAGTGCTCGGAGGTACAATTGATAGGTAATAAAGTAAAACCAGGTATTACTATCCTTAAGCTATTTGATATTTATTCATTTTCAAGAAAGAAAAGAAACTGAAAGGAAAGGCAGAAAGTGAAAGAAACAGAGTTGACGCAAACAAGAATGAAAACTCTTCCGCTGTGCTTGGTTCATCCCTCAACCTCACCACACGGTGTTTCAACCACCCGCCTCCCATGAGTCTTGTCTGCTCTATACAGGGAGCTCCCAGAGCAGGGCATGTGTCTTCTTCATCCTGGAATCCCACTGCATGAGATGAAGTGTCTGGTACACAGTAGGTGCCAAATATATGTCTGTTGGATGCACAGCAAAACCAATGAATGCAAGAACTCCATAGACTAGAGCAGCAGTACTACACAGTGAGGGAAAATGGTTGAGTGCATTGGACTGTATCCAACTCACAACCAAGATACCTGTACACCTGGAAGCAAGAGCCACAGCTAAGACCCATTGCTGGGGAACAGGGGTAAGTATTTTGCCAGGCGGCCCAAGAAAAAGCCCGAATATCAGGCTCTCAGGCTCCCGAGGCCAAGCTCACAGCCACAGGGGACACCCTACTGACGGTTGGATGATTCAAACCTCTGTCCCCTTGGGCACCAGTTTCTGCTTTGCCACTGACAACTGATGGACATTTTTCTCCTCACCTGTAAAACAAGGTGCCTGTTCCAGGCTCTCTAACATCCCTTTGAGTGTTCATGTGTATAATTCCAGCCCCTTAAAATCTCTGCAAAGGCTATATTCTGTAGCTAAGTATTGAATGAGCAATGACTACTACGAAACCTAAGAAAATTATTTTAAACTATAAGATCAATGGATGAATCAAATGGAAAATTCAGCAGGGAAAACCGTCAAGATTGCAATGGCACATTTTTTTAGATCCACACTGGCAGGGTGACATCCATAGCTTGTTCATATAATAGATCTGAATGCTGTGCTGACTGTTATTGCTACTAGTGCCACTGCTTACGAGTGTTTTTATTATCACGGTGTCTGTTTAGATTAAAAATGTGTTTGGGCCAAAGGCATTCGGATGTGAATCAGATGGAAATTGTTTTTTTTTTTTTTTTTTACAAATTATTTATTCATCGGCTGTGTTGGGTCTTCGTTGTTGCACACGGGCTTTCTCTAGTTGCGGTGCGCAGGCTCTTCATCGTGGTGGCTTCTCTTGTTGTGGAGCACAGGCTCTAGGCGTGTGGGCTTCAGTAGTTGCAGCACATGGGCTCAATAGTTGTGGCTCACGGGGGTCTAGAGTGCAGGCTCAGTAGTTGTGGTACACGGGCTTAGTTGCTCCGTGGTATGTGGTATCTTCCTGGGGCAGGGATCGAACCCATGTCCCCTGCCTTGGCAGGCGGATTCTTAACCACTGCGCCGCCAGGAAAGTCCAGAAATTTAAAATATAAAAGATGTGGGAGAATTTGCTTAGAAATGGGATAGACTTTAATAATCTCTCCTAAGAGAGTAAGACCAGATAGAGTGACTCTCCAAGCCAAGCATTGGCCCCTGTAACTGGAAGCACAGTGGTGTTTCTCGTCAGCAGCCAATCCTTCCAACTGCTCCCCAACCTTCCACTGCACTCACTCCTCTGAATGCAGTTCATGTATGTAGCCAGCTAATTTGTCCATTGCTTTAATAAGTTTTAGGCCCAGTTCTTACATTTATCTGGGTCAGAAACTGACTCAGTATTGTCAGGTTGCATAGAAAATAATTTTTTTTATATTACTAGCGTTCTTAGACAATTCTGCATAATTAAATACATTCTAGTGTTGTGCCCTCAGGCAAACTAATCTCTCTGGTCTTCAACTTCTTGTCCTGAAATCTGACTGCATGCCTAAGGCTCAGTACAGCTTTAAAACTCCTAAGCCTGGATCTGATCTGACCCATAGGGGTATGCAGTTTTAAGCAAACCTAATATTCAGAAAAATTCAAATTTACCAAAGATCAGTGGGGACAGGTCTTGGTAGAGCAGTACTTCTCAAACTTATAACACACAGATCCCCTGGGCACCTTGTTAAAAGGCAGATTCTGATTGAGCAGCTCTGAGGTGGAGTCAAGTTTCTGCATCTAAGATCTCCTGGTGATGCCTGTGCTGCTGGTCCACGGACCACACTTTGAGTAGCAAGGGCATGCCTGCTATGCTAAAGCCTTCCAGTAAACAACACTGCCAAGGGTGTGTCCTCACACGAGATCTTGTCTTGCTTTATACCTGTGACATTTCCACATTGGCCACAGCTGTCTGCCCCAGGGACCAGCACCTGACCCCAGAGCAGCCATCTATAGGCTGGCCAGTCACCTGTGAGATAGTTTGCATGAAATTATTACCCAAAAGGCATAAATATCCAAAAGGAAGAGCATTTAATCCACCCAAGCACTTCCTCTCTCTTGGGAGGTTTGAATGCGACACAGAGATTTGTGCCCAGATGCAAAACTGTGCAGGGAGGAAGGATTAGACAGAGAACCAAAGCAGTAGCAGAAAAGTTAGCAGGAGAAGCAGGGATCGAGCAACCGAGGTACTAACGTCAGAAGTGCTAGAGCCGAGAGAAAGGGATTCTGACGTCGAGGGGACAAGATGATGGGGCTGCTGGAGTTTGTGCTGTGTGGTGATGACATTCATTTTTCCAGAAGCCTGGCCTCAGGGGGTTGTATTCTGGAGTTCCCTGTAAGCTTTGATTAAAGCCCATAAATGCAGACACCTCGAACATTTCTCTGTACCTTGTGACCCTAGAAGTGATTCTGCCCTTTAGTCAATCCTTTACTTCACCCAGGACATTACTGGAGCAAACAGCCCTGAGGCATTTTACAGGTAGCATCCTTTATGCCCACATTTCTCACATAGACAGAAAGGTAATTTTACCAGAGCCAGATGATCAATTCTACCAAAAAGCAATGGCAGAAGAGGAGAGGAGATGGGATGGGAGTTTGCTCAGGCTGCCTAACAAAATACCACAAACTGGGGGGGCTTAGACAACAGAATATCTTCTCATGATTCTGGAGCCCAGAGATCAAGGTGTCAGCAGGGTTGGGGTCTTCTGAGGCCTTTCTCCTTGGCTTGTAGGTGGCCGCCTTCCTGCCGTATCCTCACATGGTCTTCCCTCTGTACCTGTGCCCTAATCTCCTCTTCGTATGCGGACACCAGTCACATTGGATTAGGGCCACCTGAGTGAGCTCATGGTAACTACCTCTTCAAGACCCTATCTCTAAATACAACCACGTGCTGAGGTGCTGGGGGTTAGGATGACAACATATGAATCTGCTAGCAGGTGAAGCTCTTCTAAACCATCGTCGTGCTCTTTGAGATGGCTGCTGGGCTGGTCCAGCCTGTGCTGGATGGCGCCTGTGACACAGCAAGTTCTCCGGAGCTGCTCGTGGAGACTCTGTGGGCCCTGCACCGTCAGTCAGATGTGACCCCGGCCGGCCAGAGTGTGTCAGTGCTGATTAATAGACTGATGTTGGAGGCAGCAACGTGCTTCATGGTTTCCTAGCCAGCTCTGTCTTCTTCAACACATTCACAGGCAAATTGAATGAACACAGAAGGCATGTTGACAAAATGTGTGGGTGACACAAGGCTGAGTAGGATAATGGGTTGCACAGTTGATTGAGTCACTTGAACTCAAATGTCCTTACTGAGTGACAGAATCAAAACTTAAATAATTATGACCGGCTAGAATAACAGGCCAAAACCAACAAAATGAAGCAAGCAGAAGGGAGTAATATGTTCTCTTTAGGTTTTTAGAGGCAATTGGCAGACAAATGCTTCTCAAACTGCAGTGAGCACTGGACTCACTTGGGGATCTTGCTAAAATGCAGGTTCTGATTTAGTGGGTCTGGAGTGGGGGCTTGAGATCCTGCTTTTCTAAAAAGTTCCTAGGTGAAGACCATGTTGCTGGTCCACTGGCTACTCTCTGAATACCGCAGGTGAAAAAGCCTGGGGTGATTAGTCAACCACAGGTTCACACGACCACCATCTGACTTCATGCCTATGAATGCACCCGCTATCCTACGATACCCCCAGCCCCTTCTGCTGTGTTGCATTTAACATAGGAAACCAAGTTTTAATGTGGTCTTTAGCAGTAGAATGTGACCAAGAGAACAATTAAAATTCTGAGACACCTAGAACCTACATGATGAGAATGGAAAGAACTGGGATGCTTCAGCCAATAGAAGGGAAAACCAAGTGTAGGAAGGACACGGCTACCTATCCTTAGGTATTTAAAGTGCTGTCACATGGGACAGAGATGAGCTCTGAAGTATTAAAAAAAACAAACAAAAACAAAACAAGGCACAACAATCCCCAGCTCAGTGTAAGGATCAAAGGGTGTAGGCTTTGGGGTTAGACCTAGGTTCAGATCCCAACTCCACGACCTCCTCCGTGACTTCCACTCAATTGTCTAATCTCTTAATGAACCAGTGTCTTTATCTGTAAAATAGAAATAATAGTCGCAGTAAGGTATCTGGATTAGTTGATTTAGCTGCTATAGTTATATTACACATCATAATACATATAGCATAGTTATATTACCTATACTTATTAGCAATTAACTGCTATGACAGTTACATCATGTTAGTGATTTACACATTAGATGTTTATTTCTCACTTGTGTATAGTCCAAAATGGGTGTCCTTGATTAGCAGGCAGTTTTGCTCCAAGCCACTATTCCGTGACCATGGCTCCTTCCGTCTGGTGGTTCTGCCGTCTTCACAAGCCTGCCAGGGCCTCCGTGGAAAGGGAAAGAGCATGCAAGTCATACACGGCTAGTTGTCGTGAGCCAGCTCGACATATCACACACATCACCTCTGCCTACATGTCACTGGCCAGACCTCAGGCACAAGGCCATGTTCAATGACAGGGAGGCTCTGAAACATGATCTAGCTGCGTGCCCAGGAGGAAGCAGTCTTGGTGAACAGCCAGCCACTCTCGGCCGCTCTCTCTCAAGGCCTCTGTGAGGGTGATGATTTAGATAGTGCAGGTGGAATGCTTAGTTTGGCCCAGTCTGTTACAGAATCAGTGCTCAACAAACTGCTGTTATTATGTAACTTCGGAGAACCAATATAGGCCCCAAATGTTCAATTATAGAAAGGCAGATTTCAAATCAAACCAAGACAAGACAAAGAAATAATAGTTCAATTAGGGATTCTGTGATAAGATAGTAAGGCCCCCACCACTGGAGCTATTCAAGTAGAGGACCTAGACTTCAGGGATGCTGAAGCGAATTCCTTTATTAGTGGAATTAACCAGTTAACCTTTGGAGAGCCTCAGGATATCAAGAACCTTGGGCTGCAAATATTTGGCTTGATTCTAAGTGGATTTGTACTCAAATGTGGTAGACTAGACCACATCAACGTTCTTGTTCTACAGACGCTTATCTTTGTGACCTAGCCTGCACCTCAGCAACTGACATCACTGAGTAACACTGAAACAGATGTAACCAGATAGAGGAGGCAACGTCCTATCATTTTGCTTGATTTGATATCTTTCTCTCCTGCGTCTGCATCTGCCTCTGCATCTATCAAAAAGATGGACTAAAACTTAATCTGGGGAACCTGAGATTTGAGTCCTGCCTTTAGATAATTGCAGACTACACCATCATGAAAACAAGTTTGAGAATCTGGTAGATGACTGATCCTATGTTAACAATTTAGGCAAAGCCTGCTGTTTTCTGACCTTTGCAGACTGCACTTGATAGACTTTTCCACCGGCTTCTGCTTAGACTATATGCAGACTTCGTCTAAGGGCCTTTTCCCCAGACCCCTGACAACAGTTTGCGTAGTTATTCAGTAAATCCATAAGAAGTAGACAGCGGATGGCCTTTGAAAGCTGCAGCAGGCAAAATACACATTCTTTAAAAAGTTAGTTAGGATCTTTTCAATATTCTATCACAAAAGAAATCTGATAAAAACCTGAGGTGCCCATAGGGACTCTAGATTTAGAACTTGCTATCAACTCCCAGGTCCAGAGGCTAATGCCTGATGGTGGTGGCACCTGTGATGAAGTCAATAAAACTATTCTTGATGTTTCTCCAGTTTTTAAGTCTCCTAGTGATGCATCTTTCTCCAGTAACGCTGGGCTTTGCTTCTTCCTTTCCTTCCCCAATAATATAGATTCCCACCTCAAAAGTGAGACTGCCAGTGTCAAATCAACTGACTTGATTAAATTAATGGGACTGGGTCCCCAGTTGGCACTTCGGAAGCAGATTGTGAAAGGAACAGTTACTGACATTTTCCACATATTGGCACATTCTCATTTTAGGACTAGACAGGCACACCTCGGAGATATTGTGGTTTGGTCCCAGACCACTGCAATAAAGCGAATATTACAATAAAGTGAGTCACACAAATCGTTTGGTTTCCCAGTCCACATAAAACTTATGTGTATACTATACTGTAGTCTATTAAGTATACAATAGCACTATGTCTAAAAAAAACAATGTACATACCTTTATTTTAAAATACTTTATTGCTAAGAAATGCTAACCATCATCTGAGCCTTCAGTGAGTCACAATCTTTTTGCTGGTGGAGGGTTTGAAATATTGTGAGATATTTAACAAACTGTGACACAGAAACATGAAGTGAGTAAATGCTGTTGGAAAAACAGTGCCAATAGACTTGCTCAATGCAGGGTTGTCACAAACTTCCAATTTGTAAAGTAAAGCACAATTAAATGAGGTATGCCTGTACTCTCTTGAAGTTCTTGCAGAGAGGACCTGGGTTCACTTTTATAAAAAAAATTCTAATACTTGACACCTGTTAGAATTAGCACTTCCACATGAAATAAACTTATGATTTACTCGTAGTGTGGAGAATGTCCTTAAGAACAATCAACATGTCTATAGCATTCAAAATCTCAAAAGGCTTCTGAAGACAGAGTCACTTAATACTTCTGTAAACGCCAGGATGGCACAGTCTAAACCACATCAAAGACACATTTCTCAGAACAGAGCCACCTACTAGAAACTTCTGAGCTGAAAGAGGAGAGAAGGGGGGAGAAGAGAAGGACAGGTGTCTTGACAGACCGCAAGATTCTAAGTTACCCATTTAGGGAGACACAAAATCAACCCCTTTACATTTGAACAACCATAAAGTTTTTCATGACTCCTGAAGTCAGGGGTAGAAAATAAAGTATCAGGAATACAGAATCATATACAGTATGCTCCTGTAGTAGGGTGAAGAGTGTCCCACTACCTCCAGTACATGTCCACCTGGCACCTCATAATGCGACCCTATTTGGAAATAGGGTCTTTGTAGATGTTAGTTGAGGGTCAAGACGAGGTCATACTGGATTAGAGTGGGTTCTGTATTCAATGCCTGATGTCCTTTTAAGAGGAGAGGACACAGAAGATGCAGAGAAGACAATGTGAAGATGGAAGCAGACACTGGAGTTCTGCTGCCACAGCCAGGGAGGCCCAAAGCCATCAGAAGCTGGAAAGGCAAAGAAGCTTCTCCCCAGAGGCTTCGGAGGGAGCATGGCCCTGCTGACACCTCGGTTTCAGACTTCTGGCCTCCAGAACTGTGAGAGAATTTAATTGCGCTTTATGCCACCCAGTTGTGGCAATTTGTTATGGCGGCCGTGGGAAACTCATCCAGCTCAATAGAGATCAAGAAGGATGCTTGGATTGTTCTCTGATTGGGGTCAGCTCAGCACCACGCACAACTTATACTTTTTGATAACGGCAGAAGACACAGAAAGACACGATGCTCTCCTCAGCATTAGAGGCAACCGCTGTCTACTTTGATAGGAATTAAAATTCCCAAGAAGCACCCAGGGAGATATTCATCTGAAAGTTTAAAGGTTCCTTGGAGACTGCCCGGTACGCCTTCACACTTCTACTTAGGGACATGGAAACTGAGACATGAGATTTCATCAAGAAGCCAACCAGCAAATCCTTACCTTCCCCTCATCTTCAGGCAAAGCCTCCGTTAAAATTACAAACGGGAAGTTATCAGTCCTATAGCCTAAGCCTCATGGTAACATTCCTACACTAGATTTGAATCTGGTCCATAGTTTACAGAGAATTATGGCAATTCTTCCTCCACATTACCTCCTCATGTAGAGGCCCAATGCAAGTAAAAAGACAAAAAAGGTTCTTTCATTTCACCCCTAAGAGCAGCAAACTGAAACTGTTTTAAACAAACCCACATGCTAAATGTGGGCACCAGAAACATGGCTTCCACATGAAGGACAGAACTCAAAAATGCTGTTTTATTCTCCTAGTTGTTTCTTCTCATGTTTCTTAGTGTCTCCAATGATGCACAGGTAAAGACACAAAGCTGGATCAACAGTATGATCTAAAACACATACAGGTTTTGCATAGAAAAAAAGGATAGAAAGAAATGCACCGAAATATTAAGTGTGGTCATTTTCCTTACAGTCTTTTATTTTCCAAATTTTCTACGGTGAGAATATATCGTTGTTATAATCAAGGGAAAAATCTTTTGGGTGGGTAGGGAGCTGGTTTCAGGCAAGTTACCACTCTCTTTTTCTATAATCTCTTTGAAATAAAAATTATAAATAATTTAGCTAGAAGACAAAGTTAGGGGACTTTTATATTCTTTTGCATCTATGAATTTTGGACACCGTAAATATTAGTTGTTGCTATCCTAATTTCCAAAATTATTTTCCATTTCTCCTGTACATAACTTTCCTAATCAGCCAAACTACATACTTACTTCCCTAAAAGTACTTTATCTTTTTTTTTTCTTTTTAACCTTTTCCCTTAGAAGGTCATATGACTTAAAAAAAAAATCTTACCCATTCTTTTCATTGCTCAGGTCAAATTTTATTTCTTCTGTGAGAAATTAAATATGATCATTCCATTTGGAAGTAACACCTTTTTTTCTAAAGGCACCTATGAGAACCTACTATTCACACCTTTCTTTAGGAGGAGTATATGCTACTTCACACTATTAGCGTGTTTATGTCTCTACAGTCCATCTCTCTGACTAGCAAACTCCTTCAGGACATGGACTGTGTCTTATGCATCTTTGTTCCCCATAGTGCAGAACATTTTTACAAGTCTGGCAAATGAGTATTTTAGTTTCAGGCATTCCTTCAGGGATCACTTCCAGTAACCCCAAATTTAGATCATCCCTATTATGATCTGCTTATTACATTTATTTTTTAAGTTTTTAAATTAATTAATTAATTAACTAGGCTGCCCCAGGCCTTAGTTGCAGCAGGTGGGCTCCTTAATCGTGGCTTGCCTGCTCCTTAGTTGTGGCATGCAAACTCTTGGTTGCAGCACGCATGTAGGGTCTACTTCCCTGACCAGGAATCGAACCCGGGCCCCTTGCATTGGCAGCGCAGAGTCTTAACCATTGTGTCACCAGGGAAGTCCCTACTTATTACACTTAAATGAAGAATATCAATTTTACAAAAAAGAGGTTGGAGCGATCCTCAATTCAGGCTGGCTTCTAATCCTAGTTCATGGTGGGAGGGTCCTGTCAGTGAAACTTTATAGTTACAACTGGCATACTCAATTCTCCCCTTAAATGATTTTCCCTCATTTCCCCCTCCCGACCTCCTCCCAGACGAAACCTCTCCTCCCCTTGTTGCTTTTCACGATGCCCGTTTGGTAGAGGAACACTGTTGACACACACTCAGATATGGCTGAATTCTTTTAAGGAAATAAGAAAATTTACAAAACAGTAAGAAAATCTGAGACTAAATCCCTCAAGGAAAAATTCAATGTTGTTTTCCTAAAGATTTACAGCAAGATTCTACTAGGACTCCTGGCCTGGGACACAGTATGAATTGAATTAAGAATAATGAAACTGTGAAAACGGCAATGGATAGATCAGTACGCTTCCGTAAGCAAATAAAAGGGAACTTACAACTATGTGCTTACATGTATACAAACGATGTCTAGTAAGAGATACGTGAAACTGGTAAAAGTGTGTGAATCTAGGGAGGGGAGCACAGGACCTCAGGAGGTCTGAGTAGGAGAATTACTTTGGTATGTCCTGTTACATGATTTGATTATTCACAATACCTATAATCGTTTCAATTAAATATTTAATAACTGGGGGGGGGGGCGGGCGGAGTCAAGATGGTGGCGTGGGAAGACGCAGAGATCGCGACTCCCCACAAATAAGATAGGTTGCTGGAGGCCGGCGGGGGACCTGAGGCCCAAGCGGACCGCAGGAACCCCAGAGCAACCGGGTAGGACCTGGGGGAGGTCAGGGGGGCGGGGAAGGGGAAACGGGATGGGACCGGCACCCCTGGGTGGTGGCTGGGTGAGGGGGGAGGTTCCTGCCTGGAGGGACTGCTGGGGGCTGGGGAGATCCAAAACCGCAACTGGGTTTCTCCCGGCCAGGAGGCCTGCTGAGCTCCCGGGCCTGAGAGCCTGCTGAGCTTCCCAGCGGGGTCCTCCACCCTCCAAGACTCCCTCCCGGCTGCCTGGGTCCTGGGGGTGTGGGAAGGAGGCAGGAGGGGTGAGGGGGTGGAGAGGCGGACTGGTGGGGGGTGGGTGCTTTGAGATTGGGGGATGGGGAGACAAGAGGGCGTTTCGCCTGCCCTCTTGGCCAGGGAGGCTGACTGGGCTCCCAGGCCTGGTCCTTCACTCTCCGGACCCCCCTCTGGCATGAGGATCCTGGGGGTGTGGGGGTGGGGAGGGGAGGGAGAGAGGCAGACAGTGGAGGTGGGAAGGGATCTCTCCAAGGTCAGAAGAATAGGGGAGGCGCCACTGGGTATTTCTTCTGGGCGGGTCCTCCACCTTCCAAGGCTCCTCCTGGCTGTTGGTCCCAGAAATACAGGAGGGAAGCGGCGCGGGGAAAAGAAGAGAGGCGGAAAGGGGGGAGGGATCCTCTGGGATCAGAGGATCGGGGGAGGAGCAGAAGGCATTTCCATTGCCCACTGGCCCAGGAAGCCTGCTGGGCTCCCGGGCCTGGTCTCCAACTCTACAGGGTCCCCTCCCAGACGCGTTGGTCCCAGGGACGTTGGAGCATGGCAGGGGAAGAGGAAGAGAGGCAGACCGGTGGTGAGACGTTCCAGGAGCAGAGGACCAGGGGAGGTGTGGAGGACCTTTCCCCTGCCCACTTGGGCCTGGTGGGCCTGCTGGGCTCCCGAGTCTGGTCCCTCGATCTCTCCAGCTGAGTGGGTCGTACAGGCGTGGGAGGGAGGGAGGAGAGGAGAAGAGGAAGAGAGGCAGACAGCGGTGGGGGGTACCTTGCAGGACCGGAGGATCAGGGGAGATACTGCAGGAAATCTCCGGGAGGCCTGTTGTGCCCCCAGGCCTGGTCTTCAGTCCTCCAGGGGCCCCTCTAGGTAAGACTGGTCCTAGGGGAGTAGAAGGAAAGCAGGGGAGAAGAGGAGAAGCGGGCAAGGGAGGAGGCCTTCTGGGATTGGACGATCAAAAGCGGCGGAGAAGGTATTTCCCCTGCCCACTAGCTCTGGGAAGCCTGCTAGGCTCACAGACCTGGTCTTTCACACTCCAGGGCTCCGCCCAGCTGCTTGGGACCTATGAGAGTGGGGGGCAGGGGAGAGGAAGAGAAGCAGACAGGGAACCTAAGAGACTGGGAGATCTGGGGAAGTGCCACAGGCGTTACTCTGGCCCAGTTAGCCCTGAGAAGCCTCTTGGGCGTCAGAGTCTGGTCTCCTGCCTTCCAGTGACCCCTGCAGCTGTGAGGGTCCTAGGGGAATAGGAGAGAGGGGTGAGGAAAAAGAGAACCCAAGGGGGAGCGACCCTCCAGAGACTGGAGGACTAGGGAGGTGCCTAGCATTTCTCCTACCAACTCGGACCCAGGGAGCCCACTGGGTACCTCAACCTGGTCCTTTGCCCGCAGGACCAGAGGCATTCCTGGGCCCCTCTGCCTCATTGGGCCTAAGCCCCATTCCCCACCACACCCAGGGCCTTTTCTAAGCGTAGGCCCTGCCCATTGCCTAACCCCACCCCCCCCATCTAAGCCCCACTGCCACAGCCAAGGCCTTTTCTTTTTTTTTTCTTTTTCTTTTTCTTTCCACCTCCTCACTTAGGCTATTGTAGTTGTTTTACCATCCAGTTGTTGCTCCATTTTTTTAAAAATTTTTTTCTAACACATCTGTTAGTTTCCTATTATAGTATTTTTTGTCTTGCTATTGTTCTGCTGTTCTCCTACCTTTTTTTTTCTTTAAATTTTTTTCATTTTCCTGCTCCACACGGCTTGTGGGATCTTGATTCATAAACGCAGGGTCAGGCCTGAGCTCCTGAGGTGGGAGCTCCAAGTCCAAAACATTGGACTAACAGGGAAACCCAGTTCCCAGGGAATATTCATCAGAGTGAGGTCTTCTGGAGGTTCTCACCTCAACACCAAGACCCAGCTATACTCAATAGCCTACAAACTCCAGGGCTTGAAACCTCAGGCCAAACACCCAGTGGGACAGGAACACAATCCCACCCATCCAAAGTGGGGGGGGAAATGAGACGACAAAAAAATATGTCACAGATGAAGGAACAAGGTAAAAATACATAAGACCAAATAAATGAAGAGGAAATAGGAAAATTGCCTGAAAAAGAATTCAGAGTAATGATAGTAAAGATGATCTAAAATCTGGATAACAAAATAGAGAAAATACAAAAAACAGTTAATAAGGACTCAGAAGAACTAAAGAGCACAAACAGTAATAGGTAACAAAATAATCGAAATTAAAAATACTCTAGATGCTGTAAGCAGCAGAATAACTGAGGCAGAAGAATGAATAAGTGAGTTGGAAGATAGAATGGGGGAAATAACTGCTACAGAGCAGAAAAAAAGAATAAAAAGAATGGAAGACAGTCTCAGAGACCTTGGTGACAACATTAAGCGCACCAACATTCGAATCATAGGCATTCCAGAAGAAGAAGAAAAAAAGAAAGGGTCTGAGAAAATATTTCAAGAGGTTATAGTGGAAAACTTCCCCAACATGGAAAAGGAAATAATTAATCAAGTCCAAGAAGCGCAGAGAGTCCCATACAGGATAAACTCAAGGAGAAATACACCAAGGCACATGTTAATCAAACTAATGAAAATTAAACACAAAGAAAAAATATTAAAAGCAGCAAGAGAAAAGCAACAAATAACATATAAGGGAAAACCCATAAGGATAACAGCTGATCTTCCTGCAGAAACTCTGCAGGCCAGAAGGGAATGGCAGGATATACAGAAAGTCCTGAAAGAGAAAAACCTACAGCCAAGAATACTCTACCCAGCAAGAATCTCATTCAGATTCGATGGAGAAATCAAAAGCTTTACAGACAAGCAAAAGTTAAGAGAATTCAGCACCACCAAATCAGCTTTACAACAATTGCTAAAGGAACTTTTCTAAGCAGGAAACACAAGAGAAGGAAAAGACCCACAAAAACAAACCCAAAACAATTAAGAAAATGGTAATAGGAACATACATGTCAATAATCACCTTAAATGTAAATGGATTAAATGCTCCAACCAAAAGACACAGATTGGTTGAATGGACACAAAAACAAGACCCTTACATATGCTGCCTACAAGAAACCCACTTCATACCAAGGGACACATACAGACTGAAAGTGAGGGGATGGAAAAAGACATTCCATGCAAATGGAAGTCAAAAGAAAGCTGGAGTAGCAATACTCATATCAGACAAATTAGACTTGAAAGTAAAGACTATTACAAGAGACAAGGAAGGACACTACATAATGATCAAGGGATCAATCCAAGAAGAACATATAACAATTGTAAATATCTATGCCCCCAACATAGGAGCACCTCAATACATAAGGCAAATGCTAACAGCCGTAAAAGGAGACATTGACAGTAACACAATCATAGTGGGGGACTTTAACACCCCACTTACACCAATGGACAGATCATCCAGACAGAAAATTAATAAGGAAACACAAGCTTTAAATGACACATTAGACCATCTCGACTTCACTGATATTTATAGGACATTCCATCCAAAAACTACAGAATACACTTTCTTCTCAAGTGCACATGGAACTTTCTCCAGGATAGATCACATCTTGGGTCACAAATCAAGCCTCAGTAAATTCAAAAAATTGAAATTGTATCAAGCATTTTCTATGACCACAATGCCATGAGACTAGATATCAATTACATGAGAAAAACTGTAAAAAATACAAACATATGGAGACTAAACAATATGCTATTAAACAATCAAAAAATCACTGAAGAAATCAAAAAGGAAATCAAAAAATATCTAGAAACAAATGACAACGAAAACACAACAACCCAAAACCTATGGGACACAGCAAAAGCAGTTCTAAGAGGGAAGTTTATAGCAATACAGTCCTACCTCAAGAAACAAAAAAATATCAAATAAACAACCTAATCTTACACCTAAAACAATTAGAGAAAGAAGAAGAAAGAAACCACAAAGTGAGCAGAAGGAAAGAAATCATAAAGATCAGAGCAGAAATAAATGAAAAAGAAAGGAAGGAAGCAATAGCAAAGATCAGTGAAACTAAACGCTGGTTCTTTGAGAAGGTAAACAAAATTGATAAACCATTAGCCAGACTCATCAGGAAAAAAAGGCAGAAGATGCAAATCAACAGAATTAGAAATGAAAAAGAATTAACAACTGACACCACAGAAATACAAAAGATCATGAGAGATTACTACAAGCAACTATATGCCAATAAATTGGATAACCTGGAAGAAATGGATAAATTCTTAGAAAAGTACAATCCTCCAAGACTGAACCAAGAAGAAACAGAAAATATGAACAGACCAATCACAAGTACGGAAATTGAGACTGTGATTAAAAGTCTCCCAACAAACAAAAGCCCGGGGCCATATAGCTTCACAAGCAAATTCTATGAAACATTTAGAGAAGAAATAACACCTATCCCTCTCAAACTCTTCCAAAATATAGCAGAAGGAGGAACACTCCCAAACTCATTCTATGAGGCCACCATCATCCTGATACCAAAACCAAGCAAAGATGTCACAAAAAAGAAAATTACAGGCTAATACTACTGATGAATATAGATGCAAAAATCCTCAACAAAATACTAGCTAACAGAATCCAACAGCACATTAAGAAGATCATACACCATGATCAAGTGGGGTTTATCCCCGGAATGTAAAGATTCTTCAATATACACAAATCAATCAATGTGATACATCATATCAACAAATTGAAGGATAAAAACCATGTGATAATCTCAATAGATGCAAAAAAAGCTTTTGACAAAATTCAACATCCATTTATGATAAAAAACTCTCCAGAAAGTGGGCATAGAAGGAAATTACCTCAACATAATAAAAGCCATGTATGACGAACCAACAGCCAACATCATTCTAAATGGTAAAAAACTGAAAGCATTCCCTCTAAGAACAGGAACAAGACAAGGGTGTCCACTCTCACCATTATTATTTAACATAGTTTTGGAAGTTGTAGCCACAGCAATCAGAGAAGAAAATGAAATAAAAGGAATCCAAGTTGGAAAAGAAGTAAAATTGTCACTCTTTGCAGATGACATGATATTATACATAGAAAACCCTAAAGATTCTACCAGAAAACTGCTAGCATTAATTGATGAGTTTAGTTAAGTAGCAGGATATAAAATTAATGCACAGAAATCTCTTGCATTCCTATACACTAACAGCAAAAGAGCAGAAAGAGAAATTAAGGAAACTCTCCCATTTACCATTGCAACAAAAAGAATAAAATACCTAGGAATAAACCTGCCTAAGGAGGCAAAAGACCTGTATGCAGAAAACTATAAGACAATGATGAAAGAAATCAAAGATTATTCAACTAGATGGAGGGACATATCATGTTCTTGGATTGGAAGAATCAATATTGTGAAAATGACTATCTTACCCAAAGCAATTTACAGATTCATTGCAATCCCTATCAAATTACCAATGGCATTTTTCACAGAACTAGAACAAGAAATCTTACGATTTGTATGGAAACACAAAAGACCCCGAATAGCCAAAGCAATCTTGAGAAGGAAGGATGGAGTTGGTGGAATTAGGCTTCCTGACTTCAAACTATACTACAAGGCCACAGTGATCAAGACAGTATGGTACTGGCACAAAAATAGAAAGGAAGATCAATGGAATAGAATAGAGAACCCAGAGGTAAACCCACACACATATGCGCACCTTATCTTTGACAAAGGAGGCACGAATATACAATGGAAAAAAGACAGCCTCTTCAATAAGGGGTGCTGGGAAAACTGGACAGCTACATGTAAAAGAATGAAATTAGAATGCTTCCTAACACCACACATAAAAATAAACTCCAAATGGATTAAAGACCTAAATGGAAGGCCAGACACTATAAAACTCCTCGAGGAAAACATAGGCAGAACACTCTATGACATACATCAAAGCAAGATCCTTTTTGACCCACCTCCTAGAATAATGGAAATTAAATCAAGAATAAACAAATGGGACTTAATGAAGCTTAAAAGCTTTTGCACAGTGAAAGAAACCATAAACAAGACAAGAAGACAACACTCAGAATGGGAGAAAATACTTGCCAATGAAGCAACGGACAAAGGATTAATCTCCAAAATACATAAGCAGCGCATGCAGCTTAATACCAGAAAAACAAATAACCCAATCCACAAATGGGCAGAAGACCTAAACAGACATTTCTCCAAAGAAGACATGCAGATGGATAACAAATATATAAAAAGATGCTCAACATCACTAATCATTAGAAAAATGCAAGTCAAAGCCACAATGAGGTTATCGCCTCACTCCAGTCAGAATAGCCATCATCAAAAAATCTAGAAACAATAAATGTTGGAGAGGGTGTGGAGAAAAGGGAACTCTCCTGCACTGTTGGTGGGAATGTAAGCTGGTACAGCCACTACCTGGTACAGCCACTATGGAAAACAGTTTGGAGGTTCCTTAAAAAACTAAAAATGGAACTACCAAATGACCCAGTAATCCCACTACTGGGCATATACTGTGAGAAAACCATAATCCAAAAAGAAACATGTACCATAATGTTCATTGCAGCACTGTTTACAATAGCCAGGACATGGAAGCAACCTAAATGCCCATCAACAGATGAATGGAGAAAGATGTGGCACATATATACAATGGAATATTACTCAGCCATAAAAAGTAATGAAATTGAATTATATGTAATGAGGCAGATAGACCTAGAGATTGTCATACAGAGTGAAGTAAGCCAGAAAGAGTAAAACAAATACCGTATGCTAACTCATATATATATGGCATCTGAAGAAATGGTACTGTTGAACCCAGTGACAGGGCAAGAGTGGAGATGCAGATGTAGAGCATGGACTTGAGGACACGGGGCTGGGGTGGGGGGTGAAGGGGAAGCTGGGATAAAGTGAGAGAGTAGCATAGACATAGATACACTATCAAATGTAAAATAGCTAGTGAGAAGTTGCTGTATAACAAGGTGAGATCAACTCGATGATGGGTGATGCGTTAGAGGGCCAGGACAGGGAGATCGGGAGGGAGTCGCGGGAGGGAGGGGATGTGGGGATATATGTATAAATACCGCTGATTCACTTTGGTGTACCTCAAAAACTGGTACAAGATTGTAAAGGAATTATATTCCAATAAAGAGCTTAAAAGAAAAAAAAAGAGTAACAGCACGGATTCATTACTGCTTTGCAACCTACAAGAAACTTAATAGGCAAAGCCATGTACATAAGAATTACTCTGCTTAATGGCTCTACTATAGAATCATACTTTTCTCCTTCTACCCTCCCACCCTCCAATCCCCCAGTGCAATACATTAGACTTTTGCATGAGCTTATTCTATTTAAAATAAGACACTAGGTTCATGCATTCAACTCATGAGTTTCATCAATACAATCCAGTACTGGCGGTGGGCAGGAGGTAGAACTATGCCATTTGGAATTGAAACAACCACCGTTACTAGCAAATAGAGTGTTTGCTACATGTGACGCACTCTTCTCTGGGCTTCATCTATCAAAATTAAATTCTCACAACCACCTCACTGGTAGGTACTATTATTTGCAGATGAGGAAATAAAGGCAGAGAGATTAAATAGTTTACCCACGGTCACACAGCTGGTAAGAGGCAAGGCTGAGATGGCGACAATGTCAGCCAGGGCAATCTTGCCTCAGTGCTACCTATAATATGAGAACTTAGAAAGATGTTAACCTGACCTTGTTATTTGAAAGGAGAAGAGCTGCCATGAAAACTGCCCTCATCATGTTTTACTAACAAAGTCAAAAGTCTTCAAGTGAGTTCCTTGGAAGTACTTTCTTCCCACAAATATTCAATGTGCAAAGTCTACATAAATTCTAAACCTGTAACTGTTACATTATCTGTTCCTCTCACCCAACCAGTCAGTGTCCAAGTATACGTGGCCAACACTTTAGGTTTCTCGCGTGCACAGCAGTCTCTCAAAGTTTCCCAAAGACAATTATGGCAAAAATATTCTACTTGGAACAATTTCTAACTGGTGGAATAACTTCCGTGAAAACACGACTGCACCAATGCCATACAGCTGAAATGCATGTGAAAATACCAAAGCGTTGTTAAAAAGTCAGAGAAAAGATATCAGATGTAAACTGTGCCTAAATGCTAAAAAAAAAAGTTTCAGTGCAGCAAGGCATATGAAAGTATCTGAAAAAATAATGCTAAAAACAACAAAACAAAAACTGGCTACCAGGTCATATATAAACATAGGATATATTATATTTTCATTTCCTGTAGAATCACTGAGTCTTGCTGAGGTTAAAGTTTCATAAACACTTAGTTGGTTCACTATACAACTAGGTATAAAGTCCAACTTAATCAGCCTGAAATCTTGGTTCCTTATTTTTCTAAAGAATATGCCCTAATATTGCTTGTGTTTTTTTGCTGCAACTATGACATAACTAGAGTAAGTGGTTTTAATTCTAAATAAAGTTCTGCCAAAATTCTAATGAAACAGAATTTACCTAAAAGCAGATTTCAAGAAATATAGGCTTTAACTTTTATTCAACATAATTTTGGAAGTCCTAGCCAGAGAATCGGAAAAGAAAAAGAAATAAAAGGAATCCAGACTGGAAAGGAAGAAGTAAAAATGTCACTGTTTGCAGATGACATGATATTATACTTAGAAAATTCTAAAGATGCTACCAGAAAATTAGAGCTTATCAATGAATTTGATGAAGTTGCAGGATGCAAAATTAATAGAGAAATCTGTTGCATTTCTATACACTAACAATGAACTATCAGAAACAGAAATTAAGGAAACAATCCTATTTATCATTGCATCAAAAAGAATCAAATACCTAGGAATAAACCTACCTAAGGAGGTAAAAGACCTGTACACAGAAAACTATAAGAAACTGATTAGAGAAATGGAAGCTGACACCAACAGATGGAAAGATATGCTGTGTTCTTGGATTGGAAGAGTTAATATTGTTAAAATGACCATACCATCCAAGGCATTGAATCTATAGATTCAATGCAATCCCCATCAAAATACCAATGGCCTTTTCCACAGAACTAGAGCAAATAATTTTAAAATTCGTACGGGAACACAAAAAACCCCAAATAGCCAAAACTATCTTGAGAAAGAATAACAGAGCTGGAGGAATCATGCTCCTTGACTTCAGACTACAAAGCTGCAGTAATCAAAACAGTATGGTACTGGCACAAAAACAGATGCACAGATCAGTGGAACAGGATAGAAATCCCAAAACAAACCCACACACTATGGTCAATTAATTTATGAAAAAGGAAGCAAGAATATACAATGGAGAAAAGACAGTCTCTTCAGTTAGTGGTGTTGGGAAAACTGGACAGCTACTTGAAAAGAATGAAATTAGAAATTCTCTAACACGATATACAAAAATAAAACTCAAAATGGATTAAAGACCTAAATGTAAGACTGAATACTATAAAACTCCTAGAGGAAAACACAGGCAGAACACCCTTTGACATAAATCACAGCAATATTTTTTGGATCCGTTTCCTAAAGCAAAGAAAACAAAAGCAAAAATAAACAAATGCGACCTGATTAAACTTAAAAGCTTTCACACAGCAAAGGAAACCACTGACAAAATGAAAAGACAACCTACTGAATGGGAGAAGATACTTGCAAATGATATGACCAATAAAGGGTTAATATCCAACATATATAAACAATGCATACAATTCAACATAAAAAAAACAAAGCCAAAAACCCAAACAACCTGATTAAAAAATGGGCAGAAGAACTGAACAGACAGTTTTCCAAAGAGGAAATGCAGATAGCTAACAGGCATATGGAAAGATGCTCAACATAACTAGTCATCAGGGAAATGCAAATCAAAACCACAATGAGATATCACTTCACACCTGTCAGAATGGCTATTATCCAACAAACAAAACAAACCAACCAACCAAAAACCCACAAGTAACAAATGTTGGCAAGGATGTGGAGAAAAGGGAACCCTTGTACATTGTTGGTGGGAATGTAAGTTGGTGCAGCCACTGTAGAAAAAGTATGGTGGTTTCTCAAAAAGCTAAAACTAGAACTACCATATGACCCAGCAATTTCACTCCTGGGTATATACCCGAAAAAACCCCAAACAAACAAAACCACTAATTTACAAAGATACATGCACCCCAATGTTCACAGCAGCATTATTTACAATTGCCAAGGTAGGGAAGCAACCTAAATGTCCATCAACAGACAAATGGATAAAGAAGATGTAGTGTGTCTGTACGTACACACACACACACACACACACACACACACACACACACACACACACACACACACACACACACACACACACACACACACACAGAGGAATACTACTCAGCCATAAAAAAGAATGAAATGTTGCCATTTGCAGTAACAAGGACGGACTTGGAGGGCATTATGCTAAGTGAAATAAGTCAGAGAAAGACAAATACCGTATGATATTACTTATATTAGAAAAAGAATACAACAAACTAGTGAATAGAACAAAAAGGAGGCAGACTCATAGATATAGAGAACAAACCAGTGGTTCCCAGTGGGGAGAGGGAAGGGGCGAGGGGCAATATAGTGGTAGGGAAAAAGGGTTATTATGGGATTACATGAAATCATGTCTGTGAAACTTTTGAAAACTGTAAAGTGCTAAAGCACTACAGAATTTAAAGAATCTTTCATTCAACAACAAAAAAAAAAAAAGAAAAAGAAAAAATTATAGGCTTTAAAAGAATGTTAAACTTCGCTTCTTTTAAGAGGAGAAGAATCTTACAGATACTCAGAAGGAAATAATTTAAAAGGTCCATCAGTTATATTAAAATTAAATGGATAAAATGGTGAATTTTATATGTAAAACATGCCTCAATAAAATTGCTTAAAAAATAGTAAGTAGATGGAGAATTTCCAGCACTTTTCCCTTTTAGTGTTCATCACTTGAGATCAATACTGCAGGCAGAGAGTCTCAAATGTCAATGTTTAACGGGATCAGGCAAGGAAAGGTGAACTTACGCCCCCACATCTAAAGTGGACAGCCACTGCTTAGCTCCAGCAGACTGGCATACAAACGGGTACACCTAGTGACTCCAGATCTTCTCATTTTTCAAAAGAAGTGGATGTATAGGTTTTTGTGAATCAAAATATCGGCAGCACCGTGTGAGTCGCAGAGAGCGCATTTAGAGACCATATCAGCCCCAAGGCCACCATTTTGCAAACTGAGTGGACGAATACCTTGGGTCCTCTGGGTTTCTTCTTTTGTGTTTAAGGTATACTTTAGGACACAAAATTTAAAAATGTATATTAAAGATAAATCTTGAAAAAGAATACTTTTGTAAGAAAACCTTGATGGGCCAAGAAAAGCTTTTGTAATGAATATGAATAGTTTTCATTGTGAGTCAAATACCATGCAAATTTACAACTATTTCAAAGAAAGGGCTATAGGAACTTGGATCTGAAGTGAGGTTCTGGACCCCAAATGCTCCAAGGTAACAATCCTGGCCAAGAAAGACCCACTGCCCAGCCCCCAACCTCAGGGGCTGATGTCCAAAGATATTTCCAAAGTCAGTGACTGAGCAAAGTTATTCTTATAATAAAATAATTATTTTAATGAAGTATTTGAAATAATTTTAAACATCTGATCAATAAGATTATACACAAATATGGGAGTGTGCTGCACTTTACCAAAAAATAAAGCTAAGCATTTAAATATACAAAAACAACTTTAGGTATAGATCTCTTCTTAAAGGACTCTTTTTAACATGTACATAATTTATACCATTTTTATATAATAACTTGCTGAAACAGAAAACGTGGCCAATTTAAAACTTACTACAGTACAGAATACGGCCATAACAGTCCCGACGGGGAGAACAGGATGAAGAATAACATACTTGAGGTTTTTTCCCCCTGAATTCTTTTTCTAAGAAGCACAGCTTTCCCTGCCCCCACCTCCTTTTTTTTAAAAAACCATCTTTGGAGGATTTACTTATTCTTTCTATGTGTGATTCTAACTACAGCTATTATTTTTCACCAGCTACATGTCACAAAAGTGGAATTAAAAAAAAAAAAAAAAAAAAAAAGAGGATTTGCTTTGCAAAATGTCAGCTTCCTCCTCAGGGGAGTGTATATATCATGCTTCTCATAATATATGTAGAGCCAAGATTTCCAAGAGTAAGATGCTGACATTACCTTTTGAGTATAGAATCCAAAATGGAATCCCATTGTTAAAAATTTCTAATCATCACTTGGGATTTTTTTTTTAAATGCAACAAGATGCTTAAAACTTAGGGTAACTAAAAGAGTTTATAAAACTATCCGTGAAATTTAAAGCAATACAAAAAACAAAGAATAACTTCTTCCCTTAGAAATACTTTAGTTTGAAAATGTTTGATACATTTTCCTTTTTGGTTGGGCTGTGATTTTTTTCCCTGTCAACAAAATGTACTGGTTGCTTTGGAGTTCCAATTCAACCACTGCCCTCTCTTAGGTGTATACAGCATATTTCCTGTTTTATGATTCCATTTTCATTTTCCCTCCATCAGTTTGGAGGCAATGCCCCATCATTCCTTCCTATACTGTCCATCTTTTCCATTTTTCAACAAGGTATATCAGCAGCTTCAGTGTATATCATCCTTCACCAACAAGGATGTCCCCTCACTTGGTATCAGAAGCAGCACATGGTGACGTGAACAAGGGAATAGCAACCTCAGGCACAAACTATCCCCGTTTGTCAATGTCTTGACACAATGGGACTCAGCCGACCAAAGCCACCACTGGGCTCACCCTGTGGCTTGTCACCTTCAACCACAGAAGGCGACTGTCATAATTTGCTAAGCAACTTCTGCTTTCAGCCCAGAAAACCTAATGCTTTGAGTCACGTTCCATGTAGGATGAAATACATAGTTTCCTAGTAAGTGGTGACTCTTCCTTTCTTCCCCACTGCATCTCCATGCAGGCTGTATTAGGGAAAGACACCTTACCTGTTAATAGTTTGACAAATGAAGCAGGCAGTAATGAACAAAGCCTCGCTGTAAGTAAACACATAGGTAGGCAGATGCCTACTTCTGTGTAAACTGTATTTTACAACCAATTTTCAAAAGCTGAATCCGAGTCATTAAGATCCTCATGGGATACATAACTAAGATTTAATAAAAGTTTATAACTGTAAACAATGGCCTTCCCTATCAATGATTATTTTCCAGAAACCGAAATTTCAGGACCATGCGACACTGCTCTTTATGTCTTCTTTGGCAGTAAGTAGCAAGGATCTGGATGGAGAGGGCCGTGGTCACTTCAGAAGGGCCAGGTACAGAGCTCGGGAATACCTCATCTCCCTCTCCTGCTCCATACAGAAGATCAGGTCCCTGAGGCAGATTCTCGTGATTCTTGGACGAAGCAACTGTTTGGTGGCTGTCAGGTTGGATGTCCCAGAAGCAAAAAGGTTGTCTTTTAAACCCTAAACAAAATAAAGGGAGAAGCAAGTTTAAAACAAGCAATCTTTCATAGAGAGAGAATCTGTTGATTTCGGCAAGAGCCTGCTAGCCTCTGGCCCCTGGTTTAGGTGCTGGAGGTAATATCATGAGGTAGGTCAACCCTGTCCTCCAGCAGCCCAGGCTCTCGGGGGAGGCCCACGGCCATAGCCTCTTGGCTGACTTCTCCACTTCACTCCGTTCTTTGCTGCACATCACAGGGCAGACTGTCCTCTTTACAGGTCTTAGACAAAACTTTTGGGAGTGATGGCTGTGGTCATAATTCTGATTGTGGCGATGATTTCACTTGTGTATATTTGTAAGAACTGGTCATATTACACACTTTAAATGTGTGCAGTCTTTTGTATGTCAATTATAAAAGTGAAAGTGAAAGTCTCAGATGGTTCAGATCCCACCACCCCATGGTTCAAAAACCTGCAACAGTTCCTCTCTCTAGCATAGCTACTTGAGCACTTGCTACACTTTGAGAGCTACATTAAGCACCTTCTACACATGATCTCTTTTCTTTCATACCACACTGCAGCAAGTTACATGGGTGCTGTCCCCACTGATCAAGTGAGGAAACTGAGCTTAGATAGCTTAAAACAACCTGTTTAAGGTCACAGGGCAACACGGAGCTGGTACTCAATTTTTAATCTGATCTAAAGTGAACACTCTTAGCCTGTTCTATATTTTATACTATATCAGGTACAAACGCATTATCTGGCTTCCCTTCAGCCATACTTCCCAATGCAGAGATCAGCAAAAGGCCATTCCAGGTCAACCTACTCATCCTTTAAGACCTGTTTCAAATGGGTCTACTTGCCATCTCCTTCCCTGTAAGAATTCTCACTGTGGCAATTATCTTACATGGTATTATAGTAATTTGTATATGATACCACCACCAGCACCTACCCCCTAGATCCTAAGCTTTCTGAGGACAGGGACTATCATTCTATGCCTTCTATGGCTTAGCAGAGTACACAGAACAATGCAGATTATCAGCAATATTTTCTCAATTGAAAGTGCTTGTTTAAAGCAGAACAACCTGTGTGAGTTCTAAATGTCACTCAAAATTGAATGAAACCCAATACTTCTGTATTAAGTTTCCTAAATATCAATGTCTATACACCACTATTTAAAAAAAAAGCCTGGAAGAAGAAATAAAAATACAGAATACTCAGACATAAAATAATTTGGCAAAAATGAATCCTTTATTCTCCCATTCTTATATATATATATATATATATATTTTTTTTTTTTTTTTAACCATACTTTGTTTCAAAAACATCCCAATTGAATGGGTAACCTTCCTTTCTCTACCCAAAAGACTTACACAAGCAAAGATATCTACCTAACACTGGAAGTGAGTCTTCTGGTTCCATTACTATCTTTTTATAACCATCAAATTTTAATTACTCCCTCTCATTTTGGGGGCTTTTTTTGTTTTGTTTTATTTTGGTGGAAGGTAAGGAAATCCTCTTTAAGGTCTCCAAGACACTATGGTCAAAACAAGTCAACTTAATTCTACATGTTCACAGAATGACTGGGTGTACTTTATCTCACAGTCAAATAAAATTTCCTTCAAAGATACTATTCATTTTTGAAGGGATATGATATCACAATCACATTTCTATACTCATTAGGTTAAATTTATTCAAAAGCATCCATGAAACAAGTTTTGGAAAATCCACATTTAAAAAAAAGGACAGAAAGACTATTCCAGGCTGCACAATTGCCTGGCTACTTCTCCCGGAGACCCTCTACGATGTAGAGCCAGTCTCTCATCACCTTTGCAGGGGTCTTGCCAATGAATGCAATCTGTACAAATACAAGTGCCAGCCTCTGAAGCTTGGGCTAAGCATGGCAATCAAGCACCAGCACATTACTCTTCCCTGCTTAGAGGCGCCACCACTTAGAGGTGGTGTTACACAGATGTAATTTTAACTACTGTAAATTATCACCATCAAAATATTCTCATAAGATTTTTACAGCATGGGCCCACCAACTCAGCTTTGGAACACTGGATAAAAGGACATATTAGGAAGAAAGTTAATAAAGCACATCACAGGCACTGAGTGGCAATTTTGTTGTATATAGGAGTTATCTGTTTAAAATTATAGTACATTTAACGAGAGACACTTTTCTTAGCCAAAAATTAGATATATTATGCTAAAGCCGAATTTATATATGTTTATAAATGTTTCCTACCAAGAGTTTCCCCAAAATCACTCATTTAGTGTTTTACATGAATTTTTACATTAAATGGCTAGATGGACATACTATGTCATGGCAATTTCATTTCTATGTAAATATCCAGAAATATGTCATGTCTTTTGGTAAAAAGACATGTATGAGAATGTTTAGTACTACTATTCATAAAGGCCCTGAACTAGAAACAATCCAAATGCCCATTAAGAGCAGAATAAACTGTGGACCATTCATATGAATGGAATACTACACAGCAGTAACAAACTCAGCAACATGGACAAACGTCACAGAAAGGTTACATGATCCAGATGCTAAACAATGCATATGGTTTGATTCCATTTCTAAAAAGCTTAAAAACAGGCAAAGCTCCAGAAGTCAGGATAATGTTTCCCCTTAAGAGAGAAGAGAGGTAACCAGAAGGGGATAGGAAAAGTTTCCTGGGACTCTGGTGATGTTCTCTTTCTTGACCGGAGTACTGTCTGCATAGGTGTGTTCGTGCTGTGAAAATTCAGTGAGTTTATTCATGATTTGTGTACTTCTCTGCACTGATGTTATACTTCAATTAAAAAAAATTAAACTCCTACCAAAAAAGTCTTGTGTAGGTAGGAAATAAAAACGGAAATGAACTGGGAAAAGAGGAAAGAAGATAAGGCAAAACTGTTAAATAGAAAAAAATTACGGACAACTAATCATCTGGGTAAGGAACAAAGGGGTCACAGTTCATGTCTGTCATGTGACAAGCCTGAAGGATCCCAGGGAAAGAGCCACAGCACAGCTGCCAGAACAGGGTTGAAAAGGAGGTCATTCCAACAGGATGCAGCAGAAGGCCTGAGGCAATGTTATAAATGAAACAAACCCCAAGGGACATTCAGTAACCCAACAGAAATGTCTTTTATAATTCACAACTTTACAAAGGTGACAGCATTCCCTTCCCCCAAATAGTGACTGGCTTGGAAAGTCAATCTTTCTTTAACTTAGATACAAATATATACATTTTTATTCCTATGCTTATGACTTGAGAAAATCCACAGTGTGACTTTTCAGCTTCACACTGACATGGCCAGAACAATCAGCTACCTCTCAGTTCTCCACGGTAAGGAGGGTGGAACTCAGAGCCATAAACTCAAACCCGCCTTCATCATCAGTTCTAATTTTCTTCTTCACCAAGTCCTTTGCCTAAAGTTGCCTAGAACTGATTTCTGGTTATGCTACACTGTCAATGCCAAAGAACACAAATGTAGTTGGGAGACCATTTGTAAGAAGGAAAAAAAAAAACACCTCTTGGGACAATGTACTATTTGTTTCTGAAACAGAGGATTTTCCCAATTGATTTTCTACATGAAGATATTCCTTAATCTGCACTCTTCACTTAGATGAAAAGAGGGTAAAATAGAAGATGAAATTCAATGAAGATGAAAGAAATAATTCACTTACTAAGTGTACAACAGATGTTTTCAGCAGTGTAACCAAACCTAAATGTAAACATTCTCTAACAGTGCCAGGTCAACTAAGTTAGCCTTCATTAATTTGTTCAATTATATCACTAAACAAAGTTTCACATTTTTATAATGAAACTTCTGAGGAGCTCTTTTACCCTAATAAGGAAAACTTGAACACTGTGAGTTACCAATTTCAGAGCAATGACACCATTTTAAGAATGACACTAAGTAATTAAAAATAACCAATTATCCACATTTCCCCCCAACTTAACAGAGCAGGTGCTGTGAGGTAAAACTTTTAAAAGTGTCCCTATTTGTAGAGACATGGATGGACCTAGAGACTGTCATACAGAGTGAAGTGAGTCAGAAAGAGAAAAACAAATATCGTATATTAACACATATATGTGGAATACAGAAAAATGGTACACATCAACCGGTTTGCAAGGCAGAAATAGAGACACAGATGTAGAGAACAAACATACAGACACCAAGTGGGGAAAGCAGGGAGGGTTGGGGGGGAATGAACTGGGAGACTGGGATACCAAATAGTACACTCTAAATATATGCAGTTTATTGTATGTTAACTGTATCTCAATAAAAGTTCTTTAAAAAAAAAGCGTCCCTGCTTCTTTTTCCATGTTTCCTTAAACTATGTACTGCTATGCTAACTAGTCCCTGCTAGCCCATGTACTGAGTCAATTTAAAGGCTATCTGGGTTGCAGGGTGACTACTATGGGGCAAGGAACTGTTCTGACAGCATAAGATATACAGGGAGACTGAACGGTGGTAAATACAGATTGTCTCTTCCATAAGCAACTTCAGACAAATTACTTAACCTCTCTCTGCCTCAGTTTCCTCATCTGCAAAATAAGGACAGTAACTGTAATTATCTCACAGGGTTGGCCTGAGGATTAAATGAGAACAATGCCTGGCATACAGTATACACTCTCCATAAATGTCATTTGTCAGTTGAGAGGCATTGAAGGTTTATAAACAGGAAACAGTATAATCCTAGTTCCAGATCTTTTTTCCCCATCCCCTAGTTTAAACCTAATTAAACGTTCCTGCTCATGTCCTATTCTCGTTAGTCCTGGCTACTTTAAAGAAATAATTTGTCCTGCTACACTAACCCTGTTTGTCCTAGTGACATTTTAAATTTTAGTTAAGCTTTGAATACTTAAAGCTGAAAAGTAAACTAATGGGCATTACAGACATACGGCAAGCAGATGAAGGATGTACCCTGGGACAGGGAGGTTTTCACAAGCTCCTCAAATCAAATAGTGGAGGAGCAGCACTGCTGCTTTGCAGAACCAACCACGCTGATCAGTACTGTCCCCAGGAGCTGATGTCCATTCCTTCCTTTCTAGTCCCTGAATCCTAAGACCAAGGAAACACAAACGTGTCCCTGAATCTTAACAGTTAACTAGGAACAAAAGTTGGACATTTTTACATCTAAAAGGCAGAGATCCATTACATGTCTCAGACTCTCTACCTGATTTATTCTAACCTCATGTCACCATGGCAGCTCTTAAGGGATGACTCAAGTCTTAAACTTTAAGGGAAAATAAGAACTAGATATAGGGAACAGGGGGTGGAAGGAAGATCTGGCTCCAGAGCAAAAATCACACATCGTCTAAGTCTTGGAAGCAAGGACAAATAAACGTGCCCTGGATGCCTGGCCTCAGTGTAACAAGAACACTGAAAATCTGTGTTTGAAAGACCTGAGCTCCTAGGCCTTAAGGGCAACACAGAACAGAAAATACAGAGCTGTGGGACTGCCTGCCCTCTGCTGGTCAACAAGCAGAGCTTATGAAGTAACAGACTGCTCACCTCTATCACCTCTGTTTCATTCTTTTGAGTTATTTCAGAATACAGACAACCCTGAGTGTTAACTTCCACCCTAGAATTTTCTCACCTCTAAGTATCTGTGTTTCAACAGTCTTTTATAGAAGTAACATGTCTAAATAGACTGATGTGACATGTAATCACGGGCTTTGAGTTCTAATTTTAGTTGTACAATTACGAGACCTATGAATACAATATTGGCTGTCCTGTGCTAATGACCACTCCCATCTTTATCTCCAAAAGAACTTTGTTAAATTCTAGACCCCACTGTTCAATTTTCTAATAAAGCATGCATCTTAAATTCAACACGTTTCAAATCATTACTCTTCCCTTACTCCTCCTCTTTTTTGTTTAAAGAAATGGTAATACAATTCACCTCCAATGCCTAAGCCAGAAAACAGGGTGTCGTCCTCAACCCTTTCTTCTTCAACATCCTATCTATCACTTATCAGTTCTACCTCCTGAATAGTTTCCAAATTATCTACATCTTTCTACATTTTCACTTTCATTATCTTCTGCCTAAGATGACTTCATCAACTTTTAAGAAACCTCCCTATTTCCAGTATTAATATGGTTCACACTGCAGTGAGAATGATCTTCCTAAAATAAGTAATCTGATAATATTGTTTTCCTGTTTAAAATGCTCCAATGGCTAAAAATCTCCTCCAGAGAAAAGTCCAAGTATCTAAGCATGACGTGCAGTCAACCATGAGCATACCAAAGCCTCTCCCCACATTCTCACCTCATTCCTTTCTTCCTATCTCAAACTATTGATCATGCCATAGAATGTTTTTTTCTCTTTGTTCCAGACAGTTAATTCTCTTCTCCTGGAACTCCTTCCCCAATCTCTCTGTCCTATCCTTGTATCATATCACCCAACTAAGTTCTTTAAGGCTCAACTCAGGTAACATGTTTCCCCAATGCTGCAAACACAGACTTACCCCAGGTCTAGATTAGGTGCAACTCCTGTGTACTTTAGCAGTACTCTGTACTTTACCATCACATGTATTCAGTGCAATGTAACTACCTCTTTAACTTTCCCACTCACGGGAAAGGAAGGATTTTGTATCTGTGAATATTTTATATATATGGCAATTAGCTGGTATCCAATCACTGTTTATAGTACAATTATGTATCCAGTGCCACCCAATAATATTAGTCATATGAATGATCAAATAGTGAAAATGAGCCATATTATGGGCTTTGGACATTTTAAATCAAGATCCTGCTCCCATTCTTAGCTTTAAGCCAAATAAATCTAGGAAAAAGCTGAAAGGTAAAGTCCTTTGTTGATCTGCACCTCAGCATTACTTATCCCCACCAAGCTGCCACCAGATGGAATTTGCTCAAAAGGCTATTTTCTGCCACTTTCTCCAAACAGTGAACAAGTACTTCAACCCACCAAGTAATATAACACACAAGAACAGCAAATAACCAAATAAATGTCAGTTCTGAAAAGCAGTAACTTATTGCAAGTTGAAAAGCCTGTGTCAGTAGGACTTTCCTCTTTAAACTCTGGTTATTTTCTTAAACTTTAATTAAGACACTTAACAAAGTCCTCCAAAAACTCAAGTAAACTATGTCCAGAAATAAGTTTTATCTATTATTTTATGAGAACTTCTTTAAAGGACTGTCAGTTACAGATTTTTCTTTCAGAGCCAGCTTTAATTTATCCTTGAAGGACTGTAAATGTTAAAAAAAGCTACAATATCAGTAAGGATTGCTGTGCTTCACAACTAAAGGTAGATTTACTAGTATATTTAAATGTATTAATAGTAGCTGTGTTTAATTAAAACTGGTAATTCTAGAGCTGATGGATTTCATATGGACTGATGGAAAATGATACTAGAAAGAAATATGAATTTACAGGAAAAATGAAAGAGCACTGGAAATGGTAAATGTTAAAAAGCTATTTTTATTTTTCGTTAAGTTCTTTAAGAGATAGACGATCAAGTAATAACAATGTACTATGAAGGTTAAAACATACGCAGAAGTAGAACAGGTGACAACAACAGCACAAAGGATGGGAGGGATTTATATAATGGAATATAGTTAAAAGGTTTTTACATGATATGTGAAGTGGCACTGATTCAAGATTGAGTATAATCAGTTAAGGATACACATTGTACCTTTAAACGAACCCGTATAGCAACCATTAAAAAAAATAAGAGTAGTACAGTTAAAAAGCCAAAAGAGGATATAAAATGGCATACTAAAACACTACTTGACTAACTCAAAAGATGAAAGGAGAAAAAAAAAAGAGGGACAAACAGAAAATAGCAAGATGGTAGACTCAAATCCAATCACAGTAATAACTCCACAATTCTTAGTAAAAAAAGCATAAATAGGAATTCAACAACATACTCTAGGTACTGTTGCAATATTTAAGGCAGATACATTATTTTCCATGTAAACCCATGTTTTCACTGGTAACAACTGAAAATTTTATTTGGGAAAATTTCACAGCGAAATTTACTGTCATTTTCTCTTCTCTTCTTTATTCTCATGTATTTATGTGGTTTTCACTCTTTTACTAATATTTAAGGGGGATTTGGGAAGGAGGAAAGATAAACCCATAATGTGCAATTCAACTTATTTCACAGGAAGTCCCTGAAGATAGCTGATAAAGAGTCAGCCTTTAGATCTCTGGAAAATTTTAAAGATCCAACTAAAATTCAAATTTAAGTCATTTACAAAAAAGAGGCAGATTCGTTTATGGAAGTGTGAACAAAATAAAATATGAAAAATATATCTCAAAACATAAAAAACTGCTTCTTTATCTAAAGTAATACATGCTCTAAATTCTAATGAATCTACATATTTATAGAAAGTGTTAGATGACAACAAATCTGCTGAAATCTCTAATTCTATTTGTTCCCTAGCAGATTTTAAGCTGCTGCATTTCCCCAAATCATTTCAGGCTTAATATTTCAATTGTAATCTATTCATATCCGCAAATAATGAAAACTAGTAAATATGGTAAAATGACATCTATGTAAGATCGATCATTTAAATATCCAAAAGAAATTCAACTCAGTTCTCTATTTCAAAATACACACATTTCTAAGTTATGAAAAAAACTGTCCATAAATAATTTTAATGCTTAAATGAAATTTTAAAAACCCACGTATCTCCCTCAGGGTATTTTAGAGGCTGTTCACTCTTCTACATCATGTTTCCATATAGAAAAAGAACCTTAACCTTTGAAGAGGGCACACAGAAATGGCAGAGATACAATAAATGAAAAATTGTAGCAACTAGAACATTTTGAAATGACTGATCACATCTGTTGCTAACAAGGGAATGGGAAAATAGGCAATCACACAGTGGTGGAAACTGACACAAAGTTTTTGGAAAGTATTATGGAAATATCTATTAAAATTTCAGACGTGCATACCCTCTGACCCAGAAGTTCCACTTCTAGAAATCAATTCTGCAAAATAAACTGGTACATGAAGATAGAGGATGTTAACTATTTATAATAAACAAATGAAAATATTCTAATTGTCTAGCAGTAGATCATAGAATTATGGCACAAACGTATGTACCAGTTATGGGAAAATGTCGCAGATGCACTGCTTCACAAGTTGTAAAACAGTACTTAAAGGATGGTCCCATCATAGTGGTTAAGAGCACAGACAAACGTCAAATTCTCTGGACATGTATCTGGGGCTTCTCCACTTACTAATTGTGCAACTCTGGAAAAGTAATCTTCCCTATACCTTGACTTTTTCATTGAGGGGAAATAATTGTATGATTTTACAAAGGAACTACAAGGACAAACGAAGATAATACATTCTAAGTGCTTGATAAAGGTAAACCAGTACTATTATATACGCAGTTGTAAAGGTATATATACTTGATTGTATTAGGTAGAACTATATGAAACTGCCAATACTTGATAGTTTTTCACCTATGAAAACGGCAAGTTCATATGGTTTAATCTAATACATGCATGGACATTTTTGGAAAGGATAATCCAAGAAACTTAAGAGCTGCTTTTAATACTCTTTTATACTATTTTGACATTTTCAACATGATCAAAGTTAATAAACACTCTTCTCTCCCAAATAAAAAGCTATCTACTCTATTCCCCTTGCTTTAAGCAGTATTATCTTAAAAGTGTAACAGACCTTTTTCTTTCCCCCCAAAATCAATAATCATTTGTTGAATGAATAATCTACCTTCTGATAATACTCTTCTACAATAATCTACTCTTCTGATAGTACTCTTCTTGAGTCTTCTTCATTTCAGAGAAACTTAGACTTCATAAGAAACTTGCAGGCACTGGGAAGGATCTCAGAGGTTACATACCTAGGTAACTTCATACTAGTTTAAACAATGGAAGAAAGTTATCACTGAAATCTCTTCCAAATATTATGTTCCAAAGAGCTTTGGTTTTAATAATTCTATATAACTATCCTTATACAAAGGCAGGTAGGAATAGAGAAGAAAAGTCAAGAATTAAAAGCAAAATATTTTCTGACAGGTACAAAGAACTAAGTGGGGCACTCTATTTGAGACCACCACATATCTAGTGCTTCGGAAGCCCTAGCCTGCTCCATGTTGAAATGACTCTTGGGAAAGCAATCGTGGGGGAAATAAGTCCAGAAATTCCCTAACCATCTTCTCTGAAGAAGACAAAGCAACGGAAACCACCTTACTCTGCCTCCTGGTATTCCCGCTTACCTGATACAGACACACACAAACCAGCAAAGTTCCATCTGCTCCTGGACAGAACACTTTCCATTGCCATCACTGACTTTCCAGGACTCCCACCTTTCCCAGACTTCATTTTCGGCTCTGAGCAGGAAGCTGTTCTGAGTGCTTGTTTTAAAAGACAGGTATAGCATTACCTGGCACTTAACTAGCTCAATATCACTTCCTTGAAGGGGCACACCATCGACGAATAGAAATAAGGGAGAAGGACAGCGAATACTGTTGTTAGGAAAAGCATGGAGGGGAAAAAATGGCTACCCACCACCGATTTCTTCAGAATCTCAGAGAGAGTTTTTGGACTCCACAAAGCAATTCTTTAATTGAATGCTTATTGACATTCTAAGACACTGAGGATATAATATTAAATCATGACAAAAGGCAAAGGTTTGTGCCACTATGACTCTGATAAATTGTTTCTCAGATATATTCAAATTAGTAGAATGCTCAGGTGATTTCTAGCTGTCTATGAGGTAAGTATAATTATTTTTCTTTTTCATAAGAATATAATCAAAATTTTCAAAATAGTAGGTACTCAAATAAATTTGCAAAATTAACACAAATTATTTCTTCTTAGTTATCTCAAACCCTGTCACATACTTGTAACAGATCAAGAAAAAAATTTTTTTTCAAAACACAATGCATTTTATTACTTTTTATACTGCTTCAGCACTGCCTCACAGTAACTTCTGATTTTTCTTCCAACAATTTCAGTTTATTTTCTTAAAAAAAAAAAAAGTTTTATTTCCCACCTGATTTTTAAAGTTGTATACCAGGTACCAAAAAATAAACATAGGTGAATTTTCAAACCCTAAGATATCTTTAACACAAAATGGTTATTAGGCCCTAATGATGTACTCTGCCCTTCAGAGGACCAGGAGCCTAGCAGAGTAGAGACATTCTGTATTTTAGGGCACCTAGACACAGGCTAAAATAACAAAGAAAACATATGAAAGATCCTTAAAGCTCTTTGGTTTCCTTTACAGCATCATCATTTATTCCTTCATCCTGACTTTTTTTTTTTTTAACTGCTTTTGCCCATAGTCTTCTGAAAACTCCCGTCCTTCTCCCTACCCTATTGCCCCCAAATCAAAGTACTCTAGTACTTTAAGCATCAAATTGTAGCTAAAGAGAAAGGTAAGCTGCTATCATAGATACTGTCACAAGACCCTCATGTTTTATACAAAAAAATTCTAATAATATCTTTAGCAAACTGCTGTGGAACACCATTTGAGGGACAGGATTTTTTCAAAAGTTCACCTCCAAATACATGTAAAAATTAGTAAAACTTCCTCAGAAATCACTCTTCTGTAAGCTATAGCACGAAATATTCTTGCCAATGGAATTCAACACATTATTCTAAAATAGTGCTTTCTGACCTTCTTTCCCCTATAAGTCTACTCATAAAATACTGCAATGTGATGATTTCTATTATTAATGTTATAGTGAGACCATTAAACATAAATGGTTAAGAATACAGATTTAGGGTTCTGCAGTGGAATCATTTTATTGATTCTACCCAAATAATATTTGCTTGGCTTATAATATTTAAAGAATGCTTGGTTTAAAAATATTTACAAGTATGCCTAAATGAAATGCCTTGTTTTCAAGGTGTACAAATTTAAAAAGTACAATAAAGGAGAAATGAATTTTAGGAATGCATCTTTAATTGCAGGGAGAGACAGTAAAACTGTTATCAATATCTGACATTCATCTCTGAATTAGAATTCAACACTGAGAAAAAAATATATCTGTCTGAAAGCAATTCTGATTCAATCAATTTTCTATTTATTGCTAAGCAAAATTTCAAGAAAGCCCCTCCTCTTATCCTCCTCTAAAATTCTCACAATTTTACAGGGTAGTACTCTAACCTGCTTCTATACAGAAAAGGCATACACTTATCTATTTGGTAATAATTTCTTTGTTCTGGTTAGCAAATGAACACTATTTTAAGCAACACATACTAGGCATATCAACACTATAAACACCATGTGGTTGATCTGGCACTGTAACCACTTAATTTTAAAAGAAATATCAGCATTTTCAAGCCAATATGTTATAAGGTTAAAATAAAACCTATATTTATCTTCAGCAAAATAAAGAAATATTGTTATGATGGTTGGATCATTAATAAGTTAGATGAACTGTTTGAAAGTATTGGTAATAGAGAAAAGATAGATCCTTTCTAATCCAAGGACCTAAAATTAATGCAGGAAGTAAAGTTATTAATGACTTAATATTCCAAAGGACCCCAAACACATCACCTAAGCAATATACACACACAACACACACATGCAAATACTCTAAATCTTCAAGTAGGTTCTAGATTACTGCATAGGTATGTACAGCCTATGTTAACTTAAGAACTAATTAAGGAACAAATTAAATATTCCAAACTAGTAAGTTTTAAGTTTCCTTCCCTTAGAGCCAACAGGCTTATGGAATAAATACTTGGTTCTGAATGATAATTGGTACTTGTTGCTTTTTGCCTGGGTAACATGAGGAGACAGGAGCTGATGCTATTCATCTCTACCAAGACTTCTAAGCATATCAGTATAAATTTACACAGGGAACAGTTTAATATATAAATTGTACAACCAGAAAGATTGTTTAAGGCCAAGAGGCAGTTTTGCTTTATTTTACATAACAGAAAAAAGTACTAAAGGAAGAAGGTCTAAAACTAATTTCTCCAAATTTATTATCGTTGATTTTTTATCAACAAAAATAAGAATCTATGAATGCTGAACGTTCTAAGTTTAATTCTCTGAATTTTACATCTTTTAAAATCACCATCAATGTATGCAATCTTCCAAACTGAAAGCTCTCCCCCTTCAGTACTAAAAAACCTGTATTTGAACTAAGGATTTAGTCTTCAAAGAGTAAGACTCTACTTCACTCTGCTCTGAGATTACATGCTTATTCTAGCAAATTCAAATCAAACAGGTAAGATCTCAGGTTCCCACATATAAAGAAAGAGGCAGACAAAAAGTAGACCCTTGGTTTTCAAGGTATAGAATATTAAAAATATAAATGGTTTCATACATCAGTTTTGTGTTATTTTTGAGAGAATAAAAACACCAAATTGTTAAAGGATTTTTAACAATCCTGATTCACGCAATTTAAGTGACTGGAGGGGCAAATCAATCAGTAGTGTACGTAAACACTGAAAGAGCATACAACAGGGTTCTCCCCAACTTCCCAATTTTCAAAGAAAACTGCCTTTAAAGTTAAAATACCATGAATAAAAATCAACCAAAAAAAGTAGTTTTCAGCAAATTTCAAAATAAGGATTGTACTAAAATGTCACCAACTCATTAAAGAAATGGATATTTTCAACTTGGGTTGGCATTACTTAAAGTACTAGCTGTTATAATTCAGTAAAAGTCTGACAGTGATCTAAGTTTAAAGTCCGGGAATAAAGGGGAAAACATACATGCTAAATTCTCAAAATGAAGAAGCACCAAGCAAAAAGACACTTCAATATATTTATGGCCAAGTGTGAACACATCTGTTTTGAAACTTAAAAATTATCTAAGTTTACATTTTAATGCTGATAGGTAAATCATATAAACTGATTTTTTTAAAATCACTCTTTTGAACATCAACAGTACATTTCATTCCCTCCCTGCAACCTATGGACTTTCTCAGATTCCAGCATACAATAAATGAAAAATACTTTTAAAATCTCTAATTATTAGAAACCAGGGAACGTTTAATGTTTCTGAGATTTGTCACAAACTCAAATGAGACATAAAAATGAAGCTTTGAAGAGATTAATGATTAACAGTTCAAATTCACTATGAATCATTAATACTACTTACAAAATTCTACTACAAGCTACTAATGGTACTACTACTATGATGACAAAGATGGCAATTTATTAGGCCTGTATGTGAGGCAACAAACTAATCAAGCACTTGACATAATCCAATCCTTAAAACATTATAAGGTAGGTATTATACCCATATTCCAGATAGGGATAATTAAGGTAAGAGGTTTAAAGAACTTGTCAAAGGTTACAAAACTTAACAGTCAAGAACCAAACCCAGATTCATCTGAGTCCAAACTATTATGTACTTATCCCACATACTATGATGCTTTTCCACAAAGCAAACATTTAACAGAATTTGTTGTATAAAGCTACCATAATCAAAAAGTAGGACAGGAACTTAGACATTCCTGTAGCTCTTTCTCAAAGGAATTATATTATAAAGAATAACTTTATGTGGATGAAAAAAAAATTACAAATAACTGTTCTTGCCAAAAAGAAGAGTATGCTAACTAGGCCATACTTATAGGAATATTATGAAATATTATGAAATATTATGCCCCATTTTTAATAAAATATTTACACACATTTATATACAAATAGACCAAAACTAAAGGGCAGTTGGGACAATCTGCTAGCCTGTGTTAGAGAAGTAGGAACATAAACTCTACTGGACTAGTTTTATCATACTTTAAAATATACTAAATTTTGGAAACCTGAGGTCACAAAAAAGACAAATACTATCTGATTCCACTTACATGAAATATGTAAGTAGTCAAATTCATAGAATCAAAGCAGAATGGTGGTTACTAGGGGCTGGGAAAGGGGAAGATGGGGAGTTGTTTAATGGGTACAGAGTTTCAGTTTTGCAAGATGAAAAATGCTGGAGATGTGGTGCACAACGATGTGAATATGCTTAACGCTGTGATCTGTATACTTACAAATGGTTAAGATGGTTGAAAAAAAGATTTGGTAGTAATACATAAATAGTCACAAACAGATATACATCAATAGCCTGGTCCTGCTGCACTTACATGGTAGCTACTAGTCACATGTGACTATTAAGATTTACCTTAATTTTTTAAAATTAAAACTTTATTTCCTCAATCACACTAGCCACAGCTCAACTGCTCAACAGCTATATGTAGCAGTTGAGGACAGCACAGACACAGCACAGTCTCATCACAGAAAGTTCTATTAGATAGCACTGGGTCAGAGTTTACAGAAACAGACTCCAGTACATACAGGAATTTGTATCTGACACAAAACTGTTTGTGATAAAGGTGGCATATCAACTTAGTTGGGAAAGAACTACTGAGTAAATAGTGTTGGGACAATCTGCTAGCCTGGGGGAGGATGAGGAGGACTGAGGGAGTAAAGCTAAATCCAGATCTCAACTCTTATTCAAAACAAATTCTAAATGAATCAAAGATTTATACTTAAAAGCGGAAATGATAAAAGTCTAATTATTAAGAAAGGGCTTTCCAAACATAATAGAACTCCAGAAGGACAAAAGCAGAAGACTGATTTTTTTTTTTTATTTAAGAAAAGATAAACTTTTAGAGGAATAAAGACCAGACGAACTGAAAGAAAAGTGGAAGGGGTATGGAGTGTTCCATTTTCTTAATCTATTAAAAAATATAACTCAGTGGGGAAAAGGTAAATTGAAAGTGCCAATGTACACATGAAAAAATTGCTCGATTTCACTCATAATTTAAACACTCTATTAAAAATTGCATTTTCAATCATCAGGTGGCAAAGATAATACCCAGTGTTCATGACAGTGAAGGAAAATAGGCACTAATGGATGTAAAACCTGATATGACTCATTCAGGGGGTAATTTTAAAATACTTATCAAAAATGAAAAGCAAATAATATTTATGGGTAAAATGATATTGAGTCTAGGACTGACTTTAAAATAACCTGAGGAGAGAAATGCTTACCTGAGAAGGTTGGTACAGATATAAATAAAACAAAATTAGGCATAAAATGATAGTACTTGCAGCAGGATGGTAGGTGTGTAGGGGATTCATTATAACTGCTCTATCTTTGAGTATGTTTGAATTTTTCCAAAAAGTTTTTCCTGTTATGCACACTCTTTAACCCAGGAATTCCATTTCTAGGAATTTAGCCTACAGTTACATTGGACAAGTACACAACAATGTAAATACAAGGGTGTTCTCTGAGGCAATAAAAGCAAAAACCTGGAGACAACCTAAATTTCCATTAGAGAACTGGCTGAATAAATGTTTATCTGAACACAGTAATGTCATATACCTTTAAAAAGCACAGAGGTAAATTATATGAGTGAGATTATGGGAAAGGGGAAAAGTATCAAGAGCAGAACAATAGACACAGTTTGAATGCATTTAGTAAAAACAAAATCAGATGTGGATTTGTGAAGCCACATGAGATACAGGCCCGTATTCACAACAAATTCTCGAAGGATATGTGAGAATCTTAATGGTGGTTACATCTCACTGGGCAGGGGGTGGGGGACTAGAAATCTGTGAGGAGGAAATATTTATTTTTTTCAAACATTTTTATACTATGAATTTTTTTTGCATGTGAGTATACTGCATTCATTATATTAAAAAAAAAATTTTTTTTGCATTCATTACCTTTTCATTAGTAAAAAGAACTAGACTTTTTAAATCCCTCCCCTGCTGAGACGACTGTCATTCATTTAGGAACTGGCAATGTTTGGGGTCAGTGCAGGGAGGAGCTTGTCTCAAAGCATATTTAGGTTTTACAGAGTAGAACAGAGGAGCCGTGTTCCTTTGCTGTTGACTTAACTCAGGGCTCTCATCGAACCTGTATCTCAGCCCTGATGACTGATCTGAAAATCTAACATTACATCAAATAATTGCTCTAAAGATATAAGTAAAATCCTTCCATGGTGTTAATCAAACAATTAATGATATTGATTGGATGTATATGTGCCTGGTCCTGTGGGAGATACAAAGGAAAAGGATTATAGTCTTGCTCAAGAAGTTCATAATCTCACAGAAGAGAAAATATGCATGCAAGGAACAGAGAACGCAAACACACTATGTGCTGAGAAAAGAGAAGCTAGTGTGGGTATGTAGAGTCAAGTTTCATGACAGAAATGAGAGGGCAGACTTGATCTTAACAGATGAGCTGGATTTTGATATACAGTGAGGAGAAAATTACACAAAAATGCCTGAAAGAATGCACAGAAAAAATTGAGATAGTGAGACTCAGTATGACTAGAGATGGGGGATAGAAAGAACTATAAAATAAGTAGTAAGTAGGAGTAAAGTTCAAGGCAATATATATTTTTAAAAATAGGCAAAAATTAAGATTTTATAAAATAGGCAAAGGAGAGTTTTAACAAGCATTTGACAGCAACAGTGTGCAAGGTAGAGTAAATTATTTACATTCTTCGCTTCCTTTAGGCTTGCTTTTTTGACATGAAAAATAAAATAACAAACAAACATTATTTCAATACCTCACTTCCAGACCCGGATTCTAGCGGTCTCTTCTTCCTTGGTCCAATAGCTGCAAGAGCTGTGAGATTAGCATCTCTATGCTGTATCTGCGCGAGCTCCAACTGTTGTAACTAGAAGACAGAAAAAAAAAAATCTATGTTTACACACAGTCATGCTCAGAGGGGTAAAGAAACTGATCACTAAGCCCACATCTCTGTTCTATATCAAATACGTGACAGTGTAAAATGAATATCAGATTTCCCTAATAGCCAAGGGTACAACATTTCCTGATTCCTTTCCTCTAACAAACTCTCTGGTCTTGAATCTCTAGAAAGGGCAGAATTGAGGTAAGGAAGAAGTACAGAATAGAAGAAAAAGAAGAAAAGAAAGACCCCTACTGCTTAAGCTCTCCTTAGTTTAACCACAGGTAAGAAATGCCTGAGTAAGTTGAATAGTAAATTGGAGGGAAAATGGCCAAACTATAGTCAAACTTTTCAGAATAAAAGAGAATTACAGTTGACCCTTGAACAATGAATGTAGGGGTTAGAGGTGCTGACACTCTATGCAGTAGAAAATTCACGTATAACTTATAGCTGGCCCTCCATATCCAAGGTTCTTCCATATCCACGTATCTGCATCCATTAATTCAACCAACTGCTGCGATTCATGTGGTACTGTAGTAGGTACTTAGTGAAAAAAATATACATACAAGTGAACCCACACAGTTCAAACCTGTGTTGTTCAAAGGTCAACTTTACTTAAAAATAGTTTCTGTAGGGACTTCCCTGGTGGCACAGTGGTTAAGAATCTGCCTGCCAATTCGCTCTAGGGCCCATGTGCTGCAGTTACTGGAGCTCTGATGCAACTACTGAAGCAGGCGCGCCAAAAGCCTGTACTTCGCAACAAGAGAAGCCATTGCAATGAGAAGACCACCCACACAACGAAAAGTAGCCTCTGCTCGCGGCAACTAGAGAAAGTCCATGTGCAGCAACGAGGACCCAATGCAGCCAAAAAATAAACAAATAAATAGTGTATATTATAGGAGACAGTTCTATGCTGTATGATTTACAAAGCACTTCCTTAAAATTAACTCATTTAACTCTTAAACCACATTGAAAGGTATATATTAATTGCTATAACAACATGAAAATTATACATATACTTTTTTTTTTTTTAAACTAAGGAAGACAGTGAGGCTTTAAGAGGTTGGGAAAACTTCATAAAGGTCACACAAATAATAAGTGGTAGAAATAGAACTCAGAGCCAAGTGTTCTCATTATAAACCTTCTCAATACATCACACTTTCTTATGGACTTACTCTTTATCTATCTTCATGTCAAAAACTGAAAGTGAGTTTTGTTGTACAGCTTTCATTATGTTTAACCCAGAATGACCAAATCTACAAGGTATAATTTTTTAGTATTTGGGCACTAAACTATACACAGGTACCTGTCAAAGATGTCCCACTAAGGTAGGTAAATTTAAGATATTAAGACTGGGAAATAAATTCATGAAACATAGCATCATTTCACCAAGGCAAGTAAGTGTCAAATGGTATTCTTTTTTTTTTATTATTATTTTTTGCAAATGGTATTCTTTAAAAAAAAAAAAAGGTGAAGAAGTTAAAATAAAAATCACTACACAGGTCCTTAAGCTTTTCCAGAAGAGGAAGAATATTCAATTCCCATCAAAATCTTACTACTGTGGAAAAAAAGGAAGAAAGAAACTGGCACTGGTTGCTAGATAAATAAGTCAAACAAGATCAGACTCCAAGATAGTCAACTGAAAGTAACCTCTTGGGGAACCATAAATATATTCCGAGAATATTCTTCTAAAAGAACACTAACCAAATTTTTAACACTGAAAAAAAAAAAAAAAAGACTGAATGAAAGCAGAAAACAGTTTATGATGAAACAGGCACTGTCAGAGAGCTACAAAGTAAAGATCACTACAAATTACTTTATAATATCAGAGGCAAGACAAAGAATAAGCCATAGGTAACTGAATCCAGCAAAGCAGAAAATACTTAACCAAAGCAAATGAACTAGGAATCATTTTCCATTTGCTCCCCAAAATACAGGGCAGAAATTCTTCATTTAAATTGTGTATTTACTTTTATATAAATTGCTAGAAAACTATTTTCAGGAGTTGTAAACTCTATTGTTGATGCTGGCCTTTTAAATAAAATACATAGTTTTAGAGTCTGACGCTGTCACAATATAGAACTTACAGGTGACAAAATATAATCTCAGTTAATCTACCCTGCAGCACAAATTAAACAACAAGCTATATTTTAAAGTCTTTCCCTGTAGAGAAATGTTATCTGCAAGATTGTCACACCAAATAAACAGTTTTTAAATTGACTTCTGTCTTCAAATTCCCCTACCTGTATAGTTTTTCCCACTCTGCAAATTATACTTCAGTTTTCAGAAATCTCATACCATGTTTTAGAAAATTTTGCAAAACTGTTAACAAAAATGGAAACTGACCATAGTTTGGTTGGCCCTGTATTTACAATAAACTTTCTCAAAAACAATGTATTTTGGCCAACATAATAGATAAAAACCAGGCATTTTTAACTCGAACAAGAGGATGTTCTGGGCATTAATGCGGACTTGGCATACACAGTGGGTGAAGATGACATGCAAGCTCAGTTCAGTAAAAACAGCCATTGATTTTTAGAAGTTTGCTTGTGGAAACAGGATTGCAAGTGACATGACTATCTATGCAGAAAACCTCATGGTAGTTACAAAAAAACAAACCCAAAAAACCTCCTAGGACTAATGAATGAGTTTATATTAGCAAGGCTACAAGAGGCCAGGTCAATATACAGGATAATCGTATTTCTAAATACCACTAAGGTAAAGTAGGAAACTTACATTTTAAAAAATGCCACTTATAATAGCTTTCCCCAGAATGAAATACTTAGGTATTAATCTAACATGTACAGGTATTTGTATGCTATAAACCACAAGATGCAGATGAAAGCAATAAAGGAAAATATAGATAAATGGAGAGACATACTGTGTTCATGGATTGTAAGATTTGACATAGCAAAGATTTCATTATCTCCAAAGGGATCTACAGATTTAACACAATTCCAATAAAATATTTTTGTGGATATGAATAAGTTGATTGTAAAATTTATATGGAAACAGAAGAAACTAGAAAAGCTAAATCAATCTTGGGGGAAAAAAGGGGAACAAAATTGGAAGAATTACACCATGCAATTTTAAGAATTACTTATAATAAAGGCTACAGTAATCAAAATAATGTGTTACTGACAAAGTAATGGACACAAAGATTAATGAGACAGAATACAGAATCAAGAAATAGATCCACATAAACATGGCCAACTTATTTTTGACCAGGGTGGAAAACAATTCAATTGAGAAAGCACAGTCATTTCAACAAATGGAGCTAAAGAATATTTACATGCAAGAAAATGAATCTTGAACCTCACACCTCATATAAAACAACTCAAAATGTAAACTGTAAACTTCTAGCAAAAAGCATAAGGAAAAATCTTTGTGACTTAGGGCCCAGAAAAGAATTCTTAGACACTACGGCCAAAGGCAGGTCTATTTATTTTAATTGACAAATTCGACTTCATAAAAATTAAAAACTTTTGCTCTGTAAAGGACACAGTTCAGAGAATGAAATGACACACTATTTAATTTTTCTCTACAATCTATATATGCCTTTTCTTTTTCTTGCCTTATTGTACCAGCAATATAATGTTGAATAGTAGTGAAGAAAGCAGACATCCTTGCCTTCTTCCTTATCTTTGGAAGAAAGCATTCAGACTTTGCACCAGTAAGAATGATATTAGTGGCAGGGTTTTAACAGCTGCCCTTTATCAGACTGACAAAGTCCCTTCTATTCCAAGATTGCCGAGAGTTTTATTATTAATAGATGTTGAAAACTGCCAAATGTATTTACACATCAATTGATATACTCACATAGTTTTTCTTTCTTAGACTATTAATATGTTAGATTTTACTGACTAATTTTTGAATATTGAACCAGCTTTGCATTCCTGGAGTAAACTCTACTTGGTCAAGATATATTATTATTTTTATATATCACTGGATTTGATTTGCTAATATTTTGGTGAAGATGTTTATGTCTGTGTTCATAGGGCACATATATTGGTCTGTAGTGTTTGTTGGTATGCTGATTAGATTGGAGTCATATATGACAAATGTGTAGCTCAAGAGCGGTAATAAGAATCAAACATAATAATACGGGATTGCTTTCCTGAGCTCCTCCCTTTCCACCATCTTCCCGGTAATTTCTGGTTCCCTGGGGAACCTCTTTGCCGTATACCTGAAACTAACACAATATTTTAAATCAACTATACTTCAATTTAAAAAAAACTGTCGAAAGGAAAAAAAACCAAACAAACTTCAAGCCAAGTATCTCAAGTGTTCTGGACAGTGTCCTGCATGATTAGCCTTAATGTTTGCAAGAAAAATTAGTCCTTGTGACTGATGTGGTGGAATGCCTGCTGAATAATTGTCTTTAAGGGGTTAAAAAGGATCCTCTGTTTCAATTGTGGTATCCTTGAATTTATGTGAGGTGGAGAGATTTGTTTTGGAACTTGTTTTAAAATTTTGTTCCTTTGCTTTAAGATTATGTTAACCATAATTGTGAAATCTAAGCAGGACATGGTTCTTAATTCTTTGCATGCTGAATTCAAAACCTGGTAGTGTACTTTATTTCTCTTATTTGTTTAGATTCTTTCAAACATTCCTATTCAGTGGCATTAGCTATCATTGCTACTAATGCGTTTATTGTTGGACAGCAGAACTTGATGGCATCTTTTTTAAGTGTTTCTTAGCTAACGTTTTTAAGCTACTGGTTTTCCCTCTAATATCTCACCTTTCCCTAAATTATGACAGTTCTGTAATACAAGCAGAGCACGTATTGTTACATTCATTTTATATACAAGGAAACAGGTAAGTTCAAAAAGGTCAAGTAACGTTCCCAAAGTGAAATCTAGATAATGGCAGGCTGAATCTAGCATACTAGACTCCTGACTTCTACTTCAATGCTATTTCCTCTATACTATACACCTCTTCTATCAAGAGGATAATATGTCTCTCAAGACACACAGATCCTACACATCAAAATTAAAGATGCATACAACCTTCTGAAGAAGCTGTAAATAAAATGTTACATTTTCTATGTAAGGTATACCAATCAAAAGATACAACCAATAAAGGTCTCTTGAGAATATATCCATTAAAAAACCTAGTGTAGCTTTCCTGCTTCCAAGAGAGAACCTAGTGAATGGTAAATGGATAGTAACTAACTATACCAGTTCAAGATGCCAATTCTCAGTTTTCCATATCACAGTATTTTATGTAACTTTCTATGACCATTTAGTCAATGGGAAAATAAAAGTGATAGATTTTAAAGGCCCCATTCTTTCTCCTCCTAGACCAATGATTCTAAGTGTGATTTCCAGAGCAGCAGCAGCAATAGTAAAATCACCGGAAATTTGTTGGAAATGCAAATTCTCAGGCCTCACCCAGGCTTACTGTATCACAGTTTCCTGGGGTGGGACCCAGCAATCCGTGTTTTAACAAGCCCTCCAGATAATTCTTATGCACACCGAAGTTTGAGAACTACTATCTTAGATGATCAATATTGCATTTCTGTTTCTCTGCTACGTATATAAGCTCTTTATAACTTGTCATTTTAAGAACATCTTCTCCATACATTAATTTGACTGTCAGAATGTACTTAATTTTTTTTTTTTAATGTTTTAACTTTTAATTTTTTTTATTTTTTACAATAAACTGCATATATTTAGATTATACAATTTGGTATCCCAATCTCCCAATTCATTTCCCCCCAAACCCTCCCCACTTTCCCCACTTGATGTCCATACATTTGTTCTCTACATCTGTGTTTCTATTTCTGCCTTGCAAACCAGTTGATTTGTACCATTTTTCTATAGTCTGCATATATGTGTTAATATACAATATTTGTTTTTCTCTTTCTGACTCACTTCACTCTGTATGACAGTCTCTAGGTCCATCCATGTCTCTACAAATGTCCCAGTTTCATTGCTTTTTACAGCTGAGTAATATTCCATTGTACGTATGTACCACATCTTCTTTATCCATTCATCTGTTGATGGACATTTAGGTTGCTTCCACGTCCTGGCTATTGTAAACAGTGCTGCAATGAACACTGGAGTGCATGTGTCTTTTTGAATGATGGTGGTCTCTGGGTATATGCCCAGCAGTGGGGTGGCTGGGTCATATGGTAGTTCTATTTTTAGTTTTGCAAGGAACCTCCATACTGTTCTCCATAGTGGCTGTATCAATTTACATTCCCACCAGCAATGCAAGAGTGTTCCTTTTTCTCCACACCCTCTCCAGCATTTACTGTTTGTAGATTTTCTGATGATGCCCATTCTAACCAGTGTGAGGTGATACCTCATTGCAGTTTTGATCTGCATTTCTCTAACAATTAGTGATGTTGAGCAGCTTTTCATGTGCCTCTTGGCCATCTGTATGTCTGCTTTGGAGAAATGCCTATTTAGGTCTTCTGCCCATTTTTAGATTGGGTTGTTTTTTGATATTGAGCTGGATAAACTGTTTATATATTTTGGAGATTAATCCTTTGTCTGTTGATTCATTTGCAAATATTTTTTTCCATTCTGAGGGTTGTCTTTTGGTCTTGCTTATAGTTTCCTTTGCTGTTCAGAAGCTTTGAAGTTTCATTAGGTCCCACTTATTTATTTTTGTTTTTATTTCCATTACTCTAGGGGGTGGATCAAAAAAGATCTTGCTGTTATTTACATTGAAGAGTGTTCTTCCTATGTTTTCCTCCAGGAGTTTTATAGTGTCTGACCTTACATTTAGGTCTTTAATCCATCTGGAGTTTATTTTTGTGTATGGTGTTAGGAAGTGTTCTAATTTCATTCTTTTACATGTAGCTGTCCAGTTTTCCCAGCACCACTTATTGAAGAGGCTGCCTTTTCTCCATTGTATATCCTTGCCTCCTTTGTCATAGATTAGTTGACCGTAGTTTATCTCTGGGCTTTCTATCCTGTTCCATTGATCTATATTTCTGTTTTTGTGCCAGTAACATACTGTCTTGATTACTGTAGCTTTGTAGTATAGCCTGAAGTTAGGAAGCCTGATTCACCAACTCCGTCTTTCATTCTCAAGATTGCTTTGGCTATTCGGGGTCTTTTGCGTTTCCATACAAATCGTAAAATTTCTTGTTCTAGTTCTGTGAAAAATGCCATTCAGGATTGCACTGAATCTGTAAATTGCTTTCGGTAATATAGTCATTTTCACAATGTTGATTCTTCCAATCCAAGAACATGGTACGTCCCTCCATCTGTCTGTGTTTTCTTTGATTTCTTTCATTAGTGTCTTATGGTTTTCTGAGTACAGGTCTTCTACATCCTTGGTTAGGTTTATTCCTAGGTATTTTATTCTTTTTGCTGCAATGTATAGTATCAAGTCATCTGCAAACAGTGACAGTTTTACTTCTTTTCCAATTTGGATTCCTTTTATTTCTTTTTCTTCTCTGATTGCTGTGGCAAGGACTTCCAAAACTATGTTGAATAGTAGTGGCGAGAGTGCACATCCTTGTCTTGTTCCTGATCTTAGAGGGAATGCTTCCAGTTTTTCACCATTGAGAATGATGTTTGCTGTGGGTTTCTCATATATGGCCTTTATTATGTTAAGGTAGGTTCCCTCTGTGCCCACCTTCTGGAGAGTTTCTATCATAAATGGGTGTTGAATTTTGTCAAAAGCTTTCTCTGCATCTATTGAGGTCATCATATGGTTTTTATCGTTCAGTTTGTTAATATGGTATATCACATTGATTCATTTGCATATATTGAAGAATCCTTGCATTCCAGGGATAAACTCCACTTGATCATGGTGTATGATCCTTTTAATGTGTTGTTGGATGCTGTTGGCTAGTATTTTGTTAAGGATTTTTGCATCTAAATTCATCAGTAATATTGGTCTGTAGTTTTCTTTTTTTGTAGTATCTTTGTCTGGTTTTGGTATCAGCGTGATGGTGGCTTCATAAAATGAGTTTGGGAGTGTTCCTTCCTCTGCAATGTTTTGGAAGAGTTTGAGAAGGATGGGTGTTAGCTCTTCTCTAAATGTTTGATAAAATTCACCTGTGAATCCATCTGGTCCTGGACTTTTGTTTGTTGGGAGATTTCTAATCACAGTTTCAATTTCATTACTTGTGATTGGTCTGTTCATATTTTCTATGTCTTCCTGATTCAGTCTTGGAAGGTTATACCTTTCTAAGAATCTGTCCATTTCATCCAGGTTGTCCATTTTATTGGCATATAGTTGCTTGTAGTAGTCTCTCATGGTGCTTTTTATTTCTGTGGTGTCCATTGTAACTTCTCCTGTTTCATTTCTAATTTTATTGATTTGAGTCCTCTCCCTCTTTTTCTTGATGAGTCTTGCTAGAGGTTTATCAATTTTATTTATCTTCTCAAAGAACCAGCTTTTAGTTTTACTGATTTTTGCTACTGTTTTCTTTGTCTCTATTTCATTTATTTCTGCTCTGATCTTTATGATTTCTCTTCTCTCCGTCTACTCACTGTGGGTTTTGTTTGCTCTTCTTTCTCTAGTTTCTTTAGGTGTAAGGTTAGATTGTTTATTTGGGATTTTTCTTGTTTCTTGAGGTAGGATTGTATCGCTATAAACTTCCCTCTTAGAGCTGCCTTTGCTGCATCCCATAGGTTTTGGATCGTTGTGTTTTCACTGTCATTTGTCTCTAGGTAATTTTTGATTTCCTCTTTGATTTCTTCAGTGATCTCTTGGTTATTTAGTAGTGTATTGTTTAGCCTCCATGTGTTTGTGTTTTTTACAGTTTTTTTCCTGTAATTGATTTCTAATCTCATAGCGTTGTGGTCAGAAAAGATGCTTAATACAATTTCAATTTTCTTGAATTTACCAAGGCTTGATTTATGACCCAAAATGTGATCTATCCTGGAGAATGTCCCACGTGCACTTGAGAAGAATGTGTAATCTGCTGTTTTTGGATGTAATGTCCTATAGTTATCTATTAAATCCAGCTGATTTATTGTGTCATTTAAAGCTTGTGTTTCCTTATTAATTTTCTGTCTGGATGATCTGTCCATTGGTGTAAGTGTTCTTGTCAATTTCCTCTTTCATAGTTGTTAGCATTTGTCTTATGTATTGAGGTGCTCCTATATTGGGTGCATATATATTTATAATTGCTATCTCTTTTTCTTGGATTGATTCCTCAATCTTTATGTAGTGTCCTTTCTTGTCTCTTGTAACATTTTTTATTTTATTTTATTTTTTTATTTTTATTTTTTTTGGCACACGGGCTTAGTTGCTCCGTGGCATGTGGGATCTTCCTGGAGCTGGGATCGAACCCGTGACCTCTGCATTGTCAGGCAGATTCTTAACCACTGCGCCACCTAGGAAGCCCCACATTTTTTATTTTAAAGTCTATTTTATCTGATATGAGTATCACTACTCCAGCTTTCTTTTGACTTCCATTTGCATGAAATATCTTTTTCCATCCCCTCACTTTCAGTCTGTATGTGTCCCTAGGTCTGAAGTGGGTCTCTTGTAGACAGCATATATATGGGTCTTGTTTTTATATCCACTCAGCCACTCTGTGTCTTTTGGTTGGTGCATTTAGTCCATTTACATTCAAGGTAATTATCGAGAGGTATATTTCTATTACCATTTTCTTAATTGTTTTGTTTTTGTTTCTGTAGGTCCTTTTCTTCTCTTATGTTTCCCGCTTAGAGAAGTTCCTTTAGCATTTGCTGTAAGGCTGGTTTGGTGGTGCTGAATTCTCTTAGCTGTTGCATGTCTGTAAAGCTTTTGATTTCTCCATCGAATCTGAATGAGATCCTTGCTGGGTAGCATATTCTTGGTTGTAGGTTCTTCCCTTTCATCACGTGAAATATATCATGCCACTCCCTTCTGGCTTGCAGAGTTTCTGCTGAGCAATCAACTGTTAATCTGATGGGGGTTCCCTTGTATGTTATTTGTTGTTTTTCCCTTGTTGCTTTTAATAACTTTTCTCTGTCTTTCATTTTTGTCAATTTGACTACTATATGTCTTGGCATGTTTCTCCTTGGGTGTATCCTGCCTGGGACTCTCTGCGCTTCCTGCACTTGGGTAGCTATTTCCTTTCCCATGTTAGGCAAGTTTTCAACTATAATCTCTTCCTGTATTTTCTCAGGTCCTTTCTCTCTCTCGTCTCCTTCTGGGATCCCTATAATGCGAATGTTGGTGCGTTTAACATTGTCCCAGAGGTCTCTTAGGCTGTCTTCAGTTCTTTTCATTCCTTTTTCCTTATTTTTTTCTGCAGCAGTTATTATCACCATTCTGTCTTCCAGGTCACTTATTCGTCCTTCTGCCTCAGTTAATCTGCTATTGGTTCCTTCTAGTGTATTTTTCATTTCAGTTATTGTGTTGCATATCTCTGTTTGTTTGTTCTTTAATTCTTCTAGGTCTTTGGTAAACTTTTCTTGCAACTTTTCGATCTTTGCATCCAATCTTTTTTCAAAGTCCTGGATCATCTTCACCATCATTATTCTGAATTCTTTTTCCAGAAGAGTACCTATCTCCTCTTCATTTAGTTGTTTTTTTGATGTTTTATCTTGTTCCTTCATCTGGTACAAAGTCTTTTGCCTTTTTATTTTCTGTGTCTTTCTGTGGCTGTGATTTTCAGTTCCAGAAGATGAAATACTGCTGATACTGCTTGATTCTGCTGTCTGCCCTCTTGTGGAGGAAGCTGTCTAGGAGGCTTGTGGAGGAAGCTGTCTAGGAGGCTTGTGGGTGCTTCCTGATGGGAGGGACTGATGGTGGGTTGGGCTGGGTGGGCGGAGCTCAGTAAAACTTTAATTTGATTCGGTGGGTGGAGCTCAGTGACACTTTAATCTGCTTGTCTGCCAACGGGTGGGGCTGTGTTCCCACCCTGCTGGTCGTTTGGCCTGAGGCGACCCAGCATTGGAGCTTACAGGCTCTTTGGTGGAGCTAATGGTGAACTCTGGGAGGGCTCACGCCAGTGAGCACTTCCCAGAACCCCTGCCACCAGTGCCCCTGTCTCCTTGGTGAGCCACAGCTGCTCCCCACCTCTGCAGGCAACCCTCCAACACCAGCAGTTAGGTCTGGGTTCAGTCTCCTATGGGGTCACTGCTCCTTCCCCCTGGGTCCTGGTGAGCACACTTTTTCATGTGCCCTCCAAGAGTGGAGTCTCCATTTTCCCCAGTCCTGTGGAGGTCCTGCAATCAAATCCCGCTGGCTTTCAAAGTCTGATTCTCTGGGGATTCCTCCTCCTGTTGCTAGACCCCCAGGTTAGGAAGCCTGTCGTGCGGCTCAGAACCCTCAGGACTTCTGCGGTATAACTGTTCTCCAGCTTGTGAGTCATCGACCCAGCATTTATGGGATTTGATTTTAACGCACTTGCGCCCCTCCTACCGTCTCATTGCGGCTTTTCCTTTGTCTCTGGATGTGGGGTGGTTTTTTTTGGGGAGTTCCAGTGTCTTTCTATCGATGATTGTTCAGAAGTTAGTTGTAATTCCAGTGCTCTTGCAAGAGGGAGTGAGCGCACGTCCTCCTACTCTACCATCTTGATTCTCTCCTCGCAACTTACATTCTTTTTTTTTTTTTTTTTTTAATTTATTTATTTTTTTGGGGGGTACACCAGGTTCAATCGCAACTTCCATTCTTAAAACAACTCAGAAGATGCTACGTGGTCAGACTGCAGAGCCGCTCTCTCAAGTACTGCAAGTCTAGAGTGTACTTTTAATGACAAATTTCATTTTGCCCTGTTCAGTGTTCCATGAGTTTTGGCTCATGCAGAACTAGCATAAAGTTTAAACACAAGTTGCTATAATTTAATAGTTAGCTTTTAACTATCACATTTCACTGACTCTATATTTTTTAAAATTTCATTTAAAAAAATCCCTTGACCTTCTTGTACCTAAATAATATATTTTCTAATCAGTAATGAGCCTTATGAGCCAGTATTTTATTTACTGTACAATATTGCTTTATGGAGAACTGTATTATTTATAGTTCTTATATCCTATGTTTTCTATGAACAAAAATCCAAAGTGCTTCAGGGTACAAGTCTTCTAATCTGCTATACATTTTACTCATTTAATACTTATTTTTGCCTAGTTTCTACAGGATGCACTGTGAAACTAATGTGCCAGCAGGTACACGTCTTGCATTCCTTTTTCTTTCTTCTATTGTTGGATAACAAATGAAAGTGGGAATGCTAAGAATTGTTGAAAAGAAAGTAAATGAATTCTTTGTCTCACTCTGCACAGATGTACTGAACTCACATTTCCCAAAGAAGAAAGAAGATATTCAAAAGGAAATAAGGGTCACATATATATATATAACAAATGTTTAAGGAATCAGGATGTTTGAATTCCAGGGTCAGATGGCTTGCTCTGCAGAATTCTGGATGATGTGGTAAGAAAGGAAAACAGTGAAGGCACACAGCACACATTTCAGACAGGTCTGCAGATGCATTAAACAAAAATGAGCCTGCTTGTTTGAAGTCAAAATTTGGCAATTAGTAATCTACTTAAAACTTTTCACACATTGATGGTGAAGTGGAAGAATGTCAGTCCTTACATTTTAGTAAAAGTATCTAGGGGGAAAAAAAAGCCATCACAATTTAAAAGTGTCCATATTTAAAATATAAAGTTACAATAGAGAGAGAATATTTACGATGATTCGTTTTAGGGAAAAACAGAAAACAAGAAAAAGATGGCCCCAAAGTTGGAACTAAAATGTTTAATATCCAGACATTTTAGCCAGACAACAAGGTTTTCAAATAGATAGATAACCTGTCAGGTCAATAAGAACAGTACGTAGCAGGAGCTACTTCAATGGATTGAGACTAGGCTGGAGGCAAACCCAAAGGCAGCCTACTTTTTTAAGTGCCAAATGAGAATGACAAAATTGAAAGAAGTCAATAGGAAGGATGAACAGAAATTAGACATCTTTATAAAAACCTGCCCAATTTAACACAGTGTGTCCTTACACCAAGATGCAAAGAAGAAATGCATAGACTCTAAAATTGTATAAGAGAGAAGAAAACCCATGGGAGAAATGACCACGATCAAAACTCTAGTCCTTAAGATGCTGAAAGCAACCATGGATTATAAGACTATGTATGAAGGTGATTCAAGCTGTGAATTAATATTTATACGACAAACATCACTGCTGAAACATTTCTCAGGATCAATAAAGCCTACTACTTCTCTAAACAGTTCTTTGGAGTTCTATATTTGCAAGATACTGTCATTAATCTATTTCCTGTGCCCAGCTTGGTAGGTTGGTAGTTACCAGGAAAAGGAAAGGAAAGCTGTTTTAAATTCAGCCACTGTAAGGAATCTGTACTATGTTTTACAATTGGACAAAGAGAACTTCCTAAACAAACACCAAAAAAAAAATCACAAACCAAAGCTTTATACCAGTGTGATAACAATTAGTATATTCCAAATGCTAACCTTACAAATTACCATATAAGACAACAATGCAACTCTATGTAAAGATAGCGTCAAAGATTTCTGCAACCAAACAAAATATGGTGTGTTTGATTCTAAATTAGAGCCCCTTAGAATACTAAAGTTATTAAGAGCTCTAGGGGGCAAGGGGATGCCAAAAATGACAATATTGTACTTTCATCAAACATTTGCAACTAATACAGAGTGGCTCTATTCTTGGAACTGGGCCACTGTATTTGATTCTTCTTTTAATCAAAGAGGACTTAGAATAGGAAGCAATCAGAAAACTTTCAAAATATTTTGGGAAGAAAATATACAGTCTTTTTAATCTTGCTAGGAGAAAAAGAAATAAATGGAGGTGCAAAAAGAGTGGGAAAAAAACCCCAACAGGCTTGCTACCACCTGCTCTCATTGAGAGTTTCTTTCCTTTTTTTTCTTTTCACGTTTGCTCTTACAATTTTCTTTGAAAAATCCTGTCCACCTACTCATCTCTCAGGGAATAAAAAACACAATTAAAAGAAAAACAAACAAATAAAAGCATTCCACACAAATCTGAAGGAAAAATTAATCAATGATTCAGATGTTTGTGAAGGTATATAAAAGAAGAATAGACAGGAAAAGACCTTTAAGGTTTTCTCATATATATTTTCCAAAAAGTGGGTGTGATTAGAAGTAAGATAAGCATCTAATCAACAGTGAAAACAAAGAGGGTTTTCATGATTCAAAGCAACAACAAGGTGCCTATCCCCAAACATTCTATCACTAAGCCAGGCTTGCTTTAAGATTATAGGTACATTTCTCATGTTAATTTTTGTTTTTTGTTTTTTTTTTTTTTGGCGCACGGGCTTAGTTGCTCAGTGGCATGTGGGATCTTCCTGGAGCAGGGATCGAACCCGTGTCCTCTGCATTGGCAGGCGGATTCTCAACCACTGCGCCACCTAGGAAGCCCTCATGTTAATTTTTTAGATAATCTTTTTGGATAAGTTTTCTGGAAAGAAATGAGTACCAGAAATTTTTTGTTGTTGAAATAAAATGATTCGGTTTCAAATCCTTTTTAATGTTCTCCTTTCCCAGTTCTCTTCACCTCAATCCAGAAACCCCTCCATTCAGAGTTCACGTTTTCTTCCCTTTCTATTTCAGTGAAAACACACCACGTTGATGGTAAGAATCTTACTAGATTTCCATTTGTGTTGCCTCAGCTCCTACATTAATCCAAACAATAAGGGCCTTTAAAGCATTCATAAATAACCTGCCGCTGCTGGCACCTAGGAGCCGAGCGCAGCAATGTTAAGCAACAGCAAATTTCATAGTTCAAGAGGCACAGTTAAGGAAAAAGGTTGCTCAGGAAATCGCTCTTATTTAGCACAAAGATCCTTAAAAATTGCATGAAATCAGTCAAGTAACTATAGAAACCAATTTCTTCAGCTCCATATCACACGTCTCACACCTCAATTGTCTTTATTATTGTCTGCTGTCAGATCCTTAATCAGAAATGTGAACAGGCTTGATGATTTATTCAGCAGAAAAAAGAATCTGTAGGTCAAGTGAAAAATTTCATACACACACCCATATACACACCACATCTTCAACCTTAGGTACTTTCATTTCCTTCTGTTCTCAGCAGCTCTGGGGGCAACTCCAGTGAGATCCAATATTAAGGCTCAATTAAAATAAGCTCCAATTAGTGGAGCTTTTTTCTCTGGGGCTAGAAAAGTCAGGAAATGGATATTGGGAAATGTAAAAAGTCAGCTACTGAGAGGAGGCTGCAGACATAAATGAACTTATTTGTTGATTTCTACAGTTGCTATGCAGAGGCCTTTGGGAGTAAAAGCTTAACCAGTCTAAGCTATAAACTAAAACCCCTGCAGCTAAACATGAACTGTGTGAAACAAGGGCTCCATTCCAGAACAGAAAACTGCTGGGCCCAGAAAATTAAAAGCCAGAGGCGTTTTCCATTTAAAACTAAATCCCAGTACCACCTCCCAGCCAAAGAATTATAAGCAGTATCAGATTTACAAAACGAACAATTACCCTGGAAAAATGTAGCCTATTGTACAGTCCCAGATGCTAAATCTCAGAAGTTTCTTTCTTTCTTTCTTTCTTTTTTTTAATCCCACATTATATTCCTTCAAGTGCACTGCTGTAGTTTACAAAGAGCCATTTCCAGACAGGCCTAAGCCTTGAAAATAAATTTTAAAAAGAGAGCACATAACTCATTGACCTCATTTGAAGTACTGCCCTTGCCTTCAGCAGTTCCTGTCCTTCCCCAAGGCTTCAGCAAATGGTATGCAACAGCAAAATAAACCCTGACCTAATTGCCAGGAGAGAGCTGCCAACCTTCCCTCAAACACAAAGACAAGCATGGTAACTTGAAAGTCCTACCTCTTTGGCTTTCTGCTTTAATCTCAGCTGTTCTGGATCTTCTTTATTGGAACGACTCTATCAAAGGAAAAGAAAATTTTAATAGAAATTACTAGCATCTAAACACCATGGTTGCCGTTAAATATTTAATAAGTGACAATTTTCTCTTGTGATTGAAAACCTTAGCTCCAGGGAAAAATGCCTCAATCCAGTCTCCTGCTCTCCCTCCCCTCCCCCCATCATCTGGGCTGGCTGCTGCAGTTCTAGCCTGGAGGATGCTTATACAGAAAATGATGCTAACAATGTCAGTCAGGTCCAGTTGAGGCATGACGTGGTTCTTGTTGGAACGCTAAAAACTGGCAAACGGATGGTACAGATGAAGGAAAAGAAAAGAAGGATAACCATTGGCTCAAATGAATGAAAACAATCAACACTGGCGAATCCTCAGGTGAAGCCATTTTGGTAAAACATGGTATTTCAAGGACTCTTAAAAATCAAGAACCTGACAAACTTTGAAACAAATTTCTCTCTCTTCAAAAGTGTAAAAAATTAAGGAAGAAATACATTCCAATGTTTTCATTAGAGTATCTTATCACTTTGGGTTCTCTATAGCACTTAACAGAATGCTGTGCCCAGATAAATGTTCAATAAATGCTTATTGAATGTTGCTTTCCATACTGATTCAGTTTAACATCCCCCAAATGAATAATCTTACAGGATTGCCGTAAGAAGAGAGCTACCTTCTACATGCAATGCTATGATGGAACAAAGGGTAAGTAAGGAACTTTGAGACTATGGACATGAGTCCACTGAAAAATATGCTGTGGATAGGTGTATTCTTTTTCTCGTAATATTTGTTCTATAAAATGCAACATCAGCTAACTAAAGATAGCTAACAAAAGCTAAAAGTACTTCCCTATTTGCTAAGTTTAACTCATAACCTTTATACTGATTTATCAGTACTTTTGTTAAAGGAAAACACAAGAAAGAAACTTAGATTTAAGAGTACTTTCTAATTTTAAACACCTTAAATACCCACATAAGATTCTAACCAAAGCTAATAATTTTTTTTCATTTTGTCTCTAATCTAATAAAACAACTTCATTCCAGCCCAAATGAAGAAAATACCTTTGTTATTCTACTTATGTTAGGAGAGAATGAGTATGTGTATATATGTATTTATATAAAATATGTATGTACATGTATGTGTGTACATAATTTTTTTGCCACAGTATAAAATAGGCACATTTGGGTATTAAGTCTTTGTCAGTCAACCAATAGTTTATTGAGTATCCATAGTATATATTTTACTCTGTGTGCCACTGTTCAAGGCTTGGGAGATAAAGAAATGAGATAACAGGACAAAGTCTCTGCCTTCATGTGACTTACATTTTAAGAAAAGAAAATAATAAAACAATTTTATAGAGATTAAACACAATTGTGAAATGTACAACATTTATGATGGGGAAAAATAAAAAATGAGTGACAGTGATAAGTGCTACAAAGAAAATAAAATAGGATAATGAGATAGAAAGAGAAGGAGGTACTTCTATAGCTATGAGACAGACGACATCTCTGAGGAGTGACAACTGAGTAGAGATCTGAATGACAAGATGGAGGCAGCCACACGAAGATTTAGAGGAAGAAGATTCCGAACAGAAGGCACAGTCGTTGTAGAAGCCAAAAAATGGGAACATGGCTGGCATACCCGAAGAAAGAAAGAAGGCTGGTGTGGTTGGAGCATAAAGGAAAGCTGAGAGATAAGGTTGGAGACCATGTGCCACCTTGTAGGCCATGATAAGGAGTCGGGCTTTGAGTCTAGGTATAAGAAAAAGCCACTGGAGGGTTTGGAGCACAGGAATGAGATGCCACTGACAGGACACTGTGGAAAGGTCACTCTGGCTGTGTGTAGAGGATGCACTGTAGGGATCCAAGACTGCAGGCACAGGCGCACAGAGCAATGAGGAGCTGTTCTAAACAACTATGGTGAATACACGGCTGGGAAAAAGATGAGGGCTACCTGAACTAGCATCATAGCAGAGAAGATGATGATAAATAACTAGATTGAAATATATGTTGGGGGTAGAGCCAACCAGATTTATTGATGGATTGGATATATGGTGTGAAGTAAAGAGAGGACTCAAGGATGACGCCTAGGATTGTAGCCTAAGTAACTGGAAGGATGGAAAATTCCAACTTTTCGAGAAGGTAAAGACCAGAGCAGATTTGGGGGAAGGAAACTCAGTGTTCAGTTTTAGATACCTCACTAGTAGTATAGGATACAAACTTGGAGCACAATGAAAGGTCACTGTGACTGGAGCAGAATTAGTGAAGAAGGGATGGACAAGAGGCAAGCTCAGAGAGGGAGGTGGGGGCCTTTTAAAATTTGGTAAGAAGTTTAGATTTTATTTGAAGTGCAAGGGGAAGCCACTGAATGATTTTAAGCAACAGAGACACACATGATTTGTTATGAAAACATTATCCTGACAACAGTATGAAAAATGGATTGTAGAAGGAAAAGGACATTAGTTAGAAGACATTATAGAGGTCCAACGGAAAGATGACAGACCAGTGTGGTGACAACAGTGATGAAGAAAAGGTGGTGGATATATTTTGAGAAATGAATAGGAAAGTGAACTGGATGTAGGGAGAGAAGAGAGGAAAGGAGTTAAAGATGGCTCCTAGGTTTTTCTGGCCTGAACATCTGGATGAATACTGATGTCATTTACTGAGTTAGAAAATCTGTAAGAGTAGAAGGGAAAGCTGAGACAGTGAAAGCAAGTATAATATACTACATCCAATAATAACTAAACAAGTATTTAAAGGTTTATAACCTTGTTTACAGCACAGTAATTGGGAATAAAATACCAATAAACCACCTCGTTACATTGGCTGTATGCTCGCTTATAACAGCCAAGGGCTCAAGAAAGAGCATCTTCCTGTCCCAGCTGCCTTTCCCAGCGCAAGACAGGTCAGAATGGGGACTGAGACTGTGGGACAGTGAGAAGCTGCACAGTGACAAGGTTGTGGTGCACCTTCGCACATGAAGGTACAGACCAGAGGCCAAGAATGCAGGGTGATAAAGGGTCAGGGAGACCCACCAAGACATGGGCCAGTGGGCATGGTGGCCAATTACATGGGCAATGAAATGAGCAGGGGTAACAGTGGTAGCAGACAGAAGAGTCAGTTGGCATGGCTGCTTGGCAGATTAGTTACAATCATCAAATAAGTAAATTGAGAACAAAAGTAAATATAGCAAGGATAATGAGAGCCAAGTTTCTGACTGCAGAGTAAGTACTTATAAACATGGAAAGGTTAAGGCTAGGAAGAATCCTACATATCAGAGTCAGAGGTATTCACATAAATTTATAGTTTTATAACATACACACAAAGAAAAATAGTTACAGATCTATGTTTGTGTGTTTATATACATATGTGTACGTACATACATACCATACAGATATTTCCTAGATCTGTCCATTTGACAGGGTCTACATGGAATGATACTCTTTCAGCAATGAGCACACTGTAGGCTCTAATCTTGATTTCTGGATATCATCCTCAACTAAAAAAATATAGGGTTCCTTGGAGAAATGACTGATTGCATGGCTGGGTAAGGATGAGTAAAAGCTGGGCCTGGAGTATCCTGTGCCTGAAAGTAAGGACATGCTCAGTGAATGATGGAAACATGACTGAAGGACAGACGTGCTAGCTAGAAGGGTCTCCCACTCAGGAGCAATCTGAGCATCAAAATACACAGTGATAGTAATGGGTTACAACCTGTTGAATCAAACAGAAATCCACAAGCTCATATTGATATAATACCAATGTATGAATGAATGAGTGAGAGAAAGGAAAGCTCTTCCATATGGTAGAGTACTAATAAACGTAGAAGAGATGACAAGAATAAAGAATCATCATTTGGCAACCATTCCAAAGGTAGCTGATTCATAGATATCACCTATGGATGCTAAAGTTGCTATGTGGAGTTTGATGAGGTACGGGATATTGGTATAATCCTATAATACCTTCCTACGAAAAACTGATTACAAAGGGGAAAAGGGCAAGTTTAAAATGGAAAGAACTGATCAAGGTTGCCTTTTGATAGAATCAGCTGAGAAGAATGCAGCATCATTTCTATGTATTCCCACCAAGAATGCATGACGCAAGCCTAGTTGTGAGGAAACACAAGATAAACCCACGTTGAGAGTCACCTTACAGAAGGTAAGGCTTGTACTCTTGAAACTTGTCAAAGACGTGAAAGAAAAAGAGTGAGAAAATCTGACTGAAGGAGGCTGAAAAGAGATGACAACTGAATAGATACACATTCCTGAATGGGAAAATGGACCATGAAAGAAAAAGAGTTGAGACAGCTGGTGAAATCTGAATGGGATCTGTGGATTAGATGGTAGTGTCATATTATTCACATCCTGACTTGGAAGATTATACAGGTGAATGTCCTCGCTTTCACAAATACATGCTAGAATGTTTAGGAGTGATGAGATGACATATCTGAAACTTTCTTTCAAAAGGTTCAGAGAAAGACTAATTGGAGACAGCTTCCACAACTTTGTGAATGTACAAGAAACCACTGAATTGAAAGAAAAAAAGAACACAGTGATAACTGGCGTGTGTACCTGTGTACAGGAACGGTGGAGATGTATAGTTCTGTAAGTGTGAAATAATTTCAAAATAAATGAATTTTTGAAAAAAGTGATTAGTATGTGATTAGGAACAGATACTCTAAAACAGGAGGCTTCCAAGAACACTGGAAATCAAAACAAGTGTTTAAAACGAAAAATAACACTAGTATCCAACCCTTAAGATGCCTTAGAGGACTGGGGCAGGGAGGGTGGGGGGGACTCGAGGTGGGGGAGTCAAGGAAGGGAGGGAATACGGGGATATGTGTATAAAAACAGATGATTGAACCTGGTGTACCCCCCCCCAAAAAAAAAGAAAAAAAAAAAAATAATAACACTAGTATCCAACCCTTAAGACTGCTCCCCAAGGCCTACAAATAAATGCGCAGCAACAAAATGCAAACTGTGGTACAACTAGCTCTCCCTCCATTTGGCACTCATGGTCCAGGAAAATGCTTACCTGTTCTCTTTTAGTGTCTCTCTAACCCCCTCCTGCTCATTCTCTATTTTGTTCTATATAATCCTAATAACTCCTAATCTTACCTATAACCTTCCTGTCCACTTTCCAAATCTTCCTCTCTCAACTTCATCTTGGCACATATTAAATCATATCCCTAAAAAGACCTGGAAAATTTTACAAGACATTTTTACTTGTGGAGGGGGGAGTGGCATGTGGGAATTGAGAATGAGGAGACAAAGGATTATGTCTCATTAAACTAAATTAACTGAGAGCCACTGTACCATACCATCCTGTGGCTGTGAGAGAATTTATTAGTAATTTCATTTTAAGAAATCCTTCAGAGAAATCTAAAGGCCTAAAAAACCAAGATAGTCAACCAATGATAAAGCCAATTTGACCTCCTTGCCAGGCCATGTTCACTCATAAATCACACAGGACCTTACCTTGGCTGCTTTAAGTAGCATTTCTCTTTCTTCTAAATCCTTTCTCTGTTTCTCCAGTTGATCTAGCTTTTCAAGAAATTTGAGCTGTGATCTGGTGTCATTAGACTGGATGTAATTTTCACTTGCCTGGGAAAAAGAAAAAGTCTCATGATGATCCTAGGCAACATGTTCTACATTAGGTCTTGTTATAAATCAGCTAAAGACAGTAACACCAACATACATAGGTAACTAAATTTACAGGAGGTAGTATGTTTATTTCTGTTAAGCAAACAACAACAAAATAAGAACTTTAATCATCTGTAAAATTTAAGAGGTGATTAAGCATTTAAATTTCAAACAGCTTTCCTAGTAAGCTTCATCCAGAGGAGGAAAAGGAATTGAGCCAAGCAGAGCCTAATAACTGTAAGTAGAAAGCAAGAGTGTACCATTTACCTATAATCTAAATCTTTTTATTTAGACTATTTGCCCATCTCAGCAGACCTTAATGATTAATTAAATCTTAGGCCTGTGAAAGATAAAAAATAAGAAAGAATCACCTCACTGAAAAATATACCAAAGATGAAAGTTATCACCCTTGCTTCTATTGTTGAATTGGTCTAACCTTGACAAGTGAAGGCAACATCTATCAAAATACAATATAAGATAAAATGGTAAACATTAAAATCCTTAACCCTGTTGTGAGGATTTCCTTGAGCTATGGACTTGGGCAGAAACTACAGTCAAAGAAATTAATTATACAATGTATAAATGAGAGTCATAACAGAGAAGTATAATTATTCCTCTTCAATGTTCCATAAAATGATAAAAATTTACAGTTTCATTTATTATGATATTCTAGAGTGTAAAACAGTGCTTTACAAACTAAATATTTTGTAATTTTCATCATCTGATGTGACCACCTATCTCTCCTCCCTTAATACACATATGCTTGTGGGGGTTAGGGGGTGACTTCCTGCCATCTACTCTTCTCAGTAACTCAGACAGCCAAGCTACGGGAGGGAGACTATAAAACAGGAAAACTGAATGTTATTAAACATTTAGTCCAACAGTCCATGCCTGGCTTGGAAATCTGGGTACAGCAGCATTCCCATCTTTGTTTTATCCCATGCTTATGGCTGATTCAATTAACTGGGACTGAGAGATTTCATATGCGCAAGATTCTTTTTAAATTAAATTTTTATTGTTGGTATTTAACTAGATCAAAAGAGTATTACATAGTATAACGAACAAGGATGTATTAGTGCTACTTATTTTACTTTGTGTTTAATACAAAAAGAATTCTCAAATGTTTTTAAAGTTAAATAATACAAGATAGAATATGGAATACATTATAAGCCAACCATACAGGCATAAACATAATAACCAGTGGTTTCTTAAATACTTCATTTTTACCATTTTTGTGTTCATATACTCTGGAGATAGTTTACTGACAGGACTTTAATTTAAAAGGACAGCAAATGCTAAATTTAAAAGGGGCACAGACTTTCTAAATTTGAACCCAATCTCATTTCCATGCTAAGATTCCTTCTCTCTTTTCCAACTCAATACAACTGCCTCTTAATGCATCCTTCCTTTTCTCTTTCAGATCCTAAACAAATAAATGCCTTCTTTATTTCTACTGAGCCTCCAACTTGATTTAAACAGTAACCCCCATCTTATCATGATCCTTCCTGTCTACCCAGCTGGACTAACTGAAGTCTTCTTGCACCACAGAGTCGGGTGGTTTAGCAATGAAAATATAAGGACTCAGACCAAACAATAACATCATCAAGTGAATCCCACCTAAAGAAAGCACTACAGCCCCTTTCCACTGGAAAACACCGAAGTTTCTCCATAGCCACTGACTTAACATACCTTCAGTGGGAAAACACCTAGCAGCAAGATCAAAAGCTTTATATCACATGTCACTTTCTACTTCTTTACTTAAATCTCAATTTATGGACTATAATTAATTAGAGAATTATATCTAATCAGGTGAAAGATTATCAAAAGTAGATGGATTTCAAGTGGAAAGAGATGGTAGGAATTTTCTTTTAATAAAAGAAGCTCACTTTTGAAATTCGTGGAATAAAATTTCCCACAGTGTACAGATAAAAATAAATCCTATCAGGGATGAACTGAAATACAAGGACAGGGCTCTATCTGTGACACAAAGATTATTACAATAAAAGTCTACAAAGTAAGTATACAATTTTGAACTAGATCCAAATATAATTAAATAATTATTTCTGTTTAAAGAAGGATGATCGTGTAGCTGCCTTTCTATATGTGCAAATTCACACAGTGGCATTAGCTGTATTAACGAATAAGTGTGGGGAAAGGTGGATGGGGAAAATCAGGATAGGCAGTGTCAAAACAGAAAGTTAAGGAGGTGTTAGCTTTAAGCTGTTATTGCGTTTCTAAGTGGGGTAGATATTACCAATTTGCCTGGGGCAACTAAATCCTTGGAATATGTGCTATTGATATACACTAGAAGAACCACTCCATCTGAAGGCTATACATAATAGAGCTTTGGATGGCATTCAGGACACTAAACATTACTCAGAAATGTTTCTATTCCATACTAAATGTACATGCTTCATTTTGTATAGAAACTGCCTATTGTAAATGAAAGTGCACTTGTATATTTGAAACAATAGGGTGATTGAGGCAGGAAAAGGGGAGAATCCAGACTTGAAAAATTATAAGGCTCTTCAAAAAGTTACAGTAAAAAGACAAAAAGGAAGACTAATCCCCCCACATCCCATAAGTGAAGGTAAATTGTTATCAATTCAAATTAGGTTATTGCAAATTTAGGATGCTAACTCCAATCCCCAAGGTAACCACTAAGAAAATAACTAAAAAATACACACACACACACACACACACACTGACACAGACACAAAGGGAATCAAAACAGTATACAACAACAACAACAAAAATCAAACAAAAAAGAAGGCAGCAAGGAAGACCAAAAAAGGCTGTAACACACACACAAAGAAAACAGAAATAGCAGAAGTAAGTTCTTAATCAGTAATTACTTTAAATGTGAATGGATTAAACTCCCCAATCAAAAAATAGAGACTTGCAGAATGGATAAAAAGCATAATCCAACTATATGCTGTCTAAATGATACTCACTTTTAGATAAAAGCACATAAGTAGGTTGAAAGTCAAAGGATGGAAAAAAAATATTCCATGCAAATAATAACCAAAAGAAAGCAGGGGTGTTTATACTAATATCGGGCAAGACAGACTTTGTGTCAAAAACTGTTAAAAGAGATACGGAGATTATATACTGACAAAGAGTGAATTCACCAAGAAGGTATAATGAGAAGATATACAACATTAGACAACAGAGTCCCCAAATATATGAAGCAAACATTGACAGAACTAAAGAGAAAAAGGTTTACAATAGTAGTTGAAATCTTTAATATCCTACTTTCAATACTGGATTGAACACCTAGACAGAATATCAATATCGAAATAGGGGACCTAACACTATAAACCAACTAGCTCTAACAGACATATATGAACACTTCTCCTCAACAACAGCAGAACACACATTCTTCTCAAGTGCACATGGAACATTCTCCAAGACAGATGATATGTTAGGCCACAAAACAAGCCTCAATACATTTAGAATGATTGAATTGTGCTAAGAATATTCCCTGACAGCAATGGAATGAAGCTAGAAATCAACAACGGAAGGAAAACTGGAAATTTCACGAATATGTGGAAATTAAACAACATGCTCTCAAATAACCAAAGGTATAAAGAGATCACAAGGGAAATTACAAAATACCTGAGATGAATGAAAACAAAAACACAATGTACCAAAACTTATAGAATGCAGCAAAAGCAGTGTTCAGAGGGAATTTTATAGCAATAAATAAATGCCTACATTAAAAGGAGAGACCTTAAATCAGTAACAATCTTACACTTTCAGGAAACAAAATGAGAAATGAAAGTAGGATCATTACCACTAACCTTACAGAAATAAAAAGGATTATTAGAGAATTCTATGAACAACTGTATGCCAACAAATTAAATAACCTAGAAGAAATGGACAAATTCCAGAAGCACACAAAAAATAAATACTGATATTAGGGGTTTTTTCACAGCTTTTTCTGATGATCATATATTTTTAAGTCAGTCCAGCAAATTCTCACAAAGATTTATACACGTGAGGACCTCAGCAAATATAAATAGTTCTTCCGAAGTTCTAAATGAAGCACAAAGGAGAGAAAACAGAATGATTTCCTCCAGGAAATTTATTGGTGGTATAGTAGCTGATATCTCCCTAGACTCCTTTTAACCTATGTCTAGGACATCATGACAGTGACCATTCTTGCAAATGCTAAACCTTATGAGGTTACCCATATACCATGCTGTACACAATCTAGCTATGAACATTTCTTGATATAGGGAGAAAAGGTTATCTTTTTCTTTTTTAATCCTCATCACCCAATAAATTTGTTCTCCACCAAAACCATAATGCAAATAAATCTAGTCCTTTCATTTTGAAAGCACTTGATTCACACCCGTAGTTCACACCACTAGGGATAAAACAGGTTATTCATGCATTTAATTTTTTATAAAAGTGGCCAATATCAGTAATCAGTGGCACCAATATTAGCACTCAATGCAATCATTTAACTTACTGAAAGGAACAGGAGTGCTAGCAGAGTACAGATCACTGAAGAGAACACAGCTATCCAACATTCCCTTCTAACGTATCCTGCTTCCCAGTCAAGAGCTTTAGGAGGAGAAGCCTCAGGCAGAACAGATGCCTATTTCAATCTACACTGACACAGAAGCTTTGGATACCATTTGAAACTCTATTTTAATTTCATTTGTCATGTAAGCGTATCTAAATAAGGCAAATTAGGAATGGGACTTTGATTTTCTACCAATTTGAAATATGTCTCAATTATTTCCTTGAAAAAATATACTTAGACTATGAATCCATATTAAAAAACTACCTTTAATACCACAGAGAGGAGAGAGAAGAGTCTGTTCTTTTTTAAGCATTTCCTTTACCTTGTAAGTTGTCATTCGATGCTGAGCAATTGTAGTTAGTTTTTCTAGAAGGCCTCGTAATCGCTCCTGTGTTGCATGGGAGATCAAGTTCACAGCATCAGAGTTAAGTTCTGTAATGTCATGCTTTTTACCTGTGGAAGCAGAGAAAATCCATTACGTGTCTTAGTAGTGGCTTATAATTGAAATAATTAGCACAGCAGGTATTCTGTTCCCCCTGGAAGTCATACCCATTATGAATAAAGGTTTGGAGATTATGATTTTCCTGGTAAAGTCACAACTTCAAAGATCTTAGACATTACATTAATAAAACCTAGCCTGAAGCCTCAGAAAATATAGACATTGTTTCACTTATCCTCTAGAATCATTCTCCTTGCAAGGTCATTTATAGGACAAAGTTAATAAGAACACAAATCAAGTCTAGTGTTCAGGGAGGAAAATGGTAACTGCAGAAATTAGGGTTGTATTCTGTTAATTTTAGTAATTAAAAAAATAGAAAATTACATTTTGCTCTGTTTGACACTGTTAACAATTTATGACATTTATTTCAATGAATTCAGATTGTGAGTCTCTGTTAATAACTTGTTTACATGACACACCTATACTTCTTTTGTCCATTACCAATCATGCTTATTTTGCACTAACTCATAGTCTATAAACTGACTTGGTAATTAATTTGTAAGTTGAAATGGGTTTAAAGCCTCATCATTCTACCCATCAATTTGGAAAACTTCTCTTTCACTATATCTCCTTCCATAAATAAACAAATTTCTATTCTTCCTTCTGTTAACTAGGAAGAAAGTTTCAGGAAAACAATTTGGACCACATACCCCAAAACAGAAGCTTACTTATACATCAACCTTATCAGTATTTAAATAGTAATTCTCCAGATCAGGGAAACCACCTGTATCATCAGAGATATAATGCTAAAGATGCAGGAAATTAGGTAATCTCATTTAAATGAGCTTTTAATAGTGCCATTGTGTTTGTTTTTAACATGTATTTACACAAATTTTAAAAATACTATTGTTTGACCTTGCACACTAACTGAAACATACTCTTATATAACTCATCAAAGTGTGAATGAGTATTGCAAAAAATAAACTTTAATTAAAAGCCAGCAAACCTTAGAAACATTCTTTGACATTATTCTATAATAAATGCTAAACTTTAGTTCAAAATATGGGCTATAGTAAACCAGACAGGAAAAAGATATAAAATGATTCAGCTTCTCCTCTACCAAACCTCTAAAATGTAGTTCATTACTTTGTAACAAAACTGAATTCATCACTAGTTTATGATTCAAGGAGGGGAAAAACACTGAAAAGTCAAATCTACTTTACTAAAACATCAGCATAAACAAACAGTGGGGGCCTTCTACAGAAGGAATAATACAACTTCAAAACACTCCAATGATTAAAATTCTAATTAAACATAATGTATATAGAAGATGACATACCAGTTGATGCTTAAAGAAAATGAACATTTAAGAATACATAGTGTTTCGGGAGAAACTATGAAAATAACTTCATGTGTATTTATAAAACAGAAACCTATGTTTTAAAAAAAATTCATTTTTAAAAAATTTTTTAAATTTAATTTTATTATTTTTTATTCATTTTTTTTTTTTTTGGCTGTGTTGGCTCTGTTGCTGTGCAAGGGCTTTCTCTAGCTGTGGTGAGTGGGGGCTACTCCTTGTTGCAGTGTGCAGGCTTCTCACTGGGGTGGCTTCTCTTGTGGAGCATGGGCTCTAGGCCCATGGGCTTCAGTAGTTGTGGCACGTGGGCTCAGTAGTTGTGGCATGCAGGCTCTAGAGCACAGGCTCAGTAGCTGTGGCTCACGGGCTTAGTTGCTCCGCGGCATATGGGATCTTCCCGAACCAGGGATCAAACTTGTGTCTCCTGCATTGTAGGCAGATTCTTTTTTAGTTTTATTTTTTATTTTATTTTATTAAGAACTTTTATTGAGATATAATTGACATACAATAAACTGCATATATTTAAAGTGCACAATTTGATATTTTTTCTTATTAATAACGTATATATGGCAACCCCAATCTCCCAATTCATCCCACCACAACCCACCCCACCCCATTCTTTCCCACCTTGGTGTCCATATGTTTGTTATCTACATCTGTGTTTCTAATTCTGCCTTGCAAACTGGCTGATCTGTACCATTTTTCTATATTCCACATATATGTGTTAATATACGATATTTGTTTTTCTCTTTCTGACTTACTTCATGCTGTATGACAGTTTCTAGGTCCATCCATGTCTCTACAAATGCCCCCATTTTGTCCCTTTTTATGGCTGAGTAATATTCCATTGTATATATGTACCACATCTTCTTTATCCATTCATCTGTTGATGGACATTTAGGTGCTTCCATGACCTGGCTATTGTAAATAGTGCTGCAATGAACACTGGGGTGCATGTGTTTTTTTGAATTATGGTTTTCTCCAGGTATATGCCCAGTAGTGGGATTTGCAGGTGGATTCTTAACCACTGCACCACCAGGGGTGGGAAGTCCCCCAAATCCATATTTTTTAAATAATAAAAATACACAAGTGCTGGGAGTTGCAAACAATTCCAGGACTTAGTGAACAATCAAACGTTCTAATATTTTCACTAAACTGATGATAAAACATATAGAGTTACAGAATCAAAGTCTAGCTTTAAAATAAAACACTCTCTTCAGTAAAGTCACCATTAATTGATTTAAGGAGATCTAGTTGGTGTTTACAAGCTTACCATGTGATTTTTATAGAATGTCTGTGTAATTTAATTTGGGTAATTAGCAAAGAAGGAAGAATATCAGCATGTTTACTCTCCTAACATATTCAAGTAAGAAAATCTTCCTCCTCAAATTCTTTGGGTTCATTTATAATTCCTGTTATTAAGAAATGGTCTTGGTTCTGACCTGTTCTGTAAACATGGAATTTTATTATAAATGAAAAAACTCCTAAAATTATATAACCCCACTCTATGATTTTTGTTTTTGTTTTAAAAGCTTAGACAATTTAGAGGGAAGAAGTTTTGCAATTTTCCATTATATTAAACGACAGGTTTGTGTTTTATCATTAAGAATTGAAAATACAGAGAGTTGTCCCTAGAATTCTCCTTGAAAGCAGAGGTTAGCAAACTATATCTGGTCTCTCTTTATTGATAAAGTTTGATGGCAATATAGCCTTTCCTATTTGTTCACATATTGTCTACAGCTGCTTTTGTAATATAACAGCAGAGGTAAGCAGCTGTGACACAGACTATATGGCCCACAAAATGGCAAATATTTACTATCTGATCCTTTGCAGGAAAAAAATTGTCAATCCCTGTCCTAAATAACTGAAAATGCTCTTTCAATACTAAAAGTTTTCCTAACATATAATCTAGGTTTAAATCAAGCTAGAAACAAAATTTAGAAGGGGGGCAGGGAATTGATAAAACTAAGTATGAATCTAATTCTACTCCACCAGAGTTCTAATAATTATATGGTTAAAAGGAGTTAAAACACCAGTAAATTTCCCAAGCCATCACAGAAAGGTATCTGCTCAGGCTTATTCCAAAATTAAGGAACTGCCTCCTGTACAAAACAAAATACAATGCAAAGAAGAAAATGAAAGAGAGGGAGGGCAGGCTGGAAAGAAGTCAAACAAAACACAAGCAAATAGCAAACAAACATTTTATAATTAGCTTTTCTGAATTCCTATCCTTTTGACCTACTTGTAAATTCTGGTTTTTCAAGATAAAAGAAGGAAAACATATAACGAACTTAAATGAGAGGTGAAAAAAGTGGTAATTTGTATAACATACAGTAGGAGCTCAAATATTTCTTTATTGAGTAATTGTGAATTAGACTTAGAATATGTAACAGTAATGCATTTTGTAGTCCTTAAATATACCATGAATGTATCAAAAATCTGAAACCTTAACATTTTTGTGAGAATGTCAAGGTTCTTAGTGAAGCATACTAAAAGGTCACTGGTACTGGCCCCTCAAATTTGACACAGGTGAAGGAGGAGAGCTAGTCTCCAATAAGTCCCTGTGTCAGGACACCAGAAATGAGATAATTCACATGCAACAATCTCTAATCTGTCTCTTTGTTTAGCTATCGTTGTGAGTTTGGTATTAAACAACAACAAAAAAGCTGTTTGGCTCCAGAATAAAATTGGTATGTTCTCTTCCATTTCCTTTCATATACTTCAGGCCACCTAGCAACTACTCCTGGCCAGAGAGAACTCTGATATTCTACTTTAGTTCTTTTACGGTAAGGATGGGTATGAATTTCAGGGTTGAGATGAGGAAAAAGGGACTTACTCTCGTTGGCTGTTTCTTTATTTCATAAACACAAACTTGTAACATAAGTTACATGCCTAAAGGCCAACCAAGGAAGAAGAGCACAGAAAAAAAATTGTATATCGTAAGTATATATTCATTTTATACACATCTATTCTCCCATTAAGATGAATAAAGTATTAACTTCTATTATCTACACCAGAAACCATAGGTTATATGACTTAAGTTACATTAATAATTTTTAAAATAAAATACTTTTTTCTATGACACCTATTAAATCTTGATTACTTGCAGAGCCTTTTTTAAGCCTCAGAGTTTCCAGAAAAAACAACCCAGGCTATCTCTTTTGATAACATTTTTCTTGGAAGTGACAGTCCTATCAGGTCAATAATCATACTTACCAATGTCTAAAATCCTCTTTTGTAGAGCTCCAATGAAAAGAAATGGTTCATCTTTACATGACTGAACACGTGTGCCAACCAATTCAGAATTTGTTGCTAAGATGCAGGCATTTTCTTCACTAAGGTTGACCCCTGCCATGGAAGTCACATCATTGATGTCATCTTCATCTCTAATAGAAAAAAAAAAGCAAGCTTTTTGGTGGTGGTGGTGGTATGTGAATGAGAGATTTAAAAGAGCAAAAATTATAGATCTCTCCTTATAACTAAAGACATTATTTTTACTCAGTTCATGCAAGCAAGAGAAGAAGTGAAGCACCGCTATCTTTCCCTGTCAGCCTTTAAAATTAATTGGTGTCTCTAACCACTAGTGTACTTTTAATATCAGAAAGATGAATCAGAAGCAACTTTGTCTCCTAGTGCCCATCTCTCCCTCTCTCAGTTTAGTAAATAAGATACACTAAGAGGGATTTGGAAGTTATACTAAGTTATTCATAAATTGCGTTGGGGGCAGTGAAAGACAATGAAATAAAAGCAGAACTTTGTGTTTTTCCAAGATGATTAAAAAACCCCTCTGATATTCCCAGTGCACTCCACTATGCGTTCCACAGAGGAGAAAGTCCCCCAATCCCAAAGGGTCCATACCCATGTAAAGGCCCTTGAGAAGAAGACCTCTTGACTAGCTATTCTGAAACCATGTGGTTAAAACTAGCTTTGTTTTTCTGCTTCAGACTTTTGGTGTGCTCCATCTGTACCAATTAATTCATTAAAGCATCTCCTCAAGCAAATGACTGCAAAGGGCTTATATTTAAAATATAAAATTATACACACATACATAAAAGACATACATATAAAAACACAAAATATATTTGAGCTCCCTGCATTGCACGAGCAAAATTAAAAAGTTGCTTTTATCTAACAGAATTGCTACATGGCTATAGTACTAAGATAAATATATATGTTTAAGGATAGAGAAGAGAGAGACAAAAGAAATACTAAAATTCCCTTACGGCATCCTAAGCACCATATGTAATAACATGCATGTTACTGATCATAACTCAGGCACCAATGCCTAACATAATTTACACAGACATGATTATATAAAAAAGATACTGTTTCTATTTATTGCATGGTTCAAATGATATATCATGTGGTTACAAGTCAATAGATTTAAATTATGAACCTCCTTGTGGTAATGCACTTGTGCACATATAACTGTCAAGAGCTCAAGATACAAAGGCCTCTGGTGTTCAGCTTTAAAAAGCAGCATGTTAGGGGTGAGCAGGAAAGAGCCCCTACTCACACAGGTATAAGAGATTCAAACTAAATGAAGGAGTGTTAAGTGTTGGACATAGCAGTTGCAAGTGAAGAGAAAGAACAATGTTCTCACAATCTGAGCACTATATTTAAAAACCTAGCATTAAAAGGTGTGTCTCTGTAATGAAGAAAAGAAAAAAAATTAATTAATTAGTATCGCAAATCAACCAAACATGCAACATAAAGAAACTGTATGAAAATGGCTGGATTCTACCTTATCAAATATCACAGAGGTATTGTCAGAAGTATGGGATGCTGAGACTTGTTCTAAGAATCAATTTACCACCTATGTAAACAAAGAAGTATTCCAAAAACATCTAAACATTTAAAATCTAAAGTGTAAGAATAGTAGAAACCATAAACCTAAAGATGAACCAAGATTTGAATAAGAAATATTTTAAAAGGTCTGAGTAAAAAATATTTTCAAAAAACCAAGTATCAAGAAAATGAAAAGACAAGACATACAATGGGAGAAAATATTTGTAAAAGACATAACTGATAAAGGACTGCTATCCAAAATATATAAAGAACTCTTAAAACTCAACAATACAAACACAAACTTTAAAAAATGGGCCAAAGATAATAGACACGTCACCAAAAAGATGCACAGATGGCAAACAAGCATATAAAAAGATGCTCCACATCCTAGGTCATCAGGAAAATGCAAATTAAAACAATGAGATCCCACTACACATGCATCTGAATGGCCAAAATTTTGAACACTGACAGCACCAAATGCTGATGAGGGTGTAGAGCAACAGGAACTCTCTCATTCACTGCTGGTGGGAATGCAAAATGGTACAGCTACTATGAAAGACAGTTTGGCAGTTTATTACAAAACTAAACATACTCTTACCATATGATCCAGCAATTATACTCCTTAATACTAACCCAAAGGAGCTGAAAATTTACTTTCACACAAAAACCTGTACATGGATGTTTATAGCAGATTTACTCTTAACTGTCAAAACTGGGAAACAACCAAGATGTTCTTCAGCAGGTGACTGGATAAACAAACTGTGGTAAATCCAGACAATGGAATATTATTGAGTACTAAAAAGAAATGGCATCATGCCATGAAAAGACTAGAGGAAAGTTAAATGCACATTGCTAAGTGAAGTAAACCAATCTGAAAAAGCTACATACTGATGATTCCAACAATATGACATTCTGGAAAATGCAAATTATGGAGACAATAAAATGACCAGTGGTTGCCAGGGGTTAGCAGAGAGGGATGAAAAGACAGAAAACAGAAGACTTTTAGGACAGTGAAATATATAGTATCTGTATGATACATGTCATTACACATTTGTCAAAACCCACAGAATGTATCATACACCAAGAGTGAACCATAAGATAAATGATGAACTCTGGACGATAATGAGGTCTCAATGCAGGTTCATCAGTTCTAACAAACAGACTATTCTGGTGGGGGTGCTGATAATGGAGGAGGCTGTGCATGTGCTGCCATCTTCTACAATGTCCAAATCAATTTTGCTATGAAGCTAAAACTGCTCTAATAAAGTCTTTTTTTTTTTTTAAATGGCCAAGTACATATCAATGAAAAGTCAGTTCATTCCAAAACAGAATTTCAACCAGTTAATTAACACCTTTAGGACTCAAATTTTTCTTCCTCTAAAAAATGAATAACTTAGATTAGGTACTTTCTAAGGTCACTCTCAGCCATTTAAAAGAATGAGGCTGATCTCTTTGGCCGGATACAGAACAAATGCCAAGGTGTATTGTGAAGCGGCAAAAATACCAAACAAAACATAACAAGGTACACAACAGATGGCACCCTGAAAAAAAAAATACACACACACACACACACACTTATATGGGCATAACATATCTCTGGATACATAAGAAATTCTCCTCTGGAGAGGGAAACAGGGAAGCACAGACAGGAAGAAGTCTTATTTTACACCACATCATACTCTTTTCTACCCTTTGAATGCTGTACTATATATGTGGATTACCCAATCAAATGGTTAGTGATATTTTAAAAACTAATATGTAAATAAACAGAGAAAGAAAACTGGAGACAGAAAAATATGATGAAGTTTAGACATATGGCCTCCTCCTTCCCTTATAAAAAAAAATCAGAATGGTTTAAGGAACACAGCACATGGCCTTTACACACAGGCATACAATGCTGACTGTGTGCCAGGTACACAGGCCCTGTAAACTGCACCCTGCTTCCAGAGGCAAGTTCCCACATAGCGTCTGCCGAAATCTCACATACTGGAGAGACCAGGACCAGGCCTCCTCCCTACCAGTACCATGCACAGTACTAGAACTGAACAGAATTCATCAATGAGGAGACTGTCCCATGTCTTAGAATCTTCTTGCAGCCCTTCTCTGAAATAAGCAGGGAGCTAACCACCAAATAAGATTTGTTCTTGCCTACCTCCACCCCCCTCCTATTTGGCCCCAAGCTGAACACAGCTCCCTCTAGTTCAGCTGCCAGTTGCTATGGATACAGAGGGCGGCAGGAATAGAGGAAGACCCCTACTGTGGGGAAAGGAAAAGGTACCACAATAAACAGTACCCGAACCATTTAAAACTTCCTCTAAGAAAGGAGGCAGACTGAAGGAAAGCAAAGACAACACAGTGTTGCAGAAGCATTACTGATAAGGCTAAATATTGCAAGATAGGCCAAGGCAGTAATAAAGGCTTTGATGCTGAGGCACATTTGTGATTCTGGGTTGGCTTAATCTTAAAGGAAAAGAAAGTGAGAATCTCCATATCACATCTTCAAGTCTTCTTGTCTAATGCAGTATGTCTTTTAGTAACAGTGCTGTGAAAGAAAACCTGTTTTGTTTTAAAAGTATACAAAAAGGAAATTTAATAGTGCCTTAGTAGAAAAAGGCTTCCAACTCAAGATTCTGTGGGGGGTGACAGGTTAGTATGCAAAAATTAAAGTAGCATTATCCAATATCATTAATACCTTGCATTCTGGCTTCTGAAACTGATCTAATGCTTTAGTTTTTAATAAAGTTAACCATTCCTTGTGCCTACCTTCTTAAATCTCTTCTACCCTCTTAAGATCTTTAACAGCACCAGACTAATTCTTCTACAGTAGAGGAAAATCACATTACTTTCCTGTTCAAAAACATTTCATGATCCCAGGAACTCAACCTGTTATTCAAGGCCTTCCAAGTAATGACTTTAACTTAGCACTCTTCCCTCCAATTCCTCACCATCAAATAGCTCCTACCGATCAATCCTGGCCTTTCTCAGGCTATTCCCCCTTTCCTGTTCTAGTCTGCAGCTCCTCTTGCTTTATTATTTTTCAGCTGTCAACAACTTATCTATATTCCAGACCTACTTCAAATGCCTCCCTTGGAAATGCTAGTTTAACTTATTTTTATACTTTTAAAGCCTCTGTCAACTTTTGAACTTCTGAGGGTACGTTTTGTCTCTGTTATGGTATGTCTTACTCCGTCTTCCAATAATCAACTATTTGTCTCACACTTCAACCAGACTAATTTGATTGATCATATTAATCACCTTCATCACCTATCGTTTCTAGCAGAGTAGTCATAAATGGTGCTGAAATATCTGAGGGATTTGTATGTACTCAGAACAGCATGCTGCTTATCTATGACAATGTCTGGGCAAGTAGAAGAATGGTGGGCAAAAACGATGAGTCAAACTGCCTACAGGAGAATCCCGACTCTGCCTCTTACTGTCTATATGAAGTAAAGCAAATCAATTAACCTCTCTAGACCTGTATCATCAGTAAAATGGAGACAGTAACACTCCCTACAGCTTAGGCTGAGGACTGAAGGAAGCAATTCATATCATAAAAAAAGGAGTTCCTTTAATATATTAAGAGCTCCTACAAATAACTAAAGAAAAGACCTAAAATCCAATGGAAAAAATGAAGCATACAAATATTCAGTTAATGAAAAATTTGAAATGACTCAAATATAAGATGTTTTACCCTACTCATAAGAAAAATATAGAATATAATTTTTCACCTGTTAGACTGGCAAAGTTCATGAGAAAATTTGGAAATTGCTACCTTAACCTTTGTTGTTCAGAGTATAATTTGTTCATCCAACCTCCACTGAGAGTTATTTGACATTATCTAACTTAAAATGAATAAACTGCTGTTTCTAGAAACTGCGTGAAATGCTAGTCACTGCAACTCTCTTTTCTAAATACAAAACACTGGAACAACCGAAATATCTATCATTATGTAACTTTGTTAAAAACATCAAATCGCAGTGATTATATGCTGATATAGAACAATCTCCAAGATTTATTACTACTAAGTTGTAAACACCAAAATGTAAAACATTAGTAATGTATACTGCCATCTGTGTTGAAAAGATTCTACCTAGAGATAGGCAAGAAATTGCTCATAGTGGTTGGCTCTAGGCTGAGAACCTGGATAGCAGAGGGAAAATGAAGCAAGAGAGAACCTGATTTTTTCCCCCACAGTATACACTTTTGCTCCTTTTGAATGTTGTACAAAATGTATGTATTACCTAGTCAAAGAAATAATTTGCTTAAAAAGTGTACACAAAAAATTTTTAAGAACATCAAGTTCTTCCTTTTAGGTTACTAATCCCTGGTAAAATAAATTTACCTTCAATATTCTTTTTTTACCACCTTTGGACATGACCTCTCTACGTTATCACAACCAGTACATAAACTCACACAACACCCTGCTTGTTCTTCTTTCCATGCCCCTTTAAAAGGCATTTTTCCTCATGGAAAATTCCCTTTCCTCTTTTTAACTCAAATGTAGCATAGGATATTGTGATATTTCTCAAACTTTAGTGATTTTAGGAACTACTTAGGAGTATATTCCTTCCCAGTTTATTCTGAATGTAAGCACAACGATAATTTTTCCTAAATAACCTTTTACTATGACAAAATCTGGCTAAAAGCTATGAAAGACTTCACAATCTCATCTCTAAGTCTTCATTCATGTAATCTCTCTGTGAGGAATGTTTACGAACCTAATTTCTAACAAGATTTAGCATAAGGCAACTCCTCCAAGAAGACAAAATTAAAATCTAGGAATTTTAACCCTAGATTTAGAGTTAACCTGGGCACAGCACAGAAGGATGTTTCTTCCCTGTCTCCTATCTTTCCAAGTTTTTGTCACCAGAGACTATTTTCTCTCTCTTTAAGTCTTTGCTTGGAATGATTAACCATCTATATTATGTCATACATTATACAACAAGTATGTATCATTGATACACTTGCACATCTAAGGACAAACAGACTCTTAATACATAATGAAACAATTAATTACATATGAAGCAAGGTAGAGCACATGTTTAATCTTCACTAGAGAATCTGATTCCTGCAATATGAAAAAAATGGGACATTAAAGTTGGTGGAGTAATATCTGTACAAACTGCATGTAACCTTGTCCTATATTATTCTCTAAGTGTCTTTTAAAGCAAATTAAAAAAAAATTTAACCCCCAGCTGTTAAAATACCTAAGTTATATATGTATATATTAATATATATATATGCATTATTCATCCATAAATATTTTATTATTTCTCTCTAAAATATAAGGACTCTAAAAAAAGACCTTAACCATAAGGCATTATCACTTCTTCAAAAAAATCAACAACTCCTTACTATCATCAAATAGCTGGTCAGTTTAAATAGAGTTACCTATACAAACATGCAGAAGTAGTGTAATATTTGTCACTTCTGATTCTGAAAAATAAAGAATAAAACACGAATCTCTGGCACCCTCTGGTGTTTTAACACTACATGGCTTCCCTTATTCATCCAAGATGTACTGATAAGCACAACAGAAAATATGATTTACACAGGGGAAAAGTCACAAAAATTTTCTTTTCAGTTAAACACATAGTTTTGAAAATATAGGCAGTTATCACTCTGTTATTAAACCTCATCCAGTTAAGTCAAGATAAGATCTAATGCCATACACTATTACCTCCTCTTATTTAACAAAAGAATCAATACCAATGACCTATTTTAAGCTTCATTTTAACAATAACTGAAGTGATATTGATATTAAGTATCCAAGAAAGCAAACTTAAAGAAAAGACATTACAACCCAAATAACTAGAACATATCATACAAAAATGAAGTGTATCTTAGTGCAAAAATAAAACATATCTTAAAATAGATTATATCCAAGATTATAGATATTCCTATTATCTTTTTCAGAATTCATTAATCAACAAATTTTTTGACTGTTTATTATGAACAAGGCATTGTTCTAAATGCTAGGTATGCAATGGTAAAGTTATTGTAAACTCTCAGAGAGATTTAAAAAGGAGTGGGGAGCATAAGGAAGGGTAAATAAATTAACAAGGTAACTTTAGAAAGTGCCTCAAGACAGCAAATGCGACTGAAAAAACTACTTCACATGCTTGGCCAAGCATGTGACAACTTTTAAACAGAAACTTTTAAACTAGATTGGTCCATATGAAGATGGGGAAAGAAAATCCAGGGAATATCACATCTAAAACTTTATAGTAGGACCATAACTAGTGTGTATGAGGAGCAGAAAGGAAGGAAACCAGGATCCTCGGTCCCTAACACCATGGAACACTATGAGTGTAATGACCTACTTTCAGTTTTCCTGAATTGAGAAAGAATCTTCTATCTTCCTCATGCCACTATTTTTTTAGTTTTTCCATTAGCTACAACCTTCTAACAAATAAAACTATGGTTCAAGGCCACCTCAACAAAAAATTTTAATAGAACTGCCCTGCTAATTCTGAAATTTATGCACAAAAGTAGAATAACAAGTAAAGTCAAGACAACTTTGACAAAAAAGGAATAAAGAGAGAGGATTTATCCAAACAGATCTAAAAACAAAAGATGAAAGATCACTGAAAATGCAAAAATATTAACACAGAAATAAAACAAAAACAGCACTAAAATGAAATTCTAGAAATGTACCCCTGTATAACTGAGAATTCACTAAAAGGTAAAATAGCATTTCAAATCAGAAAAGTAAGGACGATGAAATCTTCAGTAACTATTGTTGAGATGAGCAACCCAACTGGGAAAAGGTAATTTCTGCTTCAGCTATTAATAAAGATAGAACCAAGAATTACTGAAGACTTTGTAAAGGTCTATTGCATATCTGTGGTGTGTATACATATCTTGGAAGAAAAGATAGGAGCACATTATTATGAGCTCAGGATAGGGAAAAATTTCTTAGAATAATGCAAAATTCAAAAGCTATAAAGGAAGAGTGATAAAGCTAATATTGTAATTTAAAATCTTCAAATAACAGAAGACACTAAAAACAAAATTACAAGTTAAACAAAAGACTAGGAGAAAAATGTTTATAATAGACACAACAAAGAACTACTCTTGGGAATTTCCTGGAGGTCTGTGGTTAGGACTTCGTGTTTTCACTGCTGAGGGCCCAAATTCAATCCCTGGTCAGGGAACTAATATCTCGCAAGCCACAAAGATGTACTCTCCAATATATAAGTCTAGAAAGCAATAAGCACTCAATAGGTTTGTGAGCAAAGGTAATAAGTTAGAAATTACCCAAAGAAAATACTAATGGTGACTTTTGCTTCAGGCATTAAGTGGACTAGATTTAACCATGAGAAATTACATGACATTCTAATTTAGACTAGCTTAAGACATTTTCATTCCAGTGTTGGGTACACAGAAGTTGTCAAAAAGGTGTCAGCAAGAATAAGCACTGAGCACACTCTAAAGGTAGAATTGCCTTAGGGCAATGCCTGTGGCAAGCAATAGTTTTCGGGCCTCTGTTAAAGTGGAGATACTCTTAAGTCAGGTTCTCTAGAACAGGTGCTAATGTGGTCCCAAGTCAATAGTTATCCCTGGTTTCTATGAGACATGGTCACAAATATTTTCTGGAATAAAGCAAACACAATTTAGACCATGGGTTTAATCTGATTTACCCATCCACTGAGGTTTTAAATTCAGTTACATTTTTCACTTCTAAACGTCCTATCTGGGTCTTTATCAAACCTTAGTACTCGTTTTTCAGTAGATAATTGCTAGTTGCTCATTTTTTGTAATTCCACATTTTATTTTTAACAATTTTATAAGAGTTTTTAACATTGAATACTTGATCATCCAATGTTTGAAGTCATTGGCATTCCAATTGTGTTGCTGTTTCCCTTGTTTGGGGTGACCTTTCTTCGTAGGATTTATCTTTGAAAGTGAACACATACATACATACATACCAGAAAAGAATGAAATGACATTATTAAAGTGCTAGAAGCAAAACAAAAACAAAAACAAAAAAAGCCAACCTATAATTCTAATCTCTCGCCTGACATCACTGACTACATAAATAACCTAAAATAATCTAAAAATTATAAGAAATAAGAATTTAACAAGGGGGTTGGCATATAATTTTTTTTTAAAGCAACCTGGGCGGGGGTGGTGGGTGGGGGGAAGGAAGCAACCTAGGTAATTCCCTGGCAGTCCAGTGGTTAAGACAAGGCCTTTCACTGACATGGGTCCAGGTTCAATCTCTGCTGGGGAACTAAGATCCTGCAAACTGCGTGGTGTGGCCAAAAAAAAAAAAAAAAATTCAAAATAAAAAGCAACCTACATTTCTATATTCTAGGAACAGAAAAGGCAATTACCAAAAATGTTATCTATAATAGCTACAAAAAGGTGCCTAGAAATAAACCCAACAGATATACAAAACAAATGGTGTACAACCTATATATCACTTTATTGAAAGATGTTAAAGAAAGCATGCCTAAATGGATACATAAATCATATTCATAGATAGAAGGTTCAAAATTATAAAGAAATCAGCTGAAGGACAATGGACCTATGGGCTCAAGGCCATGTCAGTCAAATTTCAGCAGAGATTTTTTTGGTGGAATTTAAACTGATGCTTAAATATATATCCTGAGAAGAACAGTGAAAAAACATCAAGAAGACCTGGGGAAAGGGGTATGAAAGTGGAGGAAGGAGGGTATAAAAGTAGAGGAAGAAGATGAAAATAAAAAGAAAGAGAGGTAGGGAGGGGACATACCTTAAGAGAGGTAAAATTTATCTTGAAATTAGAGTAAATTGAGCTGTATGCTATTGGAAATAAACAAATTAAGCAATAAGATAAAACAGATTTAAAAAAAGATGAACAGAATAGAAAAGCCCAGAAAAGACCGTGCCTATACAGGCATACCTCCTTTTATTGCACTTCACTATTGTGCTTTGCAGATAATGTGTTTTTTACAAATGGAAAGTTTGTGGCAACCTTGTGGTCAAGCAAGTCTGTCGAAGTCATTTTTTCAATAGCATCTGCTCATTACATGACTCTATGTCACATTTTGGTAATTCTTGCAATATTTCAAACTGTTTCATTATTATTTTATTTGTTATGGTGATCTGTGATCAGTGATCTTTGATGTTACAACTGTGATTGTTTTGGGTCACCACAAACCATGCCCATACTAGACTGCCAATTTAATAGGTAAATGTTGTATGTGCTCTGACTGCTCTACCAACCAGCCGTTCCTCAGTCTCTCTCCCTCTCCTCAGGTCTCCCTATTCCCTGAGACACAACAATATTGAAATTAGGCCAATTAATAACCCTACAATGCCTCCGAAGTGTTCAAGTGAAAGGAAGAGTTACTCATCTCTCACTTTAAATCAAAATCTGGAAATGATGAAGATTAATGAGGAAGGCCTGTTGAAAGCCAAGAGAGGCCCAAAGCTAGGCCTCTTGTGCCAAACAGTCAAATTGTGAATGCAATGGAAAAGTTCTTGAAGGAAATTAAAAGTGCTACTCCAGTGAACACACTAATGATAAGAAAATGAAACAGCCTTACTACTGATATGAAGAAAGTTTTAGTGGTTCTGGGTAGAAGATCAAACAAGTCACAACATTCCCTTCAGCCAGGGCCTAATTCAAAGTCAGGTCATACCTTTCTTCAATTCTACAAAGGCTGAGAGAGGTGAGGAAGCTGCAGAAGAAAAGTTTGAAGCTAGCAGAGGTTGGTTCTTGAGGTTTAAGGAAAGAAGAATCTCCATAACATAGAAATATAAGGTGAAGCAGCAAGTGCTGATGTAAAAACTACTGCAAGTTATCCAGAAGATCTAGCTAAGATAATTAATGAAAGTGGCTACACTAAACAACATACTTCCAATGTAGACAAAACAGCTTATTGGAAGAAGATGCCATCCAGGACTTTCATAACTAGAGGAAAGTCAATGCCTGGCTTCAAAAGTCAGGCTGCCTCTCTTGTTAGGGATTAATGCAGCTGATGATTTTAAAGTTGAAGCCAATGCTCATTTACCACTTTGAAAATCCTAAAATTGGGGTTCAGAATTCAGCAGAGAAAAGTACCCTAAGTCTTAGTTGAAATTCCTGAGGTACTACATCCTTAAAGTCAGGGAGAACCAAAGGGACTCGGAGTCTTGGAAAGATTACAACCTAGCCTTAAATTCAGTTACTGACTAAATTAAATGTGATACACATGAAAATAAAAATACATAGCACAGAAGACGACACTGAGGTAAATGGACCTATCTTGTTGCAAAGTTCCCATATTTTATGTGTAGTACTATATTAACTCCAAATAGAGTGATAAACTAAAAATGCATGTTACAGCAAACTGTAATCCCTATAGATCTACCAAACCAAAAAATGCAGAGATATAAAAAGCCAAGAGAGAAATTAAAATGAAATATAAAATAATAATCACTTATCCCAAAAGACAAAAAACAAATGAATAAAACAGCAAAATATTAACCTAAATAGAACTACCAATAATTAAATGTAAAGGTCTACAAATAACAGTAAAAAAAAAAAACAACTGTTGCATTTGATAACAAAAGCTCAACCTAGCTATATGCAATGTATAAAAGACACTCTTTAAATACAAAGACACATGTAGGCTGAAAAAAAGGAAAGAAAAAGATGGAATATACAAACAATAACAAAGCTGTAGTGTTTATATTCAGCAGACAAAATAAGCAGCAATACAAGAAATATTTTCAAATAAAGGACATGTGGGGACTTTCCTGGCAGTCCAATGGTTAAGACTCTGTGCTTCCACTGCAGGGGGCTTGGGTTTGATCCCTGGCCCAGGAACAAAGATCCTACATGCTGCACAGCATGGCCAAAAAATTAAAAAAATTAATAAAATAAAATAATAAAAAAAGATGGACATGTAATTATGATGAAAGGGCCAATTTATTAGAAAAGCATAACAATTATAAATATGTGTATACCTAATAACAGAGCTTCAAATAATTAATGTAAAAACTGGCAGAACCAAAGGAAAAACTCAATCTATAAGCATAGTTGGAGATTTAATTCCCACTCTCAGTAACTGATGGAACTATTCCAAAAAAAGGAGGCCAGGAAATAGACACAAACACTACTAGCTACCTTCACCAGAATGGCATTTACAAAAATCTACTCTCCCAAACTGAATAATACATTTTTTCCCAAGGGCATATGAGATACTCATCAAGGCTGACCACAATAGTCTCAAATTTAATAAAATTGATATTTTATAGAGTATATTCTCTCATCAGAATAAAATTACATTAGAAAACAAATGAATAAAATATCTAGAAAAACCCCAAATATCTGTACTATTAAATAGAAGGAAAAGGAAAAAATATTTTGACATGAATGAAAATAAAAGCAAAACACTATAATTAGCTGGATGCTAACTCAGTACTTAGGGGGTTTATAGTTTTAAATGAGAAGCAACTAAAACCCAACATAAGGAGGAGAAAAATATTTCTTATAAGTCAATAAAAGACAACAGATGATCAACAGACAAAAATAGTAAAATCAAAAGCTGACCCTTTAAAAACACTAAACAAAACTGAAAAAAACGCATCGATGAAAAGAGAGAATATTACTACAAATCTTATAGATATTAAAAGGATAAGGGACTAAAATGAACAGCTGTATGCCCCCAAAAGTCAACAACTAAGATAAAATACACAAAATCCTTAACAAAAAAAAAGCATGATATTATGTTACCAGTAAAGAAGCCACAAACAGTAAAAGGAAAAGAAAGTAGAACAGTTTCATTTCAACAAATTTAAAAGTAAGATGAAATGTACAAAAACCTTAAAAAATACAACTTTCTGAAATTGACATTAAGATGACAGAAAATCTATTTATAGATGAAACTGACTTTCTTATCAAAACCTTCCCTGCAAAGAAAACAAACGACCTATTTAATTTCAATGGTAAATTCATTCCTATGTTTAAGGAAGAAATAATATAATTGCTACTCCAAGGTTTAAAATAAAGGAGGGGAAAATATCGTACAACTCATAACCATAGATACCAAAATCTGGCAAAGACACCATAAGAACAGAAAACTATACAACAATATCCCTAATGAACATACATATAAAACCCTTAACAAAATATTAATCACATCAGATACAGCAACATATATAAAGGATAATACTCCAGGAATACTAACATTTGAACTATTTTTTTAAAAGCAGTGTAATTCACAATACATTGTAGAATTTAAAAAATGAATGACCATCTTAGACGAAGAAAAAGTACATGACAAAATCACTCAATTTAAAAATGGGCAAAATATTTGAAGAGACATTTCACAAAAGGGGCTATACAAATGGCCAATAAGGACATGAAAACATACTCAGCATCTTGATCAACATGAGTTTGAACTGCATGGGTCCACTTACACAGATTTTTTTCAGTAAATACATACAGTAGTAGCTGACCTGGATGGAGCGGGTTGAATCTGAGGATGCAGAACCACAGATTATGTTGGGCAGACTATGGAACTTGAGCATCTGCAATGGGTCCTGGAACCAATCCCACTGCAGATACTGAAAGATGTGGGTACAACTATATACAAACTACAGTGGTTAAAACTTTAAAAACTGCAGTTTACCAATTGTTAGCAAGGATATGGAACAACTGGAACAAATTCTCATACTTTGCAGGTAGGACTGTAAATGGTACAAACACATACGAAAACAGTTTGGCAGCTTCTTATAAAGTTAAACATATACCTACAAAATGACTCAGCAATTTCACTCATATATTTATATAAGTAAAGGGAAAACTTATGTCCATACAAACACTTGGATACAGGTGTTCCTGGCAGCTTTATTCATAATAGCCAAAACTGGAAACAACGCAAATGTCCACCAATGGATAAAAAGATACACAATTCAGTACAAAAAATGCAGTATATCCATATAGTAGAATACTACTCAGCAATGAAAAGCAACAAATTACTAATACATGCAACAACACTAGATGTACATCAAACACATTATGCTGAGCAAAGGAAACCAAACATAAGGGTACAAATTATATGATTCTATTGATTTCAAACCCTAGGAAAGACAAATCTACAAATCTTATCATTATAAGAAGCCAATCAGTGGTTGCCTAAGGTATAATGAGGGGACTGGCTGGGAAACATCACAAAGGAGGATTCTGGGGTATTGAAAATATTCTATGTATCTTGACTGAGGTACTCAGTACATGAATTTAGCCTTTTGTCAAAACTCACTGCATTAGAAGATGATGATGACTGCCAAGGTCACCATCTTAGGTTGGGCTCAACATTAACTCCCCCAAACAACACAGAATAACAGAAACCACAGCCTCAGCATAACCTGAAGACAATACCCAAACTTCAAAACAAGAACAAACGAAAAAGAAAAACAATTCCCAGTGCACATTTTCTTGTCTTATGGCGACCAATTCCCCAACTCACTCACCCCCACCTCAAAAGGCTTTGGGTAAAAAGCAAACTGAATAAAAACTGCAGAATAGAGACCAGAGAACTAGTGGCAGGCACAAGGATGAAACAGATCACTAGCAGGAAGACTAAGTACATCCCAAGGAAAAAATACTAAATGGGTGTCCTGGTAGATCAAAGCATAGACTACATTCAATTAATTTCATCCAAACAAGAGATGACTGAAAAAACTTCAGAGAACAGACTGAAGGTGAACATATTAATATAAAAGTAGAACTACAACTAAAATATAGGTGGGGATGAGGAAGGAGGATTAATGTACAAATATTTATATATTGTGACAAACAGTGCAACTAAAAATGGGAAAAGAGAGAGAAAGAAGAAAATAGAACATCCACACACTGATTTTTTACATAATCAACTGCTGGAAATAAAAAAATATCAATCCAACAAGCACAAATATAAGACTGTAAAACTTCTAGAACAAAGCATAGAAGGAAATCTCTGTAACCTTGGGTTACACAAACATTTCTTAGACAAAACATGCAGAGCATAATCTACAAGAGAAAAAATTAATGAACTAGACTTCAGCAAAATTAAAAACTTTTGCTTTGTGAAAGACACTGGTAAGAGAATGATAAAACACATCACAAAGAAAATACTTCCCAATCACTATGTGACAAAGGATTTGGATCTTGAATATATAATGAACTCTAAAAACTCAATCATAAGAAAACAAACAACTCAAAGGAGAAAAAGGCAAAAGATCTGAATACACACTTCACCAAAGAAGACAGTATAAGAATAGCAAATAAGCATAAGAACAGATGCTCAACATCTTAAGTCATTAGGAAAGAGCAAATTAAAATGACAATAATATTAGCCACTATACACTTGTTAGAATGGTAAAAATCAAAAGAATTGGCAATAACAAGTACCGACAAAGTTGGAGAGTAACTGGAACTCTCATCATTGCTGGTGAGAATGCAAAATGGTACTGTCCCTTTGGTAAACAGTTTGGTAGTTTCTTAAATAGTAAAATATACCTAACGACCCAGCAATAATACTCTTAGATATGTACTACAGAGAAATGAAACCTATGTTCACATAGAAATCTGTATGTAAATGTTTACAGCAATTGTATACAGAATCATTAAAAACTGGGAACAACCCAATGTTCATCAACAGGAAAACTGAAAGGCAAATTTACATTCAGACAATGAATACGGCTCACTAGTACAAAAGAACAGTCCTCTAATAATCAAAATGATGTAGATGAACCTCAAAAACATGCTGAGTGAAAAAAAAGTCAAATGCAAAAGAGTAGATAATGTAATTTTCCATTTATGTAAAGTTCAAGAATGGACGAAAATGATCTATGGTGATGGACATAAGAATGGTGGCTGCCAGAAGGTTGGAAGTAATTGATTTGAAAGGAGCATAAAGATGATGGATATGCTCAGTATCTTGGTCTGAACAATGATTACACAGGTGTATGTTTGTCAAAATTCACTGAGCTCTACATTTAAGATTTGTGCACTTTCCTGCTTATAAATTATACTCAATAAAGTACTGTTAGCTTTTTTAAAAGGCATCATTAAATTTATTTTATATAAGTATTATTCTGTCATTCCTTTTCTGTTTTTTAAAAAATATTAATTTCTTAAACCAGACCAAGTTTTAACTATTTAATTTCTTTACCTGAAGGATGTTGTTCCATTCTCTTTTATTTTGTTTTTCTGAATAGATGACTGAAGTGACAGAATTTTATTTCCTGGCAGGGTAATTTGCTTTAGAACAGAAGCTATAAAAACAAAGGAAGAAAGAAAAGGTAAAATGAAAAAAAAGCAATCCCACCACATTAGGAAAAATTCAGGACAACAATTACTTTTTAATGCATACAGAATAATCAAAGGAAGTTTCAAGCTGCCCTAGAACTATGTTTAAATTCAAACACAACAATGAATTTATTCCCTGCACAAGAAATCATAAAATCAAGACCTCTCTCATTTCTTTTTATATGGTACTCAAATTGTCTACAGAATTACCAGCATTATAATATTATGCAGAAAAGGTGACAGAAACATGTTAATAATATATCCTTTTTATTGGTAGATTTTAAAAATACATAAAATCTCTGACTTTTATTTGTAAGACTGACTTCCGAACATAGAAAAAGAAACTGTTTTTACACACAAGAAACACATTTTAAAAAGAAATAAGGCAATAGAAAATTTTATGTTAAAAAAAATATTTTACTTACCTGTAGACTGTTTTATCTAGCTACAAAACACCGTGAGTGGTGTTTCTTTAATCTAAAACAACATACACCCCCCAAAAGTGGCTACGTACAAAGAATATAATAAAGTTATCTTTCAGTCTTCTCTCATAGGTCTCAATTTAAAAGAAATCTCTCTTCTCTTAACAGTGAAAAAGAAAAGTACAGAAACTCATCATGTTCCAAACCCAAGGTGATGGGGCAGGGATGAGCCAGAGTCTACCTTGAGGAAACTGACTGGTAGGTATTGCAGTGCTCACTGTCACCTTCTTCTGTCCAGATTTCTGGATGGTCAATGCTGAGGAATGGGAAAGTGTGGTCACTTGTTTTGCAAGGCCTCCTGAAGGCTGCTGGACTACCTGAAACAATGAGAAGAATTAATACAGTCATTCAACTAGACCTGCTTTAGGAAAGAACAAGCTTTCAATTGTAACATTAGAACAAATGATTGTGCTCACCTAACTAAATATACTTTTATCTTAGCATCACAAGAAAGCCTACTTAAAATTTAAACTTGTGTGTAGCAAAATTATCTTACTCAAAAGTGAAAAACATGACTATCTCACACTATAATTTTCAGAGAATTCAAATTCATACTCTGCTCAATTTAAATCTCCAAACAGACCCTATTTTCATCTTTTAACTTACCACAGAAAATTTCAAACACATACAAAAGCAGATGGAACAATAAAATGAAATCACCTATACCATTATTACACAGCTTAAACAATGATTAATTCCTGACAAATTTTATTTCATTTATATCCCTACCCACTTCCCTCCACCCTCAATTATTTTAAAGGAAATTCCACATATATCTTTTTATCCATAAATATTTCAAAATATACCTCTAAAAGATAACGACTTTCAATTGGTTGTTTTTTAAAAGTATCTGAAAGATATAACAATGCTAAAGGTGTTCTCTAAGATAACAGTTCAAGAAATCCAGAGGGTGAGGGTTGGGGATGTAGGAAGAGAAATTAAAGTAATAGCAGGGCCTTATTTTTCGCTTCAGAGAAGAAAAAAAGAGTAGCAGAGTTTCATTTTTTTCACTTCAAAGAAAAAAAACAGTAACCATGTATTTGAGCCAGCTACTGATAGTGAACTATTTATAAATCCTCAAACTCATATATGGCTAATATAAATGATCTAGGAAGTAGACTTCATAACAGAATTCTGGAGGTATAATTTTTCTATACTCTAATTTTTCATAAATAAAATTAGGTCTAGTGTGTATTATTAAACAAAAGTAACTTACAAGAAATCCAAAATGTCCCTGTAAATAATCATATAGGAACTAATGCCCCTGGAGAAGAAATACAAGTTGGAATAATTCAATTGCCGTGATTCTATGAGAACAGACTCTTGAGAGAAAGAACTCTTGAAAACAATGATGTATTTAAGTTAAGCTGAGATCATACTTATATATTATCAAGTCCTAGGAATCAGATTTAAACTCTACAAAGTAATATGCATTCAGAGTCTCATTTAAGCATTTAGATTGAAACTCAAAAGAAAACAGAGACACTCCTAATAATTCTGGCATTATCTCCCTATTGTTCACATTTTCTTCCTTGATATCTTTTATTCGGTATTCTTTTCAGTATTTTAATGACAAAAGATAGTAATAAAATGTTATTAGAAATTTGTTTATCAGTTAGTCTTCATACTATTTTTGATGGGTACTGAAAAAAAATTAAAAAAAAAAAAAATAACAGCCTAGAGACCAGCCCCTGAGGAGGACAGAGGCTCTATGCCTCCTGGGGATCAGCCAGGAGCGGTGGGAGCAGGGAGGCAGAGAGACCCCAGCATTAGCCCTGGCACAGAACAAGCCAGGGAAGGCGAACTTTCGTGCCTGTATGAGGGCTCCCAGGCTAAGGATGTGCGTGGATCAGCTTACGGCCCAATCCAGGGCAAGTTCATGCAGGTGGCAGGAGGCAAATGTGCCAACTGATTTAACAATCCTGGATCCCCATCATTCCTCATCCTAACGAATAACACTTTGCAGCATATGTGTAGCATATTCCTGCACACTTGCAAAGTAAAATACCATGAGTGAGAAAATATAAAACACTTCAGTAGTGTTCTTTCAAAGAAAGTACCATTTTAGACCACAATATTAGGCATCTTACAGAGACTGAAATTAGAGATATGGAAATTGGCCCAAAGATGATATATCTGCTTCTACTTGGCAAGCAAAACAAAGAACTATTATATTTTTTAAAATATGTCCTTTATTTACTTTCCCTCCAAAAAAAAACACTAGAAAGGAGAAAGAGTAAATAGTATATACCTTAGCTTCTTCTCTTGACAAGTCAAGTTCTGATGTTTTTCTAAGATGTTAACATAATTTAAAGTTCTAGTAGTTTATAGAAACTGCAGGTGTAGAGCTGCACAGTATTCTTCAGGGGACAGCTTTTTTTCTGTTTTTACATTAATTATGATTTTTACATTAACTATGATCTAGAATATCTGACCTGGAACTGTTCTTAAACTCCATAAAGAAAGGAAGCAAAGAAACATTAAACTAGTGGATGAGAACACCCTTCACACTTCGCTTTCTCTGTATTTCAACCCCACCAACTCCCCTTTCATAAATACACAGCAATCAAATACTTAGCTCTAAATAACTCAAGTAGCAAATGCACACAAAGTTGCTGGACTAAAGGGTAATATCTCCTCTAATTTCTATATAATTTTCAATATGTGATTACTGGCACAGGCTCACTAAGGCTGAGTTCTAGAAAACAGAGGGCTCCAACTGAACAAAAAATGTAGTATAAAAGTCAGGAAATAGGGAATTCCCTGACAGTTCAGTGGTTAGGACTCTGTGCTTTCACTGCCAAGGGCCTGGGTTCAATCCCTGGTCGAGGAACTAAGACCTTGCAAGCCACATGGCAACCCCCACCCCGCTAGTCCCTCCCAAAAAAGAAGTCAGGAAATACAAGTTAATTGCCAACTATTACTTAGGAACAGCCAATGTGTGGTTCCTGTGCCACTACTCCTCATATTCTGGGACAATGGCATATACCACTAAATACCATCACTTCTATATACCCACATGCAGCCTCAGAATCTTCCTCCAGTAATATCCTATGAGAGCTGAAATGTATTTGCCATGCCAAATCTAGATTAAAATTCAACCTCAGTAAACCTCAGAATATGCTATTTTTTTAAAGGTTTCCTAATCACTTTTTAAAATTTGCTCAAATGAATTCTTAATTATATTACCAGCTTTTACAGAAATCAGTAAATGCTGCTTCAAATCGAGAAGTTATACATTTCTATTAAAAATTTTAAATGTGCTTATCTATATGATAATTTATATGAAGTTCTAACAACAAACAAAACTAATCTGTGGGAGAAAATTACTAGAAGAGTCACTGCTTCAGGAGGTAGGCAGGTGGGACTAACTGGGAAGGGACAGAAGGGAACCAAGGTGATGGTAACATTCCATATCTTGAAAGGGGGTTTGAGTTATACAGAGGTAAGCATTGTCAAAACTTATCCAATGCTACATTTAAAATTTGTGCTTGTCACTGAATATAAATTTTAGCTAAAAAAGAAGAAAAGAGTAAACAAATATTGATTGGTAGTTAATGATATGCATGCATTAAAATTAATGTTTAATTTTTTAGGAAGAAACCTTTGAAAAGTATCAAAAATTAAGATTGATAGGTAGATAAATCAAGCATAGTAACTGTAAACAGTAGACTCTAGATGGTTGGTCTTTGCTATGTTTGGAAATTTTCATAATAAAACATTTTCTTGAATAAGGCAAAAACAAGACATAAATATTGTCTCTAAACAGTTTATTTTCTGTAAATTCTAATGTACGCTTACCAAACTGAAACCTAAAAAAATATATTCTTCAAGTAAATTTAAATCAACTGGCATTAATCAACCTATATATTAAGTCTATTATGTAAACCCAGACTATAAGTTATAGTCCATGAAGATTTTTCTATGCAACTCCTAATTATATATGGTAAATAAAGGGTAGTAGGCCTTACTTGGATTCAGCCTCTTCACCAAATCTTTCTTTAGTCCTATTTGAGTGGGATTACAATTAACAACTGAATTCTACCTCTCCTCTCACTCAACAGCATGCAAAAAAAGGAAGAAAAGACAAACTGATTACTTAAGTCTGGCTCCTCGTAGGTCAGTCCAATATGAAACTGACAGTGAACTACTTGACTCAATAAAACAATAATCCTTGTTTCGCTTCCTACTCAATTTTTATTTCAACTTTTTTTTTCAACTTCTTTAACAAAAATATTGGCCACCAGCACACTCAGAGACTGAAATTTACACTTTGAAAATATTCTTCCTTATCCAGTGAGAAGTGAAGTCAGAGACAATCGGCAGAGTTAAGTCTCACTGAGCATTTCATATAAAAATGTATATGTTGAAATTAATGGTTCCCCCACTTCAAAATAATTAGGTATGAGACAAAAATACGATGCAACAACAACGAATTTTTTCTAATACTCTGGGTCAATTTATTTTAGGAGATCAGTTTTACTTCAATAAAACTGAAAATTACCACATTAATAATATACTAATAATTAGTTGTTTTCCTCTTATATCCACAAAACAGCAATGGTTGGAGAATGATTGTTGCATGTACTTGGCCACTTATTTATCAAATGTCTATAATTCTGTTAAGAAAGAAGTGCAAGTGATAGTCACCTGGGGAAATGTATATCTGAAACAAGGAAATTAATCTATGATAATACTAAAGCTTCCTGCCCTATCTCCAAACAAAAATTATTTTTAAAGATTTTATACACACACAGACACAAGATTACTAAGAGTAACAATGTTCAGTTTACTCTCTAAAATTATAAACCTTTTTTCTAAAAGCAGAAACCCAGAATTTTTAATTTCCTTTCTCATTCATAATTTTTATTCACACACATGGATTTGAGTAGCTTATTAATTTTCTGTTAAAATTAGTTATTAAAATTTATCAAAATTTAATTTAAAAATGATGAGATGTGAAAATTTAGCTTTTAAATTAACTTTTCTAATTACATTTAAACTTAATTAATATGACAATGTTTAATTTAAATTAAATTTAGCTTTTGCTCAATTATGTGTAAAACAATTTCTTCACAAATATCCTAAGGAAAACTTTTAAGCACTGAAACTCCTGAAAGATTCTACTTAGTATCTATCCATCACTGGTAGACTCTAATCCAATTCATCCACTCTCTTTCATTAACTTTTAAAAAAAGGTAAAAATGTTAAGCTCCACTTAGTTGGAGTATATAACATCCTACAATAGCTGCTATGCCAGAACTGGTAGATAACCAATAAGATTAATCATTAAAAAGAATTAGATTCTTAGATGAAATCCTGGAACTACTGGTTAGGTCCATATTTCAACAATTCAAGCATCTGAGGACCAAGATATACAAGCACTATACTGAACTATTGGTACAAAATGAAAAATTTATACCTAAAGAAAGTGTGAACAATCTTAGCTAATTTACTTGATGAGAACTTTAGCAGACCCCCAGAGGGTAACATACAAAATCCATGAGATAGAAAAGATAACATGCAGTGATAAATCTAAATCTTTTTAAAAAAATTGGGAGGAGGATCTCTTTAATCTGGAATAAAAACATATAATTCATAAAATAATAACTGTACAAAACCTAAACCCTGCAATAGGGTTAAGAGGATTCTCATAACTTGAAAGTGTGATATTTAAAACATCTTATCAAGAAGGCAGGAAACCTATACAACTCTTCAGAAAAACTAGTACAAGCCAGAAGGAGATAAAGTATAAACAGGGAATTTTTAAATTCATGATTATTAAAGGAAATAAATCACACAAATTTTATACCTAACACTGAAAACCACAGTCATCCTTACACCATTCAGACCATTTTTGGAGACTGCATCCTGAGTTACATGGACCACAGATTTTGATCCAGCATGGCAATTCTCGTATTTTAATTACTTACCACATTTCTCATAAGCGGCATTGAATACTTTCTTATGTTTCTAGTACCTTAAGAGTTTTCCTCCTCACTTAGACCTAGGATTAAATTTGACTATGGTTTATAATGAACTCACTGATGATATTCTTAAATTTCTTAAGTAATACTAACTCAAACTTAAGTAATATTAATTTTCTAAATTAGCTGATCTGAAAGAATGTCCTAGTTCAATCCTCTCTGTGGCATTACCATACAGAACAGCTTATGTTGTTTTGTGCTCCAGGTAAAAATCTGTTGTAAAAGAGATTACAATGCATCTTCAGTGTCTAGCTGCTCTGTTTTTGCCATTTTAAACAGGAAGGTATGAACACTGCAATCAAATTTGTTGACTAAAATTGAAACAAAGGCCAAACAAGAAAGCAGAATTCACAAGGAAAACTATATTCCACTTTCTTTTAAAAATGAAAGTAGGAAGTTTAAAAATCCCTAAAATTTACTAATGGATTTTGTTACATATTTTTCTTCACTGAAATGGTTTCTAATGTATAACAAGTCAAGCCTATAAAATGTAAATACTGTCAAGATGCTATTACCTGACAGTTTTCCATTTCAGGACACTCCAGAAACCTAGAAATTCTTGCCATAAGTACCGTAATCTAATGAGAAAGATGCTGGGTTCTAGTCTGAGATCTATTACTTGTTGAGTGCCAGCAGATAGGTCCCTTAAAATTTCTGGGAATCTTAGTTTTCTCCCTGTCTTGTCTTCAACAAAACTATTTCAAAATCCGTACTGATACATGTTTTTAAAACTCTATGTAGCTATAAAGTATTATTTCACTTAGGGGTGGATACGCTATAGATTTTTCAATAAAGATTAGCATTTATTCAAGAATCAGCTATGACCCACAAGGAGGATTTCAATTCTCTGCAGTGCTACCAAAAGAGACCTTTCACCGGGGCAATTACAACTACAATGGTTCCCAAACCTGGCTGCTCAGATTGATGTTTAAGAATCCGCTGCTTCTAAAGGTTTCAATCCTGAGATTAAATTCAGACACCCAAGAGAAACGCCACAAGGCAGGTACATTTCGCCATTTGAAAATCAGATGCAGAGTAGGAAGGGATGAAAAAAGATCAAAGCCCAGGAAATGACTACTACTTCCTACCTACCCAAGAGTTTGACTGCTGTCCAAACTGATCCTTCCTCTTCCATTCTATACCCAAGGCTTGCCCTCTGCCTCAAAGACAGTTGTCCACAGATACTAATGTCTTCTCTTAATCACATAAATAAGGCTGGGAAGTTTATGTAGATTTTACTATTCCAAAAAGCGGAAAAACTAAGAGATTCAAAACACAGCCTTTAACATGAAGGTTTACAAAGAAGAACTAGGGCAATCACCAAAAATCAAAAGAAAAGTTAGTTCTGTTACAGTATAAGGTAGGAGAACTTCACTTAAAAAACATGATTTTTAATTAATTCACCATGTATCGGGTTGGCCAAAAACTGTGTTCGGGTTTTCCGTAACAGCTTACAGAAACTGTGACTTTTTTGGTCAACCCAACACCATCTCCCACAGGTTAACAATACTTTTCACAGTCTTCTGATAAAACTTGTCATGAGTAAAGCAGATCTAAACACTAATAGATAATCAGCTAAGATTTCAGATTTCTTTCACCCAAGAACTTCCCAACCTACAGAGTTTAGGAAAAAACACAACTTCTTATTCATCTACTCCCCTCACTGTCTCCCTCTACCCTCAGCACATTTTTTAAAAGAAATGTTACCATAACATCACCTATGCAATAACGCTACCAAAAATATTTAATCTGAATCTAATCTTGAGGAAACGATTAGACAAAACAAAATAAAGGATACTCTGCAAAACAACTAGCTCAGGCATTTAAAATATTACAACACAATGAACCACCACAAAAGGCTGAGAACTGTTCTAGATTAACAGAGCCTGAAAAAAATGACAAGTAAGTGTAATATGCAATTCTTCACTAGAAACAACATAAGAAAAATTAGCTATAAAAGACATTGTTGGGACAATTGTGGAAATACTGTGCCAATACTAACTTCCCATGTGTGAATAATAAGTATGTTGCCGTTATGCTAAAAAAAAACAACAAACCCTTTTCTTTAAGAGATACGCAGTACTTAATGGTGCAAAGTCACAATTTCTGCAACCAACTCTTAAATGGCTCAGGAAAAAATTATGCATGTGTTCATGTATGTGAACAGAGAGGGAAGAGACAAAGCAAACACTGTACAACGTTAACAACTGGTCAACCTTGGTCAAGGGCACACAGGGGTTCATTTTACTAGTCTTGCCAGTTTTCTCAATGTCTGAAATTTTCAAAAGAAGAAACTGAGGAAAAAATGAAATGTTACTCACTAGCTGTTTGACTTTAACTGCCTGTGGAATACCAGCTGGTTGTGTAAGCACGGGGCCTGGCTGTGCAAGTTTGATTTGGACTGGAGCGCCAATGACGGGCTTGTCAGATGTGGTCCCAGCAGAAGTAACAACAGGTTTCACAGATGGAAGACACACAGCTGCTGCTGAGGTTTCTCCAAAAGTTACCGAGGGGAGGGCCAGGGTCACTGCTGCCCCGGAGACAACTGGCTTTTCAGGTTGAAGTGAGACTGCTGTCACTGTGTTCTGCAGAGATGTCACCAGCGGTTTTGGAGTCTGAAGCACAACAGTTCCAGCTGTTGTCCCTCCTGGCATAGCAGCTGGACCCACAGAATGAAGTGTCACAACTCCAGTTTTTGATCCCCCTGGACCAGCCAGTGGATTCAGAGTTTGCACTGACACAGTTCCAGGTGTTGCTGCTTCAGAACCAATGATGGCCTTTTCAAGCTGGACAGAGGAAACTGCTGTTGTCACCACAGGAGAAGGTGTTACTGTTGTGGTACAGGTAGCAATGATCACCTCACCAGAAGTCTGTTGAACACACTGCTGAATAAAGCTCTGGGAGTTAGGCATCAGTTGTCGTAAGGCAATCACGCTTTTCTAGAAATGGGAGAAAAAAAAACACTGATAACTAAATAAATGAGCTCTAGTAAAATAGAACTACTTTGTATGTCATATTTTTACAACATAAAATAAAAAGTATATCAAGGATACAGGATACAGTTAAAGCACGAAAGTGCTTCATTTTTCAATTCATAATTATTATGTCTCAGTATTAAACTTATTTTATATACTTCAGTATCAATTTGGTATCAAATATTAATTTGGTAAAATAAAACACTGTATCCTACTTATTTGTATTTATCTAAACCCCATAATAGGCACTCATAACTCCAGTACCTACAAGTTTGTTTACAGGACAGCAGAATCTAAAAAAAAGTTTTGTTAAATAACTTCCAAACTTTGAACAGAAACAGTCTTTACATCAAAATAAAACTAATAGAAACAAGGTCAATTTCCTTAATTATTAGTTCTGACTGGATTTTGAGTTGGGGTCTATCTTGGTATCTTGCTGAAAAAATTAAAACAGCTTAAACTGAAAAGTAGAAGGTTCTGCCTTTTTATCCCTGGGGTTTTTATTTGCTTTTGTTTTTGAATAAGAAAAGAAAATGAAAAAGGAGGTGGTTAGTAGGTTATCTTTTGGCAAATTCATGAACCTTTTTGGAATATCTCCTTGTTTTGATACTTAAATTCAGTCAGATTGCCTTTACTTTTTAGAAGCAAATAAGAACTATCATTCCTCTTCCCTTCTTTGCCTTTAGTTACTTCTTTTACTTTTTATATTTAAAAAGATTGAGAAAATTTTAATCTGAAGGTTCTCAATTATATATATCTATAAATAGTATCAAATGAAAGAAATGGAAAGTCTCTCACACTCTTTCCCCAAACTTTAAAAATGGTAGAAAACAAGCTGCTTTGGAAATACATGAACAAATGAAGTGATCTGATTAAATTTAAGCAAGAAATCTAAGATGGGGAAGACCTGAGAAAAACACAATTGGAAAGAAATTTTAAAGTAATAAGACTTAAAGAGACAACAATAAAAACACATATGTTAAATTATCTCTTAATCACCTGGCCAAGAGTTCAGCCTAAATGCCAAATCCCTCAACCTTATGCAACAACCAACCTCCAGAACTCTCGAGGATGAGAAAAAATATTTTCAAGAAAAAAACATAAGGCTTAATAATAGTCTTTAGAAAACTGATACAAAGTACAAATACTTAATGGTAATATTTGGTAACTTCAAGGGAGTGTTACATAGCCAGTAGTCAGGCTAAGTTCTAGATCTGTGTGTTTGATCTAAAGTTAAGTCAATTTAAACAATTTTCTCATCTCCAAAATGGAAAATACTACACTGTCTAGCACCTATTCTTAAAAGCCTGATATGAAAATTAAGTCCAAACAATGCAAATTAAAAGTGAAGTAGCCAGCAAAGTACAGAACACATGGTAGGTACTAACTTATTTCCCTCCTTCTCCCCCAGTGTCTCCAGTGAGTATGAAACATAGATACACTAAATAGAGTTGTCTGTGTCACGTAGATAGAGCATCTACAGCTCACAGAACTTTTGCATTGAAAGGGGCCCAAGGAAGAGCTGCCCTTAAGTTCTCAATCAAGAGGGTCACCTGAAAACAGGGCTCTAGTCATTTGATGTTCGGTACTATGCTGACCCTTCAATCTTTCCTTCCCCAGACCAAGTCTTATCTGGCTAAAACATTCTCAGTTTTTTTAGTCACATTTTATACCACATGATTGGCACCCTCCTAATTAACATGGTCAGCCTTCTAGGGACAATTTCCACTATTTTAATAGCCTTCTGAAAATGTGGTGCCCCATCTCCCTTCCCTCTCTCCTTTCATGAGGCATCAAAAGGATTCTTCCTCTATGAAGTCTCTTCCATCTTCCCTAGACAATTAAGCCAAATTTTTCTAAAAGCAACTCTTCATTTCATTATTTCAAAATATATGGGATGGGTCTTTGGTTCACTATAATCCCAGGTCTTTAATGACTTTATAAATTTCAATTCAATTCCTTTTCAGCTTCTAAATATCCAAAAGGAATATATTTTTTCAGTCTGCCAAAGCTCTTATTTATCAAAGTTATTGTTCTCCATCAAAATCTATTTAATTCAATAAATATTAGAGTATGCCTACTAACAATATAAATTCATTTTTTAAAATAATAGCTTCCCCCCCCATAATAATAATAGCTTTCCCACTAAATTTGGCACCATGTGGTTTACAATTTCTAAGAGACTAAGAGTCATTAGGACAAAACAAAGACTATTTTTTTTTAAAGTTAAGAATCTGAGAATACAAGCAACAAATAATATAATCATTGTTATGTTCATGAATGTTACTTCTGTTTTCCCAATGTGTTCCAATCCAAAGAATATGGATTATGAATGTGCTTTACAGCTTACAACAGCCCTGAGGGGTTTCTTCTACTGTTACTACCTTCACGTTAAATTGCTGTCATATTGAAATATTCAGATTTTAAATTACTTTAAAGTAATCTAACCCAAACAATTTCTTCAAAGTAATACATTACCTTAAGGAAAGGAACTAGGTGAGGCTGAGGTGAAGACTTGAGTTCAACATACAGTTGTCTAGTAAATTCTTCTGCTTCAATTTTTGCATCCTGAGGAATGGGAGAAAGAAAAACACTGTTAGGTCTACAAATATTTTACAAGAGGAAAAGTGTGTAATTCATGATTGTAGACATAGCAAACTTTGAACAGTGATAAAAAAAAGTCTATCATTAAAGGGGGGCGTTTTTTTCACGTCCCCTATGAAATGAATAAACATAGAGATGCTTTTTCATACAGAATACAGTGAGGAGATTATTTTTATTTTCTTTAAGATCCCAGTAAGCCAGAATGGCCATCATCACAAAGTCTGGAAACAACAAATGTTGGAGAGGGTGTGGAGAAAAGGGAACTCTCCTGCACTGTTGGTGGGACTGTAAGTTGGTACAGCCACTATGGAAAACAATTTGGAGGTTCCTTAAAAAACTACAAATAGAACTACCATATGATCCAGTAATCCCACTCCTGGGCATATACCCAAAGAAAACCATAATCCCAAAAGAAACTTGTACCATAATGTTTATTGCAGCACTCTTTACAATAGCCAGGACATGGAAGCAACCTAAATGCCCATCAACAGATGAATGGATACAGAAGATGTGGCATATATATACAATGGAATATTACTCAGCTATAAAAAGGGATGAGATGGAGCTATATGTAATGAGGTGGATAGAACTACAATCTGTCATACAGAGTGAAGTAAGTCAGAAAGAGAAAGACAAATATTGTATGCTAACTCACATATACGGAATCTAAAAATGGTACTGATGAACTCAGTGACAAGAACAGGGAAGCAGATACAGGGAATGGACTGGAGAACTCGAGGTATGGGAGGGGGCGGGGGGTGAAGGGGAAACTGAGAAGAAGCGGGAGAGTAGTACAGACATATATATACTACCAACTGTAAAATAGTCAGTGGGAAGTTGTTGTATAACAAAGGGAGTCCAACTCGAGGATGGAAGATGCCTTAGAGGACTGGGGCAGGGAGGGTGGGGGGGAATCGAGGGGGGGGGCGTCAAGGAAGGGAGGGAATATGGGGATATGTGTATAAAAACAGTTGATTGAACCTGGTGTACCCCCCCAAAAAAAAATAAAATAAAATAATAATAATAAGATCCCAGTAAGCAAAGTGAGAGAAGAGCTGGCTGACTGGATAAGGCGATAGCACTACAGTCTGTTAAGAACTATTAAGAAGTAAAGACACGGGAGTCCAACATTTCTTAGGGTAAGAAATTGGAAGTTACTTGGTGTGGGGGCCTTGGATTTTTTTACTCTCCTTTCTCAATTTTTAAATTACTTTAACTGAGGTTAGACTGTATTTTTAGAATGCTATTACAAGCCCACAATAATAGATACACTGTTGTTCCAAAGGACTTAGGAACCCTTCTGTACTGCTCTGGACTCTAAACACTGCAGGGGTCTATGAGGTCTAAATTATTTTCACATTAATACTAATCGTTTTTTGGCCTTTTTCACTGTGCTGAGATTTGCACCGATGGTACTAAGGCAACTGCTGGCAAGAAAGGCAATGATAATAAATTTAAACAGTTGTCATCATACTCCACATTGCTATGCATGTGTGGTAAAAGACAAAAAAACAGAGCCAGCTCCACTTTAAAATGTCCTCGACAAAACAGTAAAATGTAGTTTTACTAAATCTCAGCCCGTTAGTAGACATCTTTTTAAAATATTGTAACATAATGAGAACCACACATACAGTAGACCAAAGTAAGATGCTGAAGGAAAAGCACTTTGTGATTGAGTTGCTAGCTGAACTAGCTGCTTTTTTTTTCATGTATTGGAAAGAATATCAAACCAGCTGTGGTTATTCACACTGGGGTATTCTGAGAGACAGGCTCTCAAAAAACAAACGAACCAAGCCTGTCACTATAAGGAAAACTAACGGTATTTGTTGCTTATGATAAAAATCAGAGCTCTCAAGCCAAAATTAGAATTTTGGAAAATCTGTAACCACAATCCTGAGCTTCATAGCTTCCCTGTACTGAAAAAAATTTTCTGATGTGATTGTTAGATTACAAGTATGATATTTTGATGTGTTAAATAACAAATCTGTCAACATTTGGAAGATCTATACAACTTAGCGAATCCATTATTTTCCAGATGACCAAATGTGAGCTGTTAGAAAAATCGCACATGGTCAAAGATCCATTCCGGGTACAAGATAAACCAGCAGACTATAAAGAATATCCCCAAACGCTCTGGAGAAAAGCTCTAAAATACCTTTCCAACTTACCTCTTTTCATGAGGGCAAATATTCTCCAAATATTAATAAATTTCTATGTGACCAAGTAGTCAACCTTCTCTCCAAAGCTCTTTTTAGGCTAAGTGAAGCAAGACTAGCAATCAGGAAGTAATACAGTCGGCTCTTCGTATCCCCGTGTTTGGCACGCGCAGATTCAACCAACTAAGGCTCTGCGTAGTACTATGTTTACTATTCCGCGGTGGTCGAATCCGCAGATGCGGACCTCACAGATAGGGAGGGCCAACTATGAGACTTGAGTATCCGCGGATTTTGGTATCTGCAGCAGGTCCTGGAACCAAAACCCACGGATACCCAGGGACCTCTGTATAGACTAGATTTACTAGTCTAAGATTTATAATCATTACAAAGCTTTCAAGAAGCAAACGCAAAGTTTATCCAAAAACCAATTTAAGATAAACCTCATTTAAAAATATTTATTTCCCATTTAAAACATGTTCTGTGGATGCTTACAGAACTTTTAGAGTCTCAACTTACCAAAAGTTGTTCCACCAACTTCTTCACATTCTGCCCCATCTCCGGGGACTGTGATCCACTACACGCTAGCTTTATTAACATTGCGAGGAAGTTCTTACATTTCTTCACATTTTCTAGCATTGTCTAAATACAGAAATATAAACAAATACTCACAAATGTTAGCTAGAAAATAGAATTCAAGAAAATTTGTAAAGAGCTGTTAATTTATGTAAAGTACAAGTGAGAGCTTTACCGGAGAAAGATTAGTCTGAGCAGCAGCTGAGTTCTCTGCTGGGAGGCTGGGCTCATTTGAGCGGGCAGCTGATGCTCCCAAACTTGAAGGCTTCAGGGTAGTTACAGTATTTGGCGGCTTTACAGGAGTAACTGTGACAACATTGGTTGGCACAGCCACAGACTGAAATTAAAAGCAGTGGATATTGAGAAACGTATTACTATGATATGTATCAAGGTGGGTGCCTCATTTCACACTTAGACTGCAAATGGATCTTGACATCATTGCTTTTACATTATGCTCTACTAGTCTAAGGCAATGTAACACCATTTACCAGCTCTGGACTCTAGCAGCTCTGGGTTTCATTCTTACCTACCTACCTACTTTTCATTGATACCCAAGTACTGACCTCAGGCAAGTTACTTAATCCTGCTAACACTCTGATTCCTGTCTGTAAAAAACAAGGATAGCAATGATACCTACTATCCTGGGATTGTTTTCGAAAAACAATGCCAAAAACGTAGTCCTCAAATATTATTAATACTTCTCCAAAAAAAAATTGAAATAGTAAGTCTATATGAATATATAGAATTTCTTACTCTATAATATTCTGCTTTTTATTAAGTATGAAGCTGAGAGAGCTACTTATCTTACATTCAGATAAGTGCTTTTTTGTAGACTATTAGAAAGCAGTAATAGTTTTGTAATTTGTAATAACAAACATTACAAAATGTTATTATCTTATTTTCACACTGAAAAGAATTTCGGTTTCTTCTATCCTCTATTAAATTAGGTGTGATTACAGCACCACCTGCAGGATAAAAAGTTTAATACAAGAAATCACAAATTGGGTAATAATTCAGACAACCATATAGAGATAAAGCAACAATCTTACTTTAAAGACAAACACTAAAAGTTACAGAACATGAGTAAAGTTTGAGGGTGGGGGAGAGAACAGTATTTACAATTCACACAGAAAACTGAAACTGCACCATCATTTTAATTTAAATGCTTGTGTTCCACAGGCATAAAACACAAAAAGGTCAGGTTGCTATTACCCTCAAGAAAATTTCTTTCTGCAACAGTTAATATAAGGGAATTCAAATATACATGAAAATTTTCCACTTGAGAAAGACTGAAGTATATATTAGACAAGAATGTTTTGGGGGTAAAAATGGGAAAGAAATTTAAAACACTGATTAATGATGAAGATGAAAACTTATGAAATGTTAAGCAAAAGATAAAAATCATACCTAAATTAGTATAGTTTTATTAAATATAAACATTTCTCAAAGACAACAATGAAAATGAAGTCTCCTTATTCTATCCCTAGTCCTGCTCTTCAAGGACAAGTACTGCACAGTTTCCTCCGAATCCTTTTGGAGATTTTCTAATAAACTTTTTTAGGGTTATGTATAGTAAACAAATACTCCTTCAGTGAGTCTGTTTTATACTCTACCATTAATTCTCTGCACTACTATATTTAGGAAAGCAATGTCGAACTTTAGCTGGTGACTATGATCACCTCTCATGACTGATGCAAGGGGCTCCTCAGGGGAGTACTGTCTCTTCCTTGTGAAGCAAAATAAGGCCCAGTGAAATGTGAGCTCGGGAAAAGAGTCCTATTTTTTTGTGAGTAGAGGAAGCACTTATAGCATTTCTATATATATTTCTTTCTTTGTCAATATTTTATTCTGTCTCTGGTACAAAATCTGTGCTTTATAACTCTTTCTAATATAGTTACTACCAGCACCTCACCAGACACTTGCACCTCTTAAAGAGGCATAGAGAGATACACAATCCCGGTCTTACTCTATGTATGTAATCACGCTGCAGTAATGGATGGACTGTCCTAAACTCAATCATAACTCTCAATATTCTAGACCACACAACATTATTTCCATGCTTTGCAAGACCGCACTGGCACTGATTAGGCATGTCTAGGTGACAGGAGAGAAAAGAGCTGGGGTATATGTGAAGTAAATTGTGAAAATACATAGAGTCACTGAAATTAACTATATACAAATTTAACAGACTAAACTGCCTTTTAAGGAGAGTCATCCAAGTTCTAGCTCCTTATTTCCAAGTTCTAGCTCCTTATTTCCAACTGAGATGCTTTACCTCTCAAAGTGGACACAGATATTATTCACTAACTTCACTGATAATTTCCACTGCCTTAGTCTGCTAGGACTAAGGAGCAAACCAGCTTAAAATATGCATCAATCTAAATTAAGAAAAGTTATACACACCCTGAATGGAAATGGCAATGGAAGGTATATATATGGAAAAATAACCCAAGGAAAAGAATTACGCAATACACATATACTATTTTAGAACAACTATATGTACTAAGTCTTTAAGAAATAGATACAGTTAAAAAAACTGATACATTCAAAGTACTGCGGAAGTGGAAACCCTTTCATAAAACAACTGTACTGTAAATTCTTCAACTTTCGTATTTTCCTGGTGCCTCAACATCCCCACAGAAACAGGCTATGAACACTTCTCCCAGGTGACCAGGTGCACCAGTGTGATAAGGCTGGTCCCTGCCACAAGTTCTCTTTCTGCCTTCCCAACTGTGACCTAGTGACATTCACACACACCAATGAAATCCCCTCACGTCTTTTGCTTGTGTACTCCATGCCAATGCTCAACAAAGGACTTGCCCCCAGGTCCTCACTCTCTCTCAGATCCCCACTTGCTTGGTTGAGCCTGCCTCAGGTGCTCCTCCCATATGACCCCCTGCATGGTGTGCCATGGCCCCCTCTTCTAGGACCTGTCAGTATAATAAGCCTCTTTCACTTTCATACACCTTCCTGTGGTGATATTTGGTGTCCACATCTGACTGCTCATCAAAAAAAAAAATCCCATTTTAAGAAACATAATTATTTCTTACAACACATAGCAGATATCAGTAGGCCTAAATGTACACCCTTTGGCCCAGTGATCTTAGAATAACCTAAAGGGCAGGAGGGACGACCTAGAGTTTGAGACAATCAGCACAGAGGTTATTAAGAATAGAATTTCCAGAGTCAGATACAGACGTTAGCTCAAATGCCCCCTTTGCTACATATCAACAGAAAGCATGCAAATTTCTTAACTTCTCTAAACCTATTTTCACATACATAAAATGGAAATAATATTTCCTCATAGAATAGTCACAGGATGAAATGAAATGAGATGAGGGATGTAAAGCACTTAAAAACTGTCCAACACATTAAACGCTCAATAAATGGTAGCCATTATGGGGGGGGGGGGAACTATGTTTAAAATCAGATTCACTGCTTATCATCTCTGTTAGAGGAAGCAATATGGTTAAGTACTTTTGAAGCACCAAACACTATGTTTGATCCACAGCAAGGGATTTCACATAACATGCTCCAAGAAGATGCATCTTCTGCACAGCAAAGGAAGTACAACAGTGGTCCCATGACATGGGATCCACTGATTATATCATATATGGCATGATCCAGAAGCTGCCTGCCTAGTACAGTATTAGAACAGCTTGCGGTAAACACAGGTGAAGTGCAAACTCAAAGACAATACTCTATGAAGATGGAATTCCATCCTCCATCTTCCAAGACTTAGTGTATGCTCACTGAATCAAAGAATTCTATATGGTACTATGTCCCCAACAGGACAAATACATGAAGAACCAAGGAATCAAAGACTAGGAGGATGAATGGATCCACTTATCATTACTTCCAAAGACCCACTGGGGGACCCTGTGCTTCCCCTTCCTGCACACAGTGGGCACAGTTTCACCAAAGAATATAGCAAGAGTCCCTATAAACTAGACACCACGGCTGCCTCTTGGGCACTTCAGGGTCTCTGTGTCCAGCAACCATCAGGAAAGAGAAGAGCCATTATCATGACAGGGGTAACTGACCTAACATCTGGAATAGGTAGGGTTGCTCTAACATAACAAAGGGCACAAGGAGTTTATGCAGTGAATCCAGGTGATCCACTTAAGTGTCTCTTGGTATTTCCTTGCCCAACTGTGATGATAAATGGACAGGCACCACAACTATTGCCTCAAGAGACTGTGGCGATTTGGACTTTGGATCCCTCAGGGATAACAGTCTGATCACACTACCAGTGAAGACCCAGAAGAGTTGGTAGTTGAATGTGGGAGGAATCTAGAATGGATTTTGGAGGAGGAAATGATGGTAATCAGATGCATCAGTGGGGACTGTAGTTCATCCTACTAACCTCCTCTTTTTTGCTTCCCCAAGAAAGAAACCTACTGAAATCCAAGGAAAGCTGGTTTCCAACACGTAAGAGGAGGTAGATCCCAGTGACTCAAGGAGAAGACCATCACAAAGAAAGATGTGTGTTATCCTAGCTGTTGGGAACACTATTTAGACAGACGACAATTGTCAGTTCCCTCAGGGTCTGCCTCAGCTACAGAGAATTACCTTGCCTATGAGCACAACTCTCCCTGGGGAGTCCACATCCAATGACTGATCACAGAGGAGGAATTATGGCTCATCCAATCATGCTGGCACACAGTGGGACAGCTCTGACAGGCCACACTTGCTCCAAAGCTCTCCATCAGGTTAGCTGAGGCTTTATTACACCTGCATCTAATTCAAACTCTTACTCTCCTTCCTTTCCACAGGTATCAATCCCTAATAAATATCCCATACACTGAAATTCTGTCCTAGCACCTGCTTCTAGACACTGTGACACATGAACATTAGATGGATTTGTATTAATTTAATACATTCAAATAAATCTGATATTCCAAGAATACACACCATGTTCATCCTGTTTCCCACACTTCCAACAGTTCCCAGTTTAATAACTGTCCTCTCATATCACTGAATTGCTCTCCTCAGGAAACAGCTAACAATAAATAATAACGAAAGATGAGAAAATAACCAGTGTGCACGTGGCCACAAGTCACAACTTACTTGCACTGGGGAAGGCTTCGGAACAGTGGTTACCACAGTAGTTCCTATTTGTGCCAATTGTTTAACAGGTGCCACTGCCACTTTCTTGATTAACTGTGAACTAGAATTCTTGGGGGGGGGGGTGGAAGGGAGGTAGTACAGAATCATCAGCATTAGTAATTTAAAATTAATCAGTACTATGGCAAACATCAAAACACTTTACCACAACAAACTTCTTTGTTATAACTGGTTTTATAATCTTATGAATTTTATGCATATTTTCTACTATTAACCTAACTGGTCAATTGGCCAGTTGACACTCATTTCATATTCCTAAGGAGACAACTGATTAAACAAACAAATATCACACTATTTGAGCATTAAAATCTTGATTTACTCTTTGGCTCACACAGAAAACATACACTTTTTTTTTTTTTGTCACTTGTATTGCTGGTATCCTTTTAGTCTTTTTTAAAAATATCTTTAAACTTTATTTTTTATTGTGATATAATTGACATATAACATTGCATAAGTTTAAAGTGTATGATGTGTTGATTTGATACATTTATATATCGCAATGTGTTTCCCATCATAACATTAGCTAACATCTATATCATATCACAGAATTATCATTTCTTCTTTTTTACTGAAGTATAGTTGATGTACCATATTATATAAGTTTCAGGTTTACAACATTGATTCACAATTTTTAAAGATTATACTCCATTTATAGTTATTATAAAATATTGTCTATATTCCTTGTGTTGTACAATATATCCTTGTAGCTTATTTATTTTATACATAATAGTTTGTATTTTCTTAATCTTCTACCCCTATCTTGCCCCTCCCCCTTAAATTCTTATTTAATATATGATTATAAACAAAAGTCTGCTAACCTATCTTCTCAAACCCATAGCAAACAAGAAAGGGAAGGAGCAGCTATCATTGACAGATACAGACATAGAGAAAATGACTGGTTGAGAACCTAGAAACAAATTAGGAGAGCACAAAACATGGTGGGGCAGGGGAAACTGGCAGAGAATGATATTAGCACAGAACACAATGAATTTATTAGGCTGAGCCTGATTCATCAAGAAAATACTATACTACATTCCACATTTTCTGTTTAGCCAAAGAAAGATGCCCATGACAAAAAATTTTTTTTAAACTCTGACACACTCAGGATAAGCTTTAGTTACCTAGAAAGATGATCATGTATGTAAAATAAATCACCTTTTAACAGAGCCAAGTTAGTGAAATATTACAGCAGATTTCTAATTTTTTAAAGGTAATTCCTGTATGATATGGATAAAAATGAATACTATAAATTGTAGTGTTAATGTTTTACCACAAATTAAAATTGAAGCAAAATGGTTACTTTCTTCCCATTTAGAGATGCAAATAGCCCTCTGAACATTCCTTTGAGGACAACAAAATCTCTGAGTATGAAGATTAAATTTTTAATTTTACCACATGACAAAAGCAAACATCTAGATTAAATTAGCGTATTCAAAGAAAGTAGCTTAATTCAAAAAGTTGAGCAGAATCATCTCTTCTATTATTTTTGCTGGCAAATACATACACATTTATATGAAGATAACTGCTGGAAAACTAAGAAGGATGAAAAAAAACTTTAGTGTATATTACCGGCATTGTACAGATTTTGACCATTTGAGTATTCGTTGGTACAGCTGCTGGCCTTGAAGTTATGTTACTTGTGGTCTCGGTTCTTGTTACAGCTTGCTGAGGAGATACCAACATCAACTGACCACTGTTACTTTTGATCAAAACTGTTCCTACAGTTAAAAGAAAACAAAACGTGAGCTAATAAATGAAGCATAATCATCAAATATTGCTCTCCCATTTCTTTCAATGCTGTAAAATGCTCTGAATAAGTGATTAATTAGTACATACTGAATTCCATGTCTACTAATTATGATATATAATATGGAAAAAATGTCGTCGCTCAAAGCTATTTAAAATATTAAAAGCCTAAGCATATGGCTGAGGTACCCCTGAAGAAGGCAAAACACTTTTCCTCATGACATCAAACTATTTATAAAGCTACATTAAGACAGTATGGTAACAGCACATGACTACACAAACTGACCAATAAAATAGAAAACTCCCAAATAGACCCTTAATAGTCCATATATCTGTCATATCAAATTTTTCTAAGAGCACTGCAGATCAGTGAGAAAAGAGCTACTATTCAATAAATAGGGTTTGTTCAATTAGTTATCTATATGGAAAAGGTGAAAAGTTTCATACCATATGCAAAAACCCAAGGGCATTAAGGATACAAGAATAAAAAGTAAAAACTTTTAAACTCTTAGACAATGTAGAAAACTGTCATTCTGAACTTGGGATAGGAAAGAATTTCTTAAATAAGTGTGATACATACAACTATATTTTAAAAACTTCTGTTCAGCAAAAGATATCATGTAAAAAGACAAACCACAAAATTGGAGAAAATTTTAGTTCACATATATTCAAAGAACAAATATCCAAACTGCACAAAAGAAACACAGATACCAATGACAGGGAAAAGTAAGTTAAGACTACAGTGAGATATCACTTCATATTTCCTAGCCAGACAAAAATTAAGAAGTCCAATGAAATATTAAATGTTAGAGAGATGTGCAGCAACAAAAACTCTTAACATCTTGAGGCTGGTAGTGTAATTTGGTGCAACTGCTTTGTTCAGCTGTACGTGATTGTGCCAAACTGGTTCCCATTTGCATACCCTCTAACCCAGTATTTGTAACGTAAAGAAATCGTTGTCCATGTAAGTAGGAGGTACAAACAAAAATATTCATAGCTGGAGTTCTATTTCTGGAATGGCAGCATGAAGAGCTCAATAAAGCCATTCGCCAGCAAAACAAGCATAACTGGTGAAAATTATTTTTTAAAACAACCATTTAAAGTCTTTGGAAATTGCCCTAAGGCATACAGAAAATGACTAGACAATTATTAAAGAGAATCTACTAAAACTCAGTAAGAACAGCAAGAATCTGTGGTATCTGAACCATGACCCACTCCCTCTCCCTTCTCAGCTCAGGCAATGTGGACAACACAGGGCCTCCCTCTCTCCCAAGCTCTCAGTTGAGGGCTATGGTATCTTCCTGGGAGAAGCAGGCCACCAGCATTTCTCATCTCTGCCACCCCAAGCTGCATACAAAAGAGAACAAATTTGAGACAAGTTCATCCAAGAGTTTTCATGCTTCTTGTTTCACCCATCCCTACTCATAAAGGGAAGGTTCTACCCCAGGGATGGCACACTGAGAATACTTGGGCCCCAATCACCCTCACCCCAGTTCTTTCCTAGGGTGGAGGTTCCACATTGGAAGAGGTAAGCAGAGAAGACCAGAGGCTACCACCCATGCCCAGTACCCTCCTTCTAAAGCAGGGATATCACTCAGAAAGAAACATGCCACAGTCCTGGAGACCTGCTCCAAACATCTCCCAAGAGAAACTGACTTTATTTCAAACAGAGTGTGGGAAAAGTCAAGGCTAAGGTCACACTCAAATACAATGGAACAATTAAAAGCCTCCTGGTATCTTCATGACAGATACAAGCTAAGCCACAGGCATATCTCTAGCTTACTAGAGAGAACAAGATAAAGAAACAACTAAGAAGGGCCCTTCAGGTGTCAGAACCTCAAGAAATGACCTCAAAAACTTCCCCTTGTAAAGGACTCCATATTTAATTAATTCAGACTATGGAGCAAGTTAGGCCTTAGGGCACTGTTGAAAACAAGAGGGTAACTGGCTGGCAGTCAGTGGAACCTAATAGCAAGGCGTGATACCAACTGAGGCAGAAAGCTTAACAGAAAGATCAGAGAAACAGTCAAAAAGAACCCTACTAAAACCACTGTCATCCCAGGGTGGTTGTGCTTATGCCCAAAGCTGTGCCTTGTGAGGAAAACAGACTTCTCTAAAATAATACAGCCAGATATTTAAAAAATAAACAACAATAACCCACTCAAGGAGGTAAAGACCGATACCTAGAGTTGCTATAATATATTAGTTTTGCTTAACAAATTACAAGACATGCAAAGAAAAAGAAAAGTGTGACACACAGAAAGAAGGCAGGCAATAGACACCACCTATGAGAGGGACCAGATGTTTGATTTAACAAAGATGTCAAAGTAACTGTTATAAATATGCCAAAAGACTAAAGGAAATCATGCTTAAAGAAGTAAACGAAGATATGATTATCTCAACAAATAGAGAATACCCTTAGAGAAATAGATATTGTAAAACAAGAAAGTCTGTAGTTAAAAAGTACAATAACTGAAATGAAAATTTCACTAGAGAGGCTCAACAGCAGGCTTGAATAAGCAGAAGATAAGTCAGTGAATTTGAAGATAGTTCAATAGAGATTATGCAATCCAAAGAACTGAGAGAAAAAAAAGAAGGAAGAAAAATGAACAGAGCTCCATAGAAATGTGGGACAATGATAGGCACACCAACATAGGCATAATGTGAGTACCAGAAAGAGAGAAGGGAGGGAGGGGAAGGAGGGAAGTGGGGGGAGAGAAGAAGAAGGGGAGAGGGAGAGGAGGGAAGGGGAGGGGGAGGCAGAGGGAGACGGGAATAGAAAAAATATTCAAAGAAATAATGGCCGACAACTTCCCAGATTTGACGAAAAATAATCTAAATATCCAAGTAGCTCAACAAACCCCAAGCAAGATAGATGCAGAGATCACACCAAGATACAATATAATATAAATGTACAAAGACAAAGAGAAAATTTTGAGAAAAGCAAGAGAAAAATGTACAAGAGAACTGTGTTAATAGGATTAAGAGCTAACTTCTCATTAGAAACAATGGAGATCAGACAGCAGGGGTATGACATATTCCACTTGCTGGGGAAAAAAACAAAAAACAACAACAAAAAAAACTACTATCAACCAACAATCAGATATTCTTGAAAATATCTTTCAAAAAAGGAGACAAAATAAAGACATCCTAGATTGGGACTGACATATACATACTACTATATATAAAATAGATAATTAATAAGGACCTATTGTATAGAACAGGGAACTCTACTCAATACCCTGTAATGGCCTATATGGGAAAACAATCTAAAAAAGAGTGGATATATGTATATGTATAACAGACTCACTTTGCTGTACACCTGAAACTAACACTATATTGTAAATCAATTATACCCCAATAAAAACTAAAAAAAAAAAAAAGACATCCTCAGATAAAGACTGGGTGCTGGCAGACACACCAGACAGGAAATACTAAATGAAGTTCTTCAGGCTGAAAATAAGAGACTCCAGAAAGTAACCCAAATTCACACGAAAAGGGCACTGGTAAAGTTAATTATATAATTTTATAGTTTATATCCATATTACTGCTTTCTCTTAATAGGTTTAAAAAGAACTATATAGAATAATATATATAATTCTATTCTTGAACCTAAAACATATTAGAAAAATATATTTGTGAATAATAACACAAAGAAAGTGGTCGGGAACAAAGTTGTACTGCAGTAAGGAAATGACTTCATATGGTAACTGGAATCTATAGGAACAAATGAAGAAAACTAGGAACGGCAAATAAGATAATAAAACAAATGCTACAAATATATATCCTTCTTTCTTCTATCAGCATCTTTAAAAGACATATAATTACATAAAGTAATAATTATAACAAGGTATTGTTAGGTTTGTAACATATCTAGATGCAAAATGTAGAGCAATAATAGCACAAAAATAAAAAAGAGGGAAATGAGCTAAATAGGAAAAATGTTTCTATATCTCACTGAAACAAGTTAATACAAATGTGAAGTAAATTCTAATAAGAAGTATATTGTAAGCCCAAGAGCAATCACTAAAAAATATATATATATTTTAAAAATATTATAAAGGAATTAAAACGTTACACTAGAAAATATTCACTTAAGGCAAAGGAAAGAAGGAACAGAGGAAGAACAAAAAAGAGAAAATATATAGAAACAAAAGTAAATGGCAGGCCTAAACCCAACTATATCAGTAACATTAAATGTGAATGGATTAAATAATCCAATCAAAATGCAAAAACTGTCAGACCCAATTAAAAAATAGGATTTAACTATATGCTGCCTACAGAAGATACACTCTAGACTCAAAGATACAAAAGAGATCAAAGTAACAAGACAGAAAAAACATATCATGCAACAGCAACCATAAGAAAACTGGAATGGCCATACTAATATCAGACAATAGACTAAAACAAAATGTGTTACTGGAGATAAAGAGGGGTACTTTATAATCGATAAAACTGCCAATGGATCAGGAAGATTTAACAATTACAAACATATATGCACCAAACAACAAAGCCCAAAATATATGAAGAAAAGCTGACATAAATGAAGGAAAAAACAGAAAATTCAACAATAATACTTGGGAGACTTCAACATCCTTCTTTCAATGAAAGATAGACATCTAGGCAGAAGATCAACTAGGAAATAAAATACTTGAACAACACTATAAACCAACCATACCTCAAACACATCTATAGTATACTCCAGCTAACAAAGCATTCTTAAGTGTGCATGGAACAGTCTTAGAACAGACCACATGCTAGGATACAAAACAAGTTTAAATTTAAAAAGGACTGAAATCATACAATGTGTGTCTCCAACTACAATGGAATGAAATTAGAAACGAGTAACAAAAAGAAATCAGGGGAACTCACAAATATGTAGAAATTAATTACTCCTAAGTAGCTAGTTGGTCAATTAAGAAATCACATGGGAAAGTGGACTATACTTTGAGATGAATGAAAATGAAGACACAACATATCCAAATTTATGTTATGTAGCTAAAGTAGTGTTTAGAGAGAAATTTATAAAGCTGACCCTTCAACAATGTGGAGGTTAGAGGTACTGACCCTCCACACCCCTGTTCTGTTGAAAATCTGCCGTTGGTCCTCTGTATCCAGAGTTCCGCATCCACAGATTCAACCGACTACAGCTCATGTAGTACCACAGTGTGCATTTATTGAAAAAAATCTGAGTATAAATGGACCAGTGCAGTCCAAACCTGTGTTGTTTATAGGCTGACTGTTGTTGTAAATCTCTGTATTTTAAAATACAAATTATGTGAATTAATAATTTAACCTTCTATCTTAAGACACTGTGGGAAAAAAGCAAAATAAGAACACGCGGATGAAAGAAAATTAATAAAGATTAGAGCAGAGGTCAATAGAAGAGAGAACAGAAAAACAACTGAGAAAAATCAAAACAAAAGTTGGTTCTCTGAACAGATCAACAAAACTGACAAATCTTTACCTTGATTACCTACAAAAAAAGGAGAGAAAGCTCAGTCTGCTAAAGTTAGGAATGATAGAGGGGACATTACCACTATTCTTACAGAAAGAAGCATTATAGTTAATACTATGACCAAATATAAACCAATAAATTAGATACATTATATGAAATGGACCAATTCCTAGAAACACATAAACTACTGAAACTTAAGAAAATGGGCAACCTGAATAGACCTCTAACAAACACAGATTGAATTAATAATCAAAAATAGTATCCACATGATAAGCTCAGTTCCAGATGACTTCCCTGATGAATTCTACCAAACATCTGAGGAAAAATAAATGCGAATCCTTCACAAATTCTTCTAAAAAACACAAGAGGAAACATGTCAATTAATTCTGTAAGGTCGGTACTACCCTGATATTAAAACCAAAGATATCACAAGAAAACTAGAGACCAAAATGCCATATGTATACCGATGCAAAAATTCTCAACGAAGTACTAGCAAACTGAATCCAGCAACATTTAAAAAGTGTTATACGCCATGACGAAGTGATATTTATCTTAGTATGCAAAGGTGGTTTAAGACTCAACAGCTAACATCATACTTAATGGTGAAAGACTAAGTGCTTCTCCCCTAAGATCAGGAATATCTGAGATGAGATATGAGACAAAGATGCCTACAATCACTGCCGCCTCTATTTAACATTGTACTGAGAGTTCTAATGAGAGCAATTAAGCGAGAAAAAATAAAAGGCATCTGGAATAGAAATGAAAACTATCTATTCACATATATTATAATCTTGTATTTAAAAATCCAAACAAATAACACGGAAAAAAACTATTAAAACTAATAAATGCATTCAGCTATGAAGCAGGATACAAGATCAATTTTAAAAAATCAACTATTTCTATACACTTCCAATGAATAACTGTAAATGGAATTAAGAAAAAAATTCCATTTACAATAACATAAAAAATAATATACTTTAGGAATAAATTTAACAAAATAAATGCAAAAGCAATACTCTGGAAACTACAAACTGTTACTGAAAGAAATTAAAGAACTAAATAAATGGAAAGACATCCCATGTTTGTGGACTGAGAGACTTATACCTACTTTGCAGCACTGTTAAAGGGATCAAATGAGATAATACTTTTGAGCAAATTTATGAATCTTAAAGTTATTGGTAGTAGTTGTTATTAATGCCTTAAGGTCCACAACCTTCAAGTCTTGTCTAACTCAAATATGAGTTAAAGTGACTTCACAGCCTTTGAAATTCAAACAGTGGATGGCACATATAGTGAGCACTGAAGACAACTGCCTCTCATTTCATGACATCCAAGAGCACTGTTACAACTGTGGGAGCAGCTGATCACGTAATATCCCTTTGATAAAGCTAGGGTGGAAACAAGAACCATAAGCTTATCCACTGATTCAGAAATCTGAGAAAGATGTAAAACCTATGCCACGTCTCAGCATGAAGGAGCTGATGAAAAAGGACTCGAACCATTTCACAAGCAACTTTCACAAACTCTGTACAGTAAGACTGAGAAGCAGAATTTATGAAGCACAGTCTATGACATAAAAGAAGCAATCAAGTCCTTACTCATCACTCTCAAATATGGATACATGATAGAAGGGACACAGAATACCCAAAACGAAAAGAGCCACAGTCTGTTCTAAATCCCACAAATTCATAAGAGGAGACTGAAGAGATTACCAAAAATATTCAACAGAATAATCTTCAGAGCTTTGCTACAGTTTCTTTCATTTCCTCACAATAACCCCCTTTTTGTTTCCAGCTCCTGCTCCCTAGAAAAATCTGTGGTGCATATGTATATTTTTTTAAACTAGTTCTGCTCACAGAGAAAATTTTGAAGTAAAGAGAAATCAAATTCTTAAAGTATTTATTACCTTGGGAAAATCAGAGCTGACCGCTATGTAATTTAAGCATCCTTGAGTAATCCTCTGCTAATCCTCGGTATACAAAAGAAATAGTACAAGACTGTGATAACCTTTTTAAAACGTTACTTTAATCAGTGTTTCTATGTCATTCCTCAAGTGTTGGTTATCTTGTGCACCCATGAGAGCACAAATATGAGTGTGATCTTCTGCCACACCTCAGCAGAAATTCCAAAAGCTGCTCTTCAAGGTAACTTCTCACGTCCTCTCTAAATAACAACTCCTAAAGGCAATTTATCTCCTCTCTTTTGTGGGAGTTTATCCGTGGTCAACAGCAAAACAAGTGTTAGCTTAGTGCATACTTAGGCTGTGGTCCTGGTTTGCTGCTATTTTGCTCTAGCAAGTTTCAGTTTTGGTTTCTTTGTGTAATAAAAAAGGTTAGGCTCTAAAATTCTATACATCGCCTGTTAACACCGATACTCAAGGAGGCCTATGGTACACACACACACCAAGCGGTAAGCACAGTGCTGTGGAAAGAGTAAACAGACCTGAATTCAAATTCCCTCAGACGTCTATGACTTGTCTGGCATTGGGCAAATTCTTCCCCCTTAGACACCTTTTTCCTTATTTGCTATCTATCTATTATGACCAACAAACAAAAACATATAAATAATGTATAAAAAGTGTTCAGCAATATAATGTTGTAAGTCAATTTTACCTCAATTTTTTTAAAAAAAGTGCTTAGCACAATACGCCCTCAGTAGGAATTTCGTTTTTAACAAATTATGAGTAATTTCATTCAAACACATTCGTAGCTACTTTATAAGAGTATATATAGGATGATAATTTAGAACCAGCAGAAAATGTATCCAGTGGTGCACACAGCCTTAAGTGTATGTACATCATGTACCATACAAAACTGAAACACAACTACATCATAAGTCAAGCACTTAATCTTCCTGCAATGTTCCTGACCAAACAGAACATTAGCTACAAAAGAGGGCCCCTCATTTTGCTAGGGGAAACTGACATTATGTGAACCAAATGCTTCCACTTCTTACCACCTTTGCCGGTCAGAGTTCCCATTGCTGCTAGGCAAAATGCAGAGAATACACTAAAGTTACGAGTAGGGGTTTTTTTTTTTTTTTTTTTTTTCCCAAAGAAGATGTGCTTTTTTCCGCATTGAAATTTCAAGTGATTTTCATTTGAGGAAAGAAAACACGGTAGAACACTCAAATACCGTTCGGCATATTTACAATACGTAAATGATCACAAAGCAGAACGTCTGCCTCAGTCATGAGAAACAGCCACACAGCGTAAACTCTACTATAAAAAGTAGTCACGGGTTCATTAACTGTAGCAATCACACACTGCTTCACAAATAACAACCTCATGGCTCTGATCTATCAACTCTGGCATGTGCTCCCAGTGAGAGGGATCCTTCTAACTGAAAGTTAACCGTCATCACACATTTGAAGGTTGTGCCGGAAGCAACATTATTCATTTCTAAGCAGTAAACTTATTTAGGCTTGTTTAATTTAAAATTCTCTTTCAGTCTTAACACACAAGAACCTTTTAAAAACACTTTTTTTTAAACACAGTAATCTACGCGTGTGAATATAAAAACTGATCCTTTCTCCATATGAAAATAAACTTTAGCGATACTCTATCTTCCCGCACCTAAGAGCCAGTGCCTCAAAGGCCCTCCTGAAGATGCTGCTCCAGCTTTTACCGTGTCACTTAAGTGAAAAGATGCTTTCCTTAAATATGAAAAGGAAAGCTATGCAATAAGGACTCAAACAGGCTATCTTAATTGTAAAGACAAATCACTGCCCCGCAAAGTCAAGGTTCTGAAAGGTTCTCTTGGCTGAGTTTTTTTAGAATTCCCAGCGAAAAGGTGCAGTCGGGGCTGCGACGTTTCCCGTGTCACCGTTGGCCGGCCCGAAGGATAAGCTGGAAAAGGTGAGCGACATACCTGGAGGAAGCTGCAAATTAGCAGGCAGCTGGATAGTTGTGGTGTTGGGGGCTTTCACAGCGACAATCTGAGGAGCTGGCAGACGAGGGCCGCTGTTTAGTTTAGGAAGAGCATTGACAGGCGCCACTTTGGTCACCAGGGTCCCCACGGGGGACCGCAGCGGCTGGGACGCCGTGGACTCCACGCAGACACTGACAGGAGCCTTAGTCACGGCACCCAAGGCCACCGGAGTGCTCTCCACCCTGACGGGCAGAGCCGCGGCGGGGGCCATGGTCACGGTCCCGGAGGCGCCCACACCTGCCGGGGGAGCGGCGCCGGCGGGTTCTGTGAGGCCCGCGGGCATCCCCCAGGTGGATCAGCGGCAGCTGCGGCGCCGCCGTTCCGGGAGCAGAGGCGAGGGGAGGCTTGACAAGCGGCAGCCGACTCCAGTGCAGTTCCGGCTCCACAGCATCGCTAGGGAGAGGCGCCGGGGCCGCCACACAGGAGTCAGTGACCGGTGCCGGCTGGACAGCGGGACCCCGGCGTCCCGGACCTTCCTCCCGTCCGCGCCGCCCTGCCGGCAGCCACACCTGCTCGGCCGCTCGCCGCTTCCTCAGCGGCGCTCACACGTGCGCCGGCTCAACCCGGCGCCTCAGGCTCGGGACCAGATGCAGCGGAGCTCGGCTGCGCGGCTCCCGGAAGGGCGTCACTTCGGCTCCCACCTCCCACCAAAACTCTGAGCGGCGGATCCCCCGCCAGAAATTTCAAAACTACAAACCCAGAGCGCCCCGAAGCCCCCTACGCGCGCTCCGCACGGCCCCGCCGCGCAGCCACGCCAGCCATGTTTATATAGCCACGCGGAGACCTCGCGCACGCGCACAGGCCGCCGCCGCCGCCACCCCGGGCTTCCCCCGGAATCCGGTCGCGTGATTGGCCACAGAGTGGAATCGCGCTCGTGACGTCACTAGGGACGGCTCTAGAGGGCGTTAGAATCCTCCCCGGAATCCGGAGGAAGGAGGGGCGCGTTGCCAAAAACCTACCACGTGGGAAGGACAGACAGCACTTGGAAAACTGCGGCAGCCGCGTTGTGCTCTCTTGTTGCTGTCCCCAGTTGCATGTTCCTTAAGGAGTCCGGACTATACTTTCCACAGGCTTCTACATTTTACGGACACAATGTGGAGGACCGATTCCAGAGAACGGTAACTCGATAAGAACTCAATCACGCTCACTGTTTTTCTGCGGGTTTGGCTGCAAAGCGTCGCTAGAATGAGCATTACACTTGACCCTGTGAAAAAAAAATCAATATCCATTTCTTTCTGTTAAATGTTTAAGCATGGCGTGTAATTTTACAGTCTGTAAAATGTGCCTGTTTTTGTATAATTAATTTATTTAGAGTTGAGTTGCCCCCAGGGAAAATCTTTTTCTTCCTCGGCTCTGCTGTAGGTCTTTATCACCTCTAAACTTATATTGTTTACGTGTCTGTCTGCTTGAAAACTGGGACATTGTCTTTTGATTCCCACATCCTCAGATTCTAGCGCTTAGATTTTGAGTGCGATGCTAGATATTCTTTGAATAAGTGAGGAGTGTGTGGTGAATGAATCCATAATACAAGTCAAATATGGAAAAACTTGCGCCTTAGAGATCTAATCAGAGAAGATGCCTTGATTTCAGGCTATTGTCCTAATGTTATATGTTTGTAGAAACCGACATTATACTGAATGAGATTATGCAGATAGCCAGGCAACCTGACGTTTACAACTTCTAGTTCTATCCTTCCCTGTCTGTTCCAATGGACAGGATCTACTCAGTCCTCACACGTCACGTTTGCCATCTCCCACATCTCAGCTAGTCCGAATCAAGAACCCATCTCATGACCCACATCAATCGCAACATTTCCCATTTTATGAAGACGTACTTGATCACTTACCTTACAGAAAACTCCTCCAAGTGGTGTTGAAGAGAGGAAAACTAAGTTTATTAAGCACCTTTTGTGTGCTGGTCATGGGCGATACACTTCCTTTTCTCTCTGTTTCTTCCTTTCTTTCTTTCTTTCTTTTCCTTCCTTCCTTCTTTCTTTCTTTCTTTCTTTTTTCCTTCCTTACTTCCTTCCCCTCTCTTTCTTTCTTTTAAACAACCACCTCATTCTACTGACTAAAAAACTGCAGTTAAGAGAGTAATTTATTCATGAAGCTGAGAATCTAACCAGTCTGTATAAGGCCAAAGTGCATCTCTTTCCACTATTCCACCATGTCTGATTCATCTTATATCCCACACTGCCCCTGGCAAAATGCCTTGCACAGAAAAGGTATTTAGTACATATTTACTAAGTGAATGAATTAAATGGAGCCATGCAGCATTTTCAGGGAAGTAAAACCATCTAGTGGATTTGAATCTTAAACCTGCTCTTTACTAGATGGACAAATTATTTGGCCTTGGTTTTTCTCTCTACGTGTAGTGTAGTTCAATGAATGCTAGAGGAAGAAAGGCTCAGGAGTTTGCTCTGAGAACTACCCTTTTCTAAACTTCCGTTAAACCCCACCTCCACTCACATACTTTATTTAGGTATGTAAATAACTTCTATCAAGTTACTAAGAGGCTTGACTGAGGAAGTATACTTTGTCTTTAAGGTGACCTTGAACATTTTTCTTTTGTTATGTTTGTTTTATAATTTGCCTTGCTAATGGGAACTTTAATTTTCAACTAGAAAATTAAAGTTCTCATTAGTCAGCACTTGTCCTGATATTTGGAGTTTAACAATAATTGTGTTTATTACATTTCCTTCTTATAGAATCTTATAATAATAAAACAGGATACATAGGAAAGTAAAATGCATTCTGACTATGTAAGAGAAGAAAAATGTAGGGGAAGATTATACCTTGATTTTATTAGATTTATCTGTTAAAATATTTGTAAAATTAAAGATGTTGAAGAATACCTATTCATTTACCTTCCGTCTTAGTCCAGAGTACTCATCCCATTCAAGAGGGGTCCACTCTCATGATTTAACACCTCCCAAAAGCCCCACCTACTAATACCATCACCTTTGGGAATTAGAATTTCAAAATATAAATTTTGGAGAGATGCAAACATATAGCGCTTTCTAAAGGAGGGATTGTCATTAACTGTCCAAATATTCTGCTTATCAATTAAGGTAATAGAACAAATACAAAATTTATGTTCCAAATATTTTTACTATTTTACATACACACACACAAACATAATTTAACTAGGTACAGTTATCGAGTGGACAATGTAAGTTATTCTTTTGTCCATTTGATTTTCCAAGTACATACAGTCTCTTCACAAAATGAGTAAAAGTTTACTACTCTGTAGAATTTAAATAGGAAGGCTTCTTTATCTGTGAAATGAGATCAGCTGAAAAAATCTGCCCAAGAAAAAGTAACTATTTGACTAAGATGGCTATGGCCTCAGCTTCAAAGTGAGCCAGAAACAACTGCCTGCCTTCAAGTTCTATGCATTGAACCTAGTCCAGTATCTGTGCATCAGAGCATTTGAATACTTTCTGCAACAGAACACCACTCTGTCATTCCTTTCCTGTTAAAGGAATGTGGCTCAAACTTTTTTTTGGCCACACCATGCAGCTTGTGGGATCTTACTTCCACAACCAGGGACTGAACCCAGGCCTCCAGCAGGGAGTCCTAACCACTAGACTACCAGGGAATTCCTGTGGCCCAAACTCTTGAGTTTTGACTTCATGAATGATTTCCATTTTTGGTGGCTTCATTAAAGATTCAATGAAGTCTGAGACACTTTTTAAAATTTTTAGTATTTGAAAGTCTTGCTCCTAGAAAAAGTGAATACAACTGAATAATCCTACCATAAGAGATCCATTCACACTATGGAATATTAATCAGCATTTAGATTTACACTTGTAGAGGTACATTTATGGAAAACTGATCATGTTATATTATTAAATAAAAAAGTTTATAAAATAGTATGTAAAATATGACTCCATTTTTTTGTAAATTAAAAAAAAATTTTTAGCTAACAAGCAGATTAGATATATGCTCAGAAGAAAATCTAGATTATACTCCAAACTGTTAACAGAGGACATCTCTGTTTGGAGATACTCTAAGTGATCTTTTTAAAAAAAACTTCTCTGTATTTTCTAACTCGTTTAACAATGAATGAATAGTATTTACATAATCAAAAATTAACACAAGCTTTTTCTTAAAATATGTATTCTTAGTAACAATTGAAATCTGTAAACACAGCTAAGTACTCCCTAGTCTCCTCCCCATAGCATCCGAAAAACTTCACTGAACTTCACCAAGCTGGGCACTTTCCACTGGCCCATATATTACTACAGGAATTTCCCAAATGTCCCAAACTCTCTCTCAACTTTATACCTTTTCATACATTGGTTCAATTCCCTTCAGAGATTTTCCCCATCTGAAACATGTTCTACCTGGCCAATTCCTATTTGGCCTTCAACAGGTTACAACCTACACTGGATGAATTCAGGGCCTCTTTCTTCTCCCATAGTACTTATTACATTGTAGCATCTGAGTTGTTTTCCTTGTCTATCCTCTCTCCCTAAACTATGAACTTCCTGATAGCTGACACTGTGTCCTGCTCTTCTCAAAACCAGAAGAGAGAATCTAATACATAGAAGAAAGACAAAGAGTGCTTCTCCAATTCCTGTTCCAATCCCCACCTCTAGCCTGGCTACCAGGGACAGGAATAATGTCTTGTCTGTGAATTCCTGGTGTCTAATAGGAGGGTAATATTTCTGCTTTCTGTTCTCAGTCTACTTTCCTTGGGTGATAAGATTCACTTCCATGGGTTAATTTCTGTCTATATGTTTATGACTTCCAGATCTATCTTTGGCCCAGTTTCTCTCCTGGTTTCCATACTTATGTAGAAAGCTGCCTGCTGTCTTCTCTTGGATGTCCCACAGGTTCAAACTGAACTTATTCTGCCATCTTCAAACCTGCTTTTTCTCCTATGATCCCTATTTCAGTGAACCCCTTTCCAGTTGCCTAAGATGTAACATTAGGAAGTGACCTTGAGTTTTCCCTCTTTTTCGCCCATTTCAATCAGTTTTAGAGCCTGTCAATCCCCGCATCATGTCTGTAATATCTCTGTAATCCATCGACTTCTCTCATTCCCACCATCACTCTTTTAGTTAAACCCAAGTGCTCTCACTTAAGTTATGCTAACTGCGCTCTGTCCATGCCTCCAGTCTTGTCCCTCCATTCTGTTCTCTAGTCTGTAATTAGATTTTTTTTTAAGCACTAACATGGTAGTTTTTATCAGCATTCTTTGATTTAGGATTATTTTTCTTTCTTACTGAAAGGAACCTAAAAAGAAAACAATTTCTATATTTAACCATTTGTAATTCTGTCATTCTAGCTGAATTCTTATTTTTGCATATTACTTTCTAACCCTTGTTGATTGTTTGCTTGCTGAGTATGATTTTGTGTATAACTTATAGAACTTATCTTTGCCAAAATAATTTTCCATGCCTAAACACTGAAAGCAAGTCACTTGCATAATTCCATGCTTTTAAATGTCTTCATAATGATCATTTTACACATATTTGTGAAATAAGAACACATAATTGTTTGCATGTATATACAAATTATGATAAATGCTGTGAAAGAAAAGAACAAGGTGCTTCAAAAGAGTATAATGGACAGGATCTAATTTAGCTATGGAGATAGGGAAGTTTTCTGGGAATTAAAAGAATGCCTGTGAGACTGAAGGGAGGAGTGTGGCCTAAATGACCTTTGGAGAGGCCAAAAGGGGCTTGACCACCTTCAGGGGTTAAAGGTCATGTGATGTGCAAATGAAAGCAACTGAAATATTTTAAGCAGAGGAATAAAATGAGTTAATTTATGTTTGAAAACTTTTTATTTGGAAATAATTTCAGATTTAAAGAAAAGCTGGGCTTCCCTGGTGGCACGGTGGTTAAGAATCCACCTGCTAATGCAGGGGACACAGGTTCAATCCCTGGGCCAGGAAGATCCCACATGCCTTGGAGCAACTAAGCCCAGGTGCCACAACTACTGAGCCTGCACTCTAGAGCCTGTGAGCCACAACTGTTGAGCCCACATGCCACAGCTACTGAAGCCCACTCGCCTAGAGCCCATGCTCTGCAATGAGAGAAGCTACCGCACTGAGAAGCCCATGCACTGCGAAGAAGAGTAGCCCCTGCTCACTGCAACTAGAGAAAGCCTGTGCGCAGCAACGAAGACCCAATGCAGCCAATAAATATTAGTTAATTAAATAATTTAAAAAAAAGTAAAGAAGAGCTACAAGGAATAGTATTTACAACTCCTGTATCCTCTCCATCCAGATTCACCAATTTTAGCATTTTGATTTGTTCATCACTTGCTCTCTCTCTGTGTATAAGCCTGTGTGTATACATATATAGTAAACATACACACTCGATCCTCATTACTCACACATTGTGTGTTTGCAAATTCACCTACCTGCTAAAATTTATTTGCCCCCCCCCCACCCCCCATGGTCCTTGGGAGGTCTTTTGCAGATATTTGCAGAGCAAGGAAAATTTTAGTTGCCAAGTGTGCACATTCCCAGGTGAGCTCAAACAAGATGGTGCTCTGCCTTCTTGTTTTAGCTCTCGTATTATAAACAAGTATCCTTTATGCAGTCTTTTTAGTGCCATGTTTTTCATATTTTTGTCCTTTTTGTTGACTATGTCACTGTTTACAGTAGTGACCAGGCACAGTGCTGAAGTGCTGTCTGGTGTTCCCAAGTGACATGCCTTACAGAGAATATGTGTGTTAGATACACTTCATTTAGGCATGCGTTACAGTGCTGTTGGTTGTGAGTTCAATGTTAATGAGTCAATAGTATATATTAAATAAGGTATCTTTAAACAGAGACACACATAAAACAAATTTGTATATTGATGGGTGGAAAAAAAACCATGTTATGACCAGAGGCTTACAGGAACCTAACTCTGTATTTCCTCTAGCCATGATTTTTTAATATTTGCTAATTCAGTGTTCTTCGACTTACTAGAAGATAATCCCCACAAATAATAAGAATCAACTCTATGTACGCTATTCCCCTAAACTATCAATATTGAAAGTAAGTTTCAGACTTGCACCATTACCCCCAAATACTTCAGTTTATATTTCCTAAAAACAAGGACTTATATAACCACAGTACAATTAACAAAATTAGGAAATTTAACATTGATACAACTGTTTAGTCAACAGATCTTAAATCGACAGATCTTTTTCAATTTTTGCCAATTGTCCCAATAATGTTCTTTGTAGCAAATTTTTTTCTAATCCAGGATCCAATCTAGAATCATTCATTGTGTACAGTTTTCTATCTCTTTAGTCTCCTTCAATCTAGAACAGTTCTTCTTTCTTTTTCATGATATTGCCATTTTTGAAGAGAATAGGCCGTTTATTTTGTAGAATGTCATCAACTGGGTTGGTTTGTTGTTTCCTCATGATCAGATTAAGGTTATGCATTTTGACAGGAATACTGCAAGAGTGATATTATGTCCTTTGTGTCACATTAGGAGACACATTATGTAAATTTGCGTTATTACTGTTTACCTTAAATTTGATCACTTGTTTATATTGGTATATGTTGTTTCTCACCATAAAGTTAACTGTTTTTCCTTTTTGTAATTAATAAGCAGTGTGGTGGAACATATTTTGAGACTATATAAATACCTTGTTCTTCATCAAGCTTTGCCCTATTAATTTTAGCATCCATTAATGACTCCTGGCTGAATCATTTATTACTATAATGGCCTCACAATAGTGATTTTTAAAAACTCATTTCTTCTACATTATTGTTTGACATTCTACTGAAAGTAGTTTTCCCATTTCTCTTACGTATATATCAACATGGATTCATGCATTCTTTTTTAGTCAGTGAGCTATGATCAGTTATTGTCATGACTTACTTTGATTCTCAAATTGTCCCAGATTTGGACAGTAGGAGCTCCTTTTTAAGTTGTTTCCTGTATCCTTTGATGTATCCTCATCATTTTCTGAGTAATGTACATTCTTAAAAGACCATTCTAGTTATTATAGGGAGAATGGACTTGGGGAAGGCAAAGAGGCAACGAAGAAACTAGTTGGATGGCTCTTGCAGTCAGAGATGGCTGTTGGCTTGAAATACAGTGGTAGCAATGGGCAGATTTGAAGTATATCTTGGAGGTAAACCTCTGTGGGTGTTAGTGGTAAATTGAGTAAAGTAGCTTAGGGAATAAAAAGTGTTGAGAATGACTCACATTTCTACTTGAGAAACTGGGTGATTGCTTTCACAGTCATGAGGAAGACTGGAGATGAAGCAGCTCTGATAGAAATGATCAAGAGTTCAAGAAAGATCAAATGGAACTTGAAACTGAAACAAAAACTAGATTTTATGTTACCTTTCTATCTGCGCTTCCTGACACAGTATAGATAATACTTGAAGTAATGGGAGGGGATGTTAGCATGGAAGGAGAGCAGCTGCAGAAAAGAGAGAGGAACCCACATCAAACCTCAGAATTTCATGGTAGAATAGAAAAAGAAGCCAATAAAAGGAACTAGAGAAGGAGGAGAGGCTGGAGAGATAGGGGGGAAAGACAAAAAGGGTGAAGTCAGGAGGCCAAGGCAAAAAAAAAAAAAAAAATCAAAAGAGGTGAAGTCAGGAAGCCAAGATAAAAGTGTTGAACTGGGTGAAATGCTAAGAGGTCACATTTCAATTTGCCTCTTATAGAATGAAGTTTGATGAAGATAGGGATCTTTGGTTGTTGTTCACTGCTATATCCTTATATATGGGCTAATGCCTGGCCCATAATAGGTGTTTCATAAATATTTTTGACTGACTGAATGAATTTGTAGATCATGTATTTCTGTAGTGCTATTGTGTTGATTAGATATAATCTCCAGGAAAATGTTGAATAATAACAATGATATGCTTCCTAGTCCTGTTCTTATAGGATCTGTGGGATCCTAGTTCTCCACTCAGGGATCAAACGTGGGCCCCCTGCAGCAGAAGCACTATGTCTTATCCACTGGACCACCAGGGAAGTCCCAAGATGAAGGCTTTGAGTCTTAGCTCAGGGCCATGATTTTTTTTTCTAGCATCAAACATGAAGGTGCTGTGAGTTGAACCCAGGGCCTTGTGCATGCTAAGCGTGTGCTTTACCCCTCCTGGGTTCCTAGTCTTGTTCTTGATGTGATATTCCCTCAAGTGGTTTAATTGTTTGATGTTTGCCTCACCAGAACAAAAATTTGTGATTTCTTGCATCCTTAATAACTTTCCATGGCCCCCTGTCACCATATGTACCTCCTCTCCCCTAGTGTCTCCAGAGTAAAACCCAAATGTAGAATAGAAGTCCCATCATGATATGACCACTGGTTGGCATCACTTCTGGCTACCACCTCCCTTTTCCCACACCTATCTTCTCGTGATGCCATGCTCCTCTTGCCAGGCAAAGAGGTGGGGGAACAACTTTCCCAAGGAAATCTTCTTTGGCCCTTTCCCCAGCAAATACCCCCCATTGTGTTTGTTTTCCTCTTGGTTGATCTTCCTTGTCTCCCTTGTAGACTCTTGAGTTTCTTTCAGAAAGCCCTGTGTTATTTTACTGTTTAACATGCAGTTTCTGACACAGTATCATGAGATTTTGTGGTAGGAAGGAAGGAAGTCCAGGTCCCAGACAAAACAGAACTAAAACCTTTCACACACCATCACCTCTCTATTTGTTTCCAGGTATTCTTCCCAGAAACTCTTCTCTGTCTTCTAAGTTTCAACAAGTTCTTTATTACATCTTTCCTATACTGTCAAGTAATCCCAGCTAATGTATTTCATTTTAATTACCTTATTAACTGATAAGGTGTGATTCTTTTGTTTGTTTGTTTGTTTTTTAAGAAACTTCTGAATAGAAAAAAAGGTTTCACGTTTTCAGGACTTAAAAACTGTCAACCTCGGCATCTCCTACAGCTTTATATACATTAGATCTGGGTTTAAATTGAGATTTGTAATGTGCATTGGTATATCAAAACTATGAGAAGACTTGCAATAAAGCAACTGTTTTCTTTTTCATCTCAGGAAACTTTAATACTATTAAAACTTATTGAGGACCCCTAAAATCTTTTGTCTGTATAGATTGTATCTATCAATATTTACCATGTTAGAAATTAAAACTGAGAAAATTAAAAATTATTTACTTATGAGTCCATTTAAATATACCAATAAAAGCCTCACTACATGTTATATCAGCCAGGGTCCATTCAGGGGACAGATATCACATCAATTTTTTTTATAAATTTATTTATTTATTGCCTGCGTTGGGTCTTCATTGCTGCATGCAGGCTTTCTCTAGTTATGGTGAAGGGGGCTACTCTTCATTGTGATGTGTGGGCTTCTCATTGCGGTGGTTTCTCTTGTTGCAGAGCACAGGCTTTAGGTGCGAGGGCTTCAGTAGTTGTGGCATGTGGCTCAATAGTTGTGGCTTGTGGGCTCTAGAGCACAGGCTCAGTAGTTGTGACGCACAGGCTTAGTTGCTCCGTGGCACGTGGAATCTTCCTGGACCAGGGCTCAAACCCACGTCCCCTGCATTGACAGGAGCATTCTTAACCACTGTGCTACCAGGGAAGTTGCTGCATCAATTTTTTGAAGAGGGAAAATTTGATATAAAAATTTGTTAGCTACTAGAAGGTAGTTAGATACTGAAAGGAATAGAAGAGGACTCTAAGGCATTCTTAGAGTAGCAGGTGGAAAAAAACATTTACTCCCTCCAGCTAGAGGGAGAGTGGACATTAAAAGAACCAGGGATTAGGAGAGGAACACTCGCCATGGTTGAGATTCAGACCTCCTCAAAGAGGGCATGGAGCACACAGCCTGGCAGTGATGAAGAAACTTGCCAGAGCAAATGGGCCATTACTGATCTATAAAGCCACTGAAGGTGGGGAAAGCATGGCCTGGGGTTTAACTGGAGTTCATCTGCACTTCATAATAGTGGAGTACCAGAATCCATAAGCCAAATAGTTACCTGTTGCTATGGCTCTGCAGTGTGACTTCAGTGCCCTCTATTGGCAAAGTTTAGCATTTCATTAGCTGGCAAAGGAGAAATGTTACCAGGATCCAGCTCTGCATCACGAAAGAGGGCAAAGAAAGGTAGGTTTGTAGCTGAGAGACAAGAAATTGATACTTAGCACACATATTACCATAAATATTTTATAAGTATTTTAAATGAAAAATAACTATAGTTTTCTTAGCCAGAGAGGCCCACACTCCACTAGGAGATACAGGAGGGAAACAATTATAGACAATGAGACAGGTCGCAACAAAGAGCTTTGGAGACACAAAGATTGGCCCTGTAATCAGGCCTGAGGAAAGGCTTCTTGAAGAGGACTACCTGTGTTGAGTCATAAGAAATTTCCAGAGTCAGATCAATCAATGCAAAGGAGGAGGAAAAAAAGTCCTTTCTGTGAGAGGAAGCATGTGTGTGCTCCCCAGGTCAGTCGTATACGCAGCCCCTTGTAAGAGAACTGCTTTACTGACACAAAGGGCATCACAGGGTGGAACCACTTGTCCCCAAGCTGCTGGTCACTACTGACTGGACAAGCAACAGGAAGCTGGCCCAAGGGCAGCCAATCCTTTGGCTACAAAGACCCTGCCCAGGCCCGATGCAAAAATATCAGCTAGACCAGACACATTTACTCATGCAGAATTGCAGTTGGGGACCTTGGAAAGAGAGGGGCAGTTAGCTGTGGAAGCTGAAGCTACATGATCATAATGGAAAGAGAGGCTAGAGAGGCCATAGTGCACATGTATGAGCTATAAGGTTATAAGGGAAAAGAAACCATGAGTTAGCGAAAGCCATGAGTTAAAGAAAGAAAAACGAGGCTGGGAAAGTCAGACAGTAAAGAGAGAAGAACAGGTGTGCTGGAAGGAGCCAGTCCTATTCCCGCTTCAGCATTAGAGTTAAGGTCCAAAAGCTCCTGAATCTGACATTTCTAATACTGCCATTCCTAGAAGGCAAAATGACATTACTGTTCCCAGTTTCAGACTTCTCCACGAGAGCCCTCGTTTCCTTGAATTCTCACTGGAGTGAATCTTTGTTTTTTTAACCAAAAGATCTCAACTGAAGTGGGCATAGAGAAAACATGACACAATCAGAAGAATCCAAGTATCATGTCTGAAAAAGGTGGCCTTGAATCGTCCCTGAATTCCTTGTGCTGGTGGGCCAGCCTCATTTACGTGATCTCACATGTTATATGCATTTCAAAGACAGAATTATAGCTCACCAAACCCATCATTTGGAGAACTTTTCAGAACCTCTTTCCTATCACTTTATCCATTATCAACAAATATGATATTATGCTAGAATAAGCAAAAAACAATCTCATCTTAGTAATTTTAAGTAAGAAATGTGGAAACAACTGGTATCTGATTTTGGATTTTTAAGTTACAATATAAGTGAATGGCTCTCTAATATTCATTCAATGAGTATGTATTAACTACCTACTATAAGCTCAGACTGCTCTAGGCACTGGCCATACACCAATGAATAAAATAGACATGGAACTTACAATTCTAGTGGCGGGGTGCAGTCAGTAAACACATTTGAAGACATATTTCAGGTGATAGGTGTTGGGGCAGGGTGGGAGTCCTATTTTATAAATGATAGAGAAAACCTCTCTGATAAGGTGACATTTGTGCAGCAAATGGAAGTACAGGAGCAAGCCATGCCCACATAGGGTATGGGTAGAGTGACCCAGGCAGAGGATCACTAGTTCCAAAGCTCTGAGACAGAAGCCTGCTTAGTGTTTATGAGGAACAGCAGGGAGGCCATTGTGGCTTTAGGTGACTGAAGGATGGCAGAAATGGCAGGAATGGCAAGAGATGAAGCAAAGGGGTATGGGGAGGGAGATCACATAGGCTATAGTAGGGGCTACATGTAAATGTCTCCTAAATACTTAGCTAATGAGATCTGACAAGGACTTAGGTGATGCCAGCGCATCCGGGACACCGTCTGGGAGCTTGACAAAAAAGACTCGTGGGCTCTACCTCAGACTGATTGAATCAGAACCTGCATTTTAGTAAGATCCTCAGAGATTCATATATACATTAAAGTATGAGAAACACTGGTTTAGATTATGTTAGTCAAAGAAGACATAGGAAACCACAATTAGCACTTTTTCTTTAGTTTTCAGTTTAGGATGCATTTTTCTGCTTCTGCAAAAAAAGTCTCTGGATTTGGATAGAGATTGCATTGCATCTGTAGGTGGCTTTGTGTAGTACTGGCATCTTAACAATATTAAGTCTTCCAATCTATGAACACAGGGTGTCTCTCCATTTATTTGTGTCATTTCTTTCAGCAACCTTTTGCAGTTTTCAGTGCACAAGTCTTTTGCCTTCTTGGTCAAGTTTATTCCTAAGTATTTTATTCTTTTTGATGCTATTGTAAATGGAATTTCTTAAATTTTTTTTTGGATTGTTCTTCATTGTTAGTGTATAAAATGCATCTAATTTTTGTGTTGATTTTTTTAATCCTACAATTTTGTTTTCTTCTCCAAAGATCCATTTAAAAAATGTTAGAACTAATAAACATCTGTAAACAAAGATGATTTTACTTCTCCCTTTCCAATTTGGATTCCTTTTATTTCTTTTTCTTGCCCACTTGTTCTGGCTCGAACATCCAGTACATTGGTGAATAGAAGTGGTGAGAGTAAGCATACTTGTCTTGTTCCTGATCTTAGAGGAAAAGCTTTTGGTCTTTCATCATTGAGTATGATGTTAGCTTTAGGTTCTTTAAAAATGCCCTTTATCATGTTGAGGAAGTTCCCTGCTGTTTGTAGTGTGGTTTCTTTTTTTTTTTTTTTTAATCACAATTGATACTCCAAACTCTTTCCCCATTTGGTAGCTTGAATCCAGATGGACACAGACGTCTTGGGAATGTTTGAAAATGGCATGTTGAAGATGGCAGAGCCACAAAATGGGAGGAGTCTTGGTTCCTAGATTTTTGCTTGGAGGATTGCAATCAGCAATGGGATTTGTTATTGAGAAACAGACTTCTACTGTGTGGGCTCATCTACTATAGTAGCTAGCATTGCTTTAACATATAAGCAAAAGGAAAAAAAAAAAAAACATATAAGCAAAAGGGTAATTTCCCCACTATAGTAAAAACTCTCACAGATCAATGAGGAAAAAAACCAAAACCTATTGGAAAAATTAGACAAAGGATATGAACAATCAATGGGAGGAAAATTCAAAAGGCTTTTTAAACAATCATAAAGAAGTTCTACATCATTCATAAGAGACATGCAAATCAAAATTATTTGGGGAAATTTTTTAAAATAAAAAGTAAACAGCTATGAAATTATAATATTAAGATTTCACCTATTTATTGGCAAAAAAGTTTGAAGCACTGTTGTATCAGTTTGAGTTCAATTAGAGAAGCAAAGCCACGGTGATACTGAAAAGGCAGTTTTCTGTGGGAATTAGACCTCCCACGGTTGTGGGAGTTGATGGAGAAGTCTGTGCAAGGCTGTTGCCTCTGTAGTGAGCTCACTCTGGTAGTCAGAAGGAAAGTGGGATGTGAAGTGGTGAGGGTGAGAACGCTCTGTAACCCTGGAGGACAAACAGTACCCTCATGTATCTTTCACCACCTGCAACCTTGAGGACGCTCGTGACCTGCAGGAAAAGCTGGTGTCCTTTGCTATGAAGCTGCAAAGAATCTGTTAGAGAAGAATATGAAGGAGGAGATCTGGAGGATCTGGAGGGACTGGAGTAGCTATGGGCCTGGATGCCTCCCCATACCAGTAAAGTGAGCCAGCAAACCAGCACCCTTTGGGAGCTGCTCCAGTGCTGGTGCCTTACACGGAATTACTTCTCTTATGCCTGCCTTTCAGATATTGTGCACATTTCTGTTGTGGCCAATTCAGACTTGGAGCCATACAGGAAAGAAAATTCTGGGAAACAGTTCCAAGGTTCGCTGAGTTGACACCATCCAAAGCCAGTGCAACTACAATGGGAAGGGTATAGCGGAGGGACCCTCAGTCATTGTTAGGAGAAACATAAATTTGTATATTTGTGTAACATACTTTTGCCCCTGCAATTCTAATTCTAGTGATTTATCCTATAAATATACTTCTAAATATGGGAAATGACAAACAAAAGTTTATTCATTGCAGCATGATCTGCAATAGCAACACCATGAACAGTAACGTTCATCAAAAGAAGACTGGTCAAGAATTTCACTTTACATCTATACATTGGAAAGAATGATCCTCTCGTGGGAAGATCCTCAAAGATACGTTAAATGAAAATATCAAGATACAGAACAGTATACAGTCTACTACCATTTGCACTGAGATATATTCATATTTGTACATGTATGGAATATCAATAGAAGTACACTGAAAATATCAGTAGAAACATACTGATAACATGGGTTGCCTCCTAGAAGAGAAACTTAGTTACTGGGGGACAAGAATGAGATGAAGTAATTGACTATATCATTTTTTTAAAGTTATACACCATATGAATGTATTAGTTATTAAAAATAAAGAGTTGATATAGAACTTTCAATTGAGACTATTACATGCATTTCTTATGTTGTTTATTTTTGATATCTGCTTCTTGAAATCAAGATCTTAAAGAAAATATTGTTACCTGTTTTCTCTACTTTATGATATGGAATGCGCTGTAACTGTTAAAAATACAGTGAAAACCTTCTCATTTTTAATTAGATGAGGCATTTTTATGACCCCTCAATAACCACTGAAAATTTATGTGGAGTTATGATAAAGCAATTGCTTAATTTCTTTGTAAAGTAATGTCAATGTATGAAATATACACACACACACACACATATATTTTTATATATATTCAATTAAATAAGACAAAGCATGGGAATACTTGGAATGAAGAGCCCTAAGGAAATATGAAATGTGAGATTAAGTGGGGTTTTTTTTTTGCAAACTTGGAGAGTATTTATTTCAATCACACCCTTTTCCAAAGACCAAGTAGAAATTTACTTGGTTCCAAATGACTTTTAAAACTTACTCTGCAAACTGCAGATCTACTTCCTAAGAGAATTAGTCACGACTTCACTTCAGATGATGGTGAGACTGCCATGTCTTTCATTACTTCACTCAGTCATCTTCCTCAAGACGACCAAGAATGAGGGAAAAAGAAATTTTTAGAAAGGATTAAGTGCTAACCTTAGTAATGAAGCAGAGCTGTCTCTGGCTCTGTTAGACAAGGGAAAATTGTAATGACCATCCTTACACCATCCACTATTCGAGAAATAAAAAAGTATGACAAATAAAGAAGTATGATGGGTCAAAAGTGCAGTTGAAGACCTTTGTGTTCCCTTCTCTTCCAACCATCCTGATTTTGCTTTTTACTACACATGGATACATTCATAGACAACACATTATAGTTACGCATGCTTTTAATTTTTCTTAAATGGTGTGATTCTTGAGGGCAAGGTATGCATATTTAAACTTTTTCTGCCTTGAATTTTTTTGGATTTATAGTTGTAAGATACATAATAAAAAAATATAGATAATTGATATGTACAGTTTAGAGAATAATGAAGTGAACATGGTCACCACCCAGCTTCCTTTCCCCAGCTCCCAACAGAAGTACTCACTGTCCTGACTTTTGCAACAGCTATTCCCTTGCTTTTCCTGTTTTACCTCACTGTATCTGTTACACCGTATATTGAGCTTTGTAGGTGTTTAAGCTTAAGTATAAACAGTCCATTATGTATACTCTTTCACAATTGGCTTTAGTTTTTGCCCAATGCTTTGGAGATATATCCCTGTTGATGTAACTGTAGTGCCATCTCTTTCCCTGCTTATGGTATGCTACTGTATGAAGAAATCACAGTTTATTCAGTCATTCTGTTGATGAATATTAGGTTACTTTTTTTTTTTTTTTTTTTTTTGCTATCACAAGCAATGCCTTTGTAGGTGATTGTTTTTATGCACATATTCTAGAGTTTCTGTAGGCTCTATAGCTCAGAGTGGAATTACTGGCTGAAGGACACTTGCCTCTTTGACTTTTTAGATCCCCACTACCTTGCTGCCCAAAGCAAGTGTCCTAGTCTAAAGTCTAATAGCAGGAGATAGGAGTTCCTTGGGCTCCAAATGCTCACCAACATTTTATACAGTCCTTTTTAATTTTTGCCAACTTGATGGCTGTGAAATAGTGTCTCATCATAGTTATACTATGCATTTCCTGGATTAGTGTGGTAGAGCATCATTTAATAAGCTCCTTATAAAGAGAAAATCATTCAGGTGTCCTCTTCTGTGAACTGCCTGTTTTAAATGTCCATCCATTTTTCTATTGCGTTTTTTATTCCTTTGAACCAACAGTCCTGTATAAACTCCAGACACACACCTTTTATCAGTTATATGTTACAAATGTCTTCTCCCATTTGTGGCTGGTCTTTTCACATTCTCTATGGTATCTTTTGATGTAGAGCAGCTTACATTTTCAGGTAGTTGAATTATCAATCATTTCCTTGTGTTAGCACTTTTTGTGTCTTGTTTAGATACAAAATCTTAAAGATATTTTCCTGCATTGTCTTCTAAAAGTTTTCTCTTTCATGTTTAGGTCTTTAATTCATCTGACTTTTTTTTTTTAATGGTGTGAAGTAGAGGTCCAGTTTTCTTTCTTTCCAAATGGATAGCCAGTTGTCCTATCACCATTTATTAAAGAGCTTACTCTTTACTTACTGATATGCAATGCTAGGTTCCATAACCCAAGTATCCCAGTGAGAGTGGTTGTGTCCCTAGGCTTTTTACTGTCTCATTCTTAGTTTGCTTATTCCCTGTACCAGTACAGCTTTCTCCTGGGCAGCACCAACATCTGCTCAAATGCCTTCTCTGATTCTCAAACCTCTTTCTGTTTTTGGCCTCTGGGGACTTCCCTTACTTCTTGTGAGTTCAGTTATGCATTTAAAGGGCATATGTTTATGTTTGTTAGATTTTATCCAATGTTTCTTTGCCTGTAGTGAGAGATTTTTTTTTTAAGACTATCTAGTTAACAATAACCTAATGATAGAAAGAAAAGTTGTTTAGCTGATTCCCAAAACCAAATGTTTGTGATCATCTCACCTTGAGGATACAAGGGAGAAAAAGCACAAAGTGCTTGCATATTGCATTTTTCCATTAAAGGAAATAAAAGTGACATTTTAAATAGCAATAATGTTTTGAGTATATTTTGGCTAATACTTAACATTGAATAAAAAAATCACTTTGTATAGATCAGCAAAACCTGACCAAAACAATACTTAGATTTCCAAAGTAAAACAAAGCAACTGAGTCCAAAAAAATATGACCCTCATACTGGTTACAGTGAAGAGGAAAGTTAGAAACTTACACTCAGCTAAAAACAACTCCATGCTTGTTTTGCTTTTGTGAAATACGCTTGCTGTGTGGAGAAAAACAGGATGACCTAACAATTCAGTGTAACTTTAAGATGTTTTGCTAAAAAATGGAATGTTCTGCACCTGCTCTTGTAAGTTTCTGTTTGGAAACTTCCATGCTCTGTAAACATGTGCACTATAAAAGTAAAGCTCACCCTGAGTTCAGGGCCCAGAACTTTGGAGCCTCAGCTCATCTGGGGCTGCAGGCTTAAACCTGAGTTCTGCAACCCTCTGAGTATGGTGCTTGGTTTCTTGACAGACCAATTTCTGCAACAACAGGAGGAATAAAGCAAGTGAAATATAAAAGTTTCTGCCTCTCCTGATGTAGCCTTGTGAGGAAGATTTGGGGGAAGTGTGTCCATTTTGATGAACAGCAGTGGTGCAGAGCACTGTAAGCTTCAGCACTTTGGGCATAAACTACATAATGTGTCTCATAAGAGTTAAGAGAATTAAGTGAGTTAATGTTTGTAAAGAACTCAAAACAGTGTCTGGCATGTAGTGAGCACTGTATGAGTGCTTCTTTAATAAAAACAAGGGGTGAAATTACAACCGTATCATTTGGATGATGTGTCCCTATTCCCCCCATATAGGAAACATGGGACCCACATAGCTGAGGTATGGTTCAAAAGAGAGTAATTAACATTATATCTATTTATAGCCAAACATCCAGAGGTATAGAATGCCCTGTCCTCAGATCAGAGGTGGAAACTGGGAAAGAGGGAGGTATCACCCCCCTTTCTGTTTATTAACAAAAAATAGGTCTCACTTCCTTTTTAAAAAATCTGGTGTTATGTGCTTTATTTACTAGGGAAGATTTCAACATTAATCCAGAAACTATTAGCAACATACTCCATACTAAATCCACAGATTTAAGGGAGATATACTTTTCATTATTCATATAACTCGTAAGAATGGGCTCAATTACTTGATACTATGACCTCTTCAAGACAAGGACCATATCTCGCTCATTTCTGGCACTTAGCATGAAGCGAACGCTCAATGAAGATTAGTAGGTGAATGTACTTTCATGAGAAGGCTTCCCAGGGCCATGTGTGGTATAGCAACACATCTCTCTCTTCTTGGAGGTCCCCCCATTTTTACTTAACCAGGGTCTGAATCCATTTTCAGGACCCCTGCATGCAATATATATTCAACAATTACGCGCTGCCTTCCGCTCACCATAACGTTCAACAAGGGCCAAAGACATTAGGGAAGCCAGACAGATGGCCAGCAGGCACATGAAAAAATGCTCAACAATACTAATCGTCAGGGAAATGCAAATCAAAACCACAATGAGATACCACCTCACACCTGTTGGAATGGCTACTATCCAAATGACAACCAATAACAAATGTTGGTGAGAATGTGGAGAAAAGAGAACCCTTGTGTACTGATGGTGGGAATGTAAATTGGTGTCCCGCTATGGAAAACAGTATGGAAATTCCTCAAAAAATTAAAAGTAGAAGTATCACATGATTCAGCAATTCCACTCCCAGGTTTTTTTTTCTTTTTTTGGCTGTGCCATATGGCTTGTGGGACCTTAGTTCCCCAACCAGGGATTGAACCTGGGCCCTTGGCTGTGCAAGTGCGGAGTCCTAACCACCAGACCAGCAGGGAATTCCCCATCCCTGGGTATTTATCCTAAGAAATCAAAAACACTAATTAGAAAAGATACATGCACCCCTATGCTTATTGCAGCATTATTTACAATAGCTAAGATATGGAAGCAACCAAAGTGCCCTTCAGTAGATAAGTGGATAAAGAAAATACACACACACACACACACACACACACACATATATATAAAATGGAATATTACTCAGCCATAAAAAAGAATTAAATCCTGCCATTTGTAACATGGGTGGACCTAGAAGGTATTATGCTAAGTGAAATAACTCAGACAGAGAAAGACAAATACTGCATTTTAGTTATATATGCAATCTACAAAACAAATGAACAAAAAATAAGGAAACAGAAACAAAGTTATAAATAGAACAAACAGGTGGTTGTCACTGGGGCAGAGGGGTAGAGGGAGGAAAGAAATAGATGAGAGAGATTAAGAAGTATAAACTTTCAGTTACAAAGTAAATGCGTCATGGGTATGAAATGTACAGTGTGGGGTATATAATCAATAACTATGTAATATCTTTGTATGGTGGCATTGTAACCAGATTTATCTTGGTGATCAGTTTCAAATGTTAAAAATATCAGATCATTATGTTGTGTAGCAGGAACTAACATAATGTTGTAGGTCAATTATACTTCAAAAACAAACTGATATAAAAAGATATCAAATTTGTGGTTACGGAGGAAGGGGTTGGAGGAAGGGGCAACTGGATGAAGGCAGTCAAAAGGCACAAACTTCCAGCTATAAGATAACTAAGTACTAGGGATGTATTGTACAACATGATAAATATAATTCATGCTGCTGTATGTTATATATGAAATTTGTTAAATATGAAACTTGTTATATATGAAAGTTGTTGAGTAAATCCTGAGTTCTCCACAAGAAAAATAAATTTTTTGTTTATTTCATTTTGCATCTATATGAGATGATGTTCCCTAAACTTACTGTGATAATCACTTCATGATGTATATAAATCAGATCATTATGCTGTACTCCTTAGACTTATACAGTGCTGTATGTCAATTATATCTCAATAAAAGTGGAAGAAAAAATAAAGTATGCAAGAGGATGTGTGTAGGTTAATGCAAATACCACGCCATTTTCTATAAGGGACTTGAGAGTCTGCATATTTCATATCCATGAGGGGTCCTGGAACCAATCCCCCTTGGATACCAAGGGATGACTGTACTACAACTTATAAAATAACAAAAGTAAAATAAATATAACAAAATACTTAAAAATAAAGAAGGCTCTGACAAAATTTTGGCAATTCACCAACACAAGGATGTTTTTATCATTTATCTAGAAATGCAACTCAATATTATATTCAGTTTATTTTGGAATAGCTATCTTTATCTGACAGTCTATGCTCAAATGGCACCAAAGTATTAATTTTTAATCAAACATTTTTATTTGCATATATGAAGAAAGTAACATACTGGGCAAGTTATAAAGTATAGTATCAGGCTCATGTAAAATCTTAACTGTTTTCAACAATTACTGAAATCTCTTTTCAAAGAAAATCTTCATACTAATGTGTGTTTGTCCAGGTAATAGACTTAAAACAGTCACAAATATGGCATTCTCAGAACAATATGGAACTATGAAGAGTAATGTTGCAAATTAACTTATTTCCTTTAAAATTTCACTAAATAATTCTAAGGAGTACAACAAAATATTAAAAGTTCCCAGTGTTTATCCTAAGAATTAGGCAGTCTTCTTTGATTTTTTCTTCTCTGTTTCTTCCTTTTCCTTTTCTATTTCATTTACCTGTAATTCAATTTCTTTGGCACTAAACATCTGAAAAGAAAAAATTTTAAAAAGCAAATTTCAATTACAGCAATAAGTTCTAAATATTTATAATGTGAAGAAACCCAATTATATTTCATACATTTTTATTTTATATTTATAACTTTATGTTATAACTTCAAATATATAATGAAATATTTCACAAGGTTCAAAAGCAACATACTTGTAACAATTATGGACAAAACCAGAACTCTATGACATTTCTACTCTCACTGCGCTAAAATAGAAAGCTGGGCAAATACAATATTGCGTTACACATCCTATATATGATATAACTCTGAAAACATTTTAATGCGAGGCTTATTCTATTCATGAGCAAATAACTCATTACTGAACTCCTACCCCTACCCCATGGTGTGATTCTCGATAGGGTTTGTATATCAGCTCATGGGCTAGCTAAAGGCAGGAAAATGATGATTTACGCTGTGCTTTGTTTACAACACCTAAGTAGAAAGCAAAAGCAGTTATTTTATTTAAATCAATTTTATTTTATTTAAAAGCAAAGTTGGGAGCAACTTGCTCAAGATCATACTGTTAAACAACTGTATTTGCTGGAAATTAAACCCAGATCCATCCAAGTTCCAAAGCACAGGCTCTATTCACTACACAGCCTACTGTGAAATATCATGTGGAAGGACAGTGTAACTTTGCTGTCAGTACACATACCATCCTACCATTCATAAATATGTATATCTGTGTGTATGTGTCTATCTGAGTGTGTACATATGTATGTGATGGGGCTGGAGACATGACTGTGGATTCAGTGGTTATGTGTCCCTGTGGTGTTGGCACATCTGTCCCTGAGTCCTTGGCAGTAGGGGTGACAACTTGACCCAGTTCCTATCTCCATACTCTGTGCTCAGCACCTTGGTTATTTATGCGGAGCCATGCAGAGGCAGACCCAACCACCCTGTCCCCATTTCTCTTATTCATGGCAACTGTGCTCCTGGCCTATCCTTGCATCCCCATCCGTTGGTGTCAAAACAACGACAACAACAAAACTGTCAAAAAGCAAAAACCACTGCTCCACTCAGCACTGATTTTAGCACTGATATTTCCCCTTGAAATACGTCCTTTAAAACAAAAAAGGTATACGTAAAATAACCCTGTTTGGTGCACTTTTTATATAGTTTCCCATCCAAGCGCTTTTGTACACTCTTAGCTAAAGAAAAGCTAGTTAGCAAACAGTGCTAAGCTCTATCTAACAAACTACCAAGGACTTGGGAGCCATTAAGGAAATAGAAAGGATTGGCCTGGAAAGCACTGGAATATTTGAACAATAGTGAACCACATTTCAAATGCTCTTTAGCCAATGAGTCCTCTATCACAATATGTGGAACAATTTATCACAATATTCTGAACAATTTATTTTGTGGTCTAGCAGTTTTAACACATAATGGCTTACAAAAGGTGTACAAATAGTAATGCTAACCTTGCAATAAAGAAATATGGATAGATTATCACACTAGGTATTAAAATGCAGTTCTTATAGAAGCTCAAGGCACTCATAAGTGAAAAGTAGAGAAAATAGATAAAAAACAGTGGGCAATCAAGAAAGGGTTTTGTTTGTTTGTTTATTTGTTTGTTTTGACATAATGAAGGGTAACATTATGTTAGAAGCCTAGAGGGCCAACAATTATATAAATGGCAGCTGAATGACACTGGCTGGAAGCTAATCTTGATTTCAGAAGATCTAAAAAGACAGGAAGAGTAACGGTTCGCTATGTGGTGCCAGGAATGCATCTCCATAGGGAATATGCTGCACTGACCCTCTACAGGACTGACTCAGCAGGGGTTCCTACTTATAAGAACATATACTAAATGGGGTAGGCCTATAAATAGATCTCAGCACCTCTAGGTCTTCACAGAGGCTGGGGATAGATAACTGCTTGTGTAGTAAGCATATACAAATTAGTGACTGAGCCTACAGAAACAAAACAGAAGTCATTGTAGTGTCAATGGATGCTAATGGATGTTTCAGGCTTTTTTTTTTTTTTCTTCTTCTTTTTTTGGATAAGTGTTTCAGGCTTATTATGAAGATTCACAGGTGCCAAGCACATATTTGATTTTGTCAAAATACCTTATACTACAGACATTTTTTCCTCTTTGGTTAATGACTTACCTTCAAAGGTTGGTTTCTTCTTATTATAGCAAGTTCAATGTTTTTTCCACCAGACTGGACAACCTAATGTAAAACAAGTGCAATTTTAGAATTACTTAAGGAAAGTAATAAGCAACTGGGTTTTAACAAGCAACTGAATGAGGAAAAAAACATGCTTTTCTGTATATGCTTTATTGGATCACTTACTTCCAGCAAAGCTCTTATTGCCAATTTGATAGCTTCACTGTCGTCTGCTATAGCATCTTCTGTGTAATTCTTTTCTAGAAATTCTCGGACAGTTTTAGCACTTCGACCTATTGCATTTGCCTTGGAAATAGAAGATAATTATTAATATCACTGCAATGTAAATGAACTTATGGTTACTAGGTGAAGTTTAGAGTTTACTCCAATATTTCTTAGCATAATTATTAAATGAAAATTGTAGGTTCGAAGATTTAGCAAACATTTCAACAGCTCATTTGATTACTATATGAATAATCTGTGACAATGGCATGATTTATGTTCAAATATTCCAATGCTTTCCAGGCCAATCCTTTCTATTTCCTTAATGGCTCCCAAGTCCTTGGTAGTCAGAAAAGATTGAAAGAGTTGAAACTCGAAAAGATGTGAAGAGGAAAGGAGATAAAACAGCAATATGATGCAAAAAGAAGAAAAAAAAGGACATCAACGTGAAGAAGAAAGTTTTTTCTGTAAATAGGACTGCATCATTTGCTTAGAACTCAGAATAAAGTATACTAATTACTATCTCCTTTGACTATAGGCAAGAACGGCTGCTTCTGTTTCATTCCCCATTTTTCTTTGTTCTTTAGAAATTTTCATCAGATGAAGGGAAGAGGCAAATGCATTTCCTTGGCTGCATGGCTACAGGTGTCTATGGCATGTTCTCTCCATTCAGTCTAAATATCCAGTACTAGTGGTAATAACGATGCGGATAACAGTAATTTATATTAACAGAGTGCCTAACCTGCCAGGCACTATGTTAAGCATTTTACATGGATTATCTCATCTTCACCATCACAAAAATAATTAAATAGGTACCATTACTAACTCTAATTCACGGAGGGAGAAATGAAGGGCTGAAAAAGTTAAAAGAGCCTTCTCAGCCTTAGCACTGTTGACATTTTGGGCTGGATAATTCTGCTGTTGTGGGGGGTTGTCCTGTGCACTGTAGGATTTTTAGCAGCCTCTATTCAGTAGATGCCAGTAGCACCCCCTACCTCAGTTGTGACAACCAAATGTGTCTCTAGATATTGCCAAATGTCTCTTAGGTGGGTCAAAATCACCCGTTTGTGAACCACTGGCTTAAGTAATCTTGCCGAAGATCACATGGGGATAAGTAGAAGATCTGAGGTTTGAAACCAAGCAGACTGAATCAACAATCCAAGCTTTGAACTCTATACGCCATGCTGCCACATGCCCCAGTGCTGTGATGTCTCTAGAGAGTGAAAAGAACCAGCAGAAAGGCCCATCCTTTCACTGAAGGATTCTGGCGAAACGGGGAATGTCTCAGTTCAACTAGTAGGTATTATGATTATCAGAAAGAAATCTCAAAGGAGATTTTTAGGAAGTGAGTATGAAAACACACCTTTTGTACTATATGAGTATGTAGTTCTGCTACTTCACAGAACTTTTTCGATACCTTTATATTTCAGAAGATTAAAACAAACAGCTGTGAAATTTTAAATCAGATGTTCTGGCCTTGAAATTTCATTAAGATCAAAGGTAAAGCCTTCAGCCTGGTATGACTTTGAAGTTTATTAGCTTCTAGTTTGTTCTGGGTAACTAACTGGTTGCTGCCCAGAGACGAAGTACATAAGGTCGTGGTTTACCCAAAAATCTCACTGAGCCTTTAACAGTCACCTTGTAAATTCCTGGTGACTTTCCTGTCCACTTCTTCCAATTGCTGTTGTCAAAATTCTTTACCTCAGCCTATGTGACTGTTTCCTAAAGTCTGGCTGCTTCTTGCCACACTCATACCCCCACCCTCCCTCCAATCCCAGCACCCACTCCAGCTCATTTCAACAGACTGATGGTTCTACAATGCTTTTTCTCTAGATTGACGATGATTCTCTGTGGCAAAGAATATTAGCTGCCAACCCCAATATCCATTCTTCCTTTGTGACAGAACTCTAGGCAGTGTGCCTGCTGAAAAACGTCGTGTCCTACCCTCTGTTGCCAAAAGGAATATACAAGTAGAAGTAACTGGGTGAAACGTCTAGGAATTTTTCTGCTGCCTGTAATGCAGACATGTTGGCTGGAGGTCTAGTAACTACCTTAAGAGAATGAGAAAAAAACTAAGATAATAAAAGAGACAAACACCAGCAACTGCCGTCTTCAACCTGCTCATTATGTGCGAAAAATAAATCCTTATGTGTTAAGAATCATCACATCTCTGTTCTCAGGAGCCAAGAACAATAACTCACGAATACACCTCTGAGTGGATCCTGTGACGCACTGCCCCACCACCCTTCAGAAATGAGAGCCTTATTCTTACAGCTGCTGGAAGTGCCAATGGCACACAGCCCTCAGCTCTTCTTTCTTTGAGAGGTACCTTTGTTAACAAGAGCTCTCTTACCTCAGGTCTTGTACTATCCAAGATTGGCCCAAATCCAATGACTGATGGATGAAGAGCTAATAATGTACAGTCCCCTCACCCCAGCTTGGAACAACTTTGAAGAGCTACCCCAAATCCAGGGCTTCCCACGGGGTTAATGAGGCCTCTACTGCACTGCAGTCCAACTTCTCCCTCGGCCTAATCTTGTTCCCTTCCCTTCGACAAATGCTGACCCCTGAAGCACCTCCTATTACACTTCCTAAAAATAATGGTTAAGTGGCCTTTAAAGTATTTTCCAAAGAATACCAGAGGGGAGAGAGGATCTATGATGAAAGGGTTCCAAATTCAAGTAATCTTGGGGACTACTACTTTAACTGCTTCTGGAATATTTACAATACCTTTCAGAAGACACAGAATATAACAAAATTTATTAAATTTCTTTAGGAAAATATCTCCCAAAATTAGAGAGCTTTAAAGAGTTTGTTTACCTTATACCTATTAACATCAAAAGAAATACACTTTGGGACTTCCTAGGTGGCACAGTGGGTAGGAGTCCACCTGCCAATGCAGGGGACACGGGTTTGATCCCTGCCCCAGGAGGATACCACGTGCCGCAGAGCAGCTGAGGCCGTGCGCCACAACTGTTGAGCCTGCACTCTAGGGCCCGTGAGCCACAACTACTGAGCCCATGTGCTAAAACTGCTGAGGCCCACGCACCTAGAGCCTGTGCTCTGCGACAGGAGAGGCCACCGCAATGAGAAGCCCGTGCACCACAATGAAGAGTGGCTGCCACTTGCTGCAACTGGAGAGAGCCCGTGTGCAGCAACAAAGACCCAACACAGCCAATAAAATAAATAAATAAATAAATAAGAAATACACTTTGGGAAACACTGCTCTGAAGTATACAACATACTAACTTTGTTCCTGTTTTAAATTTATTACTGACAATGGCAAAACATGGCCTTATAAGTACATTACCATCACTCCATCCAAACTGTTCTTGCTGAGGGCACCAATGACTTACATGTTGACAAATTCAATCATTTCATAGTCTTCTCACTTGACCCATCAGTGGCACTGACCCAACTGATCAACTCTTCTTGGAATACTGTTTTCACTTGGGATCCAGGATTTTGTTCTCTGGGTTCTCCTTCTTTACAGACTAGGCTGCGTCTATCCCCACCTTTCCCTGGCCAATGCCCCTGATCTAAATCTGGTCTTGCCTGAATTATTATTAAGAGTCCTAAGTTGTTTGCCTGCTTCTAACCTACAATCTATTCTCTCTCTCTCCTTTTTTTTTAAAAGGGCCAGAGAGTAAATATTTTATTTTATTTTTATTTCTTTTTCCAATCTTTACTGTAGTATAATAGCTTTACACTGTTGTGCCTGTTTCTGCTGTACAACAAAAAGAATCAGCTGTATTTATACATATATCCCCATATCTCCTCCCTCCTGAGCCTCCCTTCCAATCCTCCCTCCCACCCTCCCTATCCTAGCCCTCTAGGTCATCAGCAATCATCAAGTTGATCTGCCAGTGTTAGGCAGTTGCTTCCCACTAGCTGTATATTTTACATTTGGTAAGTATATAAATGTCAATACTACTCTTTCACTTTGTTCCAGCTTCTCAACAGAGATACTTTAAAAATATAAATCAGATCATGTTACTCTAATATGCAAAAATCTCTATTTCATGTCCTCTATCTGCACTTTATAAGACTACAACCTAGCATTGCAAAGTGTTGTTATCACACAGTATCACAGCTGTGTTCTCAATAGTCCACTGTACCATCTTATCAGGCTACCTGGTATATGTCAGAGTGAAAAAACAAAAACATAGGAAAAAAAAAGAAAAACTTGATCTTATGTTTAAAGTGCCATAATGCCCCCCTCCCCCCCAATAAAAACAAAAGCAGAAGATTTTATTCCCCCTTTAAAGACTGGATATCAAGATTTATATAACAGGTATAGAGAATCATTTGGTCTAAGGAAAGCAGCATGAAGTAGTGGACAGAACACTGGACTGACAAGCAGAAGGCCCTGAGTTCTAATTCCAGTTTTGCTATTAATAGTGGTGTAAACTTAAAAAAAAAAAAAAATTACTTAACTCAGGAGTCTTACTCACCAAATACATACAATAAAAAGGTTCCCAAGATTTTTTTATAGATGATTTTTTAACCTGCATAATGCTTCCTTCAACCAAAATCTTACAAGAAAGTGCAATACGTAAAATCAGTAAAATGATGATACTGGGGTGTACGTGTGTACGCACACACGCTGTTCACACCCTCCCTACCTCCACCACATGGCCTTACACCACCACAGCAAAGCAGTTTCACACCTAAGTGATAAATGAAACCCCTAACAATTAAAAAATTTCCATAATTTTCCTAATTGACTTTGAAATAAAATAAAAATGCTTCTCTGTATAACCCCCAGGAAGCAACCAAAGTAAAATGAAAAATTATGTAAACTTGGAAACTGTTATGATATTGAAATTAAAGGTCAGGATGTAATGATAAATGTAAACAGAAGATGGCAGACTTAAAAATATTTAAAGAAAGACTGAGTGTAATAACTTGTTTTGGTTAGGGCATGGATTTGGGAGGCGCAAGAAATCTGGTACCTGTAAAAGATTGCTAACTGGTAGAAAAAAAGTCTAGTATTTGCATCAGGTAAATTCATAGTTTCTGGTTATCAATTAGATTGTCCAGATAGCTTTTTAAGATGAGCAGTTAATAATACAAGTATTCAGATCTTCGTGGCAAGAATATAACCCACTGTTTTACTGGCCTGGCTAACTGGTATATAAAACAGCAGCTTATGAATATGGTCAGCTCAAATCAAATCCTTAAGTTAACATAGGCTTATTTCCCATGACTTTATCTGCCCCTTAATAATAGTAAAATAAACTCTATAAAGTTATTTAAAGCCTGAGTAAACTTTTAATAAAGTCAAAAGCACTTAGATTAGATTCTGTAGTATATAGTCTTATTCTTATATATGAGCATATACAAAAATTCACTTGGGGAAGCTGTCACTAGTTTCCCTAAGCCCTAGACTTTTGTATTAGATTTGAATTTACCATTAAACAAAGTTAGCAGCTGGGTACTAAAACAAGAGTAACAACTCATGTGGAAAACAAACTATGTTCCAGGAATTACATGGATACAATTGCAATGTACTAACACATAAGTATAGGTTCATAGTTTGGGGTGCTTTGACTTTCCTAGAATAGAGGATGCATTAAAGATTTCAGTATGAGATTTAAAAGCTCATTTAATTCTTTATTAAAAACAGAAAGACTGGGGCTTCTCTGGTGGCGCAGTGTTAAGAATATGCCTGCAATGCAGGGGAAACGGGTTCTATCCCTGGTCCGGGAAGATCCCACATGCGGTGGAACAACTAAGCTGTGTTCCACAACTAATGAGCCTGCGCTCTAAAACCTGCAAGCCACAGCTACCAAGCCCGCGTGCTGCAATTACTGAAGCCCGCGTGCCTAGAGCCTGTGCTCTGCAACGAGAGGCCAGCGCAGTGAGAAGCCTACGCACTGCAATGAAGAGTAGCCCCTGCTTGCTGCAACTAGAGAAAGCCCACACAGCAACAAAGCCCCAGTGCAACCTAAAAATAAATTCAAAACAAAACCAAAACAAAACAAAAACAAAAAGACTACTTCTACTCAAAGCAAGCATCCATATGAGACAATACTAATTTGGAAGAATGAATGATGAATAGAAACTGAGTATTTATCTTACTCTGCCTCTTACATACATTTTGCTTTGTCACATTTTTCAAAAGTAAGGAAAGGATCCTGTGATTAATAAACCAAAGTGTTTATCCATCAAAAACCATCATAGTTTCTGAGTAGCTAAAGTTACATAAAGTTTATACTACCATCAATATTTTAGTACAACATAATTTGTCATCATGTCCCTGAAAGTGATAAAGCACTTAAAGTTAGTACACTTACTCAAGTTCTAAAATACATTAACAAACTCATGACTCACCTTCCAAGCATGATAAGTACCAGAGGGATCAGTCTGATATAATCTTGGGATACCATCATCATCAAAGCCTACAATTAAGGCAGAAATACCAAAAGGTCTTCGTCCATTGCTCTGAGTATATTTCTGAAAAATAAAATGTTTTCATGACTACTTTCTGTATGAGGCGAAAGAAAGGACAACACTATTATGTACCAAATAACAAATTATAATAGTAAATAAAGTATTAACTGATAAAATAATCTTTATTAATTACTATTCTGTATAACTTCAAGATCCTCTTCCTGACCTTTTCTATACTAACCTCGAACCATGATGAAAATTTTAAGAAATTAATATACACAGTCTGTAAAATAAAATCATAAGTTTCTTATGTATGGTCTTAAATTTGTTTTCTTGTTGCCTTATGTAAGTTTGGTTACATAACTAGACTATAATCTTTTTCCTATTGCAGAGAAGTGTGCATGTCATACCATTTTGGTTCCCAATAAAGCTGATTTCAATGAGCTGTGCTTGGGAAGCATGTCCTTGGTTTACTTTGAGGGACACTTTAATTGTTACTATTATCAAGTATTCTTACTTGATACTATTACTATGAAGTACATTCTGCTTACTATACCAAGTTATCATTACATAAAAACCCAACTAAGACATTTCTTTCAGTCCCAAGACAAGGAAACCTTTGTTTTTCTTGAAGAAAGTATGTTTTTTCCCTCACTGACAATGGGGCACTAGAAACCAACCGTATTTCTTTTTACTTTAGTGCCAGGAACTTCCTGAATTTGTGCTCTAGGGAGTGGAATTCACACTAATCCTGAGACTGGCATCCACAGAAGTTGTGCAGAGAGGCAGCCCTCGCAGAAAATTCAGGACTACACTTGTAGGCAACTGTAGGAATTTCATGTAACTCTGTGCGTTGAGTTAGCTTTATAGTAGCTTTCTTCTTGGACATGTCTACATAATATATCTATGTTTTTAACTTTAATTTTATTATACCTATATTTATAAGCCACTTTAAATTTTGTGGTTTTTTTTTTGTTTGTTTTTTTACTGTGCCGTGCAGCTTGTGGGATCTTAGTTCCCCTGCCAGGGATCAAACCCGGGCCCTCTGCAGCAGAAGCAAGGAGTCTTAGTCACTGGACCTCCAGGGAAGTTCTAATCAACCACCTTTTTTTTTTTAATAAATGTATTTATTTATTTATTTATTTATTTTTTATTTATTTATTTATTTCATTGGCTGTGTTGGGTCTTCGTTGCTGCACATGGGCTTTCTCTAGTTGCGGCGAGTGGGAGCCACTCTTCATTGTGGTGCGCAGGCTTCTCATTGTGGTGGCCTCTCTTGTTGCAGAGCGCAGGCTCTAGGCACGTGGGCTTCAGTAGTTGTGGTACATGGGCTCAGTAGTTGTGGCTCACGGGCTCTAGAGCGCAGGCTCAATAGCTGTGGCGCATGGGCTAAGTTGCTCCGCGGCATGTGGTATCTTCCTGAGGCAGGGATTGAACCCATGTCCCCTGCATTGGCAGGCGGATTCTTACCCACTGTGCCACCTAGGAAGTCCTAATCAACCACTTTTTAATGAAAAAGTAATAGATGCACAAGGTTAAAATAATTTAAAAGAACAAAAGGTGTACATGAGGATACCTCTTTTGTCCCAGAGCCTCAGGCTCATCCTCAGTAGCAACCCCACTGTTACAGATTCACAATGTACATTTCTATAAATGTTCCATGCACAATAGCTTTTCTATTTCCAAAAGAAAACCTAAAAACCACAACTGGGAACCTTGCAAACACAATGTTCTGCACTTTGTTTTTTGGTGAGTACCTTTTAACTACTAGGAAAATTCAAAGAGAAAAAAAAGAAGAAGAAAGAAAAGAAAAATAGAACAACATAAAAACGCACTTTCTTGAAACATAAATTAAATTTAAAAAAGGACAATTTCTTATAAATATGTAATCTAAAATTTTAATATCTAGAATATACAAAATGTATAAAAAATCTCTACATAGACAAATGCTTAAATCCATGCCAAGAAGTATTCTAAATGCTTTACGTGTACTAAATCATTTAATCCATACCGCAACTCAACAAACATTATCATAACATTCATTTTATAAATAAGAAAATTGAAGCAAAACAGGCTACATAGTTTGCCCAAGGCATTAACTAGGAAGCAGCAAAGCCAGGATTCAAACCCAAAATTCTTGCTCCTTAACTACTAGTGTGTTTGTCAAAAGGAAAAATAGTTCACACTAGGAGAAATGAAAATAGCAAACCAACATGTGGAAAAAAATTGACCTCGCTAGTAATTATAAAATACAAATTAAAACAACTATTACAGTACTATGTTATACTTATTTGCAAAATAAAAGAAAAATGAAAAACCTAGTGTTGATGATTCTTCAGGGATATATTTATGCACTGCTAGTTGTACAATAAAAATTCATTCAATCTTTTTAGAAAGCAATTTAGCTACATATAACGAGTCTTAAAACTAATTACAATCTTTAATCTAGTAATCCCATACTGAAAATTAATTTAACATATAATTCAAAAAAGAAAAAGAAAAGCTGTGACAAAGATAATGTTATTAAAGTAGCAGATTGAGAGAGAGAGAGAAAGAGGCAGTGAGAGAGACAGAAGGAGAAAAGGTAAGAAACTGGAAACAACGTAAAAAATTACCTAATATCAACTAGAAACAGTACTATATAGTTAGTAAGCATAGTAAGTATAAGGACTACATTGCCATATATAAAGAAAAAAGAAAATGGTTATAAGTGAAACAATACTTGTATGCATCATGTACTAAATGTCAAATCATGTACCTACACACGGATTCAGAAAGTCACATCTAAACCTGATCTGTTGTGTTTAGCTTTGTAGGTGAAAGAATCATAGGTATTTCTTTCGAAAACTTTTAAAAATGTCTTACTGCCACATCTCTGACCTGTAGAAATCTCCTTAAAAGGTTACTCATTGTTTTTTAAAAATTTAATATAGTTCCCCGAATTTATACTGAATGAGATTTCTAGCGATCAAATCAATCCACTCCACTAGAATAAGAATGTAAGTGTGAAGTTAAGTGTGAGAAATAATAAGGAATTTAGTACATTTTAATGGACTGAATGCTTGGAGTGACTGTAGTATTCCCATGATAGGACCCATAATGGTGGAAAAGAAGAAAACGTGAAATCTGTTGGAATACTGGCTTACCTGCTTTAGGGTTGCTATGAAGCGCGTTATATACTCCACAGTGACGGGGTCCTCAACTGTAAGCTTATGACTCTGGCACTCCACGCGAGCTCTGTTTATTACCACTCTTGCATCAGCAGTCAGTCCTATAAAAGGAGTCAATACATTACAAAAATGACGTTTTTTCGTTGTCAAAAGAGTTTTGGCCACCATGATATTTTTCTTGTAACATCCTTTGCTTTCTCCAATATACGTCCATAATAAAGAATTTATAAAATAGAGTATCACTCATCCTAAATTGATGTTTCCTTTATTTGATCCATTCTTATTTACTTTTTAAAGAAAATTCTTTTAAAGAATAATGTTTACACACTAATATTAAGTAACCTATCTCCCAAAAATCAAAATGGTTTAATTCACAGTAGCTGGTTTGATTATTAGTTTTCATTAAATTAAAAAAAAATCTCTGTAGTCTTTTTTTTTAACTTTTCTGAGAAGATATCAGTGGCAGATTGTTCAAAGGCTGATGGTCTATCCTGATTCCAGAACCAAGATACTTATTACTTAAACCATGAAGTAAGCTGGATTTCTTATGAAAACAATGAGTATTACTTCATTATCAAACACCGAATTCAATCTGCATTCAGTATAACCATGACATGTCACTTCCCAGCTTTTTGTCTAAGATTAGGGGTTTGAAAATCAAGAATGTTAAAACAGAAAAAGAAGGGAACTCCCTGATGGTCCAGTGGTTAGGACTCTATGCTTCTACTGCCGAGGGCTTGGGTTTGATCCCTGATCCGGGAACTAGGATCCCACAATCCATGTGGCAAAAAAAAGAAGGGAAGAAAGGAAGGAAGGAAGAAAGAAAAACTTCATCTTGCTTTTGTCTTACTGAAACATCATGTGATGAATTCTCAACACTTCTGCTAAGGAGATAGAAGGTGTTTCTATCAAAAGAAAAACAGACTGACCAAAAACTTAAATGGATTCCAATGATTACAAACATTTCTATTAAAGACTTTTTTTGGCATTTGACCTTTCCATCACCATTTTCTTTCTCCACTCTCTTAATATCATATTGCCTAAAAAAATCATTCACAAAATCTCTGAAACAGCCATTTCCCACGTAATCATCAGTCTTTTGCAGTCACAAACTCTTGCTTCCCTCCTATGCTATTTCAAAATGTGTTTCTACAAACCTGGAAGAATTGTCAGCTCCTGAAGACAGTTTACAGTAACCAACAATGAAGAAGCTGGGGGAATACGCCACTGATAAGAATGACTCTAACACTCATGAGTAGGGTGCAAATTATAATCAGATACTCAGTTATAGAGGAGAAACTGATTCTCTTCTCTTTGCAAAGGTTATCTGAGAGAAAGAAGTGGGAACAGGTTGACTTAGCCTACCCTATAAACTAAAAGCTTCACTCAATTTAAAAATATGATCAGAAAGGAGATTTTGAAGTATAGTACTTCCCCTTTACATTGTAAATATGATCCAAAACTACAGAAAAACAGAAGTGTTATATTTAGAAAATAGTAATATAACTGTTTCAAGGAAAAAAAAAGTCATAAATTTGTCAAACCATATGAGTAACATAATTGTGTGTTATGTGTCTGTTTTTAACATAAGAAGTAGCAATTATACAAATCAATACTAAATGGCTAGGAAAAAGAAAACTATTTAAAGATACACAAAAAATTGCAATTTCACTTTACTTATAAATAAACAATCTACAGAAGAAATGAGTTGTTAGTCTATTGCTTTTTTTATTTTTATTTTTTTAGTCTATTGCTTTTAAATTTATACAACTTTAATTTGAAAATACTATCATAATGTTGACCTTTTCAAAGAACCAAATCTTGAGTTCACTGCTTTTTCTGTATTGTTTTTCTATTCTCTATTTTACATATCTTTGCTCTAATCTTTATTATTCCCTTCCTTCTGCTGGCTTTGGGTTTAGTTTGTTCTTCTTTTACTAGTCCCTAATGTAAAGTTAGGTTGTTAAATTGAAATCTTTCTTTTTTTTTAATGTAAGCATTTATAACTATAAATTTTCCTCTTAGCATTCATTTCACTGCATCCCATAAGTTTTGTATGTTGTGTTTGCATTTTCATTTGTCTCAAGATATTTGCTAATTTCTCTTGTGATTTCTTCTTTGATTTATAGGGGTTTTTTTTAGGAGTACTATTTAATTTCCACATATTGTGGATTTTTTCAGTTTTTATCTTGCTCTTGATTTCTAGTTTTATTTAATTTTGGTCAGAAAAAATACTTTGTATGATTTCAACCTTTTAAAAGTTATTAAGACTTGTTCTGTGGCAAGATGATTCCTTTTTTTTTTTTTAATTTTATTTATTATTTTTTTGGGGGTACACCAAGTTCAATCAACTGTTTTTATACACATATCCCCGTATTCCCTCCCTCCCTCGAGTCCCCCCCACCCTCCCCGCCCCAGTCCTCTAAGGCATCTTCCATCCTCGAGTTGGACTCCCTTTGTTATACAACAACTTCCCACTATCTATTTTACAGTTGGTAGTATATATATGTCTGTGCTACTCTCTCGCTTCGTCTCAGCTTCCCCTTCACCCCCTGCCCCCTCCCAAACCTCGAGTTCTCCAGTCCATTCTCTGTATCTGCGTCCTTGTTCTTGTCACTGAGTTCATCAGTACCATTTTTAGACAGTAAGATAAAGGCTAATTTTTGCTCAATAAAGTTTTTAAACTTCAATATAAAACTCTGGTTTCACAATTAGAAAATGAGCAAAAAGGAAAAAAAGACAAGAAACATGTCTTGTTTGCTATACAGTGGCAAATAAACACATAAAAATATGTTCAACATCATTAGCTATGAGGCAAATGCAAGTTAAAGCCAACAACGAGATTTCACGACACACCTATACAAATGTCTAAAATAAAAAACAGTAACAACACCAAATGCTAATGTGGATGCAGAGAAAATGAATCATTCATACATTGTTAGCAAGAATGTAAAATAGTACAGCCTCTCTGGAAAACAATTTGGCAGTCTTTTATTAAACTAGATACGCATTATCATATGATCCAGCAATCATACTCAAGCATTTAGTTATCCCAGAAAAATGAAAACATACATTCATGCAAAAACCTATGCACGAATGTTCACACCAGCTTTATTTGTAATAAGCAAAAACTGGAAATAATCCAAATGTTCTTTAATTGGTGAGTTGCTAGCAAAGTGTGGTATATCCCATACCATGGAATACTATTCAGCAATAAAAAGCAATGGACTAATGACATGCAAGAACTTGGATGAACTGCAAGGGAATTATGCTGAACAAGAAAAGCCAATATGAAAACGTTATATACCACATGATTCTATTCATGCAACATTCTCACGCAAAATTCTAGAGATGGATAATAGATTAGTAGTTGCCAGATGTCACAGACAAGGAGGAGGAAAAGCATGATGTAGCCCTGTGGTGACTGAAGAGTTGTGTATCTTGGTTTTGGTGATGAATGTATACATAATAAGTCTACTAAACCTAAACACACACACACACACATGCATACAAATGAATGCATGTAGAACTGGTGAAATCAGAATTAGCTCCGTGACTTATTCCAAAGTCAATTTACTAGTTTTTACAGATGTTGCCATTGGAGGAAACTGGGTAAAGGGGACTTCCCTGTGTTTTTTTTGTAACTTCCAAGTTTAATTATTTCAAAGTAAAAAGTTTAAAAAGAAAACAGCTACCTAAAATTATACTTAAGGTAATATATATCTTTTAACATTTATGTTTTATTAAAGCTTATTATCAGAAATCTTGGTTTACAGAGTTGTGATTTCCCAAAAAATAAAAGGCATACTGTTTATATTTAATAAGAAATGGAGCCTAGCTCCACATGTTGTATAAATATTGCGTAACAGCTATAGCAGGGCCAATTGTGTTACCCTACTACACCAAGATACTCCATCATTACTGTAAGGTCCCTAAGTACCTGCAAAAGCCATGCAGACATGGTCATCAAGGGCACAAATTTTCCTCACAGTTCTTTCATCTTGAAGCTTGGCAACAGATTTTTTTTCAACCCCAAGCACAACTATATCAGTACCTCGAATTCCAACCTGTTGAGTCATTAAAAAAAAAAAACATAATAAGTTGTCATTTTAACACTAAAATCAAATTATTCTAACATATGATTTATAGAAAAAGGCTTTTCCTCAAACCTTCAATAAAAATGAGAAAAGTAGACTTCTAAGAAAATAGAAAATAGGTATAGGCTTACTGAAAGTTCATTTCCCAAACTCAATGCAAAGAAGACAGGTATAAACTAGAAGAATATACCACCAATGCTGAAACTGTGTGAGTGTCCTAATCTCATACAATACACCCAAAGAAGTACTATATCAATATAGAACAATTTTAACCCAAATGAAAGGAGATGTTGGGAATACATGTGAATTCCTTACAGAGTGGGCAGTACCAGTGCTGGTGGTAGCAGAAGTAGTATAGAATGTCAGGTAGAAAAAAATCCTGAAAGCTCTCCCACGTATCTCACGATTGGGAGGGATAAAGATTAGGGGCCACAAACAGCTGAGAGGAAGCCCACATGCCCTCACGCTAGGTCAGTAATAAAGAAAACGTCAAGGCAAACATGAATATAACAAGAGAATAAGAGAATCCCTATCGCTCCTCTCTCTGCTCCTTCCCTGGGGAAGGAAGTGGGAAAAGGTTTAAAGAATAATGTATAAGGGTAGTAGATCTCAGATAGGGATTTCTTGGGAAACATGATCCTCTTCTCAGGGGTTCAAGAGTAATCCATGAGAATTTTAATTCTGTATTACAATGGTAATATAAAGATTTGGAGGGGCACTTGTGTTTTGATTGCCTTGTGACCCAATGTGGTATTAGAACTGTTTTATACAACATAATTATGCAAAAAGGTGTGCTTGAATTAGTATTACTGAAGTAAAAATACAGAACAAGTTAAATATATAGAACTAGATCTGAGATTACCTCTTTCAATTAATAAAACACAACAATTTATCAAAGCTTTTGATAAATCCTAATCCTACTTCAAGTCTGTCAGTTTATTCGATAGTCCTTCTCTTACCATTCTCTCCAACATCAGCTACCCTCCCTCCACATCCCACCCTCATCTAATAAACACATGTCAAACTTTATCCCTTACAGGGTATATGCCTTTCTATCAAGCCGTGGGACATTATAACACTTTGACACATATTAGGACTCAAAGAAAATCTCAATATTTTCCCCAACTTGAAATAAATCAAATTAAATTCACTGATCACAATACAATAATTTTTGTAACTCTCACCTAAATAATTTTTGACTTGATAAAGTAATTAAAACTGTCAAAACAGACTATTTAGAAAATGTTTAAAATGAAAATCCTAATATCAAAGTCTTTTGTGGGTGAAATTATGCTCAGAAGAAAGTTCATAATCTCACTTTATGAAATCAAATAAAAATTAATTAAGAATTCATTCAAGAAGATCAAAAAGGAATAAAAATACTTAAGCTAACTTAAGGGGCGAAGAAAAGCAAAAGCATAAATTAATGGTTAGAGAGAAAATACAACTGATAAATAATACCAAGATTTTTTTTTTTAATTTTAATTTTTTAATTTTTGGCAGCACCGCACAGCTTGGAGGATCTCAGTTCCCCAACTAGGGACTGAACCTGGGCCACAGCAGTGAAAGCCCAGAATCCTAACCAGTAGGCCATCAGGGAACTCCTCAAGATATGTTTGTTTTTTTTTTCCCAAGATATGTTTTTTAAAAGAAATAATTAAAAGCAGTATCTCAGTTAATACAGCCAAGAGGGCAAAATAAATAAAGGCAAGTGTGAAAAAGTATGAATTTTAAAATTCTCAATTAATAAATTTCAAAACCTGGCTGAAAAAGATGACAGATTAGGAAAATTAAAAACTGCCCATACTTACTCCAAAAAAGATAGAAGTCTCACTCTTACTAACCAATATGGGATAATTTCAGAAAAGAACTATTCCTCAAAAGCAAATGTCAGACCTAAAAAGTTCATGGATAAATTCTTCTTAATCTTCATTATGGGTACTTCCTATGCTATTTAAATTATTCTATGGTGCAGCTCAAAATTGAAATGTTCCTAATTCTTTTAGGGAAAGCTATGTAACAATGTTAAAATCTGGCAAAAAGTACCAATGATGTTCACTTAGGAAACCTGATACCCAAAATTCAAAATGATATTCATAAATAGAATCTAGAGGTACAGACAAATAACAACATACCATAAATTGTATGGTTCACTCCAGGACAATTTTAGGAACATCAATAAAAGTAAATCTCTTAATATAAATGTTACAGTGGGTAGTGGAGATCAGTTATTTTCGGCCTTCTGATTATAAAAGAACTTCAGTTGCTCTTGAAAAAAAATACTGAGTCTTTAGGTGGCGCTGTCATGTAACCCAGCCGAGCCAAATGGTAAGTCCTTAAAATTTTACTGAAAGTGTTTGGAAGACCAGATAATTCCTTCTGTTGGGAGCCTGGAGCCTAGGGCTATCTGGGAGCCACCATCTACGCATGTCATGTCTGAGGATGAAAGTAATAGGGAGAAGAAGCAAGAGATAGAGAGGGAGAGAGAAGGAGAGAAAGGGAGAGGAAGAGACATCAGTTCTGCTGACATCGTTTAATACCCTAGCAGCCATGTAGCTGAACCTAAAAGCAAGGTTTACCACTGCTCCCTTTGGATACTTGACTCAATAGATGTACTTTTTTGCTTAAATTAGTTTGAGTTGAATTTCTGATACCGGCAACTGAAATAGTACAAATTAAAAAAATCAAATAGTAAAAATAAAAAGTAAATGATAGAACTACAAAGACGTGATAAAATTCAACATCCATATCTAAATTAAAAATAGCAGCACTAAAAAAGCAGGAAGAAGATTATCTGTGAAGACTATTCCGCAGCTTGTTAAAAGTATCACAAACCAGCAGCCAGGATCGTCTCAGAATATGAACCGCCATCCATTCAACTGTTCAAGCCAGAAACCTGGTTGGCATCCTTTATCATGTCTTCTTCCATACTATCCATTTCCAGTCAATTACCAAGTTTCTATCCATTTACCTGCAAAAGCTATCCACTTCTTCCTATCACCACTCAAGTAAAAGCAACCATCATTTCTTGCCTAGACTACATACTACTGCACATCCTAACAGGTTTTCGATTTTCTTCTCTTGCTCCCCACCTCTCCATACTCTTCCTTCTTCCATTCTCCCCCTTCATGTACCCCCATCTAATCTCCACAAAGCAGCCAGTATGAGTATTTAAAAACATCCATGGGGTCATCTTACTCTCCAGTTGAGTATCCTTCCACTGCCCTTAGAAACTTTTTTCAAACTCCTTAGTCTTGCCGATAGAGTCGGGCATGATCTGGCCCTTGCCTACTTCTCCAATAGTGTGTCACTGTTGTTAACCAAGCACCAGCTACACTACCTTCTTTCAAGACTTCTCAAACACAATTCTGTTTTCCTCCTCTGAGCCTTCACATGTGGTATTCCCTCTGCCTGGAATGCTTCTCCTCTTATTTCAGGTCTCAATTTAAATCTCACCTCAAGGAATTCTTCTCTATTATTCTCTAAACAACCTGTCTAGTCATGCAGTCAACACATTTATGATAGTTGATTTATGCATTATACTTCTCTCTCCAAATTGTTAAATCTACAAGGGCAAAAAAACCAAACAGGCAAATCTAGATGGGGGACAAGTAAACAGTTAACCCAGTCTCTTCAAGAAGTCCAAGGCATGAAAATAAGGGGGGATGCTGTTCAAGAATAAAAGATACTTAACAGCTCACTGCAATGCATGGACTTCAGATTCAGACTCAAACAAAACAACTATAAAAAAATGCTCTGTAAGCAATAAGGAAAATTACAATGTAGACTACTACAAAATATTAAGGAGTTTTTGTTAATTTCATTAGGAGTAAAAATGGTTTTAAAAAACATCCTTTTTAATAGAGATATGTACTGAAATATTTACAGAAATATATTTGTGATTGATTTTAAAATACTCCACTGAAAAATAAATTTCAACTTAAGCCTCACACCATATACAAAAATTAACTCAATATCGATCATAGAATTCACCTGTGAAGCTGTCAGGTCCTAGACTTTGGTTTGTTGGAAGATTTTTAATCACAGTTTCCATTTCAGTATATGTGATTGCTCTGTTCATGCTTTTTATTTCTTCCTGGTCCATTCTTGGAAGGTTGTACCTAAGAATTTGTCCATTTTTTCTAGGCTATCTATTTTATTGGCATATAGTTGCTTGTAGTAGTCTCTCATGATCCTTTGTATTTCTGCGGTGTCTGTTGTAACTTCTCCTTTTTCATTTCTAATTTTATTGATTTGAGTCCTCTCCCTTTTTTTCTTGATGAGTCTGGCTAAAGGTTTATCAATTTTGTTTATCTTCTCAAAGAACCAACTTTTAGTTTCATTGATCTTTGCTATTGTTTTGTCTCTATTTCATTTATTTCTGCTCTGATCTTTATGATTTCTTTCCTTCTGACTTTGGATTTTCTTTGTTCTGCTGTCTCTAGTTGCTTTAGGTGTAAGGTTAGGTTGTTTATTTGAGATTTTTGTTTCTTGAGGTAGGATTGTACTGCTATAAACTTCCCTCTTAGAACCGCTTTTGCTGCGTCCCATAGGTTTTGGATTGTCATGTTTTCATCGTCATTGTCTCTAGGTATTTTATTTCCTCTTTGATTTCTTCCATAGTAACATATTGTTTAGCGTCCATGTGTTTGTGTTTTTTTTCATAGTTTCTCTTTTCCTGTAATTGATTTCTAATCTCATAGTGTTGTGGTCAGAAAAAATGCTTGATATGAATTCAATTTTCTTAAATTTACCACGGCTTGACTTGTGATCCAAGATGTGATCTATCCTGGAGAATGTTCCATGTACACTTGAGAAGTGTATTCTGCTGCTTTCAGATGGAATGTCCTATAAATATCAATTAAGTGTATCTGGTCTAATGTGTCATTTAAGGCTTTGTTTCCTCATTAACTTTCTGTCTGGAAGATCTGTCCATCTTTTTTTTTCTTTTTTGGTTTCCAGAGTCTGGCTTTATTTTGTAGTACAGAAATCACATGGAGCCACTGTGAGACAGACATCACTGAAGCAGAGGCTCTGTCATGTCAATACTGCATTGCAGCTTGGTCCATTGAAGACCAAGGTGTAAATGGAATGTTAAAGTTCCCCAATATTACTGTGTTACTGTCAATTTCCCCTGTTATGGCTATTAGCATTTGCCTTATGATTGAGGTGCTCCTATGTTGGGTGTATATATAATTGTTATATCTTCTTCTTGGATTGATCCCTTGATCATTATATAGTGTCCTTCCTTGTCTCTTGTAAGTCTTTATTTTAAAGTCTACTTTGTCTGACGTGAGTACTGCTACTCCAGCTTTCTTTTGACTTCCATTTGCATGGAACATCTTTTTCTATCCCCTTACTTTCAGTCTGTATGTGTCTCTAGATCTGAAGCAGGTCTCTTGTAGACAGCATATACATGGGTCTTCTTTTTGTATCTATTCAGCCAGTCTATGTCTTTTGATTGGAGCATTTAATCCATTTACATTTAAGGTAATTACTGATATGTATGTTCCTAATGCCATTTTCTTAACTGTTTTGGACTTGTTTTTGTATGAATTTTTTCTTCCCTTCCTCTTTTGTTCTCTTGTGTTTCCTGCCTAGAGAAGTTCATTTAGCATTTGTTGTAGGGCTGGTTTGGTGGTGCTGAATTCCCTTAGCTTTTGCTTGTCTGTAAAACTTTTGATTTCTCCACTGAATCTGAATGAGATCCTTGCTGGGTAGAGTATTCTTGGCTGTAGGTTTTTCCCTTTCATCACTTTAAATATATCATGCCGCTCCCTTTTAGCCTGCAGTTTCTGCTGAAAAATCAGCTGATAACTTTATGGGGATTCCCTTGTATGTTATTTGTTGTTTTTCCCTTGTTGCTTTTAATATTTTTTCTTTGTACTAATTTTTGTTAGGAAATATGGAACGTTTCACAAATTTGCATGTCATCCTTGCGCATGGGCCATGCTAATCTTCTGTTATTCCAATTTTAGTATATGTGTTGCCGAAGTGAACACTTAAAATGGATCATAGATTCAAATGGAAAACTATAAACTACTAGGAAAACAAAAAAAGGAGAAAATTTTTGGGATCTAGGCAAAGAGTTCTTAGACTTGGCACCAAGAGCGTGAACCATAAAAACAAAAATTATTAAATTTGGTCTCATCAAAATTACAAAATTTGCTCTGTGAATGTCCATGTGAAAAGGATGAAAAGACAAAGTACAGAGTGAGAGAAAATATGTGCAAACCACTTAACTGATAAAGTACCAGAATCTAGAATAAAGAACTGTCAAAACTTAACAGTAAAAAAACTAAAAAGTCTAGTTAGAAAATGGACAAAAGACATGAAAGACATTTAACCTTAGAAGATATACAGGTGGCAAATAAGCACATGAAAATATGTTCAACATTACTAACCATTAACGGCTAATTTGATTAAAACCATACTTAGGAATCACTACACACTTATCAGAATGGCTAAAATGAAAAATAATAACACCAAATGCTGGCAAGGATGTGTAGAAACTGGATCACTCACATATTACTGGTAGAAATGTAAAATGGTACAGCCACTCTGGGAAACAATTTGGCAGCTTCTTATAAAACATGCAATTAACATACAATCTAGTAATTGCACACTTGGGAGATTTATATCAGAGAAATAAAAACTTATGTTCACACAAAAGCCTGCCATGAATGCAGCTTTATTCATAACAGCTCCAGACTGGAAACAACTCAAATGTTCTCCAACACATGCATAGTTAAACACTATGGTACATCCATACCATGGAACACTACTTGCAATAAAAATGCTGATACATGCAACAGCTTGGATGAATCTCAAGGGAAGAAAGCACATCCCAAAAGGTTTCATATTGTATTATGCCATTTAAATAACATTTTGAAGTTATGAAATTTTAGAAATGGAGGACAGATGAATGCTATCAGGGATTAGGGATATGAATAGGAGGGTTTGGGGGGACTGTAAAGAGGTGGGTGTGGTTAAATAAGAGCAACATATGGGATAAATATTCCATAATAAAAAGTTTAAAATAAGTCAAACAAACCTAAAAACAACCTCAACTTTCTCTCCCTGCTTTTTCTAACCAACATTTAAACATATGCTAAAGTCTCTCTCATCTTAAACAAAATCTTAAAGACCACTTCATTTCAATTCTGCCTGTCTCTCTCTCAACCCTTTCAAGACCAAATAGTTATCAACTCCTAGCTTATAGCAACCTGCTTTATACTCCACTCCTTCCAGTGTTTAGCCAAGGCAGACTACCCATAGGGTCATTAAGGTCCCTTAAGGTTGTAGTCTACCCTCTACATAGTCTCTAGTCTATATTTTGTCTTCTCTAGTGAAGAAGAGTACTCAAGAGCACTCATTGACTTGACCTTCAACATAGGTTTTAAGCAGGGCAGAGAAAGGATACACTTCAAAATATATAACTATCTCCAGCCCAGATCAATCTCCCCAGTTCCAAATGAATATTCAGTTGCCTCACAGTCTCTGTGGGTCAGGAATCCAGACAGTTTAACTAAGTTCTCTAGCTCAGGGTCTCTCACAAAGCTGCAACCATGTTGTCCCCCGGCACTGCACTCATCTCAAGGCTCATAGGGGAGAATCCATTTACAAGTTCACTTGCATGGCTGTTAACAAGATTCGGTTCCTTACAGACTGTTAGACTAAGGACCTCAGTTCCATACTGGGTTTTGTTCCATACTGGGTTTTTTTTTTTAAGTCTTTATTGAATTTGCTACAGTATTGTTTCCATTTTATGCTCTGGTTTTTTGACTGCAAGGTATGTGGGATCTTAGCTCCCTGACCAGGGACTGAACCTGCACCCTCTGCATTGGAAGGCAAAGTCTTAACCACTGGACCACCAGGGAAGTCCCCCATACTGGGATTTTAACAGAAGCTTCCCTCAGTTCCTTACTACATAGGACCCTCTATATGGCAAATCACAACATGCCAACTGTGTTCCACCAGAGTAAGCAAGCAAGAGAGTGACTGAGGATAAATAAGACCCAAGTCACCATCTGTAACCTAATATGTGAAGTGACTTTTGCTTATCCCATTCCTTAGCAGTAAGTCACTAGGTTCAGCCCACATCCAGGGGAGAGGGTTACTTAAGGGCCTGAACACCAGAAGGAGGGGATCATTAGAGGCCATTTTAGAGGCTGCCTACGACAGATCCTATAAGCATCTCAATCTCAGCAAGTCCAAACCTCAGTTATCTTCTTCTCATACTTAGTGCTTCACAATCCCTAAAAAAATGGCATTGCCATATATTAAGAGGCTAAATCCAGAAATGGAGGCACCTTCTCTGCCTCCTCCCTCTTCAATACCTCCTCTTCTCCTTTCCCCATCCCCAACACCATCCAAATAATCGTCAAATGTATCAACTATGCTGCTGAAGTTTGTCTAGAATCTGCCTTATCTCCATTTTTGCCCCAACCCTAGTGAAAACTATTATCATCTTTCACCTGGACTACTTCCACAGACTCCTATGTGGTCTCCCTGCTTCTAGTCTTGATTTCATCTAATCCACTGACCACAATGCAGTCTGAGAAATCTTTGAAAAATAAAAATATGAAGAAAAAAGAAAAGAAAATCTAAATGTGGCATTCCTCTACTTGAAACTTGTATTAGTAGGGAACCATTTCTCACTAGGCAAACCAAGACAACACAGAGCTGGACTAAGGACAAAAGGATCTAGGGACTATAATATTCACTCTTGCATATCAGCCTTCTGCTCTCTTAATGCAAGGAGGCCTTATCTGTACAGAAAAAAAGATGGCCACCAGCAACCTTGGACTCATATCCCAACAGTTCTCCCAAAGGAAGAAAGCCACTACCATCTCTAGCTAGAAAAGTCCTGAGGATGGACTTATATTGGCTAGATTTCTGTCTCTTGCCCATTGCAGGAGGACAGAAACTATGAATCATTTTGCTCAGCTCAGTGAGTACCTCTTTGGTGGGGCAAATGCAGTCTGTTATTAGAAAGCTAGAATAGCAATAGCCACATCAACCCCCCCCCCCCCCCCCCGCCCCGGCAAGGCTTCTTATTCCCTTAAAAAAATTCCGTGATCTGCTTCCTGTTTCTAGCTTCATCTCTTCCCATTTTTCCATTGCTTCGGCAACCCTGAATGCCTTCCAGTTTGTGAACTATAGATGTATTTTGCTGCTTGGTCTTCCCACATGCTCTTTCTTTTGTCTAAAATACTCTTCTCTTTCCCCTTCCACTTTTTCACCTGGCTAACTTCCATCTTTCAGATGTTTATTTAAATATTACATACTTCCTCATGGGGATCTAACACCTAGAGTTTCCACAATGTCTCATATGCTCCCATTATAATACTTGGATAGGCCTTGTTAGGACTATTTACTCATACTCATCTAGATAGTACGCTCTCTGAGGCCAGAGACTGAGTCTGTTTTGTCCAGTGTGAGATCCTAGGACCCAACGGCACATTTGGCAGATGGAAGTGTTCAACAAAAATGTCTTAAATAATAAATGAAAGTGCTGGAAGAACTACAGACAAAATTGAAGAAAAAGGTGAAAAAAAAGGGATAGTAAAGAATAATAGCTACCATTTATTATTAAGTACTTGCTGTGAACCAGACATTGTGCAAGATGTTGAACACGTATTATTGCCTCATTCAATTATCACATCAACACTATGAAGCAGGCACTATTTTGACGCCTATTTTACTATTAAAAAAACTGAAGCTTAGAGAAGTTAGTTGCTTTACATGATACATATGTAGCTTCCACATCCATGATGTTGACAGTTAAGTAATATACAAATATTTACGAATAAATTGCATGGTGCAATGCAAAGAGCAGAGGCTTTGGAACTAGAAAAATTTAAGTGAGAATATGGGCTGTATCACTTTCTAGCTGGGTACCTTCAGGAAGCAATATAAGCTTCCGAAACATAGTTTCCACATACATTAAAATGGGGATTAAATACTATTCTTAACGTTAGACAATGTACATGAAATACATGGTATAAAATAGTTATTACTTAAATGTAGTTTACTTCCTTCCCAGCTCATCCACTATACATCTTGTAGTAGAAGTACAAAAGGAATTATACCATCTAGATTCTTGAAGTTCTTACTATCCAGTTGGTGTGAGAAGACTACTAAGAATACCTGAAGTTAAAGAGAATATGAGGCCAAACAGTAAATACTCTACACTGCTCTGTAGTAAGGATGATAAATTCAGAAGAAGAACGAGATCCATGATGACTGGAGTGGATCAGAGATGGTTCCACAAAGAAGAGAAATTGTGCAGAGACACTTAGAGGATGAGTAAGATGGAGGGTGACAGAGAAGTGTTTTCCACTCTCCCCACTTACAAGGCAGAAGCATATATTGGTAAAACCATGAAGCTGCCTCCTTAATTAAAGAGGGTGGATGTGGATTATGGAAGACTTTGATGGCCAGACTGTGGAGCTGAGATTTGATAAAGTAGGAAATATGAAGCTAATAACGGTTTGGGGTCAGGGAAAGAATAAAACGAGGAACGATAATAAATTTTAACTTTTTCATGGGAATATTGTGAAGGATTCATTTTCTCCTTCCCTAAAAAGAAAGATATTACCTCTCCAAAATGTTATTCAAACATATTTTTCATTTATATAAAAGGGAACTAAAGCAAAAAGAAAACAGGCCTCTTGCCTCACTTCACGCTGTAAGATAATTATCAAGAAGGAAGCAGAACCCAAGAACTCTAATTGTGGCCCACATAACTTTCTGTACTGCCAAATAATATCACATCTACATACTGGTCACAACTAGCCAACCTCAGCTTACTTATAACTCATCATATCAACTGTCATTTATAGATGGAATATTTTGTGACATATTTTAATAAGCAAATGCCATTATAAACTTTACCCCACATAAAAGGTCAAAACACCCTCAAGGAAACACAATGAATACCTCCATACAAAGATTCAAATTATAATTTCAGAATCCTGAGACAAAACTGTCTCATCCTTCCAATGTATCTTTAAAAATACCCACTATAGGTATTTTTATATCCTTACCCTTTTACAGTTCATTACAAAGGAACTATCAATCAGTTCTATAGCATTCTTAAAACATTTTAAATAGCCAGTGTGGTTTCTTATTACACCTCAGTCTTCTCCCACTACTCCATTTATTTTAGCCTCTAAAACTTGGGCATTATTTTCTAACCATATGCTTCATGCCATGCTGGGGATTATATAACTTTTTGTTTTTATCAAAATGGCACCCTTTTGGTTTAAGCTACATCAGGCTTTTCTTAAATTTACAATTCTAAAAGAGTTACTTACAAAACAGAAGCAAAACTAGAGGGCCCAATTAAATAGAAAAATACTTTAAAAAATGATGATAAGATTCCTTCTAGTGTTTCTTTTTTACCACTTTACATTTGATAGATTTATAATAAAAGTGAGTTATTTCCTTCCATAACTAAATTGGTATGGAAAGTGAGAGAAAATAAAAACACTGCTAGACTTAGAAATGCACTGTGTATTCTCATAGCTAGTGTCTCAATTTCCAAGATACACAACAAATATGCTCATGAAATTTGAAAGATTTAAAAAAATCGGATCCTCCTGAATTCAAAGGCTAGGATTTAGAAGATTTGGGTCTTTGGTCACCAGGGCACTTTTGTCCTTTTAAGTTTTTATAAATCACCAAGATTATTAAATATAATTAAAACTTGCCAGCAGTATCACTGCCACCCTGAGTATTTTAAAGTTTTTCAGAAATGTGGATATATGAATTTAAAGGAGGGTATAATTTCTCAAGGAATTCCAGTATTATTTAAAAACCAAACCAAAAGAAGTGGGAAATGGCAAAAGAGTGGAGATTTGGGGGGCTTAAAGCCTCTAGAAGGCTGCCAAATATTCAGGAGCAAATTTTTGGACAATTACTTTTAACAGGTGAAAGTGTTTGAGTAGATGAGCATTTTCAACCATTTCCGCAACAAAGATTTAATTTTTACATCAATTTAGGCCACATTTCAGGGGCAGCCATGATCGATCTTTCTATTTTTACTGTAATTGTTACTTTTCCGTTTGTCTGCCAAATCCCGAGGAAAGTGGCAGTGTGCGTTCAGGTAGGCTGTTACAGGCTGAAAGAAGTCTTTTTTCCCTTATTGTCAGACACAGCATTAATATCTCTTGGTCAAGGCTACAACACCCCCCCCCCCACCCTAGTTACACGTCTGTGGCGATTGTTAAAGGCAGCTGCACAATGGAACCCTATGAAATCTACCAACTTTTAACTCCACCCCTTCCACGCCACATTTCAGAAACAGCATCTCCCTCAATAAAGGAACGAGGCAATCTTCACACGTGGGAGACTTTTCCCGTCCCCCGACACTGACCAATGGGCTGGGGCAGCGGGATAAGGAAGGCCTGACATAGGACAGGGGCTGGTGGTCAAGAAAAGTTGCTCGCTCACCGCGGTAGATCCTTTCTTTACCGCTTCCTGGGCATATTCCACTTGGAATAGGTGTCCGTCCGGGGAGAAGACAGTAATTGCTCGGTCATAACGAGACGCCATCTGTGCAGGGCTTCAGCGATTCCCACTGGGCGTCCCACCTTGCCTCAGTCAAGGTGGGCAGAGGAGTCTCGCCTGCGGCCTCGTGCTACCCGGAAGTGCTTGCGCATACTCCTCAAGACGCCGCCGGAAGTGCTTGCGGAGGTGGCTCAGGCGTCCTTTTGAACTTCCGCTGGTGCGAAGCTGTACCTGTGAGTCGACTCTGTTTCTGCGTCACCCGTAGTGCCTGGCGCGTGTGTTCCAGTTTTCCCAACCGCGGTAGGGTTATGAAAATGACCTCAGTAGTGAGAACTTCAAAGATCAGGTATTCTTATTTTCTCAAACCTGTTAGTGAACCAGTGGTAAGTTAATTTTCAGCCTATTTTTGGCTTCAGATTATAAAATTTCCTTCTTTCTCTTTCTGTTCTCCTCCATCGTTATATTATTTTAACCTAAGGAAAGAAGTTATAATTTTTGAATTTTCATTTGTCCTTGTGTGCTCTCTCTCCCTCCCTAATCTCATTTCTTTCCTCCATTTCTGCCTTGTGATCAAAATAGAGGAAATAGTCCATCAAACTAATGCTAATAAAAGGAATTAAGATAACAGAATTTTAACCAAAGAAATTTTCTGAGCCCAAATTCTACTAATTTGAAAGATATCTGCAAATCTAGAAAGTCTATATCATCTGGTACAACATTATTATCTGTGAAACAACTCTCCTGTCTTTGTCCTCATCAATAAAATGGGAAGACTTAGAAATCAGTAGGAAAGTGTTCCTCTGAGGTTTAATGTATTTATAGGTATAAATTACTTAAAATGGTGCCTAGTGGATAGTAATAGCTAGATACGTTTATTGTTTTTACTTTTCATGTTTGTTGTTTTCCATTGGGGAGGATCTTAAGCTTGGTGAAACCAACCTTAACTAAAAAAAGGAAAAAGTAAATACAAAAGAGGAGAACTCCATACCCTCAATTGCAGATACTTAATTCAGAATTGTAGTTGACTACTGAAAGCAATTTATGTTTAGCCCTCCCCACCCCATCCCCCCATCTTTTTTCTTTAATAGTAGAAACTCTTGAAAAGTCTGGTTTTAATGAAAAAGAAAAAGATTCCTAAGCAAAACACTTCACTCTAACTTTTCAAGAGTTTCTGAAGTTTACAGTGGTATGGTAAACCAACTTTTGCAACAAACTTAAGAAGTGTCTTGGTGTCCTTGTTCAATCATATGTTACGTTTTATTAGCTATAGTACAATATCAGAACAAGGAAATTGGCATTGGTAGAAAGTATGCATATAGCTGTGATTGAAAGACATTTTGAAAGTGTTATGATGTATTTTAGCATATATTTCACAAAAATGGTAGCATTAAAATGTTGACAAGGATTAATTGACACATTTGGGATTCACATTGTCACTGCAACTTAACAGTGTGGCCTTGGGCAGGTATGTTTCACTTCACAAAAAACTAGTTTCCTGATCTGTAAAACAAGGATAATAATACTTCATCAGGTTGTTGTGAAGAGCAAATGACATAATATGTTAGCGCACATAGGGCAGTGCCTGACACAGATAAGCACTTGAAAAATGTTAACTAATGTTATTAATCGTTGAGTTAACTAAAAAGTTGATTATTCTGTAAGAGAGGAATTAGGAAGAGTAAAAATACAGCATGAACCCATTTACATACTTTTCAAATGTGCTATGTATAAATATATATTTGGAAATATACACACAAAAAAAGTGAAAGAACATAAACCAAGTTGACAAAAGTGGTTTTCTTTGCAAGAGGCCAAGGATTGGAAAGAGAATGGGGAGACATGGTAAGGAAAGAGACGTTTATATTTATATCTGTATTATTTTAAAATTTTTACAGCGAGCATAGTTTATACTTAAACAATAAAAACAACATTGAGAAAGTTTAATGCTTAGGGGCTTCTAGCAATGACAGCCTTGATGGTTTGAGCCAAATATCTTATTGAGAACAATTAGAAATATTGGACAAAATATTAAAAAAATATATATATGCTAACTCCAACTAGGGTTTGTGGTGCGAAGATTCAGAAGAGAAGGAAGACTCATAGAGAGTAAGTGTAGCATCTTCCCTTTGAGTTACTTGCCTCTTTCCAAAGTGCTCACAGGATGAGTAGTGAAGGAGACCTTTGATAAACAGAAACTGGAGTTGAAAGCCTGTCAGTGTATAGAGGTCATGAAAAACACCTAGGCTTTTGTTTGGGACTCAGGGGTCCGCAGTCCCAAAGTAAGAGTGAAACAAAAATAGACTTGTTCCCACAGGCAATAACACCAAACTTTGAATTATCTCAATCCATGATTGGAAAAAAGCAGTGTTTCTCAAACTGTGGTTCAGAGATCTTGGATGTACCTGAAACTTTTCAAGGGATTCATAATGTCAAGCCTGTAGTGATAACACTAAAACAGTATTTGCCTTTTCACTGTGTGGGTATTTACATTGACAGTGCAAAAGAAATGGGTCAAAATGCTAGAGCCTTAGGATAAAATCAAGGCAGTAGTACTGAAATGTACTAGTAAACATTGTGTTTTTTACCGCTAAGCACCTATGGAAAAAAATGCTAATTTCATTTTAGAATGTCATTGAATAAGCAGTAAATTATTTCCTAAGTCTTGTCTCTTGGGTACCTGTCTTTTTCCTATTCAGAATGACGTAACAGGCAGTACACATGAAGCACCTCAGCTGCCTTCAAAGTAAGATGGTTAGCTTGAGAAAAAGCACTTTTTAAAATATTTGAGTTGCTGGCTGAGCTAGCCCCCATTTTTATGGAACACCATTTATACTTGAAAGAATGACTGGGCTTCCTAGGTGGCGCAGTGGTTGAGAATCCGCCTGCCAATGCAGGGGACATGGGTTCAATCCCTGCTGCAGGAAGATCCCACATGCCACGGAGCAACTAAGCCCATGCTCCACAACTATTGAGCCTGCACTCTAGAGCCCGTGAGCCACAACTATTGAGCCCATGTGCTGCAACTACTGAAGCCCACGCGCCTAGAGCCCGTGCTCCGCAACAAGAGAAGCCACGGCAATGAGGAGCCCACGCCCCACAACGAAGAGTAGCCCCCATTCACCACAACTAAAAAGAAAGCCCGCGCACAGCAAAAAAGACCCAACACAACCAATAAAATAAATTAATTAATTAAAAAAATAAAAGACTAAAAAAAAAAACTAATGGATGCACCGACGAAAAAACAAACAAAAACCGCATATCAAAGCAGAGAGAGATGAAAGGATAGAGAACACTAGAAAGAAATTTAAAATATTTTGAATATGTTGTTAAACCTAAAGTTTGTGTAGTTTCAGTACCAGAACAACAGGGAGATAGAAAAATAGGGCAGAAACAGCATGTAAAGATAGTTTGTTTAGAAATCATCAAAACTGACAAAAGAATCAAGCAACAGATTCAGGAAAAACTATTAACAACAGCAGGATAAATACAAGAAATTCAGCTTAGAAAACCCACAATAAACATACATGTATGTATTGGTCACTCACACATCATTATTGTGAAGTGTCTAAATCTTTTGTCCATTTTTGTTAATAGGATTGTTTGTCTTATTATTGAGTTGTGAGGGTTCTGTAAGTATTCTAGATACAAGTTCTTTGTTTTCATATATTTTCTCCTGGAGTATAGCTTGCCTTTTCATTTTCTCACAGTCCTTCAAAGAATAGATTTCTTAATTTTATTGAAATCCAATTTATCAGTCTTTTATGTTTCTTGCTTTTTGTTATATCTAAGAAATATTTGTTTAACTTGAGGTCATGAAGATTTTCTCCAATTTTTTGTTTCCGAAGTTTTATAGTATTACTTTTTACATTTAGGTCTACAGTCTATTTCAAGTAACTTTTGTGTCTATGTGAGGAAAAGGTCAAAGTTCATTTTTTAAACATGGATAAAACATGGATTGTTGTTCCAAAACAATCTTTTATCTATTGAATTATCTTGGCATCTGTATTAGCTTCCTATGGCTGCTGTAATAAATTACCACAAACCTGGTGGCTTTAAATAACAGAAATTCATTCTCTCACAATTCTGGAGGCCAGGAGGCTGAAATTATGGTGTCTACAGGACTGCACTATAATATGCTATTATTTTTCTGTTGAAGAAAATATACAATAAATGTGATTGGTAGGTTAGCTTAGTATTTAATTTGGACAGTAGTTTGTTACATATTGAATAACACCAGTATTTTAGTTCACATTGCATAATTCAACCATAAATGTTAGATGGGGAAGAAACATTGTATTAGTTTCCTATTGGTGCTTGAACAAATTATCACAAACTTAAAACTTAAAACAACACAAATTTATTACTTTACAGTTTTAGAGGTCAGAGGTCCAAAAGGGTCTCATGGGGCTATAATTAAGGTGTCAGCAGGATTTTGTTCCTTCTGGAGGGTGTAGGGGAGAATCTGCTTCCTTACCTTTTCTAGCATCTCAGGGTCACCCACATTCCTTGGCTCATGACCCCTTTCTTTCTTCAAAGCCAGCAATGTCCAGTCAGTTCTTTCTCAAGATGATTTTGACTCTCTGATTTTGACTCTTCAACCTCACTGTTCTCCATTTAGGGATATTTGTGATTACACTGGGCTCACTCAAATAATCCAGGTTAATCTTTATATTTTAAGGTCAGCTGGTTAACTACTTTAATTCCATCTGGAACCTGAATTCCGTGTTGCCATGTAAGCTATCATATTCAGAGGTTCTGAAGATTGGGAAGTAGTCATCTTTGTGAGGATGAAATTATTGTGCCGACCATACCCATTCAAAGGGACAGTAGCTAAGAATTCATAGGGAAGGGCTTCCTAGGTGGCGCAGTGGTTAAGAATCCGCCTGCCAATGCAGAGGTCATGGGTTCGATCCCAGCTCCAGGAAGATCCCACATGCCGCGGAGCAACTAAGCCCGTGTGCCACAAAAAAAAAAAAAAGAATTCATAGGGAAATTATAAATCCTATAAATTGTGAAATAGTTCAAGAACAGCTATATTCTTTTACTAAAAGTAAAGTAACTTCACATCATGCGCAAGGTCAGGAAACATGTTAAACAGGGAAAAAAAAAATCATATGATCTGTATATTATGGCCAGAAACTATCTCAAGGGTAGACTGCACTACCAAGTATTTTGGACCATTTCTAGTCCAAGTAGGTATTTCTCTCCTTATTAGATTATTAAGTACGCATCTTATCCTTTAGTAATTTACAATATCATGTGTGTTTTTGCATATTTTAATTGTTAAAATTGACACAATCTTAAAGAATCTAATGTAAGACTATCACTTAGCACAGTGGCTGTGCATAATAAATGCTAACTAAATAATTAAACATCTTATTATTTCTATTAGCCTTTTCGGTAGGGCGGCTGCTTTTCAGAAGGGTGGATGAGGTACAGAATTGTCCTGTGCAGTATCATGCCACAGGTGGAAGGACCACGAACTGCAAAGTTGTGCATCTGTCACAGTGAGTTATGATTGCATAGAGCTTCACATATAAATTCATTTTTTGAAGCAATACTTTCTTATAACATTAAATCCCCAAATATAATTGATTCAGCTCCTCCTTAATTCATTCAGTATTTGATACTACTATAAGAAGAAATGGAAATGTGCTAGAGAGGATAAGTTATAGTCTACTTTGAATGAAATCTTATGCAGTATTGAAAATAGAGTCTTTTATGAAGTATTGAGAAAGGTGATTTGTTCTTGCCTGGAATAATGATTATATATATAGATGTATGCTATTCTCCTTATAGTCTTGAAATCTGTGGAAGCCACAACTCAAAATGACTCATCAAATGCCATGGTGACAGTGAGCAGAAATATTTTGAAAGATATTACCTGAGGGGTTTTGCTCTGAGCCCAATTACAAGCAGACAGGCTTGGTCTGTGCCTTACCCATGTATTATAAGAATGTATGGCAGCACAGGGGCTTAAACTATCAGCTAATTTGACAGTATAGAGATTCTGCTAATTATAAAACAATAAGTATTAAAGAAATGCTTGTATGAAAGTAGACATTTCAATTACCTGCAAATTCATGATTTTTTTATGGATTAAGATAATTTTAATGCCATGATTATATAGTTTCACTAAATATTGCGCATATTGCTACAGCACTTCAAGCTGTCAGTTCAGTGAAATACATTTAAGGAATACAAATTCATGTAAAAGAAATAAAAAATTGAAGCATAATTGAAAATCAAGCTGGACAGTTTCCTTATTACCTTTTTTTGGTTGTGTACCTGCATTCATGAGTGTGGATAATCAAGACTTGATTGTTGACCCAGGTTATTTTACTTACTCTGAGCTGTTGTATATTCTAAAAAACCTTTCACCTCTTCATTATGTGACCTCAGTTTTTTTTAAGATGTCTCAATCCAAGAGCAGTTTAAATAATGGAACTGATTTTTCTGGTTGGGGAGATGGTTGCCTGGGTAGGCATTCTTAAGTTCCCAGAGTCATTTCTCAAACTTCGGCCAACTACCCATGTTCATTCTCTGTTTTTTCCTTAACTAAATGCTGGGAGCTCTTTATTCTTTTTCTTCCAGCTCTGCTACCACTCAGTCTGTACCTTGGGATTCCTCTCTCTCAACTAATGGCAAAGTGAGACAGGATTTACTAGATGCTTCTAACTACTGTTTCTCTAACTCAGGGTCCCTACAGGTAGAAAGACTCCAAAATTCTAAGAAAGTTCCTCCAGGCTATGATGTTTCCTGTCACTTTCTGAATTTTCTGCTTTTCCAGGTCAAGTTGATTGACTGGATTTACAGTGGACACTTAAGAGTAAGATAAAGTCCCTTTTAAAAAGTGTCTTCTCAAAAAAAAAAAAAAAGTGTCTTCTCTTGAGGAGATCGTTTGTATTTTTGGATGGATCTTTATACCAGTGCTTCCCCTCTGATTTTATGAGACGGACACATAGAAAATACTGGTATTTTTATGGCACACATGGTATCAGAGAAGACTGTGGTTATCCCTGCCTAGAGGCTGGGGGTACCCTAGGCTCTACCATGTTACCCTGAAGGAATAAACACCTTAAGAAGATCTCTTACCTATTCTCAGTTGATTTCCTTTCCTCCTGTTGGGAAATTGTAATTCAAACAAAAAAGGTACCTATCTCTGCATACGTCCTTGGAATAGGAGTCCCCTTGGCACATTTTCCCCCCTGGGATATAGTAATTCAGACAGTGTTCCTTTTGGTTCATGTTGTTCTTCTAAAATTTCCATGCTATCTGCCTCACAGATAGAACTGGAGCAGGACTATTTTTCATTCCTCCTACTGAAATTTTGTTCTTAACGACTAAGGCACATTTGTGTAAACATGGAGACAAGATGATTGCAACCAGGCTTTAGGAAAGACTTAGTGATGGACAAGACTTAGTTACTGTTCTGAATTCAATAGGTTTTCTAAATTGAAGTGATTACATTTTGTCCAAATATACCAGAATATTTTTGTCAAGGCTTAGGGTAGTGAAAGACATCATTAAATTCCTAAAAGTAACTACTATTTGTAGGAGTACAAATCATCTTCCTTATATTCTTGGGATGGCTTGAGCCTTTTCATCCTTTAGGCCTCAGTTTAAATATAACCGAGGGGACTTCCCACCCTAACCCACATGAGTGCCTCTGTCACTCTCTTTCAGTCCCCTGTTCGCTATTCTAAGTACTTTTTTTCTTTTTTTCAGCTGTGCCATGTGGGATCCTAGTTCCCCAACCAGGAATAGAACCTGTGCCCCTGGCAGTGAAAGGGCACAGTCCTAACCACTGGACAGACAGGGAAGCCCCTCTAAGTACTTTACATACCTACATAGTTGTTTACTTGTTTCTGATCTCTCAACCCTATTAGAATTTAAGTTCTTTGAGAGCAGGTACCACGTCCAGCTTCTTCACAGCTGTATCCTAGGTGCCTAGCATAAAGCCTAGCACATAAAATGCACCCAAATTTGCTGAAGGAATGAAACTCATGACCTTTTTGTGAAGAGCATTTATTTGAAACATAAATTTTATTTATTTGTTTATTTATTTTATTGAGTGTGTTGGGTCTTTTCACTGCACGTGGGCTTTCTCTAGTTGCAGGGAGTGGGGACTATTCTTTGTTGTGGTGGGTGGGCTTCTCATTGCAGTGGCTTCTCATGTTGCCGAGTATGGGCTCTAGGCACTCAGGCTTCAGTAGTTGTGGTGCACAGGCTTAGTTACTTCCAGGCATGTGGCATCTTCCTGGCCCAGGGATTGAACCCATGTCCCCTGAATTGGCAGGCGGATTCTTAACCACTGCGCCACCAGGGAAGTCCTGAAACATAAAATTTAAAATACGAATTTTTCCGTTATTATTTTTGGTTTAGTTTATACATAATCTGAGGGACTGATTTTTGAGCCTCATTAATGATGGGTGACATTTTATATAAACTTTTCCTTTGTGTTACACAGAAGTCTAAATTTACAGCATAATTATAAACCCCACACCAACAAATTACACACGTTTGCCTATGTCCCTTCCATAATTTGAAAGCTTTGGCTTTTTGCCTCATACTAATTGGAAGCCTGGTGGCTTGGGCCTAATTTACAAGCCACTGACTATATAATTGCAAAAGAAAAGAGCGAGAGTGCCCTATTTCAAAACTTAATTCCAAAGATGCAAGTCAGATGAAATCAACCCACATTTCTGCCAAGGGTTTATCCTAAGAGGCGAACTCTTCAACTCTGGCCGCTTCAGCCAACTTGGCCAACTGCCCCTGAGTACAGGACACAGCCTTCGTTTCCCGATTTTGGGTCGCGCTTTCTTTACAGTTGTTAGGCACGACTGTGTGTGCGCAAGAGACCGTGGACTCGGAGGTGCGCACCCGGGGCGTAGCCGAGCCATTCAAACCAGCGAATCCGCGTTGCCCTTGTGCTCCCACCTCTGCCTCTTCTCGGCAGATGCTCCACGGGTTTGCACGAACTCGCGGGTCCTGATCTCCCTCCTTCCCCTCTCCGGGGTACCCGGACAGCTCGGGGCGGCCACTGCTTCCCAGGAGGGGGTGAGGATGAAGTTAGAAAAACTGAACGAGGTCTAGAGCACAGCGCCGAAACGCAGCCAGAGGGATGCTGCAGCGGGCGGAGAGGGAGGCAAGTGGCCCCGCGCGAAAGGGGCGGGCCGGCTCGGGCGCTCGCATTTCCTGTGACAGGGGCTGCCCTAGCCGCTCCCTCTCCCGCGGCGGCGGGACCATTTCCTGAATCGCTGAAGCGGAGGGAGGGCTGGGGCACGGCCCTACCATGAGCGCAAAGGGCCAGGGGTGGCGGGGAAGGAGAGGTGGAGGAACGGGAGGGCGATCAAGAGCAGGGAAGTTCTGACGGGTCGGTGGTTTCCAAGCACCGCGCAGAAACTGGACTTGTACGGGCCAGAGTTCCTCGTGCAGGCGGGGCCGGCCGGCTGCCCGTCGGGCGCTGGAGCATCCCCCCTCCCCGCGTTCCCGACGTGGTTCGGCCCGAGAGGCCGGCGTCTTTCCCCCAGTTTGCCGTTCACCCGGAGCGCTCGGGACTTGCCCATAGTGGTGACGGCGGCAACATGTCCGTGGCGTTCGCGGCCCCGAGGCAGCGCGGCAAGGGGGAGATCACTCCCGCTGCGATTCAGAAGGTGAAACGGCGCGGGGTCGGAGAGCCCAGGCCCGGCCCGCGTTCGGGAGGGACCCGAGGGCTGGCCGGGCCGAGAGTCGGCCGGGCTGGGGGCGGAGGCGGGCCTGCTGGGAGGCGGGCGGGCGTGGACACCCGAGCCCCGGGCTGCGCCCGAGTGGGTGGCGGGAGGGGGCGAACCGGTTCTCTCGCGGAGTCCTTCGCGCGCTTGGGCTCCTTCCCACAGGCACAAAAGCCCGAGTAACTGCTGCCCGATTTCTCTAGGGATGGGGCGGCGTTCGCGCGGCGGGGCGCGTGCGCCCGGTGGCGGCGGCGGGCGTGCGGGGAAGGGCTGTTTTCCGCGCCCCGCGCGGCCCCGCGCGTCGCTCCGGAGTTACTTTGGCGTCGCCCCGGAGTTACTTCGGCGTCGCCCCGCCCCGCGCGCCGCGGCGCCTCCGTGCAGACCCCACCTCGGAGCGCTGCTCTCTCCCCGCGCCGAGCTGCAAACTCCGGCCGAGTTGGGGAGCTCTCGGCAGAACTTGGGAGACGCGGCAGGGAACCTTAGTGGAGATTCAGGGGCGAGAGAGGGCGAACCCTCTGGACTTCGGGGTTCTCTTGGCGTCCCTTCTCCCTTCAGGACCCACCCCCTACCCACTTGCAGCTGCAGCGAATACTCACTGAGCGCCCAGTGCTGGCGCCGAGGCTGCAGTGGTGAGCATGGTCTCTGCCTTTCTGCGGCTTACAGTCGAGGGGTGGAGACAGTCTGACCCTCGTGACCGGTTGCAGAAGTCGTGATAAATACCCAGGGAGCTGCGCTTTCGCTGCTGTTAACTTGCCAGTTGGGGACACAGAGATTCTTTATTGTTCTCTGCCCCTTGTTTATGAGCAAGGCAGCGTTTTGAGTTTTAGTTAACCGGACTTTGAAAAGTTACTTGCAAAATTTCGTAGTTTACCTTAAATATATCGGTTTGGGTTTATACACCGGAATAAAGGTGAAAATTGAAGAGAAGTCAATTTCTAGTACCGGTCAGGACACCATCGTACGCCCGGTAGATTATGTTAACTGGCTTCTGTTGACTCTCAGGTTCTTTGTAGTGTGGCATTTGACATGTGCCCAACTGTTGCTTTATTTTATTAACAGACCGGCTTGGCAGTGCCTGAAGATGCAGTGCTTTTCGTTCAGCGTACTGGGCTAAGTCTTTGGCCTGGCAAACAGCTCTAAGTACACATACGCAAAACGTGTTTCTGGAAGGCTTCACTTTTTATTTTTGGACTGTAGAAAAGTTCTGAGTTTTTTTTCTATGAAGAGTTTTTCTTACATCTTAAGATACTTGTCCTGGGTGATTAATTCAGGAGATGCTGATCAATTAAAGTTTTCATCCTCAGCTGAGGAGAGAAAAAGGATTCCAAATTAGATGCCTCATTCTTCGTTGTGAAGGATTGATGTTCGGTACTGATACAGATATTCTAATGGTGAAGTGTGTTACGTTGAGGAATCTACTGAGAAGATAGGTTGTGAAATCATTAGATGGGAGGTTGTATTAACACATTTTAAAGCCAGATTTTTTGGCATCTGATAAGAATGTATAAGAAGAAACTGCATTTTATTAGAAGGGCGTGTTAATATTTTTTTCCAGCAAGTGAAGATTGTGGTTCATATGCAGAAAAAAAGTCACACTATTAAATGGGTCTTTGTGTTTAATTAAAAGAATTACATTAAATTACTGAGAAAGGGGCTTCCTAGGTAGCACAGTGGTTAAGAATCTGCCTGCCAATGCAGACGACACAGGTTCAATCCCTGTTCCAGGAAGATCCCACGTGCTGTGGGGCAACTAAGCCCATGCACCACAACTACTGAGCCACACCCAGCTACTGAAGCCCAGGCGCCTAGAGCCCGTGCTCCACAACAAGAGAAGCCACCGCAGTGAGGAGCCCGCACGCGGCAACTAGAGAAAGCCCGTGTGCAGCAACGTAGACCCAACACAGCCAATATATAAATAAAGTTATAAAAATAAAAAATTAGAAAGTGGTTATGGTATTACAATTCATAGTTTCATTGAATCCTGGAAGGGTGGGGCAGTTTCAGGAGGAACATCTACTCCTGTCCCTTGATAAATCTGAGCCCGTGAAATCTTAAGTGGTTTGCACAGGAAAGCAAAGCTGGCACTATAACTCGCCTTTTAATTGCTACATCAGTGCTTTTTCCTCAGTGCCACTTTGCTTAGATGAATTATTTAACCCTTAAAGCCAGTTTTGCTTTGAATTGTTATAAGATGATAGTATGATAAATCGATACGCTTCTTATTTTTAAACTTTTGGGACAATTAAATTCTAAGATGGGCTCATAGAGTCTGTGATAAATATTACACTACTTCCCTAGAAATTATTGTAATTGATTATTGCATATTTGGAGAATCACAAAACCATGCTAGCTATCTGCTTAAGCCTCCTGAGCTGAAGTTTTCATGACCCTAACTTCATTCTGGATAAGGACAGATTTTTTTTTTTCAGTGAGACAAAACATTACAATGATGCAAAGCCAGCTTGGACTCTTAACTTTTAATCTTTCTGGTTTGTTTGTTTTGGCTGCACCGCTCGGCTTGTGGAATCTTAGTTCCCCTGCCAGGGATGGAACGTGTGCGCTCTGAAATGGAAGCTTGGAGACCTAACCACTGGACAACCAGGGAATTCCCTCTTAACTTTTAGTCTTAATAGGCTAAAGCTTCTGTTTCAGGTAATAGAGATAATTAAAGGTTTGAACAGAAAAGAAACTCCAAATTTTCTGTGGTGGGCTTCAGGTAATAATTCAGAGGGAGAATAATTGAAATAGAACTATTAGGGAATTCCCTGGTGGTCCAGTGGTTAAGACTCCACGCTTCCACTTCTGGGGGCACGGGTTTGCTCCCTAGCCGGGATCCCGAAAGCTGAGCAGCGTTGCCAAAAAAAAAAAAAATTAAAAAATGTTGATTAAACATAACATTTCAAAGATATAAAATAAGATCTTTTGTGCTGAGCTATATAGTATGCATAAAAAAAGACCTCTGTGGATTCAGTTCCTGTAGAGGTAAACATTTCTAGATATCTGAATTTTTTATTAATTTTACTTGTTGCACTAGATTTACAATTAACTTTTCCTAATTTTATTTCAGATGTTGGATGAAAATAACCATCTTATTCAGTGTATCATGGACTATCAGAATAAAGGAAAGACTTCAGAGTGTTCTCAGTAAGATTGACATGAACATTTTTTTGTATTTCTTTTTGCTGTTGGTTAATTTTTTACTTTTCTTTTTAAGAACAGCTTTATTGAGATATAATTCACGTACCATATCATTCACCTAAAGTGTACAACTCAGTGGTTTTTAGTATATTCATAGAGTTGTACTGCTATTAGTTTAATCAATTTTAGAACATTTTCGTCTTTCTCATAAGAAACCCTGTCCTTTTAGCAGTCACTCCGCAATCCCACACCCAGTGATAACCACTAATTTGCTTTCTGTTTGTGTAAATTTGCTTATTGTGGACACTTCATATGAATGGATTCATTCAATACATGGTCTTTTTTGATTGAATTCTTTCCCTTAGCATAGTGTTTTTAAGATTCATCATGTTGAAGCTGGTATCAGTATTTCCTTCCTTTTTATTGCTGAGTAATCTTCCATGGCTATACCACGGTGTATTTACCCATCTGTGATGGACATCTGTGTTGGTTCCAGTTCTTTATAATAAGTAATGCTGCTGTGAACATTCGTATACAATTTTTTGTGTGACTTTTCTTAATTTTTATAAAAGAAAAATTTGTTCTTTGGGATGGAGTGGATATCATTGTTTTTCTTATACTTCTTATCCTGCAGTATAAAATAATGCCTTTGAATTTGTATAGCCTGATTTGTGGAAAAGTTAGATCTTCACATTTATAGGATATTTCATTACATCCATATACAGTTGACTCTTGAACAACATGGGTTTAAACTACACGGGTGTGCTTACGTGTGGATATTTTTCAGTAAAGATGTACTGCAGTGTTGTGTGATCTGCAGTTGGTTGAATATGTGGTTGCAGAACCATGGATGTTGGGGGCAGACTGTTCAGTTACACTGAGATTTTCAAGTGCACAGTGCTCATTGCCTCCTACCACTGTGTTGAAAGGTCAGCTGTATATGGTTGAGAACCCAAAGTTTATATCCAGTAGAGAATTGATTACCTCATAACAACCAAACTTCTTACTTTGAAGTGATGTGTCTGAAGTAAATGGCATCCCCTAATGAAATTTGTTATACTGGAACAAATTGAGTATTTTATCAAAAGTCTCTAGAACAGCACTGTCAGTAGAAATATATTGCGAGCCACATAAGAAATTCTGCATTTGCTAGTAGGCTCATTAAACAAGCAAAAAGAAACACGTGAAAATAGCTTTAATAATATATTTTATTTAACTTTTTATTTCTAAAGTAATATCGCTTCAATATGTAATCAGTATAAAAATACTGAGTTACTCTTCGTTCTTTTCTTTTATACTAAGTCTTTGAAGTCCATTGTTCATCTTACTCTACTGACACGTCATTTTGTAGTAGCCACAAGTTCAGTATGTCTAGTGCCACCATATTGGACAACTCAGCTCTGAATATTTTACCTTACCATTGTTTTGGGACACATGTCTTTCTTAGAGATCTCACTGGTCTGCTCTCAGGAAGTTTTTTTCAGCAACACTGGCTCTTTCTCTGCATGGCTTTCATGCTTTGCTGGTCTGTTGGTGTGATTTGATTAACGCTCTACCTGATTTTGAGTCCCTTTCCATGCCTTTCTCTCTTTCCTCTGTGTTTAAGATTATTTTTGAATTGAGAAAATCATAAAGCATAAAAATTTGTAGAGATAAAAGTAAGTCACTTTTTACTTCTCTTATATCTTGCTTCTCTCCACAGAGGTAACTACTTGCAATGGTTTAGTACCTATCTTTCCAAACCTTTTTCTGTGCATTTACAAATATGTGCTCACATTTATGTAGACACATTTAGACAGATACTTTGTTTTTAATAGGTTATAGTTTTGTAAAAGGAATGGCTGGATCAAAGACCATGCTGAGTCTCCAGATTACCCTGCAAAGAGATTGTATGGTTTGCTTTTCCTCCCACTAGGTTTTAGAGTCTTGGTTTTCAGCCACATCTGCCAGCAATGGATATTGGCCATCGTTAAAAATTTTTTTACACATACAGTTGGTGAAAAGTGGTATCTCTTTCTGAAACGTTTTATTTTGAAATAATTTCACTCTTATAAAGAAGTTTCAAAAATATAAGAAATTCCTGTATGCCCTTCACTGAAATTCCTCAAATGTTAAGGTATTAGTCCACTTGCTATGTCGTTCATTTCTTCCCCATGTTGTTTTTCTGAAACATTTGAGAAAAAGTTGCAGGCGTGGTTCTCTTACCTTTATAACATCTGTATGTATTTCATAAAAACAAGCATAGATTCTTAGAGTTTAATTGTTAAAATCAAGAATTCAATACCGTTATCTAATCTCAGACCTTTTAAAATTTTTACCAATTGTCCCATTAGAGTATTTTTTCAGGTCCATGATCTAGTGCAGGATCAGATGTTATGTTGAGGTTTGTCTCTTCAGAATATTTTAATCTGGAACTGTTCTTCAGTTCCTCTGTTATCTTTCATGATGTTGACATCGTTGAAGAGTCCAGACCAGGTCTTATGTGATATGTCCTTCATTTTGGGTTTGACTGGTGTTTCTTCTTGATTAGATTCATGTTATACATTTTTGGCAAGAGTACCACAGACATCATGTTGTGTCCTTCCCAGTGCATCCTCAGTAGCTGTGTGATAGCAGTTTGTCCCAATATTCAGGATAACTTCAGCCACTTCATTAAGGTGGTGCCTGCCAGGATCTCTACCATAAATCTACTATTTCTTCCTTTGTAATTCCTGTGTATGTGTTGGGGAGATACCTTGAGATACACATAATGCTGTTGCTTAGCTTATTTCTACACACTCATTTTAGCATCTACCAATGATTCTTGACTAAAGCAGTAATTACTGTGGTGGTTGCCAAAAGGTGACTGAATCCATCTTTTCTTCTGCAGTTATTTGGAATCCTACCATAAGGAAGAAGTTTCCCAACCCTTCCTCCCGTTCATTCATTCATTGATTTATATCTGAATGGATTATGGATTCTGACTGTGTTCTCTGGGTTGTAACCTGTTAGTCTATTATTTATTTTCTTTTTCAAATTGTCCCAGATGCTGGCCACTGGCAGCCCCTCAAGCTGATTTCCTGACATGTCTCTATTATTTTTTGAGCATTTAAAAAATTTTCTTGCATGACAAAATGTTTTGGGCTCATCTTGTACTTTTTGCTGCCCCAGCCTGGAATCATCCATTTCTCCAAGCCCTAGTTCTTTTTTTGGAGAATAATATTTAGAAATTAAGATCTGAATGCTAGGATATCTTATTTTCTAATCACTTGTGCATTTTGCATTTTATGTGACTATTGCCATTTCTTATATGTGCATTTTCTTTGATGAATCTTGTCTGTTTATATGTGAAAAATTCTTTTAAGAAATTACTAGTTGATCTACTTCCTTAGCTTAACAGTGGATAATCATCAGTGGTCAGGAGATCACTACCTCAAGTCAGCCAGGGAATGATAACATTTGAGAGGCACTGATTCGAATAATTATTTACACTTAAGGCTTTTTTTTCTTCCTTTTTACTATCTTCATCCAACTTCTCCCCCCCCCCCCCCCCCCCCCGCCCCCGCCTCTGGTAACCACAAATCTGATCTCTTTCTCTGTGAGTTTGTTTGGTTTCGAAGCATAACTGACTTACAACACTATAATAGTTCCTGGTGCACAGCATAGTGATTTGATATTTATATATGTTACAAAATGATCCCCACACCTGTGGCTTTTTAAAATGCCAAGTAGAGCCAAGGGCATAGGACTGGTTCAGTTTCCTGTAGGCCCTAGCAGTACGTGACAGGGATAAAGACATGTTCAGATCTAGAACCCACTTTTCCAACTTGTGGGCAAAAGTTTATACTGTTTTTTTCTTTATGTTCTCAGCTTTCTCCCCGTTCTCTGCCTATTGGCGTAGACCTCATTTGCTCACATATATGTATTTGGTATAAATGGAGCTTAAATTGATTTAGGTAGAGTCTTAAATTCTGCCCTTTCTATTGTATTTAATTTCATTCTTAGAGTTCTTCAAATACTCTGTCTTCCTCAAGTTGTCAGAATTGGTTTGTGAGTGAAGAGAAAAAAGTTTCTCCTCTCAACCTTAATAAATTCTTGTTTCTCACAGGAGGAGAAGCAAAAGGAAAATAAAGAGAAACATCAATGACAGCCATCTGGGAATTGATAGTTCAGTTTTAATTAAACAATTCTTTAAGATGTGATAACTGCCTGAAGCAGTGTTTCTTAAGGTCAAAGATAACTTTATTTTTATGTAAGCAGTATATGCATTGTAAAAAATTAGACAACACAGATAAATAATTTAGAGAATGAACAGCATATTCTCACCACCCAATGATTTTTTTGCTGGTAACATCTTTGTATATATTACTCTATCCTTATCTACGTACATACATATACACAGACTCACAGTCATATAAGTTAGTGACTCACTTGTGGAGCGCTTATGCCCAGATCCTTTTCCCTTTAAATTCTGACAACGTGTATGTACAAATGCATTATTTCTTTCTTGTGGTGTTTGGTTTGAGCATTTTCTAAATCATCCTATGTATTTGCTTAAATCAGCCCTTATTTTTTGTAGTTCAGGGTGAGTGCAACTATTTCAGAGTGTGCTGTAAACAATTCTCAAGCAAGAAATTTGTATTTATCATAATATAAATGAATTTAGTTTTAAATCTCTAGATAGGGAGATAACTTTTATTCTATAAATTGTATTCCTGTTGACTTATAAATACACTCTTCATAGCTCCTAGTAAAGGTTTTGTTTTGTTTTTTTTTTCTTCAAAATGAAATCTCACATTTTTGGATTCATTTTGTATATATATCAATAAATTTAACAGTGGTTATTTACTTTATTCAAGGTAATTGATGTAGTGCCTCTTAGTGGAATCTTTAGGAAGTGAATTGCCTCTCATTTAATAGGTTAATAATTAAGGGTATTTGGAAGTACTTGCTAGTATTTATTAGGAAGTTACCATCATCAAACATAAAATATTGAATATGTTTTATATCTGCCTTTTGTTTATGTATGCTTTTATTAATGTTAAATTATTTAAAATATTTAATTAAAATGCACTATTTTAGAAATTATAAGCATGTACATTAAAAACTGCTTCACTGACAAATTAATAGTATTTATAGAATAAAAAAAGTTTTTCAGGAAACTGTGTCTTTAATATTTGTAGAGGAATCTTAGAATAAGCTTATTTGATGATGAGTGCTGTAAAAAGAAGGCAGTTTTACAAAAAAGAAAACCTGCCGAAGTTACAAAAGACCCATTAAAAATGATCATTTTTACCCCCCCCCCATATTAGGTAAAAAGATTTGGGGCTGTTGGGACAATTGTAGAAATTTGACTGTGTTCTGTGGATTCAATGGTAATACTGTACCAGTATTCATTTCCTCGTTATGATGGTTGCACTGTAGTTATATAGGGGACTGTCCTTGTTTTTTGGGAAGTCAGTACTGAAGTATTAGGAGTCATGGGCTATTATGTTGGTAACTGACTCTCAGATGGCTTTGGAAAAAGTGTAGTTGCATGCACGTGTATGTTGGTGTATGTGTTTAGAGATAGTATAAGACAAATGTAAGATGCTGATGATTGGGGAGTGTGGAAGAAAGATATTTAGGAGTTCTTTATACTGTTCTTGAAACTAAGTTTGAGATTCTTTCAAGATTAAAAATTAAGATGATTTGATAGTTGGGAAAATGTCTTAAAGTATTTCATAAAAGTTGCTGTATTTATATTTAGAACCACATGGACTTTAGAGATCTACTCTCACTGCCATTATTTTATAAATGAGGCCTGAAGAGTGTGGCAAATTAAACAGTAAGCCATTGTTTCTTAGTAAAGTTGGTAGTTTTATTTTTGATAGGGCAGACAGCAAATCTCATATCTGAGTACAGGTGATAGAGCCATACTAATACTCAGAAGAAAAGGCAGCCTTGAAGGAGTAACCTTTGAAATGCGTTATATGTTCTAATTAAAAATGGCCGGTTGATTTTTAAAAAGTGGCAAGGTTGTGGAACCCTGTATCTTAAATTCATTCAAGATCTCTATGGGAGAATGAAGTAGTTGGAGCTAGTGGTGCCTATTAGTGCTGTCTGAAAAATTGCAATGACATAATTAACCATTATGCATAATTCAGTGCAAAATAGTAATTCTTGATCCTTGTTTGTATAAGGCTCACTTTAACGATATATCACATCTGATTGAGCAACATAGTGTATACGTGAGGAGGAGCATTAAGAACGCAGACTTGTTTTTAAACAGCAAAAAAAACAAAAACAAAGAGAAACAAGGAAACTTTGGAAAGTGTTGAAAATGTCTGTTACCTCCATGGGAGTGATGTTTTTACTGGTGTTCACGTATGTCCAAACTCATCAAATTGTACACATTAAATACATGAAGTTGTTTATGTTTATCGGTTATACCTCAATAAATCTGTAATAAAAAAAACAAGCAAACTACAAAAGCATAATCTTGTCAGTGAAGAAACTTTAAGTTCAGTGAGAAATAAGTTTTATTTCCCCTCAACAAGAGAAAAGTAGAGAAACCAGGTTTTCTAATAGGAAAAAAGGAACGCAGCAAAGAACTTACTAGGATTCCTCTTATGATGTCTGTTTTAGAAAATTACTTCATTTGGCATCTGTATTAGAAGACTTTATTTAGCTGAATAAAATTCTTTTGACTTATTTTCATTTTGATTTATATAGTGTTTATTAGCAAATGAAATTTTAAAAGCCTAACAATTTGATACAGGTTTTAAGTTTGTATTTTGTGGGTTTACCAACACCAGTAATTGGATCACTGCTAATTTTAATCCTGTTTTATCTGAGTTAAATTTTCAAATTATGAAGAGAGACCTAGCAAAACTAATTCATAGGTAAGTAAGATCACAATAAACATGTTTAACTGCTTAACTCCAATTATGAGAATTTGCTTTATTTTTTAAAATTAATTCGTAATGGTGTTGGTGTCCTATTATTTCCTCCATCCCTGTGCTTTAGCATATAACTTTATCTTTTTTTGTGTAATTGGAAACACCTATTTATTGTCCTCTCTGTATGCTGAGTCCTGATAGATGGGCAGCATTACCACAGCAGGCATGAATTGTTGGTCACTGCTGCAGGAATGAGAAGGGTAAAAAATGTGTGGTTTCCACCTCCTTTCTGACATTTTAGCAGAGTGTGTTGACTATACTTGGCGTTGAGGTCTTTGGCAACATGAAAATGGCAGAGGGAAGGGAATAAGCATATCAGTTTTGTTGAGTCCTTCATTCTCTTTGCAAATGTAGTATGACTGGAGCCAGTACCATGTCTTAGTTATTCCATTGACTATGCTATACAGTCTTGTACAAGTTATTAACCTTTCTAAACCTCAGTTTCTTCATCTATGAAATGATGAAAATAAGAACCTTTACCTCATAGGGTTGGTTTGAGGATTAAATCAGATGTTTAAGTATGTAAAACAACTGTAGCAATATCTAGCACATGGTAAGAGCTCTGTGTTAATTTATTGTCTTTGAATGTACTTATTTGGAATTATTTTGCAGAGAAACTAGGAAAAAATTGAAGGGCTATTGATGTTCAGGTAACAAATGTCTTACTAAACTTGAGAAATAGAACGCTGTTTATATGTAAGCAGATAGAAAGAAAAATTTTTTTAATATTATTTGTTTTGTTTTATTAGGTATCAACAGATGTTACATACAAACTTGGTCTACCTTGCTACAATAGCAGATTCAAATCAAAACATGCAGTCTCTTTTACCAGCTGTAAGTACCTTTAAAATAGTGTGAAGTAGATAATTTTTATAGGTTTCTGTACAGAATAATACATTTTTGTTTACTGATTCTGAGTTTTGTTTAGCAAATCTTGCCGTTTTCTGAGAACATGAAGCTATTCTCCTATGTAATCTACAAGCTTTATTATTTCGCCTTCATATTTAATTTGAATTCACCTAAAATTGGTTCCCTGCCTGAGGAAGTTATATCTATTCACTCACCCACCCCTCATCTATCTATTTATTTATATATCTATTTATTTTAATGTGTAATTGCACAAATTATTTAGGAACAAATCTGTAACATTTTAAAGCAAATCCCCAACTATCATATACATAATTTAATATGCATCTCTAGCAGATAAAGACCATTATCCCATGCAACAAAATTAGCCAGAATCACTTAATGTCTTATAATACCCAGGGTGTTTTCAATTTTCACCAATTATCTAAAAAAAACTTGAATGTTTTAATGAATGTTTGCCGTAGAATCCAAACAAGTTCCACCTATTGCATTGATTGATCTGTGTCTAAAGTCTTTTTTAATTGGTATCAATTTATCTTTTTTATTCTCCATTTATTTGTTGAAGAAACTGGGTTGTACATTTTGTAGAATTTCTCACATTCTGGATTGGGCTGATTGTACCCTCATGGTCCTTTAACATGTTCCTCCATCTCATCTCTATTTCCTCAAAACTGATAATTTATGGATGGAGAGGCTCAGTTAGAATTAGGTTTAGTTTTATGTTGAGTATTTCATTGGTGGTGCTGTGTGTGTGTTGCCTGTTGCAGCTCATTAGGAGAAACATATTTGGTTGTCCCATTTTTAGTGATGTTAAGATTGATCGGTGCGTGCAGTTGGTACAAGTCTGATAAGTCCAGTATAAAGTTCCCCATCTACCTTTCCATTAATGGTTTTAGCAGTCATTGGTGCTTGCTGACCAGGTCTGTTGTTTCATTTTGGGATCTAAGAATGATGTGTTTCTAATTTTGCAGTTTCTCCTGCATTGTACTTCTTTCTTTCTTTCTTTGTTTTGTTTTTGTTTTTTTGGCACACGGGCTTAGTTGCTCCGTGGCATGTGGGATCTTCCTGGAGCAGGGATCGAACCTGTGTCCCCTGCATTGGCAGGCGGATTCTTAACCACTGTGCCACCTAGGAAGCCCTGTACTTCTTTTAAAAAGGAAAATTTCCTTTCATCAAATATGTGGTTATCCTGAAGTAGAGGGTTCCTATAGGAAAGTCATGATAAAGGCTTGATTCTATTCCTTTATCAGTTTTCAGAATAACAAGTTGGTCTCTAGCAACCTGCAAAGGATGACCAAGGATTTTGTCTTTGTTATTATCTGAACTTGTACATTTTTATATTTTTAATGTGTTTAAATCCATGGAGTCATTCTTTGTGATACTCAGGTTTTGTCACTTTTGGTCAGTGGGAACCCCTTCCTTTGGCTCCTGTGTCCTTCTGACATGATTCCAGTATTCTTATATAGCTTCTTTGCTTCAGAATTTGTGAGAGATCAGACTGATATTTTCTGCCCTAAAAACTATTCTGCCCCTATTATTTTCCCAAGCAGCCTTTTTTCTATGGGAATTGATATTTAGAGACTGCAATTTGGATGTTTGGGGCATTCGTTATTACCAGGTTCCCATTGTTTCTTGGCATTTTCAGTGGACAAAGGTGGTAAACACGCTTTTTTAAAGAAGAAAGAACATATTGAATTAGTGATATTTCCACTTCAGGGAAGGTTTTTTTACTTAGCTTTGATTTTATGTATTTGTATCTCTTCTGTCTTACTCTAAAAATCTTGATACCTTAATGACATTATTATAGTCACCTGTTTGCTTTATACTACTGTATGTGTAACATAATTTCCATATAACAATACCAAGATTGCCACTAACAATAATATGCTTGTCTTCAGATATATCTCACTAGAGTACATAATGAATAAATTTTGTTTTGCCTCTAAAGGAATGTTAATGTGATTTTTGCCATGAACTTGATTACTAGCTAGTATCAGGAGTAGGTTTGATTTCATTTGTTTCCAGGTATATGGTTCTCTCCCAGCATTATCTATTGGAAAAATGAAACAAAGTATCTTTTCTCTATTTTGTCATGCTACCTGTATCATCTATCAAGTGTCCATGTATCTGCTGGTCTGTGTTTAATTTCTCTGTTCTGTTCCATTGGCCAGTTTTTATAAATTCCACTGTCTTATCACACTTGTCATAGTCTAATAAGTCTTGATATGTATTAGAGAAGTTCTTTACTTGTTCCTTATATTTATTTTTTTCAAGAATATCTTGGGTACTGGTCCTTTGCATTTCCATATACACTTAAGCATCATCATGTCCAACACAATCCACTTGTGATATTCATTGAGGTGACCTTGACTGTAAATCAGTTTGGGAAGAATTGATGTCTCTGCAATGCCACATCTTCTGAATCATGATCATTGCATATATTTTGATTTATTTAGTCCTTTACTACGTGCCATTGAAGTCTTCTGATTTCCCTGCAGAGGATTTACATGTCTCATTGGGTTTATTGCCAAGTACCTCATATTTTTTGAGGCAATTTTAAAGGGAATCTTTGTTTTTTAAGTTTTGTTTTGTAACTGTGATTGCTGTTTACATGGAATGCAATTGGTTTTGAATCTCAGTCTTGTTCAACTCTTATTTCTAACAATTTTTCTGTATATATTTTCAGTTTTCTATATTCACGAGCATATCATTTGTGAATAATGAGTTTTCTTCTTTCGTTGTCAATCCTTACACCTTTTATTTCTTTCTCTTGCCTTACTTCTCTGGCTAGGACCTCCAGTTCATTCCTGAATAGAAGTGGTGATAGAGGACATCTTATCTTGTTCCTGATCACAAAGGGAAAGCTTTCACTGTTTGACCATTACTTATGATGTTTGCTGTAGTTTTTTTGTAGATACCTTTTCTCAGATTAAGGAGGTTCCCTTTTGTTTCTGTTATGCTAAGAGTTTATGTATTGAATGGATGTTAAATTTTATTAAATACTTCTATTGCATCTCATGAGATGATCATAGTTTTTTCTTTACTCTGTTAATGTTCCTTATATTCTTTATTTCATTTGTTTCCAGGTATATAGTTCATAATGCTCAGTCAGTCTTGGATTTTTGTAATTAACCTACTTTTTCATGACCCACTTGGTCATGGTCTTTTTAAAAAAGGTGTATTCAGTTTGTTAAATTTTTGATCAAGATTTTTATGTCTGTTCATGGGCATAATTGACTTTTAATTTTCCTTTCTTATAATACCTTTGTTTTTTTATTTTGAGGTTATGCTAGCTTCATAAAATGAGCTGCAGAATTTTCCCACATTTTCTTATCTAGAAAAATTTGCATAATATAGCTATTTCCTAAATGATTGGTATAATTTTTTTAGAAAAGCCATCTGGATCTGGAGTTTTCTTTGTGAGAAGGCTTTTATTTACTTACTCAATTTCTTTATAGTTACAGGACAGTCCATACATTTCTGTATTTTATGAGATACCTATTTTGGTAAATTGTGCTTTTTAGTACTTTAAATTTTCAAATTTATTACATAAAATTTGTGAAATAATCTCTTTTTTCTAATGTTTATAGGATCTGTAGTGATAGTTTTTTTTTTTATTTTGGGGGGAGAGTAAATATAATGACCTCACTTTTATCTTGATTGATTGATTGATTAAATTTTATTTTTTGGCCATGCCCAACCAGGGATTGAACCTGCACCCCTGCATTGGAAGTGTGGAGTCTTAACCACTGGACTGCTAGGGAAGTCCCTCATCTTCTATTCTTAATGTATTTTATTTGTGCCTTTTCGTTAAAAAATTTTTTCATCACCATTGCCAAGTATTTGTTGTATTTTTCTCTTTTAGTCTTTTTAAAGAATCAGTTTTTGGCTTTGATCTTTCTCTGTTGCAGCATTTCTCAAACTTTTTGTTCTCAAAATCCCAGTATATGTAAACATTACTGAGCACTCTGAGGAGTTTCATGTCACTTATATATACTGATAGATTTATTTATTGTGCTTTACTTACTTATGATACTAATATTAGTTCATTTAAAATGAACAACAATAAACCCATTGCTTGTTAATATAAATAACATTCTTTAAAGGAAAAATAACTATATCTTTTTTTTTTAAGCTTTCTGTTGGAATATAATTGCTTTACACTGTTGTGCCAGTTTTTGCTGTACATCAAGTGAATCAGCTGTATTTATACATATATCCCCATATCCCCTCCCTCCTGCGACTGCTTCCCACCCTCCCTATCCCAGCCCTCTAAGTCATCACCCATCATCAAGTTGATCTCCCTGTGTTATACAGCAGCTTCCCACTAGCTATCTCTTTTACATTTGGTAGTGTATATATATGTCAATGCTTCTCTCTCACTTCTTCCCAGCTTCCCCTCATCCCCCACCCCATGTCCTCAAGTCCGTTTTCTACGTCTGCATAACTATATCTTTGAGAACAGATTTAGTGAGATAAATTACGCTGTTTAATAATTTTGCAAATTCCTTTTCAATGTCTGGCTTAATAGAAAACATCTGTATTCTCATATCTACTTCTGAATTCAATCTAGGTTAATATGTTTTGATTGAAGTAGAAGAAAATCCAGTCCCACACAGATTTGCAGTTTGAAAAGGGAAGAATATTTTTAGCCTTTTCAGATTGTTGTGGATAATCTGTGATAGTTCAGCAGATCTCAGCAAATTTTTTTTAAAAGGTTAGTTGCAGTATGGAATCTGAAATCATATCAGTACGTTTTTCTTATTCTGGTACATTGAAGTTCATTGGTCTGTCTTGCATTTTGGATGGGTCTTTTACTTGCGTGGTTTCGTAACATCATGCTTTGGTTATTTGGAAAATAATAAGTTCACTTAGTTATGCTCATTTTCCAAATATTGATACATTTCATTATATGATACCAAAAACCACATTTGTTGAAATCACCACCATTCTAATCAGAAAGCTCTCTTTAAGTATTGGGATGCTGTCAAGCTCAAGACAGTAAATATAAGTTTGCCAAATTCCCAGTTCTTCCTTGAAAAATCAAATTTGATCATTGGCCATAAATGTTGTCAGTTGTTTTCCAGGCTCACTGTGTTCAGTTTTGAGGAAATGTCTGCCAAATACTCAAGCCTGGATAAGTATAATTTGTCTAGAAATTGTTCTTTCAAGTAAAATTGGTGTTCTTTGAAAACAGTGCCTAAATCAGCAAGCAGCTTAATCACAGAGTGTTTTCATTTTACTTTGATTTGCAGCAGATATGTTTATTATTTTCTCATTTTGTCACACAGAATATTTAACCGACATAGAGAATTTAATAAATGAATAATTTTTATACTACTTCATCAAGGACATCCTTAAGTGAAAATGACTTTTTCTTTCTTTAACTGCTAGTCTGTGGCAGTCAGTAATACAGTGGTTTACAGCAGAGTTTGATACCTTGATGTTACATCCTAAGGCTCATCAGTTACATCCACTTTTGCTTTTGCACCATGATACTGTAAAATAGCAACATAGCCTAAAAGGGAAACATCATCTTAGTATTATTATGGAAATAGTTCTGACCTTTTGGAGTCCCTAAAAGAATCTTGAGAACCAGACTTTGTGACCGTATTGCTCTTTTGTATGTTTTTGGATATGACTAGTTTCTGATCTCATCTTTATTACTTCATTTTATTTTCTTTCAGTGTATTTTGCTTGTTCTTTTTCTAAGTTTTAAAATGAATGCCTGCTTCATCAGTTTTAATCCTTCCATACTAATGTATGCATTTTAGGATGTAAATTTCTGTCTAGTTAGTTCTGTTATATATTATATACATATTTATTCAGTTCCAATATTTTATAATTTCCATTGTTATTTCTTCTTTATACATGGGTTGATAAATGTATTTCTTAGTTTGCAAACATAGGGCAACTTTGTTTTCTTTTTCTTAATGATTTCTGACTTCATTGCATTGTGGGTAGGTAATGCTTTTGTATGATTTCAGTTTTGGGGAATTCATTGAGATTTGTCTTACAGTCCAGCATATGGTCAGTTTTTACAAATGTTCCATATATTCTTTTTTTTTAAATTAATTAATTTATTTTTATTGGCTGTGTTGAGTTTTTTTTTTTTTTGCTGTGCGCGGGCTTTCTTTAGTTGTGGTGAGTGGGGGCTACTCTTTGTTGTGGTGCATGGGCTCCTCATTGCCGTGGCTTCTCTTGTTGCGGAGCATGGGCTCTAGGCTCGTGGGCTTCAGCAGTTGCAGCCCATGGGCTCAATAGTTGGGCTCTAAAGCACAGGCTCAATAGTTGTGGCGCACAGGCTTAGTTGCTCCGCGGCATGTGGGATCTTCCTGGAGCAGGGATCGAACCCGTGTCCCTTGCATTGGCAGGTGGATTCTTAACCACTGTGCTACCTAGGAAGCTGTGTTCCATGTATTCTTTAGCCCCTGAGTGCAAAGTCACTATGTTTACTAGCTCAAGTGTGTTAATCTTGTTTGAATCTTCTACATAGCCTTACTGATTTTTTTTTTTAAACTTTGCAGTGTTTCATTTGTATGTTTGTTCTATCAGTTACTGAGAGGTGTATGTTTAAAATGTCCAAGTATAGTTTTGGATTGACTGTTTTTCCTTGTAACTCTCACATTTTTGTTTATTACATTTTGAGGCACTGTTAGTGGATGCATGTATGTTTAGAAATGTTATAGCTTTCTGGTTCTTTGTAACGTGTTATTATGAAGTATCCCTTCTTTCTAATTATGCTTTTGGTCTTAATGTATACTTGTCTGGTTTTTGTGTAGCTCAGTCAGCTTTCTTTAGCATTTGCATGGTGTATCTATCTTTCCGTTTCTTTGTGTTAGAGATAAGTGTCTTATGAACAGCATGTAGATTTAAAAAAAAATCCAATCTAGCAATCTTTGTTATTTACTTGAAATATGAAATCCATTTATAGTGAACGTAATTGCTCGTATATCTGAGTTTAAACCTACCATCATACAGTATACTTTGTTTTGTCTCATCTGTGTATATTCCTTTTTTCTGTTCTTTTTGTCTTTATAATTTTTTTTTATTCCTTTTTAGGACTAGTTTGGAAGTTATATGCTTACTGATCTTTTAGAGGCTATATATAATAGTTAATAATTCAAGGACCCTCAGATACTTTCTTTCTCTTCACTTCCTCAATGATGTATCCATTGTTGTTACACATTTTAAATCTGTGGATACTTACTTACAAGTGACTATTACTGTTTTTAAAGTTAGTATCCATTATAGTTATCATTATTACCCCTTTTGATACTTTTCATTCTTCCCTTCATTTGCGATCTTTTCTCTCAAATCATTTCTTTCTTTCTCCCTAGAAAACATATTTCAGTATTTCCTTTTAGCATTGGTTTGGTGGCGACCGATACCTTCAGGTCTTGTTTTGTTTGTTTTGGGTTTTTTTGTTTGTTTTTTTATGTTCTGAAAATGCCTGTTTTTCACTATCACTCTTAAAAGATGTTTTTGCCAGGGACAGAGTTTAGGTTGGCATGTGCGCACATTAAATTAATCATTCTACTATTTTCTTTCTTGTATCTATTGACAATTGAGTGTCAATGTAAATATTACTGTTTTGAAGACAATTTGTTTTCTTTGTGTTGAAAATTTTTTGCTCTGTCTAGAGTTTTTTGCAGTTTTATTATGATCTCTCCAGGTGTGTGTTTCTTTTTATTTATCCTGCTTGGTGTTTGTTGAGATTTCTGAAATCTGTGGATCGATATCTTTTAACAGTTTTGGGAAATTCTCAACTGGCTTTTTATATTGGCTAACATGCCTACAGCAAATGTAGCCCCCAGGTTTGGGCCCATGTCTCTGGAATTTTTTCCTTCTGGATCTTGGCCTGTTCATTTTAAATTATTTTTTGTCTGCTCTTCTGTATCTTTAAACGTATTTTTAAAGTATTTTCTCTAGGTTTTTTGGTTGTCCACAGTGGAGGGTTTGAATGACCTAATCTGCTGTTAACGTATGTGATTCTTTAAGTATTGGAATAGAATTCTGTTTTGCTACCCATAGAATATTAGTTGTTGTTATGGTTTCTCAGATATGATTTTCACTGGAGAGAGAACAAACACTTGCAAAAGGTCTACTAAGTATTGGGTCCTTTCAGTACTTCATTTCATCCTCAGAATCCTTTAAGATATCAGTCCCATTCTGTGGTTGAGGAAACTGAATCTCAGGGTGATTAATGTGTCTAGGGTCTTGTAGTTGGTAAGTGGTAGCATGGCATTTGAACCCAGGCCTTACTGAAAGCAGTTCATGCATTATGATATCAAGTCATGTTGCTACTAGGATGGAATGAAAATAAAAGTCTGACCCATTTGCTCTTAGGTTTGTGTAGCAGGGTAGGACTTGTCTAGATTTTTCTAGAGCTTGAATCTAAATTTTGCAACCTGCAGTAACTTGATTGTTCTGTTGTGTTATTATGGAAATGAATGCCTTAATCATTTTTGTTTCTTTCTCTTCCAGCATTATTCCTATACTTAGGCATTAAGTTTAAAAAAAAGTTAAATGAATGAGTCTGCTTATAGTTTTGCAGACTATACTATAGGTTTAAGAGGCAGGTTAAGAATTTAGCTTATTATCATTAGGGTAGCCTATAACTCAGTGATTCTTTTTTTTTTTCTCCTGTCCTAGTACATCTGAAAAATATGACATTCTGAACATGTTCTCATCAAAACCGTAACACATTACAGCAGCAGGGATTCTCGAGTCAGGGCATTTAGTGTGGAGAGGGGACACTCTCCTCCAGTTAGTCTTATCAGAATCTCGTTGGTGGCTGGGGAATGAGGGTAGTTTACAGTGTCCTCAGGTGATTCTGTTACCCCTTCCATATCCCTTCTACCCAACTGAGAGTCTCTGTGTAACTTCCGATACCATGCAATTCTGGATTTTGTCAGTTTTTCGTGATTTAAGATATTATCTTCATAAAATATGGAAATGTGTTAAAGTTTTAAACATTACGACTTCTCAAATATGTCCCATATTCTTTCTAGCTCTTATGGAGAACACAGAAGTGTGGGTCATACCACATATCTTGAGATTTAGTTACTCATTTCTCTTGCACATTCTCAGGAAGGCAGTAATTATTGAGAAACCAGTATGGTATTAAGCTTACTGTAGAAATTCATTAAGATACCGCAGAATCTCTAACACAGAATTTACTATTTCATTCTCACCTGTTGCTAAGTTATATACTCTTATAGGATTTTTTTGCTTTTTTTTTAATAGAATTTACATTTTTCCCTACAGATCAAATAGGACAGTAAAAATTATTACTATTTATATTCAGGGAAAGTATTATGTTATTTTACCATCACGTGGTTAAGAACTATCACGAAGGAAAAACACACATTTCGTTACAAACCTACCATCATTTCAGATTCATTTAACACAGAGTCAGCATTTTACATCATATTTTACTAAAGAATATAGATATTGCCATTTGTGTGTTTTGAAATAAAATTTTTACCTCTTAATATTGGTCAAAGTTTTATTTAAAATGTGTGATCAAATTTTCATTTTAAAAAATGGGTATTTTGAAGGTTAAGTTCCTTGGGGAGCTAAATTAGCAAAGGAGGAAGCGTTTTAAAAAGACTAGAAATAAACAGATCCTCATAGTAGAGGGAACACCAGAGAGTTGGACCAGTAAAGAAAAGCAGGGCTAGAGAGGGGAAAAATCAACAAGATGGGAAGCATCTGGATTAGAGATGAAACCGGAAGAAACGTGAATTTGGGAAAACTAGGACAGCAGAATACATACAACCAATCTGCCAAAAGGTTACTAACTGTAGTTGGAGAAATTTTGACCCTGATAAAGGATGGTATGTTTTAGGGTGATTTTACTGAAGTTTTCCAGAATGGAATTTTTCACTTTAACTGGTTGTGGGAATTGGAAATGTGCTCATAATTATATGTAAGTTCAACTTTCAGTTTTTTAATGCCCCCCCCCCCCAAAAGAGGAATTATGAACTTATAGTAATATTTCATGTATCTGGAACTAGATCAGATCTAGCAAGCTTCTTCTGTTTGAAAGTCAAGAATTAAAAAACTAGAAATAAAAGGAAAAAGACCTAAAAGGAGAAAAACAACTTGTAAAGCCAATGTACTAACACTTAAGCATTTTACTTCTTAGTTTGGGCCCTGGGTATTCTTTTCTTATTTCAAAGGCATTGTAAGTTTGTAACAGAAACCATTCTTAATCTTATGCATATTTTAACAAGTTTGCTTTTTCAATTTTAAGACTATAGCCAAGAAGCAGCAAATCACAAATCAGAACTTGGAGGGGGTATTCTATAGGCAGGCATACTTACAAGCAATGTCACCTGACAGCTGAGGTGGCATTGAAAGAGACCAAATATTTATACAAAGCTGACATGATTCAAAATGTACACCATTCTGACTCCATTTAGTATAGGTATATAGGGTCCTATCTACCTTGGGTAAATGTTGAAGGCATCATTGGAATATTGGTATTCAGAGTTGGTATTTACTTTCTGAAACAACATAAACTATTGACATAATTATTTTCATCATATGAGCTAGGAACAATTTTACCAGTAGAAAGTATGACATTATATGTATGTAAGTTCTTCCTACAAACATACTTTGAAGAAATTGCATTTCTACGTTTTAGGCTAATATTGGTTATTGTTAGTTTATTTTTGTCATCTGCTAGTATAATGAAATGGTAAGCACCACTGATTTAGGAAAGAATTATGAGAGAACAATTAAAGTTAAAAAAGCTTTTATCCATTGATTTAATTTTTCTTTGGGAAAAACTTGAGAATACAGTCTTTATTGTAGTAGTTCATTTTGAAAGCATATATTCTGGAAATATTTCTGCAAAATTAAAAATTTTAAAGCGGGAAGGAACCTGGATAATCACATAATCTAGTGTCTCTGTAACTTGGCTGCACATTTTTAAAAGCTTTTCAGGTGATTCTGTTGTGTAACTAGGAATTGAGCATTTTATATTGCTTTGCTTTTTAAATGGAATATCCAGTGATGTTTGATATACGAAACTTTGGAAAAATATGATTCCTATTTCTGTAGTATCACCTTCATTTGATGTGTACCTTGACCATTTTTACAATATGAGAGAGATAATGCTTATTCTATCAATATAATGTTATTAAACAAAGGAGTAAATAAAACAATTCAAGGTGTCCAGTATGTAGAAGGTACTCAGTAAGTACTGATGGTGAAGATGAAGGTAGTTTGTAATTGGAACATATAAATGGAAAGATAAATCAGGTTCAGGAATATTTGAAAGAAGATTAGCAGGATTCATTCACTGAATACATGTGAAGGATAATGGAAAGAGTTTGGAGACTCAACTGATATTAATGCCATTCACTAAGATTGAGTGTATATGCATTTAATTTTAAAAGAAGGCTGAAAGTTGTTTGGAATTGCTTGTCTTGCTTTTCACTTAATTCAGTATGAGCATTGAGTTTAAAAAAATTGCTAACTAGATACACTTGAATTTTAAATGTATTAAAGATGATTTTTGTTTAATAGGTGTTCTGTACAAAAAATAAAAGTCTTAACTATTCATGAAAATTGCTTTAGAGGAAGTAGGCTTACATTTTATATATTGTTTTTTCTTTTCTAAATTGCATTTTTTGGTGATGCCACACTTGATGTTCTGAGTTAGTGTTGAGCTCCTGATTAGCCTTTCCTTACACAGGTGTCAGTAAAAACGGTAATATATTTGTCTTTAGGTTCAGTGACTGTGCTAGCATCACTGACTAAAATTTGATATTATAGGATTTACTGTTCACAATGGTTGGAGCTGTGGAATGTTTTAAAGATTAGCAGGGTTTATTTCATTTATAAATTTTAACATTTAGGTTCTCTAGTATATTTATAAGCTTCATTCACTTATTTAATATAGTTCTGAAAAAAAATTACACATTTGTACTTTTCGCAGTAAGATAGATCCAATTTCTTTACATATTTGGACTCAATTTGACAGTCTTCTGAATTTTATATATACTATCCAGCAAATAGTTAACATGATTTTTCCTAGGATTCTGACAAGATAGGCAACAATGTTGGCAGAATGCTCCCTATAATATATTAATGTGGAGAAATGTGCCCCCATAAATCAATTCTCTATGAAATACAGGGTTACCTTCTTTATGAAACTTTCCCTAATCCTCATTAGCGGAACTAATCACTTCAACTATGTTTCAAGTGTGCTTTAAATATAGGTACTTACAAAATAGCATATAGTTATACCATAGAATTACTGTCTGTTGTCTTTAATTTCATTTATAGAAATTTTTGGCATATAAAATACACATATACACTTCAAAAGACCAGTTCCCTGTAGTCTTGCTTCTGGAAGAAGCTTCTGTTTTTAACACCAAAATGTCTTAGACACCTTTTATCATGTGGCAGTATATGAGGTACAAGAGAAGGAAGACAGCTGTGGCAGGTGAAAGAGAGGAGGCGCCTGAGATGGTCGCTGTTTCTGTGTAAAAGAACTCAGTTTTTATACTACTCACTTGAGACAGGAAAGAGGAGAATGCAGGCTGTACACTTTTTTTTCCTTTAACAGCAGAGCACAGAGGGGGAACTGAGATGGATGAGTTTTGCCCACACTGTTTGGAGAGGGCTGTGGGGTATCCAGATTGGTTATGTCAAGTGGTGCACCCTTGGGCAAGATGATACATACTTGGGAGCCAAGGATGTGGAGGGGGAACCTCAAGTCAAGAATATAAAAACCAGGAGCATGGCTGAAATCTCCCAGGAAGGATGTGTATAGTAAAAAAGATGTTCAAGGAGAGATCATCCACAGCTGAAGGGCAGGTAAAAGATGGGGAGCTGAGCAGTTAGAAAGGTTAAAAAAAGAGAAAACTATCACAGAAGTTAAAGAACACCAGTTTCAACATTATCACTCTGCCCAAATAAACGTGATCGTGTTTATCACTTAAAGCATTCTGAAAATGATGCCAATGGTGAAGACAAGTTCTTTCCATAATTCTAAATAAGAATTTGAACCCTTTCATTAAAAAAAACTATAATAAAAGACAGGGTACAGAACAGTGTGTACAGCAAGGTTCTACTTGCATAGAAAAGAAGGAGAAAGTATGTATTTACATTGGCTTTTTCTTTTTTTCTTTTTGATGATTTTTTAAAATTTAATTTTTAAAGATTTGTTTTTATTTGTTTATTTGTTTGTTTGTTTATTTTTGGCTGCATTGGGTCTTCATTGGTGTGCCCGGGCTTTCTCTAGTTGTGGCGAGTGGAGGCTACTCTTCATTGCAGTGCGAGGGTTTATCATTGCAGTGGCTTCTCGTTGCGGAGCACAGGCTTCAGTAGCTGTGGTAGCTGGGCTCAATAGTTGTAGCTCACAGGCTCCAGAGTGCGGGCTTAGTAGTTGTGGTGCACGGGCTTAGTTACCGCGAGGCATGTGGGATCTGCCCGGACCAGGGATCAAACCCGTGTCCCCTGTATTGACAGGTGGATTCTTAACCACTGCACCACCAGGGAAGCCCCTACATTGGCTTTTATTTGCATAAAAAACAAGAAAGAGGTGGGAGTAGGCTTTTGTATGATTTATAGTTTTTTTATATTCTAAAGAAATATTGAAGATAACTTTATAATCAGATTTTTAGTTTTATAGTAAATCATTTAAATTTGATGGTTTCTTCATTTATCTAAGTATTGAGTACCTACTGTGTGTCAGGTGGTAGTTTTTTGAAACATCAGTAAACACAAATATTCCTGTTCTCTTGGGTTTTATATTCTAGCATGCAAGGCAGGCATAACAAATAATTAAATAGCATAGCCTGTTAGAAGATGGAAAGAGCTAAGGAAAAGGAAAACAGATAGGCAGGGAAGAGGTGTATTTGGAATACTGGAGGCGGGGGATGGAATTTGTAATGTGAAGTAGAGTGGTCAGGGTAGACCCTTTGAGAAGGTGACATCTGAGCTAAGACTTAAGGAAGAGTGTTTTAGGCACAGGAAAGAAGCAGTGGAAAGCTCCTGAAATGGAACTGTGCCTGGCTTGTTCAAGGAAAAACAGGAAGGTTATTGTGGTTGGGACAGAGTCAGGTAAGGAAGTTGTCTGAACAGAACCTTTGTGTGGGCTATTGTAAAGACTTTGTTTTTCACTCTGAAATCGGAAGCTCTTGGAGGATTGAGCTGAAGAGCGAACTGCTACATTTTAACTCGCTTGTTCTGATTACCATGTGGAGAATTTACTGTGGAGGAGCATGGGTTGGAGCAGGGAATCCAGTAAGGAGGCTCTGGAAGTAATCAACCTAAGAGAGGTGATGGTGGCTTGTACCAAGGTGGTAGCAGTGGAGGTAGTAGTAGAGTGGTCAAATTGAGGATTTATTTTAAAGGTAGAGCTCAAAGGATATGTTGAGAATTGCATGTAGGGGGCAGAGTGTAAGAAGGAGAGAGCCGTCAAGGATGACCTCGTGGTGTTCAGAGCAGCTGGAAGGATGAAACTGCCATCAGCTGATACTGTTGTGTAAAGGGATTTGAGGCTGAGGCAGAGCTGTCAGAGATTCAGTGTTGTTGATTTTAAGTTTGAGGTCTCTGATAGACTTCCAGATGGAGATGTGGAGGTAGAATAGGCAATTTCGACAATTAAAAAACATGAAAATTACTACAAAGATACTGGCCCCTAATTTAATTTTGAAATGCTATATTTTAAAATCATTTTTTCATTTAACAAATCTTTACTGAGTACCGTATTTGATACTAGATGATTGAGGGCTACAGTGATAAGCAAATATAATTATGGACTCAGTCCTTACAGAAGTTAACATAGTGTGGTAGACAGACATGAGTTACACATTCTAAGTGCCAATTGTAAATGCTATGAAGGAAGGGCATCTAGGACTAAGGAAGCAGATAATAGAGCCTGATGGTTCTGGTGGTCAGGGAAGGCTTTCTTGAGGAAATGACATTTGAGCTATGATTTACATAGAATAAAATTCATTCATTTAAATTGTATAGATGGATGAATTTTGACAGATCCATGGAACCACCACTACAAGATATAGAACAATGCTGTCATTCCAAAAAAGTTTTCTGATGCCTTTTTTTTGCCCATTTTCAATTGGGTTGTGTTTTTTAAAAACTGATTTGTGGTTCTTCATATATTCTAGATACAAATCTTTTATTGGCTATCTATATTGCAGATACCTTCTTCCAGTTTGAAAGTTGCTTTTTTATTCTTTTTATGGTTTCTTTGGATGAACAGTTTCTAATTTAAATGAAATCCAATTTATCAATCTCTTTTTTTTCTTTTCTGTATCTTGTTTAAGAAATATCTTCTTATATCAAGGTCACGAAGATACGCCTATGCGTTCTTCTAAAAGTTCGTTTATCCATGATTCATTGCAGATTAAATTTGTTTATGATCTGAGCTAGGAGTCAGGGTTCATTTTTGGTCATATGATATTCAGTTTATCCAGTACCATTTATTCAAGAGATCAGTTTTTACCCATTGAATATAAGTCGTTTTGTTGTAAGGTGACTGTGTGGGTGAAACTGTTCCTCAGCTCTGTTCTATTGGTCTGTTTATTCTGTTGGTTTATTTATCTGTCCTTGTATCAACCACATATCTTAATTATAGCAGCAGGTAGTGTTCTTTGAGTGTCCTGGCTATTCTAAGTCTTTTGTATTTCCATATAGATTTTAGAGTCAGCGTGTTAATTTCTGCAGCCAGTATGTTAGGATTTTGATTGAGATTACATGGAAACTCTTAAGTCAACATTGGAGAAACTGATATCTCCACAATATTTAGTCTTCTAGTCAGTGAAGATGGCATGTCCCTCTGTTAGTAAACTCCTTAATCTCTCTCAACAATGTCGCAGTGAAGAAGTGTTGCACATCTCTTGATAGATTTATTCCTAGCTATTCAATTTTTGGGGGTGCTATTATACATGGTATCACTTTTTAAAATTTAATTTTCTAGTTGTTTATTGGAAATGTATAGAAATTCAGTTGGCCTTTATATATTGACCTTGTCTCTAGTTACCTTAGTGATTCTAATAGTTTGTTACAGATTCTCTAGGGTTTTCTATGCACTCAATCATGCTATCTTCGAATAATAATTGTCTTTTCCAATCTTTTCTTCCTTTTTATTTTTTTCCTACTTTATTCTTTTTTCATACTATTGATTTGTTTGTTGGTTTATTTTGTTGAATAGACTTGGTATTTATGGATATTCTTGTCTTGTTCCTGAATTCTTGCTTTCTTTCCTGAAAGTCCAGTATTTCATCTGTAAGATGATATTGATTATACATTTTTTTTGTAAACCAGATTTGTTAGATTAAGGATGCTCCCGTTCTTAATTTTTTTAAATCTTTAGTGGGTGTTGAATTTTATGAGATAATTTTCCTTTATTGAGAGGATTATATGAATTTTATTTTGGTAATTTGGTGACTTACAATGATTAATTTCCAAAAGTTAAATCAGCCTACATTCCTGGAATAAACTCCATTGGTTATATAATGCATCGTCTTTTTAATACAGTCTGTATTTGACTTGCAAAATATTGTTTAGGGTTTTGTTCATGAGAAATATTGGCCTGTAAATTTCTTCCTTGTAATGTCATTGTCAGGTTTTGGTATCAGAGTTTTGCTGATGTCATTAAGAATTGGGAATTGTTCCCCATTTTTGTGTTCTCTGGAAGAGTACATGTGGTTCACTGAGTACTTCCCTATTTCCTTCATTATACTACTTTGGGTTTGTTTGCTGTCATTTCCTAACTGTTGCAGATGGAAGCTTATATCATTAATTTTTCAACTTTTCTTAAAAATGCATTTTAAATATGCATTTTAAAGCTATAAATTTTCCTTTTAGCATAACTTTAGCTGCATCTCACAAATTTTGATGTTGCATTTTCATTACCATTCAGTTAAACGTATTTTCTAATTTCTGTTGTTATTTCTTCATTAACTAATAGGTTATTGGTTTTTAGTTATTGATTTCTAGTTTAATTCCACTGTGTTCAAAACATGTAACACATGGTTTCAATTTTTTGTTGACGTGCTCCATGGCCCATTTGTGGCCTAGTTTGGCCTGTATTTCTTGAGTACTTGAGAAGAATGTGTATTATACAATTGTTGCATATAGTAGTCTATGCATATTAATTACATTAATTGTTAATAGTGATGTCAAATCTTTCATGTTCTTGGGGTTTTTTTTTTTTTTTCATTTGTTTGTTGTTTTTTTGGTCTCTTCTGTCGATTACTAGAAGAAGTATATTAAAATCTCCAACCATTATTGTGGATTATTCTGTTTTTCCTTTTGGTTCTGTCACCTTTACATTATAGATTTTGAAGCTGTGTTATGAGATGTGTGCAGATTTATGATTTTGAAGCTGTGTTATGTGTGCAAATTTATGATTGTTACATTTCTGTTGAATTGATCCTTTTATTATAATAAATTATGCCTTTAGTATTTTTAGTAGTATTTCTTCTTATTTATTTATTTTGCCATGCCACGAAGCTTGTGAGATCTTAGTTCCTCAACCAGGGACTATGGATCGAACCTGTGCCCCCTGCATTGGAAGCAGAGTCCTAACCACTGGACCACCGGGGAATTCCCCTAGTAGTATTTCTTGATTTGAGTCAACTGTGATATATAGTGACATCACCATACCTTTTTTTAAAAAATATTTATTTATTTATTTATTGACTGCATTAGGTCTTCATTGCTGCATGCGGGCTTTCTCTAGTTGTGGTGAGTGAGGGCTAATCTTCGTTGCCATGTGTGGGCTTCTCATTGCTGTGGCTTCTCTGGTTGTGGAGCATGGCTCTAGGCACGCGGGCTCCGTAGTTGTGGCTTGCGGGCTTAGTTACTCTGCGGCATGTGGGATCCTCCTAGACCAGTGTTCAAACCCTTATCCCCTGCACTGACAAGCGGATTCTTAACCACTGGGTTACCAGGGAAGTCCTATCACCATACTTTTGATTGGTGTTTACATAGTATTCTCTTTCTTTTAATATCTATGTGTGCTTAAGTTTAAAGTGGATCTTTTGTAAACAGAATATAATTGAATGTTTTAAAAATTTAATAATTTTGTTATTGTATTGAAATGAGGGTGTCCATATACATTTAATGTTGAATGTGATATAGGAGGCTTCAAGTCTATCAACCTGATACTAGCTTCCTACTTGTCTCTTTCTGGTCCTTCTTTAAATTAATCAAGAATTATGTGTTCCTCTCTACTGGTTTTTTAGCTATACATTTTTTATATGGCATATGCATTTTTAAGTAGTTGCCTAACAGATTACAGTGTGCATCCTTGGTTTATTAGATTCCACTCTAAATTTGTACTTTTAACAATCGCTGAAAAATACAAGAAATTTAGAACAATTTAACTTCATTTGTTTTGCTGTCCTTTATGTTAATCTTGTCATATTTTATACTTCTGCATATGTTTAAACTATGCTAGTCCTTGTTACTGTTATTTTAGATGTGAATATTTTTATTTATCTACATATTTACCTTTCCATTCCTATTAATTCCTCTAGTTCTGTGCCATTTTCTTTCCTTCCTTCCTTCCTTCCTTCCTTCCTTCCTTCCTTCCTTCCTTCCTTCCTTCTTTCTTTCTTTCTTTCTTTCTTTCTTTTTCTCTTTCTTTCTTTCTTTCACCATTTTCTTTTAGCTGGATGAATTCTCTTCACTTGTTACAGGTTATCTCAGCTTTTGTTCATTCGAAACTAGTATTATTTCATCTTTGTGTTCAGGGGATATTGTTTCTTAGTATAGAATTCTAGGTTGGTGGCTTATAATTCTCTTTTTCTGTCTTAGCACTTTAAAGATGTCATTTTTTAAATATAAATATTCTGTTTCTGTGATTTCTGATAAAAAATAGGTTTTTAGTCTAATTGTCATTCCCCTGAAGATAATGTGTCTTATTTTCTCTGGCTGCTTTTGAGATTTTCACTTTGACTTTGGTTTTTAGAACTTTGATGTATCTAGCTATGGTTTTCTTCATATCATGCTGAGGTTTGTAGAGCTTCTACTTTTGCTAGAAACTCATGACTTTTGTTAGCTTTGGAAAATTATTGAGCAGCATTCTTATTGCTTTTGTGTTATTTTCTCTTCTCTACTTTTTTTTTTTTTTGGCTGCACCGCATGGCTTGTGGGATTTGAGTTCCCTGACCCGGGATCGAACCTGGGCCCTTAGCAGTTAGAGCAGAATCCTAACCACTGGACTGCCAGGGAACTCCCTCTCTTCTCTACTTTTGTAACTGCAGTTAGATGTGTGTAGGCCTTTTCACCTCGATGTACATGTCGTTACACTTTTGGGTTTTTTTTTTCTCTCCTTTGTATCTGTTTTGATGTGTTGTATTTGCTATACATTTGTTGCTCCATTTGACTCTTTCAAGATTTCCAGGCTTTGCTGAAATTTTCCATTTGTCCTGTTTGTTTTTTGCCTTGAACATATCAATCTGTCATTTTTAAAGTCTCTCAGATAACTCTAAAATGTGAATGACCTATGTGTCTTTTTCTATTTTCTATTATTTCTATTGGTTGTCCATCTACTCTTTTTTCTTTAAATTTTATTTATTTATTAATTAATTACTTTTAGCTGTATTGGGTCTTTGTTGCTGCATGTGGGCTTTCTCTAGTTGTGGTGAGTGGGGGCTACTCTTCATTGCATTGCATGGGTTTCTCATTGTGGTGGTTTCTCTTGTTGTGGAGTGAGGGCTCTAGGTGTGCAGGCTTCAGTAGTTGTGGCTTATGGGCTCTAGAGCGCAGGCTCAGTACTTGTGGTGCACGGGCTTAGTTGCTCTGCGGCACATTGAATCTTCCCGGACCAGGGCTTGAATCCGTGTCCCCTGCATTGGCAGGTGGATTCTTAACCACTGCACCACTAGCGAAGTTCCTTTTTTTTTTTATTGGAGATAAAATTCACACAACATAACGTTCACCATTTTAACCTTTTAAAGTATAGTACCCCTCAGAGATATTGTGGGTTCAGTTCCATACCACCACAATAAAGTAAATATTGCATTAAAGCTAGTCACAGAAAATTTTCAGTTTCCTAGAGCATATAAAAGTTACATTTGCACTGTACTGTAGCCTATGAAGTGTGCAATAACACTGTCTAAAAAACAATGTATGTACCTTAAGTAAAATATTTTATTGCTAAAAAATGTTAACCATCATCTGAATCTTCAGCGAATTGTAATCTTTTTGCAATGGTAACATTAAAAAGCATTGCTCACAGATCACCATAACAAATATAAAAATTATGAAAAAGTTTGAAATATTGTGAAAATTACCAAAATGTGACACAAAGACATGAAGTGAGCAGATGCTGTTGGAAAAATGGCACCGATACACTTGCTCCACACAGGGTTGCCACAAACCTCCAATTTGTAAAAAACACAGTATCTGTGAAGCACAATAAAATGAGGAATACCTATATACAATTCAGTGGTTTTTAGTATATTCACAGTGCTGTGCAGCCATCACTGTTATCTAATTCCAGGACACTTCCATCACCCCAAAAACGAAAACCCTTGACTGTTGGCAATCAATTTCACTTCTCCCCTCTGCCCATCCCCTGGCAAAGACTGATCAGTCTGCTTTCTGTCTCTCTGACTTTGTCTGCTCTGGACCGTTCATATAAATGGAATCATACAGTGTATGGCCTTTTGAGTGTGACTTCTTCACTTAGCATAGTGTTTTCAAGATTTATCTGTGTTGTAGTGTGTATTAGTACTTCATTCTATTTTGTGGCTGAATAATATTCCATTGTGTGGATATTTACCACATCTTGTTTATTTGCTCATCAGTTGAAGGACTTAAGATTTTTTTCTACTGCTTGGCTATTATGAACAGTGCTTCTGTGAACATTAATGTATGAGTTTTGTGTGAATGTATGTCTTCCGTTCTCTCAGGGCTGTGCCAGGAGTAGAATTGCTGGGTCATATGATAACTCTGTGTTTAACTCTTTGAGAAACTGTTAAAGTATTCTCCACAATAGTTGCACCCTTTTACACTCCCATCAGCATGTATGAGAGTTATTTTCTCTGCATTCTTGCCAACACTTGTCACTTCCTGTAGTTTTTTTTTTTATTATTATAGCCATCCTAATGAGTGTTGGCCATTTTATTTATTTATTTATTTATAAAGAACTTTTATTGAGATACAGTTAACATACAATAAACTGCATATATTTAGAGCGTACAATTTGGTATCCCAATCTCCCAGTTCATTGCCCCCCAACCCTCCCTGCTTTCCCCACTTTCCCCACTTGGTGTCCATACGTTTGTTCTCTACATCTGTGTTTCTATTTCTGCCTTGCAAACCAGTTGATTTGTACCATTTTTCTATAGTCCGCATATATGTGTTAATATATGGTGTTTGTTTTTCTCTTTCTGACTCACTTCACTCTGTATGACAGTCTCCAAGTCCATCCATGTCTCTAGAAATGTCCCAGTTTCATTGCTTTTTACAGCTAAGCAATATTCCATTGTATATATGTACCACATCTTTTTTATCCATTCATCTGTTGATGGACATTTAGGTTGCTTCCATGTCCTGGCTATTGTAAATAGTGCTGCAATGAACACTGGAGTGCCTGTGTCTTTCTGAATTATGGTGTTCTCCGGGTATAGGCCCAGCAGTGGGATTGCTGGGTCATATGGCAGCTCTGTTTTTAGTTTTGCAAGGAACCTCCATACTGTTTTCCATAGTGGCTGTATCAATTTACATTTCCACCAACAGTGCAAGAGCATTCCCTTTTCTCCACACCCTCTCCAGCATTTACTGTTTGTAGATTTTCTGATGATGCCCATTCTGACTGGTGTGAGGTGATACCTCATTGTCATTTTGATTTGCATTTCTCTAATAATTAGTGATGTTGAGCAGCTTTTCATGTGCCTCTTGGCCATCTGTATGTCTTCTTTGGAGAAATGCCTATTTAGGTCTTCTGCCCATTTTTGGATTGGGTTGCTTGTTTTTTTGATATTGAGCTGGATAAACTGTTTATATATTTTGGAGATTAATCCTTTGTCTGTTGATTCATTTGCAAATATTTTCTCCCATTCTGAGGGTTGTCTTTTTGTTTTGCTTATAGTTTCCTTTGCCGTGCAGAAGCTTTGAAGTTTCATTAGGTCCCACTTATTTATTTTTGTTTTTATTTCCATTACTCTAGGGGGTGGATCAAAAAAGATCTTGCTGTTATTTATGTCAAAGAGTGTTCTTCCTATGTTTTCCTCTAGCAGTTTTATAGTGTCTGGCCTTACCTTTAGGTCTTTAATCCATTTGGCGTTTATTTTTGTGTATGGTGTTAGGGAGTGTTCTAATTTCATTCTTTTCCATGTAGTTGTCCAGTTTTCCCAGCACCACTTATTGAAGAGGCTGCCTTTTCTCCGTTGTATATCCTTGGCTCCTTTGTCATAGGTTAGTTGACCATAGTTTACCTCTGGGCTTTCTGTTCTGTTCCGTTGATCTATATTTCTGTTTTTGTGCCTGTGCCATATTGTCTTGATCACTGTAGCCTTGTAGTGTAGCCTGAAGTCAGGAAGCCTGATTCCACCAGCTCCATCTTTCCTTCTCAAGATTGCTTTCGCTATTTGGGGTCTTTTGTGTTTCCATACAAATTGTAAAATTTCTTGTTCTAGTTCTGTGAAAAATGCCATTGGTAATTTGATGGGGATTGCATTGAATCTGTAAATTGCTTTGGGTAGTATGGTCATTTTCACAGTGTTGATTCTTCCAATCCAAGAACGTGGTATGTCCCTCCGTCTGTTTGTATTGTCTTTCATTAGTGTCTTATGGTTTTCTGAGTACAGGTCTTTTACCTCCTTGGTTAGGTTTATTCCTAGGTATTTTATTCTTTTTGTTGCAATGGTGAATGGGATTGTTTCCTTTATTTCTCTTTCTGATCTTTCATTGTTGGTGTATAGAAATGCAGGAGATTTCTGTGTGTTAATTTTGTATCCTGCAACTTGACCAAATTCCTTGATTAGCTCAAGTAGTTTTCTGGTGGCATCTTTAGGATTTTCTATGTATAATATCATGTCATCTGCAAACAGTGACAGTTTTACTTCTTTTCCAATCTGGATTCCTTTTATTTCTTTTTCTTCTCTGATTGCTGTGGCAAGGACTTCCAAAACTATGTTGAATAGTAGTGGCGAGAGTGCACATCCTTGTCTTGTTCTTGATCTTAGAGGGAATGCTTCCAGTTTTTCACCATTGAGAATGATGTTTGCTGTGGGTTTGTCATATATGGCCTTTATTATGTTGAGGTAGGTTCCCTCTGTGCCCACCTTCTGGAGAGTTTTTATCATAAATGGATGTTGAATTTTGTCAAAAGCTTTTTCTGCATCTGTTGAGATGATCATGTTGTTTTTATCCTTCAGTTTGTTAATATGGTGTATCACATTGATTGATTTGCGTCTATTGAAGAATCCTTGCATTCCAGGGATAAACCCCACTTGATCATGGTGTGTGATCCTTTTAATGTGTTGTTGGATTCTCTTGGCTAGTATTTTGTTGAGGATTTTTGCATCTAAATTCATCAGTGATATTGGTCTGTAGTTTTCTTTTTTTGTAGTATCTTTGTCTGGTTTTGGTATCAGCATGATGGTGGCTTCATAAAATGAGTTTGGGAGTGTTCCTTCCTCTGCAATGTTTTGGAAGAGTTTGAGAAAGATGGGTGTTAGCTCTTCTCTAAATGTTTGATAAAATTCACCTGTGAATCCATCTGGTCCTGGACTTTTGTTTGTTGGGAGATTTCTAATCACAGTTCCAATTTCATTACTTGTGATTGGTCTGTTCATATTTTCTATGTCTTCCTGATTCAGTCTTGGAAGGTTATACCTTTCTAAGACTCTGTCCATTTCATCCAGGTTGTCCATATTATTGGCATATAGTTGCTTGTAGTAGTCTCTTATGGTGATTTTTTTTTTTATAAATTTATTTATTTGATATTGACTGCATTGGGTCTTCATTGCTGCACATGGGCTTTCTCCAGTTGTGGCGAGCGGGGGGCTACTCTTCACTGCGGTGCACAGGCTTCTCATTGTGGTGGCTTCTCTTGTTGCGGAGCACAGGCTCCAGGCGAGCGGGCCTCAGCAGCTGTGGCACACGGGCTCAATAGTTGTGGTTCCTGGGCGCCAGAGTGCAGGCTCAATAGCTGTGGCACACGGGCCCAGTCGCTCCACGACATGTGGGATCCTCCCAGAGCAGGGCTCGAACCTCGGTCCCCTGCATTGGCAGGTGGATTCTTAACCACTGCACCACCAGGGAAGTCCCTCTTATGGTGCTTTTTATTTCTGCAGTGTCTGTTGTAACTTCTGTTTCCTTTCTAATTTTATTGATTTGAATCCTCTCCCTCTTTTTCTTGATGAGTCTTGCTAAAGGTTTATTGATTTTATTTATCTTCTCAAAGAACCAGCTTTTAGTTTTATTGATTTTTGCTATTGTTTCCTTTGTCTCTATTTCATTTATTTCTGCTCTGATCTTTATGATTTCTCTCAGTCTACTCACTTTGGGTTTTGTTTGCTCTTCTTTCTCTAGTTTCTTTAGGTGTAAGGTTAGATTGTTTATTTGGGATGTTTCTTGTTTCTTGAGGTAGGATTGTATTGCTATAAACCTCCCTCTTAGAACTGACTTTGCTGCATCCCATAGGTTGTGTGATCATTGTATTTTCATTGTCATTTGTCTCTAGGTATTTTTGGATTTCCTCTTTGATTTCTTCAGTGCTCTGTTGGTTATTTAGTAGCATATTGTTTAGCCTCCATGTGTTTGTGTTTTTTACACTTTTTTTCCTGTAATTGATTTCTAATCTCATAGCATTGTGGTCAGAAAAGATGCTTGATATGATTTCAATTTTCTTGAATATACCAAGGCTTGATTTATGACCCAAGATGTGATCTATCCTGGAGAATGTTCCATGTGCACTTGAGAAGAATGTGTAATCTGCTGTTTTTGGATGTAATGTCCTATAGATATCTATTAAATCCAGCTGATTTATTGTGTCATTTAAAGCTTGTGTTTCCTTATTAATTTTCTGTGTTGATGATCTGTCTGTTGGTGTAAGTGGGGTGTTAAAGTCCCCCACTATGATTGTGTTACTGTTGATTTCCTCTTTCATAGTTGTTAGCATTTGCCTTATGTATTGAGGTGCTCCTATATTGGGTGCATATATATTTATAATTGTTCTCTCTTCTTCTTGGATTGATCCCTCAATCTTTATGTAGTGTCCTTGTCTCTTGTAACATTTTTTATTTTAAAGTTTATTTTATCTGATGTGAGTATCGCTACTCCAGCTTTCTTTTGATTTCCATTTGCATGGAATATCTTTTTCCATCCCCTCACTTTCAGTCTGTATGTGTCCCTAGGTCTGAAGTGAATCTCTTGGAGACAGCATATATATGGGTCTTGTTTTTGTATCCATTCAGCCAGTCCGTGTCTTTTGGTTGGGGCATTTAGTCCATTTACATTCAAGGTAATTATTGATATGTGTGTTCCTATTACCATTTTCTTAATTGTTTTGTGTTTGTTTTTGTAGATCCTTTTCTTCTCTTATGTTTCCCACTTAGAGAAGTTCCTTTAGCATTTGTTGTAGGGCTGTTTTGGTGGTGCTGAATTCTTCTTTTTTTTTTATTATAGCCATCCTAATGGGTGTTGGCCATTTATTTTTTTTATTTTTATTTTTTTAATTTGACTTTTTTAATTTTTTATTTTTTACAATTAACTGCATATATTTAGAGTGTACAATTTGGTATCCCAGTCTCCCAATTCATTCCCCCCCCAACCCTCCCTGCTTTCCCCACTTGGTGTTCGTATGTTTGTTCTCTACATCTGTGTCTCTATTTCTGCCTTGCAAACCGGTTGATTTGTACCATTTTTCTATAGTCCGCATATATGTGTTAATATACAATATTTATTTTTCTCTTTCTGACTCACTTCAATCTATATGACTGTCTCTAGGTCCATCCATGTCTCTAAAAATGTCCCAGTTTCATTGCTTTTTACAGCTGAGTAATATTCCATTGTATATATGTACCACATCTTCTTTATCCATTCATCTGTTGGTGGACATTTAGGTTTCTTCCATGTTCTGGCTATTGTAAATAGTGCTGCAATGAACATTGGAGTGCATGTATCTTTTTAAATGATGGTGTTCTCTGGGTATATGCCCAGTAGTGGGATTGCTGGGTCATATGGCAGTTTTTTTTTAGTTTTGCAAGGAACCTCCATACTGTTTTCCATAGTGGCTGTATCAATTTACATTCCCACCAGCAGTGCAAGAGCATTCCCTTTTCTCCACACCCTCTCCAGCATTTACTGTTTGTAGATTTTCTGATGATGCCCATTCTGACTGGTGTGAGGTGATACCTCATTGTCATTTTGATTTGCATTTCTCTAATAATTAGTGATGTTGAGCAGCTTTTCATGTGCCTCTTTATTTATTTATTTTTATTTATTATTTATTTACTTTATTTATTATTTTTTGGCTGCATTGGGTCTTCATTGCTGTGTGTGGGCTTTCTGTAGTTGTGGCAAGCAAGGGCTACCCTTTGACCCATCATTGCAGTGCACCAGCTTCTCATTGTGGTGACGTCTCTTGTTTTGGATCACGGGCTCTAGGTGCCCCTGGGCTTCAGTAGTTACCGCACACAGGCTCAGTAGTTGTGGCACACAGGCTCAGTTGCTCCGTGGCATGTGGGATCTTCCCGAACCAGTGATCGAACCTGTGTCCCATGCATTAGCAAGCGGATTCTTAACCACTGTGCCACCAGGAAAGTCCCTGGCCATTTATTCTAATTTTTTTAGAATGCCTTGTAAATTTATGTATGTATGTATGTATGTATGTATCTATCTATCTATCTAACTATCTATTTCCCAGGAACTTTTATTGAGAGACAATTGACGTACGATAAACTGCATATGAATGCCTTGTAACTTTTAATTGAGGGTTTATAGACTTGTTAGGGCTGATCTATTTCAATTTTGACCTTAATCCAAGGAGAGGCTTTTTTGAAGTCTCAAAACAGAGGTTGAGTTGTTTATGAAGGCCCTTCTGATTTAGTGGGGTCTATACTACAATCTTTGTCTCCCTCAATCTGGGCAGAAGCTGAAATCTCTTCTCAGCTCTTTGCCCCCTAACTGATATTTTCTGCTAGTTTTGTAGAATTTCCCCCTCTTTGTGGTTCTTCCTCTGTGGGACTTTGTTCTTTAGTTTCCAGCTCTCTGGTAGCCGAAAAGTCTTGTATTCTCTCAGTCTAGAAGGACTGCCACTTTCTACTTGGGCTCTATTTCCCTGTTACACAGCGAAATCAAGGAAGAGCCAAGGTGATTGTGGAACTGATTTTTCTATTTTTCCCTTCTTTCAAGAGTTGTAGCTCCTCTTGTTCCTCTCTGTGTACATTACTCTTCAGTGCCTTCAAATGGTTTCTACATTTGTCTAGATTTTATAACTTTTATTAGCAGGAGGGCTAGTTTGGTGCAAGCTAGTCTATTTTGATGGGAACCGCAAATATTGATGTTTCATTAATTCAATCACAAGAAAATGAAAAACTAATACCTATTGAGAGTAAGAGCATGAATTTTCAACAGAAAATTTGGACGGGAATATAGGAGAAAGGAATTTTATTTTCAAGCAAGAGGGTCAATTCAGCCATATTGAAGGATGATAAAGGATAAGTTAAAGTGAGATATGTGACTGAGTTGATGTTTGGTGATTTTTTTGAAAATGGAACAAAGTATTTGGAGAAAACAAATTGGATAAATAACTTAAGATTAGAATTGAAAAGAAAATATTTAAAAAGAAGCAATTATTGGATTGGATTTAGTAGTGAAGAAATTAAGATTATGAATTTGAAACAGGTGCTATAAGAGTAGCACCAGGTTAATTTTGTAAATATTAGTGGTTATTAGGTGGTTGGAGATTTGATTGTTTACATGTGATGTCTAAAGAACAATGTATATCTGATAAGTGTGCCAGGGAAGATTGTGTTTCCAAGATCTGGGTGGTACAGACACAGTAAACATGTGGGAGGAAGAGAATGACTGAAGGTATAGGAATGGACATTATGTTTAAAACATAGACAAGTAAAGAAAGAAGGCAGAAATAGATTTTTGAAGAACAGTACTGCCCTGTCCTCTTGCAGGCTTAAAAAACTGGAGTTTGGGAGGAAACTGTGCTTTCTCTACCCAGAAATCCCCAAGAAGGGAGCCAGGTGTTATAGAGCACCTTGTATCTGTGTTTTTCCTTTCGCCCTTTTGTGAACTCTCAAGGTTAGTCAGTGATTTTCTTCACACTTTCATTAGGAAATTTGCCAAAGGCATCCTTTTGAGGCAGCTGTCTCTGTACCCTTGGAGGCCATCAGTAATGTTTTCAATCTATAGGAGTAGTCGGCACAAAAATGTTGGGCTGAGCTGAGTCTTTGTGGTTTAAAACATTCCCCCTCCAAAACCACTACCCCCCGCCTCAAACAGTATAAAATAGATCACATTTTGAAGCTTCTGGCCCTTTTATAATCTTTTGTTACTATATCTTTTCAGGTGAAATTCACCATTAATAGTAAACATATCCAAATATATTAATAGTGAAAGGGGACTTAATTTTTAAAACATAATTTAAATAACCAACGATAGTGGGCACATTAGAAATCCTCATATATAAATAAATAAGAATTCTTTTTGTATAGAATGTTAAATTTTTAAATTTTCACTGTGAAGTACAATGTACTAGAATTCTGGTCTTCTTTTGGTCTAACATGGTCAGATGATATATTCATGCTAATGATCTTGTGAAATTTTCGGAGCGTATTAAATGTGTTGTTAATAAGTCCATAATTAAAATATATTACAATAAGTTGAAATGCATTTGTGTTTTTGTTCCTATTCAGTTGAATAATACAGGCAACTGTTATACCATATGCATCTTTAATACATTAGTCTAACTGTTTTTCTTGTTTTACTAAACTGTCTTCTTTCAGCCACCCACACAGAATATGCCTATGGGTCCTGGAGGGATGAATCAGAGCGGCCCTCCCCCACCTCCACGCTCTCACAACATGCCTTCAGATGGAATGGTAGGTGGGGGTCCTCCTGCACCACACATGCAGAACCAGATGAACGGCCAGATGCCTGGTAAGTTTTTCTCCTCTAAGACATTAACACCAGAGTTGCTTAGCAACTGAAACGACATGGGGGCTCAAGGGATACTAGATTGTTGATGACAAAACTGCTTTGAATGCCCCCGAGTCCAAGCTCTCTTAGAGTTTGTTAGCTACAGAGCTACGTGACCTGTATTCAGTGTTTATCAGGCTGCCCTTGGGCTTTGATGTAGCTGACACACAGCATTCCTCTGATGAACAGAACTGGCTAAATTTAGTCTGTCTGAAACTATGCAATACAGCTGGCTTTAGAAGCTTTTGGGGGGAAAAAGGCAGTGCGCCATGGTTTAAGAATTAAAATCTGTTTATAAAAATGTATTATAACATTTCTCTGAGTTTTGTATTTACTTAAAAGTTTATTGATCTCAGAAACAGTATTGCTGGAAAAGACACCTGGGGAGAAAAAAACAAAACAGTCTCTAAAGTGGTAATATATTTAATATTTCCTCATTGGTCTACTGAAACTGAGTATGGATTTTTATGAATACATATGTTTATACCATAATAGAAATGTGGAAATTGATATTGAAGCAAAATTAAAAGCTAAAAAGTGTTAGCTTTCTTATATAATGAACCATTTACTATTTATCCATTTTAAGTTTAGAGCCACTTAAAATGTCTTTCAGACCATTGGATGCTTATTTAGTTACCTTTTGCTGGTTTCAGTTTTTAATCTGAAAAGTATCTTTAAACTATTTTGTTTTTGTAACAACAGTCACATCCATACCCATAATTCTTGGTGAGGTATTTTCTATATATAATATGAGAATATTTTTACTTTCTAAAGACAAAGGTTTTCATTAACAAAAAGAAAGTATATACAAATAGCAATAATGAGAGTAAATTAAAATAACAGAGCAATTTATTTTTAAAATTAGTAATATTAGCATCCTTAGGATGGTGTCGCCTTAACTGATTATGGTGGCTGCTAGCATTGGTGTCCAGGGACTGCGGGTGTAGAAAATGAAGCAAAAGAGAGCACAGAGCAAAAGAAGCCAGGTAGCCTGGCTTATAGGAGATTGGTCATGTAGGAGAGCGGTGGTGTGTTGGTGGCAACCTTCTCTTTCCTTCCACAGTCATGGCCCACGTGGCCCTCACCCCACATGGAGGTAGGAATGAAGACCTAACTTCTCGTCAGGTTGTAATCAGAAGGAAGCTTCTTGCCCAATCCACACTTAGCTCATCAGGACACATAGTTTTTAAAACTGGGTGGGTAGTGCTAATGTGGGTTAGCAAGTTAGAGGAGTTTTGTGACTTTTTATGGTGGTAATTTTAATTAGGATTTTGACTCAACTTCTCCAGTTAGCATTCAAGCCTAAGGCTGAGGAAGCAAGCAAGCAAGCAAGCAGAAGTATAATTATTGTTAACATGACATTTTGGTTTTTGTGTAAGGCCATCTGGAGTAAAATATACTCTATGAGCCAGAGATTTTCAACCAGTTATGATCTGGATTGTCCAGGATACTGTAGAGCTTCTAAAACAATTTGTAGTGAGAGAGTTTACAGTTAGGTGTAGGAGAAATTTGAAGTCCAGTTATCTATATTGTCATTATTTAATAAGTTTTGTATAGCATTTAGCCAACCTTTTTTTGCACACAAATTTTTATCTAGGTTTTTAATTTCTGATTTTAGTTTTGTTTTCAATATTTTATTATATAAGCTACAGTGCTACTTATGTGCTGTTTGCTCTTGGTCAGATTATCCTTTTAGTCTTAGGTTCCTTTTGAAAAAAATTTAACTGGTTAAAAAATATTTAGATAATACATGCCTGTGGTACCAAAATCAAAAGGTACAAAAAGGTATACAGCCCCTACCTACCCAGATGCTTTGTTCCAAACAGGCATTGGTATCTAGTTATCCTTTAAAACATATGCATGCATACAGTCTTTTTTCTTTCTTCTTTTTTTTAAAAACACAAATGGTAGCATACTGTTAGTATTATATATCATTTTTTTTTACCTCTTAAAGATTTCTCTTGGAGACCATGAGTGTATAAAGATGTACTTTGGAGATCACTCGTATATGAAGAGTTACCTCATTCTTTTTGATAACTGCGTTACATTCTTTTTCATGGATGCCTCTAATTTATTTGGACAGTTCCCTTCTGATAGAAATATAGGTTATTCTTAGTCTTTTGGTGTTAAAAATTATGCTTTTATGAATATGCCTGTAAAATATAAATAAATAGGTAAACAAACTTACAATTTTGCTTCCATATACATACACACACAAAAACCTGTACATTTATAGGATAAATTCCTAGAACTGAAATTGCTAGGTTAAAGGTATATGCATTTTAAAATATGGTATTGCCATGTTGGTCTACATAAAGATAGTGCTTATTTATACATTTATATTCTCTCAACAAAGTGTGAAAGTGCTTTTTTCTTCATAATATACTCAGAACAAAACTTCTGACCTTTGCAAATTTAAAAGTTGAAAAATGGATCTCATAGTTTTAATTTGCCTTTTTATTATATTAAATGAAGCAAGCAGTTTTCTCATGTTTATGACCCCTTTTGTAGTTTTCGTGTGAACTGATCATTCATGTACTTTGCCCTTTTACTGCTGGTGGTCTTTTACTTACTTTATATGTTAAGTAAGCAGTTTGGTCTGTGATATTTCTTGTACATAATTTTTTCCCAGTTTATCTTTTTATTAGTTAATTTTGTTTTGTTGGTCATGTGCAAGTGTTTTATTTTTATGTACTCTATTTCATAAATCTTTTATGGTTCTGGGTTTTTTGGCATACTTAAAAAAGCCCTTACATTCCAAGATTATTTTAAAGATTCTCTGTCTTGAAATACTCTGTTTTGATTTCTTTGCTTTTTCTTTCTTCTTTTTTAATGTGTAATTTTTTTATTCATCTGGACTTAGTTTTGGTAGAAGGAATGTGGTAGGGATCCAACCTGTATTTTTCTAGATATCTACTCAGTTGTTACAACATCATTTATTGAATTATCTTTCTTTTGCCCACTGATACGTAATATCAGCACCTTTATTGTTTACCAAATTATGCATTTCGGTCGGTTTTTAGACAGTGCTCTAGGTTTATCGATCTGTTAATCAGTTCATTTATGTGTTGGTACTACACACTTTTAATTCAGCTTTATATGTTTTGGTCTCTTATAAAGCAAGTCCTCCTTCATTACTCTTTTTTTCCAGAATGTTCCTGGCTTTTCAAAAGCAACAGTTTCTTAATCTGTAAAATGATAGTAATGTCTACCTCACAGTATTTGCTATCATTCTTGTAAAGCATTTACTTTGCTGTTGATTAAATACTCAAGTTATTGGTTGTATTATTGTTACGTTACAGCAAAGAAATAAATAAGCTTCTTAAAGTATAGGTCATCTGTTTGTATAGGTCATCTTTTGTATAGATCATCTATTTGACTTTAATATTTTGGTTCTGATCACTTTTCTTCAAAGGGCCTAACCATATGCCTATGCAGGGACCTGGACCCAATCAACTCAATATGACAAACAGTTCCATGAACATGCCTTCAAGTAGCCACGGGTCCATGGGTGGTTACAGCCATTCGGTGCCATCGTCACAGAGCATGCCGGTACAGAACCAGATGACCATGAGTCAAGGGCAGCCGATGGGAAACTATGGCCCCAGACCAAATATGAATATGCAGCCAAACCAAGGTGAGTAAGCTTTATAACATTCTTGAGTAGAATGCTGCGTTAGCCTTTGACAGCCAATTTGCAAAAATACAAGTTTGAAGTAACAATCATACCCACAGGAAAGGAACATCGAGTTTGAAACCAGCTTAAAGTAATTTTTTCTTTTTACATTAAGAAATTAAATTGCTCAATTTAGCTTTTTAAGCTTTTTTATTTTTATGTCTTTTGGACAGTTTATTTGAGATTCTGTAATTTTGGATTTTTAAGCTAATCAATGAATAACCAAACATTTGGTTAGAGCTAGAGAGTTGAGAAAATATAATTTTATCTTTGTAAGTATACTCCTTAAAAAACACTCCTTAAAAACATCTGCTCTATGGTTCATTTTACCTGTGAAGAATATATTAATTTCTATGAATTTCCCTAGATTTAATGTTTTCTGTTGCTGTGTTATAGCATTAAAGGTAATTTTAACATAATTTGTTATTAGAATGTTTAGTGGAAGTGCTGCTGTATTCTTACATTCTTAAAGTGGTGTGAAGTCTATTAAAGTTTATTACCAATCTCAGAGAATGAAATTGTTATCATGTTTCTCTTTTAAGTATTCTTGTGAATAATAACTAAAAACCAGTAAGTGGCGCTCTGTTCTGCTAATTGCCTGTTAAAACATTTGGCCTGTTGCCAGCCTAAAGCTATTTCAATTATGAGATGTGGTGAGGTTAAGAGTCTAAGATAGAATTAAATGTATTTGCAATAAAATTTTCTAGATTTTGCTTATGGAAAGCAAATCACCAAAGTACACCCAGATAAAGGAAGTTACTGTTGATCTGTTGATCATTATTTTTTATGAAATAATATATTGTAATTTTAAAATACAGGTATTTTCTGTAATTTTGATAAAATACACCGGAAACAAAGGGAGAGTAGAACAAATTGTCAATGAATGTAGCTTCACAAAACTGGCACTTGCTCCATTTTTTTCCTCCAAAAGTTGTTTAGTGCCCAAGATGAAATATTTTCTTTTTTAAAAATTATATCAATTAAAGGTTCAAAACAACAGCAAGATGCAGTCAGTGCTAGATCAGAAGGGGTTTTAGATGTTTCTCTGTACAGTTTGGTTACCAGAGAAGAGAGCAAAAAAACTGATAGTGATTATAGCAACCACAGTAACTATGGCATACTTCTTAGAAACTATAGTTCAGGAAAGGTAGGATGTGTGCAGAGATGGATGTTGCTGCAGCATGGTTTGCTATGCCATCATAAGATTGAAGAAGGAAAAACAATGCATGCAGCAATGTGTATGTGGAAAACAGTGACTGTTTTTGGAGAAAGGAGTTGAAGTGTTTACAGGAATTTTTTGTTCAAAACATAGGGCCCAACTATTCTTCCTATATATTTTTTTTAAATAAAAATATTTTTCTTTTATTGAGTTATAATTAACATACAATATTAGTTTCAGGTGTACAACATCATGATTTGATATTTTCACACATGAAATCATCACCACGATAAGTCCAGTTACCATCTGTCATTAGACACTATTGACTATATTCCCTATGTGTACATTACACCCCCTTGATTTACTTATTTTATAGCTGAAAGTTTGTGCCTTTTAATCTCCTTCACTAATTTTGTTCATCCCCCCCCAACTGTTCTTAAAAAATATCATATTTTGTGTTAATGTATAATTCTTCCTTCCTTTAGAAGTTATATAACTTTTTCTTTGTTGTCATAATTTATGAATTTCTGAAAAGAAAATAGACTGTATAAAAATGACTGTGTAAGGATCTGATTTAAAGAAATATGTTACATTTCAAAAGAGAGTATAGGATGTTAATCAGTGAGGAAGTTATCACTGTTTAAAAAAAATCTCTTCAGGACAAATAAAAACTTTACAGTTAAATTTTGGCATTTCAGAATCAGAGAACACCAAAGAAGATTACAATTACCGTGGATAAAAGAGGGAGGAAGTTATATGAGGTTTTGGCAATATTTGCATTCTTAATCATATGAATTCCTTATAAAAATATTTTAATTATATGTTACCTGTTGGTTTTTAAAAAACTTGTTTAGCATGATGAAAGTTTTATTTGAAGTTTTAATATTCATTTCATTATAAAACATTTCCTTAGTTTTATAAAAATAAGCTACATGTTTTACATTAAATTTTTTGTTTTGAGAAATAGGTGGAAGAAATTAGAGGAGATTACATTTTAAAATAGTCCCTCTTAAAGAAAAGCTTGGAAAATACCAAAATTCTATAAAAGGGAACATTTTTGACTTTAAAAAATTGTTGTTAATATTTATTGAGATATCATTAGCTGTTCTTTGAGTTAATTCAGATTTCAAAATTTTGATGTCTTTTGACTATCCCCATATTTCTGTATATCTCTCTCTGCATCAAGAGATATTAGAAAAAATGTTAAAGCCACTTACCATTTTTTAGTAATGGAGTTTATTAGTCAAGAAGAAGAAATATCTGTGTGATTTCTTAGATTAAGTCTCTGTCAAATGACAAAAAGGGAGAAATGCCAATCCAGAGAATTTTGTTTTAAAAACTAACAATTAAATAGCAATTATCTGATCACTGTCATATTAATATTATTAATTATTTAAGTAACATATTTAGGAACTTTATCTCATGATGTCCTGGTAGTTTTCTAAATAAAATATTGCTGGTCAAGATCTAGATGTGTTTTATTCTGGTAGTTTTGAAGTGGCTTTGTTTTTTTTCCCCCTCTCCCTTCTTTTTCTCTTAGCTTTGAAAATGAAATTAAGGGGAAAAAATAACTTGTCTAAAAATCTTGTCATTGTATTTGGGAGTCTGACTGAAATTAATCCAAAGGATAGATATCTTACACATTTTCAATTTATCATTTTGATTGTTTAAAAAATGAAGAAGTAGCCTGCCAATTTATACTCATAGTTCCAATATAAAAAGGCACATTGTGTACTAGTGTTATTGTAAAAGTATTATTTCTAGCAATGAAATTACAGAATCTCTTTGGACATCATTAATTCTTTAAAAGCTGTTTTTAGCTTTTAAACTTTTACTGAAAAAATTAAAAAAAAAAACCAAATTAATGCAAAGGCTAATATAATAAAAACATGTAGACCTACCACACAAAACATGTCATTTCAAAAAGCCACACAAAAAGTTGGCCCCATTAAATTTACTGATTATATATTACTGTGTTCATGCTCATTAAAAAAAACTTCAAAGGTTACTATTTTTTTAGTTTTAAAAGAAAGATGAGCTTATATGACAATGGCATTGTAACTGGTGTCTACTTTCAGTTGTAGTTTTATATGTATCTATGAATTGAGGAAGTTGAAATATCTTTTAATTCAGCATTTAGATTTATTATTATAGCAGAACATTTTCCTCTAAGTTCTCTTATGAGGACTACTGCTTTTAGGTGAAAGGTTTAGCAAGTTTTTAATGTTAATTTCTTTCTTAAACTGCTAGCAAAATGTTGTAAATAGTCAATCCAACAAACTTTCAGTGTTCTTGTCACCATGATCCAGATAAAATTCAGTGGTGATCACTTTGAAGTTTAGGAGTATGACCTGGGTCTTCTTACATATTGGATCTACTCACTCATGTAGAGAGTGTCAGCTCCATTAGAATTCAGAAAGCTCATGGAAAGGGAGAAGTTTGCCTCTTTTGTTTCACACTTTTGTTCTGGTGCCTAGAATAAAACCTGAGGGTAGGCATACAAATCTGTCTCTTCAGTGAATAGGAATTGAAACCAAATGTTATGTGATAATCCGGAAAGACAGAGTTAGTGCCTTAAAGATGTTTCTTTAAAAGTGAAGTTAGAGTAGTAAGGCTTTCTGGAGCAGCAGTTAGCATTTGGTCAGCATATTTTTCATTCCCAGGCGTTAGTGATTATAGCTTTCCACATTTAACACCATTTTACTTACTTATTACATATTTGAATATACGGATTTTCACAAATTGTTATATTTGTGTTAAAGCATATATTTCACAAGTTCCAGGTATGATATATAATTCTTCAGACTTGGATCCAAGTCTTGGCCCCATAGACTACTGTGTGTGGGATCTCTGACTAACTTACTGAGTTTCTTTAAGTAAGATTAAGTGAGATGATGCATTTAAAAATCCTAATCCAGTAATTGTTTGTATATTTTACATAAAATCAGTTAGAATAAACAAGGTTGGCTTTTTTTTGTAATAACAAAGACTTGAGATCAATTTATTGGCTATTGTCTTTTTTAACCGTAAGATCTAATTTATTTCTAGCTTTAATTTTGTTTGAATAGTATTAAGAAAGTCTTGATTCATTTAGCTAATAAGTTGCAAGTGATAGTGATCTGATCTAGAGGCTTCACATTAGAGAAGTGGGAAATTTTTCTCTCAGTACCTTACTTATGTGAATATGAAGGGCAGAAAGTATGTATGAGCAGAGCCAGGATCGTTATACTTACTCTTATTGTACAGTGGTTTATTCTCTGATCAGAGCTGTACCACATCTTTGGGTTTGTAGCTATGGTATTATCCTCATTCTGGGCATGAGGAAACACATCCTGTGGAAACACAGGCAGGCCTGGTGTGGCATGAACCGCTGTTACCACACTGTAGTTCAATAACACCTGGTTCCGAACAGCATGGTTCAGAGTTCATTTACTGTGGTATGTTAACTGTGGGTAGTTGCATAAAGCACGCACTTGGCTGCTGTTTCCTCAGTCCACAGATCACTGCATTTATGAGTGTCTTGATGGATGCTCACTCTCGTCACTTTCAGGTTCTGTCAGTGATTGATTGCTGTTCATCCAGCGGTTTTGCACATACAGCAAAGCATGGAGTTGTGTTGCTACCTTGGATCCCAGAGATACTAATTATTGAATTATCTATTTTACAAAAATAGGTAATTCAAAGAGGGACTTGGCCAACAAAGATAAAAGTCTATCAAAGAAATGAAAAGTAATATGGCTGTAAATAAATCCAAATCTTTGTAAGTAGAGTTACAGAAGGAATTGCTGACCTTAGGAATGTTGACTGCTGCCATTTGAGAGACTCTAGATCTGTACTGCAGGCCCTTAGTGGAGGTGAACTCACTGATGTAAATGAGAAAACTGGGTGTGATGAAAGAGTGAAGATGTCCCAGAGAAAGCAAGACTAGCAAAATACTTCGTATTAAGGGAAGTCTTGGAGACGTTCCATAACACTGAAAGCACAACGGATAAAATGCTGGAAGTTGATCTGTACTTAAAAAGAATATGACAGGGACTTCCCCGCTGCTCCAGCGGTTTAAGACTCCACGCTCCTAATGCAGGGGTCCCAGGTTCCATCCCTGGTCAGGAAACTAGATCCCACATGCCACAACCAAAGATCCCACGTGCTGCAACTAAAGACCTGGTGCAGCCAAATAAATACATTTTTTTTTTAAAAAAGGAGTATGACAATTTGCCAAGCTATAGAAAAGACTGTAGCTCCGAATCATCAGTTACATCATGACAGTTTGGAACTAGCATTTTTTTGAACTAAGATGGGAAGATATTAAATCATGTTTGTATACTGATAGGAATGATCCAGTGGAGAGAGGGAGGTTGATGCTGCAAGACAGAGGAAAGGGACAATTACAGGAGCAATGTATTTGAGCTGCTGTGAGGAGTTTGAGGTCACAGTCCCCAAGACTGCTGTCACCTCTGAATCTAGCCAACTGCAGAGTTACAGGGAACAGTCCCCAAGATGGGCCTCACATCTGACACCAATTACAAGTCTGGGGTTCTCAGAACCACTCTTGGGTTCAGTGATTTGCTGCAAAGACTCACAGAACTCACTGAAAGTTGTTATGCTTAGAGTTATGATTTATTACAGTGAAAGAATACAGATTAACATCAGCCAAGGGAGAAATCCAGATGTATGAACGCAGTTTCTTTCCTCATGCAGGCAGGATGCATTGGTCTCCTGGTCCGGTGTGTGATAGTACGCACAGAGTATTGTTAACCAGGGGAGTTCACTTGAGCCTCAGTCAGTGTTGGGGCTCCATTATGTAGATTTGATTGATTGATTGATTGATTGCTCGCAGTGTTAATCTCAGTCTCTTGTCTCTCTGGGCACGATCCAAAGCTCCCTCCAACCAGATCCAGGAGCTTTAGGAATCCTCAATTTAATAAATTTCGTAAATCTTCAGTATAAAAAAGCACTGTGAAATTATACTGAATTTTTCTCCTTTCAAGTACAACATTAAAGAAATCTACAAATGAAAGAATTATTTCAAATATTTTGTTCCATAGAAATATCATGTTTACCTCCACAGTGGATTTGAATGAGTGAGAATTGTATATATGCTCATCTCTCTTCACTGTTAAAATTGGTAAATCAACATTGCTAATATTGCAAGTTTCTTTTTGTTACAGTTTAGGTATATAGAACCATTACATTGTAGTTCAGACTAGATGTTTTGTTTAAACATTTGATCATTATTGCTGTATTGGATGAGTTTTCCAAGGTTGTACTTTTTCCCCCATTGATGACATTTTTCTGGTTATAAAATATTTAATATGAAAAATTTGGGAAAAAAGGAAAAGCACAGAACAAAATAAAATCACCTATGTAATCTTGCTCTACAAGTTTTAAATTACTCCACAGACAGGGTGCAGTCCACTTATGGATAGTAAGCAGCCTATATTTAGGCTCTTTGTAGCAGCAGTTTGAATACGTGTAATTACATAGTTATTTGTAAATATCTGTTTAATTATTTTTCCCTAGACTCTTTAAGTTCTGTAAAGTCAGGAACTGTGTCATGTTTTGTTCACTATTTTATACTATTTGTTAACTGATAGGTTAGCTAGATTTCCTGCTTCTGTAACAAATTAGAAAACTAGCATCCCCCTCTGCTGTACTGTCACCCATTGGCTGTCATTCCAGGAATGAACCAAAGAAGGAACTGTCAGTTGCTGTCAGAGAAAACAGGTGATTGTCAGTTGTACCAACACCTTGCAGGTTTGGGAGACAGAATCCTGGGGAATTTCTGTTCAACAGATTATAAGCTTAGTTTCATTATGACTCATTTTAAAATATTTTTAATTTTGGAATAATAGGTTTACAGGAAGTTGCTGAGGTAATATACCTATGTATCCTCTTTGCAATCATCTTTAAGCCCTGGCAACCACTGTTGCTCTTCTCTCCATTTCTATTATTTTGTCTTTTTCAGAATGCTACATAAATGGAATCATACAGTGTGCAACCTTTTGAGATTGGCTTTTTTTTTTACTCAGCGTGATTAATATTTATTCAAGTTGTTGTGTGTATGAGTTGTTCATTCCTTTTTACTGCTGAGTAGTATTCCATGCTATGGCTGTATCACAGTTTGTTTAACCATTGATCTATTGAGGGACGTTTCAGTTGTTTCCAGTTTTTGGCTTTTACAAATAAAGGTGCTCTGAACAGTCATGTATATGATCATGTTTTTATTTGGACATAAGTTTTCATTTCTCTGGGATAAATTACCAAGAATGCTGTTGTATTGCTGGGTCATATGATGTTATATATTTAGTTTTTTTAGAAACTGCCAAACTGATTACCAAAGTAACTGTACCATTTTACCATCCCACTAGCAATGTGTGAGAGATCTGTTTTCTCCAAATCCTTGCCAGCATTTGGTATTGTCAATTTTATTTTTTATCTTAGCTGTTCTAAAAATGTGTAGTAGACTACATCTCACTGTGGTCTTAATTTGTATCTCCCCAATGGCTACTGATACTGAACATCTTTTCATGTGCTTATTTGCCATCTGTATATCCTCTTCAGTGAAATGTCTATTTATGTCTTTTGCCCATTTTCTAGTTGAATTATTTTTTAACTGTTGAGTTTTGAAAAGTCTTTATATATTCTTCTAGGATTAATTTACAATTTTTCTCCCAACTTTTTTTAATGTAAAATTTCAAACATACAGAAAACTTGAAGGAATGGTACCTGTATACTTGCCTCCTGTATTCTACAGTTAATATTTTACTAAATTTGTTTATCATCTGTCTATCCATCTACTCATCCATTAATGGCATCTTCTTTTTCAAAATGCATTTCAGAGTAATTTGCAGATATTAGTACACTTTACCCATGAATACCTTAGTCTGCATATCATTAGTGCTCAACTTTAAAAAATTTTTCATTTTTCTTTTAATAGTTTTTTCTTTAGGTAATATTTACATACAATGAAATGCACAAATCTTAAGTATCATTCACTGGGTTTTGACATAATTGTAACATTTACTTTGTGGGACTCGTTTTATATCACTAACACCCTAAGTGCCCTTATGGGATGCAGTTCTACTCCAGTTTAAACATTTTGTATAAACCATAAACTAGCGTCTTTTATGGTAAAAGGGGACAACTGATTACTTTTTCCATCAGACCTCTATCTCAGTGTGTGATCCTAAGACTGCCAGGATCAGAATCACCTGGGGTACTTGTTAAAACAGAATTTGTCTGCTCAACCCCATACCTGCTAAATCAGAATTTCTAGGGGTAAATTTTAGAAATTACATTTTACAAGCATTCCAAGTCATGCTTATTTACAGTCCATTCCCTCAGTTTTTCTGGGCAGGATAATTTCTTCTGTACCTGATGGTTCATAACTTCTCAGCTTTCATGATAAGTGACACAAAGCTTTATGTTCTAATATAGTCCATCTCCATGGCTTTCTACTTGGGTAAGATAGGACCTTATTTTCACAACAGCTTGTCACCTGTGTCCCATAAATCTAGAGCTATTGGAATTCATTTCAGTCTACAGTGGATATTTAACAGTGACTTTGTTTTTGAATTAATATTATTGTATAGTATAGTTGAAACTATTTAGAGAAGTTGGCTAAGAAATTGCCTAGCTTTTTGCTTTGCTGGATTTATTAAGCCACAACACATCGCTTTTCCAATTTTCGATCACTAGAAAGCTACATACATAATCTAATTCTCAGACTACTTTGTAGAGATTCCTGTGATTTAGAATTATGCCCTTGAGAATCCAGGACTTCTGAACTAAGCATTATCGACATTTTGAGCTGCATAATTCTTTGTTGTGGGGGCCTGTCCTGTGCATTGTGAGATATTTAGCAGTATTTCTGTCCTGTACCCACTAGGTGGCAGTAGCAACTCCCCCACGCCAGTTGTGACAACCGAAAATGTCTCCAAACTTTACTGAATGTCCCCTGGGGGACAAAATCACCCACAGCTGAAAATCACAGCCTTAAGAAATGATTACTGTAAGGAATTACATGTAAGGATAGTCTGTGCTACTAAAGAAACTAACAACAATAACAAAAATTGTTGATACTACATTTCACAACTTTTTAATACTTTCATGAGATTTCTCTAAAAACTTCATGTTATGAAAAATTTGAATTTCTTAATGAACTGTTCTTTTTACTAGATAAAATCTGTCATGGTTCTATTTCTTTATTGGTGTCTAGGAAATTCAGCTAAGTTTGTACTAATTATCAGTGACTTTACTAAGCTTCTGGGATTTTCTTAGTTACTTGGCTCTTGTTCTTTTATCCTTGGTGTTGTATCTAAATGTCTTATCATGAACTGCTTAAAACTCTTGATGAGGACAGATATACGTTTTAGGTACGTGAAGAATCCTATTCACTTTAAATGGTTAATAGGTAGTGGGTTAGCTGATTGAATTTACTGAAATACAGGGATTTTTTTCTTGTAAATAAACCATTAGTAATACATTAAAATGAGAGCTGTAAATGGTTTAGTTTGAGACTGAATGGTTAAGGAGCAAGTAGTAAAATGTGAGTAGTAGATGATGAAATATAAACAAGATAGGCTTGGAGTGGGTCTTATCTACACGGTTTCGTGGTCAGTCTTACTGTAACATAAGAGATAATAGATGAAGTGGAGAAACTTCTTGTATTCTAGGATTTTATTATTATAGTGATAATGTTACATAGAACTGTTTTTCTGGGAGATACTACATGGGAGAAGTATGATTTGACTTCGGAGAGGAGGTACACATAATGGTTAAGAGCATGGCTTTAGAGTTGTCACCATTTCCTAGCAGTGCAACTTTAGGTAAGATTTTTAATGCTTGTATGCCTTAAGTTTTCTTACTTGTAAAGTGAAGTTAATAACAATACTACCTGTTCCATAAGGTTTGAGGAGGATGAATAATAGACATAAAACACTTAGCTTAATGCCTGGCCCATCATAAGTGCTCATTAACTGTTAGCTGTCATTTTTATCCTTCATTTAAAATAGTTCATAGATCAATGATATGATTTATAGAGTTTTAGTGTATTGGTTTGCCTCTCAAGATGTGAATATATATGCGTATATGTGTGTATATATAGAGAGAATTTTTTTAAATTATATAATTCTAAATTCTTCGCAGATTATTTAAGACTTATTGTTATCTTTATAGTTGTCTTTAAAAAATTCTCCTTTTGAACAGTGTGAGGTAAAACTAAGCATTAACTGTCTCACTGGAGCAAAGAATTCCAGTAATGTAAGATATGGTGATTTGGGAATATTTTACATGTGTTGAAGGTATAGGACATTGTTTCCATAAGGTATCTGTTAGGGTATAAAACTCAGAATGGAAAGAAATAATGTGGTGATGTACAATTGTTACATGTCTTTTTAAAACATTTTTACAAAAGCATATTCTAGGTAATTAAGACATTAGTAGGATCTTTGTGTATATCACACTTTTTAATGCATCTTAGCATCAGAATGATTTATGTAAAAGATGAAGAATAACCTTTAAGCATATAGTAATGTGTGAGGTCACCGTACGAAATGGTTTTAATAGACTAATTTTATAATCTTCATTCTGTAGCACAAATTTTTAGAACTTATTTTGGGGTAACCTTTTGAGATTTAGCTCTTTTATTTCCATTAGTATCTCAAGGGATAACACACATTTACTTGCCAGTGTAGCATATTTCATTATCATAAGAAAAATAATATGCTTCCTAAACAATCAGAATTGAAGTCATAATTTTTTTTAATGGATAGGGCTTCAAGGAAAAAGATGAAAAGTACCATGTTTTAGCAGCGCCGTCCTCCTCCTTTCTCTGCCGTTTTAGGCTTGATCCTGAATGATGTCAAGGATCCTTAGAGGGAGAGAAGCGACAGAGAATAAAAGAAGGGTGGTAATTGAGCTCTTTGGGATTGGAACTGCTGACAGTCCCAAAAGATAAAGCACAAGTGGCATGGTCTTTTCTATCTAGGGCTTAAGCTAGAATTACTTTTCTCCTTTACTGCAAAGCTTGGAATTTTGTTGTTATTTTATCCTTTTGGATTTTCCCCCAGCTACTATATTTTTTTGCTTTCTTTCTCCTTTACTTTTTATTTTTATTTATTTATTTATTTATTTTTGGGGGGGGCACACGGGCTTAGTTGCTCTGTGGCATGTGGGATCTTCCTGGAGCAGGGATCGAACCCATGTCCTCTGTATTGGCAGGTGGATTCTTAACCACTGCGCCACCTAGGAAGCCCCTCTCCTTTACTTTTAATTTTGCTTCCAGTACCTATTATATGTTTTAATTTTATAGTTATCTTCTGTTAAGACAAGAGGTCTTTAATCAGAAGAAAGACAAGGCAAAACTTTCATTTACTGAAAATGAATTCTATAAATGGCCAATCCTGCTGCCTGTTATATTATGAATGCTAGTATTCAGTATTTTATTATATACAAAATACATTTTAAAAATTGTAACCTCAATTAAAGTAGTTAGTGTTTTGGAACTTTTTTATTGCATAATTTGCTTCCGAACTACTAAATTTGATATAGCTTGAGTAGAGGCAGTGGAGAACAGTGGAATAAATGTGCTTTTGAAATCAAACTTGAGTTTGTCTGATTCCCAGTCGATATCTCTTAGCTTATATAATCTTTTTTTAATAAATTTATTTATTTTATTTATTTATTGGCTGTGTTGGGTCTTCGTTGCTGCACACGGGCTTTCTCTAGTTGCTGCAAGCGGGGGCTACTCTTCATTGTGGTGCGCAGGCTCCTCATTGTAGTGGCTTCTCTTGTTGTGGGGCATGGGTCCTAGGCGCATGGGCTTCAATAGTTGCGGCACATGGGCTCAGTAGTTGTGGCTCACAGGCTCCAGAACACAGGCTCAATAGTTGTGGCGCACGGGCCTAGTTGCTCCGTGGCATGTGGAATCTTCCCCAGGCAGGGCTCGAACCCTTGTCCCCTGCATTGGCAGGCGGATTCTCCACCAGTGTGCCACCTAGGAAGTCCAGCTTATATAATCTTGATCTTTGGATTCTTTGGCTAAAAATTTGACAATTCGGATCCTCACCTTTGGTAGTTGTTAGTTGGTTACATGAAATAAACATGAAAGCATGTCTGGTAGTGTTAACTGCATTCTGTGTCAAGTTCTCTTCCCCTCCACTTTCCCGAACCACCTTATCCCTACTATTAAGAGTTTATTTCCTTGTTGAAAAAAAAGCCCCAGAGTAACCTTTGAAAGGTTAATTTTATGGCAAAATTAGAAGGAAAAAGGAATTTGAAAAGAAGTAGAAGATCAGAAGAAGGCAAATAGAAAAGAGTTAGCTCTGATAAAGTACTTCGTTAGATACAGTTCTTCAAACTGGAAAAGTGTGAGTTGTTTCCGCTTATATCATTGCTGCTATTGTAGGTCAATAACTGAGGTGGGCGTGTTTTGTTTTGAATTTTTATATAAATAAACAATGAACTTTTTGGCTCATCTGGGCAATTTTGCATGTAAAACCTTTCTAGTTGTTTACCTTTTGTACTTAGTTCTTAAGTTTTCCTCAAGTCAGTAAAGGGGGGAGTATGTAGCTATTTAAGAGGTAAACTGGGGGATGACTCATACTTCTCAGACAGTAATGGTTATAATGGTAGAATGATGAGCTCCCCACACCATAGCTTAGCCCAGTGAACCTCTGAGGTGCTTACTTTGTTAGATGGCAACACAGAACTTTATGGCCACTGTTGATTATATCATGTGATATATTTTTACTGTTGCCAGTGTGATACTATAGCAGTGGTAGTTTGGCTACCTCCATATGGCTCACTTTGGAAACCGTGTAGTTCTGATTTCTAAGTCTATAGCTTATTGTAGTTCTCTGCCTAGGTGTTTTTGATTGTGTATATGTGCATTGTTAGAGCTTATTAAGAAGCATTGTACAGCCTTCTAATTTCAGGAAGATCTTTATAGTTTATAAATCTTAAAGTTGGAAAAAGGAAAGAAGACCCTTAAATTTTTGTTTTAAAATTGTTTATGAAATTCCACCAATATAAGTAGTATATTTATAAATGTGTGTGTAGTTTTCCCTGTCTATCATTATATAATGAGTGGGCGTTGAAAAGGAAAAAAAAAAATGGACACCCAGAAATTAGATTTCCTTCCATTGGCTTGACTACTGATTTGCTGTGTGATTTTGTGGTTTACTTTGTTTTGGCATATTTTCTTATGTAGCATAAGGATTCTATCTTCTCTAGAAAGATTGTATAGATAAATATTATATAGTACATAATAAAAAATATATACATTCAGGATGTTCATATGTTGTATCCACTCTGTTTTTTCTTTTTTTAGAAATTGCTACAATATTCCTCCAGTGGAATTCACATCAGCTGCCATGGATTACTTGTTTCCCCTTGTTTGCAGATTATTTTATGCATGTGAACAATAATTCAAAGATTTGTTTTTATTACTTGAAGTCAGTTTATTTTGCAATAAATTATATAGTTTGGGGATTATATAATAATAAAAGATTTTTGTATTTCTCTTAAAATGTTAACATTATATGCAGAAAAATCATGTGTGTAATGTTTTGTCTGTTTTCAGGCCCAATGATGCACCAGCAGCCCCCTTCTCAACAATACAATCTGCCGCAGGGAGGCGGGCAGCACTACCAAGGCCAGCAGCCGCCTATGGGAATGATGGGTCAGGTTAACCAAGGCAACCATATGATGAGTCAGAGACAGATTCCTCCCTATAGACCACCGCAACAGGGTACGATCCCATTTGGAAAATTTTTAACAGTAGTCGAAAGGCTTTAAATTTTAACTAACTTTTCATATAGGCAAAATCAGAGCCTTTTGTTTCTTGATTTTTTTAAATTCATAGTTTATTATTTTTCTTAAAAGGTAGTGGGTATAGTAGGCACAAAGGGTCACAAAAAGTGGATATGAACTTCCTTTTATAATAAAAGCTTTCTTTTATTCTTTTCTGGGAAAAGTTTATGTCATAAAATTTTATGTCAAAACCTTACTAATTTAGAGCAGAAAATACTGTCTTACTTTTGAGAAGTTACGAAATATATGGTCAGAAACAAACCGTAATTTATTTCAAACTACTCTAATATCAAAATAAAAGGAAATTAATTTTCTTCCAGTTTGAATCTCTTTTTAAGAAGTTAGTGTTTGTCTTTTTTAGTTGGTATTGTTTGATATTGCATGTATGGTCTTAACATTAATTTTTGTGAAATGTGGTGTGTGGTATTGCTGTGTGTTTGTGTATGTGTGTGTATACAAATAGTCAAAAGTATCTGAAATGCCAAAGCATGGGAGGGGAATCAACAGCTGAGAAATAATCTCTCATAACATCAGATTAGATGGAAAGCCTTTGAATGACATAGAGAACAAATTATTTACATCTTGACTGGTTGTGGTTTTTCAGGCCCACCACAGCAGTACTCAGGCCAGGAAGACTATTATGGGGACCAATACAGTCATGGTGGACAAGGTCCTCCAGAAGGCATGAACCAGCAATATTACCCTGATGGTAATCTCTCCTAATGTTAACTTTCCCATTTTCTATCCCTGCCCAGTATTAATGTAGGTAGCTACTCAAAACATTCTAATCAGAATGAAGAAACTAACAATATGTTTCTTCCAAATTTAGAAACACTTCAGTAATCTAAAGCATCAATGATAGCATTAGTTTATAATCTATTTTAAAGTATATTTTGTTTGGTTATTCCATATTAGTACCATCAGGAATTGTGATCTGTCATTGGAATCCTTTCTTATGTAAAAGAGGATCCTTTTATATTTGAAATTGTTCATTTGAACCAAAGCAAGTGTTACTAATTTACTTTTTTAAATAACAGCTTTATTGAGGTAATTCATATACCATAAAGTTCACCCATTGGTTTACTCTCATGCATTGTATAAATACAAAGAGAATATATTTTTGAGTATTCTTCCAAGTTTCATCATGTTAATGTTGCATATGTCTCAAAGAACTATGTTTATATACATTAGCCTTTGCATTTGAGAAAGATTTTAGAGGCTGAATTATATCCATAATATAGCTGTTTACAGAGTTAGTAGGATAGAAGCATTTGGAAACCAGATTTTAACTTTAGTTTAATGGTATTTTTATTTTTTAGTGGGAAGGTGGCTTGTGAAAAAGTGGTCAGTAAAAGATGTACTGTGCTTAGTAGTAATCCAAGCATACAAGCAGGCTTTCAGCATACAGTTCCTTGTTTTCCTGTATGTTTGAAAACTTTATGATACAGTGTTGAAGAAAAAATAATCCAAATACATAAAATTGATCAAATAGAGGTGGTTATTCGCATTACAAAATGAGCTGTCTTGTTTGGAAGGACTTGCCAAAATCTTCGTTTATATTAAACTCCCTTGATATATTTAAGGTAAACTACTTAACAGAAAACTTGGGCAACCTAGGAACTTCAAGCTAAAGTGTTGGGACCATTTGACTAGAAGCTAATGTAAGCTAGAACAAAGATGTAATTTGGTGTATTTAAAAAATAATTTTGTCCACTACTTTTTATCAGTGTATAAAGCATAAGTGGTATAAGGATGTTGGTTTTTTTCCTGCAAAGATTCTGCTTTTACAGGCAGAGCAAACGCTCACCTGTAGAATTTTGCATACAAAATATGTTTGTTAGTGGTAGTGATATGTATGGATAATTCTGGTTAGAAAACAACATATTTTTTTTTTAATCTGTTTTGCTTGCCCTGAGTTATTTAGAATTTGGGGTTTTGTTTTTTTTTCTTTTTCCTTTCACATGTAGACATTGTATTTTTTTTTAATGAAAAACTTTACATTTATAGACTAGATATTTTAAAGAAATGAAATCTAGGTTGTTAAATATACATTAGGAAGTCTGCTGAAAAGAAATGATGGTTTTGTTTAATTTTTAAAATACATTTTAAGTAATTGAGTTGAATTAAACACTGTTATTTTGATCCTGAGTATTTCCTGAAATGTGAAATCTATTTTATAAATATGAACTTTCTATTCAAAATAGAGATGTTATTTTTGTAAATAGCAGAACTTTAAGGTTGCTATAAATAATTCATTTTATTACATAATGGAATTTTAAAATTTAAATGGTATCATTTTTGCATAGATGTGTATTAATATATTTGTTTGATGTTTACACAGAGTATTCCATTTATAACAATTAATTTTCTTAAACAGCTTTAGATATTTTCTTATTATTGTTTAGAAATTTATGCCAATAAATATGTAGATTAGGGGTTGGCAAACTTTATTCGGTAAAGGGCCAGGAGGTAATTGTTTTAGTCTTTGCAGATCATATGGTCGTGGTCTCAACTACTGAACTCTTGTGGTAGCATGAAAACAGCTATAGAAAATATGAATATATATGAAAGTTTCCAGTGAAACTTTCTTTACAAAAACAGGCCACTGGCTGTATTTAGACTGCAGACCATAGTTTGCCAATCAGTAATATAGATATTTATGAGGTGGTCTGGGAACATTGGAATTTTAGAGTAATGAGTATGGAGTATTATATTTATTCATAACTATATTCCTTCTTCCTTAATTAGGTATACTTCTAAAATTTAGTTCAGATTTTAGCTAACTAAAAGGTTATTTCCTGCAATTTCTTTGGGCAACTTAGTTAAAAGGACTAGAGTATTGATTTCATTAAAGTTTAGTCATCTTGCAGGTGCCTTAAAATTAAAGGTGCCTTAAAATTAAAGGTGTACTCTAGCACTTAACACACTATTAATTTTGTGAAGGTATATGTTTATGATACTCTAGAAATATTTTCTAAAGGCTTCTAGAATGGCAGCATTAAGCAGTATATTTTTGCATCTGAAAATACTTTGAGATACATATACTTTAAGCAAGTTAATAGAAAATTGAAAAATTTGTTTCAGTTTCTTTTAGGGTAAAAAAAACTTGTGGAACTCTTTTATATTTTGCATTGCTTTAGCATATGCTGTGGAATTGGCGACCAACAGAACAGGTGTTTGACAAAATATGATAATCACTTCCTTTGTTCATTCTAATTTAATTCAAGTTATTTACATGTGAAAGGCCTAAATGCTTTCATTCTCTCTTTTTTTTTAAAAATAGAAGATAAAGTTTTTTTTTTCCCTCCTTGATGAGGATTATCAGAGTTAAGAATAAGTGTAATGTTTCTAACATTGTTTTTTGCTTTAAAAAAAATTTGCACGTTATCTCAATATGAAAACAATCACATTTGGTAAATATTTGGCTAATGCAGTTGAAATTATTTTTTATGTATTTCCATTTCTTTTTCTTTTTTTTCAATTTTATCTGAAAGTTTAAATATATTTAGGGTTTTCACTCAGTGGCCATTAACGTTTCTTCCTGTCTCTTGTCGAATTGATGTAGGTCATAATGATTACGGTTATCAGCAACCGTCGTATCCTGAACAAGGCTACGATAGGCCTTATGAGGATTCCTCACAACATTACTACGAAGGAGGTATCTATATACCTTCACACACATACACATATATATCCCCTCCTACAGGAACGAAAATTCTTGCATAAGACAACTTCTACCCACGCAAAGCTCTTGTAGAATACTAGTTGCTGGCTGTCTTGAAAGTTACAGGGAGCCTAGAACAGTCAAAATAATTTCCTTACAAATATTTAAAATGTATAACCATGACTTGTCATTTCTAACAACAATAAAAAGACTAAAACATTTTTAAATAATTTTTTCCTCAGTGGAAATTTCCTATTTGAACATAAATCCATTGATCCAATTTTTTTTTCTTGTGTGTGTCTACATATGTATGATTTTACATATAAGTTTAGTGCCTTTAGGAAACAGCTTGCTGATCTTGTGTAGCTAGTGTGTGCTCTTGTAGCTGTCTTTAATTTTGTCTTTTTTATTTTATTTAGCATAGTCATGATCTTATGACTGTGATGTTCCAGTAAATGTAATGCTCGTATGGCAGAGACGCTGAAAATGCTGCAGTTCAACCTTGCAAAATTGGCTTTAACTGCAGTTTGTTTGGCCGAAATCCTTCTGTTTGGTTTGAGTTTTTTCTTTGTTTTGTTAACTTTTAAAAATCAATATGGCATTTCATTTTGTTCTTGTGTTGTTGGCTATGCATCTTAGAGGAAAAAAGTTAACTAAGCAAACGTCTCATTTTTTTTTCCTCTTCTCCAATTATCCTGTAGGAAATTCACAGTATGGCCAACAGCAAGATGCTTACCAAGGACCACCTCCCCAGCAGGGATACCCACCCCAGCAGCAGCAGTACCCAGGGCAGCAGGGCTATCCAGGACAGCAGCAGGGCTACGGTAATGGCTTACTGCTGTTTATTTTTGTCGCCAAAACATGTGATGATTACTCTTTTATAGTTGGAAGTGGATACTTAATGTTTATTTTTCTAAGAATTATTTTTGAAAATTCACAATTTTAGCTTAGCCTGTTACTAGAGTGTTTATTTAAAATGTTGTTCTTAAACTAGTAATCTGTTTAAAAAGAAACATAAACTAGAGATGGTTCATTGACCAAAGGTAAGGTATGTAGTCATTTAAAACGAAATCCTTAATGAATTCTTAAACCTGTTGGGCATTCACAACCAGCCGATGGCTTTGTATGTGCTCGGAAAACTGACAGGTTGGGTGATTATTAACAACATCTACATAACCTGCTTGGCAAATTTGTTTCTGAAACTAATGACTGTTACCGTGAAAAATAACATTGATCTTTTAGTTTACAAATGAGATCTGTTTGGAATGGATAAAGAAAATGTTTTCGTCATTCTCTATTAAGATAGCAGTAGATACATTCATAAGGGTATATTTATTGCAGGTATGTATCTTACAGTTTGGGGGAAGTATAGCCATCTTTTCTTATTGTATACTCACTGTAATGACTACTAGTTGGCTATCTGAGTGTTAGATAGGGGGTGAGGAATGATACAGACCTGATGTCTCAGGCTTAAATTTCAGGCTTCTATCACTACTTTAGGTATAAGAAAATAAGGTTCCTGCAGTAGGAGAAGTAGCTGCTTAATCTGACATCATTTCTTGCTAACATGGTCTCTTTTTACATCGGTAATGTCTTATTATTTTTATTCTGCTATTAGTTTAAACTCTGCTATTATTATGGGCACCTCTCTCCACCTGTGATAGCAAATCTAAGAACCAGGATTAGGCTGAAATTCTCTTGTATCTTCGACATAAGCACTGAAATTCAGGTATTGGGAGTCAGGCATTTTCCCCAAAATGATCAGTTCTGGTTCCATAATTCCAGATATGACTTTAGAAATATTTCATGTATTTCTTGTCTTTACAAAGGGACTTTCTTTCTCCTCTCAAGTGGCACTTCCATTTCATGAGTATTGACTATTTGTACATTTAATAAATAGGGTGTTCTGGTTTTATTGTGTTTGCATGAAAACAAATATTATGTGGATCAGTCAGGTAAGTTTATTGCTTTAAGAGAAATATTATTTTCAGTGGAAAGAGAGTAAAAGAAATTGAGTAATTTTGGTTGAAGTAGTTAAATACTGTTTTTGTCAGACATTGGGCACCCTAAAGGAGACGTTCCCATTTTGCTTATTATCTATAGGTTTCAGTTGTCAAACTTGCTTCTAATGGAAAATTGAGTTTTAGTAATGGGACATATAATAATTAAACAAAATAGTAGACCGATAGAATTTATTTAAGCTTGAGAATTTACTGTTCTCTTTGACATCTTCCTCCACAATCACTGTTTTTTTAATGACAGGTTTTGAATAGCTGTGATAGAAAACACTTAAGCATCAAAGTTTTTCAGCTTATGCTTTATAAAGCATTCCTTACAACAGACAGTAATAGAGTTTATGAAATAGACATATTTTTTGGCAAACACTTCTTATCTCTGAAAGTTGAAATCATTCATTTATATGGGTTACGTATTAAAGGTGATGGGTACACAGAGTGTAACTTTTGAATCGTGTTTTTTCCACATACAACCTGTGGCTTTTCAAGTCTTCTTTAGTTTCTGTTTGAAAATATCGTGATAACTAGTTTGTCAGTGCAGAGCATAAAGTATTCTTTTGGTGATTACAAATGTAAATCTAGAATTTACATGTAAAATTGTTCTTTGTGATTCTTTTTGTGATTGCAAGTATAAATCTTAGAGTTATACAGCTGTAACTATCACTGATTTCCAAACTTTCTTCAGAGATTACCTCAGTATTTTAATTTGAATCTGCTTCTTGCTTTTTCTTTTACCCCTTGCTTATACTGGTTAACTTTCTAGTAGGAGTATTGATGACTTTCCTCAACATCGTGGAGTTAACCTACTTTACAACTCCTGATTCTCTTTTACTCGTTTTGACATAAAATTTTAACGGCTAACACATAGCACAATGGTTATACTGAATCAAAGTATCTTGGTACCTGGTTTAGTATCCTTACAGTATTTTTACTTATTATAACTTCTGGAATTTATTTCAAAAAGCATTTGAGAAAAATCAGGATATCAAACTATTCTTTTTAGTTTAAAATTGAGAATATCGTAACACCTAATTCTAAACCCTTTCTAGAATTCCAGGGACTTACTGTATTTTCTTCCACGCTTTTGTTTGTCGTAATTATTTTGCAGGTCCTTCACAGGGTGGTCCAGGTCCTCAGTATCCTAACTACCCACAGGGACAAGGTCAGCAGTATGGGGGTTATAGACCAACACAGCCTGGACCACCACAGCCACCACAGCAGAGGCCTTACGGATATGACCAGGTAAGTTACTTGGCCAGCTACTTGACTGACCCATTATTTGCTGACTCTTGATTAGGTTAAATGTTTTTCAGTTGAAGACTCATTTTTCCCTCCTCTTGTTTTACCATACATGAGTTAACAGAAAAAGTATTTCTTTACTCTTGAGTCTTTTCACAGAATGCTGTCACAGTTAGTCATAGTTATTGTAATGCATGATACATGGCGTGTCTCTAGGCACTGACATGTTCATTCGTTCATAGTCTCTCTCTGGTCTTTACCCCCCAGGCATGCTTCCCTTAGCCATCCCACACATTATTCTGTGTCCTAAAGCCCCTAATTTCTCTGATTTCCCTCATGGTTATTGTTCAAGACTGCTTTGACCCATTGAAATGTGGAGTCCATCTAAGTCAGTGCTCTTATTAGCTCTCATCTTCACTTCAGCATGTTCACCCCACTTCCTTCACATCCATGCTGTCCCTTCTCTCTAAGTTCACACTCACCACCTGTCTCTGCTGCCTCCTTCCATACACAAACATATCCATTATCTCAGATATTAATCGTCTTTCTTTCTCCCGTTATCTTTCCTTCTACTACCTTCAAATGTGTGTAAGTGTATCTCCTCCTAAGGTGACTGTATTCTCTTGAACCTAGTATTACCTTCTTTTCATCAGTAAATTTCTCAGACTTAATAATTTGTGCCACAATCCTTGTTTTATGAATCTTCTCATACATACTCTAAATTATTGTTAAAATGATTTATTATGTTGGCAGTTTTTTTTGGATTGATTTCAGGTTTGTCTAATAACTTTCTAATAAGTAGTATCTGATCTGTTCATCACTTAAGGTACCTAAAATTAGGTTACTTTTTAATGTTAGGGTTCCAGGACCAGTGGAGATGGTCTGGTTTGAGGAACAACTGTATGCAGTGCTGATTAGACAGCTCCTGCATGGACACTTTCTAGTTAAGTGGAGAAAATAAGAGAGATAAGAGACTTAAAATAGAAGGATATGGACAGATAAGTAATATTAAAAAAAAATACACCAGAACTAAATCAAAGGATTAGGCAGAAGTTTTATCTAAATTTTAAAAGTAAAATAAATGTTGCCTAGTGAGTATTTAAGGACAAGATCCCTGAGCAGATAATATTTAGGATCCTTCTAATCTACACGTTAACTGTTGAAAAGTGGTCATTTACTCCCTAATTCAACAAATATTTATTAATTTTCTGTGTGTACTGGGCACTGTATTATGTACTAGGTGAGCAAAACAGACCTGGTCATTATGGCTCTTCCTTGACTTCACTTTAGCATTTGGCACATGTTACTATTTTCATTCTTAAGTGGTCTTCTTTAGCTTCTGTATTACTGTACTCTTTTGTTCCTCTTACATTTCCAGTGATTCCTTCTTTATTTTTTACTTGTTTCTCATATTTCTTTTACCTAATCAATTTCTTTTATCAGTCCTTGGCTTAGTGTTTTTTTCTCAGTCTGTCTATTCACTCTGGCTAACATTTTCAGTATCCTTAGCCCACCCTTCTCAATCCAACTTCAGTTCCATTTTCCCAACTGTGTACAGAACATCTTTCTTTGGGTATCTTGCCATTTTCCTCAACTCCATCATTTGCTCTCTAAATCAACATATTTCTAAATCTCCTAAACTTAACATCATTCATTAAGCAAGTGTTTCTCGAGCAACATTTGTATGCCGAGTACCTAAGATGGGACTACATTGGGAAATAAGATTGACATGGACTTGCCCTTGTGAACTTGAGTCTAGGTGGAATACAGACAAGTAAGCAGATGATACAATATAGTGTGAGAAGTCCTTGGTTGAGGAAAGACAAGATTTTTGTGAAAGGGAGCTCCTAACCCAGACATGTATTCCTTGGGAAGTATTATATAAGAGCAAGAGCCCAAGGATGAGTAGGTATTATTAGCCAGCTGGTCGTAGAGAAGAGAAGGGTATTCTAGTCAGAAATAAGTGTACTCACAAAGGACTAGTGTTAAGGTGTGTGGCTCAGTAAAGCAGAAGCATGGGGAAGAAGAGGCAAGAGGGGACAGATGAATTGGGGCCAAATTAGGAGGGCTCTTATAAGCCATATTGGGGAACTTGGGCTTTATCCTGATAATGGTGTGGAGGCTTTAAAGTGTTTTAAGTGATGTATATAAAGTATCTAGTGGTGGCTGGCACTTGGTATACATGATATATGATATATAATATATTCTTTTATCATCATTATAATTATTCCACACCTTAAAGCTCTCAGGAATTTTGGGATTGGACTGTAGGAAAAGACCCATGATGTGGGGGTAGTTGCTGGCCTCATCTTCCTCACTAGAAAAAGCGATGAGGGAGGGGACCATCTTAGCTACTCCAGTGTTGGTAGCCTCCTCACATCTATCTCATGTATCCCCCAGTCCAAACACCTATTGGTCTTTTCATTTTAGGGAAAGTAGTTCACCTCTTCAATATGATTTAAAGCAATGGAAAACTAAGTCTGAAACCCAGTAGAAATCTAATTATAGTGGTTTTTCGGCAGGTAACACTGTGGCAGTGTGCAGGATGAGGGGCATTGAGAGAGAGCCTTGTTCAGGGCTGCTGCCCCTTGCTCAGTCTTTCCATCTCAGTGAACAGCAGCTCAATTCTTCCACTTCCTTAGGCGGAAAACCTGGAGTCATCCTTGACTCCATTCGTTTTGCAAATCAAACATCTTGTCAACCAGCAAATCTCATCACCTCTTCCTTCAAACTACATGTGGTATCTAGCCATTTTTCTCAACTTCCTGCTCTCACCCAAGTCATGGTCACCAGCCTCACTCATCTGGACTGTCACACTGTCCTCCCTCCTGGTCTTCCTGCTTTCCTCCTGGCTCCTCACAGGACCCAAGTGATCTTTTAAAAACACCAATTGGATTAGGCCACCTTTCTCGTCTTAACTGTGTGCTGACTTTCACTCTCACTTAGAGGAGTATCATGGCCTAGAAGGCCCTGCATGACTCGTGTCTCCACCACCTACCCCACCACCTCACCTCTGTATTTATAGCTGCCCTCATTCACTCTGCTTCAGTCACACTGGCCTGTTTGCTGCTCCTCACACACATCAAGCATGTTTCGCCCTCAGAACCTTTGTATATGTTTCTCCCTCTTCTGATGTGTCTTTATTTTTGGTCAATTCAAAATATTTTCTGATTTCACTTTTGATTTCATCCTTGACCCAAGAGTTATTTAGAAGTGTATAATTTAGTTTTCAAATATTTGGGGACTTTCCAGATATTTTTCAGTTACTGTTTCTAGTTTAATTTCATCATCATGATAGAACATACTTGGTATGACTTAAATTGTTCTACATTTATCAAGACTTAACTTTATGGCTCAGAATATGGTCTATGAGGATGTTCTGTAAATGTCAATTAGCTCAAGCTGCTTGATAGTGGTGTTCAAGTCTCCTGTGACTTAACGATTTTCTATTCTATTAGTTATTGAGAAAGGGATATTAAATATTAAATCTCCGGCTATAACTGTGTGTTTGTCTGTATTTCCTTACAGTTCTATTCATTTTTGCTTCATATATTTTAATGCTGCATTTTTTTATATATAAATTTATTTATTTATTTATTTATTTATTTATTTATTTATTTATTTATTTATTTTATTGGCTGTGTTGGGTCTTCGTTGCTGCACACGGGCCTTCTCTAGTTGCAGTGAGCGAGGGCCACTCTTCATTGTGGTGTATGGGCTTCTCATTGCAGTGGCCTCTCCCATTGCAGAGCATGGGCTCTAGGTGCGTGGGCTTCAGTAGTTGTGGCACATGGGCCCAGCAGCTGTGACTCATGGATTCCAGAGTGCAGGCTCAATAGCCATGGTGCATGGGCTCAGTTGCTCCGTGGCATGTGGTATCTTCCCAGGGCAGGGATCGAACCCGTGTCCCCTGCATTGGCAGGTGGATTCTTACCCACTACACCACCTAGGAAGTCCCAGAATGCTACATTTTTAAGGTGCATGTTTTTAGGATTTTTATGTCTTGATTAATGTTTTCCTGTATCATTAGGTAACAACTTTCTTTATCCCTGGCAATATTCTTTGCTCTGAAATCTGTTTGTCCAATAGTACTGATAATATAGTTTTCTTTGGATTAGTACTAGATGATATATATTTTTAATCTTTTTATTTTTAACACATTTGTGCTCTTAATGTTTAAATTGTGTTTCATGAGGGCAGTGTATACTTAGGACTTTTTTTTTTTAAACTGTGTCTATCTTTCAATGGAGGGGTTTGAACATTATATTTAATGTGATTGTGGATAATGGTTAGTCTATCAACTTGATATTTTTTCCCATTTGTCTCTTCTGTTCTTTGTCCTTTTTCCTCATTTTCTCTTATTTTGAATTTTTTTTGTTTTCAAAAAATCGTTTTGGTTAAGATATAATTCATATACCATTCAATTCATCATTTTAAGATGTACCATTCAATGTTGTGGGGGTTTTGTTGTTGTTGTTGCTGTTTTTTAAGTATGTTTATTTCCCTCCAAACACCCAGCCCTAGGAAATAGGTGGTTTACTTTCTGTCTGTATGGATTTTCCTGTTCTGAACGTTTAGGATAAGTGAAGTCATGCAATATGTGGTATTCATGATTGGCTGCTTTCACTTAGTTTTCAGGGTCCATCCATGTTGTATCATGTACCTTTAAGTGGATATTATACCACTTTATATAAAGTATAATAGTTTACTTTCATTTCTTCTCAATTTTTGTGTTATTGTTATAATTTCAACTTGGACATATGTTACAAACCACATAGTGTATGGAATTAATTTTGTTTAAAATATCAGTTTTCCTTTGAAGATACTTAATAAGAAACGAGTCACATATTTACTAATGTACTTACTGTTTCTAGTGCTTTTCATTCCTATGATAGATCCATATTTCCATCTGGTATCATTTTCCTTTCTCAGGAGGACTTCCTTTTAACATTTCTTGTAATGCAGGTCTTCTGGTGATAAATTCCATCAGCTTTTGTACATCTGAAAAGGTCTTTATTTCTCTTTCATTTTGGAAAAAAAAATTTTTTTTTCTTGGTATAAAATTCTAGGTTGATTGTTTTTTCCTTTCATCACTTTACACATGTGGCTCCATTGTCTTCCTTGCTTATGTTATTTCCAAGAAAGTATCTGCTGTTATTCTTATCTTTTGTCTCTGGTAATTAGTATATCTTTTTTTTTAATGACTGTTTTTAAGATTTTTCCCTTTATCAGATTATTTGACTGTTTTCTTCTGCTTGGGGTTTGTATAGCTTCTTGAATTTGTGACTTTATGGCTTTCATCAGATTCGGAGAAATTCTGCCCAAATATTTTTCCTATCTCTACACCTATACTCCTTTCTCTCTTCTCCAGACTCCAGTTACACATATATTTGACTATTTAGAGTTGTGCCATAATTCAATGATCCTGTTTGTTTATTTAATGTTTTAATTCTTTTTTTCTTTGTGTTTCATTTTGGGTAGTTTCTGTAGCTATGTTTTGAAGTTCACTAGTCTTTTCTTGTTAATTGTCTTATCAGCTTTTAATCCACTCGCAGATGTGTTTCATTGCAGACGTATTTCTCATCTGTAGTAGTTTGATATGGGTCTTTTTTATATCTTCCATGTCTCTCCCTAAAGTTTTGAACATGTTGAATACAAGTATGTTAACTGCTTTAATATCCTTTTCTGGTAATTCTAACATCTGGGCCAATTTTGATCTATTGGTCTTTTTCCTTCCTTACTTTGGGTCATATTTTCCTCATCCTTTACATGTGCAATTATTTTTGATTAGATGCCAGAAATTGCGAATATTACTTTTACTTTGAGTGATGGATATACTTGCATTCCTACAAACATTCCTAAGCTTTGTTTGGGGATGCAGTTTAGTAATTTAAAAACAGCTTGATCTTTTGGGGGTTGCTTTTAAGATTTGTTAGGCAGGACCAGACAGTGGTTAGTCCTGGACCAAATATCCCCACTAGTAAGATAAGACCCTTTTGGGTACTCAGCCCACTGACCTTGAATTGTGAGGTTTTTCACTCTGGCTGGTGGGAATAAACACTATTTCTGTTCCTCTGTGAGTGCAGGAATTGTCTCCTCTAATCCTTTTGGGTGTTCTTTTCTCAGACTTGGTTATTTTCCTCGCATGTATTTGCATATCAGTACTATGCTGAATGGTCAAGAGGTTTCCTCTGCAGATCTCCACAGTTCTCTCTGTGCATTTCATTCCTATGATATATGGTATATGTCCTGTGAACTCTAGCTCCTTTTTCCTCTTCAGACTCTAAGCTTTATCTCCTTAACTCAGACCCAGCCTCACTTCCCCTCCATACACTGCAGTGTGGAAACTCTCAGTGCAGTAAGATGTGATAATCGGAGTGCTCACCTCATTTGCTTCCCATTTCTCACAGATTGCTGTTCTTTGTTACCTTCTGTCCTGTGTCTTGAGTGCAAGTATTTCATACATTTTTTGTAGCTTTGTTTTTTTTCCAGGCTGGAGTGTAAATCTCTCTTGACTGGAAACACTTAATTTTTTTAAAATAGACTTTTTTCCCCAGCATTTTTAGGTTCACAGCAAAATTGATAAGAAATTACAGAGAGTTTCCATTTACTCCCTACCCCACACATGCATAGCCTACTCCATCATCAGTGTCCCACACCCTAGTGGTACATCTGTTATAATCAATAAACCTACCACCCCAGGTCCATAACTTACATTATGGTTCACTCTTGGTGTGGTACATTCTGGGCATTTTGACAAATATATAATGACATGTGTCCACCATTATAATATCATAAAAAATGGTTTCATTTCCTTAAAATCTTCTCTGCTCACCTTATTCATTCTTCTCTCCTTCCTAACTCCTGGCAACCACTGATCTACATAGTTTGCCTTTTCCAGAATGTCATACGCTTGGAATCATGTAGTATGTAGCCTTTTCAGATTGACTTTTTACTTAATTATATGCATTTAAAGTCTTCTCATGACTTGATAACGTGTTTCTTTTTGGCACTGAATAGTAGCCCATTGTCTGGCTATACCGTTCATTTATTGAAAGACATCTTAGTTGCTCCCAAATTTTGGCGGTTATGAATTAAGCTGCTATAAACTTCCATGTGCAGGTTTTTGTGTGAGCATAAAATTTCAACTCATTTGGATAAATGCCAAGGAGCGAGCATAATTGTTGGATTATGTGGTAATAGTATGTTTAGTTTTGTTAGAAACTGTGAAACTTTCTTTCATAGTGGCTGTACCGTATTGCATTCTCACCAGCAATGTATGAGAGTTCCTGTCAGTCCACATCCTCATCAGCATTTGATGTTATCAGTGTTTAGAATTTTGGCCATTCTAGTAGATGTGTGGGGTATCTCGTTGTTTCATTTTGCATTTTCTGAGTGACATATGACGTAGACATCTTTTCATATGCTCATTTGCCATCTTTATATCTTTGGTGAGGTGTCTGTTCAGGTCTTTGGCCCATTTTTTAATAGAGTTCTTCATTTTCTTATTGAGTTGTAAGAGTTCTTTGTATAGTTTAGATAACAGTCTTTTGCAAAAACTGCCTTGTTTTCTTGGCTTGTCTTCTCATTTTTTTGATGTCTTTCTCTGGGTAGAGAATTTTAATTTTAGTGAAGTCCAGTTTATCAGTTATTTCTTTCCTGGATCTCGCCTTTGGTGTTGTATATATAAAGTCACTCTATAAACTCAAGGTCATCTACATTTTCTTTTATGTTCTAGAAGTTTTATAGTTTTATATTTTACATTTAGGTCAGAGTCTTATGTGAGTTAATTTTCTGAATTAAGAAAATCTTAATTGTTAAGATTTGTGTCTAGATTCATTTTTTTGTCTCTGGATGTCCAGTTGTTCTAGCACCATTTGCTGAACAAGACTATCTTTGCACTATTGTATTACCTTTCCTCCTTTGCTAAAGATCTGTTGACTGTGTTTCTGTGGGTCTATTTCTGGGCTCTCTGTTCAGTTCTATTGATCTGTTTTTCTCTTCTTTCACCAATACCACATTGTCTTGATTGCTGAAGCTTTATAGTACGTCTTGAAGTTAAATATTGTCATTCCTCTGACTTTGTTCTTTTCCTCCAATATTGTATGGTTATTCTGGGTCTTCTACCTCTCCATATAAATTTTAGAATTATTTTTTCAATATCCAAAAATATTGGATATTGCTGGGATTTTGATTGGGATTGTGTTGAATCTTTATATCAAGTTGGGAAGAACTGACATCTCGACAATATTGATATTCCTATCCATGAACATGGAACATCTCTACATTTATTTAATTCTTTGATTTCTTTCATTAGTTTTTTAGTTTTTCTCTTATAGTTCTATATATTTTTTGTTAAATTTGTACCTAAGTATTTAATTTTGGGGGGTACTCATGTAGATGGTATTGTTTTTAATTTCAAATTCCACTTATTCATTGCTGGTGTATAGGGGACTTTTCTGTGCAACCTTGTATCCTGCAACCTTGCTTATTAGTTTCAGGAGTTTTTGGTTAATTCTTTGGGATTTTCTACCTAGACAATCATGTCATCTGTGAACAAAGACAGTTTTATTTCTTCTTTTCCAATATGTTTACCTTTATTTTTTTTCTTATTGCATAAACTAGGAATTTTAGTACAGTGTAGAAAAAGAGTGGTGAGAGGGGACATCCCTGCTTTGTTCCTGATCTTAGCAAGAAATTTTCATTTAAATATAATGTTAGATGCTTTCATTTTTCAGCATAACATTTATCTCCATGTGACAGATTATGTAGTTACTGTTTATTGCAGTACTCTCCTCCCCTAGAATGTCAGTTCTTTAAAGACATTGCTGTGTCTGTTTTATCACTGTTGAGTCTCCATCATTTAGTAAAACGCATTGAGTAGTCAGTAAGTATTGGTGAGTGAATATGTAAGGCCTTCACTTCCTAAATTTGAATGGTGATTGTAAGAATAGAGAAAGAAACCCCTAAAAAGTATTGTGCCAATAATTTTAAGACTTTGATATGATTAGATTAATGAAAGAAAGAAATTTAAAGATGGTTGGTATTGCTCAGTCTAGGGACTCTTCACTCCATACACTCCCTAGAAAATCTCATTTACTCACATGGTTTCAGTTTAACATGCTGTTGACTCTCAAATCTCTGTTTCTAGTGTGACTTTCTCTAAAAGTCAGGTGCCTGGTAGTCATCTACACTTAGAAATATCATATCAATTTCACATAACCAAAACAAATTCATAGTTTTTGTATTCACAAATTCCTCCTTTCTGTGTTCTATCTTAGCGAGAGAGGCATTGTCATCAAGCTAGAATGCCAGGTGCCACATTTGATGCTTAGTAAGTCTTTCTCCCTCTCCCGCGCTCTAATATGACAAAATCTTGTTAGCCTGACTTCCTTCAACATTCTTGAATCCATCCACATCTCTGATGACTGCCTTATCTCTGTTTAGACAATGAACATCTCCCAACTTCATCAGGGGATGAAGGATCCTCCCACGCGGTTTTCTTACCTCCTTTCCCACTCTAGTCAGAGGAATTTTTGTAATTTACAAAAAAAAAACAAAAACAAAAAACGAAGAAGCAGAGAGAGAGAAGCTGAGGCTTAGAGAGTTGGAGTGATTACCCGAGATGAAAGAAGTAAGAAGTGTCCAGCCGGATGGCAAGTCCTGAGTGACTAGAGACCCAGTGACTTGGACCTTTCACTGTACCACACTTCTGCCAGTCACACCAGCAGTTTGCAGAGCATTTTCATGCTTTTCTTCTTAAAAAACTTTTTGAAACAGGGATTATAATTATCCTCACTTGTAAGATGAGAAAATCAAGAAAGGGAAGGCAGATAATTTGCCTCAAGGACAGGAAATTGTTAAGTGGGAGAGTTAAATCTAGAAATTGATTTCTGGCTCTAAAACTCATACTTTTAACACTGGAATTTGCTGATGGTTACAGATATACAGTATTTTTTTAGGCTTGCTTGTGATTTGATTTTGTCCTAGCAAAGTGATCAAGTGTGGGTCAAGTTGCTTAAATTCTCAGTTCTTCAATTTCTTCATCTATAAAATGGAGGTAATATTTACTACATAGGTAATAGATGGACACAAAGCACTTATTACAGTGTTTGACACGTGGTATGGTCTTAGTTACTGAGATACATTGAGTTAGCTATTGTTGATATTAGCCAAACTTATATCCATTACTTCAACTTCTGTATTACCAGATAGGTAATAGTTTCTACTGCTTACTATTGTATACTCTTTTTTACTCTTCCGTTCCCTAAGCATTTCTTACCTATTTTTCTCCATACTTTTGCTTTAGCTCTTTCTTCTATTTGAATTGCCTCTTTTTCTTTTCTCTGCTATTCAAAGCTTATTATTTTCTTAAGGTTCTCACAGTCTCTGAAATATTTTTCAAATTATTTTAGCTGTGTTAACATTTTCCTTTCTGAACTATTGTAAAACTTGTTCTATAATTACACTTTATTTGTAAGTTTTACCTTCCCTGTTTCTCAAATTGATTATGGTGATGAGCATATAATATTTGCTCAATAAATGTTTGTAATTGCTTGAATATACTATTTGGCATACATTATTGAAGAAGTCTTATGTGTCAGGCACTCTGTGATAACTGGAGCATAAGGATGGATAAGACCTAGCTCCTATCATCAAATAATTCACACTATAGTAGATACATATAGCTTCTATTTACATAGCACACCAGTTCTTAACCTCTCTTCTGCTTTCACATCATTCGTAATATGTGCAACTTGCTTTCATCATTAATATCTCATTACACACTATCATTAAGGGAGCATTTGCTTCCAGCATTTAGACTTGCTTGTTTATAATTTCTAAAAGCCTTTTCTCATGTTCTCTCTTATTTAAGTGTCCTAACAAACAATTGAGGTAGGAACTATTCTAACCTTAAACAGGAAAAAAATTGAGATCCAGGGATGAAGATTTTACAGTCCCACCTTATAGGTGAAGAAACTGAGTCTCATCCTTTCTTAGACTCAAATATAAAGTTAACAATAGAGTTGAGACTTAAACTCAGTATTTAGGTAATCTAAAATTTGAATAGTAAGTTGCTGTACACTAAGCATTTCTTATTTTAAATTTTGTATTATAGGAAGTTTTAAGCAAAAGCAGCAAAGAGGAGCATCATGAATCCCTTTGTACCCATCAACCAACTTGAACGATAATCAGCATTTTACCCATGTTGTTTTGCACCCCTACCCTACTTTACTGAATATTTTAAAGCAGATCTTACCTACAGATATTTCAAGATTAACATTGACTCCAAATTGTTCTGAATATAATTATGTAAAATACGTCAGTATTTTTTAAATACCTAATTCTATTTATAGTGTATTATTCCATTAGATATAGTGGTAGTCAACAGATTTTCAAGTATAACTACTTCTGTGGAAGTGTAAATTTTTAGGGTACTATTTCTTATGGTACGGAAGGATTCAACTCTAGAATACTTTCTTGATATAAAATAATGTGACTTGGAGGGGAATATTTAGCCAAAGGAAACAATTAGCTGATTATGTGCTTCCAGTGAGTACTGTGTATAGAAAATAAGTGCTTTTATGAGGATCTTTTCTAAACACATTTAAGACATTTTTGTTAAAATAAATTTTTTCTAGTATATCTCTCTTTTCTTCTACCTTTCTTCTCTTCTGGAGGAAAAGATGTTCCTTCACGTCTCCAAAAGCTAGCCTTAACAGTTGTGTACTGGACATTGTTTACCTCCCTTGTAGAATTTTGCCACTTCATTCATTACCTCTTTTATATCTGTACTTGATCTTTCCTTTCCTGTCTGCCTACAGACCTTTCAAGTCTACCTTATCAAGAGCAACAAAATCAAAACAATCTTTCTTTGATTTTATGTACCAGTTGCCTGTCTGAATACCTCTGCTGATACCTCATTGGCCTCAGGGAGAGGCCCAAATTCTATAGTGTGGCTAGAAGGTTCTTTTTCCTTTATCTCCCAGATGTCTTTTCATCCTTGCTACTTATCCCAAATACCCTCGGTGTTCATTCATAAGTCACTGTAATGATCTAAATAGTCATAAACTTGTATTCGCATATAATTTATACACTAATATACACCATGCCAGAGTTTAGAACTGGAACTTCTCACTCACTCTTGATTAATTCAGTTCAACAAAATTCACCAAATACATATAAATTCTTACTGTGATAGGTGCTGTTCTAGGCTCAAAGACTTTGAGGTCCATTTGCAGTTGAATATAATATCAGAAGAAGTTACAGAGATACTATGTACCTAAGTACATAACAATTTTTGTTTGTTATAATTGTAGTTGCTTCTGTAATATGACATGTTAAGATTGATTTGTAATTTTTTGTGCCAAACTATTATGGTCAAACTATGATCTAATTATATTTTTTAACTTATCTTTTAGGGACAGTATGGAAATTACCAGCAGTGAAGAGTACTTACATTCCAATAGCCAGTAATCTATTAGCAGCCATATTGTCGCCTCAGCACTGTGGACACCTCCTTGTGAAGAGACCCTTCCATTCCATCTAGTTTTTGGAAAAACCTTGTGGATAAGTGGCTGTTTCATCAGGAAGCAGCCTTTGTGGCTTAGTTATAAAAGGCTTTAGTAGCTCAAAAATACTCTTCGTTTCACATGTCTACTCTAGATGGCAACATTGGACAGAAAATACAATGACATAACCAATTTGCAATGATTTCGGAACTGTGTTTCAAATGGACTGTTACAGACTGAAAGGTGTGAACAGCTTTGTATGTTTATGAAGGTTAAGGGAATTTAATACTTTTCCACAGATTCTTTTGTAAGGGGAAGAGGGAAATGTACACTTTTTACAGCAGCAATATTTTGTATATTATGTTTATTTCATGTGGTGAATATGCAAGGCGGTACACTACGCACTGGACAGAATCAGAAATCCTCTGTTAGTGGGGATTGGAGCATGGTGGATGCCTGATTGTGTTGGTCTCAGAATGGTGTTCTGTGAGGCTGAAGGTGAGGGAGAAGACCAAAGCACACCATAGGTCCACTGTTATATTCTTCAGAGGAAATTCAGATCCCTTTTACCTGTGAGATAATCAAGGGCACTGTGATACAGTTTTAAGTAAAAAGACATTTTTAAAAAGCTTTCCAGTTTTGTGGATTAAAACCTTTTTATAAAAGATCATTTATAATACAGTTTTAAAATGTGAGGCAATAAGAATTACTTCATGTTGGATCTGAAGAATCTTGGTAACAGTTTCATGTAAATGAAATGGAAATCCTCTCCTAAAATAGCAATAACTGAATGAAAGTGTTAATTTTACCGTGTTTGAGTAATCAGGGAACTTAGTAAGTAATATCAAAACATTTTATAAATGATGTCAAAGAAGAGTCAACATTGATTCAGTAATTTTATTTTTTAACATTAGAAGGATAATTGGTTTATACAATAAGAATAGTTCAGGAGACTTTACAAACCTTTATTTCAAGTTTCTTGACTGGAAGTAATGCCATTTATAAAGGAAGGAACACTTAAGTTTTTCCCCTATTTATGTTGGTTAATATGACACAGATATTTCGGAAAATGCTTATTGATGGGGTTTATTCTGATCTGTATTAAAAACATAGAGGTTGCATTTCAGATCACTTTGTATATTAGCATGACATATTTAATCACATTTGAGACTGTCCTGTGCCTGATTGTTCTAGCTAATTTCCAGTGTATTGCATTGGGCAGGAAATCATGCATTGAGAAGTTTATAACCACAATTATTTAAGCATAATCTGAAAACATCTAGCCCAAAGGTAAGTTGCTATTTTCATCACAGTCGCCTATGCCCAGGGAATAAGGTATCTTCTTTATAATTGAATTGTTTTTTCCCCACTTCTAACTGGAAACAAAACAGAAGGGGTGCCACAAATTTGAATAAGCAAAATGTACTGTCCTCAACATTTTAATGTGTCTCTGTGTGTGTGTATGAAAGAATGTGTGTGTTTTAAGGTCAGAATAGGGTTTTTTTTCAACCTGGTCGGTAGAAAATGGACATGGAGTTTGAACAGATAAAGCATGGAAGGCCTTATTGTGATTGAAATGCTTTTAGGTTCTGTGCCAATTTTCCACCACTGTGTACTTTGTTGCTATTTAAAACTGTATCAACTCTAACGGAAGAATAAATTATTTGTGATTTTAATTTTCTCATTTGTTTTTTTAAATTAGATCTCTTTGACTCTCTTGTTTTGTCTGGAGACTATGCTGTGGGTTTTTTATATAAGTTAGTCTAGTATAAGCAGACCGTATTTGTATTCTAGGACTTTATCAAAATTCTCTTGTCATGCCCAAGTTAATTAGAATTAACTGTTCAGTAATCAGCATGTTGTGTGGGCTGTTTGTTACAGAATTCCTTCTCTGAAAATGAAGTCCATGAGGCTATAATCAAGATGACTGAATTAGATAAATGAGTTGAGGAGGCAAAATTGTACTGAACCCAACCTGGTGTAGATATGTTATCTCATTTGAAATAAGCGCAACTGACATTAAGAAATAATTTGTCTTGCCAACCCATCTTCTGTTGTCTTATTCTCCTTTTAATGGAAACTAAAATTACAATTTTAATAAGCAGAATTTCCTCCAGGACTTTCTTCCTGGAGACTAGTGCATTTGCAAGGTTTAATTGTTTTATAACAGTCCTATTTCCTACAAGTTTTTAATTGGTGGTGACAAAAATTACCTTACTCCTTTGATACCTAGTAAGAAGAATAACTTTACCAGTAGCTTTCTACCAAGTTTGACATTGCCATATAGACTATATTCTAAAGCTGGAAGTTTTATTTTAGCAAAATGTATTATTATGAAGAAATATACCATCCCGTGAAATTCCAGAAGCAAAATATTCCAGAAGTAAGAAAAGAGCCAGGGTGATTATTGATCAACATTTTAAAATATTTAACTGCTAGTTTAGTTGTTTGAGAATATGTTAGTATTATTCTGTAGAGTTGTGGTGAGTGAATTGTTTTTTGTTTTGTTTTTAATTTTTTAAAAGAATTTTCAAACATACAGCAAGGTGGAGAGAATGGTATAATGATCCCCATGTACCCGAAACCTAACTTATGCACTTAGCAACTCATGGCCAATCTTGTGTTGTCTGTACACTCACCCACAAATTGCAGCAAACACTGTGTCCTTTAATTGTTTCAGTAAGTATCTTTAAAAGATAAGTACTTTTTAAAGTAACACCTTAGTACCAGGGGACTCTTCCTGCTTCTGAAATTTTGTAATTTTCAGTGTTAACAGTGAATGAGAAACCATCTCAGAATTTGTAGCACTAAATTGCTGCCTTTTCTTTCATTTTAAAAAGTCATTTATGTTAAGTAATTAAGATATTAGCAAAAGTATATAGTAAGTGAACATTTTCTATAATTTCATCTCTTAAAAGGTAACACTTATTAAAAAGGTTTGATACATTTCTTCCAGCTTGGTTTTACACAGGTAAGCCAACATATTATTCTTTTGTCTTTTTAAACAAAAGTGGAATTATACTAGGCACACTGTTTTGCAACTTTTTTTTAGGTTAAAAATATCTTGGATGCTCCTTATTTCTGTATTGTTTCAATTTTTTTTTTAACAACTGTAAAAACAAAGCTTTCATAAACTGGCAAGATTTTTTGGTTTTGTTTTTGTATGATTGTTGGGTTAGTTCTGTACAGTAAATTTCTAATGTTAGGTGTAAGGCTGTGTACGTTTGTATCTTCCTAAAAGACCTATCCTTACTAGCACCAGATTATTAGCCTTGTTAATTTTTGCAATTCTGGTATGCTTTAAGAAAATGCTACCTCAGAATTTAATTTGAATTACATTTGATTTATTTGTAAGCTTGAGCATCGTTTCAAATACTTAAAGACACTTTATTGTTTTTTGCTGTGAAATGCCTTTTAATGTTCTTTGTCCGTTTTTCTTTTGGGATGTAAGAGAGACAGGGAATTATATAAGCAATGATATATGCAATTTATATACAAATATATAACATTATATATGGTTCTCTCTAAATGTAGATGTTAATTCTCTGTATCTGTATATTGCATATCTCTTCAGTCTCTTATTTTTTAACTTTAGTTGTACTACCTTTCACTGTATTAGTTTTAAGACTTTACATATTCAATATCATATCTTCTTAACAACCTCCCTAAAAATATTCCCCATACTCATTTTAATTTTTCAAAAATTTATTTTACCTGATATGATTTAGAGCATTAAATTCTTTCCTATATGGATAACAAGTTGTCTCAACATCATTTATTGAATAAACCAACTGATTTGAGATGTCACCTTATTTTGTCTATTTAAAACATTAATTATAGTTAAGGCATGTTTGATTTATGTCATTTCAAAGACTAGTTAGATTTATTTAAGTATACATCACTTAATTGGCGTAAAGTTACTAGGTTTTTTCTCCCTCACAAGGTGTTTTTTATTGGCTAAGAGTTAACTGCAAGGGTATAAACAATGAGTGGCTTCTTAAGAGAACTACTGAAATGTGTTTTTATAGAAAACAGCTGGAACCTCTTAAGGGTTTTTGCTTGCTGATGTTTTCAAGCCCTGTAATTTTTTTGTACCTTACTAATTAATTTTCTCCATGGCCACCCCAAAATATCTCAATTTGATTATTATTACAAAAAAAATTTTAAATCAATGTAAAATCTTTTGTATTGTTTAAAACTTCATGCCTTGGAAATAGACCATGTGGTATAGTTTTCATTAATTCAGTAGACCTATAAATAGGGTGATCATTTAATTTATTGCTCAATCTGGGAAACTTCTGAGAATGAAAGGGATGTATTATATAACAGGCACATACTTATACATTCATATATGTATATATATATGAACATATGTGTGTGTGTTATATACTTGTATATATGTGAATAAATGTGTATATATATTTTTTGTTTTATCTTTTTCCTGATAGAGACGTTTCAGTATTTAGATATGTGATCGGTGCATTTATGTTTAGGCTATAATCTTTAACTATGATAACATACTGAGAGGTTTTTCATGAGACAGTACATTATAAATAATTATTTAATGTTAAAATAGGTAAATGAAAAATCCTGAATATTCTGAGAGGTATCATTTTTGGTCTCTGTTAGGGAATACTGATTATTCCCCAGTATTCCCCTCTCCCTTTAAAAGTAATCCCCAAGTTTTGGGTGGGCACATGGCCGCCTACCCAGTGACGACATTTTACAGCCTCCTTTGCAGCCAGTGGGACGTGAGCTGGAGTGATATGTGCAGCTTCTAGATTACATTTTTTAAAAGTGTGCTCCATGGTCTTTTTTTTTCCCTTTTCCCAAGGGTTGGCATATGACATATTAGTGGAGAGGTTTGGCCTTGTAGATTAGAAAAATACTCTGGAGAATGGCAGTGCAACTAGATAGAATGAAAAGTTTCCTGAATAGCCTCATGAATCCCCCTACTGCCTATCTGCTTGGACGTTGACATGAGAGAAGTAACGCTTCTGTCTTATTAGGCACTTTGTTATAGCCGCAAACCCCGTACTCTAATGTAGGGTCACATAGTGGAGGGCCATTTCATACTACTCTATGACATATTCTGTCTGGAGTCATAGTTTTTAGGAATGACAAGTTAGTGTACTGTGTGTGTAATGTACTTCATAGTCATTCAGTTCATATTCTTGACTAATGAAATAAGACACAAATCCTTATTTCCTTTAAGATCATCCTCTGCTTTCCATCACTTAATTTAATTGAATGGTATATTTAGTAACAATAGATTTGGTTAAAGTACTGGTAAAAATATAGTATTTTATCTTTGACATCTTCATAGTTATAAATTTTATAAACAGCATGTTTTCTAAGTATTTATTTTGAGAATTATGTTAGGTAGGACTTTATAAAAATTTCTTAGGCTTTTAACTTTATTTTGGCTTTTTCTGCTTTAACTTGTTCTTTGGACTTTTTTCCTCTAATGTCTTCTTGCTATTTCCTTAGTTTTCTCATTTTCTCTATAAGAGGTGTGTACACTGATTCTAGTTTCCTTGCCAACTTTTCTTTTGGAAAAAAAAGAGAAAAAAGATATATAATACTAAAAGCATTCTAATTTTACACCTATTGTAGCTCTTATTATTCAGCTTTAGTTTAAATATAAAGAATTTAATGTCTATAGGAGGTGTAACTATATTAGCTATGAAAGGATATTTTGGAATAATGATCATTTTTCAAATACTTTTTCATACACATCAAATTTTTTCACTTTTAGGACTCCTGATATCATGGATCAAAATACTGCTCATAGCTATCAAGGATTTTATCTTCTATCGATATGACTATACTAGGGAATTATTTCTATTAATACTTAGTAAATTAAGAACAAGGACGTGTGGCTGTGGCTTTCTTTTCAGTACTAATATTATTCTGTCCGTAGAAATCCTATTTCCTGTTCATTAATTTCAGTATTCCGTTCTTTCCCAAGATCTTGCTTCACAGCAAGCTTTCATACTTCAAGCTCAACATGTTAGTGCTCAGTCCTCATTCCCACATAAACACAACCATTTTGAAAACATGAACTGATATTAATTACCCCCTTGGCACCAAAAAGTCAGGATTTCCTGATGCAGCATGCTAATGTAAAATGCATTAGTGCAAACGCTGGCTCCAAGGGGTAATACTCTCTAAATAAACACAGCAATGTTTTTCTTTATTCACGACTCTCAGGCTATTCTGAAAGTCATTCATCCTCCATGCCCACCCAAAAGCATTTTGAGTTTTAATAAGTTATAACTGGATTTTCATAAGAAGAAATTGAATTCCAAGCTGCAAATCAGTGGTACTTAACTCTTTGTTTCTTTGAAATAAAATCTACCTAAACATTCCCATGATTAAATGGCTTGGAACCACAATTTACAGTAGTCTTTTGGAAGGTAACACTTTATGCTTAGTCACTAGTATCACTAAATATGTCATTTGACTTAAAAATTTCTTTGGAAATAGAAAATGAACAGGAAGATCAGTCACTCAAGGCCAGAAAGAATATGTATGGGTTTTTTTTTTTTTTTCTTTGGTTTGTTTTATGGCATGTTGAGTGTATGTGTGTATGTGTTTGAACATTCCATGTAGACTTCTGATCAAGTAGGCATAGTTCATGCTTTGCTGTACTGTCTCCTAACACATACTAGTACTACTATTAGATAAAATAGTGAACCAAAGCAGAGATAGCCAGGCTCAAACAAACTAAGCATCTCTTTGGAACAAAGAATAAAATTGTAAATCTATGAGTGAGGCTGAAACCATGGACCACCCGGCTTCTGAGTCTAGAAGCATGCAGTGGTACTTAAGAAATTGGCTCCTGTGAAGTAATAGAAACTAAAAGTATTATATAAGATTGGATACTGGAGCCAAGTTTACTGCCTGACATCAGAGGCAGCTAGAATGTGACTCTTCTTGACTGTTCACACATATAAAGGGAGATTTAAAAAAAAAAAACAAAGCTTGCTGCTGCTAACCACTACATAGGGCCTTCTTTTGAGGAAGCTAAGTATAATGATGCTAGGAAATACATATTTAGCATCTTAATATGGAGCAGAACCAAGGTATTCTCAAGCTTGGTAATTAGATCTGAAATATTCCTAAAATAGTCATTGTAGGGAAAGAAGTTCTCAAAGATTTGGTTCTGGACTTGAAGGTGTCCAGGAGTACAAATGGAAGTACAGAAAGAAGGAAGAGGGTGAGGAAGAGAGAAAAACAAAAATACAAGTAAAACCTACTTTAAGCCCATGAATTGAAATTTCAAAATATGTCAGAATTACTTGGCAGAACATGCATTCCCACCATGTAAAATTAAATTTTATAGAACAGTCTGACATTTTAAAATATGAATGTTTAAGAAGCTAAAGGGAATATATCCAGTCACATCATCAAATGGATATGAAATTACAAAACAAAAATATGGAGAAATGAAACATACATAAAAACCATTGAGAAATCTTACAAGTAAAAAATATAATCATTGAAACAAGCTCAGTTGGCATAAAGTGTAGGCTGGACACAATTGAAGAGGAAATTTGTGAATTAGATGATAGTGTGAGAAACTGTGTCATACCAGTACACAAATAAACAAAAACATTAAATTATATATGAATGAAGGAACATTGAAGAGATATGGAAGTGAATGCAGGGTTTTAATAAGGTAGCTCCAGAAGAAGAAAATGAAGGGATTGTTGGAAAAGCCATACATAAATAAAAGCTGACAGTTTTCCACAATTCAATCTATTAATACTGAGATTGTAAATTTGCCCTAAGTCCAATCAAGGCAAAGGAAAATAAATCCATATTCAGATACGTTATCATGTTCAAAAAGAAAAACCTCTAAAAACTACCTGAGAGAAAAGACACATTATACATAAAGAAATAAAGTTTAGATGAGAGTTATCTGTAACGATCAAAAAGACAGATCGTTGAGGATCAGAGAAGTCAGATACTGAGGGAAAATGTCAGCCTAAATGTTACTCCCAGCTAAACTAGCACTCTTTAGTGAAGGCTAAATAGAAAGATTTTCAGACTTACAAAGATCAAGAGAGTTTATCATCCATGGAAGATGTACTTCAGCAAGAAAATAATAATCCAGAAGGAGGTGTGGGATGAAAAAAAAAAAGATTACACAAAGTTTGTCAAATGTAATTATTCATAGGAAACATCTTTTGGGGATGGAAAGGAAAGGTAAAGTTAAATGTGATAGGTTGGTTGTATTCATGATCTCAATTCTTTACCCTCTCTTGAGTTCATGCACCTTTGCAATGTGATTTTGCACTTCCTCTCACTGAAGAGTCAAAGTCAATTTTCTTGCTCCTTGATTCTGAGTTTGGCTGTGTTACTTGATTTTGTCAATGGGATGTTAGCAGATGTAACTTGTATAGAGTCTTATAAAAGCACTGGTGTATTTCTGCTCCCAGTCTGTATCTCTGCCTCTGCCATGGAAATCTGCCCAGGCCAACCTGCCCAGGAATGTAAGAGACATAAGAGGCAAAGCCAAATCAACACGGCCAACACCAGCCAACGCCCAGCCAAGATCAGCAGAACCACCCAGCCAACTAGCCAGCTGACCACAGGTGCAAGTCCAGATCAGCTAGACCCTGCAGGCTCTTACACTATTTAAATTTTTTGTTGTTGTATGCCACTGACTGTGTGTGTGGGTGTTTGTTATGCAGCGTTGTTGTAGCAATAGATAGCTGATAAAATAACAAGATACAAGATAGGAAGCATGTGGGTCTTCATATTCAGGGGAATAGAAAGACTCAAAAACTTTAGACTTTGTTGGAAAATTTTAAGATATAATTTTAAGAGTAATGTTAAAAGTGTTAGTATAAAAAATATGTCATCATGTTAAAAAGACAAATATAATTCATAAATTTAAGAGCCAGAAAAGGAGGAAGAGGAAAAAGTGAAGAGAAATAGAGAAAATATACTAATTCAGTGGAAGGAAGAATGAAGAAAAAAAGAGGGAGCGGGAGTGCAAAAAGTCAGGAAAGAATATCATAGAATTAGATCCAAACACATCAATCACAATAAGTATAAACAGATTAAGCTTATTTCTTAAAAGACGTTAGAGACTTCCGTAGTGGTCCAGTGGTTAAGACTCCGCCTTCCAATGCAGGGGGTGCAGGTTGGATCCCTGCTGCTAAGATCCCATATGCCTCATGGCCAAAAAACCAAAATATAAAACAGAAGCAATATTGTAACAAATTCAATAAAGACTTAAAAAAAAAGACATTAAATTGGGAAACCCAGCTATACTATTCTTACTGAGATATTACTAAAATAAAATATAACAAAAAGATGGAAAATAAACATATTGATATTAATGTAGAATTTATAAGCAAAAGCAGTAATAGGAATAAAAAAGGATCTGAAGTAATTAAATAGGAAAACCACTTAAAATTTAATAACTTTGGAATATATAAAGCAAAAACAGAACTACAAGCAAAAATATAAAACTCCAAAACCATAGTAAAAGGATTTTAATCTATTTCTAGCAGAAGCTCAGCTCAAACAGACAACAAGGATAGAGAACGATTGTGTCTAATAGAAATGTAATGTCAGCTCCATATGTAATTAAAAATTTTTCTAGTATTTTCATTTAAAATTATGGAAACAGGGAAACTTAATACTATATTTTATGTAACCCAAAGTATCCCAAATGCTATTTCAAGAGATATAAAATTCATGAGATGTTTTACATTCTTTTCATAGTAAGTCTTAGAAATCTAGTTTGTATTTCATACTTACAGTACCTCATCTGCCACATTTTAAGTGCTCAGTAGCCCCATCTGATTTAGTGGCTACCATGCTGGATAGCCTCAATGCAGAAAATCTAACAGGTAAATATAAAATCCTATACCTGACAGAGTATACATTTTTTTCAAGTGCATGTAATATTTACAAAAAGTGACCTTATGCTAATTTGCAAAAGAAGTCTGATCAAATTTTAAGGGATCAATGTTACAGAAGTCACTATCTGACAACAGCACATGTGCTAGGAGCTTTAAAAATTTATTAATAAACATCTGTGGTTAAAGAGAAAATTGCAGTGGAGATTTAAAACAGAACTGAGCTATAATAAAAGTTGTCAGTATCAAAACTCGTGAGATGTTGATACAACAGTTCTTAGAAGTAAATTGATAGCCTTAAATGCCTTTATATAAAAACAAAAAAGATGGCAAATAAATTCAATTCAGGAATATGGATGAGGAAGCCAAAACTAAACACATAAAACAATATAACTATAAGGAAGGATTTTGAAGGTAATAATAAAGATATGATCATAAATTAATGAAGTAAGACAAAAAATAAGGATCATCAAAAAGAACCAAATCTGCATTTTTGAAAATAATATAAAGCTATAATTTGACAAAGAAAAAATACTAAGGCACAAGTAAGCAGTTTTAGAAACAGAGAAGTATGATTACAAATGTGCTATATATTCCAAATAGTTTGCTAAAACTATACTATAAAATAGCTGTATAGCAAGCCTGATCATAAAATTCTTTCATTTGGCATTAGTATCACAAAATACCATAGGTATGATGTGGGATGTGGTCTCTGGCCCCTTTAGAGGCCATGACTAGATTTAGGAATCAAACTGAATTCTTTAATCACTTATAGCTCATTTATGAATTTTCCTATTACCCAAAAAGGAGTCATCGTCAGCTCCCCTAAGGCAGGGCTTTGTTTTTGTCTGCCACTAGTCACTCAGGGCGTAGAATAAAGCCTAACATGCAATGGGAGTTTCATAAATATTAGTTGAAAGAGAGTATCAGGAATGTTGGTTATGAATTAGGATGTATGCAGAAATTTAGGAATCATATAAATGAAGTAATAGAACAGTTGATGTAAAATAAAAGTCAGGTTTTTAACACAGGTCCACAATGCCTTCTCCACAGTTCCCCAATCCTGACCTCTCCTGAGGTCATCTGGCTGCAAAACCTGGCCTGACCTTTGGTGAAGTTATTTATAATCTGTATCTGACTCAGATTCCCCTTAAAGTGCCAATGTAAGATACTGTATATGCACACATCTTGTCCTAGGAGTTTCAGGTAAGGGATTGTGAACCTGTGTCAGCATCTACACTTAAGCTGTGTAATAGAAGGAGACATTTCATTTTTAAGTAGGCGAGGGGTAGTCGCCTGGTTATGCTGGTGATTTATTAATGAATTATAGTATTGCAATTATTTTATAGTTATAAAATGGTAAGCAAAGCTAACTTTGTCTTATCTCCCCTGGTTAATAAAAAAAGTCTCCTTGGGGGAGTCTGTTTTTGTGGGAAGAATGATGACACTGATAACAACATTCCTCATTGGTCTCTGTTATCCTCTATTCTGTGCTCAGAGCTAAACAATTAGGATTCCACAACTTGCAAGGAAAACGTGCTATTTTGCCCCTTCACCAATATAGCCAACTATACGTACATAGAATTATCTTACCATCATGAACTTCCTTCAGCCTCTCCACATCACATCTCTCTTGCAGCCTTGGCCAAATGCCCATCCTACCTTAACAATGCTCCTTCTATTTCCTGGCACTTCTGCCCCCCCTCTATATCATCCTCCACAAACATACCGTTACATTCCAAGTGGCTCTCCTTACTGCATAATATTCACTCAACCATGTTCAATCAAGTTGTCTGTTAAACCTGTTTCCTTTATCAACATTTTATGGCTTCTAAGCATTTCCAAGTTCCTTTAGTAGACAGCTCCCTTACATGAGGGGTGATGGGCTTCTGACATGGCATCATTATTACTAATGATTTGTCTTCTGTGAAAAACAGATAGCAAGAGCCCCTTGGAGCACTTGGGTAAGCATGTGTGGGATCTGTACGCTCATATTTCTGCTGAAGGCATCAATGGGTTTGCCACAATGGAGAAAGGAAGATGTATGAAAATTCAGGCTGAAAAGGATAAGCTGTATTATATCACTCCAGTTTGGAAATTCAGATCTAAAATGAGTCTTAGGTTAGATGAAATATAGTATATTCAGCTCAAACTAGGAAGTAGTATTTCTTTCTGAACATAATTTCACGGAGGAGTCTTAGTAATATGAGGACTGAACTGCTACAGAGGTAGGCAGGTGTGGGGAGTGGGTGGATAAGGAGGATTAGTGAGATAATGTGAGAAATCAAGAGGTAGGAGAACCAGGAGAAATTGTCACAGAAACTAAGGAAAGAAAATTTTATACAGTAAATGGGTAGCTGTGATCTCTGCATCCAAACACACTTCCAGCCTTTCTGCAGAGACCGCCTAGCCCTCTGGCAGAACTCTCTAAGGATGCATTCAAAGGTTCTGAGGTTCTTCTTGGAGGTGGCACTTCTCAAACGTAGCTTCCTTCTCTGGCTGTAGACAATTCCAGCCCGCCTCTCACGTGTACACTTTTTCCTGGAGTGAGTCAGCCTCCAGGCTGCTATGTCCCCCAGACACTGGGAATTTTAGGTGATGTGGTCCAAAGTAGTTCTGAATGGCATCCTGGGCTTTAAGTGAGAATATTCACAGTGGTATCACTCACAACCCCCTGAAAACTCTTCAGCAGACTTTCTATTCTCACATCACTTTAATTTTACTCCTTCTATGCCCTTAAGGTGGGTGTCAGGGAAAAATCTCAATTGCCTCCTTCTCAAAACCATATCAAAGCCATATCTGGGGGGGCTAGCACCTTATTTTTGGAGTGTGTTTTGGTCCTCAGCCTCAAGTAAGGCTAACAGGTCCCATTTTAATACATTAGATTTCCAAGCACTCCAGGGTGCTCAGCAAAAGTAAATCCTCAGTCAGTGTTGAATGAGTGAACAACTGATCCCGTGAATGGACGGATGCTTTTCGTCCCTTGTGACCGCCTCTTGGTGTCATTTCATACCGATGACCACCGGTTTCTCACATCGCTCTTCCCCCTTGCCCCGCCCCCACTGCCCTCTGCTGCCTCCCTTTCTACTCCTCATAGTTTCATCTATAGTTTATCTCCTTCCGTGCTCACTTTTTACTACCTCCCTTTAAACACTGGTTTCCTCCAGGGTTTCATCCTCACCACCTTGTCTTACCTTATTAAATGTATTCATCCTGGGGGAATTTTATCCATATCCCTGGTTTGACTACTACCTATACACTTAATGTCTCAGCTGGGACCTCTCAACTTCACTTTAAACTAATGGCATACTGCAGCCAGCGTGTGCCAGCTCCAGAGAGACAACTGTTACATTTTCAGGATTTTTTTTTTTTTTTTGGCAGAGCCCAGCAGTTTGAGGGATCTTAGTTCCCTGACCAGGCGTTAAACCTGGGCCTCCCCAGCGAAAGTGCTGAATCCTAACCACTACACCACCAGGGAACTACCAATTTTCAGGAATTTTGTGAGCCAGCTGCTAAACCCAGCCTCTATTATAAATTTACAATGAAATAAGTTATAGTAAAAACAAAGGTAATAAATATTTAAAACTTATTACTTCCTAACAATTTTTCCACATTTTAAAACTGTTAATGCTCTTAAGCTTTTGTATGTCTGTTGTATTTGTATACTGAAAGGATGTGTATTACTGCACATCTCTTCCAACTCGCATTCAGCGATGTCATCTTGGTAACTTGAAAACTGCCACAGTGGGAATATTTATGCTGTGGAAATTGGGAAATACTTCAAATCAGGGCTTAATTTATTGTTTTGTTGATTGTCTAGACTTAAGGTGATTGAGAAAATGTTAATAATGTAGATTAAGCTTAATAGTGTGTCATGTCTATAGCTGTAACATTGTAATATGAGGAAATATTGAGGAAATATTCTTCTCATATTCAAAAATTGTTATCCAGTTCAGCGAAGAAAGTGCTCCAATCGCTGATGAACAAGAGAAATTCTGACCCACATCTTCATTGTTTCTTTCTCTTAAACATAAATATCGACTATAACTGCATTCATTCATCAATTGCACTTTATAGGCTGTCTGTAGATACAAGCACTTCGTAAAAGTCAACAAAAACATTTTGTGAGAATTGATTGGTGATATAGAATTTACAATAGAGTATTATGGACTTTACTGCTATTTGTAAATTAGGCACCACACATCTTTCATATCAGGACAATGTATAAAAACTTAGTATGTATATATGCATGCATTCCCCCCCACCAAGAGCCAGTTATATATATACCAGCACATCACTTCTTGAAACCTGCAATATCAATTGTCTACTAAACATCTGGAGGTTAGTATCATAGGCATTTCAGACTTAACATGTCAAAAACAGAATTCATTTTTCTCCTAAAATCTTTTCCTCTCCTGATACTACTCTTTATCTTCTCTATGGGGTAGGGAAGAAAGCTGAACGAGTGTGATCTTGATTGGAGACTAATGTCGGTCTGATCGTGGAAGGAGGGGCTGCATCACAAGGTTATTCACCTTGAGGCAGGGGACCAGCCTTTCCCCCATGCCAGTTACTCACTGGTTAAGTTCTGCCCACCAGAGAAATGGGTCATAGACTTCCAGACTATTGGTTTGAGGGCAAGTATCCAGGGAAGGCAGTAGCTGTGAATTTTAAGCAATCAGCTCTCAGAGCAGCTGAGGGACAAAACACCTGCCAGTAAAGGGGATCTGGGCACCAACAGCAACCATTGAAATGTGGATACATGCATAGGTGTAAGTTGGGGAGAGTTGGAAGGGGAGAAGAGATTGAGCCAGGTTGTGGTCAGTGGGCTCTCTCTAAGAGCAGCCCAAATTAACTGCTGAGGGTAAGCAGGATCCTGCTCGGGGCAGAGAACCTGACTAGAGTGCAAAGCTTTGGAGCAGCTGCAACAGTAAGAGAGAGGCAGTAAGAGAGAGGCTGCCCTGAGAAGTGTCAGGGTCCAGTTACTGCTGGAGACCATGGTGGGTAATGATAGCACTTTGCATTGCTATTTGACCATTCTTTAGCGGTCTCAATGAAGGGGTGCAAAGGCTTGACCCAGTGTTGAGCTCTTCCTGGGTAAGTGTGGTACGAGCAGAAGGGAGTGAGGCATGATGATGATGGTGAGAGTTATTGAAGGCTCTTAGTACCTTTCGTGAAGGCAGAAATGTACACAATACATTACAGGGCAGGACAGTGTGTTCTCAGTGCAATGACAGAAGTATAAAGCATGGACAAGATCAGAGAATAGAGTGAAGCATTTTCTTACAGTTAAGGATGCAAATTTTTATGGCTTCATATAAAGGAGACTGCATTTGAACTGCCCCTTGAAGGGTCAGTGGGGGGTGGGGAAATCTCCCTGAGGGAAAATGAAAGGGGGTAGTGTAGGAAAAGCATGGAGAAAAAAATGCATGAGTGTAATCTGGTTAGAGATCTGTGATTTAGAGTATGGTAAAGCCTGCAACAAGGTACCCACAGTAAGTAAAATCAAGTAGAGTGATTGGGACTGACTCTTGAACTCAGCCCCATTTTCAAAGAGTCAGGCTAAGTCTCTTATATTGAGGCAAGAGGGTGGCAATGGGTTGGGATGGAGACCTGGCCAGGGTAGTGGCAAGTATTCTCATTTTTGGAAGCAGGAATGCAAAAAGAGTATGTTGCCACATCCCAGTAGCCTCTCAGACTTATTTCCATGGCTGTGAAATGGATACAAATTAACTAGGAGGTAACTGGGGTTGTTGGCACTGCCTTTGAAATCCTAGCCAGACATGAGCCCAGAATTGTAGCTATTGATATTTAAACCAAGAGTAGATGCTGCCTAGACTAACTGGCAAGTCCGACCTTAACCAAAGCACATTTGGATCCAGCACCTGGCCTGGAACTACCGGTGGCTAGTTAGTTATGCAGGCTCTGCCTACCTTTCATTAACCTCACAATAACACATTTCACTCAACTGAAGAGTTTGCTTTCTTCAAATGGGGGATTTTGGTGGGCTGTATATAGGTGATAGAGAGGCCAGAGAAAGTGAAAACCATCGAAAAGGCATTTTTGAGGCTAGAGAAAGTGAAAATAGTTGAAAAGGTTTTTTTGTTGTTGTTGTTGTTGAAAAAGGCTATGAAGGGAGGGTGGGGGGGACTCGAGGTGGGGGAGTCAGGGAAGGGAGGGAATACGGGGATATGTGTATAAAAACAGATGATTGAACTTGGTGTACCCCCCCCAAAAAAATAAATAAAAAAGGCTATGAAAGTAATACATACTCTTTATAATAATTCAGATAATGTAGGAGTGTATGAAGAAAAAAAAAGGTAACCATTTTCCTACTGCACCAAAGCAACTTTTTCTTCCTAGAGACATCATTGGTAACTGTTTGGTGTATAGCTTTTCACACATACAGAAGCACATATGGAATTTACGTGTATATATGAATATATGCAAAATATTATATATAACATTCTGGTCTTTAACCTGCTACTTTTCAGTCAATACTGTATCTTGGGTATTTTAATATGATTTTTTTTGCCCTAATAGCTACCTAATATTTCATGATATTGAACAAATTCCCCATTGTTAAGAATTTAAGTAGATTCTCTTTTATTATAAATACGACAATGAACGTCCTATGTATACTCCTTTTTCTATTTAATTACTTTCGATAAGTTCCTAGAAGTGGAATTATTGTGTCAAAGTGTCTGATAATTTTACATACCAATTAATTAACTGATACAAACCAGACCGCCTTCCAAAAATCTGCATAAATTTACTTCCCAGTCAACTGTGTAGAAGAGTGCTTGTTTCTTTACCAACACAGAACATTATCACTATCTCTATCTGGTTGGTTAAAGTTATATTTTAAGATTAAAAGAAATAATTCTGGTGATAAAAGATGAAAACTGATTTTAGGACAGTTGATATTGCAGGTGGAAAATAGTCTCTCAGTAGTTGAGTTTAAAAATGTGTTTACTAGTTAACTTTTCTGAGAGCCCGTTGTATGTTTTATTGAGTTGATGAAGATGGTTTATAAATTCTGGAGCTGTTATCTTCACACCTCATTAGTTTGAAACTCTCCCAAAATTCGTGGAGATGGAATTCACCTCTATGGTTGAAGACAATATCTTTTTTTAAAATTAATTAGTTATTTATTTTTTGGCTGCGTTGGGTCTTTGTTGCTGCATGTGGGCTTTCCCTAGTTGTGGTGAGCAGGGGCTACTCTTCATTGCGATGTGCTGGCTTCTCTTTGCAGTGGCTTCTCTTGTGGAGCACAGGCTTAAGTAGTTGTAGCACACAGGCTCAGTAGTTGTGGCTCAAGGACTCTAGAGCGCAGGCTCAGTAGTTGTGGTGCTCAGGCTTAGTTGCTCCACAGCATGTGGGATCTTCCCGGCTTTGGATCAAACCCATGTCCCCTGCATTGACAGGTGGATTCTTAACCACTGTGCCACCAGGGAAGTCCCTGAAGACAGTATCTTGATAGAACACTTTTTAAGAGTTTATTTGTGATATACAGAAATGACACTATCAAAACCTTTCAGTACATGGTGAATGCTTCTCAAAGAAGCTAATCTCTCCGTATTATAGAGCCATTATAAAGTTCTGAGTTTAAAAAGAAGAATGTCAGACTTTTTTTTTATCAGTAAGAAGAGAAGGGATTAACATCAGCCATTAGAATTATATGCCCAAGTGAACATATACACATAGATGGAAAAGAAATTGGAAACATCATTTCATAAATATTTTGTTGAAAGTTGTATTTCTGTATCTCAGGTCAATCTTGATCTCTGTCTCTGGACTATTTTTTCCAGAGCTTTTTGATATATAACTTTGGAACAAAATTCTACTTGAATTTTTGGGCTTGGTTCTTCATCCTTCCTTGCATTTACATCCTGGATCCTCATAACATGCAAAGAATGTGCTTCTCTGCTTCTTAACTTTGGGCTTGGCAATATTCCTCGCTTTGGCTGACAGAATAGAGTGGACGTTTCAGTTTTGAGTCTGGACCCAAGAGGTGAACATTCCCTGGCTAGCTCACTGGTTTAAGGAGGAGAGACATGTGGAGCAGTCCAGCCTCATCTGTGAAGTAGAACCAGCCCAAGTGATTCAAAGAATCATGAGAACAAGTGCTTATTGCCATATGCTGCTAGTTTTTGTGGTTGTTTGTCATGCAGCACTATTTTGGTAATAGCTAACTGATACACAATGTCTTTTAAAAGTTTTTAGTGTTCCTGTAATGTCTCCACTGTTTTTTTAATTTGACATATGTTACCTCTAATATGTTTTGTATTTGATGATTATAGTCTTTATTTCCTACAGGGCTTTCTTAGTCAAATCACAGTCCAAGAGAAAATTCATCCAACTTTGTTCCCTCATATACTGGTAAATATAAAAACATCAACTTGAATTTTATTTTCCTTAAATCCCTATTTAATTGTAAATAAACTGCCTGTCCTTTTAAAATCTTTGCTCAGGTCATGAGAATGAGAAATGGCTACAGAAGTTCTTAAAATGTTTCCTTTTTGCATTCAGTTTTCAGAATTCTCTTCATGTCATGCAGGTCTGAAAGGTTAAAAATAACTGTACCTCCAGAGACTTCTTCTTGGGCTGTATTCTTGCTTGGGAACCTCTAAGCTTTTCCCACCCAAACTGGGTCATCATCCTTACCTAGTTTAAAAATCTCCTAGATCCAATGTGCCACAAAAATCAATAAGTTCTTTCCCACCAGATAATCCCAGTAGCCACACATTATATTCTCTGGTCTGATTCTGCATGAGTTTGATTTTATATACTCTATTGTAATAATTTATTAACTTGATAAAATCTGCTGACTCCTCATGGAAAATATTCTGTTTATATTTTATATTTCCTGCAGCTTTTTTCCATAGCCTTTATTATTGAGTATTTACATGAGAATAGGGCCTTTGTTTTTTGAGTTCATCTGTGCCTGCTGCCTACTGTCTCCCCTGAAGTCACAGCCCTCTGTTTGTGACATACATCGTGCTTCTCATATTCAAAGCACTCAATGAACCCTGAATAATTAATCTTATCATGTCTGTGAGTTATCTAGGTGAGCTGAATTAGCCCCATTTTACAGGTGGGGCAACACAGAGAGATATAGAAGGTGGTCACTTGCAGATCTTGGAGTTCAAGTGAAAAGTTCTTGTATCTCTTGTTCTAGATGAAGCCCCTCTCCTTGGTTATAGTTAGTTCTGCTGGGGTTACGAGCTAGTGTAGTATATTATGCTTGCTTTTACTCTGCACATTTTCGATGGAAAGATATATCAGTGGGAAAGAAAAGATGAACACAAATAGTCACTCCAAATATTTCTCAAGGGAGTAGTTGCTGTGTCATCTGTTGGTCAAGTTGAGGCAGTGGCCTTATGTAATAGTACATTTGCATGGCCTGAGAGCCAAGTTCTGACTCTGAGCTTTCCTTGTCTGTGGTCTATTCCTGGACCACAGCTTTGGGGTCAATTGGCAAATAATAAAGTGAATCATGGATAGAAGATCCAGTATATTTATGTTAGTCATTAAATTAGCTCGGTTTATTCAGTTTCCTTTGATTGTTATGACCAGAATGCATTAAGAATTTGCTTACTGGTTAGTGCTCAACAGCAGTGATGATTAAAACAGAGCAAAGTTTTAAAAGTCTGTGGAGCAGTTTTAATACTCAGTTTGGTTTTACAGAAAAGGATGTCATGCAGTTCTTATAGATCAATGTTCAGGACCATGGGCAATGGGATGAGAGCATCCATGCTTTTCTGCCCTCCGAGATGTCCTCCAGATCTTTGCATTCCTCTCCCTCTCCTTAATATCGTCCTGATAAAATCCTTCAGGAACCTTCTCAAATGCAACAACCTCTGTCTCTCGATGCATCTTTTTCTTTTGAATCTACATTATATTTTGTTTGAAGCTCTATTATGGAAGCCTCTTGTCTCATCCTCCTGTTGGGTGATAAACTTCTTGGGGGCAAGGACTATAATTAATCCTTCATATTCTCTGAAGGCCTAAGATTCCAGTGATGTTCTTCTTTTTTTAAAATTAATTTATTTGTTGGCTGCATTGGGTCTTTGTTGCTGCACGCAGGCTTTCTCTAGTTGCAGCAAGCAGGGGCTGCTCTTCATTGTGGTGCATGGGCTTCTCATTGCAGCGGCTCCTCTTGTTGTAGAGCATGGGCTCTAGGCATGCAGGCTTCAGTAGTTGCGGCAAATGGGCTCAATAGTTGTGGCTCGTGGGCTCTAGAGTACAGGCTCAATAGTTGTAGTGCGGGAGAGTAGTACAGACATATATATACTACCAACTGTAAAATAGTCAGTGGGAAGTTGTTGTATAACAAAGGGAGTCCAACTCGAGGATGGAAGATGCCTTAGAGGACTGGGGCAGGGAGGGTGGGGGGGAATCGGGGGGGGGCGTCAAGGAAGGGAGGGAATATGGGGATATGTGTATAAAAACAGTTGATTGAACCTGGTGTACCCCCCAAAAAAATAAAATAAAATAATAAAAAAAAAAAAAAAAAAAAAAAAAAAAAAAAATAGTTGTAGTGCACGGGCTTAGTTGCTCCAGGGCATGTGGGATCTTCTTGGGCCAGGGATTGAACCTGTGTCCCTTGCATTGGCAGGCAGTTTCTTAACCATTGCACCACTAGGGATGTCTCAGTGATATTCTTCTATTCTTACAATTGAACAGTGTTCAATTCAATGCTAAACTAACAAAATGAAATACTTAAAAAAAAATATATATATATATATCCCCTTCCCTTAGTTGAGTTAGACTTGGATAGAGAATCTAGTCTCAGAGTAAACTCCATGAGGAAAACCAAACTTTAACAATTAGTTTGTTATAATAGTTCTGTTATTGGGAACTTATCTAAATCAAATCCAGGGTCACAGTTTTGGTGAATTTCACAATTTTTATAGCAATCACATAGTAGAAACTCCAAAACTTTTTAGTTCAAATTTTCAAAAGGATGAGGTTTTCTTAGTAAGAAACCAGGGACTGTGAATGAAACTCTGCTGTGTGTCATCTATAAGAAAAAAAAACACGATGGGATTTAAGTAGGGGGAGAGAGTATTCTCATGCGTACTCAAGAATTAATTCCACTGCTATTCATCAACCTTTAGGAATCTGGAAATAATATGCCTGTTGGCTATTTGTGTTAGAACAGATGTAAAATTAATCGGTCTAGCTAACAGTACCAGGTCTGCTTTGGCCAGTGAAAGATTTTAAAACAGTTTCCCCAAAACAGAAATCATAAAAAAGTCCTCCAAGTCACATTACTAGTGGGTCCAAATATTGTGTCATATTTACTCATGTTTCCCCTCATTTTCACCTTCTCCCAGGAAACACTGGGTCATTTCTCTCTGTAACTCACCCTTCCTGGAAGGCAGTCTTCTTGCCCATTGCATCAGTGACTTCTTGGAAAGCTTGGTAAGAACAATATCAAAGCTTGGTAACCTGATGTTAGCAGCTAGCTCTTCAGCTGCACTTCCAGAACTAGACTAGGCAGCAAGGGATGGCCCTGTTGAATTCCAGAGAACACAGAGTGCCCCCATCATCCATGGCATTTGAAGCCATAGACCCCCTAATTCTCTTCTTCCTCCCCTGCCCTTTTGCTACTAGCATGAACATGGAGATAAATTACTTCAGTAAATACTCTCGATTCCTAATCATCTTTCAAGACTGAGCCACACAAGGAAGTTATTAATGAAGCTGTTAGATGAGAATGACATCTACAATCCATGAAATGGATTAAGGAAACCAAGAGCTTTATATCATAAAAAACAATGTTAACAGCATTTGACTTTGAGAAAGAGGACCTCAAACTTGAGTCCTAGCCTCAACGTTTTCAGACCAATCCCAGCCAACAGCCACTAAATATGAATCTTGGCGATACTGTGAACAGCGCTGTTGTTTTGTGGCAGTGATCCAGACCTCTCCCTGTGTGGTTTATGCTCATGTGCTCCCAAGCATCCTACTTTTCTATCTTCTCCCCTCTTAGCTCCTAGCATTCTTTAGAACCTAGATTCAAACTCACTTTAATCTTAGCCCTTTTTTTAAAATAAATTTATTTGTTTATTTTATTGGCTGTGTTGGGTCTTTTTTGCTGTGCGCGGGCTTTCTTTTTAGTTGTGGTGAGTGGGGGCTACTCTTCGTTGTGGTATGCAGGCTCCTCACTGCCGTGGCTTCTCTTGTGGCGGACCACAAGCTCTAGGCACGTGGGCTTCAGTAGTTGCAGCACATGGACTCAATAGTTGTGGCTCATGGGCTCTAAAGCACAGGCTCAATAGTTGTGGTGCACGGGCTTAGTTGCTCCCTGGCATGTGGGATCTTCCTGGAGCAGGGATCGAACCCGTGTCCCCTGCCTTGGCAGGCAGATTCTTAACCACTGAGCCACCTAGGAAGCCAAATCTTAGCCTTTTTGAACTAAGTTATCTAGTCCTAGCACCAACCCTTGGTGACTTAGTTCCCACTCCGGCTCACCCAAGACCCTGTGAGGGTGGGGGAGTTACATGTAACTTCTCAGAGCCTCAAGTTTCCTCCTGTAGAATGGAGCTGATAATCTATCACATTTGGTTTTGTGACATTTAAAGTATGCTGATGCCTCAATTTCATTCAATAAACTTAGCACTTCTCCAGGCACTGGGTTCTACAGATGAATAAATTACAGATTTCTGCTGAAGACAAACAAGTCAAGGCTTAGGGAGAATAGAGAGGAAATGGTGGGAGGAGGGGGATTGCTCAGTGGAGTTTCAGTTTATCAGGTTGGGTAGGAGAGAAGGTCATTTAGAAAGGCTTCCAAAAGAGAGTCTCACTTGAGCTGAGTTTCAAAGTGCAGCTTGGAGTTAGGCAGCTGAAGAAATAGGCTAAGAACCTTCTAGGCAAAGGGAGAAAAGAGGTGTTAAGAAGCATTGGTCATACCAGAGAGACCTAGACCTAGCCTCTGTGATCTTTGCCAAGTGGCTTGACCTCTGCGAGTGTTATTGCCAAAACTGTAAAAAATAAAATAAAAAGAAAAAAGAAAGAAAGAGAGAGAGAGAGAAAAAAAAGAGAGGGAGCATCATTTATGATCTTGAGTGTTAGTTATTTTTGTTAGTTATTATTTACCCTCCCTTTCTTGTTATAATTGTATGTTAATTTTGCTTTGGAGAAACCACCTGTCTCTCATCTTCGGGTGAGATTCATGAGGCAGGGTTCACTCCCAACTTCAAGTAGAGACATGTGTCTTGGGCCTGGGCCACTCAGTGCCTTGTGTACTCCCGATGGCAATGGTTGATCCAAGAATGGGCACTGGGTGGCCAGCAAGACTCAATTTTGAGACTTTTGTTTGAGTTGTCGCCTTTTTCTAGGGAGGCTTGAAACTAGAATTATACTGGGCTAGACCTTCTACGGCCATCTGAATCCCACAGAAATGCCAATACAAGGAAAGCAGAGCTCAGAAGTGAGAAAAGGGAAACTGGGTCCCAAGGTCCCCACTGTCACCCCGGTTAGGCTAAGCCTGACCCCCATTTTGCTCCTGTACTCCACTATTATGAGTCAAATCTCCCTTAGGCATAAGCCGGTTTCTGTGAGGGTTTCTGTCCATTGCCATTAACACAGAAGTTCTAAGATAGATTGTTTTGAGGACAGAATGAGATAATATATTAAAAGCACCTAGTACCATGTTTGATTCATAACAGGCCTCAAGAAATGCCAGTTCCTGTTATGAGCAAAGGCCAGAGAGCTGAGAGCATGCAGTGCATTGAGTGGGAGAGGGGGTTTGGTGGGTTGCTATGGTGGGGAGGAATTGTGCGCACCCGGCAAAGTGGCAGACATGAGCAGTAAAAGCCAGATAGCGTACCTTGGTTTAACTTCATCCTTAAGCAGTTTCAAGAGTGGTGAGGACCATAATGAGGAAAGGCAGGACAGGGGCTTCCCTAGTGGTGCAGTGGTTAAGAATGCTCCTGCCAATGCAGGGGACAAGGGTTCGATCCCTGGTCCGGGAAGATCCCACATGCAGGTAAGCAACTAAGCCCGTGCTTCAGCCCACGGGCCACAACTACTGAGCCGACGTGCTGGAACTACTGAAGCCCCAATGCCTACAGCCCGTGCTCCACAACAAAAGAAGCCACCGCAACGAGAAGCCCCAGCACAGCAACGAAGGGCAGCCCCCGCTAGTGGCAACTAGAGGAAGCCCACTCACAGCAACAAAGACCCAACACAGCCAAAAATAAATAAATTAATTAATAAAAAAATAAAAGAAGAAAAAGAAAGGCAGGACACCAGGAAGACATCCAACCTGGGCATCCAAGCCAGTGTGTAGGGTGAGGAAAACCTCTCCTGAGCATGTGGCATTTCAGCTCAGACCTGAAGAATAAGTAAAAAGTTGGGAACATCCTTTTGACACTATTGTGGAGAATGAATTAATGAGGTAAGACCCACCAGCGTGTAACCTTCATAAGGGAGGCCAGTTAGTCTCCATGAGAGAGAGACACACACACAGAAGTGAAAACGCACCCACTTGGATTTAGTGATTGAGCAAGAAGAATTTCAGGGTTATTATGTGGTGTGGCGGGGACCGAATTCAGCGTCCAGGAGTTGAAGAGGGAGCCTGTTGAAGAGATAAAGGCATAGACTAGTCATTTAAGAATCTCGGCTAATTACTTCCAGTAAAGTATAGAGTTTAGGAAATGCATTTTCTCTCACTTCAAACCTTTCTATAGAGAGGAAAGCAGGTTAAAAGTCATAACAAGAATAGGCTCAGTCCTAATGAGGCAGAATCTGGGGGAAAAGTGGATATTGTAGTGTGAACTTTGCACAGATAATGTGGCCGAGAGTATGTTTATATGTGTGTTGTTTATGGATTTGTATTCCTTTGTTTATTTGACAAATATTTATGGTGTGTTTCTCCTGTGATAGGCAGTATTCTAGGAACTGGGGGTACAGGAGTGACCCAAAAACCAAAAATCCCTTTCCTCGTGGCACCTGCTTCCTAGTGGTGTGTGTTTACGTGTGTGTGTCTGTCCATCTGTGTGCATGCACAGGGGCTCTGGAGAAAAAGCAGAGAGGGAAGATAAGGGTTTGGGGATGGAGGGGTTGCAGTGTAAAATAGGCAGTCAGGGAGGTCCTATCTGAGAAGGTGGCAACTGAGTGACCTGAAAGAGGTGAAGGAGTGAGCCATTGTGTCCTGTAATTGGCTTGAAGAATATTTTAGGCAGAGGGAACATAATCATATGAATAGCTCAAAAAATTATTTTTACCTTAGCCATTTCCTTTCTCCTTGAGTCACTCTGTAGAACCAATGCACAGTGGTGAGTCTGAAGCACGAGAAAAAGAAATAGTTCTACCGAGAGGAGCTTGTCACCAGGGCCACTTAGTCACTGCTTCCTGTAGTCACTAGACAGGCCCTGTGGGGTTCTGGGCATAAGACTGACCGAAGGAGAAAGGCCGCATCACCCTGAAGAGGTTAGGAGAGCAACGGTAGAGACCAGAGAAATTCAAAATAGCAATTTTCCCTTCAACTTTTATGTGTAAATTTACAATTATGTTCCACTAAGTATAAATGAGTTCATTTTGCCTTTGCTCAGAACCCATTTATGAGAGAAATGTTACAAATCATCCTTTTGTATTTGCTAAATCTGGACCTAATTCCATTTCTCAAGAAATCGTGTTTGCAGAAATAAGGCCACATGGAAATGAGCAAATAATGAAAAATGGGAATATAACAAACCCCCAAAGTCCTAGAGAATTAAAACTTTGCCAGAATTATGTATAAAATGTGCACCAGTATCCAAAAGTATTTACAATTTGCTCTGTGGCTTATAAAGTCTGGTGCCATCTAAACATCCTTGGTAGTTCCATGAGACCCAAAACATGTTTCTAAAATCCAGTGCCCAGCTCCAGTACAAAGCCAAGAGCCCCTATGGTGGGATCATCATCTTGACATGCAAAATTCTTTGTAACTGGAGACCTTTAGGATCATTCATAAAAGAAGTTTAGTTCTGTATGTAACTTTGGGTTATCCTCGACTATAAATGTAGATGAATATCCAATTTCATCTCAGTGACTCAGTGAAGCTGGTGAAGAATGCAGAGTCAGGAATCCTGAATCTGGGGTTGGTGGGGGCGGGGCTGAAGAAGATTGGATTGCACAAAAATCAACGTGGAGGAGAAAAGTGAAAAAAAGATCAGAAGGCCCTTTGAAATACAAACGGGTGTCTCAACACTAAACAGTCAAGCGATTTATTAATGTTTGAGCAATGTAGAATCAGATCAAGCTTTCAAAGTTCCCCAGTATATAGCAGTGTTGGGAGGGACACTGCACAGAGGGATTTTGGTGTCCATCCTCCACTACACATCTCTCACTCCCATGACCCATTCAGATGGTGGAAACACAATGCCATCCATCTGTACCGCTTTGAAACAAGAATCTCCCATTCAAGCGTCCCTTTTAAATGGTGGATACAAGAGCCAACTCTTGCTGCTAGCACAAGGTCTCACAAGGCTGTTAATCATCAAGTACTGATAGCTACTGTTCCGCTTTGGATGAATACCAATTAGAGAGATGGAGCAACCTGAGGACTGGAGAGGAGAGAGCAGTGGGGGACTGGTTTTGTTGTTCTGGGGAGGGGTTGCCAAAAAAATATTACCTGGGGCGCCAGTGCTCTTCTCGCCAACCCTGAGGGGCGGCTGATGAGAATGGCAGACTAATTTACAAAGTATAAAGTAGGGGATGTATCAGAGCATCATATTATTATTAATAGGGTTTGTTTTTCTAGATAGTGATGGCTGAATCTTATTTCTTTTTAGTTTTAGAATCAGGCAGCATTTGTCTAAACTTTATAATTCTGTTTGCCTTTTCTCTTACGGTATCTCCTAAAAGAAGTTGTGTGAAGCTCCGGGGAAGCTTAGAAGGAAAAGCCTTGGAAACAAAAAACTTACCATATGCAAAAGAGAAGAATTTACCAGGGAATGTTTAGGAAAATAGAATGAAGAGTTCTTCCAAGTTAAAGAATATCTCAATTAGAAAACAGTCCAAATTGGAGCAGGTAGCTGAAACAAGTAGGGCTTTCAACAAAATGAGGTTTTATTTGCTCATATACATGTCTCTGCTCAGCCAATGATGTACAAATCCAGCATCCAGCATGGAGACTTGCTCTCTTGAGTGCCCCCTCCTTGGTCTTGTGCAAGCCGCTGTGTGATATCAGGAGTCTCTCAGCACCTTTGGATGCATCTTGGGGGCAGTGAGTCTCAATACGATCACAAGGTTTTATGCCTGGCTACTACATCAGAAGCAAACTTGTTGAGAACCAACTGCATACTTGGGAATAGGGAAAGAAAAACATATTTTCCCCAGTTTATTTCAGAGTTGTCTTCCATTGTCCCAGAGTGCTGAGAGCACAGCATGGTGCTGCTTAGAAAACCTGATTAGGTCCCACAGTGCTAAGCACATAGAGTTTCAAGAGGCTGGGAAATTGTTACCATTGGAAGTAGTATGAAAAATGGTGCATGTGGGGGGAGGACAAAAATTAAACTGAGATGACTAAGACACATATTAACTAAAATTATGTTTGATTTGCCATCAAGAGCTTTCTCTTCTAGATGCTTGGGAGAGTGCCTCCATGGGGAGTTGAAAAGTGTTCACGGCCTCTTCTGAATTGATAGTGCTCCTGGGGCTGATGTGAGCCATTTAGGAGTAGGGAGAGCCACGGAGACCTTTCAATTAGCTAGGAGGCCCTTTTGATGGATTTGAGAAGAACAGGCTTGAAGAAATAAGAAAAAAAAATCATTTAGCTGTAAGAGTTGTTCCTTTGTTCTTTTGTTCTTGCATCTAGTAGGCACTGAATAGATATTGACTGCATAAAGGAATGTTTATTCTAACATATTAAAATAGTATGCAATTTGAAACGAAGTTGTGGATCTGGCCAGATGTTGTTTCTTAGATTATTATCCCATGACAAGAAACACTTCACTCTGTGTGAAGAGAGTCAGAAGACGGCTTTGTAGAAATTTCCCTTGGATTTGTGCTTATTGGCTCATTATTTACTCAAGTGATTCATGATGTTGAGTTTGTGGAAGTCATAGCAAAACTGAAATTGCTGAGTAGAAATAAAAGCAAACCCTATGTAGCAAAATCTTGGCTTGAACATAATCACGGAGGCAACTAACAAGCAAGTATATTTGGGGGAGAAGAATCTACAGAGGGTGCCTGGAGTACAAAGCAGACCTTGGCCTTTTTGTTGATATACTAGTTACCATAGTGATTGATTAGATGTTGCCACAGTCAAATCTTTTTGTGTCTCTATGAACATGATGCAATGGACCTCATGTAGCTAGGTTGGTATTTTTGTTAAAGTTCATTACAGGGTATATGTCTTCAGGTATTGATATCCTTTGCAATCTTCCAACAAAATCACACACAATGGGGACACTGTTCCACCCCCGTTGATGGGTAGAGTGAAAAAGTGGGAGCCTAAGAAGGCCACGGAAGAAGGCCTTTGGAGTCATCCTAGGGAGGACACATTCCTGATTGGCCATATCTGTAAAGGACAAATGTCACCTTTACAAAGAGTTTCCTTTGGCATCAAGTCTATCAGATCAAAACCGATTAAACACAGACAAATGAAGAAGAAAAGCAGAGTACTATCTATAGAAGAAAAAAATGGAAGAAGAATAGAAAAACTTAGAAAAAATGGAAGAATAGAAAAACTTGATAAACTTAGGCTGCCAAGTTGCAACAGATTGTTAGATCAGGGGAGGCATATGTCAGGTATGGGGAGAAAAGCAACCCATCCTAACAACAGTTCAGGTGCAGCAAGATCAGTCTGAGAACTAAACTGAAAATGTATAGCATCAATATCTTGTAAGCGTTTCTGTGAGGAGCTCAGTAAAAGCAGCTTTACTGAAGAGAGGGGATCCTATCCTCTAGACCAGTGGTATTTGTGAAGACTTCTTGGCAAATGCCGAAATGCAGTGTGACTGTAGGGAGATCAGCCACATCACGAAAGTCAAGGAAATGATTGACAAGTGAGGAAGTAGAAAAAGGATGCACCTGTTCTGTGACTAAAAGGCTTTGTGAATTTGGGCTGACCTGGGTCCCTGAATATAAGTAGGAAGCCAAGGGTGTAGATCAGTGCTTCTCCTACTTAAAATGTGAATGAATCATCTGGGGATCTTGTTAAAATATAGATTCAGGGGACTTCCCTGATGGTCCAATGCCAGGGGCCCAAGTTCGATCCCTGGTTAGGGAACTAGATCCTGCATGCCTCAACTAGGACCTCGCACAGCCAAATAAATAAATACTTAAAAAACAGAGAGAGAGATTTGGATTCAGTAGGTCTTGGGTGGGGCTAAGAGTCTGCATTTCCAACAAGCTCTCAAACTGTGCTCGTAATATTGTTTCAAAGACTATACCCTGAGTAGCAAGGGGCTAGTTCCAAAGACCATACTTTGAGTAGCTAGTAGCAAGGGGCTAGACCTTTATGTCTTAGCTTAAGTTGCTGTTGAAGAGGAGTTTAGCATGGTGCTGTGTTCAAGATTATCTAGCTTAATTTTATTAGGTAATTATTAAGTTTTTAATTGTTAATATTCTAAGTTTATTGGATTATAGGTTGTTCAGGCTACTTTGGTGACAACTATTGTATCAATGTTCTATTCAGATTACCGACGATTTGTATTTTGAGTTGTTGGGATTTGGTTGTCTCTTTCCAGATGGTATTATGTAGGTAAAAGTCTGAGACGTGACATTACCTTTACCTAATTCTAACTGCAACAGGATGTGCTAGGATTCCTTTCTTCCCCTTTCTTTCTCTTGATTTCTTTCTCTCCTTTTTTTTTCAAACCACCACTGGGTTCATGGATCTCAGCCAAATCCCTGGAAATCATCCAGACCTACACATTTCTCTTGCCCATTACCACTGAAACAGTAGTAGCAAAACAGAAATAGCTCTATTTACGAAAACATTTCCCCCCTACAATTTAAGATTACAACTGGCATGCCAAATCAATATTAGGGACATGTTTAACACACTTATGTATTTTGGAGGCGGGGAATAGAAATCACACCTTTTATTTCAAAACCTATTTGAAGGGAGCTGACTTCAGACACTGAATAGAGATCTCAGCCCATAATCTTGGGTTCCTGAGCACACAGCACCAGTTTAGTTTCTAATTTACTCTCGGGTGACTTAATGGTATTGCTTAATTATAACAGTTGCAAATTCCATCCTCCAAAATATATCACAGGCAGCCAAACATCTGCAGGGTTTTGTAGTAGGGAGGATGCCAAAATGAAATGCTCATTTTTTGTCTTATTTTGCTTTTATTAGTTTTTAATACATATATGTAATAAACAAGATGAGCAAGACAGCATTTAAATATGCACCGATGGTAATCAAATGTAAGATATTAAGTTGCAAAAATGCCCATTCTATGGAAAGGAATATGCTCCTCGGGAGAATCTAGGCTGTGACAGGGGACATTTTAAAATTACATTAACTTTTCAGTGATAGAAAAGAAGTAGGAAGATTCCTCAACATGGGAAGTGCAGATAAGAACTAGGAAAACAACCCTGCAGAATGTACTGAACACCAGCAAAAAAATTTTCTTTTTCTGGGAGGAGGAGGGCTAACTACTGAGTAATTCAAACTCCTTCATTACTCAACACTGAGTCTTCAAGATGGGCTATAGAAATGCAAAGTGGTGTCAACAAACTCAGAAAGTTAAAAATGAGATTAACTCTGGTTTGTCTCAAGCTTGCAGCTGACAAATATTTAAGATAATCTGGGTTTCTTTTTCAATAAGAGAAAAGATGTTTTCAAGATAAGCGCAAAATACATAACTATCATTTCTAGAAATTAAAATTACAACTTATTTGGCAAAGGAATGAATGGTGTAATTTTACATATACTATAGTTGGTGAAATTATTTTAAGGCTAGTTTTTCTTTATTTTGTTGTACAAAGATATTCCCCACCCTTAAAACATGCATATATTTCTAAATTGTATACATCTATAAAAGAGAAGATATTGTTTACCTTAATACCTTAAAAAAATCCTGACAAATAAAACTTCAAACTTTACCAATGACTCATCTCCCTTGTGCAATAATATTTGCTTAAATGTTAAAAAAGAGGAAGAAGAAAGAAAAGCACAAAATATAAAAAAATAGCCAATTAAAAAAATTGCTTCTGTGTATGCTCAGTAGGGATCTGGTAAAAATTAAGCTGGGGCTAATGAAACTCCAAGCCCCTGCATAACGCCACAGAGGGAGGAAGACTGGATATTGCCTGCTACGAGGCAAACTGCTTAAGGAGTTTTGTGAAAGTCTCACTGAAACCAACTTAGCAAACGCTCCTGTCCCCCAGCCTTTATGAAGATCATCTCCAATCAGATAATATTGCTGCCGCGGCGGAGCTAGGTGCAGCTCCAGTGCGTGTGTACCGCTTAGTCACCTCAGTGAGGTGTTAACATGAAAGTAGAGGGAGGCTGGGAAGTGGGTCTTATTAAACAATCCAGGGCTCTAGGCTCTTCTTGGATGCCCAGGTGGGTGCTAAGCATAGAGATGGCTCATTACAAGACTCACCCATTCCCTTGGCTGAACCCAGCTTTATACTTTCTATTTCAAACCAGGCAGTTTCCAGCAAAACAGTCTTTGGTGCCCTGCCTTTTCTGTGCCTTGTGACCACACTCAGGCCCTTAGAGGATTTTTAGACTCTCCCACACTAGAAGCCCCCAAGGCCTGGCCTTTCTGAGTCTGGAACTCATGCAGAAGCTCTGCCACTAGATTTATGCCTGTGCTATACTCCCTCTAGGTCTTTTCTGGAGACTTGTTTGCTTAATTTCAAAGTGTAGTCCTCAGGCCAGCAGCATCACGGCACCTGAGAGCCTGTTTGAAATGCAGAAGCTGAGGCCTCACCCCAGAATGACTAAATCAGAAGTTACTTTGTACGGAGAGCCCAAGATAAAGGCTGTGCACAATTTTCTGAATCACTATTCTAATTCGTTTTGATAATGACTGAATGAATTGGTCTACCCAGGAACATGTGTATTAGAAAAAGGGACTTCTGGTGATGCAAAATTTTGTACTGAAAGAACAGAAGTCTGTGATAAACAAGATATATACACTATTGATATTGTGTATAAAATAGATAACTAGTGAGAACCTATTGTACCGCACAGGGAACATTACTCAATGCTCTGTGGTGACCTAAATGCGAAGGAAATCCAAAAAAAAAAAAACAAAGGGGGAGATATATGTATACGTATAGCTGATTCATTTTGCTGTACAGTAGAAACCAACACAACATTGTAAAGCAACTATACTCCAATGAAAATTAATTAAAAAAAAAAAAAGACGTGGAAATTGGGTTCTCTATGGTGCTGCCAGAGCCACTCCTCTCCAAGTTGCACCACCTACCTAGGGAACCCTCTGTCCCTTCTCAACACAAAGCTAGATCTTGAGAAAAGCCATGACCAACCATAACGATGGAGCTGAATATATTTTCCTGGAAATGCACATCTATTTTTCCATGGAGCAGATTAGCGCAATTATTAAACCAAGCACTTATTAAACTTAGGACCATAAGAACTGAAAGCAGTGTAGCAATGGCAGTCATAATCCTGGGCTGGGAATCTGGAGACCTCGGTTCCAGTCCCAGCTTAGCACTGACCAGCAGTGTTGTCTTGGGCAAGTGCCTTAATTCAACCAACATTTATGAATTTGCTACTGCAGACCAAGATGATGAGGGCAGTAAGAAAGTGAAGGCCATCTAGCTGCTTCTGTAAATAAGCATACTGCTTTTGAGCAGGGTTTTGTTTCCCTGAGGGCCCTTTAAAAAAATTTATGAAACATTTTGTGGACGCCTAATAATGAAACATTAAATTTAAGCTGTTCCATTTAAAGCTGAAGTGGAAAGTTCTGAGTCACATGCTCAGTCTCCCCTTTACTCCTGGTGGGGACCCTGAGGCATTTCTTTGGAATTCCATGTTTCCAAAGTTTGAAAAGAATTGAACTGGATGATATTTAGAGTCACCTTTGACACTGCCAGCTTTACCATTCCCCAACTGTCCACGTCTCTTGCCACTGAAACCGAGTCCCCCTCAAACCGAGTTTCCCTGCTGAGTTGATGATTAACCTCTCCATCCAAAACTTTATTCCCTTTCTTGTCTCACCCCTGTTCCCCTCAGAATTGAGAAGTACCAAAGCAAAGAAGAGACTGAAACTGAGCAGGACCCTGGGGGGACCTTCCTGGGTACAAAAGCCCTTCCATGTCCCCCGTTTCTTGTTTGCAGGAAAAAGCCTTTCGTCTCCTAGGCCTTTCCTGAGTCCCAAAAAGCAGGCATGAGCAGTTACTAAGGAGGGAAGCGAAGAAATGCAGAAACAAAGGAAAAGCAGTCAAGAAGCTAGCTCAGTGATAAAACAGAGACCTAGTTTCTCCTCAAGAGATACACATAACAATTTGACACATACCTTTGAGTTGTTCTGCAGGAACTGAGACCCTCACCCAGGTGCAGGATGGTGGCTACACGCTGAGCACAAGCACAAAGACCCCAGACTGGCTGGAACCAGAAGGCTGATGATTAATGTTACCAAACCTTTCCGTTATGTCCCAGTAAGGGTCCTCCTGATGGGTATCCTCCGAGCCAACGGAATCAGACGGAGTTCAGTTCAGAAGCAGAGGAAGAAAGTTGTACCCTTTGATCAAAGAATGGAGAGAGGCAAGCTTGCTCTGGGGCACACGCTCTCCCAGACAGAGGTGGGCGGGCTGCTTGGTGTGGATCTCGTGGTGGGGGATGGAGGTCTTTCGGGACGTCGGGGTTCTTGCAGGGCGGACGCAGCTCCCGCCTCCAGACTGCAGAGCCGGGTGCGAGGCTTCTGCACACAGCCCACCGCCATCTTGGATTGAGGTGCCGTGCGCACAGTCTCTGCACACGGCCCGCCGAGCTGAGGCGTCGGCGCAGCCATTTTGCACGGGGAGCCCTGGTGTGAAGGGGCAGGTGCGAGGCCTCCGCGCGGCGTCCTGTGAGCCAGTGAAACCAGACTAAGCGCACAGGAAAAAAAAAGGTTAGACTTTATTACCCAGATTCTATGTCTTTTCCCCGGAAATTGTTGGTTGTCTTTTCTGGTGACGAACCCCTCCTCTGCCTTTTGTCCTGCTCCTGGTTCTCGAGGGGCGCTGAGGGGCGCAGGTGCGTCTTCTGTGACCGCCACCTGCTGAGTGTGGGCGCCCTCATGACCGCGGGGGAGGAGCAGAGCGTCTCCTCAGCTGCCTTTAGATGGCTCGGTTGCCCTCAGGCCGCAGCCCTCGTTCATCCCCGAGTGACCACCATTTGTCAACCTCTTGGAGACGACACCAGAAAATTTAGGATGTGTGGCCTAAATATTAGCAGGAGAATAATCACCACATGTCAATTTTTTCCTAAAAATGCAGATATCTAGGTCTTTTGCCTGTGTGCCCTGGTGTCGAGGCTCGCTGCTGGGGCCTGACTATCCCTGGCATATTGTAGTTTTTGTTGTTTTGTTGTTTTTTGGAAGAAAAGCTTCAGATAAATGGAATTCAGAGACCAGGTCCTGGTGGGCGGTAGAGCGGCCAGCAGAGTATAGGGATTGGGGACCACCGGATGTGTATCCTCGGGGGCTTCAGTGACTGCCCTGTAGTCCCGTCCCACCCTGTATTCCCCAGTGCGATTCTTTACCGGGAGATTGGGGAGATGACAGGCTGATTGTCCTGACCTAACAAGGCCCTGGTTAATTAGGCAGTGCCCAACAAGGCCTCCTGATGAAGGGGGTGATCTTTTCTATTGGGTATATATATACACATCTGGGTTTTAGATAGACTATCATGGGATTAGCTCCTGCAGCTCATCCTGCCCATCCCTGGAACCAGACCTTGGGATTTACTGCAAGGAGATGGACTTGATCTGTTTGGGAGGTTTGCCCTCAATCGTTAACATTATTATCTTGTGTGCTTTGTCTAAGGGGACACTGATCTCCAATTTGTACACACAGGAAGGAGTGGCATTCTAATGGTTCTATGACTGCCTGGTCCTAGGCTTTCCCATACCCCCATAGTTTTACAACCCTTGTAACTGAGTTTGCTTGACCTGGTTTTCAGAACCCAGTAAGTGGCATTGGTGTCGACTAAGAATTCGACAGGCTTTTCCCTACATCCAATGTTAGCTGGGGCTCCCTGGGGGTCAATTGGCGTGCCAGCTTAGGAGCCCCCGGCCCCATCACTCAATCTGTTTGGACATACTGTGTTCAAGTGTAGTGGCTGGGATCTGTCATTTATTTACATCCGCCTTCGGATATGGCGAGTGTATTCTCTTTCCCAGCGTCCCTCTTGTTTTCATACGGTGCACTAATTGGGTCCTAGTTTCCTTGCCTTGCTCTCCCGCGATGGGAACCAGGGGTTACTCACTGGAGTCAAGAATCTCTGTGGGTGGATAGTCCAGATTCATGTGCCAACCGGTTAACATTGGAGGGCAATAGTCAGTAGGTGGGCTTGCCTCAGGGCCTTTTTATCCTCCTCTATGTCTCGTTATTAAACACCCGGTAGGCAGTCTTGACCAGGCAAGAGGTAGGAAGTTTCTGCCTAGCGTCAGGGGCACTTTGGGAAATGAAACACGACCTCAGGTTTGCGTTCCCTTCCAATGACTCAGGGTCAGTTGTAGGCATTCCCTAGGCACTCTAGGATTGCCAAAGCGTTTTCCATTGGCTTCTGATTGATTTCCTTTATCTTATTCCAATCAAGTTTCTTCCCTGCTGCCTAGATTCCCTTTCAGGATCAAATTTTTATAATGGGTCAGCCTCTGTCTTCTACTCCCTTCTCCATTTTCTCAGTGGTCCTAGTTGGGTTTGTTATCTGGGATCACTTGATTCCCTGGTCTAATGCTCTGGATGTATCTTCCCTCAACGCCTTATTATGAGTTTTCCAGTTACACAAACTTGGTTGAGTGCTCCTTCTCCACTGGGGACCTGACTCAAAGGGAGTACTTTTCCTGGCAGTTTGTTGAACCCTGGCTGGTAATTAGTAGGCCCATTGATGGGCCAAGTTTCCCCACCTTCCAGCTGGTATTGGGACCAAAGTGTGTTACATAGGAAGATTAAATGTTTTGGGGTCAGGGAATGATGCCTGAAACACTTCCAGTTCTGCAAGATGCACCCTAATGGGCTCCTTCGGTATGGTGGGCTTTTGTTCTCCACATCTTAGATGTCCTGCTTTGGATTTGTTTCTAGCTACTGACGGGGTTATTGGAGTGATTTGTTGGCATACAAATACAAGATCTGACTCAAGATTTCTGATTTGTGAAATTTGGTACCAGTACCTAACTGTTAATGGATTCCTCAAGAGACTCAAATAGATGTGGGCTCTGATACAATTGGGGGTTTCCCTTGAATTTATAACAGCCTTTGCTTGACATAGTCAGTCCTTCCTCAGTCAGCATGTCCCACAGGAGGTTAGACAGGACAGCCTCTGGGCCAGAGCAGCTTAGCCATGTTAGTTCCTGACCAACTTGACCCATTAGGGAGTGGCACAGCTGTCTGAGGTTGGGGTCTTCTCTTTCCTCCTTTTGGCTAAAAAAAGAGGAGTTTTTGGATTTCCCAGTAGGTGAGAGCTAAAAGCATGAGGGAGTCCCATAGGGTGCTCACCTGATCACTGGGGCAGCTGGTATTCTGTGCTGAACCCAGGAGGAGAGCCTGCAGAACCACAGTCGATAAAGAATCACCCAAGGTCCCCCTCACAAACAGAGGGGGGAGGAGAGGAAGGGTGGTGGGTGTTCCCTGTTATTGCCAGCAGCTTTCAGGTTTTCTCAGTAATGGGGTTCCTGGTCTTTCGAGGGGCTCAGAGGGCTCCCCAGCCAAACTCAGAGAAACTGGTGCTGACAGGAATAGGTCAAGTCACCAGTCACGTACCTACGTTGTGACCCTTTCATCCCTGGGTGTCCTCTGGTACCTTTTCCTAAACTTGGATCGAGCGTCCTCATTACATTTTGTCAGGTGCCCTCATGACCTGGGCCTTTTCCTGGTCTTGCCTCTTGGCTCATGGGGCTGGCCACTTTCCTTTAACCAAACCAAAAGTGACGATGGAGAATACTGGTATTGACCCCTGGAGGTTGTCAGGGAGGGCGAAAAGTCCAGGTGCTGCTGCTACTGCCTTGTACAGGGGTCAAAACAGGATCACTACTGGCAGGATAGCAGGTGGGACTGCCGTGACTCCCTCTCATTCATGATCCTCACCATCCCCGGACATCAGTATCATGGGAAGGCCAGCAGGAGGCAGCAGGAAGACATGTGTGAGTTTTGGTCTCAGATCCCCAGCGATGCCACCATGTAATCCCCTCAAGGGGCACCATCCAGATTACTCTGGGGGCTGCACTGTGCCCCACACCCAACTATCGAGTTGCTGGGCAGAGTTGCTCTGAATTCAGCCAAAGGCTGCCCCTGTTCTACCATGTCAGAGTGTCCTCAAAGACGAGAGTCAAACATCCTCACACAAACCTCCCAAAACTTCCGCTGTCCTGCTGGAGCTGGTGTGAGCCCAGAGCCTAGTGGATAGGCCTAACGGATAGGTGCAGGTGAAAAGGCCACGGTTTGTCCCATCTGGGGTGCCAAAATTTGTTACTGATCCTTTTGGGCACCAAAAAGGGTTGGATACCAACAGGGGTCCTCTTGCCAGTGTCGTTTGAGCCAACAGAAAGAGACCGAGTTCAGAAACAAAGGAAGCAAAAAATGGAGAGGTGCTGGCTCTAGAGCACTTGCTCTCCCCGACAGGTGTGGGCGGGGCTGCTTTATAGGGATCTTGTGGTGGGGTGGGGGTGGGGGGATCGCAGTGCCAGGTGCAGCCTCTCTGCACACAGTCTACCACCACCATCATTGTGAATCCAGGTGTCTTGCACAGCCTTCTGCACAAGGCGGCCAGCTGAGCTGAGGTGTCAGTGCAGCCATCCTGAAGTAGGAACTCTGATCTGAAGTGCTGGGTGCAAGGCCCCTGTACTCGACATCCTATGAGTAAGTGAAACTAGACTAAGCACAAGGGAAAAAAGAAAGGTTAGACTTTATTACCCAGATTCTATTTTTATTCCTTTTATTCTGTTAATGGACTTTGCTGGTGACATTAAGATTACTGAAACATCATCGTTACCTCATGAACAACCAATCAGAAGAAAGGCATGCACCCTGCAGTCATCACCCCCAAATGTTGCCTTTGAAAACCATTCCCTGAAAGCTGTTGGGGAGTTTGGGTCTTTTGAGCATGAGATGCCCATTCTCCTTTCTTGGTGCCTGCAACAGATGCTGTACTTTCCTTCACCACAACCTGGTGTCAGTAGATTGGCTTTGCTTTGCCGATTGGGCAAAGCAGACCCAGGTTCAGTTCGGTAACACCACTGTGGGATCATCTGCCCAAGCCAGTGCCTCCCTTTTCTTCCTCCAAACACATCAGGCCATGCTGTTTTAAGAACTGTGGGCACCAAGTGGAACTGCGAACACCTTAAAGGGAAATAATAATACATTTGACCACAAAACAATTTAAACATTTTTATGTTAGAAGAAAAAGTAAATAACAAAAAAAAACTTGATAAACGGAAAGGAAAAAACTTGGAATTTATATAATTGAGGGTTAATATGCTTATTTAAGAAGCTTTGTAAATCAATATAAAAAAGATAAATTCCAGTAGAAAAACAGGCAAAAAAGAGTAGGCAATGTATCAGATAATAAACACAAATGCATAAAGATTAATTAACTTTAAATTAAAATAATAGTAAGATATTTAAAATTTTTCAGATAAGTGAAGTTTTAGAAGAATGCCATTTCTTGTTATTGGTAAAGGTGTTGGGGAAAGGGTATTCCTAAACACTGCTGGTTTTTGTTCTTTCTGGAGGCAACCTCAAAAACATGCACGCTCTGTCACTGTACAATTCTGTTTCTAAAATTTGTCATTAGAAAACAATCAGAAATATGTATAAAAATGCAAAGATGCACAGGCATATTCATTGCAGTGCAGAGATATTCATTGGCAGGACAAACTAGAAACAATCTAAATTTTCAACAATACAAGAATGGTGATATATATGTTTATCTCACCATTTTTTGCTAAACTGATACTATAGAATACTACATTGAAATTACAAATTAGGTGAAAAAATAATATTTGACACGGAAAGAAGTTTATGCAAAAACAGTATATACGTCATGGTGCGAGCTTTGAAAAACTAATACATGTGTGTACATGTTTTTGTAATTTTGCAAATGTAAAAAAAAAAGTCACAGACACATTGTAATGAAAGGGGTTGCACTCAGCTGGGTATATTCTTATGCTGAATTTACTTCTGATTTGTTGCATGTTTTTTTGGGCAACATCTCTTCTCTTGGTCTTGGTTTCCTCATTTCTAAAATGAGCAGTGTATCAGGCTGAATAATGGCCCCCAAAGATATCAAGTCCTCATCCATGGAAAGTGTAAATGTTACCTAAAATGGAAAAAAGGTCTTGATAGATGTGATTACATTAAGGATTTTGAGGTGAGATTATCCTGGATTATTGTAAATGTAATCCTTATGTGTCCTTATAAGAGGAAGACAGAGGAAGATTTCACACAGAAGAGGAAGTAGCACTGTAACCATGGAGACAGATATTAGAGTCATGTGGCTACAAGCTAAGGAATGCTGGCATCCACCAGGAATAGTCAAGAAACAGATTCTCCTAGAGCCTGGGAGGGAGCACAGACATGCCAGCACCTAGATTTTGGCCCAGTGATACTGATTTTGGGTTGAGAGCCTCCAGAACTGTGAGAGAAAAGAATTTCTTTTAAGTCATGGAGTTTGTGGTAATTTGTTACAGCAGCCATAGGAAACTTATACAGGTAGTTTAGAACAAAATTCTATTTTGTTTTAAAAGTGTTAGAATCATACAGTTTGCTTTGTGAGGCAGAGAGAAAGTAAGGGATAAATACTTCCATGCAATAGTTTGGCTACTCCTATTTTATGTTTTTTCTTTGTTTTAAAATAGAAGTGAAGGAAATTAAATATTACAAATCCAAAGTTATCTATGGGAGGGAACAAATAGTATTATATTAACTTATTTTATAGAGAATCAAAATGTGCTGTGTTATTACAAGTAATTTTATGGCCAACTTTTTTTGTAGGTACTTGTAGACCGTATTTAGCTACATCTAAACAGATTGAAAAATGGTGAAAGTAAACATAAAGAGATTCTTTTTAAGAGTGGTTTTTGGAGTTCTATGCTCATTCTCTGAATCTTTGGTGGCAAGGAAATTTCTTCATTTGGTGCTGTGTTGGGGCTCGTGAATGCTCATGAAGTGGTCTTGTAGAATTACATGGAGGAAAGTGAATGTATTTGGTCCCAGAGATAATTGTAGATAGAAGTCATGCACCTGGATATACCACTTTTAAGAGTTTTACTAGAATTTTGTGTTATTATAGGAACTTACAGGCACATTGGTGTTGGTGTGCCTTAGATTTACTTGTATATGTAATATTGTGTCTAAAAATACTGTATTAAAACAGTCTAAATTGAATGCTTGCTACTACATTCTTCGATTTTGGCTTTTTTACATTCCAGTGTGTTTTAATTACCTTGGCAGGTATTACAAAAGTATTAAGAACAAGATGTTAAAAAATGTGATCAGTTCTGGCTCAGGTCCCAAGACAATGGGTGCCAACTGAGTTCTAGACTACCACGGCAGGAATTGTAAAGAGGTTGTCTGAGAACTTGTTTGGTAACCCTTAGCTGGCCACCCATCTCCAACCCATAAGAGCTGTTGAAGAGACTAAGAGGAGAGCTGGAAATAAGAAACTTTGGGCAAAGTTAGGAAGTTACAAAGGGAGGGGAGGAAGGGGTGTTTACTCTCATCTCATGCCTGCAGAATGATACTGCCTCAGGGCTGACCCTGGTTGCTTGCTTTGGCAGAAAGGGGGGTATTGGTTACTGGGTAGGGGACAGAATTCACTCAGAATTTGTGGAACAACAAATGCCATTTGTTTCTCTGGAACCAGTGTGGGCCGCAAAAGAAAGAGAACTGGAATAGGATTGTCCAAGATCTGCCCCAAATGTCCAGCTGGAGGGGTGAGGAGACCTTGCTAGGAAGATTCTAGAGGAGAACAGAGAGATGGCAATTGAGGGGAGAGGTGTAAGCACTCAGCCTAAGATGATACCTTCTCCAAGATGTCAGGATTGCAGGTAAGAGGTCCTCTACTGCCCAAGAACCCACTGAAGAGCCCAGGAGAGGGAGTCAGCTATACAAGTCTTCCAGAAGACAGTGTCACAGCATATTGCTGCGCTTACCCCTCTTCCTCTCCCACTCCTCTCCAACCCTGGGAGGTCTGAGGGCCCAGCTAGAGCTGAGTTGGGGATGGTGGGGAGGAAAGGGATAGTGCTGGTAGAGTAATAAGGAGATCATCATGTTCATCTTTTTCACTGTTGGTGTCCAGCCTGAATCAGGCTCAGCTGCAGAAGGGAAGAACATACTACTTTAAGCATTGTTGGAAAATTTAACAAGTATCAGAGAGTGAACATTTTATTAATGAACTGAGACTGGGGAACCAGAGTCACCAGAGGAACATTTCTTACCTAAGCGTATCCAGAAAAGCTCTTGAACCTGCCCTAATTTTCATCCAAGGAGGTGGGAGAAACTAGCTTTGGACAGGGCTAATTTGAAGGACAGTGGGAAACAATATAGTTGCTTTATGCCTATCAGTCCTATTTGTTCTGATGAACAGTTTAACTTAAAACATTAATTTATTAATCCATTAATAAATCCCTTTTTTACATCTAGAAAAAGTATTGCAAAACCAAATAAAAGTAAATGTGTTAAATTCTTAAACCTTGTGAGTTTAAGACTTTGTAAGTTTAATAAATGGTTGCGTATGTTACTACAGAACATGTAATCAAGGTAATGTGAGAACATGTTTGGCTGCCCCCAAATATGCCATAATGGCATCATTTTGAATTAAACTTACTCAAGAAACAGCCAACACAAAAGGGACATTCTGACCCTCCTCACGGTCTCCTTGAAAGCAGGAAATAAATCTCATGTGAAAAGTGCACTCCCTGCATCTGGAGGCAGAAGGACAAAGGACATCCTTTTCATCAGAGATACGGTGTTTATAAACAAACCTTGTGATTTCTTTAATTTACTACCCCAAGCCCAGACTCTGTTTAGATTCTTTACTTATTGAGCACCCAAACCCTAAGTTTCTTTGTCCTGTCAATTTCTCAGCAACTTACTGTTTCTTTATCTAAAATGTGTAAGAGCTGCCTGCTATGGCCACTTCTTAAGTCTCAGGTCTATGAGACCTACATGTGCACGAATTAAAATTTGTTTCTTTTCCCCCTGTTAGTCTGTCTTGTGTCAATTTTGTTATTAGTTCAATCACAAGGACTCAATAAGGATAGAAGGGGAGATTTCCCCCTCCCTGACACATGCTACTGAGAAGTCTCATTTTAGGTTATGGATTACATTTTCTTAGGTTAAAACTTCCCAAACCAACAGGTATCTGAGTCTTTTTAAAGCTTCCATTGGGTCACTTTAGCCATATTTGAGTCATGTGAGGGTGAAAAAACATACTTTCTTCTCTAAGAAAAGTGCTCTGACCTTTTGAGGCTTATATAACTCAAAGAGCTAAAGCCATAAACTTCAAACTGAATGTGAGTAGCGTTCTCATTGAGCAAAGAAAATGAAGTCAAATTAGAAGGAAAAGTGGTTCATATTTTTTTAGATGGGAATATTAAAAATTTAAGCCTGTGTCCAGACATTTAGACAATTCACGATAATTCACGTGACTTTTTAGAAATACTCAGGTTAGGCTAAAAAAAGGCACTGTTCACATTAACTTTTCACTTTGCTTTATTTTCTGCGCAGGAGTTTTTATACTCATTAAATGCAAATATATATGTTAATAAAATGTTTAGATTGGAAAATGAAGCACTTTGGTTTGAAATTTTACTGAAATTGAAAAAAAGAGTAATGTAGCCATATTAGTCATATTTTATGATGAAGTCCTTTTATTTTAGCCTAGAGAACCTTTTCTAAGAGGGTGAGGAGAGCAACCCATTCTTCTAGACATTAAAAACTAGGGACAAGGACTTCCCTGGTGGTCCAGTGAGTAAGACCCTATGCTCCAAATGCAGGGGGCCCGGGTTCAATTTCTGGTCTGGGAACGAGATCCCACATGCTTGCCACAACCAAGAGTCCGCATGCCGCAATTAAGTTTGCATTCCACAACTAAAGATCCTGCATGCTGCAACGAAGATCTCATGTGCCAAAACTATGACCTGGTGCAGCCAAAACAAACAAACAAACAAATAAAAACTGGGTACATTTGACCTCTCACCTTCTGAGATGGCCCACATTCTGTCTGTGGAGGGTGTTTTTCTCTAAATAAATCCACTTCTTACCTAAAAAAAAAAAAAAAAAAAAAAGCAAAAAATAAAACAAAAAACAAACAAAAAAACTAGGGACATTTGAAAAACTCATTGTTTCTGACCAAATTACTAATACTAAGTACATTAAATATAATGCGCCCATGCTCCGCAACAAGAGAAGCCACGCAATGAGAAGCCTGTGCACTGCAACGAAGATTAGCCCCTGCTCACCGCAACTAGAGAAAGCCTGCACACAGCAATGAAGACCCAACACAGCAAAAAAAAAAAAAAAATAAATAAATAAATAAATAAAATAATAAATAAATCTTAAAAAAAAAACATAATGCAAGAGGCATATGCTCTTTTTGGTTTTGCTACTGGATTTTACATTATTTTATTCAAATAATGTCTAGGACCATTATTTGAGTTCTTATTCCAACTATATTTCATCTGCATTGATATTTTTCTCTATATCAGTTAAAATAAAAGGGGAATGAATCTCATCTTTCTGAAGAGGGATCCACTGATTGGTGTAAAGGAGGTTGAAGAACTCTTACATACTCCTAGGAAACCATTTGCTAAAGCAATCACCCAGTGAACTCAAGCCTGGGACCCAGTTTAGGGCATTTTGCACAGAAACTTTTATCAGTAGTGGGTATTGCTATTTCCATTCTCATCAATGTCTTCTCCCCAAACTTGCTCTACATTTAGTATAGTAGGGAGTGGGGGGCAGATCTTCCTCTTTTAAAAGGTACTGAGTTTTTGGGTGGGGAATAATTCTTTCCTTTGATAATAATCTTTCTCTGTTTTGAAATCAATAAGCCTCAGCTTTTAAAATATATTTATTGCTAACCCGTAAGAAACATGTCCACATTTTAAAGTCTCTTTCCAGATATCAGGCTTTGAATGTAATGATCCTTGCTTTTTGTTTTTGTTTTTTAACTTGTTAGATATTTCCTTCTTGAAATAGTGCTCCCTCATACATATTTTTAGGGTAAAACACCCTAGTAGGAGTCTTGACCCCTTAATATGTTTCTCTTTTTAAATACCACTAAAGGTTGTGTAAGAGTGCATGTAGTAAACATTTTAATTTTATATATTTTATTTAAAAATATTATTCATTTGCTCTTCATTTTGACAGAGTTTCAGTAGTTTCAGATTTCCAGAGAACTTAGAAGCATAGTACAAAGAATTCTTGTATGCTGTTTAGTCAGCCTCCATATTTTTTGTATTACCGCATTTATACTGCCCCTATTCTGTGTGCATGTGTGTATAATTTATATATACACACGTATGCATTTTATTGGGTTTTTCTGAACTGTATTTTAAAGAGTAAACTGCAGACATGATGCCCCTCTACTCTTAAATGTTTTTATGTTTCCTAAAGCAAGGATGTTCTCTTACAAAATTAGCATTGATATAATACTATTATCTAATCTACCTTATTCAAATTGCTGGTTTTCCCAATCATTTTCTTTATAGCAAGAGAAAACCCCAGACGATGCATTGCATTCAACTGTCAAGTCTCTTTAGTCTCCTTCAATCTGGAACAGTCTCCAGTCTCTTTGTCATGACCTTGACATTTTGAAGAGTACAAATCAGTTACTTTGTAGAATGTTTCTCAGTTTGGATTTGCTTATATATTTTTAAAAGTATAAAATATTCACTATGAAGGAGTTGGGAAATTCTTGTTGCTCTAGAAACCCATAACTTCAAAATTTATTGATTTATGTGAGCTCAGATATGTGAAACACTAAAGGGATTTAATCTCTGAATTTATACATATGGTTCCTGAGCCATTTGTACATGTGTGTACATTCTTCAGACTCTGTTCACTTTGTTCTTAAATAAAAATATTAAGTGGCCAAAGCCATGACTTGAAAAATTTATAATTCATTTTTAAGGGAAAAACTCTAAGTTCTTGATTTTAGTAAGCATTACTATAGATTTTTTCCCCCTGTTTGGGCTATTTGTCTCACTTTGTCTTAAGCAACAGAGAGGAATGAAAAGTTGCTAGTGAAAGGTTAGGAGAGGTTTAATAGATAATTGGACTAGTTTATAGAAAAAGTCCAAAAAGATGTGCCATCACCTGAAGGCCTTTTTTGAGGGACAGCTGGCCCATCGCTTTCTAGGAATTCTTTGTCTTTTTATTCCAAGATGTTTCTTCTTCAGTCATGTCTTTGTTTTGGTGACTATAACATTCAGGCCTGTTAGATTAACTTGACTTTCCACATACAACATAGGGGCATTTTTTTTTTTTTCAATCATCAAATGTCGTTTTGGAATCTTGGGATCCCTCAGAAGTGCAGTGAGGCTTGAGGGACCAGCATTCTTTCTCCTTTAGTGCAATAAACAAACCGAAGCATGACGGCTATCCCAGGAATCATGTCTCTCCTTGAACAATAGATTTTTACTGTAGAGCTGAGGAGGAGGCTGCTTGGGTAATACAAATGTTGTTATTGTTACGAAAACATACGAGCATAAAGCTCTTTTCCACTGAGGGTGAAATTTATCTCCCAGGATACAAAAAGTTGATTTTTTTTCTTTCTGTTTTCTTTTTTTTTTGAAAGGCAAATAGAAATGATGATAAATAACTTTTAGAAACACAAATAGCAAGTGACATTCAAGCCCCAGATGGCTGTTGACTTTGATAGAACCATCAACAGGACGTTAGGAGCATTTTTGTGTTGGAACTTCTGCGGGTCTTGTCGCTCTACAACCATCAATTCCCTCTCTCCAAAGATTTTCTCTATAACAGCAAACAGTTAGTGTAAGAATTATTGAATAACTGTCCTGGAAAAACAATTGTAGCCCTCTTCGCGATTAAAAAACGCGACTGGACTCTTAAAATGCTGTACTTCTGATTAAAAAAACAACAATAACCTATTGTATACACCTTTCCTCTGGATTTATTCTTCTTTAAAGTGAAACAATTAATATTAGAATTCTTTTAATTGGGCTCAAACACTGCAATGCTTCTCTCCAGAAAAATCAGTGCCAAAAAAAACCACCCTTTTTTCTCCTGTTAATTGCTACCACTTGCCTTCCATAGGCGCTTGAACTATTTTTTGGTGGTCTTAATATATGCCGGATTTCAAGCAACAGCAGGTTAGTTTGGCACTTATTTGCTTCTTGCCACCTAATGTCATCCCAAATTTCTTGCTGAATCAACTTTTTGAGCTCTCAACTTTCTTTTCAATCATCTCACCTCTGTTGCTGATCTGTCAGGCCTAGGGATTCAGCTTTGTTGCACCAACGCACACTTCAAAGATGTTTCAGATTTCGCACTTCAAAATTAAAATCTACATTTTCTTTTCAGTGACTGAGCCATGAAACACAATCACATGGGATAAGGAAGTAGTAGAGTAGAACAGAAAAAAAGCTACAACACAAAAGCAAGTACTTCCTGGGGAATTAGCTTTCTCAAACATGTGTTTCCCAGAGCACAGAAAACAGGAATTTCTGTGTTGTTGGTATTGTTTCTTTGTTCTACCCTGCCACTTCTTTATCCCATATGATTCCATTTCACGCCTTAGCCACCAAGTAAGAAAATGTATATTTTAGGTTAGATTTTAACTTTAAGCACAGTTTTGCAGTGAGCCCTCAGTACTAAATATGTTAGCACTTGGGGTATTAGCTAGAAGCTGGATGATAGGATCTGAAAGACTCTTCATAATCCCAAACACAAGGGTAACTATGTAGCCTGGAGACACAGACGCTGGTACCTTCCTCAAGCCATAGATCATTTAACTAGAGTCTTGCAAGGACCCAGGGAACCTTGGCACCTCAGTTGCCTGATGTCACATGTGGGACGATTCCGTATTTCAGAACATTGCACAGATATAAGGCTGTTGTAATGGGGATGATGTGTCCCACCGCTGTGCTGATGGGTGGCTGATTTCAAATGGTTCCATATGGTCCCTGCCCTTTGGGGGTCTTTCCCTTCCTGCTAGGACATTCACTGTCCATTCGGAAAGGAACTTACTAATGTCCCAGGCCATCACGGGATGAGGGTGGTATGAGGACAGGTGGGGAGAGAAGGGTAGGGAAAACTCTGGTGTCCTTATGAGAGTCACTCCATCTCAGAGAATGCCTGGGTGATGGGTTAGCTGCTGTCAGCTGGGGGTCCTCCAACACAGGAATGTGAAGGTGGGTATTCCTGGCTTCAGCAGTTTTCTTTTCAACCTCCCACCTCTCCTCCCATTGTGATCCCTTTCCCTTATTCTCTCCATTCCAAGCTGAGAAGGGAACATTTTCTTATTTTGAAGAACAGAAAAACACACTTTGCAAGTATGCCTTTGAATCTTTCTCCTTGGAATTAGGTTAGTAGATTTTCTTTTTTCCCCAAATTAGTTAAGTGCCTGAAGCTTTTCCTTTTGGTTCTATTAAAGAAAAAAAAATTCAATGACGCGTCTAAAGGATGTTTAGGCAGACTTTATTCAGGACCATCGTGATAGCTATATGTACCACTGCAATGGGAATTTTTTTTGGCTATGCAGCTTTTGGGATCTTAGTTTCCAGACCAGGGATTGAACCTGGGCCCTCAGCAGTGACTACCAGACTGCCAGAGAACTCCTATGCAATGGGATTTTACAGTGGGGGAGAGAGATTGGGCTCAACTTCAAATGCAGCACGGACAAGTGGGACTTTACTGCCAAGGAGCAGGGTGGGGGTGAGTGGATGGAAAGTTACTAGGAGGAACCATCAGGGCTCAGGGGGCTTCTAGCTAAACTGACCAGACAGGATTCTCACTGAAGACAGGCCAGGGTGATCAGACATCACGTAGGGGATGGTGGAGGATGAGGAACCCTATCAGATATCAAGTGTGATCAGGTAGCAAGGGAGGGGGCTTCTGGTTTGACTGCCTTGGCAGGGTTCTTGCTCAAACTAGATTTTATAAGATGTGCACAGATGGACTAAAGAAGGTTCAGGATCCTGACTAAAGTTTGTCTTTGTCAAAGTTTAGTTGGCAAAAAGCCTTTGTCAATTTGTAGTGAGAGGCTTTTGGCCATGAGCTGAGGAGAAAAGAGGTTATCAGCATATAAGTGGAAGAATTCCCTGTGGTGGGAATGGGGAGAAACAGGGAACAATAGAGGCAAACATTTCAAAGCATTTTCCTTCAGTGTGTTCCGTAACCTCATTGAGCACACAATCCCTCCTTATCCCAACTTGTCACCAGTACAGGTCTTGAGTTCTCAAAGATTAACAACTCTTAAGAATCTAATGTGAAGTATGGTAGACAGCACTGGAAGCATGAAGACCTTACCCAGGCTCTCTGGGAGGCTGAAAAATCCCTAATGTAACACTTGGAATTTTTAATCATGCTTAAAACTCTTGTTCAGATAGTTCAATAAACCCTTATTAAGCCCCTAGAAAATGGTAAGCTCTCTGCTAGCACTGAGGATTACAAAGAGGGGTAGAAATCTCTGCCTTCATGGAGTTTAGAGTTGAACATGAGAAATAAACACACGAAATGATATGGGCAACAGTGAAGTCTATACAAATAAAGAAATAGTACAGAGCTGGGAGTGATTTATTCTCATGGCGAGAGGGAGTTGTCAGGGAAATATTTACAGAAGTGATAAGGCCTGACCTGGGTTTTGAAAGATGAGTACGCTTTTGACAGATGAACAAGGGAAAGGCAGGTCCATCCAAGTGGAAGGAACATGTGCAAAGGCATAGGGACTTGTCCCAACCTTCTACCCTGCCCTCCTCTGCTGGCTGCACTTGGAATCTTTGAGATCCAGAGTGATTTAGGGAAAGAAGTTTAAAGCCTACTGGGGCTTTCAGTATCTGCTTTGTGGATCTAGGGGAGTCTGGAGATTTCAGAGGAAGAAGTGGGTTCTAAATACTCCAAAAAAACTCTTGGGTAACCAAGTTTGGAAAGCAGTTGTTGGTACCCTGTCTTACTCTGGAACGTCTGCTTTTGGTCTCCAAAGTCCCTGTTCTTTGAATTGCATTGGGTGCTGAGCACTGCTGCTCCTTTCTTAGGAATGAGAAACTAGGTAGCCCTTGGGCAGATGTCTGGTGATCAGGGTTGGACCAAGCTTGAGGTGTCAAAGGGGCAAACCAGCATCCGTCCAGTGGACTAGAGAAATCCATGCTTTTGAATTTTTGGAAAGAAAACAAAGAAGCATCAGCAGCCTTAGTTGGTCATTTGGCGTTGTGGAAATGCACCTGGTTTATTTGAGAAGGTTATCCAGTGCTGCCAATGGCTTTCAGTGAAGTTCAGGGCACTCAGAGTTCAGCATGAACCCACTGAAAATGAAGGCTTTTTCCGTTAGAAAATTCTTTGTGTTCCTGTATGCTAGGACTTGGTGGACTGGTTTGGCTTACCTTGGCCTAGTGGTCAGCGAGTGTTGATTGAGAATTCAGAGAACCCTTCATGGCCCTGTTGCCAAGTTCCAGATCACACAGAAGTATATCTGTGCAAAGTGACAGCTCAGCCAGGTGGGCAGTTGAGCCTAGGTTATTCAGTTTTGCAAAGAGTCTCTAGGACAGGACCTTCATTCCTTCTAAAAATAGGGTTCTATAGTTAGCAGCAATATTATATTAGGTAGCCCTACACAGGCTATAATTTGATTCTGTGCTTTGGTGTTTTATTGAGCATTGATTTAAGGTATTTTAGAACCTGCCCTTGCATATATTCTTTGCAAATTGTTCAATGTCATAAAGATCTATACAATAAATTCTCAAAAATTAAAAAGAGATCCTGATAAACTGATATCCTTCTTTTTATCAGTTAATGAGAATGATGTAACTCAGGATGTTTTACATTTTACCTTAGCTATCAGGAGGTCAATATTTTGGTCAATTCCATCATTCTAGTTTTCTAGGTCTCTTGCTCTCTTATCCATTACAAAATTCTCCTTTTGTATAGATTTTTTTTTATTATAAGTGATTTCAAATCCAGTTTTTAGAAACAGTGGGAGTATAAAAAAGAAATGTGCAATGAAACCATAACATTTTATTAAATAGTATTGCCTCATTTTCTAAAACATATATGTGGAAACTCTTTTGTATTAAGCACAGGTGAGGGTTCTGATTGTGGCTGCTGGTCACTTGGAAGTATTACCGACAGGAAAGCACTCTCATTCCTACTGGAATGCCTATGTGGGTAGTTCCTATGTTACACCCTCCTAGATTAACTTGCTCATCTCAAGACACTCTTATCACTCTAAGCACTCATGTATATGTGTCTGGGTAACCATAACTGTCATTAGTTATGTATTTCATTGAATACAGAAATTTAGAGCTGGAAGGAATGTAATCACCCAAATCCCAGTTAGCTAAGACGATAGATGGGCATTTTGCAACCACTAAGAGATGACAACAGAAGTTATCACGCTGTAGGTTATTGCATGCGCTCTATGGGACTCTCTTCCAAATGTGCAGGCCGGGCCTAATAGACTCTGGGTGGTGTTTGCATTGTTCCTTCTTGAATGGCAAACAGAAACTTGGCTTTGAGACTTTTCTTCTTGAAAATAAATTTTCATCTAGTTATTTGTTTCTGGTTTCTATTTATACAAAACTATCTTCTCCCCTGGAAGTCGCTCCCGGAAGCCATGGACTTTGAGGGCAGGGGCTATGTCTCAGTCATCCTTCCCGCTCTGTGCCACCCCCCCCCCCCCCCCACACACACACCAGCTCAGGTCCTAGCACAAAACAAACACATAATAAAAGTTGACTGAGTGAATGAGTAAATGGCAGACTCTCTTCAGTAGGACTGTATGTTTGTTGGAGGAAGATATTACCCCTGACATTTCTTTTCTGCTTATAAGATGGACTGCCCACAGAGAACACAATGGACAGTGACTGACAAAAACAGAGGATACAGCTGAGTCAGTGAGCAAAGCATCATCTTATGAGGTTGGCAAGTAGCTTAGTTGCTGCTGTCACTATCACTACCAATCAGGTAGCTGCTCAGGCAGATCCAGGCTAGGAGAGAAGAGCCAAAACATGCAGTGATGAAAGTATCAGAAAGATGTGAAGGATTTGCTATCTGATGACAGAAATAAGGGAGCTGAAGAAGATGCCAAAGTTATGAGTAGTTTTGTGTCTAGGAGGGCAGTATTGCTGTACCTGGAGACTGTGGAAGCTGACGGGAAGAAAATTTGGGGGGAAAAGTAAAATCATTTGTGGGTGGTTGTACAGATTGTCAGAAGCCCAGTTTCCTTCCACTGCGCGAGGGTGGTCCTTGTCTGTGTGGTCCCACCTTGCTGCCAGTGCTCTGGCTATCACGGTGGAGTCAGGCATCAGCACAGAGGAAGGGCAAGAAGGGGGAAGATGAGGACCATGGGTGAAGGCTAGATTGTTAAGAGGTTTCCTGGAAGGCACACACTTGTGTTTGAATTTTATTGGCCAGAAATTTGTTACATGGCTGTATCTGTTGCCAAGGGAGTTTGGGAAATGTGTATTTTGGTCAAGCACATGCCCTAAATAAAATTGGGAGGTCTTTCACCATGGAAAATGTGAGGCTGAATATTGAGGGAGCACTAAGTGTCTATGTCACACAAAGCTAGACGTAGAACTTGACCTCTGACTCCTAATCCAGTGCTCATTTAACTCCACTACACATCTGAAGGTGTGAACTCTATACTGTCAAGGCAGAAAGGGGGACTGAGAAATGCCCAAGGCGTGATGGTCAGTGTCCTGGGTCTGCCATTTACTGTTACCTTAGACATAGCGTATAATTTCCGTTGAATCCCTGCGAAATGGCTTGTTGGATAAAATGATCTCTGAATTCCTATAAGCTAAAATATCTTATGATTTAAAAAAATTATGGTAGTTAAAATTGAATGAACGATTGGATGCATCAAAGGAATCTATGTAGCTATTTCATGGATGGCCATCCTGGTTTGTGATTCAATCTCCATGAGATTCATTCTTGGAGACTCATGATTAGGCTGGATTACAAACACAGAGACAATTTGCCCAAGTAAAGGCTAAAGTGGTTGCCTACTCAACAACTGTTTTCCCACTTTTTCCTTGTCAACAGGATCCCAATTTTACTTGAATGCTTGTCAGAAATCCTGTGGTAACTTGACTCCAAAGATGGCTGGCATGAATTCTCCCCTTCCTGTTCATGAATGCCTCTCTCCCATTGAGACGTGGACTCTCTAGAATCCGGGCTGGACTGGTTTGACCCATAGAATATGGCAGAAGAATATGACATAATATTGATAAAATATGGCTAGTTCCAGACTTAGCATTAAAAAGAACTGGCAGTTTCTGCCTCCTGTCTTTTATGACTGCTATGTAAAAAGTTTAGGCTGCTCTACTAGAAAGAGAGGCTGTGTGGAGGTATCCTGAAGGACCAGATGTGTGAGCAAGGAAGCCATCTTGGAGAACATTCAGCCCAGTGGTGCCTTCAGGAGACTCCAGCCTGTCATTATCTGACTGTAGCCACATGAGAGCCCCCAGAAATGCCAGCTGAGTCCAGTCAACTCACAAAACCATGAATGATAATAGTAAATTGTTTTAAGCCACTAAGGTTTTAGATGGTTTGTATGTAATAGTAGATAGCCAGAGCAAATGTGCTCAGGAAATGGCCCCCTCACCAGTCCCAGGAGGTGAATCGTTATTGGTTTAAGCTGATTTTGGTAATTCAAGTCTTTTGCCAAAGTATTTTAGGGGGATACATTTGGCCAGTTCAGTCAATAAGATGCTGGATGGCATTTCCTTACAGATAAAAAGAGACTTATGGGAGGAAATGTATATGTTTTTCAGTCTGACATTGTTGTGTATACCTTTGACTTCTGGAACCATGGCAACTATATTCTGACCATAAGGAGACAGCTCTAAGGATCAAGCCAGTTAACTGAGGATGACAGAGTGAAAAAATGGAGGGGCTTGTGCCCTTGAAATCAGGCCCCAAACCTCCCAAATTCTAGACTTCTTGTTACATGATATTATAAACCCTTTTAATTTAAATCAGTTTGAATTGGGTTTTCTATCACTGATAGCTGAAAGCATCCTAATTGATACAGTGGAAAAAGAAATGTCTCTACTACTTCCTTCCACTGATGGAGAAAGAAAAAAATTGAAATTTCAGTCTCTTTTCTTTCTTTTATGTGACTGTGGGCCCAGAGTACATAGTCCTTCCAGAGTTTTGGATGTGCAAAGGTCGTAGCTGGGGTGTGGGTGCGACCTAAGCTGCTTTGCATAATGAAATGAAAGGATTTGCGTATTGAGAGAAGGGGGCCAGTGTACAGAGAATTGGGGAGGGAGGATGAGAGTCTTGAGCCCAGATGTGTGTGTGTGTGTGTGTCTGTGTGTGTGTGTGTGTGTGTGTGTGTGTGTGAACAGGGGAATGAGAAATAGGGGTAGTTGGATTTCAGGAAGAAAGGTGAGGAAATCCGGTAGCACGAAGCTTTCACTGAGTGTGAGGATGAGCGCCAGTTTCAGTCTGGGGTGGAGCAGAGGAGGTGCAGGGCAAGTGAAATGGAAAGTTAGAGGAAGAGAAGTCAGAGCCAGAGGTGGTTTGGGGGAATGTGAGCCTCAGGGATTTATAGGAATCTTGGGCAAGATGAGTGGGAAGTTGACATGTCAGTTTTTTAAAAAAATCTTTAATTCTGGAAGTGCACAATAACCTCTTTTGACATATTGATTGAAGACTAGCTTCCTAGACAACAATTATGTGCTAAAAACATATTGCCTCCCCCCCGCCAAGTTTCAAGTATTCAAATTCAATGCAGTTTTCTTTAGGCCCTTGTTGCTGTTTAGCTCTTAGGCCATGTCAGGACTTATTAAGATATGCCAGGATATGATAATAAGTTATCTGAGTGACTGGGAAGCAGAATGATTCAACGGACAGAGGGCAGAGCTTTACCAGGAAGTTCTCACTGTTAGTTCTCACTGACTTCCTAAGTGACCTGAGTGATTCCGAAACTCAGTCTCCTCATCTGTAAAATAAATAGCTAACCTAGATCAGTTCCTTTTTAAAAAATTTAAAATATCATTTAAAAATGACCAAAAAAACGACCAAAGTAATACATTATTATTGTTAGAAAAAAGTACGAGCAGCATGCTGGCAGACTTGCCTGTAACATTTGCAGGTCCTGCAGGAAAAATAAGATCCACATGGCGTATGTCTAAATAGCCAAAGGTTATAAATTAAGGTAACAAACCACTAAGTAAAAATATTCAATCTGTGAGGACAAACAAAAATTAAAAATAAGAGGCTTAATTCTTCCTTCATAAGAGATTTCCCTCCCCTCTTTTCTCTTAGAGAATTTACGGTGGAAAACTTGTCACTGAAATTTTTTCTTGGTCTCTTTGAAATGTATGTAAATCATTTTAGAAGCAAAATAAGTCTCTTGTCAGTCTCTTTATGACCCAAGAATGTCTTCCTCAAGAACCTGGGAGCCTCTCTTTGAAATGTAATGAATGATTTACAGTTAAACCTCAAACATCTCCCCTCCTTCAACTAGGACCTGCTGTAAGTGGGAAGCAGAATGTGGGAAAGGTGTGTTGAGTTCAACTTCTTTCCGCATCTTATCCTTCTATCCCTCTCTGGCATCTTCTATGGTTCCTGACACTTTCAGGGGTGAAATGGAAGGACTGTAGTAAGGGGGCAGGAAAGTTACTGGATGATTTTGTGCTTTCTGAATCTGGCAGTTTTTTAACAATGGACTCTTTCTCCTGTGAATGTTTGCATGGTTCTTTTGGGATACCCCAGCCACTAGGGAGTTCCCACCTGTATTTCCCTTGACAAGAATGATGAACTGCTTTCCCACTGTGTAGTCCCTAGAAATACACTACTACTTTTAGCTTCTCTCTGCTGAAGCCTGTCTACCCTTTCAACTGGTCCAATTAGACAGGCCCCAAGAAGACATCAAGCTGCTTGTTTCTTCCCCACAGCCCATATCTGGCTCATGGGCATCACTCGAGGATCTTTGCTTACATCAACTCTGGCAGTGAGGGCCACCCCCAGCACAGTCACCCCTCCTTCAGCTCATCCATCAGTAGCTAGACAGCCTGTCTCTCTTTTTCCATGTTTTAGTGGAATCAGACACAAGTTCACTTTATCCTCCTTTTGCCCCCTAACTTCAGGGGATGTTTATTTCTTACTCTAAGTAGTCTCTCTGGAGTCCCTCTCTCTTAACGAAAATATGCAGGGAGCACCTCAAACCCTTCTCCCTCGGTGGTACTCATTGTACATTAATGGCATTCAGCAAAGTGTTCCTTTCAGAGAAGTATTCCTCAGATCCTCTTAATTTCCCATAAATTGATCCTTTTGTATCTTTGAATAGGGAGAGATGTATTAAGATTTCAGTAACAAATTTTGGGATTATTTGCATTGAAAATTAGACTGATATTAAACTTTGGTATGCTATATTCATTGCATCTTGGTGCTTCAGTTTAAACTCCCAGTTTAACATAGCGTTATATTAGCTCTTTTATCATTTTTTGTTTTTGGTTATCTACCATTAAAAAATGATTTCATAGTATTTCATAGCATGAATGTTATAATTTATTTAAATCTTCTTCGACTGATAGTCACTGAGGTTGTTTTTAGTTTCTCTTTATTAAAAATAATGCACAAAGATATGTTCAAGGATGTTTATCTTTATGCACGTCTGTGATTTCTGTAGAATAGATTCCTAGAAGTAGTACCTCTAGGTCAAAGGGCAAATACAATTTAAAATTGGAATTGCTGCCTAATTTCTACTTCCATAGCAGTGCTTTCTCACCTTCTTGATAATATCTGCATTTTTACCAGTGTTATGGGCAAAGTCTTTTTCCTTGTTTCAACCTACATTTTGGTAATTAGCAGAGAAGTTTGTCATTTTTACATATCCTTATTGGACATTAGTATATCTTCTTCAGCAAATTTCCTTTTCGTAACTTTTGCATACATTTTTCTGTGGGTTAATTTGTTATTTTTCTTATTGATTTCCAGCTGCTTTTAATATGCTGATGTTAATCTAGTCCTGTGGTTTTCAAATTGTTGTCTGGGGAGCCCCAAGTTTTTGTGGAGCTGTGTGAGGTGTTTTGGGGTGTATTTCCTTGAAAATGAAAGGCAGAATGGGCAGAGCTCTGGTTCCCTCAACCTATGCTTCAGCCAGAACAGCTCTCCATTACTTCGCTTAGAGATTAGAGCCTATGTAAGATTGTGTGTTTTTTAAAAAGGATCTATTGCTTAAAATAAATGTTTAAACTAGATCATCTTTTAAGTATCACTATTGCTTGGAAGTACTATGATCTTTGATTCTATGAATATAAAAAAATAATGCTGTAGTCTGTCAGGAATAGGAGATAGAACCAGGATTAATAGATGATCACCTTTTCCAGAGTTTTGCGTGTTTATTCATTTGCCAAGTATTATTGGGCACCTATTTTGTGCTGGACACTCTGCCAAGTGCTGACACAGCTTACACAAGACGGCCATGGTTCCTACCCTTTTAGACTATTGATTGGTGGGAAGACAGATAGTAAACAAATAATCGCAAACAAAGGATGTTGAGGATTATGAAAGTGATATATGTCGTGTTATCCTAACCCAGTTTGAAGGGCAGCCATGGAGAAGTGATGCTCAGCTATAACCTGAAAGTGACCATGAGGAGGAGAAGGGAAAGAGGCTAAAGGTGGGGGATGGGTGGGCAGGACACAGGACAATAAATAATGTAAGTAAATTTAAATTTTCTTGGAGTACTGTCTTGATTAATGACGCAGTCTTAAGTGGGCAAAACTAGAGAGATTTTTATTTACTTTCATATATACAGTATATAAAAAATTAAATAAATTGTAGTGAGGTGCCATTCTTCTCTATTTTCTTCCCACCTTCCTCTGCCTGTCCCCTCTTCCACCTTTTTAAGGTGAAAGTAAACCTTTACTTGGGTAGCTTGCAAATTAAAATTGTATTCAGAAGATGGAATATACCTAAATTGACAGTCTTCTAAATAGCAATAACATGCAAATTCGAGTGAGAAATAAGATTTTTGACAAAATTCCAATAACACAAAGAACCACTTGACTTGAATTCAACCAAAACAATTGATCCAGAATTTACAGTCACTGAGAGACTTCAAACAGAAGTGAACATGCTGTAGGTTATTACATGGGCTTTGTTGGGCTCTCTTCAAAATGAATAGACAGAGCCCAAGAGAATCAAGCATTTTTCACATAGGTCTTACCTGGGCAAAGAACCTGAATTTAGCTGTTGGAAATATGTTTTCTGTACGGGGTGGGATTATCCCCCAGCACCTTCTGTCGTTCTCCTTTCTTTCATTATCAGACATTTAAAAGAAAATAGTCTTGTTCTCTGTTTCTATTTTCTCATCACCACTCACTACTTACTTTCTATTTTCTCATCACCACTCACTACTTACTTTCTTGAAATCTAGCTGTAGTTCCCATTTCTCTAGAGATGTTCTTGACATTCACTGGTAAGTCCCTGATCCCTAATCCAGTAGATTTTTGTTCAATTCTTCTCAACGTGGTGTTTCCTATAGTGTCTGGTACCATTGTTCTCCTGTTTTCTCCAAATTTGCTTAAAAGCCTTTGTTGTAATGGTCATGCCCAATTTTCCGCCCTGTATATCTCTGACCCCTTTGTCCACTCCTTCACTGCCTACCCTTCCTCTTCTCCCCCGACAATAATTGTATTTCCAAGACTCCTTCTCTGTCTTCTTTTACCTTCCTTCTTATGGAGATGAGTCCCATATTTCTATACCCAGACCTAGTCAGGCTTTAATCCAGCATTTGTTGATTGCTTGACATCCTTACCTGATTACATCTATCCTCTACCCAGCACCAAGTTGTGTCCTGTTTTAGTTAATGGTACCAATAATCTCCAAGTTATCCAGAACTCAGTGTCATATTTGACTCTTCCCTTTCTTCACCTCTTGAATCTGGTAAATCACTAAGCCTTTTTTTTTTTTTTTGACCACACCTCGCGGCATGTGGAACTTCCCCGACCAGGGATCGAACCTGTGCCCCCTGCAGTGGAAGCTCGGAATCTTAACCACTAGACCACCAGGAAAGCCCCCTTTTTGCTTTTTTTCTTCACATGTCTCTCTCTTCTTTCTTCCTTTTCCTTCCCACTGGCTAGAGTAACCATACACCCTAGTGTTCTCAGGACAGTTTGGATTTACACCCACTCAGCATCCCATTCTGTTAACACCCTCTTTAACTCACAAATGTGTCCTGATTAGGATCATAAGACAATCATCCTACAACTTACACAACACTAGATCAGATCTTCAGTCCCTCTTGCAATACCTCCTAACTGGCCTCTTACCTTTAGGGTCTCCCTGAGTATATGCTACTGGAAGAGATTGGTCCTCTGCTTTAAAACCTTCACCAATGCATCACTGCCTTTTAAATAAAGTACATGCTCTTTGGTCTTTGTTAAGACCCTCCGCAATGTGGCTTCAAACTGTGTTTCAATATTTTTTCCTGCTTCTCTCTGAAAGGAAAGTATGGAGTATCAACCAATAAGGCACATGTGGACCAGCATTTTGGCATGGTTGCCAGCATGGGCGTATCGACGATATTTTAGGGACTGTCTTAATTAGAAATTAGTCCTCTTTCTGGGATAGGCTTAACTTTGATTCTCTTAGTAACAATGAGAGAAATTTCAGGGCTCCAAGAGATGCCTCATGTGGTTTTTACTGTCCCTTTACTCCCAGTTCCAGGCAATATGAAGGTACTATTTGAGGCCTCTGCCAAAAGTGGAATGCCTCACAGGTATCAGCCATCCATCGCCCCTGAACCGACATGATCCTCTTGGTTGAAGGGATGCTGACAGAGGGCTAGCCCACAGCCCACAGCCATTTCCTGGGCATGACTAGGCAACAGCTTTCAAGGATGGAGATGTTCTGGCCTTTTGAGGCAAATATGGAGTCTGAGTTGACATCCACACAACTTTCTTACCTTATACAAGATTGGCTTTTTAATCTTTAATGGAAATATTACTCAATAAACAAGTGTAATTTCTATACAAGGATGAACTTGGCTTTCCCCCAAGAATTTTGGATACCTTCCCTTGCTGCTGTGCATGGTTTTTTTGTGTCCTGAGTGGGGCTTTTGTGCATAGAAAGAACCACTTATAATACTTGAGTTTTAACAATAAAAATAAAAAAATAAAAAAATATTTTATTAAGCTTAAAAAAACAAAAACCTATTAAAATAAGAACAAAATAGAATTATTTAATTCTATTTTGTCTTAGATTATTTAATTAACTCAGGTTGAAAGGACCAGATGCTTTAAACAACTACTCCTATTTACAAATCCAGTTGAATCAAATTCTTACGCATTTAAAGATACACTAGGGCTTCCTAGGTGGCGCAGTGTCTAAGAATCTGCCTGCCAATGCAAGGGACATGGGTTTGATCCCTGTTCCAGGAAGATCCCGCATGCTGCAGAGCAACTAAGCCCGTGCACCACAACTATTGAGCCTGCGCTTTAGAGCCCGTGAGCCACAACTATTGAGCCCATGTGCTGCAACTACTGAAGCCCACATGCCTAGAGCCCGTGCTCCACAACAAGAGAAGCCACAGCAATGAGGAGCCTGCGCACCACAACAAAGAGTAGCCTCCACTCACCACAACTAAAAGAAAGCCCGTGCACAGCAGAAAAGACCCAACACAGCCAATAAAATAAATAAATAAATAAATTTATAAAAAAAAAGATACACTAATTATTTAATAGATTTTATTTTCCTTTATACAAATTGGAATTCTGACAGGGCAAATGACTGATGCTAACAGGGGAAACTTCCCAAACAGTTAAAAAACTCTTGTACATCTACTGCATTAATTTATAAGCATAGTAAAACACACGATAAGCATGAAGACATTCTCTGAAACGTTCCAGTATTATTCAACGTGTTTTGAAAAATTCTCTTAATCCTTTCAAAACATTCTGAAAGTATTTACACATTTTATGTTGGAATCACAAAGCTCAATAACCTGTCAGAATCCCTAATATACCAAATTCTCTTAAAAATACTTTAATACCAGATGCATACTGATTGTCCTAATGGTAAAATGTTTCCTGAATATAACAAAATTGTTAATACTATGGGTATGATTTATTTCATTACATTTCATTCAAGCCTTTCCTAATCTGGAGAATATATCGATACTTATCCATTAGAATATTTCCTTTAGTGAATGAGCAGAATTGGTTATTGGGTTGACAAGTCATGGCCAGGATGTGGCCAGAGGTGGGAGATAGGATGTGGGGATTGAGGTCTACATGCATTTATGATGATTCTGTATTACCAGCTGAAGGGTTAGCTAATCTTCCAAGTTTCTACATCAAGGGGAGAACTTTAAATCCACACTTTGACCCAATCTTGTTATTTTATGTGAGTCTTCACCCCTGTCCAGGTTGCAGTTAACTTCATTCAATTTATTTACTGCTTAGTTTAAATCAGCATCCTTTTCATCCAGACTTTGAAAGTTTTTAGGGCAACACTGTCCAATAGAAATATGATGTGAGCTGCAAATGTGAGCCATACATTAAATTTTACTGATAACTACATTAAAAAAAGAGATAAGCGAAATTAATAATATTTTTTATTTCACTCAGTATAGCCAAAACATTATCATTTTACCGTGTAATCAATATAAAAATTACTTATATTCTAAATCACTTTTACTCTACTACTGAAGCCAAGAGAAATTAAATTAGGGTCAAGATAGGAGCTGGGTGGCTATGAACAGAGTTTCAGGATATATTTTAATAGGAAGTTTGGAGATTGCTGCCAGGATCTCTTTGGTTTGACATTTATCCTCTCCGCTAGGAGACTAAGCATGCTGAGGTAGAAACCATTTTCTTGCTGCCTCCCAACACCTGCTTCATTATCTAATAAACTCTAAATAAATATGTTTTGAATGAATGAGTGAAAGAAAGTAAAAGATAGAATGGCTTCATTGCCTCAGAGTGGACCTCATCAGTCTTGAGAGTAAGGATGCCCAGGGACAGGAAACTTCCCACCTTACTAGCAGATTTGGGACCTGGGACATGTCTCTTTAGCAGAATTGGAGGTTCAAATTCTGGGTCTTAAGGAAATCCTGGGAAGGGGTTCTCCTTTAGCCCATCAACATCTCAAATACCACATTCTGGCTCACTGAAGAAGAGTCTTTGAAGACTTTAGGAAACACTCAGGTAATAATTGCATAATGGCTAAGTCATTCTTGGGGCCACCGCATGTTGAAAAGGTAGACCATTTACCATAATTAGTTATCACTGAATGTGATAACTAAAGTTATTACACTAAAGTCAGTGTGTTTGCCCTTTGACGTAGTAAATTAACTTCTGTCAAAGTAGCATAAGGAAATATAAAAAAATCTATATTGGTGATATTTGCTGTGTAACAAGCCATTCCAAAACAAAGTGGTTTGAAATAATGACTATTTATTTGGCTCATGATTCCTTGGGTCACTGGATTACTTCGTCTGGGCCACTCTGCTGATTTCAGCAAGATTTGCTCAAATCTCCATGTTCAGTTGGAAAGTTGGCTGGTGGCTGGGTGATCTAGGATGGCTTCACTTACATGTCTGGTGGTTGGCAGGTCTGCAGAAGGGATGGGATCAACTGGGCGATATGTCTCATCATTCAGCAAGCTAGCTCGGGCTTGTTGATATGGTGACAGAGTTCCCAGGAGAGCAAGGGAGCAAGCGCCACTGTGAACGCATTTGCATGTATCATGGTTGCTAATATCCTAATTGCCAAGCAATGCACGTGGCTGAGCTCATAGTCAGAGCGGGAGGGCACTCACAGTTACCAGGCAAGAGGCATGGACCCTGGAAGGCGAAGAGCTGCTGTCATTTTTGCAATCAATCTACTTAAGACAATCAAAACATTATGCATGAAGATGTTCATCACCATGGTTTTTATAGCATAGTAATACATAAATGTAATTCAAATGTCCAACAAAACAGTGAAAAATTATGACACACTGGGAGGACTATTTGGTAGCTCTCACACAGTAACATTAAAAATGCTTCTGATATATTGTTGAGTGAAAAAAGGATACCCAATTTTATGAACCCTATGGTAACTATGTAATAAACATTAATACAAATAAAAAATGTTGGAAAGGAATATACAAAAAGTTTCAGAGCTGTGTTGAGCTGTGTTGAGGGATGGTATCATGAGTCAGTTTGCTCTTCATTGATCAAAACTTCTCAAAAATTATACCACATGTATATTATAAAATCTACCTAAAATTTTATTCAAAATCAACTTTCCATGTTTATTAAAAAGAAATAATTTTGCACATCTCCAAATTATTAATGTGTCATATCATAGACACTCAGAAAATATGTTTCAACAACATTTTTTCTTGGTATAAAGGAAAATTTTACAGTTTCTTCTTATGAAAGAGTAATATAAGACTGCAAGAGCAAGAAGTAATTTAAATATGTTCAGGGACCATTTTCATCTTCAGAATTAAGGATTATTTTAATTTTACATCATTGCCTTTTCTCTTTTACTTTCCTTTTTAGTTTTATCATTTTTGGATTTCCTATTTTTAATTTTCATATAGAGATTTCTTTAATTGATCATTATAATTAAACATAAAGTCATAAGTTACAAAGTCATATTTTGCTGGATCCTAGAGTTCTAAATTATTCATTCCACTTACTGTTTTTAGATTAGTTCATCTGAAAATTTCCAGTTTATTGTCGTTGTTTTTTATTTTGTACAAATAAGAAGGCAGAAAAAAAGGAAGGACATAATAAAATAGATCTTCAAGTTTGTTGATCTTAAAGTTTATATTGTTTGATGCTCTTGTGTCCTTACCAGATATCAGTTTTCTCCCAGAAGCCCTTGATTTTATTTTCTGTAAACCTTGTTGTACTCAGTGTATTCCAGCAAACCCTCATTGTTTCTTCTTGGACCTTAACTTCTTAACTAAACCCATTTATTGATATCCTACTTTTTTTCAGTGAGGTAGCAAATCAATAAATTAAAGATTAGTTTGGTGTGTCAGCTTTTCCTAAGCATTCTGGGACTCATTTACTACTTTGGTGGACGTGGAGGCCAGGTGGCAGCCTCACACAGAAATAAGGCGTTTCTTCTGTCAAACATTTCTAGAAGTTACCTTTCATACTAATTACTGAGCTCCAAACTGTTTTAGATGAGAAACTGGAGGTAGATCATAACTTCATATTTGCTAGCATTACTAGTTAAATTATTTTCAATACATCCCATTTTCTGTTATCCTACCGGGTTCAGATCCAATTTTAGGAGGATTCTTTGGGGAGATAATTTGTTCATTACGTAAAGCAAGCCCGCTGCTTTGACCTGACACAGCCTGTATTTTCTTTCTTTCTTTCTTTCTTTTTTGCTAGGGCGCACATTTCCATAAGCTCTCTTCCACAATCCTATTTATATAACTATGTGGGTGGGATATATTAGTGCTACACTGGATTTCATCAATCTTATCTTGGAATCGGTACAGTCTATTTACTCTGATATCGTTCTGTTCGCTCATGCTAGCTTTTACCCAGCTTTCATTCCTCAGCGGTCCGTTCAGGGATCTGAGCTGTTTACTTTTTAGATCTTCCTGTTAGTATCACAGTCATTGCCGAGAACTCTCCCCTCAACTGAGAGTTTTACAATTCAAAACATTTTATAGAACCATATTTGGAATCTCTATCCCCAACTGTTTGAAATCGCCTTTATTTTTACTTACGAGCATTTAGGTATATGATCAGAAACATTCTGTGTGGATGAAAAAGGACAGATTAGCCATAGAAAGTGAGAGTATGGGAGGCACATTAGAACAGTGGTCAGTGATCATATTTAATATGTTGACAGCCAGTTTTGCCTGACAGGTCTGATGCCGTTCATTTACTGGTTTAGAGACAACGGTCAGAACAAGTTCTACTCCAAAAAAGATAGGATATCAAAATAGTGGGAAACCTAGTGTTGGAAAATGGGGGGAAATGCACTTTGATACATCACTGGTAGGAATGTAAATTGGTATAATCTTTCTGAAAAGCCATTTTACAATATATAGAAAACCTTAATAATTGCCTAATCCCAATGACTCAGCAACTCAATTTACAAGATTTTACCCTAAGGAAATAATTCTGGATTTAAGCAAGGATAAAAGGATGTTCAATATAATTTGGCTAATGATAACAAAATATTGACAATAACTTAAAGATTCGACAAGAGGGGATGGTCGAATAACTTTAGGTATATGCACGGTATGCCATGTTACGCATCTCCTGAAAATTATGCTCTGAAGAATGTTTAATGATATAGAAAAACGTATATTATGTATTAAGTGAAAAAAACCTCTTTATAAAATAGTATACATAGTATAATACTATTTTGGAGGAAAAAAAGTGTATTTATGAGTAGAAAACCAGATTAGGAGTATATGCAGCAAAATGAGAGTGTTTATTCCTGAGGGGCTTATGAATGATTTTTATGTTCTTCTTTGTGCTTTCCTTTACTTTCTAAATTTTCTGTAATAAACAAATATTCCATTTGCAAGTAGGGAAAATCTTATTTTAGAAAATAATGGGAACTAGGAAGGTAAAGATCACTCAAAAACTGTATATAGTGCATATATATATATATACACAAACACCCACTATAAGATTTCCATTAACAAAGAGACATTAACATTTGCAAAGAAGTGCATGCAGGCTGCTAAAATGTGATGTGTGTACATATGTGCAGAACCAGTGGTCTGAAAACCCAATGATCTTTATGCAAAAAGGCATAAACAGAATTAACAATCCAGAATTAACAATTCTCTCTTTCCATAGACAGATTGACTTAAATATTTTTTTAAAAGCAAAAATTTAGGGTTGGTGAAATAAGCAATGCCATGCAACGTGGAACTTTAGACCTCCAAAATTGTGATATGTTCCACCCACGTCCTTCCTGCCCAGCCTCTGGTTGAGAAGAGCTTTCAGGATCTCAGGGCACATCCCTGTGTATCTGTGGTCTATGGGCACAGAGGGTGTCCTCAGGGACATGGGCTGGGAGAGATATGGAGGAGGTGATACTGCCTCTGTAGTGTTTGTGGGCTCCACTTTGTCCTAAAAGTGGAGACCAAGCAGGAGAACTTGACAAATATTGACCTACTCCAGTACATAAAATAATGACAAATAATTGCAAAAGTAAGTGGAAACATTTTCTTTTTTCTATTTCAGGTCTGTAACCAGGGGCCACAAACTCAGAAGGGGAGGTGGGGGAAGGGCCATGTCCACATTTTCCTCCTATCTGCTCTGCTCCCCCCAGGACACCCTGGGTGACTTTCCTAAGAGGTCAAATAGGGTAAAATGTTCTCCCCTATCCCCAATTTAGCCTTTATTTTGCTCGGTTAACCTATTATCATTGAACGGTGCGCTGAACATGCTACTTGCCCGGCTGCTTTGTGAGCCGTGGCGATGGAGCCGCTTCTGTTCCTAAACACCTATTTTCAAATCTGGTTCATTTACAGGAATTAGGATTAACCTTCTAATAGGCAAAACCAAGAGTCCCTGGGTAATTTGGAGCGCCTGTAGCCCTCTCTGAAGGCTTCTCCTCAGCCTGTCTTTTACAACATAACCTTTCTCAGTGGTCAGTAGGGAGATGCGCTTTGGAAAGTGGGAGCAACTGGAGACTTTTGTAGGGACCTGTGGTTTCATCAAAGTGTTCACCCTAGAAATTCAACAGTAAACTCGCTGCATCTCTCAATGAAATATTTAGGGTTGCTTTTTGAGGAATTTACTGAAAGTCGTTTATATAATGTGCTAAATTTTACTTGCTCATTCTAATTCTCCTTTACATAATTAATTAAAATGCCATCAAGAATTATACCACTTTGGCCAAGAGTAGATGAACCAAGGAAGCCTACCCTTTATTGCTTTTTTGGTATAAAGGCACCCTTCCTCATTCTTCCTGTCACTTCCACAGACTTGGCTGCATCCATCAAATTCACAGCTGGGAAATCCTCCCTTTTCAAGGGGTGCCTACAAGCACCAGTCTTTGAAAACAGGGCCTAACGTCCCTCTTGGGACTCACTTGATTGCCAGGAACATCTGCAGTGCTTTGGCAGTAGAGGCAATATGAGTATACAGAGATTTCATCTTAGAATGTTCTTCAGGTCCCCCGGGTGAGGATTCTCGTCACAAATGCTGGACAACTGCGTTTCATTTCATATGTTCCTGGCCCTGACTGTGGTTTCCTATTTTTTCCCTTTGTCTTTTTTCCTCAACATGTTGATATTGTGCCTAACTCTGTGGTAGTGGGTTTTAGGGGTCCTGGAAAACCACGGCATTTGTTCTCTACTTATTGCTTCTTATAAAGTACTTTCTAGATTATACATTCTTACTGTATCAGTTGATTTGTTTTTTTCCCCCGTATCTTTACTTTTTCCCCTTCTCTGGCTCCTTTGCTAAAACATAGAAATGCTCCAAGATCTCCCCTATCTTAAATAATTCTTTCCTTGGCCAAGTCACTGCTATCCCTTGCTAGAGCCCATTATAGCCCTATTTCTTGAAAGAGTATTCTGACTGGCTTTTGTCCTTTCCTCCCTTTCACCCACTCTTCAAAATCTAAAATATTCTCTCACTCCAGGTCCCGTAAAACTGCAAAACTGCTCACATTGGGTTTATCACGTACTCCTAATTGCTCACTTTCCGTTTCCATCCTGTGTGACCTCTCTGTAGCGTAAGGTGGGTTTTTCCACTCCCTGTTTCATGAAATTCTGCTTTCTGGATGCCTGAGACACCATTTCCCCCCAGTTCTCTTATTTCTGACCACTGTTCACTCCTTCAGTTTCCTATTTTCCAGTGTGCTTTCTTTGATCTTGTTCTCTGGTCACTCTGGTCTACATAGTTGTCCTTCCTAGATAATCTCTTGCAAATCGGTGGTTTTAAACACAATCTCTGTGTGACTTCCAAATCGATACCACTAGTTCTGACATGTCTTCATGTCCAGAAACCCTTCCAGCAGCCTCTCCTTTCTTTGTTTGCCTCCTTTCTTTCTTTACCCAAGTTAAACCTGAGACTAATGTTCCTCTCCCAGCTATAAATCTAACCAGGAGGTTAGGCTATCTAATTATCATTATCTAATGGCTTCACGTTGCCCAGAAGTGAAGTCCAGACTCCTCAGGCTGGCATTCAGAACCTTCATGAGTCAGTTCAAGTCCAGTCAGAACCTTGAGAGCAGTATCTCTCACCATGGACCTCATTTAGCTACTCTGCTGGTAGTTATGCCAGTATTCTTGAGTGTATCTACCTTTGCACCTTCACCCATGACATTTTTCAGCACAGGTTATGGCTCAAGAAATACATACTACATAAATGAATGGAGTATCTGCTCAACTATAAAACAGAATTCTTTTCACTCTTTTCAGCCAGATTCTCGTTCTATCACCTCCATGAAGGCTTTCCTGATCCTGTCCCTGGAAACCATCTCTATTCCTTTGAGCTCCTATGGCATTGTTTTACTATATTAGTTCTCTTCCACTTTATACTGATGGGGGATCTTGCAGAGTGTTACACAGTGAAGCGAGACACCAAGGCCACAAACAGGAAGCAGCATTTATTTGTGCCAGCACTTGACTCAGCAAATTCGTATCCAAAGACTGAGCCCTGAACGCAGTGGGGCATTGCCTTATATACTGTTTTACAGGAACTTTACATATCTTTATGTAAATATGGTATAGCTGCGTTGTTTCTATTTTGATTGGCTGTTTGAACAGTTTTCTCTTCTATTGGTCTGGTTGTCAGCCTTCATTTACCTTTCTGTTAAGCACGGGTTATCAGTTGAAGCAGGCTATTATGCAACAGGCCCCAGGTAGAAGATAAACAACTATGTTGCATAAAAGATAACTTTGTGAGGGAATTTTAAACTAGAATATAGGCTACTCATACTTACTCAGGCCTACTTCTCTCTGTTTTTGGATTTAATTATTTTCCTTTTTCTGTCCAGCCTGCCACAATACATTTTTGTAGTCTTTGCAATGCCCATCACTGTACCTTGTACCTAACAGTTGCTTATTAAATGAATGAAAGACTTAATACAGTCTTTTTAAAACTGTAATATAAAGTCCTTGGGATATGAATTTTGTGGGCCCTCTAAAAAGCTTAAAAAAAACACTTAATAAATAAAGTAATATTTAGCAAACTAAAATTAAAAAGTAGACCTAGTTCTATTTTTTTTTTAACACCATAGAAATGTTCCTAGAACCTACACAGAGCAGATTAGTACATGGATCTGACAAAGCAATGGTAGGGTATTAAAGTAAAGCCAAAAAATGTTAAGAGGTTGTGGTAGTTTTCCGTATATTAACGGTTGGTAATTTTCAACATAAACTGCCATTTAAACGTCATAATTTCACTTCTAACTCAACAACAGGTTGCTGTAATGTTTTAGGCTAATGAAGCCCTAATACATTTAAAAGTATTATGGCTAGATTAAGTATTAAAAATTGTATTTGACTGTTATATAATAAACATGGTCATTAAAAGATGTTATCAATTGATCCTATGTCAATGTGTATGTATTTGTGGCTTTGTTGACCTTATTTACCTCTGTCATATGAACCTGGCAGCTACAGTATCTTTGCTGCTTAGCAGTGAGACACATTTCTAAAAGTCTTTGGGTTTACTGACTATATTTTCAGTGTACATGTAGCTGATCTGCCTATCAGGTGGTGACTTGGCACGAAGGCATAGGTGAGCTGTCGTGCATGTATGCAGTGTGTGGTCCCCTGTCTGCAGCTGTATATCTGGGGTGGGTATGGGACAATTTGGAGAGTGTACTATTGTGGAAGAACTGGTAAGATGTTTTTTAATCTTGGACTTTAGATAGATTTCTGATGGCTACTAATGCAGAAAAACCTGCTAATGAATAGGCCATTTGTGTAATTTTTTTTGTACTTAAAGTAAAACGTAAAATGTCAGGCAGCTATCCATGACCCACTCTAGGGAAAGGGAACAGCTAATGATTAGACTTCTGTTTACAATTAAAGTCTGATTTCTTTTCCTAATTTTGGTTGACTCGCTGTTGGTCCTCTGGACTCCTAATAGGCCTTGTGGATTCTAAATAGATTCTGCTTTGACTCCCAATTATCATGCAATTAAAGGACCTCCAAATGCTGCCCTTTAATTTTGTTTATGTTCATTTTCTCTAGGCTTTTGTTCTGTAATCTACTTTTAGTTACCATGTCCGTTCTTTATAATCTTGTATTTGTTTTTTAGGATATACCACCCTCATTTTCCAATATAGCCCTTTTTTATTAAAAAAAACAAAAAACAAAAAACGAGAACCTAAGAAAATAACATAAGTGGCTGCATAAACTTTGGTGGAAATACATGGTATAAGAATGGATTAGATTGGGAGGGGACTGGCTTAACAATATGGGTTTGGTAGCTAAATCCAGCCCTGGAATGAGGGGGTGACTACCTTGATCCCTTTGTGCTTAGCCTCCTAGGTTTACTTGAAGAGACAGACATTTTGTTTGTTTTCTAGAGGAAGGGCCTGTTTTACACATTCTGCTGGAGTCTGTGCATGAACTTAGGAGTCAGGTGGCTGAATAATGGATAGTCAACCCCTGTCCTTTCACTGGTGTAGTTCTGAGGTTATTTACAAAAAGTCTCCCTTGCAGGGCCAGATTCTCTGAACCTTCTTAGGTGATGGTTAGTTAAGCTGATAATGAGACAAAATTAGGGGAGACGCCCCACGTCAGGAAGGCTACAAATATACATTTTAACAGTGACCTTTAAGGGCCCTGCTCCAAACCCCCAAAGAATCACTCGATTAGTGACTAATTAAGACTTTTTCTGGGGAACCCGACGGAGACGGAACCCGACGGAAAATAGTAATCTTTTAGGTTTGGAATGTCCTTATTCACAAAGGAACCGCAAAGACTGAATATTCGTCTAATCCAATACTTGGACATTCGTCTGAGGCTTGGACAGTCTTCTATAAACACCTCTATCACCAGGACAAGCAACCCCAAAAGCTAGGACAACCATGAGGAAACAAAGAAACACCATGCAGGCAAAGGAGCAGGAAAAAAACCCACAAGACCAAATAAATGAGGAGGAAATAGGAAAAATGCCTGAAAAAGAATTTAGAGTAATGATAGTAAAAATGATACAAAATCTCGATAACAAATTAGAGAAAGTACAAGAAACAGTTCATAAGAACTCAGAAAAACAAACAGCAATGGATAACAAAATAACTGAAATTAAAAATACTCTAGATGCTCTAACCAGCAGAATGACTGAGGCAGAAGAACGAATAAGTGAGTTGGAAGATAGAATGGGAGAAATAAACGCCACAGAGCAGGAAAAAGATAAAAAAATAAAAAGACTAGAAGACAGCCTCAGAGACCTCAGTGATAACCTTAAACGTACCAACATTCGAATTATAGGCATCCCAGAAGAAGAAGAAAACAAGAAAGGGTCTGAGAAAATATTTGAGGAGGTTCTAGTGGAAAACTTCCCCAACATGGGAAAGGAAATAATGAACCAAGTCCAAGAAGCACAGAGAGTCCCATACAGAATAAACCCAAGGAGAAATACACCAAGACACATATTAATCAAACTAATGACAATTCAACACAAAGAAAAAATATTAAAAGCAGCAAGAGAAAAGCAACAAACAACATATAAGGGAAAACCCATCAGGATAACAGCTGACCTTTCTACAGAAACTCTGCAGGCCAGAAGGGAATGGCAGGATATACTGAAAGTCCTGAAAGAGAGAAACCTACAGCCAAGAATACTTTACCCAGCAAGAATCTCATTCAGATTTGAGGGAGAAATCAAAAGCTTTCCAGACAAGCAAAAGTTAAGAGAATTCAGCACCACCAAACCAGCCTTACAACAAGTGCTAAAGGAACTTCTCTAAGTAGGAAACACAAGAAAAGGAAAACACCTACAAATACAAACCCAAAACAATTCAGAAAATGGTAATTGGAACACACATGTCAATAATCACTTTAAATGTAAATGGATTAAATGCTCCAACCAAAAGACACAGACTGGCTGAATGGATACAAAAACAAGACCCTTCTATATGCTGCCTACAAGAAACCCACTTCAGACCAAGGGATACATATAGACTGAAAGTGAAGGGATGGAAAAAGATATTCCATGCAAATGGAAGTCAAAAGAAAGCTGGAGTAGCAATACTCATATCAGACAAATTAGACTTGAAAGTAAAGACTATTAAAAGAGACAAGGAAGGGCACTACATAATGATCAAGGGATCCATCCAAGAAGAACATATCACAATGGTAAATATCTATGCCCCCAATATAGGAGCACCTCAATACATAAGGCAAATGCTAACAGCTATAAAAGGGGACATCGACAGTAACACAATTATAGTGGGAGACTTGAACACCCCACTTACATCAATGGACAGATCATCCAAACAGAAAATAAATAAAGACACACAAGCTTTAAATGACACATTAGACCATCTCGACTTAATTGATATTTATAGGACATTCCATCCAAAAACGACAGACTACACTTTCTTCTCAAGTGCACACGGAACATTTTCCAGGATAGATCACATCTTGGGTCACAAATCAAACCTCAGCAAATTCAAGAAAATTGAAATCATATCAAGCATCTTCTCAGACCACAACGCCATGAGACTAGATATCAATTACAGGAAAAAAACTGCAAAAAATACAAACACATGGAGGCTAAACAATTCACTATTAAACAACCAAGGAATCACTACAGAAATCAAAGAGGAAATCAAAAAGTATCTAGAAACAAATGACAACGAAAACACAACAACCCAAAACCTATGGGATGCAGCAAAAGCAGTTCTAAGAGGGAAGTTTATAGCAATACAGTCCTACCTTAAGAAACAAGAAAATGATCGAATAAACAACCTAACCTTACACCTCAAACAACTAGAGAAAGAAGAACAAAGAAACCCCAAAGTGAGCAGAAGGAAAGAAATCGTAAAGATCAGAGCAGAAATAAATGAAAAAGAAAGGAAAGAAACCATAAGAAAAATAAATAAAACTAAAAGCTGGTTCTTTGAGAAGATTAACAAAATTGATAAACCATTAGCCAGACTCATCAAGAAAAAAAGGGAGAAGATGCAAATCAACAGAATTAGAAATGAAAAAGGAGAAGTCACAACGGACACCTCAGAAATACAAAACATCATGAGAGACTACTACAAGCAACTCTATGCCAATCAATTGGATAACCTGGAAGAAATGGATACATTCTTAGAAAAATACAATCTTCCAAGACTGAACCAGGAAGAAATAGAAACCATGAACAGACCAATCACAAGTACAGAAATTGAGGCAGTGATTAAAAATCTCCCAACACACAAAAGCCCAGGACCAGATGGATTCACAGGCGAATTCTATCAAACATTTCGAGAAGAGTTAACACCTATCCTTCTCAAACTCTTCCAAAATATTGCAGAAGGCGGAGCACTCCCAAACTCATTCTATGAGGCTACCATCACCCTGATACCAAAACCAGGCAAAGATGTCACAAAAAAAGAAAACTACAGACCAATATCACTGATGAATATAGATGCAAAAATCCTCAACAAAATACTAGCTAACAGACTGCAACAGCACATTAAAAAAATCATACACCACGATCAAGTGGGGTTTATCCCTGGGATGCAAGGATTCTTCAATATACGCAAATCAATCAACGTGATACATCATATCAACAAATTGAAGGATAAAAACCATATGATCATTTCAATAGATGCAGAAAAAGCTTTTGACAAAGTTCAACATCCATTTATGATTAAAGCTCTCCAGAAAATGGGCATAGAAGGAAATTACCTCAACATCATAAAAGCCATATATGACAAACCAAAAGCCAACATTGTTCTCAATGGAGAAAAACTGGAAGAATTCCCTCTAAGAACAGGAACAAGACAAGGGTGTCCACTCTCACCACTGTTATTCAACATAGTTTTGGAAGTGTTAGCCACAGCAATCAGAGAAGAAAAAGAAATTAAAGGAATCCAAATTGGAAAAGAAGAAGTAAAATTATCACTCTTTGCAGATGACATGATACTATATATAGAAAACCCTAAAGACTCTACCAGAAAACTGCTAGCACTCATTGATGAGTTTAGTAAAGTAGCAGGTTACAAAATTAATGCACAGAAATCTCTTGCATTCCTATACACTAACAACGGAAGAGCAGAAAGAGAAATTAAGGAAACTCTCCCATTCACCATTGCAACCAAAAGAATAAAATACCTAGGAATAAACCTGCCTAAGGAGGCAAAAGATCTGTATGCAGAAAACTTTAAGACATTGATGAAAGAAATCAAAGATGACATAAACAGATGGAGGGATATACCATGTTCCTGGATTGGAAGAATCAACATCGTGAAAATGACTGTACTACCCAAAGCAATTTACAGATTTAATGCAATCCCGATCAGATTACCAATGGCATTTTTCACAGAACTAGAGCAAGAAATCTTACGATTAGTATGGAAACGCAAAAGACCCCGAATAGCCAAAGCCATCTTGAGAAGGAAAAATGGAGTTGGTGGAATCAGGCTTCCTGACTTCAAACTATACTACAAGGCCATAGTGATCAAGACAGTATGGTACTGGCACAAAAATAGAAAGGAAGATCAATGGAACAGAATAGAGAACTCAGAAGTAAGCCCAAAAACATATGGGCAGCTTATCTTTGACAAAGGAGGCACGAGTATACAATGGAAAAAAGACAGCCTCTTCAATAAGTGGTGCTGGGAAAATTGGACAGCAACATGTAAAAGAATGAAATTAGAACACTTCCTAACACCATACACAAAAATAAACTCCAAATGGATTAAAGACCTACATATAAGGCCAGACACTATCAAACTCCTAGAGGAAAACATAGGCAGAACACTCTTTGACATACATCAAAGCAACATCCTTTTTGACCCACCTCCTAGAATCATGGAAATAAAATCAAGAATAAACGAATGGGACCTCATGAAACTTAAAAGCTTTTGCACAGCAAAAGAAACCATAAACAAGACTAAAAGGCAACCCTCAGAATGGGAAAAAATAATTGCCTATGAAACAACGGACAAAGGATTAACCTCCAAAATATACAAGCAGCTCATGCAGCTTGATACCAAAAAAGCAAATAACCCAATCCACAAATGGGCAGAAGACCTAAATAGACATTTCTCCAAAGAAGACATACAGATGGCCAACAAACACATGAAAAGATGCTCAACATCACTCATCATCAGAGAAATGCAAGTCAAAGCCACAATGAGGTATCACCTCACACCAATCAGAATGGCCATCATCACAAAGTCTGGAAACAACAAATGTTGGAGAGGTTGTGGAGAAAAGGGAACTCTCCTGCACTGTTGGTGGGACTGTAAGTTGGTACAGCCACTATGGAAAACAATTTGGAGGTTCCTTAAAAAACTACAAATAGAACTACCATATGATCCAGTAATCCCACTCCTGGGCATATACCCAAAGAAAACCATAATCCCAAAAGAAACTTGTACCATAATGTTTATTGCAGCACTCTTTACAATAGCCAGGACATGGAAGCAACCTAAATGCCCATCAACAAATGAATGGATACAGAAGATGTGGCATATATATACAATGGAATATTACTCAGCTATAAAAAGGGATGAGATGGAGCTATATGTAATGAGGTGGATAGAACTACAATCTGTCATACAGAGTGAAGTAAGTCAGAAAGAGAAGGACAAATATTGTATGCTAACTCACATATACGGAATCTAAAAATGGTACTGATGAACTCAGTGACAAGAACAGGGAAGCAGATACAGGGAATGGACTGGAGAACTCGAGGTATGGGAGGGGGCGGGGGGTGAAGGGGAAACTGAGAAGAAGCGGGAGAGTAGTACAGACATATATATACTACCAACTGTAAAATAGTCAGTGGGAAGTTGTTGTATAACAAAGGGAGTCCAACTCGAGGATGGAAGATGCCTTAGAGGACTGGGGCAGGGAGGGTGGGGGGGACTCGAGGGGGGGGGGGCGTCAAGGAAGGGAGGGAATATGGGGATATGTGTATAAAAACAGTTGATTGAACCTGGTGTACCCCCAAAAAAAATAAAATAAAATAATAAAAAAAAAAAAAAAAAAAAAAAAAGACTTTTTCTGAAAGTGGCCTAAAAAATGACTTTAATATTTAGAATTTCAAGGAGGGTAGAACAACTGGTATCTGGTGCCTCAAATCACACTTGGTGTCTTCTAGCTCCGTAGAGTGGTGGCCCTAGAACCAAAGACCTTCAGAGGTCTGAAGGCTATAGTAAGAAGCCAGGTTACGAGTCCTTAATGAAGATTAGTTCAGCACAGTAAGCAGTAATCACCATCAGGCCTTGCAAAAAGTGCTGAGTTACTTTTCCTTCTGCTTTCTCTTGATGATTCAGGAGGGTAGAGGGGAAAAGTCACACATATGGGTTACCTCACCCCATAAATGATTGAAAGAATATGAAATGCAAATTCAAATTCATTTCTTTTCATAACAATCCCACTTAAACAGCTCATTCAGCTGTGTTTGTCAGTAAATGGAGTGGAATTGGAATTGACAGGAGGGGTTTCTCTTGACTGTGCTTGAATATGCGAACTGAGATGCAAAAATGCTTTCTGGTGCAAAAAAAAAAAAAAAAAAAGAAATTAGCAAATGAAGGCAGTTATTCTGAGCTACAGCCACTTCTTTCTTCCCTTCCTAATGAAGCACCTAATGAAATGTGAAGTGGTCCAGGAGCTGTAGGCAGAAGAATGCCTTAGTGTAATAATGGAGAGAGAGGTGTTTGCTATAAAAATGGGTCCAGGATTCTTGGTGAAGGTGTGAAACATATTTCCAGGCTGAGGATAAGCTAAGAGCAAGGCTCATGATCTGAGAACAAGGAAAATAGCCTGTAGGGAAGGCATCTTTCAATTACTAATATCTCCTGAGATTTAAGAACAAGACAGTTTCAATCAGGTAAAACATGCAAACGTGATGACATTTAAAAATATTAACTTCTCTTTCTTTCTCCCCTGTTTTTATTCTCCCCCTTTCCTCTACTGCTCCACCTGACTCCCCTAGAGTCATTGCCACTAGGGAGGGATGTGACAAGGTGTCAAAGAGAAAGAGGAAGTGGCTTTGGTTTGTAAAATCTAAGCCCTGGGAAGAATCCAGAAGACTTGAGATATAGGTTGAATGTGGTAGAACAGGGTTTGAGGAGAGAGAGTTTTCTCTTGGGCTAGAGGAAAATTCCCTTGGGCCGAGGAATGGAGGGGACTGCTTGGGGAAGGGAGGAGAGCAAAGATGTTGATGGGTGCTGGAGGGAGGGCTGTGTGCCCTGCTATTTGGACAGTTCCAGGGGGATGTGGTGAGACAGCCAGTCCTCAGAGACTGTGCATAGCTTTGCAGAAATTCCTAAGCCACAAAGTGGCACCCAAAGAGCAAAGGGTTCCCATGGCCCAGCAAGTACCATGGCAGCTGGGGAGAGAGCCATTGGACCCAAGGGGGCACAAGGAATAAAGAACAGACACTTCATGGCTTCCTCTGAGGGCTAAACATGCTAGCACTGTCTGAAGCCTCCTTAGAATTTAACCACAACCCTGGGGAAAGAAGGTGGATTCTAAAATAAGTGAGTCTGAATTTCTACCACTCTGGAAGAATGTGGTATCAATATAGAAATAAAGTGAGTTAATATAAAAAGTAAAGAGTTTATGAAAATAAAGAGTTGTAAACCTTGATTTGTGCTTGCCATGAATAGGGCCAGATCCAGGGTTTCTAAGCCTCTTGAGGAAGTTCATGGGAGACTGTTTTTTTCCCCTCAAACTAGAGGATAACCATTTTTTGAGGCAAAGGCCATGACCTAGGCAGGAAATTGGTGGGCAAAAATGAGGTGGACTCTTGGGAGTAACCATGGAGTTTGAGGTGAATTGTGAAGAAATCGAGTTTAAGGGTATCACAGAGTGGGTTAACCCCCAGGGAAAGACTCAGAAAAGGTAGCAGAGGGAAGAAGGAGAGGAGAGGTTGAGGTGAGTAGAAAGCAGAAGGAGGGTGCCTTAATGGGATCCACAGAAGAGATTAAATTATTTGATATTCAGGAGAATTTTCTAGAAAGGGAAGGAGGAATGAACTTCATAGCTCTACCACAGTTGCTGACATTTAGGGCTGGTGGGGACAACAGATAAGTCCCAAGGGATACTTCTGGGGCTTTTTGGAAAGGCAGGTAGAATTCCGCTTTCCCAGAGCTGGCCCAACACACAACACACAAACAGGCGCGCAGCTTGCTGCAGGAGCCTGGGGCCCACGACCTGGGGGACTCTGTGCCTTGTCTGCCAAATGCTGACCAGCCTTGGAAGTGCAGTGTTTTAAAAATATTTCCAAGAATTTGGGAAACACAAGTTCCCCTCTTTTTCCTTTTCTTGTAGGAAAAATTGAACGTTTCATGGTAGACAATAGAGAACCACAGCTGGTAATGACAAAACTAAGGTAGGGTTGAAAGGGTCCTGGGAAAGGAGAGACAGATTCAGATTACTCTTGACTCTTGGCTTCTTGACTTACAAGACTTGAGAATCATGTGAGAATTGCTTCACCTCTTACACCAGGCACTCTCCCAGACTCAGCTGAGGAGGAAGGGAGCAGACTGAGCTGGGGAACCCGCCAGCCACAGGATCCACCGTCTTAAAGCCAAACTGTAACATGAAAGAGTCTTATCTGCGGCCAGACTCCCTCTGGTGGTGGGGCTGTAAATGCAGAAGGGAGAAGCTGAGGGTCTCCTAGATTAAGTTCAGTGAGGCAAGAAGTGTACTCTGAAAAGGGGCTCACTAACTCGAGCCTGAGGAAGCTTGTGCCCACACTCCCATGGAATATTTTGCTTGAGAGAATTACTATTCTGAAAAACTAGTTCGGGAGAGAGATCCAGTTTGAGGGGGCCACCTGGAGGAAGAGTAAGTTTCCTTTGCAGGAATGCAAAGATTTACTAGAACTACAAACAGGGTGAGAATAATTTTGCCCCAATATTTATTTCTCTTTCCATCTTTCTCACCCTGACAGGGCTCCCCATTTGCTGTAGACTCCAGTCTCTACTTTTTGTGTTTCCAAAGTCTAAGCCTGTGCTAAACCTTCAGGAGAAAAGTTCTCATGGTGGAGTCAATGCCGCTGATTAGGATGAGAGGGTTTCCTCCAAGAGAGTCAGTAAAGGACTCTCCTCCTGGGCTGGTTAGCAAGGAAGGGGAGTAAAAGAAAGAAAGTCTAATTTTGGGGGGAAGGGGTTTCCTGTGAGACCTGAAGGAAAAGGATGAAGGGATGCCCTAAATGTTTTGTATTCTCTTGGATGTGAGAAGTGGTGCTGGCGGCAGGGGCAACTTTGGGCTCAATTTTTCAGGGTTAGAACTGGGTCTAACCTGGCAAGGCCAGTGTCTCTGAGTCCTTTCTGGTCTCGTGGTGTGTGGGCTGCCAGTTGATGTCCTGAACGATCCCATTGCCTTTGGCTTTAGAATTTCAGAATTCCCTTATTGTCAAATGGAATGAGTCCCTTTTGTTTTGTGCCACTTAGTTGCAAGGTTCAAAGCAGTGTCTGAGGAATGATGAAAATTGCATGGGCTCCCTAACTGTTTCCACTTGTTTAAGAGGGTGTTTCTAGTATTCATCCATCCACAGAACAGTTATTGAGGGCCTCCACGTGTACCTGGCACTTGTTTGGTCCTAGAAATCAGGTGGAAGCCCCCTCACTGCCTGATGAAGGCAGTTATGAAAAGTGAGAATCAGAGACCACTGTGACAAGTGCTAGGATAGATGTATGTGCTGGGAGCTTAAGGGGGGATATGATTCAGTGTTTACTGGTTGGCAGAGGCTTCTCAGCTGGAGAAGCTTCCAGTTGCTTTGAATTTTTTTTTAAGGAGGTGATTTTTGCAAAAGAATCACAGAGATTGATTAACAAGTTGACATTGGTGAGAGACTGAATCAATCCCTAGAATTTTCTGTCACAGACTTCTTGTCCTTTGAAGTAATTAAATGTATTTATTGCTTAGACAATGTTAGATTTTCTGTAGCTATCAGCCAAAAGCAATCCTGACTGTTACAATTTTTTTTTTTTTTGCCAATTTTTGTATTAAAGCATGTTGAGGAAAAAGTTGATATTTTGCATTGTTTTGACTGTAATTACCATTCTTTTTTATTTGCATTGTAACTTATGCAGGAAGAAAAAAAGCTGGTTTTCTAACTCTAGGAACATTGAAACAGACTTTCCCTCTTTTCTGTTTCTTTTTCTTTTTCTCTTCTCTCTTTCTCTCCTTCCCTCCCTCACTGTCTTTCCCTCTTTCCTCCCTCCATCCCTTCCTCCTTCCTTCCTTCCTTCCTATTTGAATTATTAAAAATGTCAGTAAAAATCAGTGGGTTAAATGTTACATTGATGAATTAAATTCATTTTTTTATATAACAAATGAACAATGAATAAAGTTTCCTATAACAAGTGAATAAGCATATTTACTAATCTCAATATTAAAGGTTATATAATAATAAAATGTTATTTAAAAACTAGATCCTGCAGGAGAGCTTCTTGCAAATGACCTATCCAGGGTTCAATTTTATAATAAAAAGACACTGATTAAGTATCAAGATGATAAGAAAGAACCTTTACTTCAACCTGGGTAGTATATTTATTCTTAATTTCTTGGAATTTTAAATATCCTGCAGTTTCTTCCTTATCTTTATCTGAGTTTTAAATATAAGTACCTGAGTTTTAAATATAAGTATCTGAGTTTTAAATATAAGTATCTGAGTTTTAAATTTCCTGCAGTTTCTTCCTTATCATTTAATAAAATGTTAAACCCTAGCTCAGTGATTTGTTTTCTCAATATTCTCTCAATATTCCTGCTATGAAAAGGTTGTGACCTCTGATTTTAACTTTAATTTTAATTAAAGCTAAGTTTAAGAAATTGCAGCTTATAGTTTTTGGGTCTGCTGGTAGTCATCGTTTTCTCACTGATTTGAAAGGGGGTTTTAATGCATTAAAAAGTTAGCCCTCTCTCAAATATGTTGCATTTTCCTCTATGTATTATTTGTATTTTAACCTTGCCATGATTTTTGCTTTAGAGAATTTTCCTATTGTTGATGCATAATTTTTTGACTGCAAATAAAATCTTTTGTTTTTATCATGTCTGGCTTTTATGTAAGTTTAAGGAGGCTTCCTTCAAAACAGGATTATAAAAATAGTTATACATATTTTCTTCTATTATTTTCATGGCTTCATGGATAACTTTTAAAAATTTGATCCATCACATTTATTTTGGTATAAAAAAGTTAGGAATACATACATTTATTTGGGAAATAGCAAATCTACTGTTTTAATAAAATTTACTGTTTGTCTTTCTCCACTGCTTTGAAATGTCACCCTAACCCTAAACTGAATTTCATACCTAATTGATTCTATTTGTGGAATTTATCTTTGATTTCACTCATCTGTTTGTCTATATAACAATGCCACTCTCATTTAAAAATAAAATGTTTAAAGATATTATAGTAATTGGTAATACAAGCTCTCGCAAATTATTTTACTCTTTAAGAAACATCTTGGCTCTTGTATTTTTATTTTTTCAGATTGATTTTTAATAATCATACTTACTATCCCAGGCATTTTATTAACTTTTTTTTTTCTGCATTGATTTTTCAGGAAAACAAATTACAAAAGTAACATATGCTTGCTATAACAAAAAGTCAAACCACACAGACTGGTGCAAAATATGCCTTGACAACCTCCTCTCTCTTTCTCTTTACTTCTTTTTTTTGGCCACATGGCATGTGGGATCTTAGTTCTCCAATTAGGGATCGAACCTGCACCCCCTGCATTGTAAGTGTGGAATCTTAACCACTGGACTGCCAGGGAAGTCCCTCTTCCTCTTTAAGGACACAGCCCAGAAGTAATTCCTGTTTGTCCTGTGTCAAGCATCCATTCTTTCACACTTTCTCCCATTCCTATGTACAAACTCATTTCATGAAGAAATGCCCTCAAAATATCAGTGCTATTTTGACTAGAATTTCCCACTAAATATTTGGAAAGACTTCTCCCCCCCCCCCCCATTTCTGGGTTTCAAATCACGTAATGCCTCAGCATTTCAGGTTTTTTTAATACGTACCTTACTCATCTACATCACAGACGTTGCATGAGAAGGTTCATGATAATAAAACACATTTTTGAATACATATTATCATGGTATTTCTCAAAATGTGTTCTATAAGACACCGATCCTGCAAGATACTCTTCAAGGAAGGTAAGGGTTCCTTGGGCAAATGAGTTTTGGAACATTAAGTGGTATATTTTCCTTTTGAATATTTGTAATGTAAGGCCATGTAATAGAAACTCTTTTTCTTTTTTAAGTAAATCTTATAATAAAGGTTTAACTTTGTATGATTCAGTATTTTCCAAACTTATGTGACCAAGGAAACTACTTTGCCTATTGACAGAATATTCATAGAACACAATTTGGGAAATACTGAGTTACGTGGGTTGACCCAGCTATAAACTGGGGCTGGGGTAGTAAAGAACCTAGAATAACTCCCAGGGCTCTGGCTCTGATAAATGGGTGGTTGGTGTTGTCACTGACTGAGATAAAGAATGGAAGTGGAGGATCAGTTTTGGACGTATTGAGTTTTGATGCCTCTGGGAGGTTGGAGTGGAGATGTTTAGTAAGCTAAGAATATACAGGTCTGGAACTCAGGTGAGAGGTCACAGCTACAGAACCATGGGTTTGGAAGTTTGCTTCAGATTAAAGTGTGTTGTCTAAAAAGACCCATTTTAAAATGCACATATATTACCTAGGAAGGGTAAGCATTAAATTATTAATATGTATTATATTATCATATTAGCTTACTATCGTTTTAAAGTAGAGATCGGGCCCCTGAAGGAATGGAAATCAGAACTGGTGAATTTTGAGTTGAGGGTCAGCAAAGACATAGTCTGAAGTGATTTCTAACCTTTTAGAATCTGGGGCATTTTTTTAAGGCTAAATTTTTAAATTTCCCCACTGCCCCACACGTTTCTACCTTTAATATTTTTTGATGGAGAAAATATGCCCTGACAGAAACTAGTATGAATTAACTTTGAGAGGAATCAGTACAAATTTATTGACGTATATTTATTCAGTTTATTGACCATGACAGCATGCATATAGATTTCTGATCTTCCTGTTACTCCTGTGTTTGCAGGCTAATGAATTTAAGGACTCTGACTTTCAGTTTTGGGCAAATGCTGTGTTCTCCCTCTTATTCAGACTCATATAAAGTTCAAATGAGAAGCTGAGGGAAAGGAAGATGCTAGTATAATTTTTAGGTCAGTCGTCTGAAATCTTATCTGCCTGGGTCCATTTTAACCAATACTGAGCTCTTAGCCTGGCTTCCCCATAACTAACTAGGGGACCTCAGAGAAACCTTGCTGCCTCCTTTGCCTTAACTATCAAAATGGGATAATAACAATAGCTTTTCTCGCCTCCCAGGGCCCTTGTGCAGAAGTCAGTAAGATAAATAGTTGTGAAAGTGAGTGGGAAGGTTAAAAGTGCTCTTAAATGTGAGGTATTTTCATGGCTGCATTTTAATATGGCTCACCACTAGGTATCCTGAAGGTAGCAATTCACTGGGAGGGGGTTTAATCATCCGGGCTCACCATAGGGTGGACTCCATTTAACCTGTGTGTTCTAGTTGATTAGGTTATTGTGTGTAGATTACAGGAATTTCAAGCTCTACTCCATCTTTTTCCTTTTGATATAATTTTAATGAGATTTCCCCCATTCTTTTATTGCATGGCAGGCTACTGGTAGAATAAATATAAAGAAGTTTTAAAAAATGCAGAAAACAGGAGGGCTGGGGAGATGGAAAAATGCAGGGGGTAAGGCAGGGGGTGAGGATGGAAGGCTGTTCTCAGATCTGCACGGGTCTCCTGATGACTTCAGAATTCCTGGGGGCACTTCCTTATGTGCCAGGCACTCTGAAAGATAAGAGAGGAAACCCAACTAAGGCCACTGAGAGAAATGTCTTTTTTAATCCTTTAAAGAGTGACACATTCCTTCCAAGAAGCTTCATCACCAGGCCCAGGAATCCAATGCTTTTCTTTGTATTGTACAAGCAAAACCTGCCTAGTCCAGAATCTTCACACACAATGGCCTCTAGTGTGTTTCTTCTCTGAGTTGGCAGTTTTGTGAGAACATATTTTTCACTAGAGCAATCCAGGTAATGCTTAAAAGCCATTTATCCTGAGTTGAGGTAGTTATTTTTTTTTATTAATTGAGGCCACTTCATCGAATACTAGCAACTGTTACTGACCAGTGTGTCTCTAACTAGCAAGTCATTTAATCCCTAGGTCTTCATTCATTTTGTTTTCCTGGGAGGAGTGTGTGTGTGTGTGTGTTGAGGTGGGGAGCAGGAGCAGGGCGAGGATCTGATACATGCCAGGCACACATTGAGGTGGATCACTGAGATCAATTGAAATAACCCTGGTAGGCATTAATTCTCCCATCTCACAGACAAGATATAGAGAGATGGAATAACTTTTTAAGGTCAACACCTAGAGTGGTTAGGCTAGAACTTGAACCCATGTCTGATTCTTGGACAAACTCTTCCCACAGTACTAAGTTGTCCTTGGTTTGATTCAGAGGTAAAGAAGCTTCCACTCATTTTTCCACTCTGGAGTGGCTGCCTGGAGGTGAGTCCCCAGGAAAAAGCACTGTGAATTAGTCTCTTTTATTTGAGGGGTCACATGAGCCATGTTCTGCCTTCCTTTGTTTAGAAGATCTCCTCCACCAAGCTTTCCAGTTTTACTGTCGTATGGTTCTTTTGGGGGTGAGTCATGAGTCTCTGAAAGAAGGAAGAGAGGCAATGAAACATTTATGGAGCCCAGAGAGGACTCTCTCCAAGCCTGAATATCCAAGATTTGAAAAAGAAATCACAAATGACCTAGAGAATCCCCTTAACATTTCATAAATTCTCTCATCACTAGCTTTTTTCAATGATTTATTTCTATGCAGTAGTAATTTTTTGAGCCAGAAAATTCTGGGAGCTAAGCAGAGTCCCTTTTGTTAAAGCATGACAATCTGTCTCTGTTATAATTTACTATGTTTTCTGACATTTGGGAACTAATGCCTCTATAAAGACAGCCTCTGATCATATCCAATACCAAGAATAGCATGGAGAATGTGGCCAAAGGAGAGGGCAAAGTCTGCCACTGTAGACATCATCATGACAAAAGGGGACATAATGGACCTGACTTGGGAGAGACTTGGGTCCCACTATAATGACCTATAGTGCGGGGTGTGGAAACTATGTTTATAGCATCATCATCTGTTTTTCATACTACTTAGAGACAACTTTAGTGATTTCTTTCAGGACAGACATTACTTACTGTAATTCAACTAACTTTGTTCTGCCAAGTTTACTCACTGTTTAATTAGAGCATTTTATAGCTCCCAACACTGGAACTCCATCATCAGCTTATATCCTCTTGAGGTGTTTGGGGACAAATAATCCCATTCCCCTGGCTCCAGGTTCTAGATCAGTGGTTCTCAATCCTGACTGTATATTAGAATCCCCTGAGGGGCTATTAAAAATGCTGATGGCTGGGCCCCCTCCTGAGTCTGACTTAATTGGTCTGGGTGGGACCCTCACATTGATATTTTTCAACAGCTTCTCAAGTAAGCCTAATGAGCATCCAAAATTGGGAACTGCTGGTATGGATGGTTGACTCATCCTACGCGACCCCTTCAGCTGGAGTCTTTGTGGCTTCTGGAGCCATGCAAATTCATTGGTGCCTTTGTGTGAATTAGAAAAAAATGTCCCTCTGCCTGCACATTTTAGAAAAATATGTGACTTCTTCTGAATTGACAAGCTCCATGGGCTCCACTGGCACATGGCTTGGTGAGCAGAGTACACAGTCTTCACAACTCTGTAGGTTAGTCCGGGTGGCCTCCAGCCTTAGGTTCCTCTTCAAGTCTCCTGGCTTGTTAGAGTTCCTCTTCTAAGGGTCTCTTCCAGGTCTTTGCTTTACTGCAAATCTCATCTATTAAAGAAATAGAGAAGGAACACTTCTAAAATGGCAGTTTGAGGAATTCCACTGATCTTCTCCTCAGCTTCGTAACTCTAACCCATGAAACATTAAAGAAACAACCATTTAAAGTTTCTGGAAATTTTCCCAAGGGCACACAGAAAATGGAAAAATATTTATTTGAGAAAATGTATTAAATTGCTGTAAGAACAATGAATCTGTGGCGTGGGAACCGCAGCCATCCCTCCCCTCCCAGCTCTGTGTGATGAAAGTTCTATTCCGTGGGGGTAGCCAATAAGAAGGGCGTCCACTTCTGCCAGACCCCAGTCTAGCTCTATAGTTTCTTCCTTGGAGGAGCAAGCTGCTGGAATTTCTCATTCTCAACCCCTGGCTTCAGGTTGCAGAAGCTCTATCCCAGGCAGGTCGAGATCAGTGGGGCCTTTACCCCAGCTCATTCATAGGCTCAAGTTTTCATGTCAAGAGAAGCAAGCCAAGAAGATCAGACCTACTGTTCTCTCCCAGTGGCCCACTCACAAAGCATGGATATCACTCCAGGAGAAGCAGACCCCTGTTCCTGTCCCAGCTCAAGAGTAGTGGCACAAAGTTTTTGCTGGACAGAGGTAAGCTATAAGAACAGAGAGCTTCATAGTTCTCCCTAAGGGCATTGATTTTATTTGGAATTTCAAACCTAAGGGTGCTATCAAAAACAGTGGGGATCTCAGAATTCCCTGGCTGTCCAGTGGTTAAGACTCAGTGCTGTCACTGCTGGGGCCCTGGGTTCGATCCCTGGTCTGGGAACTAACATCCCACAGGCCACGCGATGTGGCCAGAAAAACAGAAACAAAAACAAAAAATCACAGTGATGATTTTGGTAAATAATTATGAGGAGGTTGATAATTCCATGATAACAACAAGTTAAACTGTAGAGCAGCTGGAAGTATAACTGAAAGAATTATAAAAAAAGACAGCTAAAGAAGAGCCCTCCTGGGATTGAAACAAGCTTCAAAGTCTGGCCTCAAAGACTGTCCTTGCAAAGAGGTCTGAATTTAATTGAATTGGGCTGTGGAGCAATTTGTGACATACCAGTATTGTTGAAAATAATAGAGAAATCAGCTAACAGTTTGTGGATGCTAAGAGCTGGATGTGATACCAACAGAGGCAAATGAACAGGAAGCTAAAAAAGAGATCAAGGAAGGAGACAACCAAAGAGAGTCCTGGTAAAACAACTGTCACTTGAGGGTGACTATAAGCATGTCTGATACTGCAACCTCTGAGGAGTGACTCTAGAAGCTGCACACTGTGGGGGAAATAGACTTCACAGAAACAGTTCAGTCAAGTCACTAAACAAATAAGCAAGCAAACATCAATAAAAACAGGACCCAGAGAGGTGTTGCTGGAGAATCAGTATGCAGAGCTGCTGCAATCTATTATCTGAAATGTCCAGTTTTCAAAGAAAAATGATGAAACATGCAAAGAAAAAGGAAGGCGTGATTTATTATGTGGGAAAAAAGAGCAGGCAACAGAAATAGCCTTTGAGAGAACCCAGATGTTGGACTTAGCAAAGATTTTGAATCAACTATTATAAATATGTTTAAAGAACTAAATAAAATAATGCTTAAAGGAGTAATGGAAGGTATGATGACAAGAACTTATCAAATAGGAAATTTCAATAGAAATAGAAATGATATAAAAAGAATTAAATGGAAATTCTGGGGTTGAAAGTACAATAACCAAAATGAAAAATTCACCAAGAGGGGTTCTGCAGTAGATTTGAGATGGAAGAAGAAAGGATCAGTGAACTTGAAGACAGATTGATAGAGATTACATGATCTGAAGAACAGAGGAAAAACAGAATAATGAACTGAGCTTCAGAGAAATGTGGACACCATTAGGCACACTAACATATGCAAAATGGGAAACACTACAAGGAGAGACAAAGAGAAAGGGACAGAAAACATATTCAAAGAATAATGGCTTTAACTTTTCCACATTTGATGAAAAAGATCAATCTACACATCTAAGAAGCTCAATGAACTCCAGGTAGGATAAATAGAGGGATCTAAACCAACACACATTATAGTAAAAATGTTGAAAGCCAAAGACAAAGAGAAAATTCTGAAAGCAGCAACAAGAAAAATGACATGTAATGTACAGGGGAGCCCCAGTAAGATTTACACTTGCTTTCTCATAGAAACAATAGAATCCAGAGGCAATGAGATGACATACTCAGTGCAATAAAAGAAAATCAACCAAAAATAGATCCAGCAAAATTGTCTTTCAAAAATGAAGGTGAATAATTTCCAGACAAAAATCATTTGCTGGTAGAAACATCTTAAAAGCAATGCTAAAGCAAGTTGTTAAGATTGAAAGCAAATAACAACAGACAGTACTTAAGTTCTGCATAAAAAGATAGTGTACTGAGAGAGGTAAAAGTAACTATGTAGGTAATTATAAAAGACACTATAAATGTGTTTCTTCTCTTTCCTTCATTTATTTAAAAGCAGTTGTATAAATTATACATATATTGTATTATTTGGCCTATAACATAGAAAGATGTAATATATTTGACAATAATAGCTCAAGGAAGGTGGATGGGAGCAAAGTTGAATTGGTGTAAAATGACACCAAATGATAACTCAAACAAACAGGAACAAATGAAAAGAACCAGAAATGATAAATAAGAAGATTGATGTAATAAACACTATAAATATATACTTGCTCTCATTTATTCTCTAAGGTTCTCTAAAAAACAAAATTATATAAAGTAATAATATAACAATGTATTTTTTGGTTTGGAACATATAGAAACATAATATGTATAACAATAATAGTACAAAAAGTGAACTGGAAATAAGGTTATATAGGAGTAATGTTTATGTATCTCACTGAAATTAAGACAGTATAAATCTAAAGTAGATTCTGATAAGATGTATGTGATAAGCCTTAGAGCAAACACTAAAAAAAAAAACCCCAAAAAATATAGTGAAAATAACATTAAAAATTAAAAATTTACACTGGATAGTGTTTATTTAATGTAAAAAGGAAGGAGTAAAGGAGAAACAGAGGAAACAAAAAAGACCTGAGACCTATGGAAAACAAAAAGTGAATGGCAGATATAAATACAATCATATCAATGATAGCATTAAATTTAAATGAATTAAACAATAGAATCAAATAGCAGAGATTGTTAGGCAGGATATAAAACAAGATCCAACTCTACACTTTATGTAGGAGTCACATTTTAGGCTCAAGATACAAGTAAATTTAAAGTAAAAGGATGGAAAAATTTATATCATATAAACAGCAACCACAAGAAAGCAGGAGTAGCTATACTAATATCAGACAAAGCAGACTTTGAGACCAAAAAAATGTTATTAGAGAGATAGATGGACAGTTTAAATTATGCTCAATTAAACATAATTATGTTTAATTAAAACAAACACATGTTAATGATAAAAAGATCAGTCTATCTGTCAAGGGGTTCAACAGAGCTCCAAAGTATATGAAACAAAACCTGACAGAATTATTTCAACAATAATAGTTGGAGACTTCAATTCCTCGCTTTCATTGATGGATAGAACAATAAGCAGAATAAATAATGAAACAGAAGACTTGAACAATACCATAAAATAACTATCTCTGCTAGACTACAGAATACTCCACCCTACGCTGGTAGAATGCACATTTTTCTCAAATGCATGTGGAACATTTTTCAAGATAGACTACATGCTAGGCTATAAAACAAACTAAACAAATTTGAAAGGAATAAATCATACAGAGTATGTTTTCTAAATACAATGGAATGAAATTAGAAATCAGTAAAAATGACAACAAAAATATACTGAATCACTTTACTGATATATAAACTGAATCACTTTACTCTACACCTGAAACTAACACAGCATTGTAAATTAACTACACTTCAAAAAAAAGTCAATAACAGAAAAATATTTGAAAAATTCACAAATATAGAAATTGATACACAATCCTAAATAAAAAATGGAAACTAGAAAACACTTTGAGATAAATGAAAACACAATATACCGAAACTTATGGGATAGATCTAAATTAGTGCTTAAAGAGAAATTTATAGCTTTAAATGCTCACATTAAAAAACCCCTCAAGTCAATAACCTAACTTTATACTATAAGGAGTAAAAAAAAGAAGAGCAGAAGGAAGAAAAAATATAGAGAAGGAAAGAAAAATCTAGAGCAGAGATAAATATAGCAGAAGGAAGGAAAATATAGAACAGAGATAAATGAAACAGAGAATAGAATATCAACAAAATCAGAAGTTCTTTGAAAAGATAAAAAGACTGGCAGATCTCTAGCTAGAGGGGCCAAGAAAAAGAAGACTTAAATTATTAAATCAGGAATGGAAGAGGGAACATCACTATCAATCCTAAAGAAATAAATATTATAAAAGAATACTATGAATAAATGTAGGTCAACAAATTAGGTAACTTAGATGAAGTGTGTGTATTCCTAGAAAGGCACAAACTACTAAAACAGACTCAAAAGATTAGGTAACCTGAATAGAAATATGGCAAGTAATGCGATTAAATTTTTAAAATCCTCACAAAGGGAAGCATAGGTCCAGATGGCTTCACTGGTGGATTCTATCAAACATTTAAATAATAAGTGATATAAATTCTCCATAAGCTTTTCCAAAAAGTGGAAGAGGAGGGAAAAATTACCAACTCATTCCATGAGACTAGTATCACCCTGATATAAAAAAACAAAGACATCAAATGAAAAAAAAACGTACAGACCAAATATCTCTCTTGAATATAGGCACAAAAAATTTAACAAAATACTAGCAAACCAAATTCAGCAACATAACAGAAGGATACAGTGACCAAATGGGATTTATCCTAGGAAAGGAAGATCAGTTTAACATCTGAAGTCAATTAATGTAATACAGCATATAAATAGAATAAAGGATGAAACCCATATGTTTATCTTATAAGATGCAGAAAAATTGACAAAATTCAACACCTTTCATGATAAAAACACTCAAGAAACTAGGAATGGAAGGGAACTTCCTCAATCTGATAAACAATATCTATGAAAAACTGAAATTGTATTTAATGATTAAAGACTGAATATTTCTCTCTAAGATCAGGAAAAAGACAAGGGGTCCACTCTTGCATTTTTTAATGTAAATAAATTAATAAATACCCCCCCCCCCCAATAACAAAACACAGAGTGACAAAGAGATTATTATAAAGAATTGCCTCACTTGATTATGGAAGCTGAAAAGTCCCAAGATCTGCAGTCAGCAAGCTGGAGACTCAGGAGAGCAGATAGAGTTTTAGTCCCAAGGTCTGAGAAGCAAGGAGAGTTGATGGTGTAAGTTACAGTCAGTTTGAGCCTGAAGGCAGGAGAAGACCAATGTTCCAGTTCAAAAACAGTCAATCCCTTCTCAAAGACAGGCCGAGAGAGTGAATTCTCCCTCATTTAGCCTTTTCTGTTCTATTCAGGTCTCCAATGTATTGAGTGAGGCAGGCACACTGGGGAGAACAATCTACTTCATTCAGTCTACTGGTTAAAATGTTCATCTCATCCAGAACCACCCTCACAGGCACATCCAGAATAAGTTTAACTAGTATCTGGGCACCCATGGCCATTCAAATTGGCATATACAATTAACCATCATGACAGTTTTCTTCCTGGCTTCCAGACTGCTGTCTTCTTGCCATGTCCTCACATGGGGGAGAGAGAGAGAGAAGGACAGGCAGTGATTGCTCTCTGGTGTCTGTCTTATATGGACATTAATCCTATTGGATCAGGGGTCAACTCTTATGATCTCATTTAACTTCAATTATTTCCTTACTCCAAGTATAGCCACACTAGGGGTTAGGGCTTCAACATATGAGTCTTGGGTGGATGGGGGAGATGCAAACATTACGTCTATAATGCTGCCAAACAAATTACCACAACTTTGCAGCTTAAAACACACTGATTTATTATCTCACAGTTCTTTAGTTTAGACATACAGGCAACCTCAACCGTATTCTCTCTTTAGGGCCTCACAAGGCTGAAGTTAGGATGTTGTGGGGCTGGGGTCTCACCTGGAGGCCATGGGGAAGAATCTGCTTTTAAGCTCATTCAGGCTGTTGGCTGAGTTCAGATCCTTGTGGCTGAAGGACTGAGACTTCAGGTTTTTTCTGGGTGTTGCATGAGAGCTTTTCTCAGCCCCTAAAGAACACCTATATGCCTTAGCATGTGGCCCCCTCTGTATTCAAAGCCAGCAATCACTCTTGGGCTTCAAATGTCTTACTTTCTATTCTGCTACCAGCCAGAGAAAACTCTTTGCTTTTAAAGGTCTCACGTGATTAGATTAGGCCCATCCCCTTTGCCATATAAGGTAGCATCACATGGTCATGGGAGTGATATCTCTGTCATTCAAAAGGGAGGTGATGGTACAAGGGTGAAGGTCATTGGGGGTCATTCTTAGAATTCTGCCTACCATACTCTCACAGAAGAAATTCTGCCTGTGAATGACAGCTGAAGTGTCATCCTACTTGTGCTCTTCCCTTCCCACCTGCCAGTTGATGAGAACTTCCTCCCATGCCCATGAATTTGAACCTGTCCATGATCTTCCCTTTGTGACTTCCTGCCGTATGGATTTCAGACTTACTTAGCCAGCTCCCACATTTGTGTAAGTCAGTTTCTTATAAAAAATCTTTTAATAACTACATCTCCTTTTGGTTATACTTCTCTGATTAAACCCTGGCTGATACACTGCCTTTTAGGGTTATGATGATTAAATGAGTTAATATACAGAAATATGTTAGAAAAGTCCCTGACTCATGGAGCTCCTAGTCAGTTCCATGTAAGTGTTAGTTGGTATTATTATTACTGTTGTTATCATTACTACTATCCCTCAAATAGGCTTTAAAGATTCATCTGTTTTGCTGTATGTACATCTAGTCTATGGCTTCCATGAACACATATCCTCCACAATGTTATCTGTTCCTTTAGTGAGGGATGCTCAGATTGTTTCTAAGGTCCCACTACTAACCTGTATCCTTGTATACATTCCCTGGGCTTGCAGTTTTTGCTGGGCTCTTTGGGGTTTCCCTGGGGGCACGTGTGCATTAGCAGTCAGCCAGAGATATGTGGAGACTTTACTGCCTGGCCTTAACCCAGACCACCAGGTAAAGCTGAGCGTTTTATTACCTGAGCTGGGGATGCCCTTAGGCAAGAAAGCCAAGAGTCACTGAACTAACGTGATGCAGTGACAATTTTCACGAGTAAACACTTCTCAAGTTTTTGTGTCTTTGGTCACTTTCCAGTGACCTGAAATGGTTATTTTTGATAAGGTGGCCAGTTTTTACACTTGTTTCTGTGGAAGTGACTCTCCTGATCTTCTCACACTGCCATTACTGGAAGTGAGTCTTGGGACATTTACTTGTGGAACCCAGTCAGCATGCCATAAAGAAGCATAGGGACCATTTGGAGATGCTGTATGTGGGTGCTCTGGCCAACAGCACCAGAGGGGATCTCAGATGACAGGTAGCACCTACCTCCAGACATGAGAGTGAGTGTGCCTTTCTTTCTCTGGATCTGGCCCCAGCTGTTGAGTCACCCACAGCACTGAGCCTTCCCAGCTGAGTTCCCAGACACTGTGGAGCACAGAGAAGATACTTCTGCTCTACCCTTTCCAAACCCCTGAGCCACTAAATTGGGGATATAATAAAATGATCTGTTTTCCCACTAAATCAGAGTTGGTTGTTTTGTGGTGGTAGATAATTTGAGTAGCTTAGTGCAGCAATTGGAATACTTTTTGTAAAATAGTGGGCATCTGACGATAGAACTGCAGTCTCCTTTTTAACATCGTTTAATAAGAAAATCAGATTCCTTTTGCATGTTTCACTTATAGCTTTGTATTTGGTATAGAATCTGCCTGTTTGCTTTGAGAGTTATATTTCCACTCTGAATATTTGATTCACAACACAAATGCTATTGTTCTCAATACTACTGAAAAATCCAAATGAAGAAAAGATGTTTTTAATTATTTGTAAAACATCTCTATTTTGCTGGGAAGGATTACTCCAAAATTTAATTCTAATTTTTGCCCCATAAGACATATTGTAGTAAAGAAAGTACTGAGCTGGGAAACCAGGAAACCTGGACTGGAGCCTGGTTTCATGACCCTGGACTAGTGACATCAATTTTGGAAATCTCAGTGTTGTACTAGAAAATAAAGGTTTTTTGACTGGACAATTTTAAGAGTCCTTCCAGGGTCAACATTTAGGATTAGCTCCAAAGACCCAGTAACTTCTTAAATATTTCTGCCTTTTGGACAGAAGTAGGCACTATCTTCCAAAATTTAATATTAGCACATCCCTCAGCCCAGAAGTTTCACTTTTGGATATCTAGTCAATGTAAATACTTGTATACAGTCACAAAATAGTTCAAGGTGTTCATTACAGTGTTGTTTGTAATAAGAAAATGTTTAGAAACAGCTGTAAATTGATAGGGAAATGACCCAAGAAATGGTGATACATCTGGTTGTTCAATGCTGTGTAATGATTAAAAAGCATGGGAAAGGTCTTTAGGTACCACCGCGGAACTGTTGTCAGTACGTAATGTTAAGTAAAAAGACAATTGCAGCCAGACATAGTTGAGGTCCCTTTTTTGTAAAGTGGAAGAAACCCAAACTGTTTATTTGTGTATATAATGAAGGATTGGAAGGAAACAACAAATGTTGTGAGTTGCTTTTTGTCTTTGGTCATTTCGCAGTGATCAGAAGTGATTGTTTTTAATACAGTTGTCCAGTTTTATACTTAATTCTGTGGAGGGGATGTCCCTGACTTCTTCATGCTTTGGGGAGGAGGAGTGAGATGGGAGGGGACTTGGGATATGAAAGAGTGTTCACGGTTTAGACATTCCTATATTTAAATTTTTTATGGGAATGTGTTCATGTATTTCTAGTGTAATGAAATACATATATACAAGTTTATCATCTGTTGTGAATTTCCTTGCTACTTTCTGAAAGCAAAGTTTTGGTTCAGAAAAAGAAATTTCTAAATGTCCATGAAGTTCCTATTTGCCTGGGAGGAAAAAACAAAACAGGAGCAGCTGCTAGGGTTGAGGCATGTTGCCAGTTGAGTAAAACAGCAGGGGGACCTGCTGGTGACCAGATTTGCCCACCCTGTGCAGGTGCCACTGCCATTAATAAGAATTACTATTTACTTTTAAAAAAAAGAAAGTTGGGAGATGGGGGACTAACACAGATTGTCAGTAGTAAAAAGGAAATAAATATGGCCCAGTTATTGAAATAAAACCTAGGTCACTCTCCCTTTGACTACCACTTTTGTTGCTAGATTTCAAAGTACAAGACCTAAGCACTGCTGGGTAGAGAGAAGGAGCGATCCCAGTGAAGTTCCTATCTGGTGTTTAATTAAACTGTAATATGTAGGAAAATAAATTAAACATTGGTGAAATTACAAGTAACATTGAGTGTGAACTGGGATGTTTTAAAATGATGGATTCATGGGAGTATTTTATCTAGACAAACTGAAAATGTCCCAACCTCACTATTTTTAATCCTTTCCTGAACACACTCTTGTGAAAGTTATCTTTGTTGAAGAAATGTCAGAGATTGAGAGTATTTAATTAAGAGTTATAGAAGCAGCAAAAGATTGTAAATGAAAGAAAATATAAAAAGCTCACTTTAGAATTGGTTCCTGGATATTATATTTTAATATATTACTATATTTAATATATTATATTACTACATCAATAATTTAAAAATTAAAATAGATTTAATATTTTGTTACCTTTGCTTTGTTTCATATTTCATAGTCAACAAAAATATGTAACATTATGAATTAATATAACTTATTACAACATCTTCATTTATTTTTCTATCCAGCTATTAAAAATAAACCACTGTATTTGTATTTGTATTGGTACTAATATCTAGATACTTACCACTGGTACCCACTAGGGGACAGGCTACTTACACCGTGGAAGTACCGATTGTAGGACGGGTGTTGCTGCTGTGACCGAATGTGGAACGGATTCCTTTATTTTCAACCACATTATAGTGTAAGAGGGTAGCACTGTTTTTCCTCATCTGGCATATAATCAATTGTTCAAAAAATGGAAGCTGCTGTGATTGCCAAAAATATTTGCTTCATTTTCTGATGTCAAAATAGCCAATTTCTAGGAAACATTTCTTCTAAGTTTTCTTCCTTATTCTTAAGATGAGCAGTTAGAAAGAGATACTATCTTCAAAATTTCTTTTGAAGAATTTTCCCCTTGAAAGATTTGTATTAATTAAACAAATATTTGAGCAAGAAATTTACTGTGTGAAGGGGTGGGGGAACGGAGGTGAGATAGAGATGTGTCTTCTCTCAACAACAACAGCAATAACAACAACACAAACTTCTGATCCAGTAAGAGAAAAGAAATATTAGCCAAGGACTAGATTCAGGGCAGTATGTGATCAATATTCTAAAAGGCATATAAATATGAGTCATGTGATATAGAGTTGTTTGGTGGAAAATATATGTTTTTAAGTCTGACAGGCAAAGGTTTCATTCGAAGAAGTTCTTTGAAGATGGAACCCTTGTGCACTGTTTGTGAGAATGTAAATTGATGCGGTCACTGTGGAAAATAGTATGGAGGTTCCTCAAAAAATTAAAAATATAACTACCATATGATCCAACAATTCCACTTCTGGGTAGATAACTGAAGGAATTGAAATCACTATCTTGAAGAGATATCTGCACCCGAATGCTCACCACAGTGCTATTCACAATAGCCAAGATGTGGAAACATCTACGTGTCTGTGGATGGATGAATGGATAAAGAGGTTGTGAGATACATATGTATATACACACACTCACATATACACAATGGAAAGTTAATCAGACTTAAAGAAGAAAATCCTGCTATTTTTGACAATATGGATGATTCTAGAGGACATTATGCTAAGTGAAATTAGCCAAACACAGAAAAGCAAATACCATATATCTCACTTATATGTGGACTCTAAACAGTTGAACTCATAGAACCAGAGAGTAGAATGGTGGTTACCAGGGGCTGGGGAGTGGCGTAAATGGGGAGATGTTAGTCAAAGGGTACAAATTTTCAGTATAAGATGAATAAGATCTGGAGACTTAACATACAGCGTGGTGAGTATAGTTAATAATGTATCATATACTTGAAATTTCCTAAGAAAGTAGATCTCAAATGTTTTCAGCACACACACAAAAGATGGAAAATAATAAGGTGATGGATAGGTTAATTAGCTTGATTGTGGTAATCATTACACAATGTGTGTGTGTATATATATATATATATATATCAAAATATCACATCATGCACCTTAAATATATACCATCTGTGTGGTCAACCACACCTCAAGAAAGTTGGGGAGAAACTGAGCTTCAGTTTCATTATCTGTTAAATGAGGATAATAATACATGCTTTGTAGGATTGTATGAGGATTAAGCGAGACAGTTGTAAAGCAATGAACAGAGCTATAGTTTGTTGTCTTTCTTCATCTGAAGGTTTGTTTTTCTCTGACCTTCTGCAAAAAAGGAGAAAATGTATTTGAGAAAAGATGCTGTTTCCATTACTATGGGAAAATTCCTGTTCAGGGAATTAGGGAATGCTTCACTAACTAGGAGTGTTTGAATTGTACCTTAAAGTTTGTATATGATTTTAACAGGAAAAGCTAGAAGGAAGGATCTGATAGGTGGTGAGTATGACTTGTATAAAGACTTGGAAATGTTTTGGTTTCCTTTAACACCCTAAATAGTTCACCTTGCTTAGAATTATGATACATATAGGGAAAGAGTTGGATAAAGTTGGATTGAAATTTAGGGACATATCATGGAAGGCCTTAAATGCCAGGCTAAGGAGTTTGGCCTGTTTGTGAGGAAAGGAGAGTAGTTGAACATCAGCTCTAGGAGAGAGATTTAGGATTTTAAAAGAAAAATCTTTTTCTTTGCAGTTGGGATTAGGATAGGACTAAAATTACCCCTGTATAATATATTTAAATTTCATATGTGTTCATATATACTTCATATTTTATTTGTATATTTATACAATTTTCCTTTTTAGTTGGAGAGAACATCTTCTCCTGAATCCAACATGGGCTAGTTCCCGGGAATCAGACTCTACTACCTACATGTAGTTCATATGTCAGCATGTTGCCTTCTTAGGGTAAACATGATAGATTTTAGGGAATCAGAAGTGGGAGAATTGATACTAATGAAAACAGTCAGCTGTTCTGCCTCCACATGTATGTTTATTTTAAAAATATTTTATTTATTTATTTATTTATTTATTTATTTATTTATTTATTTATATTTTTGGCTGCATTGGGTCTTAGTTGTGGCACGCATTATCTTCATTGCGGCATGCAGGATCTTTTGCTGTGGTTCGTGGACTTCTCTCTAGTTGTGGTGTGCAGGTTTTCTCTCTCTAGTGGTGGCACATGGGCTCCAGAGCACGTGGTCTCTGTAGTTTGCGGCACACAGTCTCTCTAGTTGAGACACGTGGGCTCAGTAGTTGCGGTGCGTGGGCTTAGTTGCCCCGTGGAATGTGAGATCCTAGTTCCCCAACCAGGGATTGAACCCGTGCATTACAGGATAGATTCTTTACCACTGGACCACCAGGGAAGTCTCCACATGCATGTTTAAACTGGAAACTAATCAGCTATTCTGTCCCTGGGCAGGTGTAACCACAGTTACATAGGTCCTTACTGTGATACAGTGTTCCTTACACTAACAGACCATAAGTTACTATTCCTTTTCATTGTATCAGATGAGGTCAAGTTAAAATGACATTTCAAGTAAGAGAAAAAACACAGACATGCCCCTTAAGTTGCTCTGGGGTAAAAGACTATTGCTTACCAAGGAAAAGGGGAGCTGTTCTCAACATATGGTTTGGGGATGAATTTCAAAATCCCATTTGCACTTTTTTTTCTGCACCGTACTTTATTCATTTGGGAGACAAAGGAAAATGAAATTACTGGAAGAAACTTTTAAAAATCCCACTATGGGGTAACTGGTGGATCACAGTGCTAGAAATACCAACAAAAGTAATATGTTGATTCATAATGATTTATTCTCTGTAGTTTTGGGGGTCTATTCTATCATTTCAAACCCCAAGAAAGGAACAGAAGTTAGTTATAAGATGACGAATTCCCATACTCATTACTGCTGCCCACTGCTTTCAGCTGTATTTACCAGGACAAGTTTTCTAGATAGAACTGTGCAATCAAACAGGAACACTGCTTTGGAGGCAATTAAAGCAGGAAACTAGCTGAAAATAGAGACTTAAAAAAACCGCATCGGATATTGAATACCTGCTTTCAAATTATCAGGATTTTCTTTTTGAAGAAAAGGTATGCACTTGGGTATCTGTGTCTATGTGTGCTTAGTCTTCAAGGTAAATGAGTATCACTGCAGATGGGTGCATTATCATTTTATAACCCCCAGTGAATATTACCCAGACAGGCTATATTCAGTTGATATAGATATAAACACAGTATTGTGGCTGGGGTTGATTTACAAGAAAGTGAATCTGGCTGATGAGCTTGTAAGGTCCCTTAATGTGTGATAACTCATACTGGAAATTGGGTAGCATTTGGAACTGATGTTGTGAAGGATTAATAACAACATGTCAATAATATTTAAGTATCATTACAATTTACACAATCCTTTAACATGTATTTTCTGAGCTGTATCCTTCAGTGTGGCACACAAAAGCAGCAAAAAAAGATGTTAAGTCACCTTGCAAAGATCCTTGCTATCCTGATGTCTCACTTGCGGTACCAGGCCAACCTTTTAACAATAGCTGAAAGAGTTCTCTATCTTTGAAAAAGAGAAAAAGGATTTGTTGAAACTGGCAGAACCCATTTTCTGGAGTGCACAGTGTACAGTTTACCAAGGAGTTAATTTAAAGTTAAGTACCTATACCATAAATGACAATTATGATCCAGTAACTATAAAGTCAACTCCAATCTCTCTTCACCAAGGAACTGGCAAAACCCTTAACAAAATAGAGCTCTGGGCAGGTTCTCTTCTTTAACTGAGCTAGCTGTGCATCATTTGCTGCTCCTTTGTGTCTGCCATTGTCCTGTGTCGCAAACAAGTCACCTACTTGGATGAGGAGAGATACACAGAAGAAATATAGAGAGCTCAGATTTCTGATGGAACTTACTCAAAGTTCAGAACAAGTTCAGATTTTCCATAATTATATCATGATGAGTCTAATGATTGCTTTTTATTAATTGGCTGGAGCATTGGCTCATGCAATACTGCAAGTAAATCCACAGACTCTCTCAACTAGAAATCTGTCAATTAAGGTTTGACATTCTCTCCCCCACCCACTTAATTGACACTGCTTTCTCACTGGCCACCTCTGTACTTCAAATCACCAAAAGCTGGAATGGTATATTTGGCAGGAATATTAACAAGGTGGTCTAAAGCCATGGCATTCTACAACCTTATTTCTACCAGCTTAATCCTGAGAGTTTTCAGATAACACAATAATCCCATTTCATTTCCCTATAAAAATAGCCACTATGTACTGGGCCCCTGGACCACTGTAGAAAGTGATCAAATTCTGCAGCGCATCAATTGAAAAGTACTGTTCCTGTTACTGTCTACAGTGAACTTCGTTTGAATCTAGGAAGACTCAGCCCAGGCTGGCATGTTACATTCAATAAAAATGTTAACAATTGTCTTGAGCTTTATAAGTTTAGTAAACTTGCTTTAATAGTTTGGTTTTTAGCAAAGGAGAGTTTTAGATCATCTACTCTTAGGTTTTTGTTTTTTGTTTTTTTTTAAGTGAAAGTTCAGAGACAAATCTTATTTGTTTTTGAGAGTTAAATGCATTATAGAGAACAAGGATGCTTCTGGATGCCTGTGGATTTACTTTCCTTCTTGGGCAGTAGACTAATCCCTCAACTCCACTAACTATTTGCTATAGAAAAACTAATTTCACTTCTGCCAATAAAGTTCTTGGGCAAGTTTGATTTTCTCTTGATGAAAATTAATATTCTCTCTGTTTGCGCCTGCTCTTCTCTTTGCTAAGATACAGTAGAGGCTTATATGCTTTCACCCAGCTCATGATCAGGCCATATTTGTCCACAAAGAAGCTGGAAACTCCAGGTGGGCTGACCTTTCAATGGTATTATGCCACTGATGGGTTTAAACTATATATTTTGAATGCCTTGTATTTAGTAGGTGAGATGTTTTGAAGATGGATTTTTATAGGCATTTAAAGATGCATTGAACAACAAAATACCAACCTTTACTTCATTTTTCCCCCCTAGTCTTTGCACTAAATTTTTTTTTCCTCTTGGCATCAGGAAAAGTTATTTTAACAGAATACTTAAAAAAAAGGAGAAGGAAAAGAAAAACCTCATAAGACTGAGGTTTATAATGTGTTCACATTTTTGTTTTCTTTTTTACAGAAATGTAAATGGCTCTTGCCTCTAGTTAGTGGAGTCTGGGGCTCCAAAAATTTCAGGGGATGGTTATTCTATTTCACTTATGGGCTGAGTTTTTTGTTTTTGTTTTTGAAAGTCACAATTGAATGAGCTTTGAATTCATGCACAAGCAAAAACCAATTCTGCTGAACAATTACCAGTAAATAGATTTTACCTGACTCACAGTAGGCTAAATTTACCAAAGGCTTACCCATTAGAATATTTGGGTGTTGTTGGCAGGGTAACACCAGGCAGAATTGTCAGGTAGGATGCACTATCTAGGGAGGCAGTACCGCACAAGGAAGAGCAGGGGTTAGGAGTCTGGCAGACCCTGGGTTTGGTGCTAGCTTAGGCACCTGCTGGCTGTATGATCTTGACATATTTTGCTGTCCCCTTACTCTGCTTTACTTTTCTTCTCAGCACTTATCACCCTCTGCTAAACTATACATTCATTTTAATAATATGTTATTTGTCTCCCCTAAGTTCCCTGAATTAGCTCCATGAAAACAGGGATTTTGCCTGTTTTGATTTTTGCAATATTTCCAGGAACGAGAAGAGTGCCAAACATTTATAGTTCATGCTCAAGAATTATTCGTTGAATGGATGTCAATAGTCCTGCTTTGCTGGGGTAATAGGGTTAAATACCGTGTATATGCAACAACTAGCCAAACAGCCGATACACAGATGTATTCATAAATATATGTTCCCTTTATCATTTCTCTCAAGTCTCATTCCCCTTTCTCTATTTCCCCTGTTTTGAAAATCCCTAACCTTTAGGCATCCGGCATTCAAAACCTGAACACTCTTTCAAAACCCTAAACACTAGCAATGGGTACAAATGGCTGATGAACTTTCTAGCAGTTTTGATATTTTCTTTAAACTTTTCTTCTTTTTTAAAAAACTATGAGAATGTATGTTAATAAGGCATATGTATAGTAAGAGAAAGACAAAGCTATTTTTATTTGGGAAAAAAAGAAAGAAAGGAAGAAAAGATCTTTATTGCACTGAGGATACAGAGACAAGAAAGACATTGTTCTGGCCATCTGTGAGCTCAGCCTCACTGAGGAGATAGTCGAGAAATAGGAATCATCCAATGGACTGAGTGAAATGATAGACACAGAGGGTTGAGTGGCAGCCGGAGGAAACTGCTCCCACACACCCATCCCGGCAACCCCTTGCCCCGCCTCTCACAGCTGCAAGACTTTGGCCACCAGTTCTTCTTCTTTTAGTTGAGAAATAAGAGGATTAGATCCCTAAGTATCTTCAGGCTTTAAAATTCTTCCATCATCTAAGGTCTGTGGGTTTAAAGCAGTTACAAACGTCCAAAGCTTGTGTTTTGCCATTTCCAGCAAGCTTCTAGGTCACACTAAATCCATTAGTCTGTTCCCTGGAAACTAAAGCCATAGATACCATCTCTTATCCCCTTACCCTCTTCATGCAGCGAGAGAGGGAAAGATGGTAAAAAAAAAGACCTATTTGACAAAAATGAAAAATTCTGGAAAGAACTAACCACGTGCCTTCCCTTCTTGCTTAGGCGTTCATTTGAAGTACTTCTAGGTAGGATAGGTGTGTGAGTTCAGTGGTTGAAACCAGATTGGGGAGGTGAAGTTTTTATTAACAAGGTTTTATTAAATCTTTGAGATAATTGCAAGACCCAGGATGTTTTGAACCTAATGGGACGTCAGTGCAATTGAACTCCCAAACAGCTGTCATTCATTTTGGGGTAAAACTTGTGAATTAATCCCTTGATGTCTTTTTTTCACTCAGTTTCCTTTTGGACTGTAGGAAGTGTGCCTCAGCTAAAGGTTAAACTTTTAAAACTGTTCAGGAGGCAAATCCTTTCAAAGCTTTGTGTGGAAAATATTCTTTTAATTCAAATTTGGTGAGAGTTGCCAGGGTAGCAAATTAAAGATTTATTGTCTGGGAATTTTTGGATCACAACCTAACATAGATCTGGTTGTTTTATTCTGTAATGTTTGGAGGTTTTCCAGCCACTGAGCTTTCTACTTGGGCCAGGTATTGGAAGCGTAGCCAGTGCATTGATTGATTAATCAAAGCATTGCAGGTCATGAGTTCTGTTTCTGTAGCACATATTCATAAAAAGAAGATGTAGATGTAGCTGTTTAATGACGTTTTTAACCAGATCATTGCACGTTAGCAGTAGTTCCGTATCACGATAACCACACAAAGGTTTCTTCTATTTAGGCAGATTAACCCTTGGAAGATCAACATACTGTTTGCAAGAGTATGAACTCACCAAGCAATGGTACATCCAAGATCACAAAGAAAAGCAAAAATGCTGTGCTGGGTGCCTGTGCCATGTAGCTACTGAACCCAGATCAAATGCAATAAAGTGAAAAGGTATTTTAAACTTCAGAAACTTCAGGATAAATGGAATGTTACTGATCTGAACTCCCCCAAGGCACCCAAACGGATGCACTTTTACTCTGTTTTGAAATTAATTCCAAGTCCAGGGAGCGGAATACATAATGTCTGTAATAATTTCAGAGTGAATCCCAGGGAAATTAAACATTAAATCTGGCTGAGATTTCACATTATAGGAATTATCGAATGTGTGCCATTAGCAAACATCATTCAGCAACTTACTGTATCTGAAGCTGCGAGGTTTAAACAAATACTCCAGTGTAACATTTCACTTATTAGGAGGCGTGACCAAACAATCAAATTACCAAGAATAAAATGGGAGTTCTAAACAGCCTGGTGGTGTAAATAAAACTACTCTCAGCTCTGCACTAGACGTTGCTCTCTCTTTTGGGTAACTTTGAATCCAAAAGCCAAGGGAAAGGTGTATAAAATAAGTTTAAGGCCCTCTTTCAGTAGAAATAAAGATTTTTTTTTTAAAAACCATATTTTTCTCCTTTCCTCCCATTGCTACTTACTACTCTGTTTTTCTTCAGCCGACTCTCGGGCTTTCTCTCATTTCTCTCTCTCTCTCTCTCTCTCTCTCTTCCTTTCTGTCAGTTTCTCCTTACAAATAGTTTATCTTCCTGAAAACCTTATTACAAACAGAAAACTTGTAGCTTGCTGGCTGAGATGGATTTTTACTCGTACTTTGGCTTCATGAACTTCAACGACGGACAGGTCGCCTGTTCTTTGTTTAAATTCTGAATTCATCTCTCTTAGCTCCCTTATTTGCACACCAGTGTCTCCACACAGTCGCCAGCGATCTGCATTGTGCATATGGTCCCCCTGTCTATGGCATCTCTGACTAAACTCCCTGGTTGGCTGCCTGAAGTCCACACGGAGCCTTTGCTTCTACCTGTTGTGAGGGAAGAGGCCACAAGTTCAGTGGTGAAGAGTGAGTAGTTTCCAGCTTCTACAGTGCTTCTGGGGGTCAGTGAGCACTCTGGCCTTCAACAGAACTTCTTGCCCCTAGGAGATAAATGCATGGCTGGTATAAGGCTTAGAATAATAAAAAAAATTCCAGGCTTAAGCAGCATGTTTATGTGGAGCTATTCGTTCTGGTAGGGAGCACATGGCGAGTTTTAAGGGTTAGGTCTGGGGTCTGATAGCACCCCTCTTTGTAGCAGCTGCTGGGCAAACCTGCTGTTGGCATCATGGGGAACCAGGGCCTTGAATGTTGATGGACCTGGAAAGTCTATCCTGGCTCCTGAAAAAAGCCACCAAGCCACTCAAAGGTTATGGCTGGCTGGTACATGCATGTGATGAGTGTGTTTTCTGAATGAACGCCAAATCAGTCCATGCCATTGGCCAAACATTTTTTTAGTTGTATTTTTAATAAATGGCCTTTATTGAAAGGACTGTCATGACAGGCAATTGGAGCCATTGCTGAAACCTGGGATGAGTGAGCTGTTGTTTCCAGCTCTTCCCTCTAGGGCTGTAGCTCTCTTTGTAGGACGTGTGAAGGGACCCTTCCCCCTTTTAAAGCCCTTGAGTCTTTAATGCACACAGGCATATTGTAACTTGCAGTCTGACAGCAAAATAAAAGTCACGATGTACGGTGCATTGCCTCAGTATATTTTTTCCATGTATGACAACGTGGAGATGGAAACCCTTTTAAACTAAGCAGAGAGCACCCAGGAGCTAAATCCGAAGCACATAAAACAAAAATCCCAATTTAACAAGTGGAAGGAAATATCACATTCCAGCTGCACTATACATAGCATTAAGAATTTTATTTTCTGCTTTTCCAAGAAAAGCTCCCTGAACTTTAACCCACTATGACTCACAGAACCAAGAAAAAGGCCTTCTCCCCAACCCCAGTCCTCCTGTCCCTGACACAGACTGAGCCAAGTGCCTTATGTGACGACCTGCCAGCCTCACGCGCTCAGTAATCGCCAGCCCTTCTTTCCCTTTCCCCAGGACTGGAATGTTTTCTCAGCTGCTGTCATTCCTCTCTGGGTTCCAGCAAGAGGAGGGCGTGTGCGACGTTAGGAAAAGAGCTTCAGGAAAACAAACTATCTGGGTTGCCTGAAGGAGTAGTTGGAAATAATGATACCACTTGGAGATAAAATTCAACAGCATCTTTTCCTTTTCATTTAACACATCGCTGGGTTACCGAGAGTCTGACTTCACTGCATTACAGATTAATCTCTTCCCCCTGTTGTACTTCACCTTTAAGGAAGTGTCCACATCTGGACGCACTCACTGCTTTGCTGACACTCCTCCAGGGCAGAGCTCTTGATGCACAGAGCAGCCTAATCAGCAGAAGGGGTGAGGGGCAGGACTTCCAAGATGCTCTCCAGGAGCGTTTGGCCAGATGGAAAGGATCAGTGTTTGCTTAAATGTAAATATCCCTTATACAGCACTGCACTTTTCCTAGGAGAGTGGCTCTCTCAGAAACTGTCTGAGATCTCTCTTTTGGGAACATAAAGAGTATATGTATATATATTTATATATCTGAATCATTTTGCTGTACACCTGAAACTAAGACAACATTGTTAATAAACTATACTCCAATATAAAATAAAAATTAAAAAATAAAATCAGTTATAATCATGAAAAAAATAGTTAAGAAATAAAGAGTTTGAATGGCTAACATTTTGAATTTGCCCCTCCAAACACTACAACGAGCCTTATTTCAGCTTGCCCTCTTTTCAGGTTTGGTTAATACTCATCCAATTTTTCCATAATAAGGATCAAGAGCCAAAGCTCTTCAGGATGCTTCTACCTTACATTCATATCAGAATATTCCCCTCAAGGGCAAGTGAAGGCAAAGGCTTTGTTTGGACTCAAAGCAAAGTGTAAGCTTTGGCCATTCTTCCTGCTACTCTGTTTCTAGCCTGGTCTAGTCCAAGTCCCTAGAGCTATAATTAACTTGGCCCCTTGCCATTTGTATATTTAATTGGGCCAAGTGACATTAGGGCTTGAGTAGCTCTTTTGTGGAAACATGTAAAAGCAAGTACCTTTTCTTTATAGCGACCCTGAACCAATAACTAATGATCCCCTTTTTATTTGCAGGATGCATTCATTGCAAGGCATATAGAACAATGTAAAATTCGTAACTTTAACTACAGAATTTATTCCAGGGTTCTAAAGAGCAGCCAACAGAAATTAGTAAAGGTACATTTGGACATTTGACCACTTTTTGAATCATTACTTAGACTACCAGTTTCCAAATGAATCTGGTCCTCAAGACATTTTGTGGATAGAGGAATAGGAGATAAAAAAAAAAAAACCCAGAATCCCTGTTCCCAAGTGACTGCCAAAATTTAAGTCTCTTGGGAATTAATGAGGAAACCAGGACTGATTTTATATTAGACACCATAGTGTAGATGGTTTATCAAAAATACTTGTCTTATCTTTGACAAAGGAGGCAAGAATATACAATGGAAAAAAGACAGTCTCTTCAATAAGTGGTGCTGGCAACATGTAAAAGAATGAAATTAGAACACTTTCTAACACCATACACAAAAATAAACTCAAAATGGATTAAAGACCTAAATGCAAGGCCAGACACTATAAAACTCCTAGAGGAAAACATAGGCAGAACACTCTATGACATACATCAAAGCAAGATCCTTTTTGACCCACCTCCTAGAATAATGGGAATTAAATCAAGAATAAACAAATGGGACCTAATGAAACAAAAGCTTTTGCACAGCAAAAGAAACCATAAACAAGACAGCAAGAAAACCCTCAGAATGGAAGAAAATACTTGCCAACGAAGCAACTGACAAAGGATTAATCTCCAAAATACATAAGCAGCTCATGCAGCTTAATACCAAAAAAGCAAATAACCCAATCCACAAATGGGCAGAAGACCTAAATAGACATTTCTCCAAAGAAGACATGCAGATAGCTAACAAACACATGAAAAGATGCTCAACATCACTAATCATCAGAGAAATGCAAGTCAAAGCCACAATGAGGTATCACCTCACACCGGTCAGAATGGCCATCATCAAAACATCTAGAAACAATAAATGTTGGAGCGAGTGTGGAGAAAAGGGAACCCTCCTGCACTGTTGGTGGGAATGTAAGTTGGTATAGCCACTATGGAAAACAGTTTGGAGGTTCCTTGAAAAACTAAAATAGAACTACCATATGATCCAGTAATCCCACTCCTGGGCATATACCCTGAGAAAACCATAATTCAAAAAGAAACATGTACCATAATGTTCACTGCAGTACTATTTACAATAGCCAGGACATGGAAGCAACCTAAATGCCCATCAACAGATGAATGGGTAAAGAAGATGTGGCACATATATACAATGGAATATGACTCAGTCGTAAAAAGGAATGAAATGGAGCTATATGGAATGAGGTGGATAGACCTAGAGTCTGTCATACAGAGTGAAATAAGCGAGAAAGAGAAAAACAAATTCTGTATGCTAACTCATATATACGGATTCCAAAAAAAAATGGTACTGATGAACCCAGGGACAGGGCAAGAATAAGGATGCAGATGCAGAGAATGCACTGGAGGACACGGGGTTGGGGGTGTGGGGCAAAGGGGAAGCTGGGACGAAGTGAGAGAGTAGCATAGACATATTTACACTACCAACTGTAAAATAGATAGCTAGTGGGAAATTGCTGTATAACAAAGGGAGATCAACTCGATGATGGATGATGCCTTAGAGGGCCAAGACAGGGAGGGTGGGAGGGATTCACGGGAGGGAGGGGATATGGTGATATGTGTATAAATACAGCTGATTGACTTTGGTGTACCTCAAAAGCTGGTACAAGAGTGTAAAGCAATTATATTCCAATAAAGAGCTTAAAAAAAAGTATGGCTCCTAAAAAACTAAAAAATAAAAAAATTATATTTGTGTTCTTCCTTTGATAATGTGGACTTGTCACTAAAACACTGTCCAAGTGGCCACATGACTGGTTCTCTCCAATAAAATATGAGTAAATGTTTTTTACTCCTGTGGAGGAAAGTGGAGGAAACTACCCAAATGACCAACAAAGTGGAAGAAAACCACTCAAATGACAACAAAGCCCTCATTGGACTGTTAAATAAATGAGAAATAAATTCTATTGTGTCCAGTCACTAAAATGTTGCAGCTTATTTATCACAGTAGCCAGCGTGACCCTAATACACCAATAAGATGGTGTCTGATTTTTGTATCTTAGATGAGTAAATAATTCATTTGGGAAAAAGCATAGATATTTTGTTACTGTGAATATTCATAATACAAGATGGTGTAGGCTTCCTAGAAGGCCATTGAGACCACCTGACACCAATTCAAGAAATAGTGGTCGACTGTGTTCATTTCCATACTGTCACCTTTGTTTTCATGCATTATCTTCATCTAAAAGTGGCAGATAAAACCTGACAAATGAATACTTTCTTTGTGATAAGAATCTTTATTTTAAAATCTTAGCACATCCATGCATTTTTTCTGATGTCTGTGTTGTTACAGAGGTTGATGTTGTGAGTCCATATGTAGAATGTCCATATGGAAGTAGTACAGCGAGTACAAACTTTGCAAATTGAGGCATTTGCTTTTGTCTTATGAGGAAATGCTACAAATTCCAGTTCATTTGGATCTTTTATATTCTATACTTTTGCAGTTCCTGTGCTGGTACTACTTAGAGGCCTGACATCATGAGAGTTTGCTTTTGGGAGGAAAATCTTGACCTAGGTAAAAGATAATAGTTCAATAAGTCACGTGGTTTATTAATAGAAACCCATGCATGGTCACTGATGTGTTTTCAACAATAACTCTAATTTTCAGAAGCACAGATGTTAAACTGCTCTGCCTCTCCAGATGTGCTCCTACAGGGGTCTGTCAAAATGGAGCAATATGTAGTTTAAAACATGCTGCCCCTCGGAGACCAGAGAGGTGCTTACTTATTCCGGTTGTCCAACATCTTTGTTTTTCTTCCAACAAAGATCAAAACAGAGCTCTTAATATGTGTTTGGTTTAAATTTAGTGACATACAGTATTTACTCCCATCGGCACTTCCTCTCACCTGCGGAGATAAACTGTGTTATTCTACTACCGACCCATATGGTTTCTATCTCTGTCTTGCCTGCCTTGGTGTAATATCTGTTCAGTGTGGAATGGTCACCGCGTCCTGTGAACACTACATGCAGAGTGGTAATAGACTGAATTTTATATTTGCTCTTTTCTGTTCAGCTTGTGTTAGCACCATCTTAAACACAAATTCATTGAAGAATATTTTTGACCAGACTGAGCTTTAAATACTATCAGACTGAGACAGGAAAGTTTCAAAAAATTCTGTAATTGCCTGGAATATCAGTCCCGCCACCTTTTCTGCTTTTTCTTTTTTCAGTATGAGCTTTAATATGAAAAATATTTTTTTTTCAGGAAACCATTCTAACTTCTTGTATACAAAATATTTTGTGTGTTCTCCTTTTTTGGCCTTTGAGGGATAATAGTTCCTGTGATGGAGATTTTTGTGGCATGATGGACCTCAGATTCCCTTTTATGAAAGAGAAGGAAGAGGTATCAACTTTCATTCATTGATTTAATTCAATTAATAAATGCTTTTAAGGCACACTGAAAGCGCAGAACATAACGTGAGGTGGCCCTGTACCTCCAGGAGGAAATAAAACAGACATGGCAAGTGCTTATAATAGGACTTAGGTAGTAAGAACAAATAATTTTAAATGTGATGAGTGTCACAAAAGGAGAAATTCAGGACCCTACAGGCTCCTGGGATATCTGTTGCTTCTTTTGGAGATGTCTTCCTCAGATTGGGAGAACTCAGGAATATTACAAAATCAACATGCTGGTAGAATATTTTAGAAATGCACTGAGTTATAAGCCAAATACAACACGTAGACTAAGTTGGCTCTCAGGCATTAAAGAATCTCAAATTGGGGTAAAGACTGATTTTCTTTCTGACTATGGTGAAATGCATACAAAAGTGGTACAACAACACAACAAAAATAATGATAATATTCTATGAGAAAAAGCTTGCTAGGGCTTAGTGTGTTTTACTCTTTATCAGGTGTCCTTCTTGCCTCCCTCCCTTCCATTTATCCCTCCCTCCCTCTTTTTGTATAAAGTGAAGTACTCAGTTTAATGATGCTCCCACCAATTAGAACAAAACATAAGAAACAAACAAACAAAAAACCAAAATGCAGGGAAAAACAACTTACACTTGCTTTCTATGATGACTTTAAACTGGACAACACAGATGGTGATTATTTGAGTGTGAAAATTGGGTTGTAAAATGGGTATCTTCAAAAATGTCAAGTGTAAATGCCCTTTTGCAGGCAAACATGGTACTGAATGAATTCCAACAGTCCTCTGCCCAAGGCTCTTCATTCTGTGTAAATTGAGCTTAAAGGAAAATTTGTCTCTGAGAGAGAGTTTTTGCTAGTGCCAAGGTACACTTGAGTGAGAAGATAAGATGATGGGTTCTTGAGTATTTTATAGGTTATGACTGAGAAATAGGTATCAGATTCTGGGTTTTAAGGTGCAAAGAATCTGTGTAACTACTTTGTGGGGAAAATGCACAAAACACAGCTGATAGGATCAGGCAGTTCAATGGCCAAGCTGATCTCATCCATCTTCCATTGCTGAAAGAGACTGGGAAAGGTAGAAAACAGGGTAAGAAAAATGGATTTATCCTTACCAACTCAACTATCCTCTGTTAAAAATGTACAATCTGATTATGAGATAAAAGTTTGAAGAATAAATCAGTGAAAGGTATGCATCTCGTTTATTTATTTTTAAAATTTTACATATTTATTTATTTTGGCTTCATTGGGTCTTCATTGCTGTGCGCAGGCTTTCTAGTTGCAATGAGCAGGGGCTACTTTTTGTTGGCAGTGCTTGGGCTTCTCACTGTGGTGGCTTCTCTTGTTTCAGAGCACGGGCTCTAGGAGCGTGGGCTTCAGTAGTTGTGGCACGCGGGCTCAGTAGTTGTGGCTTGGGGGCTATAGAGCACAGGCTCAGTAGTTGTGGCGCACGGGATTAGCTGCTTCACAGCATGTGGGATCTTCCCGGACCAGGGTTTGAACTGGTGTCTCCTGCATTGGCAGGCGGATTCTTAACCACTGTGCCACCAGAGAAGTCCCACACATCTCCTTTAGATGCACAAGTGATGGAAGGGAATGCAAACAGCAATGCAGTTTTATAATTAAATACAATGCGGATTCCAATCCAAGCACCTACATTCTGGTGTTTACTGGACACACACACAGACACACACACAGATCTGTACAACATATAGGTGCAAAGAAACACATGGTTGGAAAGGACAGTCAGAAGAAAAAGTGTCAAGTGAAAAAGTAAGTTTCTTCCTTATCCAAATAGCCTTTTCTCCTTGGAAAGTGACAGAGAAAATTACAATAAAGAAGCAAGGGGTAAATAATACTCTTCCCTTTTTGTTGACACTCTGGAGGTGGTTCATTTGTATTAGACAATCTTTATGGATCTTAGGGTTTCTGAACAGATTTCTCCTCCTTAAATGGTGTAACATTTCCACCTCTCAGCCATGTGCGAGTCAATGAGTCCAGAACTGCTGGAACCAGTGCGTGGAAGAGGTCAGGGGAAATTTGCATAGGTCCGGTCCCAATTTTCCTCCCAGGGAATGGCTGACTATTCAGGATACTGAATCCCAGTAAGCGGGGCATACTTAAGTCCTCAGTAGGAGCACATTAAAATCCAAAGTGTGAGAGAAGGGTTTGATGGAAAAAGAAAGACTTCTGAGAGACTGCATCTCTTTACCATCTGATGGGAACCCATCTAGGTCATCCCAGAAGGAGATCAGAGATTATATTTGGGAAAGAAGATGGGCACCAGCTCCAGGCAGCTGCAAGAACCCAGTGAGAGAGTCAGACTTCAGTCTGCTATCTGCAGTGAGGGGGCAGATTCTAGTTCCTCCCTGGGATCTAGAGGGAAACTAGATACCAGAAACCAGGGCAGAAGGGCTAGTTAGGGCATACACAGAGGGGATAAGCAGAGGAAGCTTCACCAGATGTTTCTAGAAGTGCCCGGTTGCCTCAAGGCACACCAGATGAGCCCAGAGCTATAGACTATGTCCACACTTCATTTGCTGATGGGAAAAGCCCCAAATGTACCACCAGAATTGGCTCTCTGATCAGGCAGCGGCCAAGGGGAGCTCTCTGTGCAGGTGACAGACACCATTGAAAGTAAGTGTTGGAGGGTAGATGGTAGAATTCTGGACAGACCCTGAATTAATAACTGCTTAAGAACCATTGGAATTTCAAAGAAATACTTTTTCTAAGCCATACTATCTGAAACACTACTACTGAACATTCCACAAAAGAAAGGCTATGAGACCCATTTTACAGGTGGAGAAAATAAGAGGAAAATATTAGAAGTGGTTACTTCAATTGTAGTGAAAATTGTTTTCAAATTTGGTATCCAAATTTACTTTTTATATGACCTTTGTTTATTATGTGTCAAAATATTTTATTTACTTTAGTCATGCATCTGCAAACCTTTTAAGGGTCCATTACTGTCAAAAATATTTTAAAAGCTTCCTGTGAAATGCTTTGGTGTATATTCTTCACCAGTATTGCTCATTAGTAGCTCTGCACAGGATTAATGCTTCACATACCTTGATTATTTGAATAATTGCCTTTTATTTTTAATAATCATTTGTTCATTCATTTCTGTTAGGCCTAGGGAAGGATTGTGAAAAGAGGTAGGTTATAAGGGTTAACTCTTATGTTGCATTTGACATTGCTTCTCCTCCTGATTTGTTCAGCCCATTAGAGTTTATTTCTGAGAGTTTTGTAGAAAACAAACAGCACACTAATACAAGGCCAAAAAAAAAAAAAAAAAAGACCCACCAAAAAACTAAGGAAAGAAGGCAAAAGCTCAGGGAGATAAAGACAGCCTCTCTAATGAGTCCCCAACTGATTAAAAGTAAATACATTTCTAGTCCTAGAAAAGTGTTAAGTAACATGTGTGCCACAAACTGTTTAACAAAAATAAAGAGTTGCCCTCAAATTTGTTATGGGAGGACAGCAACATGGGAGCTAATTATTTCCCAGGTGCTTCTGGTCTGAATTTAGAAATAAGCTACCACTGGCAACATGTGGAAAGGGCCCATCTTTGTGCCCAGCTTGACAGATAACTCATCTTTCTGGTTATCTTTAAGGGGATACTGTATCACCATTAAGCATTAACTTTACTCAGTGATGCTGACTAGATTCTTGGGAGTTTCACAGCATAACATGGGCTTAGGTATTTTGGCTGCAGAGTCCAGACCATCTGTTTGAATCTTTGTCCTGCCTGTGTGACTTTGGGCAAAATACTTTGTGATAGTTAGTTTGGGCTGTGTAACAGACTATCCCCAAATTTAGTGGCTTAAAAAAATCATCATGTATTTGCTCATGATTTGGTGGGTTGACAGTTCAACTGGGCTCAGCAGGGACAGCTTATTTGTGTTCCTCACAAAACTGGCTGAGTTCACTAATATGTCTTGGGCCTTAGATGAGGCCCTTCTCCATGTAATCTCTCTTCGTCTAACAGGCTACCATATTTCTTTATATGGTAGCTGAAAGCTCCCAGCAGCAAGAGAGGGTAAGTTCCAAGGAGCAAGCATCTTTCAAACCTTGGCTTGTATCATATTTACTATTTTCCCATTGACTAAAGGATGCTACATGACCAAGCCCTGATTTATGGCTTAGAGACATAAGCTCTAGTTCTTTTTTTTTTTTTTTAATATTTATTTATTTATTTATTTTGGCTTCTCCAGGTCTTAGTTGTGGCACATGGGATCTTCATTGTGGCATGTGGGATCTTTAGTTGTATCATGAATGTGGGATCTAGTTCCCTGACCGGAGATCAAACCCAGGCCCCCTGCACTGGGAGTGCAGAGTCTTACCCACTGGACCACCAGGGAAGTCCCAAGCTTGAGTTCTTTTTTTTTAAAGATTTATTTATTTATTTATTTATTTATTTATTTATTTATTTATTTATTTATTTTTGCTACATTGGGTCTTCATTTCTTGCGCATGGGCTTTCTCTAGTTGTGGAGAGTGGGGGCTACTCTTCGTTGTCGTCCATGGACTTCTTATTGCAGTGGCTTCTCTTGTTGTGGAGCATGGGCTCTAGATGTGCAGGCTTCAGTAGTTGCAGCACGTGAGCTCAGTAGTTGTGGCTCGCAGGCTCTAGAGCTCAGGCTCAGTAGTTGTGGCACATGGGCTTAGTTGCTCCATGGCATGTGAGATCTTCCTGGACCAGGGCTCCAATCTGTGTCCCCCACATTGGCAGGTGGATTCTTAACCACTGTGCCACCAGGGAAGCCCGCCAAGCTTGAGTTCTTAAACAGGTATGCATATAGGGAGTTGTGACCATTTAAGGCCATAATAGCAACAGTCCACCACACTACTTCTCTAAGTTTTCAGATTCTCATGGGTAATATGAGGATATCATAGTATCTACTTGCAGGGTTCTGGTTAAAATGAAATGAAATAATCCATGTAAAATGCTCAGCATAGTGTTAGCTGTAATTATATTACTACTAATTAAGAAAGGAAGAGAGAGAGAGAAATTAAGGAGGAAGAACAGAATGGAGGGAAAGGACTGGGGATAAACCTTGAAGGCTGAAGTAGGAGAAGGCTCTGTGGTGAGGATATTGGTGATACCATCAGGGACTAATACTTCATTGGGTACTGGTTCCCTGTTATCACTGGCCTCTGAGGTTCTTACTAGCTTTTCAACAATTTAGAAACTGTTACTTCCATATCAGAAAAACAGATTCTTTCTAATCTTAAATTTCAGGATTTCTTTTTTTAGTAGCAGCGGTTGTGTTAGGATGTGTTAGTAATTGTGTCAGGGACCATAGGTGGATTTTCTTTATTTTATACATTTTCTATAATGGGGTTATGTAGTTTTTATAACAAAAAGAAGACATTAATAACACGTAAGATTTGGAACAAAAGTTCTTTTTGTTTGAAGTCCTTTTTAGAATTCTGGAATTCTAAACAATTTTGTATTTGTTTGTAAAGTTGACAATTTTCAAAATTTCCTTTGTCATCTTACCACCATACCCTGAAAATTCCCTTGACATGTGCAAGCTATCCGCCCATCTGCTTTTTTGAGAGATTAGAACTTCCTAATTCCAAATGCCTGAAGGTTACATTTGGAACAAGCATTTGCTTATGTGATGATACAAGTTAAAACTTGATTTAACTTTCTGGTCTGCTGGAAGTGGAGTTCTATAAATTTAAAATTGTCTTTTATAAGTATGGAGTTAGAGTATTAGCAGTATAAATTTGAAGATTAAATGAGCAACCACACACATTCCAGGCTAAATTAATTAAACAAGCCTGGAAGTTTACATTTACCCTCCTACCTTCTGCTAAATTTGTTAGAAAGTGCAAAAAATCACAGCCGCAGTTGAGGATTTAGACCAGATTTTTATTTGGTGAACTTTCTAAGAGCACCAGGGCATCTAAAGAGTCAGATCATTCCCCATTTCTCAAAGTGTGGTCTGTGGACTAGTTTGTGTGGAATCACCAGAGGGGCTTTTTGTAAGTCAGACTGTGTCTTGAAGGCCCTGCACCTGTTCCTAGATTCAGGCCTGGGGCTCTCAGTCACCTGACTACTGTCTGTTCTCTACCGGCAGATGCCCCTCTGTTATCATCCCTGAAGCCCCTGTTCTTCCCCAATTCATGACCCCGTAACTGCCATCTCCTCTTCTCCTACTGGGCTGATTATGTGTCAGGACTAGTGGTCTCAAAATACTTCCTGTAAAGGGATAGAGAGTAAATATTTTAGGCCTGCAGGCCATTGGGTCTTTGTCACAACTTCTCAACTCTGCTGTTGTAGCTAGAAAGTAGCCCCTGACAATGTGTAGTGAGTGGGCATGGCTATGCTCCAATAAGAGGTCATTTACAAAAACTGGCATCTAGCCAGCCAGATTTGGTCAGTCCTTGATCTGGACAGACTCTGGTCAGGAACCATTTAGTCTTTTCCACCTCCAAACCCAGGGCAAATTAAAAAAACAAAAAACAAAACCAAACCTGTTCCGCTTACTTCCGCAGAGGACATAGATTTACGCAAAATGAGGTCTGAATACACCTTGGCAACTCCACAGCCTTTGCAGAAGAAGCAGAGGTGTTCTGACTATCTAGCCAGGGGCATGGAGGGAAGTAGCAGGTTTGGACCACAGTGGTTGAAACGACTACTTTCTAGATGGAAGGGGATGGAAGGATAGCAATGTTAAGTGACTTCCTTAGGGTCATCTGTTGAATGGGTGGCTGAGTTAGGAGCTGACTGTGAAGATTCCTCTGTATTCTCCAGAGCAACGGTTCTCTGACTTGAGCATCGCAACCACCTGGAGGCTCCTTAAAACAGACTGCTGGGTCCTACTGCCAGAGATTCTGGGTCAGCAGGTCTGGGCTGTGGCCAGAGATTCTGCATTTCTATTAAGTTTGTGGTGATGGTGATGCTGATGACCTGGGAACCACACCCCAAGAACCACTGCACTGGATAAGCCACTCTTATCACATCTTGGAGCAGTTGAGCCTTCTCTCATTTTACAAAGCTGTCCAGCAGCTTCTGTTTCTCACTCTGATGAACAGATTTAAAGTGCTACAGAATCTTTATTTTCCTTCTGGGTAGCAAGCTTTAGCACATCTCAGAAAGGCATTCCACGTTGGCATTATTAATTTTTGACATGAAATCAGTCTAAATGTGATAAATACACCAATAATTGGTGTGTTAAACAGCCTATCTGTAATGAGGCTCCGGCCCCATGGCTTCTTGCTCCTGAGAATGAATACACGGTCACCGGGCCATTTTCTGGAGCAAGTTCTTTACCAGCTCCCCATGGCATCCCCACACTCTGTTTCAACCCCTCCTGTTTTCCTGATATGTCCAGTCACATTTTAATGGCTGAAATGGCTTTGAAGCTTTCCCCACGGAGCCAATTTTCGCTCTCAATTCAGGGCATCTCCTGTCCTTCAGCAAGGAGTCTACTCCAGTGATGTTTTCACACGAGTCCAGAATTCATATGTGTTTTGACCTTTGTCCTGATGGCAGCGCCTTAATGTTGGCACCAAGAGTAGATTTGTCATGAACTTTTCTGATGAGACAGGCTCTCCAAACTAATCAAGGCTGATGGCAGATTTTGTCAGTGAGATGAGATGTTGCCCACAGCTAGTCAGCCGGCTGGAATTTTTGGTGCTAATGGCAGGGTTTCACTGAGAGACGTGTTTAGCAGAGTCACAGCTAATATGATTCTAGATCCTCCCAGGAAAATATAAACTACAGAACACCGATATTAAGGCAGCTGTTTTACACTAGCCCCAAATTCATGACTAAGATTCCTTAATGAATTCTTTGGTGTAGGGGGTATAAAAGCCAGCTAACCAAACTGTTCAACTGAAATATCAAAAGCTTGAAAAAAACCTTAAAAAGTCCTTAAATGTATTACACTTATCTCCAGAATTCTGAACAATACTGACATCAGTTTAAGTGCTTCTGTTGATTGAAATCCAAGAGAAATATCATACCTCTTGGCTTTGCCCCGGGCAAACTTTACACTGAAGTCATTCGTTTTGCTTTTTGTTATGGTTACCTAACCTCAATCAGAAAATGCAGCAGGCTACCAAAAACGCGAGGCAGAGACTTCCAGTTCCTAACATTTCTCTGCTTTGGAAATAGGGAGGACTCCGTTGACTTTTTCTGAACTTGGTCTTTATTTTAGAGATATAAGAAAGACCTGATTAGACACGGGAGGGGACTCGAATGTCAGCTTGAGAGAAGGACAGTGTGTCTCACAACACACACATGCCTGGATTACTAACTTGGCTGGCTGCCTGGAAATATTGGCACCACCCATCTACTCCCGTTTTCTCAGAGGAAAGCCCTAGGACAGTGAGTCTTAACAACAGCTCCTGTTCCCAACTGGAAACTTGTTTTCCAGTTCCAGAGTCAAAATATTATATTGTTTTAAACTTCATAGGGTACACTATAATTATGTGGCTCTTTTAGATATTTTCAACTTCAATGAATTTGGTCCAGGAATCATCCTTATGAGAGCTCATTTACCATAGGCAGTTTTGTACTTAACTAGTAACTCAGACCCGTAAGAAGGAGTCGTGAGAAAGTCAGTTTTCTTTGCTTTTTTTTTGTTTCCATGGGCAAATCTTTCTAGAGCCCACCTTGGTGGGTTCATTCGTTCTTTCATTCATTCGCATATCAAGTATGTGTGTTACAGGTGCCTGGCATGGTGCTGGGAAGTCACGGATGAAAGGTTATCTTCTCGCCAAGTTGGACTTAGATGTGTAGACAAATAATGGTAAAGTAGGATAATACATGTACAGTAGATATTAATATTACTTATGGGAGCACAGGAAAGGGGAAATATTGTCTTAAGAGGTCAGGAAGGTGACATTTGATCAGAGCCTGGAAGATGAGAAGGTGTTTACTAGGGAAGAGAAGAAGTGAAAAGGTATTGTAAGCAAATAGCATGGTATATACATGGCAGAGACAAATTATACTCATTAATTGTTCTGTGCTCACCTACGTTTTTCAGATTGCTTGCTGTTGAATTGGATTCATGTGACTTAGTGAATGGGATTGCAAGCAGAAATGATGCATTGCTTATTATCCTAGGCACTTAAACCTTTTGGTGCCTCTTCTATTTCCCTTTTCTCCTGCTGCTGTGTACTTGGTAGTAATGTTTTGAAATGGATGAGTCTCAAAATGGAGGAGCCTGGATCTCTAAGTCATTGGATGGAAGAGAGCCCTCTCAGACCTGCATCCTTCATTGGGGAGAGAAATGGACTTTTACTATATTAAGCTTGTTTGTTGTGGTAGTTGGCATTAATTACCCTGACTAATGTAGTATGTGAAAAGGTTTGGAGAGTAGTAGAGTCTGGCATATCTATAGAATGTCTGACACTTCAGCAGAGCTGCAGGCTAGCATATGGAAGAAAGACTTTATGAGTAGATTGGAACCAGACAGGAATTGTTTTCTAAGCCATAATGAAGAAATTGAATTTCATTCTTGAAGTGACTGTGAGACATGGGAAATGTTTATGTAGAGTAGTCATGTAATCTGAATTGAATTTTGGAGGTAAAACTATGGTGGAGTGCATAGGGTAAATCAAAGTAGGTAAAAGCTAGCCAGAAATCGGCCAGAAGTTATTACAATAGTCTGGGTAAGAGATGGTGAGGGCCCAGGCCATGGACGTATGTCTTGTATTTTTGCATCAAATTACTTAGGTTAAGAAGGGATATTGCCTCACTTTACAGGTTAGACCGTGGGTCAGCAAACTATTGCTTTTCTGTTTTTGTAAATCAAGTTTAATTGGAGTGGAACCACATGCATTTATGTATGTATTATCTATGGCTGCTTTTACCCAGTAATGACAGTGTTAAGTAGTTGAGACAGGGACTGTATGGCCCATAAGGCCTAAACTATGTATCTGGATCTTTAAGAAAAAATTCACCTATCCCTGGGTGTGGCTGTATAGATAGGCATCAGTTGAACCACCATGCTTATTCAGAGATACCTTTACCTGGCTACTTGTGTCAGGGACTAGTTTGTACCAACTAAGCTCATATTTGTTATTATACACCTGTTTAGTTCCCCTAGGTAGCAACATAGTAGTATTGGGAAGTAAACTTCTCTCCTCTCCATCCCTTTCACTAGTGGGTTTCCATAGGAATAAAAGATACATGTGAATGGTCAGATAGCAAGGGTGTAATGTCCACTATTTCACCAATGGTAGCTATTCCACATAGCTTATAGGTGGCTACATATGTATGGCTTGTCTTAATTCAGGACTTTGTGCTCAACAGGGGGTGAATTGAACCATAGTCTTTTAAGTGACTGCCTAGTTAATTATCTACGCTGTTGTCCCAAATTTCCCATATACAGAGTCTAAAATCCAGACTAGGTATAGAAAAACTGTTTTGGTCTCTGGTCATATATACATACATGTACACATAAGATGACATATACCAGGTACACCTAGCTTTTAAAATTTAACTATGTATTTTGGAGCGTGCTCCTTTTTACTAAATATTGGCCTGCCTCATTCTTTGACTGTAATAAAATTGGTATTTTCATCTTTGACTCTTACATTGATTTAGATATCAGAATGGAGAGGATGTGCAAGTTAGTAGCCTCCGGAAATCCCTATATAAGATGTAAAGTCTGGAAACTTCATGACTGGATGCTGGACATCCATTCGGGAAACTAAACATTGCTCAAGGAGATCAAAGATGCTGGTGTGGTTTGGAAGAGATCTTTGGAAAGGGTGGGTCTCTCAGGTTTCTGTTTACTATCTGTGACATCTTTACTGCTGGTTGTCACAGGTGTGTGTCTATTTTTATCAGGCACAAGCTATGGTAGCTAGGTTGCTGTTTTTGACCTTAGCAGCTGCACTAGGTATAAAATAAAAGCATCTTTTAGTTTGTACAGGGTTTTTGACATTGATAATGGAAACATTTTTTTTCTCTTTACATGTTTCTCTGCAGGCCAGGATTTAGGAACACTGGTGTGTATAGTTCCTGCCTTTAAATTATAAAGGGATTGGGAGCAGTCATTCACTGGCTGTCTCATATCCTGTTCTTTAACTTGTTTTGCCCTGTAACCAGCTCTAGGGTCAAAGTGGGGGCAGTGGCAATGATCCCTTTGGTATCATGTGGTTTGTTCATGAGCTATTGAAGCCAATGCTCTTCCTTGACCAACATGGTCTGAAATTGACTTTCTTTTGCTAAGTATGTAACCTCCTGTTATGGTTGTAGATTTCATGAACCCAGCTTGGAATTCAGACACAGGCAGACTTTTGTTAGTGAATCTCTAAAGAGGAATAGGAAGTCATCCTCTTAAGTTAGGTGGAAGAAAAGCTCAATGGAATTAATGGAATTATTTGTAATCTCATCTTTTTAACAAGAAAAAAAATAAAAAGCCTTATGTAGAACTCTGGGAATCAGGTTTGCTGAGACTCTCCTGGAGGAACTGGGTAGGATTCAAAGCAGGCTTTCATCTAAAGTAGGAACAAGAGCCATTTTGATTAGACTCATGGAAGAAAAATAGCCATTTTGATTAGATTCATGGAAGAAAAGAATTTCCTTAAAAAAAGATTGAGATTGAACAGCTTAAGCTAGAGAGAGAGGAAAGGGAAAATGAGATCTACTAGATCATAAGGAAAGGTTGGGATCTTGGAGGCCAGGTAAGAGATATCTGAAAGGAAGAAAGAGGTCAAAATCCTGTAGGCCAGTTGTTTAGTTGTTTTCAAATTCTCCTCTGCAGGCTTGATACCCCTTAAATCCTACCGTATATTTGATGATTCAGTCATCTTTCTTTGTGGGGAAAGAAGGAAATACTACCCTGAGACAGGAAACTATTGTTCTCCAGTTAAGTCCCATCACAATTTGTGTATTTTTCCCAGAAGAGAAATTTTATATCATTACAACATGTAAACTATATAATGTTGGCCATGTATTCAAAAGCTGTGGTAGCTTTATCTTTGAGGTCAGTCTATAAAACCTACCTCAAATGATTTACTCTCATCACTGCTAATCATTTCTAGCTCAAGAAATTTTATTAAGAGGACCAGAGCACATCCACTTGTTGCCCTACTTTGCATCGGTGGTCTGGTTAAATATAGACCAGGCCTGCATGCCTGCTCACCTCAAAGAACAGGGAGTCCAGGCTGTACAGATATTTGAAAGCATTCATCTCACAAGCAAAAGGCCAAAACTCATGAGTAATATTGAAATGTTGAGTAGTCTCTGTAGAGTCAAGGACAAAGTGGTGATACGAACCATGTATTGACTGGTCTCTTAGTCAGTCAATGGTTCAGACCTGCAGAGACTGGTCTGTGGTCTCTACATCTCCTAGTTTTCTGAAATATCTGCCTTCTTGACTATTTTAAAAGAAACACAGTTGTGTCTTGTTCAAAGATGTTGGCAAGCACCTGCAATACCAGCCTAGACTGTTAAAAAGGGGAAAAGGAAACATAGCCATGCATGTTGCTTGTCTCAGGGGAACTAAGGGAGTTACTACATCAGAAAAGTGACCAGCGTACGAAGAGATTCAACAGAGGAGGATGGGCAAGATCTGGGAGAACCCCCAGGGAACCAGAAGCCAGAGGCTTCTTAACACTGTGGAAAAGGAGTCAAAATAAAAGCTGTGGGGAAGCCTGGAGACTGGGATGGCAATGCTAGACTTTTTGGATGGATTTGATATTGGAAGACTAGGGAGATGAGCACTGAAAATTTTAATCAGAATTAGATGAGTTTCAGGGTAGCACAGAAATTGTAGGTGGGAATGCAGCTGTTGTTTATCCCTCCAGGGAAAGTTCCTGGGAGGTTTATGGAAGGATAAGAGAGAGGAGATAGGGAGGGGGAGGCACACTAATTGGGAATAAGTGGTGAAACAATAGATTGTATGTAGTCCTGGGTTAATTGTTGTCTGGTGGGGAGGTATTTCCTGATGCAGGATTATCTAATTTAGGGAATAGAGGCTAGACAAGATTAGTTTGAGTAGTGGATGCTTTTTTTTCAGTCCAACTAAGAAATCCTTGACTTTATTTCTTTTAATGGGGGCTCCAAGAAAATATGCAAGAATATGTAAGAAAGATAAATATCTGGGCTAGAGAGAAAAGGGGAAGGAAAAGGAAAGTAGGCTCTGGGATTTAGCCCTACACATGAGAGAAGAGGAATGGAATCAGCTTAAAAATGAGGTTAAGATGGGAAAGATTCAGCTCAACTGCCTACTGCAGTGAGTAGGAGGACAGCAGAGGGAGATTGAACACTAGGGGCCTATCCTGTTCTTACCTATGGAAGGAGTAGAAAGCTACGTTTCTGTGTTGCTGAAACAGTAAATATTATTGTCCCTTTTGGATCTCAAGGTGTCAGTTGGCTTTGAGCTAGGAGCAGTAGAAAGCCCAATTTGGCCTTGAATCAAGCAGGCTTCCTCAATCCAGTTTCACCATTTGCAAAAATAATATTTAGATCCATTTGGAGACCTGAGTCTGTATCTCAGTTTGCTCAGAATTCAGTGTGGAGAGTGATCAGTTAGACTAAAAAATACCCATACTTTCTGTGTGGTATGCTCTGCCCTAAATTCTCTACATGCATCCTTTTATTTAAACTTCTTCAAAGCTATGCGATGAATAGAAGTGCCCTCAGTGAATTATATTGAGGGATTTATGAGATAAATATGACATTATTGGTGATGTTAATAATGACCACTTCCTTAAGATGGTGTCTGTCAGATTACTCCACTGCAATGTTACTGTTTTTCCCTTTTCATACTCCATTTGTTATAGACTGAATGTTTGTGCCCCACCCCCCAACTTCATATGTTGAAATCCTAACCCCCAATGTGATGGTGTTAGGCGATGGGGCCCTTGGGAGGTGATTAGGTCATGAGGGCAGAGCCCTCATGGTGGTGATTACTGCTGTTATAAAAGAGACCCCAGAGACCTAACCATGTGAGGATGCAAGTTTGCAGCCCAGAAAAGGGCTCTCATCAGAACTTGACTATGCAGGCACCCCAGTCTTGGACTTCTAGCCTCTGGAACTGTGAGAAGTAAATTTCTGATGTTTATAAGCCAGCTAGTCTGTGGTTCTTGGTTATAGCAGCTGGAATGGACTAAGACACCCTGTGAGGTTGATATCAGTTCCATCTTACAGATGAAGAATGTGAGGCTTAGAGAGCTTCAGTAATTTAAGTGTTGAAATTTGAATTAGAATGTAGGTTGCACAATTCCAGAGTTTATTCTCTTACTGCATCCACTAAATCACTTTGCTGAAGTGCTATTAGCTTGAACCCAGGGACCTATTCTGAGATGGGACCTTCTATATAGACACCCAACTGTCTACTGGTTTCTTTTCTTCTTGGGGAATTTTTGGGAGGATCCATAGGTAGTAGTGCTTATATGTGCTCTTTCTGCCCCAAACCTCCATCCCAATATGGGCTTTCTTGAAAATAATCATCAGAAGCTACTTGGCATGGTTGATCCTTTCGAACTCACAGGCTCATTATAATGGAAAGTAAGAGTCTAAAAAAAATCAAACCTGCATTGTGATCCTCTTTTACTAGCTGTGTTTGACAGCTGACATTGAGGCTTGTAAGGTCCAGAATATAGCAGATGAAATAATGTGACCAACACCTCCTTATTTCCTGGCATCAGGAGAATGATGATTGGGACAGACTATCTCAGGAGGGAAAGCTGCCTGCCACATAAGGCATCCATCCACTCAGTCATTCATTCATTCAGTCAGCTGGTCATGCAACCACCTCTGAGCATCTTTTGTGCTAGATTCTGAGGATAGAAGATAGAAGGCAACAGTGATAATAATAAAGGCAGTAATAACAACAACAGCAGCTAACGTTTATTGGAGGCTTATTTTGTACCATGCACTTGTGCTAACACATTTCACATGCATTAGTATAATCCCCACTTAATGCATAGAGTGGGTTGTAACTTGCCCAAAGTCGCAACCCAAAGCTTTGTAAATGATAGAAATGAATAAGAACCTTTCTTATTCTTGAGGAATTCATAAAGTGTAGACTGACATGTTAAAAAAAATTCAATGAACAGTATATTTTTGGAAATAAAGAGAATAGAAAGACAAAATATAAAGCCCCTTATGTTTAATATCCATCAGGTTTACCAAGAGTCAACACTCTTGGATCTCTTTCTTAGACTCTGCAGGATAGACATCCCCTCTCCCCACCTCCCACCTCTAGTTCACCTGGAAATTTTTATTGTTATAGGTGATATGGTGGCTTGAATTGCCCATTGAGTTCCAAGGTCACACCCGGGTGTCCTGGCCTGGGAAATGGACCCAGCCCAGCACACACCTTGCTAATCTGGACCAGGTAGTCTGGCTGCATGGGGGGAAGAAATGGAGTGACTGTTTACTGTCTCCTCTGTGCCAGGAACATCTATAACTGTATCTGCCTGCACAGGCCAGAGACGCTGCAGCTGCTAAGAGGGCTGCAGGCAACTCTCTTAATCAGCACAATAGCATTTTGCTGGCTCTTCCCTGATCTGCCTGGCCTGACGGGGCCAAGGCACAAGTGGCATCCTTCTTGCTGAATCTCTTTTAATTAGTTGCTTAATAGCCACTGTTCTTCTTCTTGTTACCTCGCTGCCTTCGGGAGCCTTGGTTCCTGTAAGGCAGCATATATTGAGTCCAGCCTCAGTGGTAGGCATAGCCCGATATGCTCCTGTATCCCTGGACTCGGCAAACCAGCCTCCTGTTTGCACACGCTGGGCAGCTGTATGTGCACGTTGATTGCTAAGTACTCATTTACCCACTGTGGGTCTCTAAAATCGCACATATGGAGGTGGGATGGCAGTATGTGGGTGGATGAGGGGTGGGTTGTTGTGTGCTGCCTGTGACAACTGCCCCCATTGTGTCTGCTTTTGAATGTGCAGTCCTGGAGCTAATGACACCTCTCCATTAAATTGCAGTTTTGCTCTCAGTAGCTTTGCCCTATTGTCCAGGCCACTTGACCTGTCAAGCAGAGAGGAGAGGGTGTATGGGAAAGGAAAATTCCCTCCCTGCTCACAGGAAGAGAAGCCTGCTCGCATTCTGAGGGGCCCTCAACTCTTCAGAGCTGGCTTGGTCTATCTCTAGACGTAATCAGATACAAATAAAACAAAGCCTTGGAGCTCTGGCTGTGCAGTGTTCTCTATCTGCACTGTGAGTCACTGTGCCCATAGTAATGGCTTGCCTTGTAAGCTGCTATCAAGTGTGTGCGTGTTTTTCTTTTTGAGAGATGACAGTTCCCAAGTGAAAGGACACTTCAGCTCTGATAAAACTTTCCTTCTATTGTCTTTTTGTGTTTGTTTTCTGGCAAAGCCCACTGCTGCCTGAGTATTGTGTGCTGTGAAACATTTTCCATTTTTGTACAGCGAGGCCAGCCAGGGTCTTTGGGGGGTTCTTACTAGTATTGCCTGAAGCGAATAGCACAGCTCAATAGCAATTTAATATTGTAATCAGGGAGCAAACTGTGCAGTTTTGGCACATTGTGATAATTATTAACTACATCTATTAGTGTTATGGTTCTAGTAACTAATATTTACAAAAGGTTCCCTGTGTAGGGGAGACCTTGCCCAGACACAAATGTCTGAGTTATTCCTAAATGATTGTCAGGGGCCCTTTGAGCCAATGTTCATGTTCACTGTTTAAAGATAAAGCATCAATCCTGAGAAATCAGACTTCAAAAGGCCTGCTTCATGAGTAACAAATTCTCAGGGTGTAAGCCTATGCTGAGGTTTAGAATATTTTGTAAATTTGGGGGAAAGTTTTCCTGGGGAAAAAAATCCAAGCGATAAGTCAAGAGAATGAAAGAGAGAGAGAGAGAGAGAATTGGAAGATAAAATTAAAAGGAAATATCATTTAATTGGAATCACCCAGGAAAAGTCAAAAGCATGTTCCCCTTTATGTGGCAGTAAGGAAGCTTTGGAATATCAGTGTTGTGATTCTCTGGGTGTGTTAACTGGGTGCAGTGGGTGCTAATGAGTGGCTTTTGAGGGTGGGATGCAGTTGCATGCTACCATCTCTACCCTTTAGCACAGAGATTCAACAAAATCAGTAACCCAGGGTCAATGAAGCTGATAAAGGCAGAAGCCTTCTTTAAGTCCCGTAATTCTGCCATTGTTCAAATGATATTCCCAAACAACATCAATGCCTCATATTTGTCATTTACAGAATAACATCATATGTATTTTCCCTGAATCTTCTTCAAAAGATGTTTTGATGAACAGAGTTCATTGCTAAGTAGTATTCTGGGTAAAAAAAAAAATGGAAGGATTTTATGAACTTCAGAGAATTCTTCATTCACAAATTTGTTCATTTCTTAACTATTCTTTTATTGTGCACCTACTATGGTATTGTTCTAGGGACTGGGAATACAGAAATGAAAAGGCAGACAATTCCCTGCTCTCAGAAAGCAGAGAGGGGACCTGAAATATGTAAATGAATGAATAAATACAAAATAATTACAGAGCAATAACTACTATAAAGGAATAAAGCAGCATTGGAGAGAGACTATAAGTTGGCCATGGAAGTCCTCTCTGAGCATATGATATTTGACCAGAAACCTGGAATGAGAACAAATCAGCCATGCCCCTTATTGGAAAGTGTTTCTTGAAAATCACTGATTTGTTATTTCGTAGTGTTTATTTTTCAATCTGTAATCTGTGGAACTCTTGCAAATGTTTCTCAAAGTGTGTTTTAAGGACTGTTTGCATCAAGACAAAATGTGTGATGCATGCTATATGTCAGGTCTCAGAGACTCCTCTTTTCCTCTCTCACAGAAAAGTTAAGGAGCAGAAGAGGAGTTCAGCCTTTCCTATGTATCATTCCAGCTGCAGAGAGAAGGAATTTAGATATGGGTTGGGGACAGTGTAGAGTCTCCAGGAACACACAGTAATGTGCCACAGTAGGGGTATAGTTTTTACAGGAGGAGGGAAGTTTTTCAAAATTCTCTTTTCAGTATCGTGTAGGGCTGGATCAGGAGGATCCAGGAACATCAGTGTGAAGTTTGTATGGATTTCAGAAGTTATGGGTTAAGGGCAATCTTAGGCCTTGACCTTAAAAAGAAAAGCACTCTCTTCCCTGCCTTGTGGTTTGTTGGTAAGACCAGTCTTGGGGCAAGGCCAAACAAAACCAAGTGGGGTCCAAAGGTGGAAACACACAGAATGGATGACTAAGGCTGGCTTCAGTCTTGACTAGAGCTGCAAAATATAGGCACAACATCATGATTTCCTTTTCTAATCCCTTTGCAGCCATTGGTCATCAATCACAGCAATTTCCTGCTTCATAATCAATCTAAATGGATGCTCCAGGCATCTATTACCATAGATTGTCATTAACATGAAACTAGTTGCCATCTCTGGGTCTCAAGGAGAAAGCCAACAGGGTTCTTTGAGGGTTAGTCACAAACAGGCTGCAGTCTTCATTCATTCATTCAACGAGTATTTTAGGGATTTATTATATGTCACATTATACTAAGTGCTGGGGATATAGCAGTGAATAAAATAAACAAAATGCCTGCTTTCTTGTAGTTTGTGTTCTCATAGGGTGAGAGACAATAAACAAATAAAGAAGTAAATATACACATAATGTTAGGGAGTGGTAAGTGCTATGAATAAAAATAAAACAGAGTAGGTGGGATGAAGGGTATCAGGTTATTTTTTTAGAGACAACTTCTCCATGGAAGTGCCATTTAAGTAGAGACCCAGATGAAATGAGGCAGTGAGTCCTGTGGATATTTCCATGGCAGAAGACCAGAAAGAGATTTCTAGCTGAAATGCTAACCATTAATAAGAGTATGAAACTGCCTAGAAAAACATCTGGCTATACAATTGTTAGAAACCAAGCATCAAAGAGGTTAGCATGTTTGAGGAGGCAGAGCTTGAAGCTCTGCCATCTTCAGGTGTGACCAAATCACGGGAGCAGTGAGGTAAGCTTCTAGACTCAAGATGCTATGTGATTAATTAAATGTGAACTAGCCATGAGTCATTTTTAATTATATATTTGAGTATTTGCTATATGCCTGGCATTGTTCTAAGCACCTCACATGTGTTGACTTTATTTATCACGATACTTTGAGGTAGATTATTATCAGCTCCACTTTACGGATTAGGAAAGTGAAGCACAGAGAGGTTAAGTAACTTGCTCAAAATTACGTACCAGTAAATGGCCCAGGGATCTGAACCCAGATAATCTGACTCCAGAACCTTGCCTCTCAGTTTTACTGTGTGATATGAAAATATATTGGAGCTTTAGTCTTTATGTTTTTATTTTTGCATTTCATGATTTATGACTCATCCTCTGGTTTGTTGGAGGTAGCTGCTTTTCCTTGAAGAGATTTAGGTTTGCAGTGGCAGAAGACAGACAATATTCAGTCTATTTGACTTTCAATATAGGAGGAAAATTGAGGATGGAAAAAGGAGGAAAATTGAGGATGAATTTTATACCATCACAATGAATTGGAAAAAGAATACAGGAAAAACCAGTTCATGTGGAGGAACTGTGTGGGTGTGGGGCAGGGGGCAGGGATGAGAAGGGAGGGCTGGAAATGGGGACAGGTCCATGGTGAGGTTATTGAGATACTGCTGAGCACCATCAGTGGCATTACCAGGGAAGCCCATGGAAGCAAGCCAGTCCTGCAGAGACGTTTCCTTGTATGTTAGAGAGCATAACCAATGGCCTGAGTAGAGAAACTGGGAAGAACGGGGGTTACTCTTCTTGGAACTGTCAGGTGAGGGACTCTACTACCAGCTGCCTGCATGTTGCCTGTGCATTATTCAGTAGTTAAGGAGGTGTACCTGTGCCCAGAGAATTTGTGTAATTGTACTCGAATGGCCTAAGGGGACAGTCTCCCTGTCCTGTACTCTGAGTGATCTAGAGGCAATGATGATGTAGAGGAGAAAGCACAAGTACTGATATTTGATGAAATGTGGGCAGTGATGTGCGAGTGAGGGCTGGTATGGTGAAAAGTAGTGCACTGCAATTATATAAGCTGGTATCATCTGTGAGAGATGAAGGATTGATGCCCTGCCATGACATCACATGGCAGAAAGAAGCAATTATAGGTATTTATGTTCTGCGGATATGGAAACTTAGAGGAAATGTTGGAATTCCAAGAGCTACTTAATTTCTGCAGTCATGGAAAGTAGATTCTCAATAAATATAAAAAGATCTCATTTCATTGTTTATTTTTATAATTTTTATTATTGGTGATGCAATATTTATTTATTTATTTATTGGCTGTTTTGGGTCTTCATTGCTGCATGCGGGCTTTCTCTCTGGTTGTGGTGAGCATGGCCTAGTCTTTGTTGCAGTGCATGGGCTTCTCAATGTGGTGGCTTCTCCTGTTGTGGAGCACAGGCTCTAGGCCCTTGGGCTTCAGTAGTTGCAGTGTGTGGGCTCAGTAGTTGTGGTGCACGGGCTTAGTTGCTCCGTGGCTTGTGGGATCTTCCCGGACCAGGGATCAAACCCATGTTCCCTGCATTGGCTGGCAGATTCTTAACCACTGCACCATCAGAGAAGTCCCAATTGTTTTATTTCTTTGCTGAGTGTCTTATTCTCACTGGAGTAGCTCCGTTGTTAGGCATAGGGCCTAGGACCCAGTAGGCATTAAATAATATTTGTCAAATGGTTGAAGGCTGAGCTCTATATTAGCAAATGAAAATACTCTAAAATACTTTTAAAAACTTAAAGGTTTCTTCACTAGATGTTGCTTTTCTAGGTTGCTTGTTTGTTTAAATCCTGCTTCTTTTTGGAGAATTATTCACTGCACAAAAATCAATAGCATTTCTCAACACGAGAAGTAGTACTTTTACTTTTTGGTTAGAAAGTGTAATAGTACAGAATACTTCATTTATATGATCAAGAAAACGATAATATATCTTAGAATTCGTATGAATAACCCTCATAACACCTTTTGGAAGAGTCTTACAACCCAAACCATTGAAAGACATAAATGAAGACTGAATAGGATGATATAAAAACTTAATAAGATCTAGGAGACTGGCAAAAATAAAACTATCTTAACAATACCAAGTATGGATAAAGGGATGGTGAAATAGGAGTTTGTATGTATAATTTGTGGGAAAGTAAAATGGAATAACCACTTTGGAGAGCAGCTGGCATTATTGGAATAGTGATAAATTGACAATAAACTAAATGTCCATACATGAATACAGAAATAGGTAAACAAACTCTGGCTGTATTAATTTATACAGTGGATTAAAAGTACACAGCAAATAAAGATGAATAAACTAGATCTATATGTATCACATTGATTATATCTCAAAATATAATGTTAAATGAAAAAAAATCAAGTTATGTAGAAATACATACAATTCAATGCCATTTATGTGAACTAAAACACACAACACAATGTAACACATTCTTTGTGATCAGATCTATACAGTTAAGGGAGTTAAAGTTTGAAAAAGCACACTGCTTTTCTCTAACATGGAAGTAAAGGAAATGAGACTGGGGAGGGAAACAGAGGGACTTGGCCTATCAGGTGTGTTTCTTGTATATATAGAGATATGTGAACTTTAAAAATACTGTGTGATAGACACACAAATATTTGTTATAGTATTCTTTCTATTAAATAACTTTACAAAACTTTTTCAAATGAAAACACACAAATACACAGATACCAAATCCACTGTAATTCTTTATAACTTAAAATTGGTCTTGTCAGTTTTCTCTTTGTGTAGCACATGATGGATTAAGGTCCTTTGGCAAGGTCTCCTCCAAATGAAATGATTTACATAAACATATAAAATAGTATGATTGATTAGCAAGGTTAAAATTAAAAATATATACCTAGGAAAGGTAATAGAAAATAAGAAATGATATTCTTTAAATATTTTATTAAATTAAATATTTATCAGAGAAAATTTTACTTTGTAATCGACAGAGGAATATCCCCTGTATGATCTCAAAGGGCAAAACTAAGGTCAGTGTGAGAAGATAGTAAGAAGAGAGATTTTGCATCAGTATAAAAAAACCCTTCCTGATAGCCAGTGGTTTAACAGCACACCAGAATGCATCTCTTATTTACATCACAGTCCAGCACAGGTTGAATAACTCTCCTGGGTAGCATTTCCGAGTGGTTATTCAGGTGCTGCTACCTTATTAGCATGTCATGACCATGGACATCAGCAAAGGGGAAGAGAAAGTAGGAGGGTCATGCAGAGAGTTTTGAGTCCAGGCCAGAAAACGATGGTCATCATTGCTTTCATCAGTAGATTGGCCTAATCCCAATCCCATGACTTCAATTTAACTGCAAAGGAGCTGGGAAATGCAGTCTTCCAGTATTGAAAGAAAAGGAAAAGGAAGTGGAATATGAATACCTGGTATTGTCACTGTCAGAGATGCTAAAGCAGAAGAGAGAATAAAAAGGTAGAGCCTTTTATTTTATTTATTTTATTTTGCAATGTCCTCTTCACTCCCCCCCGCCCCCCACCTCCAGGGGTGAAAATAACAAGAGCTATAAACTGCTGCCTGGAATAAGTCCCAGTTGTAACTGGAGGATAGAAGGCCAAAGGGACGACATAGTTGGAAAACTTAGGAAAACCTAATATGTACACGTCAGCAGGACCTGATGGCTTGCCCTGTAGGATACTGAATGAATTTTCAACTTTCATCTTAGGACTGTTAACCAGTGTTTCCTCCAAATCACAGAGGTTTGGAAAAGCCCCTAAGGACAGCAAAAGGGTAAATGAGGTGCCCATCTCCAAGAGAAAGGATGACCCTGGAAATTTCAGACATGTGAGCTTAACATCAATACCTGGGAAGATTTTGAAATAAATCATCAAATAATCAATTGGATAGCACCTGAAAGAACATAAAATACTAAGTAGCTATCAGTAAAGCTTTGTAAGGAGTAAATAGTGTCAGGCCAGTTTAATTTCCTCCCACGATTATGAGAGGTTACATGCACCAGGGGAATCGATAGATGGGATCTATCTCAATTTTAGGAAAGATCTTGAGTTTTTAAACCAGATATTGTCTTTGACATATTTGAAGAGTATGTTGCCATCTACACTTCTGCTAGAGGCTGGAAGGCTTCATCCCAAGGGGAGTTATCAATGGCCTGATATCAATCTAGGTGGACATATTGAGTGCTGTCCCAGAGGTACTGGGGCCAGGATCTATTCTGCTCAATAAGTATATTGATGGCTTGGATGAAGGAATTAAGACTATGCTCATTAAATTTGCAGCTGGCACTAAATTAGGCAGAGTTGTTATTGCTCTGCAAGACAGAAATAAAATTCAAAATGGCCTTGACTCATTGAGAAAATGGCTCTACAAAAGTGGGGCAAATTTCAACAGGGACAAGTATAAAGTGGCACAGGTGCCCCCATAGCCCTAGAACAGTGCTTTGGGCATACTTGGTGCTCAACAAATATCTTCAGTACCTTCCTTGTGGGGTTGTTGTTAGGATCAAAGTGTGATAATGATGCGGAAGTGCTCTGTAAACCACAAAGTGCCTTATAAATGAGGAAGGTCTGCACCAGTGTGAGGAAACTTATTATTAAAGGCAAGGAAATATGTCCTGTGAGGCACTGTGAAGGGAACTGAAGCTGTTTAAGCAAGAGAAGAGAAGAATCAGGGATGATTTCATGATTGTAACCATTTTATGAAGGTATTGACAAGAGAGACGGTTATCTCTTCTCTATTTGCGTCAAGGAAAAGGGGGCCCGGATGACACCAGATGGATTTCAGTTAAATGCGAGGAGGAGTTTTCATCTAGGTTGGGTCCACCTATGGGAGATGCCCACCCTTCTCTTGCCTCACATATGTTACATTTGTCCAGTGTTGACCTTTCTAGTTCCCTGTGACTAAGGGTAGGGTCTCTGCAGGTCCCCGTTGTCACCCTGGTACCTAGGATGGGATTTGACATAGAACATATGCACAGTAAATACTTGCGAAGTGAGTGAATGTCAGAGGCATAAAATACTGGCTCAGATCTTCATCTCAGAAAACTGGGAAAATGGGGGTGATTAAAAAATCAGAGAGACAAAATGGTCTTCCCACCATTGATTTCATGACTCTATGTATGTAAAAAAGAAGTGAAAATATTTACAATATATTCTCACCCCAGTCTTAGCTTTGGTTCTGTACCTGCTGATGGATGGGATTATTGGCGAGAGGGGAAGGAGGCAAAATCGTGTGGATCTCAGTCCCATCCTCACCTCTTCCCCATGAAGAACCTTTCTGAACAGAACCCTTGTGAAGAAAAGAGGAAGAGGAGAGGAGGTGCTGCTTTCATGTTTCCTACTGAAATTGGATCTATTTTCTGTGTCTCAGCTGTTCTTTGGCATACTTGTGTTTCTAGAACCTCTGATCCAGGCCATGAAAGCCATAATCAGTGGCTTGACACTGAGACATTCCCATCCCAACTCTGCCCTAAGGCTTGGAGGGAGCAGGGTGGGCTAGGAAGATCCCTGTCCACATTGCTGGGGTATTTATTGCTGACAGCCCCAGTTAGGAATCTAGACTCATTTTTTTTCACTGAAGCCTATTTTTAATGGAATTTGAAGACTATATATCTTTTTAAAATGACATGCATTATTAAATTTTAAAGGTAAGCCATAAGTTTTACACAAGTATTGTAAAAGTATACCCATAAGAGGTCATTTTTTTGGAGTTGCCACCCCAGATGGATTTTTTGCAGCATCTAACATTAGCATCAGTGGCTTGGAGCTGGGAGTGTTCACTCCTCTTCTCAGCTGCTGAGTGAGAAGAACTGAGCATGTATTGAACCATGTTATTGAAGGCAGCAGTTCCTAATTTGGGGCCCAGGCATTGGCCCCTGATGGGTCAGTAAACCCCTTTGGCCAAAATACATTTCCTTGCGTATATGAATATGTACCTTTCCCTGGGGAGAGGGTCCCTTGGTTAAGAAAGACTATCCTGGGGTTTTAGAAGAAGGTCTAGTGGCAAGAAGGTTGGATCATTCCTACCAAGATGGAAGGGATGGCAGAGAAAGTGCTTTGCTACAATTTGTGGTACAGGGAGCAGCTATTGCAGGTGGCTGCTCAAACATGGGAGTCAGACGGTAGTCACTATCGTCTGAGAGGTCTGTGTATTGGCAGGAGAATGCACACCAGAAGGTAGAAGTGCAGGCCAGGCCCAGGAGGATGGATGCTGGCGAAAGGGTGGGGGGATGAGCCCCAGTCCCAGACTCAGAGGTGTGTGTAAAATGATTTTATTTTCTAAAATGGTATAATTCTATTAGAACCCCTATCCCACTGGGCTCATAGGAAAGTTATTCTCAATTATTTTAGGGTCCTTTCTACTCTAGAGCCATGGCAAGTTTCTAGAGGGCTGATACAATTTCAAGGCATAGAGAGACCCTGTGGAGGTTGGTCATATGTCTTCATAAGTCACTGATGAGATGTCCATTGTCCAGTCTATGTCTGGACAACTAGGCAAGATAACTGGTTAGAATTATGGGGCTTATGGGTTATACCCATGGAAGGTGAGTATGGGGGCTTGATGAGAGAGCTGTAACTCAGACAAAGCTGACACCAAGGAGTTTTTGGGAATTAAGGGACTAGGCCTGATTAATGAACAGGAGAAGATATAGGGATAACATGTAAACCCAGTGGTCATGACTGGGCCTGTGGCTAGTCCAAGGTGATGCTGGAGCAGCAGGATGTGCTGAGACGGTTGATATGCTTTTGGCCTTAGGCAGAACGGACCCAAGAATTGGGGTGGAACTGAGTCCGGAAATGAGGGACATTACAAACCTCCCTAGGAAAGTCTACAGGAGGCCAAGGCCAGAGACATGCCTGCACACACTAGGAGGAGCCTGCACAGGCCTGACAAGTTTGGTCATCCATCAAACAATAATGAGTCTGCATTTACCCTGAACTGTGATGCCTTCATTTAAGAAAACAGTTGCGCTGCCTCAAAATTCAGTTCTCTCTTTCCTCCAACTATTGGATAGAAATATTTCACTTTGCAGCCTTTAAAAATAGCAACAGAAAGGTTTCTGTCTGGAGTAGGGAGGTTATTTGACGGTTAATACATTGGAGCCAACTGGCACTACCAATGGTGGCAAAAATAGCGAAAACAGCAAAAGCATTGAGTAATAATGGTGTCTATCATGTGTCTTGAGCTCTTTGGATGTTACATTAATACTGATTGCTGCTACCTTCACCATTATTAAGAAAATGAAAACCAGATGAATGAAAATGATGCTTTTACCTATATTGCCTTTCATTTGAGGAATCCAAAGGATTAGACATTAGGGAAGTCTCACAACTTCCTAATTGTTGGGAGGTCTTCCCAACAATCCAGGGTAAACTAAGGCAGGTAAAGACTGAGAAATTTGTTCCAAGTCTAATTGCAGCTCAGTTGCGGAGAAGAGACCAGGGCCAGTGTTCCTAATTCTCACCTTCTTCCTAATAAGTGTTTAGGTGCCACAATTTACCCCCCCTCCAACTTAATAATGTGTAATAGTTTCCAAATATGTGTTCTCTTTTTTTCTTTATTTACTCACTTTCCCTAGTTCCTTTTCTCTCAAACAAGTACAATTTCTATTAGAGTAATATTTATATTTTTAGCCTTGCTTTGCAGTTGGGAAAATGGTGGCTGAGAGATTTGGCAATGACCTTGTCTGAGGTAGGATGAGGGGCACATGTTCCTGGGATTGATTTTCATCCTTAGATGCCCTGGTTATATAATATTCAGAGCAATGTCCTCTGGAAGGTGTCTGCATTTAGAATGAAACCTCTCTATTTAAAAATGATTTTAAACTCCCCTTTCAACCAGTAAGTATCCCCAGTGAAATTTCATTTCCATGTAAATACACTAGGGTTGGAAACTTTAGGGTGGCTGTGTTAGGAGGTCTGGACACATGAGGGTAGCTGGGGAAATATATATTTGAGGGCAGGGGAGATGAAGGGGGACTTCATACCTCAATGGCAAATGTGAGTCACCATTATGTGGTAAAAATGACTTACTGTAATATATGCCAGTTCCAAGTTTACCTCTCCATTCTCCCCAGAGCAATTTCTGAAGGGATTTAGTTTTTATCCCTATTGCTAATAGTTTTCATATTTATGTAATAACCACAGCACCAACAATAGCATCTAAACGTACTATTGTTTTCTGGGTGCCAGGCACTACTCTAAATGTTTTACACATTTCAGCTCATTTAATATCAGCCTCAACAGCCTTACGCGGTAAATGTTATTATTATTGTCATGTTACAGATGGTAAAACCGAGGCATGGGAAGGCTAAGTAATTTCCCTGAAGTCAGACAGCTAGGAAGTGTGAGAGACGGAATTCAAACCCAGGCAGTTGGCTTCAGAGTCTTGAATCTTCCCTTTCGATTTCGTGGCTATTCTGTTGGTTGCTTTGAGAGTCACCTTGTCTCTTTTCCTCTCCACACCCAGTCTTTGTTTAAGTCCTGATGATGTTTCGTTCACAGCATTTTTTCACATACTACTTCCTTTTGATTCCAACTACTATTAAGATAAGGTCTCTACTACCTTCCTATGGCCTCTAGGATCTTCTCTAATCCAGCCAGCATATTTCTGTCTTTTAAGATATTGCTCCCAACATATATATCCTCTGGACACAGATCAAAAATGGTTTCCACCCCGACATTTACAGAGGAAAATCCCTCTCCTGGCATTGCAGACCTTTCCCATTTGACATCAACCTGACTTTTGAACCACATCTCCCATTGCCCCTGCAAGCAGCCCCTGCTTCAGTGAATCTAGGAGAAAACTGAACTTACCATATGCATTCTTGCCTCTGCTTTTGCTCTGCCTGTCTGTTTGCCTCAGCACCATTTTAAGTCTATTAGTTCTTCAAGGCTAAGCTGAAGTCTCAACTTCTCTTTAAACTCCCCTTCTCTCAATTTCTACAGTACTTACTTATCAAAGTTATAGAGTATTTTTCTTAAAATCCTCCTTGTGATTATTCAAACTTGGAGACAGAGATGAAAAGGAATGCTTGCATAGGGAAAACTCCCTTTTCACATGTGTTTTTTCCCCCCTCTATTTGGAAAAGACAGACATCAGAATCATAATAATATTGAAGGTTCAGACAGTGATCATGTATTGGTTCTAAAGGCTTCATAAGTCAAAAGATAAATTTGTAATGCCAGTTACAGGAGCAGGATTGACCCAACTGGATAGATAGAATGGAAGATTGTTTTGATTTGTTAAATTTTTTCCTCTTAAGTTAGATAAGGTAGTTGAGCATATAGTAACCAGTCACCCTCTCCTCTGCCTACATTCTAGAAAGAAATTAGCCAATGAGAGAAATAAGTGGAGTGGGAAGCCAGTTCTTCTTTTCTGGCCAAACTAGGACTGGGGGACCATTTTAAGTTCTGAGTCCTGATTGTAGGCAAGGACAAGCATAGTTGATGTTTCCTTTAATCTATCAAGATGATACCCTGGGACCTAGCTTTATTGTTTAGCATCCTCTGGAAAGGGAGAGATAGGGATCTTTGAAGCTGGGGTTTATCCATATTTTCTGTAACGCTAGTCATTTTTCAAAGGTATAGGGAGGGTCTCCATCTCTAGGTCTCTCTTCCTCTCATGGTAGAGACAATATGTTAAACCTTTGTACATCTCCCATACTTTTAGCACAATGCTTTGTATGTGTGCATGCGGTAGATACTTAATAGATAAATCTGTTGATATATGAATCTTGTTTTCTCTCCCATCCAACCCATACTTAATGATCTTCATGCTTGGAGAACCCTTGCCTGACTTCAGACACTATCCTGGGAGAAAGAATACAAAATTTATAAAGAGGTCCAGGTAAACAGCACTGAACTAAAAAGTCGTATGAGAAATTTGGTGAAGGATGCTGTAGAAAAGGAGTTTTCACTCTGCAAGTGTGATAGGAAGTGACTCGGTTGACGTGGGAGAGTTTTGAAAGGTGTATAACTTCATGATACAGATTCGACTGAAATAAAGGCCATGCATTTAAAAGAGGACCATGTGGCTCTGTGTGGGGCTATTTTAATTGAGCTGACTGAGTCACTGGGAATGCGAGTGTCCAGAGGGGAGGTCCAGAGCCTGGGATCTCCGCAAAGTGGGCTCATTTGTGGAAGGCCTGGGCTCTTCACCGACCAGGATGTCTGCTAACTTCAAGATGTGTTTTAAGAGTTGCTTTACAAATTCCCACAAAGTTTTGAAATTTTGGGTGAAATTTTTCTTCAGACATGTCTGCATAGCTGAGATGAATTTACATGTTTATCATTTCTAGCCCAATAGATTTCTTTTTTTAAAAAAACTTTGTTTCATTGGTCACACCAGGTCTCAGTTGCAGCTCGTTGGCTCCTTAGTTGCAGCAGGAGGGCTCCTTAGTTGTGGCATGTGAACTCTTAGTTGCGGCATGCATGTTCCCTGACCAGGGATCAAACCCGGGCCCCCTGCGTTGGGAGTGTGGAGTCTTAACCACTGTGCCACAAGGGAAATCCCACCAATAGATTTCTAGTGTGGTTTATTCATTAATTCATTTATCTATTCATTCATTAATTCATTCAATATGTATAAAGCATGTGCTAAACTCAGAGGCTATAAAAGATGAGTAAGATCAGGCTTCCCTCAAGAATTTTATCACCTAGCAGAAGAAGATACAGTCATTTAAAGAAATGTACTTGAGTGTTATAAAAGCTGATAAAATAGCTATGGGATTCCTGGTGTCACTGAAAGAGAAGGACCGCAGTGGGGAAACACTGAACACTGGGATGCAGAGATGGTCAGAAAAAAAAATTCACCGAGGAAGAAATTCTTGGACTGAACTCTAAAAAGATAATTATCCGGTAAACAGATGAGTAGGCATGTGGAGCAGAAGGGAGAAGGCATTGCAGGCAGAGAGTGGACTAAGAGAAGAGATAAGAAGGTGCAACTGGCTGAGCTCCTTCAGAGACCTCGCTCTGGTTTGGTTGAAGAGTAGAGAGCAAAGTGGGAGGTGGCAGGAAGGGTGGAAGAGACATCTGAGTTACATCCAGAGGGTCTTGTGTGCCAAGCTCAGGAGTTTGTACTTTGCTGTTTAGGCACTGGAAGGTTTTTTGTTTGTTTTTTAAAACAAAACCATAGGTTTTGTTTACATTTCCTCAGTTTCTTCACTTACGTCTTTTTCTGTTCTAGGATTGAATTCAAGATCCCATCCTGCATTTACTTATCACATCTTCTTCTCCTCCAATTTGTGACATTTCCTCAATCTTTCCTTGTTCTCATGCCCTTGACACTCTAGGAGAGTGTGAGTCAGGTATTTGTAGAATGTCCCTCTGTTTGGGTTCATCTGATATTTTCTCATTATTAGACTGGGATTATGGATTCTGGGGAAGATATCACAGAGGTGAAGTGCCCTCTCAGTGCATCATATCAAGGGATACATGAGACCAACATGATTTATTACTGGTGATCTTAACCTTGACCACTTAATTAAGGTGGTATCTGTCACATTACTTTACTGCAATTTACTATTTTTCCCTTTTCATACTCCATTTGTTATGGATTGAATGTTTGTGTCTCCCTCCCGCCCCCCAAATTCATGTATTGAACTCCTGAGCTCCAAGGTGGTGGTGTTAGAAGGTGGGAACTTTGCGAAGGTGTTGAGGGTGGAGTTCTTAGGAGTGAGATTAGTGCCCTTATAAAAAGAGACTCCAGAGAGCTTTCTTGCCCATTCTGCTGTGTGAGGACATAGCAAGTACACAGCCATTTCTGAATCAGGAAGCAGGCTTTCACCAAAGACCAAATCTGTCAGCAACTTGATCTTGGACTTCCCAACCTTCAGAATTGTGAGAAATAAACTTCTGTTGTTTATAGGCCACCCAGCCTATGATATTATGTTATAGCAACCCAAACTGACGAAGACACCATTCTTTTGAATTAAGTCACTAAGTCCAGTCCACACTCAAAGGGAGAGAACTTAAGCTTCACTTTCTGGGGAGAGGAGTATCAGAGAATTTGTGGACATATGTTAAAACCACTACAGTAACAAATAATTAATATAAAAAGATATTTGGGGCTATAAATATATCTTGTTTCCCCTTAATATTTCACTTTCTAATGTTAGTATTCATCAGTGGATCTTGCCTGCAGCAATGATTACTGTGGTGTTCTAATGGTGATTTTCTATTTCTCTCATTACTTTTACATTTATTATTTGGAATTCTTCTGTAAGGAAGATTGGACTCTTCTCTGCCATTTATTTATTTATATTACTATGGACTCATGGGTATTTATTAATTCTTGCATAGTTTTTGGGTTATAACCAGTACTGTTGCATGGGTGTGTCATGGGAAGGGCAGGAGATAGAGGCCCGGAGAAAGGCTGACAAACATCTAGCCAGTCTGAGTGCTGTGGAAGGGATGTTTGTGTGCCCTCAGAGTCACAGGTTGCATCACCCAATGTCATTGTATCTGGAGAAAGGGTCTTTAGGAGGTAATTGAGGTTAAATTAGGTCGTGATAGTGCGGCCCTAATCTGATAGGATTGTGATTTTATAAGAAGAGGAAGAGAGAGAGAGTTTTCTCTCTGACATGTGAGGACATAGTAAGAAGGTGCTGTCTACAAGCCAGGAAGACGGTGCTCACTAGGGATTGAAGTGGCTGGCACCTTGATATGGGACTTCCAGCCTCCACAACTGTGAGAAAATGGATTTCTGTGGTTAAGCCACCCCAGCCTATGGTATTTTGTTATGGCAGCTCGCATGGTGCATATAAACCACTGATTATAAACCAGAAATCGGCTGGCCCCAAGGGAGCAGAGCATGTTCAAGACAGTTGTGACCAGCAAAGGCTGACAGCTGAGGAGGAGCCTGTGCCCACAACTTCTACACAGTTCTCGTCAGGGCAGCGGTTCCTCAGGTGTGGGTGGCCTGAGGCTGGGAAGCGGGAATGACTGAGAACCCCGGGCCATCGTGGGCGAGAGAAGGCAGCCCCTGACAGCGCGGCTGGCTTTCACTAGGCCTCGGGAGGCTACAGGAGAGTGCGCGTCAGGAGGGTCTGGCTTTGCTGGGGCAGGTGAAGTCAGCAAGTATGTTTCCCTTCCCTCCTGCAAGTTAGGATCTGGGGTCTGGAAGTGACTTTTTCTGTTTTGTGCTTTATACTACGTAGAAAACAGCAATGTGCAAGGTATGCACGGTGTGCACAGTGTGCCCTTGGTCTTGCTGTCCGTCAAGCACCCACCCTAAGACCCAAGATGTCTTATATTTGGGATTTAAATAATATATTCTGAACCATTTTAGAGCCCTCAAGGGGAGCTAGAGATTTGGGTGGCTTGTCTGCTCTGTCCCACTGATTCTGCCTTCAACCATTTGCCTCATTGGAATGGCCCCCATTCCAGCTCTCTAATCATGGGGCAGAGGAACTTCTTTCTCATTCGACCCTCTCTCACTTCTCCCCCATCCCTCCTGGAACTCTCTCCTGTGCCCCTCACCTCCTCCTTGTTTCTCCACCCCCAGGGTCTCTCGTGCTGGTCAGTCCTCCCACTCTCTCTGCTTCCTTGTTCCCTCTCAGGAGGCTGAGGGTGGAGTGGGAGGAGGAAGGAATGGAAAGGTGCCTTCACAGAGTGGGGATGAAGTATCTGTAAAATAATGAACTCTCTTCCTGACCTCAGCTAAAAATCCTGTGACGAAGTTAAGCTGAAGAGGGTCTTTGTCTCCTTCAGTAATTGCAGTTCTGTATGTGCAAATCCTAGGAGGAGGGAGGAGGAGGAGAAAAATAGGTGGTTTCTCAAGAATACTATAATCCCTGACATTTGAGTGTTTTCAGTGTTCTAAGCACTCTTCATGCATTGAATAGCCTCAGTCATCCCGTTATGTAGGCACCATTGTTATACCCATTCTACCAATGGGGAAACTGAGGCTCAAGGAAGTGAAATAACTTTATCCACATTCTCATAGCTGGTAAGTAGCAGAGCAAGGTTTCAATTTCAGGTCAGTGTGACTCCAGAGCCCACCTTTTGACTCTTATACTATGCAAAGTTACAGAATTGAATCCTGTATGGTAATACATTTATTTAGTAAAGTGCTTTTACTGGGTTGGATATGTACCCCTGATATCAGAAATATCTGAGAAAATAGACGATGCGTGGGTGTCAGTGAGAGAAGGCCCTGCACCTGAGTGAGAAATGATGCATAATAATGAATGACAATGTGTGGCAGAACCAAGGCCGGGCTGGAGAGGAAGCTCTGCCGGGGGTGGAGAGCTCCATGGAGGCTTGACCCCATTTCCTGTGCTGCTGGCCGTGGCTCCTAAGCTTACTTCCTTTCCTTATACCACCTAGCAACTATTTTTCCACAGCTGCTCCTTTAGCTCAACTTTCTGGCATAATCTAGTCTTCTACATAATTTAGGAACTTCTTTGCTGTTGCACGATTTGCTGGATCTATAATCTAAAAGGCATCTGGGGGAAATTTCTTGTAAGTGGGCCGTAGTGAGCAGTTGGAGCCTAAGGCATAATCATTTCATCCTCACCTAGTGCCGGCTCCCGCATGTCCACGCAGCTCCAAGTCTTTTTGGACCACTTGGTTCTTTAACTTAAATATTCAGTTGCCCCATTTTCATTGCTATAGTAGAAATAGCTCACGGATGTCAAAAGTTCTTTTGATATATGGTAGAATGTCATTCTCTCCACTTTTTTTTCCTTCCTATGACCCTGTATAGGAATGATCTGTTTTGACATTTTGGTCATAGGGAGGATATATCAGATTTTTCATTTGTCACCAGCAGAAAATGTTGTTTGTGCACAAAAGAAGCAGAAGGTTTGAGATATTTACACTGTACAGACCTAATTTTTCAGTTACCTAGTGCTTGTAAAGAAACCAACCAGACTTACTGGCTTGAGAACAATGTCTTATCATCTCTTCAAATTCTGTGGGTTGGCTAGGTTCACTGGGAGGGTTTTCACTTGAGGTATCTCATGTGATGAAAGTCAGACACAGTTGAAGCTGGAGTCATTTGAACGCTCGACTGGGCCAGAGAACCCCAAAGGCTTATTCACTCCCATTCTGGCCACCTCTGCTGGGAGGCCTGGCAGAGCTGAGGGCCGACGAGCCATCTTTCTCTCTCTTTCCATGGGACCTCTCCTTGGCATTGCACTCTTAGGTTAGTAAGATTTGTTACACAGTGGGTGGCTCCTCCCAGAGCAAAAGCTGCACGTTTTCTCATGACATAATAACTTTGGAAGTCACACTGAATGATTTTACCACATTCCATGTTGGTCACACATTCACTGTGGAAGATACTATATAATATGTAAAGTCATGAATACCAGAGGCGTGATTCACGGCGGGACCATGTTTGAAGCGTAGTTACCTTAGTCTACATTTTACCTCTAATAATTCAAGTAATTCCACATGCAAAATATACTCACCCCTCCCCACAAGACACCACCCCGCTTCCCTTGTAAAATCTTGTCTCATCTTGGGGTTGGGCTCAGTGTTCTTGCTGTCTATTGCTGTGTAACAAAGCACTCCAAAACTGTGGCTTCAACTGCCATTTTTATTTATCATTATTATTATGATTCTGCGGGATGTTTGGGCTCCCCTGGGATATTCTTCTGCCCCCAGTGATGCTGGGTCAAGCTGTAGTCGTCGGCGGCAGCCTGACTGGGCTGAAAAGGTCCGAGATGCTCACTAGACGGCTAGCAGCTGATACTTGCAGTCCTGGTCTTGAGCATAGAATGACAAACACCTGCAGGCTTTGACTGCTTTCCGGTAGTTCAAGACTGGTTCAGCTCTCCACAAGGACCAGGGTCGGGCTGCTTTCAGCCACGGCACATGTGACTCCCATGAGGTTTCCTTGGGACTGACGTTATTTGTGTAATGAGTGTTTAGGGCTACAGGGCAGCCAGGAACCAAAAGGGTGAGTACTAACAGGAGCCACCTGACCCCTCACATGCGGTAGATAGACACCAATGCTTCTCATCTTGGGCTCTTCCTCTTCAACTCTCATTACTCTTTTATAACCACCATTGAGTGTATTTTCTTTTTCAAGCATGTGCTCTCTGGCCTCTGTTCACAGTGATGAAACAGTAAACAGATTTGGTGGAAGACACGTGTACCATAAAGAAAAGCCATCAATGCCCAGCCATTGCCCCAGCCGACAGCCACTGTTTCCAGAGCTGCCCAGATCCATTCAGCTTCTCTATTTGTATCCTGTTTCTTCTCTTATTGCAATCCATACGCACAGGTGGAGTTCCCCCAGTTTCTCTGCAGAGTGCTATGTTGTGGTGAGAACACAAAAACAAACCAGAGGTCATCCCTCACTCTGAGGAGCTAATTCTTACGTAAGGGAGAACAGACAAATTTACAAATAACCAGACCATATTGTAAAAACGAATGCAGGCTGTAAGAAAGGTGCAAACTGCATGTTATAGGAGGTCAGAGGACAGAAAAATTTCACTTCTGTTTTCTGTCTTTGATTCCCCTCCCAGCTCTGGACAAATTATTAAATTTCACACTTCAATTTCCCCATATGTCTAATGAGGAAAACATACCTTCTTTCACTTGTCTTACTGGGGAGCAGCGAGTAGTGACAAGGTATCTGTAAAGGCTTTGGGATTTTATTTTCATAGCGTCCAAACACATCTTTAACCTTATAGCATGTGGAATAAAGAGGGCGGGTGAAGTGGTTTAGATCTGCGTGTGTGAGCGTGTGGATGTGTGTGCACGCATGTGTGTCATGTACATGTGTGTGACTGCCATGCTCCAGAGGAGGCCGCAGGGGGTAATAAAAAAGAGGCCTGCTGGGACCACCAATTTCTTTTTCCCACCTGTGATGGCTGGGGCCCCGTGCTTCACACTGACAGAAAACTCTCTTCTGTCTTGTGGTGCGGCCGCCTTTAACTCATTTTTGCATGTGTTGTGAGACTAGCCAGGCAGCTGAATGACTGCCCAGGAGTGGAGCTTGTGATGATGTAGAGAAATGAAATCCCTGTTTAATGAGAATCGGTGAGATAAGGTCCACAGATGGACCATTCGGAGGGCTGTGTTTGAACCACAGTATTCCATTCATTTTATAATATACCTTACTGTGGGCTTAAATTGCATTCTTAGAAAATTTAGCCCAGCATGACTAGTTCTTCTTAGAATAGCATCACTACCGTAATGTTGTATTCAATAAGTCTGTTGCATAAAAGGTTACCTTGTAATTTTTATCATTATGTCTCTAGTACTTCTAGAATTTACCTTCAAAATTACTGCAAAATGATATTTTTGATGCAGTTGTGTTTCGAAGTAAGTTCTAGAAAGCTGTGGCTACAAATTCAATGCCTCAGTTTACCCTTTGGAACATTGTTTCTAGATTTTTACAGAAGTTCTTTTCATAATCAACTCTCTAAAAAAATATACTAGCGATATTTTTCCTATAGCATTTAATCTTTGACTAATGTTTTAACTGTGTATTTTTTCCTCTATTTTTGTCTACATAGTATATTCAACTAAGCATAGGGTTTGGAGTTACATAAATCAGAATCTGAATCCCAACTGTCATACAGTTGTAATTATGGGCAAGTCACACAATGTTACGAAGCAATACTTTTTGTGTGGAGTTGAGATGATTTGAGATAAGGTAGGTGCAAAACACTTAACATAGCCTATCACATAGGAGAAACACCAGAATCAATTCTAGCTATTCTTGTTATTGTTAGAATGATAAATTTTCTGGTTTAGACTCTCTAACCTAACTATAACTATATTATTCTTTGAAAATTTCACCTGACCTTGTTTTGTCTGTATCTGTAGAGTTAGTATTCTTATTGGAAGACCCATTATTCACAGCTGATTTCAGGCCCATGAGTTCTTCTTACACAGTGGGAAACTAATAAATGAGTTAAGCACATATTTCATAAGAGATTGCTATATTTACATGTGTATACATAAATATAATTTTCAACAGTGAAAAGTAGCTTGTCATGAATAGTTCATTTCATGAGATAAAAAGATAGGAAAACAGTAAACAACACTGAAAAATGCAATTCTGTGTAACACAAATCCTCATGAAATTACACAAGATATGTTACACTAAAAGAGAAGATTGGAAAGCAAAATAGCCAGCCATACGTGGCTTATTCTATTGAAACAACTTGTTGGAAAAGGAAGGAAGAAACTTTATAGGAATGCCTAATCACAAAGAATTTAGTTTGAAGGAATTTGCCATCCTGTTTTTTGAATAGGCATTGAATTTTACATTGGATTAAAGAGTTGGTTTAGGGAGGGAGTGGTTCCTCAGAATGAAGCTCCTCCAGGCTCCCTCTTGCTTTGTTTTTGCCTGGGGCATTGTTTTTTGTTTGCCAAGACCAGCTGCTTCCTTGCTGGCCAGGTTTCCGTTTAGTGGCCCAGGGCTGCTTCTCTGATGTGGGGGAATTTGCCCCTCTGAGGTTGGACGGGGCAGCTGTGTGTCCCCAGGCTGGGCGAGGAGGATGAGCTGCCTTGAGGCCTGGATGCCTGCATTCTTGCTACTGTACTTTCACCGTGATCTCTTCTCGGATCTTCAACAAATGTGACCTCTGCCAGCTGCGTCTGAGCTCCTCAGCTCTGCTGCCTCTGGGACACAGGCCGGCAGACAAAGGGGGCTGGCTTCTCGTTAGATGCCAGCTATTTTTTTCCACACGGTCTCCGGGAACAGTTACTAATCATATCAGGCCCTGAAACGATTTAAGATGTTCCTATCTGCTAAGCATGAGATCTGTTACTGGCACACAAACAAATCCCAAACTACCTCAACACAATAACACACACATTTTAAAATTTTAGTGTAAAAGGTACCAGTAATCAACCATCAACGAGTATTCATTCATTTATTATGTGATGTGGGGGAGACAGAGGAAAACTCAGCCCTGCTGTATAAGATTTGGTCAGACCTTTATGGGTAAATCTTGCCCCCCACCCCACTGAATGACCATCCTTTCAGAAACATTGCTGTAGGTTGAACTGTGCCACCCGAAATTTGTATGTTAAAGTCCTAATCCCCAGCATCTCAGAATGTGATGTATTTGGAAACAGAATCACTGCAGATACGATTATTTAAGATGAGGTTGTACTTGGGGAGCCTAATCCAATATGACTGGTGTCCTTATAGAAAGAGGGAATTTATATACACACACACACATACACATCCCTCACACTGGTAGAGCATCATTTCATTTCTTCATAGACTAGCCATTGCCTGACATGACTTTGCTTATTTTTGTTGACTTTTTTTCAATTTTTTAAATTGAATAATAGTTGATTTACAATGTTGTGCCAATCTCTGCTATACAGCAAAGTGACAGTTATACACATATATACATTCTTTTCCCTTATGGTTTATCACAGGATAATAGAGTTCCCTGTGCTACACATTAGGACCTTGTTGTTTATCCATTCTAAATGCAATAGTTTGCATCTACAAACCCCAAACTCCCAACCCATCCCTCTCCCTCCCCTGCTCCCCCTTGGCAACCACAAGTCTGTTCTCCATGTCTATGAGTCTGTTTCTGTTTTGTAGATAGGTTCATTTGTGCCATATTTTAGTTTCCACTTATAAGTGATATCATATGGTATTTGTCTTTCTCTTCCTGACTTACTTCACTTAGTATGATAATCTCTAGTTGCATCCCTGTTGCTGCAAATGGCATTATTTTGTTCTTTTTTATGGCTGAGTAGTGTTCCATTGTACATATGTCACATCTTTATCCATTCATCTGTCAGTGGACATTTAGGTTGTTTCCATGATTTGGCTATTGTGAATAGTGCTGCTATGAACATAAGGGTGCGTGTATAGTTTTTTCTGGGTATATTCCCAGGAGTGGGATTGCTGGATCATATGGTAATTCTATTTTTAGTTTTCTAAGGAACCTCCATACTGTGTTCCATAGTGGTTGTACCAACTTACATTCCCACCAACCGTGTAGGAGGGTTCCCTTTTCTCCACACCCTCTCCAGCATTTGATATTTGTACACTTTTAAATCATGGCTGTTCTGACTGGTGTGAGGTGGTACCTTTGTTGATTTTTTTTTATTGTCTTTTTCCCACACCATAACTTAAACTCCTGGAGGCCAGTGCTCCTGTCTGTTCTGTTTAGGGCTTGGAACAAAGTAGATGCTTGAAAGTTATTTGTTGCAAGAAGAAATAAATGAAAAAGGAAGGTTTAATTCGGGAACGTAGGCTTTTGTGTGCAGTCATAGCTGTACTTCTGGATGCTGCTGGTTTTCTTTCCCTCCCTCCCTCCCTCCCTCCCTTCCTTCCTTCCTTCCTTCCTTCCTTCCTTCCTTCCTTCCTTCCTTCCTTCCTTCTCTTCCTCCCTCCATCCCTCCTTTCTCTCTCTCTCTCTCTCTGTGTCTTTCCTGTCCCTTTACAGCTGGGAGAAAGTATTTGGACTCACTGCATGGACACAAGTTGTTCTTGCCCTGCTGTGGTGAGTGTGGTTTTGTACTTCACTTTGGTTTTGTACTTCTTTTTGTCTCTGAGATGTAGAGGACAGATGGTCAGTTCTCAGTCCTGCTCGGCCACCTCTCCTGGGAGGAAAGGCAGTAGGAGGGAGCTAGTTCTACATTTGCAGTACTCAGAAGCAGCTGGTGCTGGATCGCTCAGGGCCCCTCACCAGGGCCAACAGAGGAAGGCATCCCCTCCACCTCTGCATTTGAGTGGAAGAGGCTGCGTAGATCCAGGAGCAGAGGACCGATGTTTGGATGTGTCTGTGCATTCCTGAGACATCAGAATGACTTAGGACGTGATATATTGTGAAAGTCCTGCTTCTTTCCTTTGAATCCCCAGTCAAACATGAAAGGGGCTCAGAAATATAATCTGGTCACCAGATGATAATGGCTGTTCGTGCTCACGAGCTAGAGAAATACAGGAAAACTGGCCTGAGATGACAGGCAGTGGGTGGAGGAGGCTACTGAGAAAATTCTTCAGATAAACGTTTCTGGGATAAAATCCTCAACCAGGGGAATGACAGTGGGAACGGAAAGGAAGAGATGGACCTGACTGTTGATGATATATTTGGTGAGTAATTAAATGTTATCATTATTTATGTACAATTTATACTTTACCTGCTCCCAACAAGGATTTGAGGGGGATGACTAGTTGAAGGTGAGGAACGGGTTAAGAATGACCCTAACTCCTTAAGCCTGAGTGATGAGGAAAAGAGGGCATTCCTATCTGAGTCAGGAAGGGCGGGGAGGAGAAAATACTTGTGAGCAGACAATCATGTGTTCAGTTTTAGATTTGTCACTCTTGAAGTGATGAAGGACATTCAAATAGAAGAGTCTACTAGACTATTATAAACAAATTACTCAAAGAATTCCTATCTTTGATAGGCAGAGTGCCTGAAAAAGAAATCTATGTGATGAGCATGTGAATACGAGCTCCATGGTTTGTAGCTACAACCACTGTTTTTGTTTTCCTGCCGTTCATGTAATATCTTTGCTCCAAATGAGTTGTAATGGTGATTATCACGTGGGTGCATGCGCGGGGATACACACCCGCCAACCAGCACATCAAGAAGTCTGTTTTCTGCGGTCGCATCCCCAGGATCGTGAAACTATACCAACTTGCTGGAAGTTTTCCTTTCCTGTTCTGTCTGCTCCATGAAGCCCCTCCACTTTTGTTCACTGGTAGGAACCTCCACGTGTCCTCTTGTGATCTCTCCCTCGTTTCTCGTGTAACAGGACTATAGTTCCTGTGGCCTCTCCTTTCACTGTGACAGATTGCTACATTATAGAGCCCGTTCAAGTAACTTTTCTCCTGCTCCCCTTCATCTGAGAGAAGCCGTTAGTGTTCTCCTTGAAAAATCACATGAAACAATGTGTGGTAGTTAGGGTGGGAACTCAGCAAACGAGCACCAAGTTAGGACTTGGAAGCAAAGTAATGAGATTACAACCAGGAGAAGTGTTCAATGTTGCTGGTGTGTAAAAATGGCTGATTGGCAAATGCACCTTCCTTAAAGACTCAGAAGTGGAAGGGCGTGGATTTATTACTCATTTCTAGAACTGATTCTTTCATAGAATCCACACCAAGCTTTTATTATTTTTCTATAGTGTGTGAGTCAAAATTCAGAATATGTTTAATTTTCACCAGTACCTACACCTTAAACTCTCTTTGCTTCAATGGGGCCCAAGAAAATGATATTTTTCTTTTCTGTTTCTAAGTCTTTAGAAACATAAATAATTTTTAAAAATTACTCAAGTGAAACATTCAAACAAACAGAAAGAGATTAATGAGTAGAATCTGTTATCTTCTCCCTCTCTTGAATTCCAGTCCTTTCAGGATGTAGCTGGTGAACAATTTGATATGTAACTTTCCATGCCTTTTTCAGTGTATTTGAATATATACCCGGAATGCTCTGTCCCCAGGTGGTCACACAGCTGTCTCTTCCAGCTGGGATGCCGTTTCCTCAGGGAGGCCCTCTCTGATGACAGGATCTCAATTAGCTCCCACCTTTCCCCGTTCAACCTTTTGTATATCACCCTTTGGGGTTTCCTCATATCATTTATGACCATCTTTAGCAGGCAGAATAATGCACCTTCCCCACCCCCAGTCCCTGGAACCTGAAAGTATGTTCCCTTCCATGGTAGTGTGACGTGATTAAAGGTACAGACCTTGAAATGGGGAGGTTATTCTGGATTATCCTGGGAGGCCTAATCTAATTCCATGAATCCTTAAAAGTGGAGAACCTGTCCTGGTTGAGTGAGAAAGAGAGAAGAAGGACAAGAGATTCATAGTGTAAGAAAGACCTGACCTGCGTTTGTTGGCTTTGAAGATAGAGGAAGGGGAACAGCCGAAGAATACGGGTGGTTTCTAGAATTTGGGAATAGCCCGCAGATAATAGGCAGCAAGAAAATGGGGACCTCAGTCCTATAATCACAAGAAACTGGGAGATAATAAATTTGTGTTGTTTGAGCTTTTAAGTGTGTGGTTATTTGTTATGGTAACAAGAGAAAACTAATACACCATCAGAATCCTTTTGATTTTTTATTGGTTTGCTGATTTAATTGCTTGCCTGCCCCCTTGAATGTCAGCTTTAGGAGAGCCTTTGTCTGTCTGGCCACCACTTTATCTCTACTGACTAGAATAATTTCTGCCATGTAGTAGGTGCTAATTTTGCTGTTGTTGAGTGAATAAATGAATACATAATGTATACATATTTGTATGATATCAAGCTATACATATAACTTGATGACTTGCTTTTTTCACTTAATGATATGCCTTATGGATCTTTCCATATCAGTTCATATAGCTATAACTCATTATTTTTGTTACTACATTCAATTCATGATTGGATGTAAAACCATTTTGTTATCCATTCCCTTACTGATGGAATTGTTTGGTCAAAGGGTATGTCCTTGTAAGTTTGATGGACACTTTAAATGGCCTCTAAAAATATGATACAACAGATATCCCCAATGATTGAGTATGAGAGTTACTGTTTCTCTACATTCTTGGTAATGTTGGTCTTATTAATGCATTTGATATTTTTTAACTCTCTGGTGGGTAAAAATATCTTATTGTGTTTTAGTGTTTGCATTTTCCTAATCATTATTAAGGTTGAATGGCTTTTCTTAAATTTATTAGCTATTTGTGTTTCTTTTTCTGTGAATTGGGTGCTGGTTAGTATTTACTAATGGCGTAACTCTGGACAAGTTCCTAAATTTCTCTGTGTCTCATTTTCTTGCCTGCAAAATGGAGATGCTAAATGTATTTGATCAAAGAGTTGTTATGCAAATTAGTTGAGTTTGTACATGTGAAGTCCAACATGCTATTGCCTGACAAATAATATTCTCTCAATCGATATTAGCTACATACTTGTCCTTTTTTTTTTCTATCTTAGGTTGCTTTGTTTCCAATTCACAAAAGCTCTTTATATATTATAGAAAGTCATCTGTTCTCTGAAACACACTTATTGCAAATATTGCACATATTTTCTTCTAGTTGGCTTCTTTTTAGCTTTACTTATGTATATTTCATCTTAAAAAGAATTTAAAAATTCTTTCTAATCTATCCATCTTTAAGGAGTTTTATATAGAATATATATAGCATTATATTTTTTGGTGTTTAGTGCTTGAATTGCCTTGGAATTTATTTTTGTTTTTGGAATGCTGTAGGAATTTGAGTTTTCTTCAAAGTACAGAAATAATTTTCCCAGTGCTATTTATTTCATATATTCTGCCCTTTCTCCACTGATTAAAAATGCCTGATTGACTTTATGTATTAAATTCATGCATATATGAGGCATTTTTATTTATTCCTCTCTGTTCTGTTCTGTATCTGGATGAAGAATACCACACAATTTTAATTAACATAACCACATGGTATATTTGGTCATGCAAGTTCACATTTTAATTTTTTCCCTACATTTTCTTGGATATTTTAAAAACTTTCTTCCTCTATATGAACTTTACAATCAGTATGTCAGGTTTCTTCAGATTATTTTGAATCTTTAGATTAATTTGGAGTGAATTATTATATACAAAATATTGAGTCCTTTAGCCCATTTATTATTAGGCTAATCTTAGCGTTTCGCTCTTGTCATGATAAGATCCTCTTTGTCTACTACATTTTCCAAGTGGATATTGTTGACAAATAAAGATGCTTGTGGTTTTTTATATTGATCTTGTACTGGTGATCTTATTTATCTCTTACATTAGTTACAGTAGTTTTCCAGTTGATTATTTTAGATTTTTGGGTAGGTAATCACATCATACACAGGTAATTAGTTTTGTAGAAATTTCTTTCCATTTTCCCGTCTCATTTCTTTTCCCATATCGGCCAGGAACTCCAGTATCATGGTCATAATTGATAGCAGAATTTCTTGTCCTGTCCTCAACTTAAATGGAAGAGGTTTTATTTTGCTCCTTACTTAGCTCAATTTGATCATGTATAGCTAGAGTTTTTAGATTTGCTATGACTTGAAGAAATTTCCTTCCTTGCTTATAACACGGAATATGTGCAGGCAGTAGATGATGTATAAAGAATGTATTTTTTGGTACAGTGCTATGAGAAGAGAGAAGAAGGAAGAATAGAAGGTTAAAATACAAGGAAAACAAGATGAAAAAGAAGATGAGAAGAGCTATGAGAGGGAGAAGATGAAAGCAAAACAATACAAAAACAGTAGAGGGTGCATGTTCCCAGATCTCAATAGAAAAGGTGGCTGGACAACTTGCCTTTTCAGTAGAAGAAAGGACATGTTTGGCAGGAGGAAGGGAAAGCGAATGATCGGCACTGGGCGAGGGCAGCTATAATGGGCATCTTCATGGCATCAGGACTGATGTGGAATGGTGGGGAAAGCCTTAACAGCCAAGCTTTCCCAACACGTGGCTGGAAACCCTGTGCCATCCTAGCAATGACAGTGCCATACTCAAACACCTTTACCACTCGGACAAATGTTGTGGATGGGGCACAGATACCTGAGTGTGGCAGGGTCAACTGTGTGCTTAAGTTTGGAGTTATCAGCACATTTTCCTTTGTAGAGTCCATTTGGCGCCACACCCTCCACCTGTCTCCACATACGAGGACTACTCAAAGGTAATGGAACACCTTGCAGGATGCTATAAATGTTCTGCCAATTTTCAGCTCACATGAAGCATATAAGTGCCTTGTAGAAGGATAAGGATTTTCCTGTGTAAATGAAATCAGAATGACTGAAACTCGTCTTCCTCAGTATCTCAGTACTACATTACAGCATACCTTATGTGCACCTGTGACTCTAAAGATGCCAGACTCTGACACCTGTATATTTCCAAGTCCATATTATTTTTAAGGCTCTTTTCATTATCATTGATTTCTTTTTTCCTTTAAGTCATTTACTAGGAATAAGTTTAAAGTTAGTTTATTTTTTAAAGGTAAGTTGTTTTACTCTTTTTTTTTTTCCTTCTCTCAAATGAATCTCTACCAAAGTTCTCTTCTCCTAGGCTGTCACTACAATTTGCGGGATCATTATCATAACACTTACATCACTGTTGGTGTCAGTTGTTCTCCTAGATTTTATGGCTTCTGACAGCTGACAACTGTACCTTTTTGGCTTTCCTTCTTTCATTCTTAACACAGTGCCTGGCGTATAGAGAGTAATCAGTAAATTTGTTAACAATTTAATCCTTAAAATAAGTGAACAAGGTAATATATGTATTTTTCTTAGGAATACTCTCAAAATAGTGGTTCAGAGTGGATTTATCAAGGCATATGTAAGAATGGAGGTAATTGCTTTGCCAAGTATATTTTAGTAGTTTTGCTTAAGAAAGTAGTTAATTGATTTGTCATATGAATATTGGTTGATATCTCTTGCTATCACCATGGAGTATACCACCACCACCACAGCCATCATCATCCTCACCACCAGACTATTAGGTAGTATTCTTGGAGGTATAGGAGTTCAAGTAATCTTTGCTGACTAACTCATTATTTTTCTCATTATTATTCCTATGAGATGGTAGGTGGGGCATAACTTATTTCTGGGCTCTGTGTCTGGAAAGCTGTTCTTCCTTGGGCAAAGCTGAGCAGGTCTTCTTTCTGTTTGCAGCCCTTTGTCCAGCTGAAAAGGAGAGTCTTTGCATAGAGGCCAGATGTCACCTGGTTGCTGACAGGGAGCAGTCTGTGGACTCCTTGGAAAAGGGTGCAGTCATACTCTGAGGGAGGGGAGCTGGCTGGGCGAATTTCCTCTCATTTTCTGGGGCATGATCCTCTCCAGTCCTGCTCTGGCCAGTTTCCGTTAGAGGCTTATGGGTCTTCAAAGTAGATAAATACCACAGGCCCATGAACCTCTGCTTAAACTTGACTGTTCCTCTTCATCCTGCAGGGAGCTTTGGTGGGAGCAGAGGAGAAAGCATTGCTTGTTTTTTCTTAGTGGGGAAAATGAGTCAGGATCAGTATTGGTATAGCATTTATGAATAAAGCTTAGTATCCTAAAAGATTTCAGATTCATAATGTCTAGACCTAAAGAAATAAATTGGTTTAATCTCTTTATTTTACAAAGGGGAAAATTGATACCTAGAGATCAATCAGTGGTAGAATCAGGACCAAACCTTAGAGCCCCTGGTCCAGGACTTATTTGATGATACAAAGACTTGAATTAAATTATTCAGTTAAAGTATTAAAACTATTTGACTGTAAATTTTATTTATAACATTTTACTAGATTGTTTAATTCCTAGTCGAAGAATAAAGCGCTACATTTTCAAGATACGGTTTTGTGGAATCTTCTATTTTAATTATGTACTTGGTTATATATTAGTCGTTCTTTTCCAGAAGTAGAGACACTGAGTCAAGGTATAAAGCTGATTTATTTTTTGCGTATGCAATTCTAGAAAAAAGTAGGAGCATAGAGTAGAGAACAGGGGATAGGCAATGGCAGAGCTAGGTTCTACTCTGAATCTGCCCCCAGCTTTCCGTGGAGCCATCGAGTTCCACTCAGCTCATCTGTAAAATGCATTCTTTCCCCTGTGGGATCATGAGGACCCACATGAGCAAAGAGATGTCAAAGGGCTTTGAAACATACTTTATATAATGGAACTGCATTCCTCTGTTTATATTAATATGCAGAGCTATTAGCTTAAGATATACTCCTGAGGACTTTATTCCAAAATGCCAAATATTACCTTAAACTTTCACCAAGGATAAGAGGCTTTGCAAGTGTTGATAACTTTGTAGAGAGCATTAATGAGGAAAGGGTTTCATTAATGCAATGATGTGGGTTTCATTCACCTCCTAGCCTGTTTCCTCCATGTCACACACCTGCCCTCTGGCTGGGGTGATAGGTGATAGCAAAAGTTAATTCTTAGACTTTTGGAACTTAAAATACTCTATCACTTCAAAGCGTCTACTCTGTCAAAAGCATTGGCAATCTCTCAATTTATAATGTCAACAATTACTTAAAGTTGCTTAAAAAGAATACTTTGGTCTTTGTTTCAACTTTGAAATTGTGGAGAAAAAATGGACCTATTTTAAGTGTCTTAGATATTTAAGATGTTCTGTGAATTTGAACTAAGCCACCCTGTCTGAAATGTATTACTAAATGTGACGGGGTAGGTTGAATAAAAGGCCAAGAAAGGAAAGAAGAGAGCTGACAAGAAGGGAAACACAGTGCCAGCGAAAGACTGCCAAGACAGCTGTCTGCCCAGCTTTGTCTAGTAACTGCGTTTATTGCTCAAATCTAATGACTTCATCTTAACTGGGAGAGGAGGGTGCTGGAGCAACAGGTTATTGCTCCATGAAGCGCATCTCACACTTTGTCACGATAAGCAGCTGGCTCTTTCAGCACTGTTCCTGTCAACATATAGGTCACCGTGTTTAAGTTTTGTAACATATTTCACCCATCTGAGGTCCTAAGTCAGATGGTAAAGAATAGGTGAATGGTCTTAGCTGCTCACATCATTTTTCCTTTATTTAATTAAATTAAATTAATTAATAATTAATTTTTTTTTTTTTTGCTCAGGGTTGTTTTTGTTTCTGACAGTTCCAACAGTTTATCACATAAATTTCTGGTAAAAATCTCTCATGTTAGTGGGCAGTGAAAGGCTTAAATCATTTTCTGTGAAGTCGCTTATGTTGCTACATCACTGATGCTTTATCACTTTTTTTTTAGTCTTTCTTTGGCCAGGCAAGTATATCTATATTAGGCAAATGAAAAATGAGCTGCACTCTTATCCTCTTGTTAATAGAGCTGGTCCTTTTCCAAAAATCATACACTACCGCTGACAAATCACTGTAATAATCAGAAGCCTAAGCTTTAATTTCTTGGACCATTTTTATGAAGCATTCATTTTTCAGCTATTCGGGTGGACAAAACTGTTCTGAAAAAATATCCAGGGCTTGTAATGCTTTCTTACTCAGAGTCTGAAAGTAATTGTATTGTTAGGAGCCTCAGTTCTATTGCTTATACTAATGCATGGCCATGGGAACATCTGTCTATCACACTGTGCCTCAGTTTCCTCATCTGTAACATCTCTCATTTTCAGTTTCCAGGACTGGTTAAGTGACAGTTTCTATAAGGGGGCACTTTAGTGCAAGATATTATTGACACAGAGATATTTACTTTTTTTTTTTTTAAATAAATTTATTTATTTATTTAATTTATTTATTGGCTGCATTGGGTCTTCGTTGCTGCACACGGGCTTTCTCTAGTTGCTGCGAGCAGGGGCTACTCTTCATTGTGGTGCGCGGGCTCCTCATTATAGTGGCTTCTCTTGTTGTGGAGCACGGGCCCTAGGCATGTGGGCTTCAATAGTTGCAGCACATGGGCTCAGTAGTTGTGGCTCACGGGCTCTAGAGTACAGGCTCAATAGTTGTGGCACACGGGCTTAGTTGCTCCATGGCATGTGGAAACTTCCCAGGGCAGGGCTCGAACCCGTGTCCCCTGCATTGGCAGGCGGATTCTTTACCACTGCGCCACCTAGGAAGTCCCGGAGATATTTACTTTTAAATTGAGAATATGTACTCTTTCCTTCAGAAGACATCTTTGAAAATTTAAGAATTTAAAATTGTAAACCTAAAAAATAAAGCATGTAGAGAGTTGTCACCAAAGGGTGTCCCTGAGAGAAACACTATGGCTCTAACACCAACAATTCTTTTTCTGTAAGCAAATATCTGACAGAGAATGAATGTTACCCAGTAACCAAAAAACTAAAAAAAAAACAAGGCTTCTGATGAGCAGAGAGGGCCTCTTACCCCTTGTTCTGTACCTTGAAGAAGCCACTTAGTTATTATCAAGCTGAAATTGTGAGGGAGGCAAGTTTTGTTTTTGAACATGGCCAGTATTCCCTTTCTTCTTTTTGTAGCACGTACTCTCTTCTCGTGGATCCTCTGACCACTGGAAAGCTCATGCCCTCATGATGCTTCTCAGCTCTTTTTAAGTGTCCTGCTTACACATGTTACCTCAGGGAGTACCTTGAACTCTGGATTCTGTCCAAACCTATTTGCCAAAAAAATTCCCCCCTTTTATCATTTTCCTTCGACTTTGTCTAACAGTAGTAGCTACTGTAATAATGGATGAAAGCATCCCTGTCTGATGAAGGAATGTTAATGTCTTAATCTACAGGAGGAATGAATGCTGGGCATAATTGATGCTGCGACAGAGAGCTCTTTGGTATTAGATCACTCTGATCCAGTACCCTAATATTATTCTCAATAGACATGGAAGTCAGTCCATGAAAGGCCTGCTTTTAGGTCCTAGGAAGACACAGGGCTCTAGATTGATCTCATCATTTCAAAACAGCAAAAAGTAATCAGGAGCTTGTGCAACTTATAAGCAACATACACCTACTTAGTTTCCCATGGCTCTAAACAAAGAGGCCAAGCCAAGGATGTTCAACCCAACCCATCATGAGTTTCCAGGAAATGACTGACCCAGAAGCCACAATGCTTTCAGAAGCCCTGGAATTAGAGATGGTAATGAACTCATAAATGTGTGAGAGGGAAGGATTAACATATGAGCTGCCCATTTCCATGGATACAAGTCTCCTTTCATTTATTTTTACTGGGATTTTTACAGGGAGTCAGAGCTCCAAATCTGATAGGACATCTGTGCTTCATTAGCTGTGTTTCATTAGGTTTATAATGTGATTTAAACGGACTCCTCAAAGCTGTAACAGGGGAGGCTCCTGAGAGTCCTGAGTTCCAGGCCTTGCCTTGCAGGGAGCCCACGAAATGGCTACATGAATGGAGATGAGTGTTCAGAGGTCAAGGGGCTGTTGGATGATGGATCTCAGGCTGGGATGGGGTTGGAAACATCTTTTATTCTGCAGTTAAAATCTTAAAAAAGAGGTCTGCTCATCTGAGAGCATCTCTGTAGGGAAAAAGAAGAATTTGGCTGCGAAGGCCTGGAAGGCTCTGCTAATTCTAGCAGTTAGGGGTCCCTCACCCACCACTATAGTCTTCTTCCTTCTTTACTTTGGAAGTCAGCACAATTAACATGTGTTTTCTAGGTTGTGGAAAGAAATGTAAACCATGCCGGCAGTTTGGTGGACTGCAACAGGAAGCAGGAAGCAGCCACTTTTTGAGTGTTCCCTCCAGCAATGATTAAAGTAGAAGCAGGTAGTCAGTCATGTGACAGGTCTGAAATGTATAAACTGGGTATCACACTGCTCTGAGAATAGTTGCTATGGTAACCCAGACAGAGATGGAACAGCAGTAAAGGAGAGCTGCCCTGAAAGCAAATGTTATTGATTAAATGAGATTTTTTTTTTTTTTTTTTTTTTTTGTGGGTGGATGCTGGCCGTGGTGAGAATGGGTGTAGAGGCAGGTGAACTACTATGACCATATGGAGAATGTGTTTTGGTTGTGTATCGACAAATCTTCTCAGGAGTCTTCAGAGGAAGTTAAATGATCATCTGTACAAGCTACTGTTTCCGTGGTTGAACTTTTGGGTTTCAACATTACATAGTAAATTCATTGTTTCTTAAAAAATCTGACGTTGGATTTAGCTAGCCTTGAGTTCAAAATCTGATCATCTGAAGCAGGGTTATTTTCCTGCAGAGTTTATGGCTATGTCCTCTAAGTGCCTGATTATTTGTAATTGGGTCCTCACATTCTGCTTTAAATTGTTCACATTACCATTCCAGAGGTAGCTATTTGGTTGAGGAGATGGGGTGGCCCTCTAAATGTGTGCTGATTCCAACTCTGGAAAGCACACTCCCTGTGAACATCTTGCATTGTAACCAGTCTACTCTTCTTTTCCCTTAACTGTAACATAGGGAGAGGAATCCTGTCCTCCTTTTCAGGATAATTGTGAGAAATAACTTATTAATGATTATAAAGCAGCTTGAAAATACAAGCTCTTCAGAAATGCAAGATGATAAAAAATTCATATGAGTAACAATAACAACAACTGTATCAAGGCCACTGGGAAGGTAGCTGGAGTGTGCCTGCAGGCCCAAGGGGGGAATTAGGACCTATGTATAGGAGATTTCCCTTGATGTGTACCAAGTGATATATGAGAATAGCCAGATACCGTGGACTTCTTGAATTGTCATCTGTGTGTGTATATGAAACTCTCCATCCCCTATAGGGACAAATTGCAGATTTGGCAAAAGTTTTTTTTTTTTTTTTTTCCCTAAAGGAATTGTTGGTCTAATATTCAGAGTCCTCAGCATGGCCTTCCCATGAGCTAGTGGGAATGATGTTCTAAAATCACCAATACCCCTCATTCCTGAGACTGATGACCTTCCCTTTGTCCTCTTGTCTTTCCTTTTTGCAGCAAAGCCATGCAATACAATACAGCCCTCTGCCAGCAGATCTGTTACTAAAGGAATTCATGCATCTTGCATCTTGAAGATGCATTATTAATGCCTGGACAAATCACATCAGGTGAAACGCAGCAAGTCCCTGGCACTGAAAAAAAGGAACAAAGGCTGGTTCTACAAGAGAGCGATGGATGAGACAAATTATAACAGCTGGGAGTTTCTTGTAAGTAAGGTGGCATAAAAACCAGAAATGCTAAAATTGTGTGCACAGACAGCAACTTCGTTTTTTTGTGGTAAAACAGATTACACATGGTGCTGGAAGAAAGCCACTCTAATTGTGGCTTCGTTAAAGTCACAGGGTTGCATCTCTTTGAATTTCTCAACAAAAGGGGCCAGCTTGCTGGTGACCAAATTACTTCCAAGTGCAACCCCAGGCTCTTGCACATGATTTCTGAGATAGACTAGGAAGGATGGATTTTTCTAATGGGGCCAGTAATCGCCTCTGGCTGCACAGGGGTAAAAATAAGATACGGCTTGGGAGAGTTTATCAGGGAACTCTGGGGGAATGGAGATCGTCTGGGAGAGGGGGGACGGAGTCCCTCTTGTCACCTCTCCTGGCCATGGTGGAGATGCTGGATAGGCTGATGTGAGGCAGTGGTTTACTAAGAGTGTGATTCATCCTCTGGCATGAGAACTTAGAAATCCTTTCAACTTCTAAACTGGGCAATTGGATATAGATAAATATCAGGTGTATTTCAAATGGATTAGAAAAGGCCACGAGTGCACAATCATTTAGCTGTGCAGATCCATGACTGTACCTACTCCCAGCGGTCACTAATGACACATGAGCTGCTTGAGCACTGATGAGCACCCCGCCCCCACCTTTTCTGTCAGGTCCGTGGCAGGGAGGACTTGTTTTAAATTGCAGGCCACAGCTAAAGTTTATGGTGACATTAAAGGGAGGCATTTTTCCAACCTACTTCTGTGTCATCAGTTTATTAAATAAGATTTCTTTTGGCATCTTGAAAGAAATGATATTCTTTTTAAGTATGAAAGCTGCTGATATGTTGGAGAAAGGGGCAGTGGTGTGTGTGTGTGTGTGTGTGTGTGTGTGTGTGTGTATGCTTGTGCCTCATGCATATCGTTCTCTTGTGGTTTCTGTGTAATAATGCCCACATTTCCTATTTGGAGAATCACTTTCCCCTACATATACTCTACAGTAAACATGAAACCACCTAATTATATTTTCATAATCATGATTAAAAACCATCTAAATTATCCTGCTTGAGGTACTCAAAGAGTTTGTTGATTGCTTTTTGATGTGTATTAGAGCTTTATGCGTAGCCACAGCAAATGATTTGCTTCACAATGAAATAAAGGAAAAAAACCCTTTAATATGCATACATACTTTCTTAAAATATACATATATAATTCGTAGTTGGCTAATTAGCAAGCATCAACACAAAATCCATGACCATGAAATAATCATGGAAAATTTTATTACCTTCAAATAGTACATTAATTTCATATATATGTGCATATATATATGCACATATATATTTATTTTTTTGCACAGTATCAATTCTGTCTTTTATGGAGGCCATCAGTCTTTTGGACCATCAGTGCCTTAAAGTGTTTTTCACATTCTGGGAAAGAGCCTTGAGATTAAGAGTTGAACTTTAGAATTAACTTTTGTGACAGAAATCATATGTAAATGCTCCCCCTTCTAAAACATATGTTCCTTTGGCTGATAGAAGGGTGATGGGCCAGTTTTCATGAAGGAACAGAAATGGCCAGCAGCCTCCAGTGTGAGCTCTTCCTGCTGATTCCCCACAAAATGAACGTGTCCCTTTCCCTCCTCCTGGTGGACAACAGTGTAAGGACTCCTCATGGGCCTCCTATTTACGCACATGAATTGATCCCAGGGCAGGAAGAACTTACTTTTAGGCCTTTGTGTCAAGGCCTTTTTTTTTTCGCATTTGTGTGTGATGTGCCTACAAATTAGTAACCTTCATTTTCACTCTCAAATTTCATCAGCTTATTTCTAACAAAGGTGTTTTTAACTATTTACTAGTAGCATGTTTCACTCTGCTTGTGAATTCTTGCCGGATTGGAAGCCTACCTGTTGCTTTTGGAAACAGTGGTTTGAAATAAATGGGTAGTTGACAGGCGGGGCAGTGCCTGGAAGAGGTGTACATCAAAGCGGGGATGAGATGTTTTCCACATCCAGTGATCATGGGTTTAAAAAGCCAAAGTAATGAAGGTTTTAAATTTTAATAGGAAATAGTGGCTCATTTATTTCTTCAACAAACATCGAGTACCTGTTGTTTGCCAGGCACTGGTTAATTCTGCAAGATAATGATAAATCAAATAAACCTGAGATATGGTTAATCCCCTGGGCGGGGAAGTCACATAGAAAGAGACCCAATACAATGTGCAAATTGATGTAGTAGAGATATGTGCAAAGGACCATGAGAAGATGGAGGAATAGCTTCCTAAACCTGGCAAGGAGGCTCTCTTGAAGAGCATCTTGAAAGGTGAGTTGGAGCTCTCTCCATGAAAAGGCCTTCTAGGCAGAGGAAACACTGTGCACAGAGGTCCGAAGTGTGAGCGGGCACGGCTTGGGAGGGTATGTCGAGTACTTATGTGTTACTGCATTTTAAGCTGTGAGGAGGGAAGAGGCAGGAGATCAAGTTAGAGGGGCAAAGGGCTGGAATGTAAAATGTTGATGTACTGCTCTAAGAAATTTGGACTATATCTCATTAGCAAAATTGAAGAATGACATGATCAAATTTGTATTTTCGAAAGTTAAGTCTTTTGAAAGGTGGAGGATGAATTGAAAAGTGGAAGCAAAGATTGGCAGAAGGGGGAGAAATCAGGAAGTTATTAGAATACCTCCTGAGAGAGGCACTGGCAACCTGAAAGAAGGTGATGACAGTAGTTTAGAGAGGAGGGAGAAGTCCTTGACATCTGTCCCCATCTACATCAAAATGACCAGAGTGGTTGAAGCCCCTGCTTCATGTGAACCACAGACTTCAGCCACACCAAACCATTTGCAGTTCCTGCCTTTGCAAATGCTATTGAAAAACTGCCGATTCCTTGTTCAGCCTGCTAACTCCTACTTTACTTTAAGATTCACCTCCTGCATTACCTCTTCTGGCAAGCCTTGTGTTTCTCCCAGGCTGAGCTAGGTGTCCCTTGTTTGGACTCCCATAGAACCTGATGTGTTTCTGAGGAAGCCACTGCCACACTACCTGGTACTTGGTTATGGTCTCCACACCTTGTGCTATATGTAATAAAAGTAGCTACCATGTGATAGGCATTAGGTGAATACCCTTTGAATGGACAAATGCAGTAGTTTAACTGTCATTTCATCAAATACTTCAACAAGAGAAAACAAAGTGTCTGTCATTCTAGGACACATTGCTGGTTATCTTTTCTATTGAGTGTAAAGTCTCATGATACTTTGGCAATTTTGTGGTGATTTAGATCAATATAAAAAAAGGAAAGAAATATAAATAGAAAAAAGAAAGGCCTCCAAAATTCATTGTCAACTTGGATGCCATATATATATATGAAGAAGAGAAACAGGCCAAACAATTCCCCTTACCATATACCTTTGTATCCTTATTGACCAAGGTAACCAAGAAATGGTTGCTTGTCTACTGTTGTGGAACCAGACATTGAGTTTTAATGAGTCTGCTCAGACTTGTAAGTACACAAGTACATTTAGGATTATGATCTTGTGGATCATATTAGGATTATGGCAGTACATTTAGGTTATGTACTGCCATAGAGTCTTAAAATGTGACATCACTACCACTACTACCACCACCACCACTACTACTACTATCACTGCTACTACTCTTTTGTCTTTCCGTAACTTCACATGTGATGATACATGTTCAGTGCATGAGATGAAAGATAACTTACTTTTCCTCTAGTTCTGTGCATTGTCTCTTCTGGTCCTGTCCAACATCTGTCTTGGGTTTATTACAGTGATGACTTGACTCCTAGGTTTGTTTGTTTTTTTATAAGTTTATTTATTTGTTTATTTTCTTTTTGGCTGCATTGGTTCTTCGTTACTGTGCATGGCCTTCCTCTAGTTGCCGCTAGCAGGCGCTAATCTTCATTGCAGTGCTCGGGCTTCTCATTGTGGTGGGTTCTCATGTTGCAGAGCATGGGCTCAAGGCACTCAGGCTTCAGTAGTTGCGGCTCGTGGGCTCTAGAGGTCAGGCTCAGTAGTTGTGGCTCAGGGGCTTAGTTGCTCCGTGGTATTTGGAATCTTCCCAGACCAGGGCTCGAATCCGTGTCCCCTGCATTGGCAGGTGGATTCTTAAAAACTGCACCACCAGGGAAGTCTCGACCCCTAGTTTTTTGGACTATAGAGATGCTTATGGTATCCCTAAATGGCCAAGAAAGCCAGGGTTTCTTGTCTTCAGTTGTTTCTGCAAAGAGTTTCAAGATAACCTAAAGTGACGAAAATAGCAGTAAAGTGGTTCAAGTCTTGGCTCTGCCCCAAATAGCTTTCTGACTTCTGAGAGGTCACCAAAACCTTCAGGGCTGCACTTCCTCCCTGTGAAACAAGGTGCTTGGACTGAATATCTTAATCATTCTTTTCACTTCAGAAACAGTCTACACTTACTATAAGCATTTATTTATCAAGAATTTGTTAACCATCAATTTGAGCAAAGCCCCGCTCTAGATCAGATAGGAGACACCAAAAGAACAAAATCAGTCTGCAGGAGACCACTGTTTAGCACATCTATTTTGCCTCTGAAATTTTGGGGCTGTGGGTTTTGACTTTTCTTGGGAACTGACTCTATTTTAATATAGTCAAAGGTGCTATGGCTTTGAGTCTAGAGTCAGAAGGGAGTTTAGAGGTCATTTAATTGAACTTCCATTCCATTGTACAAAATACCATATGGATGCCTGGTTTTTCAGATTATTCCTGGATACTTTCAGAATAAGGACTTTATGATTTTTTAAAGGAATCTCAGATATTCCTAAGTATAAGAAAGTTCTTCCTTATATTGAGATGAAAAATACATCTCTGTGACATACAAATATTTTTCATTCATTTAATTTCCCACTCATTCTGCTAGCAAGTATTAATAGAGCACTTACCATTTATCTGGTGCAGTGCTAAATCCCAGAGATAAAGTGATGAAAAAGACAGACTTGTTCCTTGCCTTGAGGGATCTTACATTCCATTGGAGAGGTAGGCAATTAAGAAAATAGTCATAATATGTTATGACAAGTACTATGATAGTGGAAATATAGATGTGCTAAAGTGATGTGTATCAAATCTGAACCTGAATGATCTGAGAGAGCTTTTTCAAGGGTCATCTAAGCTGAGGGTTGAAGGATGCAGCCATGGTCAGTGATAAGACCCCATGGTCTCTGAAACATTTGTCCTCAAGTCATTTTCTCTAGGCTGAACATAAAATAATTCTTTCAATTCTCATTTCCAGACCTCATAAGCATGCTTCCAGTATATTCTCATTTACCAATTCAGTAACTTTGTTAGAAAATAAATGAAATTTGTTTGGCTTGATGTCTTCTTAGTGAACCCATTTTGGTTCCTAGTGATAATCTTTTCCTCTCAAAGCACTTACAAATCATCTGTTTAATTACCCATTAGAGAATTTACTCGGGAATCAGTATCAAGATGTATTCTGAAGTGTTTACTATTTAAAAATTAAAACTTTTGCCTGCTTGTAGTTTTTTGGTCTCTCTGTTTCCACAGGAGTTTTAAAAAATTATCAACAGTGGCTCTCCAATTGCATTTGCAAACTCTTATCTGGGAGTAATTACTTGAGTCCAAGTACAGTTTTCCTATCATCTCCACATTCATACTTTTTGATTGTGTCTTAATTATATTTATTCCTCTTTTCTGTTTGATGATCACCTTTTTTAGTGAAGATGATTGCAAAGTAAAACTAGTTCTTTTTATACCACCTGATAATATTATACCATCTTTTCCAAACAAAGACACTATTCCTTTTATTTTTAAAACATGGCACAATAAATGCTTTTTTGCCTTTGTACTTTTCACCAGATGAAGTTAACTTCTGGCCTGTGGACTTTGTGACATTCTTCATGCGGTTTCATTGTCTCCTCCTCCTCTTCTTTCTCCTGAGTCACTGACTATGTAACTCTCCTTTCTTTTTCAGTGAACTTATTGGACAATACTCTAAGCAGCTTTTTTTTACCTAGATTTCTGAGCATGTTTCCCTTTTGTTAACATTATTCCCAGCTGTATAATCAGACTTTCATTTTTAGTGCCTCTAGTATTTAGATCACATTTTCTTTTACTGTTGTGCTTTCCCAGATTAAAAAAGTTCCCTTCTAAAATCTAAGATGCACTAATCGTATGGTATAAAGAAAGGGGAAAAGAATGAGTATTTATTGATTATTTACTATCTTCCATCCCAATGTTGTTTCTTTTTCATTTTCTCCACACCTTTTGGAGATGGCTTGATTATTTCAATTGTTAAAATGAGAAAATTGAGACTCAATGTATTGTCCAACCTAGTAGAGAATAAAGCTGGCATTTTAGCCTGAATCTGGCTGACTCCAAAGCTCTTTCTAATGTACGGTAGGCTAATCACTCCCATTTGCTGGCATATCTGTATGTTCCGTGGATTAAGGATTGTTACCATGTCTTTAGAAAATCAGAATTCATCCTCCTTAGAGGGTAAATGGAGATCCCAAAGTGCCAGCGCTATCATTTCTTCTACGTATCACCTTGTTCCCCTCCATGATATCTTGATATAAATTTGGTAGTAATCTTCGTTTTTTGTAGCACTTGTAATTGATGATCACATGGTGAAAAAGAGGAGCCCTTAGGAATGAAAGAGCCTCATTAAAGCTCTTGGTGTCTTTATTAATTATTTGTTCTTGCATAAAAATATTTTCACAAATGTAGCCACTTACAACAACACAGATTTACTATGTCATAGTTCCACTAGGTCAGGAGTCTGGGCACAATTTAGCTGGGTCCTCTGTTTCAGGGTCTCACAAGGCTGCTCTCAAGGAAGTGGGAAAGGATCCACTTCCAGCATTCAGTCCCTTGCAGGCTGCTGGACTGCGGGCCTGAGGTTCTTGATGCCTGTCAGCTGGAGAACACTCTCAGGTCCTTGCCGCATGGGGCTTCCCAGTATGGCTTCCTCAAAGCCAGCAAGGGAGTGACTCTTCTCATGAGACAGCATTACAACCTTACATAACATAATCACACATGGAGCCATGGACATCTCATCACTTTGGCCAGATTCTATTGGTTAGAAGCAAGTCATAGTCCACCTGTATCCAGTGGGAAGAAGCCACAAGGGCATGAATACCAGGAGGTAAAACAATGCAAACCGTTTTAGTGTCCATCTGGCACCGCATCCACTCTTTTGGATGTCACAGTGACTTTTATAATTCTCTGAGGATTTTCCTTGTCAACATCCCCTTAAATGACCACAGAAATACCTGCTGGCTATTTTTCATTACAACATTTTTTACCCTATCTTTCTCTGGTGTTAAATCCACTATTCTCCTATGAACTTTCAGCATATAATGAATTCTTTTAGTTATAATTCTTTAATATCACTATTTTAGCACAGGCACACATATACACTCACACACACTCTCGCACATACACACATATACACTCACACACACACACACACACTCACACACATACACACAGTACAGCACCTCACAGCATCCCCTCAAGAGTCCTCCCCAAAGACTAGTCACCTGTCTGGTCCCCATGGTCACATGCAACATTCTGCCCCTGACCTATAGCTTATGCTTATAAGTCATTTCCCAGATTTGAATTCTTTTCTTCCCATAAATATTAAAGGAAGGAAATTTGCTTCTTTCACCATGACCTTTCTAGTCTTCAAGGCTTGTTTATGTGTTTTAAAGAATTCATATCAACATTATATCTCTTGCAGGAACTTTGGCCAATTTCTTCATTATACCCTACAAGAAATAGCCTGTGGTCAAGTTAATTCAAAGGAGAATGCATGAAGTCTGTAGTGCTGGCAGGCGGGAATGACAGTTTTGACCCAAGTCTCTGCTGCTATCAGCCAAGTAGACCACTTATGTCGTAAAGAAAATCAGCGTGGCTGGAACCTCAGCTGATAGGGCTTGAGGTGGTATTTGCCTCTCTCTCATTCTCTCACCCAATTCATTTTATTTTATTACAGGAAAAATAATTTAGGACTTTGGCAAAAACAATTAAATAATTCAGAAACCAGTGATTTTTTTTTTTCAAATTTGTAGCTGGATCAAATATTCATAAGATGTATATCTGTAGGTGCATTTCCTAGATGGGAAGTGCATGGGACCACCAAAGCTTTATCACAGTGCAGCTGACAAAGCTCAAAGGCAGGCAGCCCTGAGCTTGGTATTTATGTTAAAAAAAAGTGCTCTGCACCATTGCCTTAAATCCATTCTGCCATATTTAGGCCCCTGGTGCTTGTCACTTGATGTGGCATCATTGACAATGACTGGAGCTTCAAACACACCTTTTGTCCCCTATGGTGTTTTCAGTATCCCTTTCAATAAATTTTTAATGACCTTTCAATTATGGGCCAAACAGCATTTGACAGAATGCACCCTTGTCTAATACTAGCACTTAGACTGGAGTGGTGTTTTTAGATAGCAATTAGTATCCACAATGCTATCATGATATTTGTGAACATACTTTAGGGTTGATCTTAATGATCCCATTACAATATGGTCTGCTTTTTTCACAAATGTGATAGTCTTGCTTTTATAATATTGTGGAGAAGCTCTGGATTTGGGTTTTGATTGGAAAGGACTAAGCTAGTGTGTTTTTCCCTTCTGGGCCTGTGACTTGCTGGAATCTGATCTGCTTAAGGCCTTTGGTGGGTTCCCAGTGTAGCCCTGTAGCTCAGTGTGGGAGAGAGCTGTAGGTGAAATCACTAGGAGGTGGAAATGCTAAAGCAGTGCCCTTGTTAGGTGTGATGAAACATCTCATGGAAGTTTCCAAAAACTGTAGGGCAAGACAGAATGCTTCAGACAAAGTTTCTTTTCCATAAAACAATTTTGAATGCTTTCAACTGTGTGTTTCTATAAAACAATTTTGAATGCTTTCAACTGTGTGTACGTTCCTTCTAAATGTATAAGTGCTACCACCTTTGGCTTGAATGAGTGAAATATACAAGTTGATACTTGAGCAATAATTCAGAAAACAGCCCAGAATACTCTTGGAAGTAAGAGGAATGAGAATGTTTGTTGCTGTTACTACTAAGTATTCTAGTTGGTATTGTACAGTTCTTATCTTTGAGCTTGGTTTTTATAGGTGTCAGATGGCTGTAGGTAATAACTTACATGTGTATGGCATAGACACGCTCCATTAGAAGTTAGGCATTGACACAAACAAATCAACAGACAAAAGATTAATCTCCAAAATATATAAACAGTTCATCCAGCTCAATATCAAAAAACCAAACAACCCAATCAAAAAATGGGCAGAAGACCTAAATAGGCATTTCTCCAAAGAAGACATACAGATGCCCAAGAGGCACATGAAAAGCTGCTCAACATTACTCATTATTAGAGAAATGCAAATCAAAACTACAATGAGGTATCACCTCACACCAGTTAGAATGGGCATCATCAGAAAATCTACAAACAGTAAGTGCTGGAGAGGGTGTGGAGAAAAGGGAACACTCTTGCACTGCCTGTGGGAATGTAAATTGATACAGCCACTATGGAGAACAGTATGGAGGTTCCTTGCAAAACTAAAAATAGAACTACCATATGACCCAGCAATCCCACTACTGGGCATATACCCAGAGACCACCATCATTCAAAAAGACACATGCACTCCAATGTTCATTGCAGCACTATTTACAATAGCTAGGACATTGAAGCAACCTAAATGTCCATCAACAGATGAATGGATAAAGAAGATGTGGTACATATATACAATGGAATATTACTCAGCTGTAAAAAGCAGTGAAACTGGGACATTTGTAGAGACATGGATGGACCTAGAGACTGTCATACAGAGTGAAGTGAGTCAGAAAGAGAAAAACAAATATCGTATATTAACACATATATGTGAACTATAGAAAAATGGTACAAATCAACCGGTTTGCAAGGCAGAAATAGAGACCCAGATGTAGAGAACAAACATATGGACACCAAGTGGGGAAAGTGGGGAGGGTTGGGGGGGGAATGAATTGGGGGATTGGGATACCAAATTGTATACTCTAAATATATGCAGTTTATTGTAAAAAATTAAAAATTAAAAAAAAAAAAGAAGTTAGGCATTGACAATGACAGAGGGATACTACCAGGCAAATGGACACAGAATAAAGGCATATTCTCCTTCTGGGGCTGAGTGAGAAAATAGGGTTGAGCTTTTTTATTCCTGAAACTTTAGTTCTCTGAGATGTTCTGCAATTAAATGCTTATGAAAATAAAAACATATTTTTCTGTATGTGTGTTTATATTGCCATTTAGATATGACCTTGAAATCTATCTCAGTGATTGGTTTATGACTTCTCTGTTAGGAACATGCCTTTGCAGAGCTAAGGGGAGTTCAATGGCATTCAATAAAATTACTCTTGCATTAATCTGTCCACTTTTCAAACCATATTTGTGGGTTTTCCGTTTTGTTTTTTTTTTCACTAGCTAGGGTTTGGGTTTCTAGATAAGGGGCCTAAAACCCCCAGATGGTATGGATCTCATATTTCTACATTATGATCATATTTATTAATGTTTACCCAAAGAAAAGTATTCTCTATTTCAACTTTATATTGTGGAATATTTACAGACAGTGTTGCTTGTCTCACTGACTTTCCTTCATATCCTGGAGTATTCTTTCTGCCCCAGGCCCTTTGCATATGCTATTCTTTCTACTTGGAATTCTCTTTCTCTTTTTTTGCCTAGTTAATTCACCTTTAAAACTTAGCTCAAAGTGGTTTTTCAGAGAATCTTACATGAAATCCTCCACTTTGCCCTGAACTAGGTCTGTTTTTCAGCCAAAAGTTGTATCCTCTTCTTGGTGGCCCATACCTCAAATATTATTAGATAATATATTGTGCAGCCAGTTGTGTAACATCTGAATTCTCAGTTAAAATATACACATCTTGAAGTTGAACACTGTGTTATTCATAGTTCTACCCCAAGCTACTCACTCATCCTTGCATAGGAGGTGTTCAGTTATTACTTATTGAATGAATGAGTGAATGAATATTGTTTGAAGAATTTGACTAATTTTGATCCAATTTGATGTACTATTGATATAGTATCCAATTTGATACTATTTTGATGTACAATATTAAAGGATAGCAATGTGTACTTTAGGTCTAGTTGTGGCTTCAACTACCGTTGATTCTCTGATGTCTCACAAATCTCTATACAGAATTCTCCTCTGAGCTCATCATCCACTTAACCAACTCCATATAGAACATCCTTATCTGAACCTAAAAGAAGGTTTTCAACCTCAAGCTGCCCAAACTAGAATTCATGACAGAACCAATACAATCTGTATATATAAGAGGAGCTTTATTGTAGGAATTGGCTCATGTGGAGGCCAAGAGGTTCCATGATTTATGTCTGTAAGATGGAGAACCAGGAAAGCCAGTGGTATAATTTAGTTTGAGTCTGAATGCCTGAGAACCAAGGGAGCCAATGGTCTAAGTCCCAGTCCAAACCCAAAGGCCTGAGGATTGGGGTGGGGGGTAGGGGGACACACATGATGTAAGTCCCAGTCTGAGACCGAAGACCAGATTACCAAGAGCACCACATCCAAGGACAGGAGAAGATGGATGTCCTAGCTCTAGAGAAAGAGCAAATTTGCCATTCCTTTGTCTTTTTATTCTATTAAGGCCCTCAACAGTTTGGATGATGCGCACTGGCATTGGTAAGGGCAATATTCTTTACTCATTCTAAGGATTCATATGTTAATCTCTTTTGGAAACACTCTTACAGATACACCCAGAGATAATGCTTTACCAGCTATCTGGGAATTCCTTAGTCTAGTTAAGTTGACATATAAAATTAACCATCACAAGTAACAGAATTTAATGACATTCTCTGGAGGTTGAGAGGCAGGGGATTCTATAAGTTGAAGTTTTACAGTCATGGATCCATTAGAAGTTGTGGTCTGAAGGGGTTAATATAAAATAAAATTCAAATACATTTGATTGTGCATTTCCAATTCATAATAATGGAAGTATGATTCAAATTTGAAATGAAATAGAGCCAAGAGCAGCTATTGGAGAGAAGAGGAGGTATTTTTCATATATTTTTGTTTGGAATAGAAAAATGTTTGGATCTTTCCTTCTGAAGAGAAATTAGATGTTAAATAACATTTAATATGTGACAAGCAAATAGTGTCTAATCTGATAGAAGGGGGACATGGCATATTCTCCGATAGATCTTGAAACTGAGCAAGAAATTGAGGTTGGATAATCATCTTTCATAGTTAGGGGGATTTTCTGTTGGTCAGATTTTAATGGGAAAACTGATTGAATAGGATCCCATGTAGTTCTGTTTTAATAAGATTGGCTCCAGAAGTTGATCCAGTCTCATGTGACTTAAGTTATATCAAAATACTTCATTCTTTGAGGCTTTTCCATATACCAACTGTCAAATCACTCTCTACAGCTAACACTTTTCTCAACATCTGTTGAGAGGTGAGAAAAGATTATGATATTTTAAATCTTGCAGGAGATATGCTGAATTTTAGGGTTTTTTTTTTTTTTTTTTGGAGAATATATGAAAAATGAAGTGTATCTGGGGCAGTTCATCACAATCCTGGAGCAAGTATTGGGTGATGAGGTATCCAATTACGTTATAGTTGATGGTACCATCTTGAATTTATTCTTTATCCACAAATTGGTCATGTTGGACTTAGATTTTTTTGAATTTCAAAATGTTTTTAATAAAAAAAAATTTTCTGTTAGGGGTCTGTTGCAGAGGTCAACTCTTTATCCCTCAATGCTCAGTGAGCTTCTCTTCTTCCTCAAGTACTCAGCCCAGGACGTTGCATGCAAGGCCTTCAATAAACGAAATGACTTATAGAGCTTAAAGAGAAACCATGGCAGTTTTTCAAAGTCCATGCATTGGTGTGGTTAGGTGATAAGAGGACTTATCAGAAACATGTAGTCACAGAAGGGTTCACATTATCACTGCTAAACTTTTGTGTTTAGTAGTGGTAATGTGAACCTTTCTTTCCTTTGTGATCATTTGTTTTTGCTTTGTCTTGAGGATGAGAAGATACAATCACTTAGAATTGTGAACTTCCAACAGAAATAGCATTTCCATCCTGCCTGAGAAGTGGCCAATGATGAATTAACCTTGCCCTCATGGACTTCAGATGCCAAGTTGCTGGATTTCCAAACAATCAGGGCTGGTTCAAGAGGGACATATTCAACTCTGAAGACTTTTAAAAGTATGAAACTGTATTTTTCCTATTATAAAAACAATCAATGTTTATAGGTAGGTTGTTTTACAGTTAGATAGAGGTAAAAAACATTTAGTGCATTATTTTCTAGTAGTATTTAACCATTGTACAATGACTTTTTGATTTTACGCCATCTCCCCTATAAGAGTGAGGCAGTTTCAAGGAAGGAGCTTTATCTTAATCATCTTTCTATGCTTAATGGCTTTATATCACATCCATATGTGACTATGGACTAAATGAGCAAGAGGGGTTACTGCAACCATTGTTTCAGGTCTATAGTTATACAACCAATAACAGCACACTATCATACAGGAGAAATTAATCTGATTAATAAATGAGCAGAGGAACTGAATGGAGATTTTCCTTGAGAAGACATACAAACAGGCAACAGGTACATGAAAATATGCTCAACATTGCTAATCAACAGGGAAATGCAAATCAAAACCAAAATGAGATATCACCTCACACCTGCTAGAATGGCTATCATCAAAAAGACAAGTGTTAGTAAGAGTATGGAGAAAAGGAAATGCTTGTACACCATGAACGGGAATGTAAATTGGTACAGACACTATAGAAAACAAAGGAAGTTCCTCAAAAGATTAAAAATAGAACTGCTATATGATCCATGTGATCCCACAATCCTACCTCTGGGTATATACCCAAAGGAAATGAAAACTGGATATTGAAAAGATATCTGCACTCCCATGTTCATTGCAGCGTTATTCACTATAGCCAAGATATGGAAACAAGCTAAACAATCATCAGTGGATGAATGGATAAAGAAAATGTGGTGTGTATACAATGGAATATTATTCAACCATAGAAGGGATGAAATCTTGCCATTTGCAACAGGATGGATGGACCTGGAGGGCATTATGCTAAGTGAAATAAGCCAGAGAAAGACAAATACTGTGTGGTATCAATTATATGTGTAATCTTAAAAAAAAAAGTCAGATTCTTAGAGAATAGAAAAGTGGTTGCCAGGGGCTGGTGGTGGTGGTGGTGGTGGGAGTGGTTAGGAGAAATAGGTAGAGTTTGGTAAAAGGGATCTAATGTAAAATGTGTTGAATATAGTTGATAAATTGTATTGTAAAACTGAAATTTGCTAAAGATAGTAGAACTTAAATGCTCTTACCAAAAAAAAAAAGGGATGATTTTGAAAGGTAGTGGATGTGTTAATTAAATGGAGAGAATCCTTTTACAATTTAAAAGAAAATCAACTCACCTGGAGCAAAAGCCTGAGAATAAGACCCACAGAGAATGGCTAGGAGGTGGTCCAACTACTTGCAGCCACCGCAAGAGGAGGACAATGCAACTTAGCTCTAGTGTGTGGCCCATCAGGAACAGGAAGGTCAATCTATGTATATGACTCTAAATTATCAAGGGGAGTCTTTAGCAGGTCTCAGTTTACAAGTGAATTGAAGAGTGCTATTTATAGACCCTCACTCTTGGAATCATAAGAACTGAAATTTGTGCATAAGTTAACTTTTTGTGTCTCACTTTCTTCAACTGTAAAATGGAAATAATTGTATCTACTTGACAGGGTTGTATGGAGGATTAAATGAGATAACACATGTAAGGGGCTAAGAAGTGTGTTTGACACATAGAAACCACTCAACAAAGGTCAACTATTATTATTTCCAGAATTTAATAGTAAGAACACTTTCCAAATTGGAAGGATAGGATCAGTAAAGTTCTTCATGCCATAGGACTCAGAGAAAGAAGGATTTAGAGATTTCTCCTTTAGTATCAACAAGCATGCACAAACATTACTTTACAAATTTGATCTCTACACTCCACAATTTACTGATAAATTTTCCGTGCATGCTAATGGCAGTCTACAATCGAATCAGCCTTCTACCCAATGGAAAAAGAAATCTTATACCTATTTATTTGGCTTACTTCTCTCTTTTTCTTTCACTTATCTCTCAAATATATATAATTTCCTCATTTTCCTTTCTGACAGGACAGCTCAAAATGTCAGGGTTGGGCAAATAGCATCACACGGCCACACAATTCTTTTAATCACCTGAACTCATAGGAGGGAAATTTTTCCCCTTCATTCCCAAAGAAAAGGCACTGTTCTGATGAACGAGGGAGTCAAGATTGGTAATAATATCATTGAACTTCCTTCTGAACACTTGGGTGAAACACATTGTTTTCCTACCCCAAATCTAAAGTGTTGAAAATACTCTCTCTTGATGAGCCTGAGGGAAAATAGGCATTCTCATACATTGCGGTGGGAAGGAAAAATGGTATAAACCCAATGGAGGGGAGTAGACAGTAGCTAGCTAAATCACATACACACTTATCCATTGATTAGCAATTCCCTTTTAGGAATCTACCCAAGGACAGTCTGGCAAAAATATGAAAGTGTTTTAGGGGGAACACTGACCGAAATCGCTGACCTGGGCCAGACAAGATAGTAGCCACTTACATGAGTCATCTTAAGGCAGGGAGGTCTTGGCAAGGAATGGGGAACAAGCAAGCTACCACCAACTGGAAGAGTTTGGGAAAAGTCAAAAGGAGAGAGGAGATGCCAGTCCTTATGACCTATCAACCTCCCAGAATCCTTCTGTCTGGAATTCATCCAGGCTGAGTGATGTGTGCACCACCAGGAAGGACCCTGAGTCAGAATAATTGGCCATGATAACCCGGAAACTAATCCCCTCACCATAAAGCCCGAGACTGTGAGCCACGTGGCAGAGCAGTCCCACTGGTTTCCCTTACCCTCCTGCCCTCCACCCTGGGTGCCCCATCCCGATAAAGTCTCTTGCTTTGTCAGCACGTGTGTCTCCTCGGACAATTCATTTCCGAGTGTTAGACAAGAGCCCACTCTCAGGCTCTGGAAGGGGACCCTCTTCCTGCCACATATCTACACAAGGCTATTCATTGTAGCACTACTTGTAATTTCAAAAGGCTGGGAACAACTCATTGTGTATAAACAAGGGTTTAGATGAATAAACTAAGGTACAATTACACAATGGAGTACTATGCAGCTGTAAAAGTAAATGTGGAATATCTATGTATATACTGCTCTGGAGTGATTTCCTGGACAAATGGAAATACCAAAGTGCAGAACAGTGCATCTGATAAGCTGGCTTATATCTAAGAAAGGTGTGGGATAAGAATATACAAATATGTTGCTTGTACTTAAATAATGGAAGGATAAACCAAAACCTAATAAAAACGGTTATCTCTGTGGGGAGGAAAAGACACAGCAGATGGGACCAGTGCTTCGTAGGATTGAGTTTTGATCTATGTATATGTTCTGCATAATCATGAAACAAAATTAAATCAAAATGAAACTAGCAAGCCCTCCAAATAAAAAACAAAATGAAACAAATTCCTTAAAAAAATCTATTCCTTAGAATGCAGATGAACTCAGGCCAGGAGGTGGTATTACAAATTTTATGTTGTTTAGACCCAGCTGAACTTTGGCTGATGGGAGGAGGCATCATACAATTCTGGTTTGCTTCTAGATCTTGGCTGGTTGACCAATCTCCTTTCATTGCACCTACTTTCTTTGGAAAATGAGCATCTCACAGGAAATGTAACATGAATCCCGAACAAAGTCAATGACAACATACTTTTAAAGAGGCATCCTGTAATTGTGTCATCTGGTCAAACTCACTAGTGAATGGGAAAAATACCATGAATAGCAAGTAGCTTAGGATTCCTGGAACTGATCACTGCGTTCCGTGGAAGACAGATTTGCACTCATACGACTGAAGTTCTGTTGATGAAGAAGCTATTGGTGCATCTGAGCTGTTATTCCTTGGACATTGTCCTCGGAGCCATATTCCCCATATGCATGTACTGCATGGAAAAATGTGGCATCTGGCTCCTCAGCAGAGCCAGCCAAAGAAGTCAGTCCCAACTTTCAAGGCAGCTTTCCTCAAAGTCGTTCTGGACGAAGATTCCAAACCAGTGCTCCTAGCACTTTCAAAAAGTTTCTTCAGCCACAGGGAGAGAGTGAATGGTGCTGCGAAGCTGCCAAAACAGTATTCAAGTTTCCCTCTTGGAATGGCTAGAGGAGCCAGCTTCTTAGGAAGCAGCCTGCTGCTGCGGGATGACACAGGGCCCCAGCAGCGTTGAAAAGTCTCTGACTACCCTGAAGTTGGAGGCCGTCCCGGGGAATCTATGCAGTGTAAGCTCCGGCAGGCCAAATGGCCACTCAGAATTGCCAAAGGCTGCCTGGATCACTAGTTCACATAAGCTTGGGCTCAGCAGGCTAAGCTGCTGGCATTTGTTCAGTGGGGAAAAAAATAAAATAAACTTTGTGCGGCAAGTGATAACCCTGACATTTCAATATATTTACCACAATGATGTTTCCTAGAGTCACAGAGTAAAACAAATTAGAATTATAAATACCATCCAATTTTCCTAACAGCTCTTGTGAGTTATTAGTGGAAATCAAATCACCTTAGTCAATCAAAGGCAGCTTAAATGCCACTCTGCTGTACTTTCTGAAGATCTGAAAACACCTATCATTCCTATGGAGTGCTGCAGCTCCTTCCTTGCAGTAGAGACTAAGCACGTGGTGCATAAATACAAAAACCAAGTCAATGATTTGTACTTCTGCTAAGTCCTCTACTTAGACTTGGTTACCTCTCTGAGCTTGGGCCTAAAATTTGACACAATGCTTAAGGCTTCTTAGGAGCTCTGGAAGAGAATGAAAATGTATCATTATCCTTTTTGCAGGGGAAGTCATTGTATGAGTGTCACACTATCTGCATGTATAGAGGAATTTAAAATCAGCATTAACTCATGATAATTCTACGTGAATGGAGGGTCTATGACAGTTTTTTTGTTTTGTTTTTTGTTTTTAAAATTTCTCTTTCTTTCTTTCTTGGCTGTGTTGGGTCTTTGTTGCTGCACATGGGCTTTTTCTAGTTGCAGGGAGCATGGGCTAGTCTTGTTGTGGTGCATGGGCTCCTCATGGCCATGGCTTCTCTTGTGGAGCACGGGCTCTGGGTGTGTGGGCATCAGTAGTTGCGGCACATGGCTCAATAGTTGTGGCTCATGGGCTCTAAAGCACAGGCTCAGTAGCTGCAGTGCACGGGCTTAGTTGCTCCGTGGCATGTGGGATCTTCCTGGAGCAGGGATCGAACCCATGTACCCTGCATTGGCAGGCGGATTCTTAACCACTGTGCCACCTAGGAAGCCCTGTGACTGTTTTTTCTTCTTCTTCTTCTTCTTTTTTTTTTTTGGCACACGGGCTTAGTTGCTCCGTGGCATGTGGGATCTTCCTGGAGCAGGGATCAAACCCATGTCCTCTGCATTGGCAGGCAGATTCTTAACCACTGCGCCACCTAGGAAGCCCCTGTGACTGTTTTTTGAGAAGACTTCTTGGTGAGGAGCGACACTTGGAAGGCTGTTTGAAGTAAATCTTTCATTCCCATCAACCTTCACCTGAGGAGGAAGCAGAGAGGCTCACATCCCTCTCATGGTCACAGGTTGTGGTAATTGCTGAATATTTGGATGAGTTGTCAACTTGATAGCTTTTTGTCATGTCCTATTTAATTGGAGCCCCATAGAACAGTAATGAAGTATCCTCTCCATGCAGATGACTTTGTGATTGATGACCCAGCTGAAGAAATCATTTACAAATACAGGCCAAAATTCAGTCTGGTGATGGAACTCATCCGATATTCTCTTGGTCCACTGAGTGTGTCTCTTTGATTGACACCCATAGTATTCTGATAACCTAAGAGAAAATTCTTGCCTCTAGACACAACAAAGGCCTCTAAATTGACTCACTCTTATTGAAATAGAGTGAAACTTCATTGGTCTCTTTTTAGCTGACGGAAGGTTTAGTGCATATATATTTTTAATGCTGTGTGGGTGAAAATATTACATTGGAAGTAATATTGGTTGATTGACATTTTAAAATATATAGTTCTGAGTTTGCATGGTCATTTTCTCGGTTAGATTTGCAGAAGCAAGAGGGTGCTGGAGGCACAGTGATGCCTCCTTTGGGAGGTGAGGTGGTGTTGGAAAGGGCATTAGAGGATGTGTTGATTTAATGATCAATTTCAGTGTGCACAAGATTTCCTACCTTTTTTTTTTGCTGTTAAAGATACTCAACTCACCACTAGAAATAACTGGGTTAATTTAAACATTATAAATGAAAGATAGACTATTCCAAGAAACTATGACCTAATAACCTGCAGCAGACATTTGTAGGGAAAGGTGCTATTAGCCCTAAGGAGGGCTACTGAATGAGATTTTAAAATAAAAATCAAACGGCTAGTATTCACCAAGAGTTGTTCTCATTATAAGGCAAAGGAATCAACTCAGGCAAGAGGGTTTGGAAAACAATGAAAGGAATTAGAAGAGTGTCAAATTGTGTGATTAACATTGTCTGATGCAGTGTTAAGTGCAATGCATTTATATCCATGTGGACAGATTCTTGCATTTGTTTTCCCTTCAGAACCATATTAAATAGAATTAATGTTTATCTGTTGCTCTCAGTCCTTAGAAATGTTCTCTGAAGGATCTTAGGCAAAGATATTGGCAAGAACATAGGGCAACTGACAATAATATATAGTGACCTATGATATCTCATTCAATTATAAAGTAAGTATAGAAAAATTCACCCATTCATTCACTCAGTCATCCATTATTTCACACAATTACATATTGAGGGCTTACTAGGTGACTGAAGTTCAGGGTTAAAATTAGATCTATGTCAATTATGTGATTATAAAAATACATGTGGTCATAGGTAGTACATATATAAATGCATGTTTTCGTGTATTCATTTGAATATTGTTGAGCATCAATTACAAGTAAGGTACTGTGCTGGGCATGACCAGAAGTATAGCAATGAATTGGAAATGATATTCTGCCTCCTTGTAATCTATGATCACCCCTTGCCAGTCCTGAGGAGGGTAGAGCTTGCTTTAGAGAATGCTCAATGAAGTAGACAGCATTTGAGCTGGACCTTGGAGGCCTTGGATTTCCCTTGGTGGGAACGGGGATAGAGAAAATAGCGGAAACTTTCTAAGTTACTATTCGGAGGTGGAAAGTGGCAGGGCATGTTTACGAATGACCATTTGGCAAGGCACAGTGTGGGAGCAGAATGATGGAATCTGCCAGGAGGAGCAGCTGCAGGAGATAAATAAGGGACCAGATCGGAGCAGGCTTGCTTTGAATCCTGGAGAGTGTGAGCTTTGTTCTTACCCATTTGGGTACCGTCTGTGTTTTCTGAGGAAAGGCGTAGTAAGATGAGAGCTGGGCTAGAACAGCCTTTATCAGATGGTGGTGTAGAGGCTGTCTTTAAGGGGGAGCAGCCGCAGGTATGGGGACCAATTAGACAAGTGGTGGGGACACACACGAGATATGCTGAACTGACAGGACTTGATAACTGACTGAATGTGGAAGATAAGGAAAGAGAGGCCAAGGTGGCATCACACTTTCCAAACCTGAGTGGGGAGAAGGAAAGTCAGAGATGGAAAATATTTGGGGCTAAAGATGGTAAGTCTTACTTCATGCTGCATGAACACATATACCGTACAATTTCTCCTAACACAGTAATTTCTCCTTTTCACAGTAAAATTTCTCCTAAAAGTAAAAATTGCTTTACTTTCTAGAATTAAATCATCAATAGTTTCTTAAAGTTGCCATTGCTGAGGCAGTGATTTCCTACAGCAGGTAAAACAGTCTTAGGAGCACTAACATGTCTTTCTCAGCATTTACATTTCAAGAGTCATAGAAAAGACAGCACCTACTTCAGGATATGTAAATAAAGCTTACTCCTCCAGCCCCCGGCACTAATAAGGATCTGGCTGTTTGGAGCAAGGAGAGCAGAGGTGACCTGGCTGGGATCAATGCAGCCCTGGATTCTCTCACCACCAGCCGTATCCCTTGGGGAGCGATTGAATGAGTGGCGTCAGCAGGGGAAGAGAGAATGCAATGGTATCTGCAGTCTTTCCTTCCCTCACAGGTTAACCAGCAGCTGATTTCTTTTGTTCATTTCCTGCTCACCTTCTTTGTCTGTTGGGCTCTTCCTTTTGGTTTTATCTTCTCATATATTTTCCTTCTATTCAGTCTTGATAATCTTAAACTAGTTTGCCTCCCCATCCTCTGTTCTTTTAGACCTTCTTTCTGCCATTTTCCTGCCTCCTGTTTTATTTTGATTTTTTATTGTGAAATAGTCCAAACATACAAAAAAAAATCATAAAGAATAAGAAATGTAAAAAACACCCACTCATCATGAAACTTAACAAATGGTAACATTTTGCCTTATTGGCTTTGGATCTTTTTTTAAGAAATAAAAATACGCTTTCCCTGTGTGTGTCTGTATCTCTATAGGTATAGCTATAGATGCGTATCTCACGCACATAGTTAAAATCTGTTTGTACATCTCCTCCATACCATGACACTCTCATTCCCAAGATATTAGCACTATCTTGAATTTGTCCTTTTCATTTCCATGCATGTTTTTATATTATTACTGAGACTACATATATACCACAAACAAACATTAGTGTTGTTTTGCATGTTTTTGATCTTTGTACTGATAACATATTGTATTCTATAACTGGCCTTTTTTTCTCCCTCAATCTAATGTTTTTGAGATTAATCTATGTTGATAAATGCACCTCTAATTTTAATAGCTGTTTAAAGTCCTTTGTATGAATATACTACAATTTATTGATCCAATTTGCTGTTAATGAACATTAAATTGTTACCAATTTTTTTCTTTCTGCAACAGAAATAGCTGCAACAATTATTCTTGTGTGTGTCTTCTTGGGCACATATACTAGAGAATTTATCTGGATTACAAACCAAGAATTGTTATATTATCAGGCACACTCTCTTTACTAATTATTGCCATATTGATCTCCAGAGTTGTGGAGCCAGTTTGTATGCTCAGTAGTAATGTATGAAGGCTTGGTCTTTTTCCACGTTCTCCTCAACATAAGGTACTATTAGCCTTTTAGATTTGCCAGTGTGTTGGGAATGAAATAACACCTCATTTTTTTTTTTTTAAATTATTTTTTTTTTGCGGGGTACACCAGGTTCAATCAACTGTTTTTATACACATATCCCCATATTCCCTCCCTTCCTTGACGCCCCCCCCTCGAGTCCCCCCCACCCTCCCTGCCCCAGTCCTCTAAGGCATCTTCCATCCTCGAGTTGGACTCCCTTTGTTATACAACGACTTCCCACTGACTATTTTACAGTTGGTAGTATATATATGTCTGTAACACCTCATTTTTGTTTTACTTTGCATTTCTTTGATTACAAATGAGATTGAGCATTTCTTCATAAGTTTATTGTAAATTCTAATTTCCTCTTTTGTGAAGTGCTTGGGTATATACTTTGTCCATTTTTTCCAATAGTGCATTCTTTTCTTTCTGATTTGTTTTGCACATATTTCATATATATATACACACACACACGTACGCATGTATATGTATACATACACACACATATATGTGTATATGTGTATATATATTTTTTTTTTTCCTCCTAGTCTCCGGCTAGATGTTATTTGTGGTATCTTTTGATGTAAAAAAGCCTTGAATTAAAAAAAAATTTTTTTTTAATTTATTTTTGATGGAATGTGTCTTTGTTGCTGTGCATGGGCTTCCTCTAGTTGTGGTGAGCAGGGGCAACTTTGTTACAGAGCGTGGGCTTTTCAGTGCAATGGCTTCTTTTGTTGCAGAGCAAGGGCTTTAGGTGCGAGCTTCAGCAGTTGCAGCACATGGGCTCGGTAGTTGTGGCTCACGGGCTTAGTTACTCTAAGGCATGTGGGATCTTCCTGGACTAGGGATCAAACTCATGTCCCCTGCATTGGAAGGCAGATTCTTAACCACTGTGCCACCAGGGAAGTCCCAAAGCTTTTAACTCTAATGAGCCAAATGTATCAATCTTTTTTTAAATTTATTTTATTATTTATTTATTTTTGGCTGCATTGGGTCTTCTTGCTGTGCAGGGCTTTCTGTAGTTGTGGCGAGCAGGGGGTACTCTTCGTTACAGTGCACAGTGAGAACATTGAGGTGGCTTCTCTTGTTTTGGAGCATGGGCTCTAGGCATGTGGGCTTCAGTAGTTGCAGCTTGTGGGCTCAGTAGTTGTGGCGCACGAGCTTAGTTGCTTCGTGGCATATGGGATCTTCCCGGCCCAAGGATCGAACCCACATCCCCTCTGCATTGGCAGGTGGATTCTTAACCACTGAGCCACCAGGGAAGCCCAATCTTTTCTTATATTTTTGTTTTGTTTTGTTTTCTTTTCTACCTTTTCTTTTATTGTCTTTGTTCTCTGGGTATATGTTATAATAATTTTATGAACTTAATGCCTTCCCACTTTTTATTTTCTGAAATAATTTTTGTTTAAAGTGGAGGTGATACATTTCTTAAAGTTTTGTTAAACTTTATCTGTAAAATTGTGCCACTTGTTTTGAGGTGGAAGAATTTGTGGGTGGGAGAAATTTGGGGCTGCTACTTTTTTTGATGTGTGGTTTAATAATTTACTCAGGTTTTCTATTTCTTCAGTCAATTTTGCAAATTGAATTTTTATAATAAATTACCCATTTATTGGCATAGTTGCTCAAATTATTTTTTTAAATGATTTTATCCATCTCTATCTGTAATTGTGTCCTTTTAATTTGTAATATTACTTATTAAGGTTTTATTTTTTCAGATAAACTTTTATTTCATAGATTCTCCCTGTTTGTTTTTATGTCATAACTGCCTTCTTTTACATTTTACTTCCTACTTTATATGCTTTCATGATGTACTCTGTTCTTTTTTCTAGTTTTTTCTTTGAATGCTTGATTATTATTTATTTACGTTTTCCAGCTTGACTGAGGTATAATTGACAATAATTACAAGATATTTAAAGTGTCATTCAATGTACATACACATTGTGAAAGGATTCCCACCACATAGTTAATTAACACATCCATCTTAAAAAGCTTTGTTTTATAACAAATTCATTGACAGCCATACGTTTCACTGTAAGTAATACTTTAGATGAATATCATAAGCTTTGAAATGTAGTATGTTTAGCATCATTCAGTAACTTCTGACTTTCTTTTAGTCCATGGATATTTAGAGGTCCTGTTTTTGATTTCCAAACATATATTTCTGAACTTACTATATTTTTATTGTTGATTTTGATTTTAATTGTGTTCAGAGAATATAGGCTGTATGACATGTATTCATTGAAATTTGTTAGGGCTCCCTTTCTGATTTAGATATCTTTAGTTTTATCAATGTGTGCTTACAAAGGGTCTATAATCTCTATTTGGGGCATATAGAATTTTACATGTATCTCAGATCAAACATTAATTTGTTGTTCAAATCTTCTATATTCTTACCCTATTTTAAAATTTGATGTATCCATTATACTTCATTTAAAAAAACTACAACTTGAGAATTATTAATTTCTCATGATTTCTCTCATATTTGGCTTATATATTTCAAGGCCTTGCTGACTCGAGTGGGTTCAAGAGAGAACAACTTCATGCATTCTTGCTATTTGGTACAAACAACGTCATGATTAACTCACTGACTTCTATGTTTCATTCCTTTAGCAAACATTTACTGAATATTTATGATGTGCCCAGCACTGTTCCAGGTGCTGTGAATACAAGTGAGTACCATCACCACCCCGACTCCCCAAAACCCTACTTTCAAAGAGCTTATATCCCAGTACGGGAGAGAGACAGTTTATCGTAATTCATCATAAACCATCAGTCTCTAGGGCTTGGTTGCTTCAAGTGCCATGAAGGATACAGCAGGGGAGGGGAGAGAAATGACAGGCTGGCACAGGGAGCTACTTTTGCAGGGGGTGGTCAGAGAAAGCACCCTGAGGAGGTGATGCTTCAGAAGGAGTGAACAAAGCAAGGAGGTGAGACATATGGTACCTGGGGAAGATCATTCCAGGCAGAGACAACAGAAAGGAGTATGTTATATTGAGGGAGCACAACCGGTGTGTTTGAAGAATGGCAAGGAGGCCAGAGTGACAGGCCTTTTTCATTTTGAAAGGGTACCTCTGTGGCCTGCATGGGAACTAGCTGTAGTGAAACAAGAGGGGAGAAGGAGGACCAGCAAGGAGGCTAAGGTGACAGCCCAGGTAGGAGAGGTAACACTGGTTTGCCCTACAGAGACACTGGTAGAAGTGGGGGGATTTGGAAAATATTTTGGTAATTTGGCTCACTGATTTGCTGATGAATTGGATGTCAGATAGACTAGCAAGAGAGGAATCGAGGATGGTTCCTAAGATTTTCACCTGAGCAACTGGGTGAATGGGATCACACTTAGTGAGAGGGGAAAGACTTGGGAAGATCAGGTAGAGGGCTAAAAGTGAAGAGTTTCTCTTTATAGTATTAACCAGGTGGTGCCTATTCATTATTGTGCCAGTTGTTCGTCTGTTTGCTCACATATCCATTCCCTGACTCCCTGTCTCTCTGCCCCTTATCTACCCCCACCCCCCAACCTTCCCGCAACCACCACAGCTGTTCTGAGGAGGCAAGAGCAGCCTCTGCTGTGGGTGTGTAGATGGAGAAGAGAAGACATTGGAAGCTTGAGCCCTTAGCCCTGCTAGTGTGTAAGGTTTGGGAAATCAGAGGGGCCTGGAAGAGAGAATGAAGAGTATGGTATTGCTGGAGGAGAGTGAAGATGTGTAGGAAGATGGCTGGAAACTGACCGAAACTGACCATTGGCTTTTGATAACATGGAGGCTTTTGATAACAGCCACAAGAGTGTTTTTTTATTTGTTTGTTTGTTTGTTTGTTTTTTAGAAGTAGAAAGTACAGTTTGACTGGAGAGGGTTCAAGGAAAAATGACTTTGTGTCTTAGTGGATTGACTCCTTTTCATGGTTGATGTTCCACTGTAATACTATTTGTGTGTTTTGACCTGAATTCTATTTTAGTCTGATGTTATATTGCCACACCAGTTTTTTGTGTTTTGTCTTTTTCGTTTTTTTGGTTATTTTATTAGTTTACTAGGGCTTCTATAACAAAGTACTTCAAGTTGGGTGACTTAAGCAACAGAAATCTGGAGGCTTGATGTCAGAGATTGAGGTGTCAACAGGTTGATTTCTTCTGGTGCCTCTCTTGGTTTCTAGATGACCATCTTTTTCCTGTGTCCTCACATTGTGTCCCTCTGTACCTGTCTGTGTCCAAATTTCCTCCTCTTATAGGGACATTGGTAATATTAGATTAGGGTCCACCTATATGACCTCATTTTAACTTAATTACCTCTTCTTGGATTCTATCTCTGAATACAGTCATATTCTGAGGTGCTAGGGGTAGGACTACAACATATGAATTTGGGGGAAGGAGATAGAATTCAGCCCATAACAATTATTATGTGTCTAGTGTCCCTTTTTTCCATCTATTTTGTGTGTTTTAGGTATTTTTTTTTTAATAAAGCAGCAAATGGCTAGATTAGAAAATATGCAATCTGATTAGATTCAGTTTGATCCAAATGGACTGGTCTTCTAATGTGACTTTACTCCTTTCATTTTATTGTAATTTTAATATTTGGACCTGTTTCTGTCACATTCTTTTATGATTTCTGTTTATCATCATTTTTCTTTAATTTTTCTTCTCTCTTTTCTTTACTTTTTCTCCTCTCCTCCTAATTTCACATGAATTGGGTGAGTTTTCGATATTCCCCTTTATCTTGCCATTTGAAAGCTTTAAATTGCCTTTCTATTCTTCTGGTAAGGATCCTTAAATTAGAAACATGTGAACGTGTCTATACAACATTTTTAAACAAAGCTTAAGATTATTCAGTGTTTCTGTTGTCTTCTAGAATATGTTTTAACTCTCCTTTGAACATACTCCATGTTATTGTTACCTAGAGATTTAGGTGTTCAATAAAATTTAGTAGTTTTATAATTGATTTTTAATTAAATTTTCCAGCATATTTAATCAATTTCTATAACCCATCCAATTTTTTATAATTGTCTTTGTATCAGTTGTAATACACAACTTTAAAAAGCAGTAGCTTAAACAACAAAGTTTTCTTCCTTGCTCATATTCCAGGTTGGCTAGAGTTTCAGCTCCTGCATTCTGAAGCCACTGAAGGGGCAGCTCCCATCTGGAAGAGCGTGGGTGGCTGGGGCAGATGGAAAAGTGTACAGTGGACTTGAGCTGGCTCTTAATGCTTCCATGCAAGGGAATTATGTATCACTTTTCCTCAAATTTTTTTTTTTTTTGGCCAAAGGAAGTTTCATGGCCAAGGCTGACTTCAAGAATTATAGGAAAATCTAGTTCCCCCATGGGTAAGGGACAGACATTGGATCTTAGTGAGCTGTGCATGTCATATCCACCTTCACTCTGGCTTCACTTTCCTTCTTGCTGAAACATATTCTTTAATAATTTCTTTAATGAGCATCTGTGGGTGGTAAACTCTTTATTTTTATGTGTTAAAAGGCCTTTATTTTGTTCTTACTCTTAATTAAATGTTTAGCTATGTATAAAATTTGAAGCTTACTATTTCTTTCCCTGAGCACTTTGAAAATATTATTCCATTGTCTTTTGGTTCATATGGTTGCTGATGAAAATGTTGTTGTCAGCCTATTTGCCATTATTTTGTAGGTCGTCATTTTGGGCAGCTCTTAGATTTTTAAATTTCATTTGGGCATTCATTTATTTTTTTTTATCCTGCTCAGAAGTTGGAATATACATTGAACCTGAGGACTCCTGTCTTTCTTCAACTCTGGAAATTCTCAGCCATTATTTCTTCAATTCTCCTCTCCTAGAACTATTGGATACATGTTGGAACTGCTCAAATTTAAGAATTCTTTTCAGCCTGGTCTAGAATTTATCCTATTATTTTTTTCTATTTCTCTAATATTTTTTCCTCTCCAAGATTTCTAGTTATTCCTAATTATTTTTCGTAAGTACCTTGTTTCATTTCTGTATTTTTATTTTATTATTTATTATTATATTTCTCTGGATTATGCTTTTTAGCAAAATCTTTGTTAGACTGTTTTATGACATTGATTTTATTTGGAATGATTTGATTGTTTATTTATTTATTTACTTATCATTCTCTTTATTAGCATTAGTTTTTTCTGTGTTTTCGAATTTGAGTTTACCAGCTCACTTTAAGTGAGGTGATTTACTTTTTTCTTGTTCTTTTCCTTTCTGCTTTCCTCTTTCTGCCTAGAGGTTTGACTGTTGCCTTCACCCATGCCCTCACACCCTAATTATGATCAAGGTTTTATAACTGTACAATATTTCTGCAGGTAGCAGGGAGACAGCTGACCCATTCACAGAGCCGGAAGGAAGCTTGGTTCCTTTTCTTTGCCAGACCCCAGACTTTCTAACAGCTGAGGCCTCAGGCTTCATTCAGCAGCTTTAAAAAAAAAAACCTCCTTTCAGGAGCAGTGGCCAGCCACCTCTAGCTTCTGGCTTCAAGTAGTGAACTTGGCTCTAGGTATCTGCATGGCATGAAACCATTTCAGTCTCCATTATCTTGAAGGAGCAAGTGTCACAACTACTAGCAGAGTCTGATAAGTCATGGTTCGAGCATCCTTAGTTCTCTCCATCTTTGTTTTGGGTTTCTGTCTCTTTTTAGATCCACAGGACGCTTTTGCTGAGCCTTGATACATATTTCCTCTTCGTTGCTTATTTTTCTTTTTGTTACTTTTTCTTTCTCATCTATTATTTATAAGTGTTTGAAGCAGAAGGTTAAATCAACTTTGGGTTTTGAACTTACTAAGCCATTCTAATGGGAAATACCTGCTTCTACTCCCCTCTGCCACCCCCCGCCCTGCGTCCTCTTTATCCTATATGCCATCAAAAAATTAAAATGTAGATTATAAAGTAAAAGGAAGACACATCTAAAAATTCCACAGTGATGCTTTATATTTTCTTAAATTCTGTGAGTAAAGAATACGTTGAGGAGAAAAAGATGGCGGCGAAGTAGAGAGACGTGGAGTGCATCCCTCTCCACAGATGCATTGGGAATGCACGGAAGGACACAGTCATTCCCACAGAGAACCAGCTGAACACCAGCAGACGGCCTCGGGCACCGGAAAGGGCTGCGGAGAACCTGACATAGCCGGTAGGGAGGCATCTACGAGGGCTCAAAGAGGGTGAAGCGGCGGAGCTGTGGCAGACGGGAGGGAGTGAGAAACATACGGAGGGTCCGCAGCGCAGCTCAGCGTTCCCGGACCGAGACATCGATCCGCGGCTGAACGGAGGGTCCAGGAGCGGGAGCGTGGGAACCGGAGAGCTGGTTCAGGGCGAGAAACATTGTTGCCGATAGGGTGACGGACCGAGAGGACAGGAGGGAGGAGGTCCGCGGAGAGGAGTGCCGATCCCTGAGAGCTGCCCGGCCATGATGGCGGCTGGAGGCTGCAGGCTCCCGGGCGGGGAGGAGGAGCCGCGCGCATAGCCTCTCTCTCTTTCTGCGCCTCTGCAACAGGCAGCGGAGAGACGCCCTGCGGGGCCACATAAGGCGCTCAGGGATAACAAGCACCCTCAGGCGCTCAGGCGGGGCTAGATTAAAACTCCTTGCAACGCCAGCAGCAGGGAGGCTGCCGAGAGAAAAAAAAAAAAAAAAACCAGCATCAAAAAGAAAAAACCCCGAGAGAGGCCCAACTCTAAGACTTTCTGTTTACGCCTGAGCCACCAGCGCCCTCTGCAACAGGCACCTCCAAGCCAGACTGAAGCAACAGTGCGCCACTGCTCACTCCCTCCCAGGAGAAGGAGCCACTATTGCACCCTCTCCCTCCCCACACACCGAGGCTTACAGACGAACAATAAAGGAACCTCTGCTGGTCACAGAATAACGCAAAAAAAAAAACCCAAGGCAAGGAAAAGGACACTTACAGCTGAGACGCTAAGGAAACAGAAATAGTAGTATCAATACCTATTGAACTGGTCCATTCGGGGATCAGTTCTGGATTTTTTTTTTTTTTTTTTGATTTATTAAATACGATCTTAGCCCTAAGGGATCTACAAGTTTTACAACATAATTTTATAAGGATATTTTTTACTCTTTTTTTTTTTTTTTTTTGCCTTTTAAAATACTTCTATATCTAGCTAAGTTTTTGGTAGTACGGACAAAATATCTTTCATACTTTCCTTTCATCCCTTTCTTTTATACACTTCTATTCCTTTCTTTTTCTTTGCATATTTCCAACCACATTACGCTCTTCTGTTCCCCTTTCTTCCAGCCATTTTAAGTGTATTTTATCTTAACATACTTATAAGCAACACTATCGGTCTGCTCAGACTCCTTGCTCTATTCTCCAGATGATGCACTGCCTTGGTATTAATATTAGGCTTTTGTCTTTATCTTAGTTCTTAGTACAGTTGTCTAATTACATTCTGAGAATCTCCATTCTCTCTGGTGGTACTCCAGCTCATTTCTATATTTGATCCTAGCTTACAAAATCTCCCTGGATTGATGTTTGTATGTGTAGGGTGTTATTTGTTGTTTGTTTGCTTTTGCTTTTGTCTCTGATTTGTTCTGTTTCAGTTGTCAATTTCTGCTGGGTTTCTCTCTGAATATCTGATAGCACACTGGGGTTCTGTCAGGTCTTTCTAGAGCCTTATGTCCTAATGGATTCAATAATTGTGTGTCTTATACATGTATGTGTTTCCTAGACTGAATATTCGTCTAATCCAATACTTGGACATTAGTCTGAGGCTTGGACAGTCTTCTATAAACACCTCTATCACCAGGACAAGCAACCCCAAAAGCTTGGACAACCATGAGGAAACAAAGAAACCCCATGCAGGCAAAGGAGCAGGAAAAAAACCCACAAGACCAAATAAATGAGGAGGAAATAGGAAAAATGCCTGAAAAAGAATTTAGAGTAATGATAGTAAAAATGATACAAAATCTCGATAACAAATTAGAGAAAGTACAAGAAACAGTTCATAAGAACTCAGAAAAACAAACAGCAATGGATAACAAAATAACTGAAATTAAAAATACTCTAGATGCTCTAACCAGCAGAATGACTGAGGCAGAAGAACGAATAAGTGAGTTGGAAGATAGAATGGAAGAAATAAACGCCACAGAGCAGGAAAAAGATAAAAAAATAAAAAGACTAGAAGACAGCCTCAGAGACCTCAGTGATAACCTTAAACGTACCAACATTCGAATTATAGGCATCCCAGAAGAAGAAGAAAACAAGAAAGGGTCTGTGAAAATATTTGAAGAGGTTCTAGTGGAAAACTTCCCCAACATGGGAAAGGAAATAATGAACCAAGTCCAAGAAGCACAGAGAGTCCCATACAGAATAAACCCAAGGAGAAATACACCAAGACACATATTAATCAAACTAACAACAATTCAACACAAAGAAAAAATATTAAAAGCAGCAAGAGAAAAGCAACAAACAACATATAAGGGAAAACCCATCAGGATAACAGCTGACCTTTCTACAGAAACTCTGCAGGCCAGAAGGGAATGGCAGGATATACTGAACGTCCTGAAAGAGAGAAACCTACAGCCAAGAATACTTTACCCAGCAAGAATCTCATTCAGATTTGAGGGAGAAATCAAAAGCTTTCCAGACAAGCAAAAGTTAAGAGAATTCAGCACCACCAAACCAGCCTTACAACAAGTGCTAAAGGAACTTCTCTAAGTAGGAAACACAAGAAAAGGAAAACACCTACAAATACAAACCCAAAACAATTCAGAAAATGGTAATTGGAACACACATGTCAATAATCACTTTAAATGTAAATGGATTAAATGCTCCAACCAAAAGACACAGACTGGCTGAATGGATACAAAAACAAGACCCTTCTATATGCTGCCTACAAGAAACCCACTTCAGACCAAGGGATACATATAGACTGAAAGTGAAGGGATGGAAAAAGATATTCCATGCAAATGGAAGTCAAAAGAAAGCTGGAGTAGCAATACTCATATCAGACAAATTAGACTTGAAAGTAAAGACTATTAAAAGAGACAAGGAAGGGCACTACATAATGATCAAGGGATCCATCCAAGAAGAACATATTACAATGGTAAATATCTATGCCCCCAATATAGGAGCACCTCAATACATAAGGCAAATGCTAACAGCTATAAAAGGGGACATCGACAGGAACACAATTATAGTGGGAGACTTGAACACCCCACTTACATCAATGGACAGATCATCCAAACAGAAAATCAATAAAGACACACAAGCTTTAAATGACACATTAGACCATCTCGACTTAATTGATATTTATAGGACATTCCATCCAAAAACGACAGACTACACTTTCTTCTCAAGTGCACACGGAACATTTTCCAGGATAGATCACATCTTGGGTCACAAATCAAACCTCAGCAAATTCAAGAAAATTGAAATCATATCAAACATCTTCTCAGACCACAACGCCATGAGACTAGATATCAATTACAGGAAAAAAACTGCAAAAAATACAAACACATGGAGGCTAAACAATTCACTATTAAACAACCAAGGAATCACTAAAGAAATCAAAGAGGAAATCAAAAAGTATCTAGAAACAAATGACAACGAAAACACAACAACCCAAAACCTATGGGACGCAGCAAAAGCAGTTCTAAGAGGGAAGTTTATAGCAATACAGTCCTACCTTAAGAAACAAGAAAATGATCGAATAAACAACCTAACCTTACACCTCAAACAACTAGAGAAAGAAGAACAAAGAAACCCCAAAGTGAGCAGAAGGAAAGAAATCGTAAAGATCAGAGCAGAAATAAATGAAAAAGAAAGGAAAGAAACCATCAGAAAAATAAATAAAACTAAAAGCTGGTTCTTTGAGAAGATTAACAAAATTGATAAACCATTAGCCAGACTCATCAAGAAAAAAAGGGAGAAGATGCAAATCAACAGAATTAGAAATGAAAAAGGAGAAGTCACAACGGACACCTCAGAAATACAAAACATCATGAGAGACTACTACAAGCAACTCTATGCCAATCAATTGGATAACCTGGAAGAAATGGATACATTCTTAGAAAAATACAATCTTCCAAGACTGAACCAGGAAGAAATAGAAACCATGAACAGACCAATCACAAGTACAGAAATTGAGGCAGTGATTAAAAATCTCCCAACACACAAAAGCCCAGGACCAGATGGATTCACAGGCGAATTCTATCAAACATTTCGAGAAGAGTTAACACCTATCCTTCTCAAACTCTTCCAAAATATTGCAGAAGGCGGAGCACTCCCAAACTCATTCTATGAGGCCACCATCACCCTGATACCAAAACCAGGCAAAGATGTCACAAAAAAAGAAAACTACAGACCAATATCACTGATGAATATAGATGCAAAAATCCTCAACAAAATACTAGCTAACAGACTGCAACAGCACATTAAAAAAATCATACACCACGATCAAGTGGGGTTTATCCCTGGGATGCAAGGATTCTTCAATATACGCAAATCAATCAACGTGATACATCATATCAACAACTTGAAGGATAAAAACCATATGATCATTTCAATAGATGCAGAAAAAGCTTTTGACAAAGTTCAACATCCATTTATGATAAAAGCTCTCCAGAAAATGGGCATAGAAGGAAATTACCTCAACATCATAAAAGCCATATATGACAAACCAAAAGCCAACATTGTTCTCAATGGAGAAAAACTGGAAGAATTCCCTCTAAGAACAGGAACAAGACAAGGGTGTCCACTCTCACCACTGTTATTCAACATAGTTTTGGAAGTGTTAGCCACAGCAATCAGAGAAGAAAAAGAAATTAAAGGAATCCAAATTGGAAAAGAAGAAGTAAAATTATCACTCTTTGCAGATGACATGATACTATATATAGAAAACCCTAAAGACTCTACCAGAAAACTGCTAGCACTCATTGATGAGTTTAGTAAAGTAGCAGGATACAAAATTAATGCACAGAAATCTCTTGCATTCCTATACACTAACAACGGAAGAGCAGAAAGAGAAATTAAGGAAACTCTCCCATTCACCATTGCAACCAAAAGAATAAAATACCTAGGAATAAACCTGCCTAAGGAGGCAAAAGATCTGTATGCAGAAAACTTTAAGACATTGATGAAAGAAATCAAAGATGACATAAACAGATGGAGGGATATACCATGTTCCTGGATTGGAAGAATCAACATCGTGAAAATGACTGTACTACCCAAAGCAATTTACAGATTTAATGCAATCCCGATCAGATTACCAATGGCATTTTTCACAGAACTAGAGCAAGAAATCTTACGATTTGTATGGAAACGCAAAAGACCCCGAATAGCCAAAGCAATCTTGAGAAGGAAAAATGGAGTTGGTGGAATCAGGCTTCCTGACTTCAAACTATACTACAAGGCCATAGTGATCAAGACAGTATGGTACTGGCACAAATATAGAAAGGAAGATCAATGGAACAGAATAGAGAACTCAGAAGTAAGCCCACACACATATGGGCACCTTATCTTTGACAAAGGAGGCACGAGTATACAATGGAAAAAAGACAGCCTCTTCAATAAGTGGTGCTGGGAAAATTGGACAGCAACATGTAAAAGAATGAAATTAGAACACTTCCTAACACCATACACAAAAATAAACTCCAAATGGATTAAAGACCTACATATAAGGCCAGACACTATCAAACTCCTAGAGGAAAACATAGGCAGAACACTCTTTGACATACATCAAAGCAACATCCTTTTTGACCCACCTCCTAGAATCATGGAAATAAAATCAAGAATAAACGAATGGGACCACATGAAACTTAAAAGCTTTTGCACAGCAAAAGAAACCATAAACAAGACTAAAAGGCAACCCTCAGAATGGGAAAAAATAATTGCCTATGAAACAACGGACAAAGGATTAACCTCCAAAATATACAAGCAGCTCATGCAGCTTGATACCAAAAAAGCAAATAACCCAATCCACAAATGGGCAGAAGACCTAAATAGACATTTCTCCAAAGAAGACATACAGATGGCCAACAAACACATGAAAAGATGCTCAACATCACTCATCATCAGAGAAATGCAAGTCAAAGCCACAATGAGGTATCACCTCACACCAATCAGAATGGCCATCATCACAAAGTCTGGAAACAACAAATGTTGGAGAGGGTGTGGAGAAAAGGGAACTCTCCTGCACTGTTGGTGGGACTGTAAGTTGGTACAGCCACTATGGAAAACAATTTGGAGGTTCCTTAAAAAACTACAAATAGAACTACCATATGATCCAGTAATCCCACTCCTGGGCATATACCCAAAGAAAACCATAATCCCAAAAGAAACTTGTACCATAATGTTTATTGCAGCACTATTTACAATAGCCAGGACATGGAAGCAACCTAAATGCCCATCAACAAATGAATGGATACAGAAGATGTGGCATATATATACAATGGAATATTACTCAGCTATAAAAAGGGATGAGATGGAGCTATATGTAATGAGGTGGATAGAACTACAATCTGTCATACATAGTGAAGTAAGTCAGAAAGAGAAAGACAAATATTGTATGCTAACTCACATATACGGAATCTAAAAATGGTACTGATGAACTCAGTGACAAGAACAGGGAAGCAGATACAGGGAATGGACTGGAGAACTCGAGGTATGGGAGGGGGCGGGGGGTGAAGGGGAAACTGAGAAGAAGCGGGAGAGTAGTACAGACATATATATACTACCAACTGTAAAATAGTCAGTGGGAAGTTGTTGTATAACAAAGGGAGTCCAACTCGAGGATGGAAGATGCCTTAGAGGACTGGGGCAGGGAGGGTGGGGGGGAATCGAGGGGGGGGCGTCAAGGAAGGGAGGGAATATGGGGATATGTGTATAAAAACAGTTGATTGAACCTGGTGTACCCCCAAAAAAAATAAAATAAAATAATAAAAAAAAAAAAAAAAAAAAAGAATACGTTGATGTCGTTGAATAGCACAGTAGTTATGAGCATAGGCTGTACCACTCATCCATCATGACCAGAGTCTTCTCCGTAGGGTAGGGATAATAAGTTGTAACTATTATATAGAGCTTTTGAAGAGATTACATAGAATAATGCATGTGAAGAGCCCTGCAGAGTGTCTACAGATGGTAAGTAACTGTAGGGATATACAGTTCAAGTTATAGCTCAAGTATAATCACTAGCATTTATGCATCGAAATTTTTTGTAACAGAGAGATATCTAGTAAGTACATAAGGCAATATTAGAGGTGCTGGAATATCTTTCCTGTTCCCCAAACAACATTTTTGAAATCTTATTATTAGAGAGACTTTTTATTTGGATTAATATATCTTTAAATCAGAAGTTTTCCACAGCAAAGTTGTGTCAAGCTGAGCAGCAGGGTTTTCCACATACCTACCTTCCTATGTGTCACTTTGGTCAAGTTGCTTTCCTGATTGATGATTGAGGAAAAACAGGAGTTAGAGTTTTATTTGGGCAGGAAGAACTTATGATACTGCCCAGGGTGGGCAGATGAATCTGCATGGAATATGCTGCTGGGGTTTCCAGCAGCTGGTGAACGGTGTAACACGGATGGACAGGAGCCTCAGGGCTGGGATAACAGTGCAGGATGCATCAAGCAGCTTTGGCTAAACTGACCTATGGTAACAAACAATTCCAAAATCTCAGTGGATTCTAACAACACAGGCTCATTTTGCTCATGTTTTGTGTGCTGAGAAAATTTATGGCTCACTGCCAAAGGAAAGGCTAACATGATGGAGCTGTGCAATGGCTCTTATGCTTCTGCTTGGAAGAGGTGCATCTCACTTCCACTCACATTTTATTGGCCAGAGCAAGTCACACGGCCAAGCTGGAACTATAATACTGTTCTCCACAGCTTAACTGCACACGTGACACTAGCAGCCCCATGGTGGGACCAAAATATGCCAAGTCCTCTGTTGGCTTCCTCAACACCATGTTCTACCATATCAAGCAGAGGGTGCCCAAACATGTCAACATATTTGTGGCTAATGTTTTAAAAGCATGAGGAATCAGGGAAACTCAGTGGAGAGGAAATATAATTAGTATCAATGTCTAGGTTTGTTATGGACTGAATTCTGTCTCCCCTCAAATTCATGTATTGAAACCCTAATCCCCAGTACTTCAGAGTGTGACTATATTTGAAGAAGATAGGGCCTTCAGAGAGGTAATTAGGTTAAAATGAGGTCATTTCGATGGGCCCTAATTCAATATGACTGGTGTCCTTGTAAGAAAAGGAAATTAGGACACAGACACACACAGAAGGAAGATGATGTGAAGACACAGGGAGAAGATAGTCATCTACAAGTCAAAGAGAGGGGCCTCAGAAAAAACCAAACTTGTTGATACCTTGATCTCAGACTTCTAGCCTCCAGAATGGTGTGAAAATAAATATCTGTTGTTTAAGCCACCAAATCTGTGGTATTTTGTTATGGCAGCCAGAGGAAATAATATAAAGCTTTAACTTACAACATGAGAAGGGTCTATTGACTTTCTCCGCATTTATAACATGGTGAAGAATTAACGAATCCTGGTCTATCCTTGATCTCGAGATTCGTGTTGAGGCACTCTCTTGGGGCTTTCCAAGGGTAAGGACCATGCTCATTGCCATAAAAAAGTCCTGCCTCTTTGTTTCCTATCCCTCCATGCCTTCTTGCTGGCCATCCCATTCAGATAATAATGGCTCAAGTCAACCCCATTGGGTATATTCCCTCCCACTGCTGGTGACAGCATGCTATTAGTTTAGCTAGCTGTACCTATGTGCTTTTCTTCCCTCAATTTAGATACAGATACTTGAGCTTGGGATCTGTTTATGATGAATTTATTCTCAAATTCTAAACAAGTATGCATTATAGATGTGTTGGGGTCTAAACAAATAATAAAAATATGATATAGCTCTGTTGGTTCAATAGCCACTTTGCATTCCACTCTGGCACTTTTTAGGTTATTGTAGAAATAGCTGCCAGTGGATTCGTGCATGTGTGTATGTGTGTATTTGCAGGTTAGCGTATACTAACAAACTTGTTCTTGTTCAATAAAGACGTTGTGAAAAGAAATGATGAGAAATGCACTATTCACTCTTCATGTAGGATAATGCCTACCAAACACATATCATTTAAAGTTGTGCTCAGTTGACATTCCCAGTCATATTTACCAGGAATGGAATTTTTCTCAGAGCCACCCCATGTGCAGATCCTTACAAGGTCTTGATACTTAAAGCAAAGGTGCCTCTATTTTGAACACTAGTGGTTTAAAAAAAATCTAATTTATTCTGAAATCCCTTCTGCATTTAAAAAATTGTGTCTCAATTCTCAGTGCAGTGAGAGTGACTGGTAGACAAAATGTATCCCTAAACCATCAAGGGATTTTCATAAGCAATTGGGATTACTCCAAAATACATTGCAGATTGGTATCAACTATCACATTTGAATTTGTATTCTAGCACTGAGAGCAATTTGTAGCACATTATAAATCATAGCTCCTCCCTCACAATTTCAAAATGCTCCTGTCTCTGACAAGCACTAAATATACTGTTGCTACAGCAGCAACATCAAAAATTGCCCAGAGATATCACACAAACTGAATGACAGAAGAGAATTTCATAATCAGTTTATAAGTACAACCCTTCAGTATAGCCCAATCTCCTTCAACCGGAGAAAAATTGAGATGAGTTTGGACTGAGAATGTTAATTGGAAACTGATATGCTTGGCTCTCTTGCGCCGAATTTAACTACTGTCAGGGCTGTCTTCCTATCCAAGAAAGCTACAAAAAGTTAACTTATCTCTTTTTTCCCCCCAAATAAAATCTTAGATTCCAGAGAGTACAAGCCAAATCCATAGAGAAAATTCTAAAATTACAAACTCTAGAGCTGTGAATTGACCCTAATAATAGCTTTTATTATTTAGATGTAATAAAAATTCTAATAATCTGCAGAACAGTAAAATCTCTAGTTTAGCTGGAGATTGAAGTGTTTTTTGGACTGTGCTATATGAAAGCCATCAGAGACAATAGAGTCTTGATAGATATCCACTCTAACATTTGCAAAAAGCATTAACAATATATCACACTTCACTGCCAGCTGCAAACCCATAATATTATTCACAAATTAAGTATTTAAGGTTGGGGAGCCGGAGACATTTTTGTAATGCTAATATATTAAGACATCCCCTCCAGAGAGGTTCTATAGAACCTCTGCCTGCATTTTTCATATCCACCTTACTGCTTGACCATGTGATGATTTTGAAATTGTTGCCTGGCTACACTGATCCCTATTTCCTAGAGTATTATCTGCCAGTGTTCAGAGGGGCTATGTTCAGAAGTGTTACTTCCAGAAACTAGACTATAATATATATAATTTATCTAAGGAAATTTCTAAAATCATTAAAAATACTTTTAACTATAAGTTGATTCAATCTGAGGAAAAAGAAAAGGATTAGTTTGAATAATGAAATGATAATAAGACCAGAAAAATTAAAATTGAATAACATGCAAATGACATGGGCATGGGAATTATCACTTAAGATATACCTTTATTCTTATTGTTTTGAATAACAAATGACATAAAAACTGCAGAATAGAAAAAATAGGTAAATTTATAGCAGATGCTTTTATAGAGACCTAAAACTTTTAAGTATCCCAAAGGAAGTAGAATTAATTTATGATGAGATTGGAGTCCTTGATATCTCTATTAAGACTAACAAGAAAGACGCATATGGTGGGGAGATATCAGTAAGGTAGACATGTCTGGCTAAATGGTGTACAATGAAAGCATTAATTAAGACACATGAACAATAATAATAACAACAGCAGTAGCAGCAAAATTAACAATGATCATAATAAAATTAAAAGCCTAGGTGAAGTAGAAAAGGAAGTAAGAGGGGGTAGATGTCATTCTGCATTGTTATGATTTTATCCAAACAATAACCAATCATGAAATGCGATCCAATAGACCTAGTCTGACAGCTGATTGGATTAACATAGTTCCTTTCATTAGATTCTACGTTGCTGGGATCAGATTAGTCCACTAGGCACTGAAGAGGAAGCAAGAAAGTAGGGACAGAAGGGCCGTCTTGGAGGAAAGAGAAGCGGTGGGGAGAAATCATAAGGTCAGCTTTTTAAGTTCCTGTTGGGCAGAGATGGGACAGAAAATTGTGATCTTCAGATAATGCCAGAAACTCATTTTAGCTGCTACCTTTTCTCTGCAGTCAACATTTATTTGAGCCTCTGACAGTGATAGAAGTGATAAGTTTGACCTGTACTTTTTTCTCTTTACTGGTCTGATGCAATTCGAACAAGAGGTAGGTACCTTTTAAATTGGGAACCAATACATCAGCTTTCATTTTTTCTCAGAGGTGGCATTTAGTTGTGGTTAAGAGTATTACCTTTGGTATCAAACAAAGCTGTGTATGAGCCTAAACTTAGTTTCCTCATCTATAAAATTAAGTCAAAAATATCTACCTTACATAGCTGATGCAATGATGCAATGAGATGGTACATATGAGCAGTAAGCACTAGGCCTGACCCATAGTATGTGTTTAATAATCTTTAGACATGATTATGTTAAAATTATTAATATTTTTATTATTAGTGGTTGTAAGTTAAAGTGGAAGGGCAGAATTTATTTATGTTAATAGAAAAACTTTAAGACATTATTCTAAGATTCATTGGACATCTTTAAACACTTGAAGGAAAAGATTATTCTCTTATTAAAAACATGATACATAATAATTTTAAAATAACATCCTCAGAGAGCGATATATTCATACGAGTAAGTATTTTACTCTATGTAATTTTCATATCCTAATGAAATTTGGATCAGAATTAATATACAATGAAAAAGTAGTTTTTATGACTAAGTTGCTCCTGTTGCAGAGAAAGTTGGCAAATGATGTGCATAGTATATTTAAGAAGCCCACACTGTTCTCAACTACTCCATTTGACATTTAGTTAATACAACGGAGGGTTTCTACTAGACAGTGAGAAGAGAACGTTATACAAGTCACCATGTTCTGCAGATTTCTTGTCAGCTTGCTTTATGTTTATTTAACTGGTTGCTTTTTATAACTACCCTGTGCCTGTTCAGATTTCAAACTACAAAAGGATTATTCAACTTTGCTTTTCTATGTTGCCCTCAGCCTTTAAACAAGAAGGATTTTAAAAATGAATATTGGCCAAGTAATCCTTTCCTCATAAAACAAGCAAAGAAGAAAAACTGCTTCTTGGAACTTAGAAATTAAAAACTCTTTTTGGGTAGAAAGTAATTAAGACTGCTGGTTCCTTTACTTCCCAAACAGAGACTGAGGACTCTCACCACTGGGTAGAATGGAATAGTTTATGTCAAACTTGCATTCCTGCTGAGCACAACCAGAAAAGTTGTATAAGACACAAAAAAATGCATATGTTTAAAGACATTAAAAAAACGGAGAAGCAAAAAGAAACAGAAGGATTCAAGCTCTGGAGAGGAGAGAAACTTTTAGAGATTAACTGACAATCTTCATTCTCTTTTTTTTTTTCTGATGGATTTTGTCAGTTCTGGGCATTGGCTGAAATTTTTGGTTCAAGGAGTCTCAAATACATGATTACTTTTCTCCTCAAGGTACATGCCAAATTCTGAAGGTATCCGTAAGACTGACTAATACAGAGGAGATTTCCCAGTATTTTGATTCTAGAGAAGCAAAAGATTCACTAGGCTCTGAGTTAAAATCTTTTGCTTTTAAAAGTGCCTTGGTCTAGGAACCAGGTTAAATTAGAGCTACTGTCTTACTAAAATTGTAACACAGCCTTGACTCAGCTTAGCCCCTAGCTGGATAGAGATCACCCTTCCCCTGAATCCATTATATCTAGTAGAGTGATTAACTTTCTCTGGTGAAAGATAACATCATCTGGTTATCATATCTGTCATTTAAACAAAAATCATTATATATGCCAAGAAACATGATCATGTAACAAAACTCCAAGAGAAAAATTAGGCTGTAGAAACAGACTTATAGATGATCTAGACATTGTAGTTAAATAACATGAGCATTCAAATAACTTTAGTTATTATACTCAAGAAAAGAAAAAAAGAAATATAGATTAAAAAAATGGAAAAATTCCACCAAAGAATTGGAATGTAGAAAAAAGCAAATAGACCTCCTAGAGTAATGGAAATAAAAACAAAAATAAATAAATGGGACCTAATGAAACTTAAAAGCTTTTGCACAGCAAAGGAAACTATAAACAAGAAGATGAAAAGACAACCCTCAGAGTGGGAGAAATATTTGTAAATGAATCAACAAAGGATTAACCTCCAAAATATATGAATAGTTCATGCAGTTCAATATCAAAAAAAAACAAACAACCCAATCAAAAAATGGGCAGAAGACCTAAATAAGCATTTCTCCAAAGAAGATGTAGAGATGGCCAAGAGGCACATGAAAAGCTGTTCAAAGTCACTAATTATTAGAGAAATGCAAATCAGAACTATAATGAGGTAACACCTCACACTGGTTAGAATGGGCATCATCAGAAAAACTACAAACAATAAATGCTGGAGAGAGTGTGGAGAAAAGGGAACACTCTTGCAGTGTTCGTGGGAATGTAAATTGATACAGCCACTATGGAGAACAGTATGGACGTTCCTTAAAAAACTAAAAATAGAACTACCATATGACCCAGCAATCCCACTACTGGGCATATACCCAGAGAAAACCATAATTCGAAAAGACACAAGCACCCCAATATTCATTGCAGTACTATTTATAATAGCCAGGACATGGAAGCAACCTAAATGTCCATCAACAGATGAATGGATAAAGAAGATGTGGTACATATATACAATGGAATATTTCTCAGCTGTTAGAAAGGAACAAAACTGGGACATTTGTATAGAGACATGGATGGACCTAGAGACTGTCATACAGAGTGAAGTGAGTCAGAAAGAGAAAAACAAATATCGTATATTAACACATATTTGTGGAATATAGAAAAGTGGTACAGATCAACCGATTTGCAAGGCAGAAATAGAGACACATATGTAGAGAACATACATATGGACACCAAGGGGGAAAGTGGGGGCAGGTTGGGGTGAGATGAATTGGGAGATTGGGATTGCCATGTATACATTAATAATAAGAAAAAAAGTCCAATTGTACAATTTAAATATGTGCAGTTTATTTTATGTCAATTAGATCTCAATAAAAGTTCTTAAAAAAAAGAAAAAATAGAAAGTTCAGAAACAAAAGATACAATACATGAAATTAAGTACACGATAGATTTAACATAGACTAGACACAGAACAAGATAGGATTAAAGAACTACAGGGCAGATTAATAGAATGTGTCCCCAAATGAATGGAAATAGGGATAAAAGTGCAGTAGATATGTGGGACACAGAAAAAATATCTAACATACATATAATTAGATCCAAATGAGGAAAAGAAAAAAGGAAAAGCATAAATCAGGTGGATCAAGTAAAAAACAAAGAGTAAGATGTTATGTATAAATCCATTATATCACTAATTACATTAAATGTAAATGGACTAAATACTATCAATAAAAGACTAAGATGGTGAGATTTTCTGAAAAACAAAAATTTAAATACATGTTGATTACAAGAGTTACACCTTAAATGTAAGGAGTTTAAAGTAAAAGAAATGATTTAAAGTAAAAGAAAACACAATAAAACAGTAACCAAAAGAAAGCTGGTGTCGTCACACTAATACCAGACAAAATAATCTTTTTTTTCTTCAAAATAATCTTTAAAGTAAGTATTACCAGAGATTAAGAGAGACATTTCATAACTATAAATGAGTCAGACCAGCAGGAATATATTGCAATCTTAAATTTGTATGTGCCCAATAATATAGTTTAAAAATAAAGCATTGATAGAAATAAAAAGAAACATAGAAATATATCAGTATCATTAAGAATATAGAATATCTGTATGATTTAATCTAATTGACATATGCAGAACACTGCATCCAGCAAGATCCAAATTTATGCTTTTCAAATGCACAGTAAATCTTCACTACAATCAATTATGTGTTGGTTGAAAGCAAACCCCAACAAGTTTCAAAAAATTAAAATTATTCAAGGCATGTTCTCTGTCTACAGGTAAATTAGATAGAAATGAATAACAAACAGGTAGTCAGACAATACCCAACTGCTTGTTCAGTTGACTGATATCCTCTTAAATAACCAAAAGGTAAAGAAGAAACAATATTTTGAGCTGAATGATGATAATCTGGTATATCAAAATTTGTGGCATATGGCTAAAGGTGTGCTTAGAGAAAAATTTAGAGGCTTTAATGCGTACTTTAGAAAATTATAAAAACTGAAAATCTATCATTTAGGCTTCCTTCTCAAGAAGCTAGAAAATAGAAACAGCAAGTCAAATCCAAGCAGGAGGAAGAAAATAGTAAAGATGAGAGCAGAAACCAAGGAAATAGATAATGAATGTAAAACAGAATAAATCAACCAAACCAAAAGTTGATTCCTTGAAAACATTAATAAAGTTGATAAGCTATTAGAAATATCAACTAAGGGAAAAAAAGAGAAAACACAGATTACTAATGTCAAGAATGAAACAGGAGGCATTACTGCAGGCCCAAATGACATTAAGGAGAAAATAAGAAGATATTATAAATGACTTCATGCCAACACATTAAAAAATTAAGAAAAAAAGACCAATTCTTCAAAAACACAACTTATTACAATTTATAGAAGAAATGGAAACATTTGAATATCCCTATATTGGCTAAAGATATTGATTTTGTTAATAAAAACCTTATCACAAAAAACTGAGATGTCTTCATAAGTAGAGTTTAACAATATGGAAGCAAGAAATAGCATGAATCCTGAACTCTTCCAGAGGATATAAAGAGAAAAAAATACTTCCTAACTCTTTTTTTTAAAGTGATATAATATATAATCTTGATCTCTAAACTGACAAGATCATTAAAAGAGAGAAAAAATTTAAACCCATGTCTTTCATCAGCTTAGATATAGAAATCCTAACCAAAACATTAGCTAATTGAACCCAATAGCATGACAATAGGGTAGCATATCACAACTTTATTCCAGGAATGTAAAGGTTTTTAATACTAAGCAAAACTCAAAAAATGCAATTCATCATATAAATAAATGCAGGAAAAGTATATGATAAAATTCAAGTAAACTTATAATCTATCATTAAACTCTTAACAAAATGGAAACAGAAAGGAACTTCTTGACATTGATAAGGATTATCTACAAAAGATAAAAAAACCACTGTAAGCGAACATTGTAATTATGATGAAATAGTGTAAGATTTCCTGTGAGACTGAAAATGAGACATGGACGTCTCCTATAACCACTTCTATTCAATATTGAATTGAAGGTCTTAGTATGTTAATGACAAAAACATACATATATTCATACGTATGTACATGCATACAAATAGGTCATGGGTATTGGAAAGGAAGAAATAAAATATCTACATTATTTATAGACAACACAATCTTGTCAAAAATTTAAATGAATCTTAGAGACAAGTCATTATAATTAAGTGAATTTAGCAAGCTTGCAGGTTACAAGAAAAAAGATTAGAATTAATAAGTGAACTTGGCATGATATCTGAATAAAAGATCTTACGCTAACATGGATTTCTTTTCTGTACACCAACAACAAATAATTTATAATTGACATTTTGAAAAGATGTCATTACATTAGCAATAGGAAACATCAAATGTCTGAGAATAAATTTAATGTAAGATGTGAAAATTAAAATTTACATTTTAAACTGAAAAACCATGAATCATTGCTGGGAGAAGTTAAAGACCTAAATAAATGAAGCAATATATCATGGCCATAGATTAGATGACTCATTATTGTGAAGATGTCAGTTCTTTCCAAATTGAGCTACACATTCAATGTGATTAAAATTGAAATTACAGCATTTTTAATGGAAAATTACAAAGTAATTTTAAAATTTACATGTAAATGTAAAGCACCTAAAAAAGTCAAAACAATCTTGAAGAAGAACAAAGATAGACGTGTTACTCTACCAGATGGAAGACCTATTTTAAAGCTATAAAAGAGTGTGGTATTAATGCAAGGATAGATAAAGGCTTCAAGGATAGACCAATGGAACAGAATAGAAAATTCAGAAACAGACCCAAATATTAATAGTCACAGTTCTATGAAAAAGGTGACAATGCAGTGCAGTGGGAAAAGGAGAATATTTTAGAATAAATAATGGTGGTTAATAGGAATATCTATATAAAAATATATATTTTTTACACATATTGGCCACTATCCTGTATTATATCAAAAAATAATTTCAGATGGATTTCAGATCTAAATTTAAAGCAAAACAGTAAAACTTTAAAATAATACAAAGGAAACATTTTGATGACCTTAAGATGGACAAATATTTCCTAAATAAGACATACTTATAAAAGAAACAGTTTTGATACATTAGAATTGTATTAAAATGAAGAACTCCTATTCATCAAGACACCATTAAAAGAGTAAAAAGGCAAGCCAAGCCGCAGACTGGAAGAGGATTTTTTTAATATATATAAATACATACATATTTTCAATACAAAATGGTTGCATCTAGAATATATAAAGAACTCCTACAAATCAAAAATGAAAAGACAGCATGATTCCATTTATATATAGCTCAAAAGTAGGCACAAATAAGCTATGGTGTAAACACGTGATAGTTATTACCCTTGACTGGGCTAGTGATTAGAAGGGGGCATGAAAGAAGCTCCTGGTGTCTTGGAGTTCTGTTTCTTGATCTGGGTATTGGAGACATGAATGTGTTCTCTTTGGGAAAAGTCATTGTGACTTATGCAACTTTCATATGTATGTTAAACTTTAATGAAAAGCTAAAACCAAAAACAATGCACCAAAATACAGATCTGCTACTGAGTACCAGAAAGCTATAGAAGAAAGGCAGGGCAGCTGCTTCTGGGAAAGCACTTCTGTCTTTTTACCGTTTCAAATGCAGTGGCCAATGGCCAAACATTTTAGGTCATACAGTACAGCAGCAAAAAATAGTTTAAGCAAGTATTTACAATATGTATATGTTTACACGTCCTCGTTATGAATGTTGTAAAACATATACATGGTACATTACAGCATCCAATGTACGTGTTTTGCACATGATGAACACATAACCATAATTAAGTGTATAAATGATGAAATAAAGATAAAATAAGCAATATTTTAAAAATAAGTTTTTTCTATCAGTCATATAAAATCTTGTAAGGTTTTTTTTCTCCTTTAAAAAGAAAAGAGTGTGATATATTCAATATATCAGATATAATTAGGTCATCATTCCTTTTACCTCATATTGTGTCCCATGATGAGCTTATACTAGGAATAAAAGTATTCAGCTTAGCCATTTTCTTATTTACTTGTGCTGCATTATTTATGCTACCTGCAATCTGCAGTTTCTTTGAAAGAATGTTTTAAAGCCATTTCTTCATTTTTGAGAAGGGTAATTTAGTTCAAACCAGATAATATAAACCATAAATTCATTTAACCAGACACATGATATAAGCTGTAAGTCATGGCAACTCCTCAAAGTGCCTCTCTGGGAAATGTCCATTCTTCCCTCAGGGCCACATGACACCTGACCAGTGTCAATCCACACATTTAATGCATCTAAGCTAATTTGTTTCTCACTTTAGGATGAAAAAGGTAATATAAGGATTCTAATAATTTCTTCCCACTCCCAGTGGATTGTCTTGAGGATACCTAGAACGTATGCACTCTTTGATAGGTAAGTGAAGTTGCACAGTTTTGCTTGTAAATCAATATGATAAGTCAGTGCAATTACAACTGGGACTAAGAGGAAGTCTACAGTTCTCATGTAAATTTCACTGTGTCCAATCCATAGGTCAACAATGAAAAAGACTGCTGTAATGGTTTTTACACTACAACTTCACTGGACACAGCAAAGTTTTCATGGAATAATTTCTTCCTTGTAAATTTTCAGAGAAAGAGCAATGGGCTATTCTGTCTCTATTTCATTCTATCCCTGTAACAAATCTCTTCTTGTGCAGGTCACTTTACCTCTCTAGATCTGATTTCCTCAAATATAAAATGAAGGATTTGTAGTAAGTGAGTATGAGGCTCCTTCAAGCTAAAATAAATGTTATGGGCCAAATTGTGTCCTCTTAAAATTCATATGTTGGGAGATTGGCTCAAGATGGTGGAGTAGAAGGATGTGCACTCACTCTCTCCTGCAAGGGCACTGGAATCACAACTAACTGCTGAACAATCATCAACAGGAAGATGCTGGAACTCACCAAAAAGGACATCCCACATCCAGAGACAAAGGAGAAGCTGCAGTGAGATGGTAGGAGGGGTGCAATCACGATAAAATCAAATCCCATAACTGCTGGGTGGACAACTCACAAACTGGAGAACAGTTACACCACAGAAGTCCACCCACTGGAGTGAGGGTTCTAGCCCCACATCAGGCTTCCCAACCTGAGGGTCTGGCAACAGGAGGAGGAATCCCCAGAGAATCAAACTTTGAAGGGCAGCAGGATTTGATTGCAGGACTTCCACAGGACTAGGGGAAACAGACACTCCACTCTTAGAGGGCACACAAAACATAGTGTGCACACCAAGACCCAGGGGGAAGGAGCAGTGACCCCATAGGAGACTGAACTAGACCTACCTGCTGGTGTTGGAGGGTTGCCTGCAGAGGTGGGGGGTGGCTGTGGTTCACTGCAGGGATGGTGATGCTGGCAGCAGGAGTTCTGGGAAGTGCTCATTGGCAAGAGCCCTCCTGGAGTCTGCCATTAGCCCCATCAAAGAGCCTGTAAGCTCCAGTGCTGGGTTACCTCATGCCAAACAACCAACAGGGAGGGAACACAGCCTCACCCATCAGCAGACAAGTGGATTAAACCTTTACTGAGCTCTTTCCACCAGAGCAACACCCACCTCTACCCACCACCAATCCCCCCCATCAGGAAGCATGCACAAGCCTCTTAGATAGCCTCATCCACCAGAGGGAAGACAGCAGGAGCAAGAAGAACTATAATCCTGTAGCCTGCAGAATGAAAACCACAGCCACAGAAAGAGAAAATGAAAAGGCAGAGGACTTTGCACCAGATGAAGGAACAGGATAAAACCCCAGAAAAACAAGAAAATGAAGAGATAGGCAACCTTCCAGAAAAAGAATTCAGAATAGTGAAGATGATCCAGGACCTTGGAAAAAGAATGGAGAAGATGCAAGAAATATTTTTAAAAGACCTAAAAGAATTAAAGAACAAATAAACAGAGATAAACAATACAATAACTGAAATGAAAAATACACTAGAAGGAATCAATAGCAGAATAACAGGCAGTAGAATGGATAAGTGACCTGGAAGACAGAATGGTAGAAATCACTGCCATGGAACAGAAGAAAGAAAGAAGGGTGACAAAAATGAAGACCGCCTAAGAGACCTCTGGGAGAACATTAAATGCACCAACATTCACATTGTAGGAGTCCCAGAAGGAGAAGAGAGAGAGAAAGGTCCCAAGAAAATATTTGAAGAGATTATAGTTGAAAACTTCCCTAACAGGGGGAAGGAAATAGCCACTCAAGTCCAGGAAGTGCAGAGAGTCACAGGCAGGATAAACCCAAGGAGAAACACACCAAGACACACGGTAGTCAAACTGACAAAAATTAAAGACAAAAAAAATTATTAAAACAACAAGAGAAAAACAACAAATGACATACAAGGGAACTCACAGAAGGTTAACAGTTGATTTCTCGGCAGAAACTCTGCAAGCCAGAAGGGAGTGGCACAATATATTTAAAGTGATGAAAGAGAAGAACTTACAACCAAGAACACTCTACCCAGCAAGGATCTCATTCAGATTTGATGGAGAAATCAAAAGCTTTACAGACAAGCAAAGGCTAAGAGAATTCAGCGCCACCAAACCAGCCCTACAACAAATGCTGAAGGAACTTCTCTAAGCGGGAAACATAGGAGAAGAAAAGGACCTACAAAAACAAACCCAAAACAATTAAGAAAATGGTAATAGGACTGGGACGGGGAGGGTGGGGGGGACTCGAGGGAGAGTGGGGGGGGGAGTCGAGGGAGGGAGGGAATATGGGGATATGTGTATAAAAACAGATGATTGAACTTGGTGTACCCCCGAAAAAATAATAAATAAATAAAATTAAAAAAAAAATAAAGTTCAACCCTATGTGGTCCTGCAGGGCATCTGGTGTCCTCCTCCTCCTAGCTATGAGTGTATGCGACTAATAAACTGCTGTCAATCTCAAAAAAAAAAAAAAAAAAAAAAAAGAAAATGGTAATAGGAACATACATATTGATAATTACCTTGAATGTGAATGGATTAAATGCTCCAACCAAAAGACACAGACTGGCTGAATGGATACAAAAACAAGACCCATATATATATATGCTGTCTGCAAGAGACCCACCTCAGACCTAGGGGCACATACAGACTGAAAGTAAGGGAATGGAAAAAGATATTCCATGCAAATGGAAATCAAAAGAAATCTGAAGTAACAATACTCATATCAGGTGAAATAAACTTTAAAATAAAGAATGTTTCAAGAGACAAGGAAGGACACTACACAATGATCAAGGGATCTATCCAGGAAGAAGATATAACAATTATAAATATATATGCACCCAATATAGGAGTACCTCAATATATGACAAATGATAACAACTATAAAAGAGGAAATTGACAGTAACACAATAATAGTGGGAGACTTTAACACCCCACTTACACCAATGGACAGATTATCCAGACAGAAAGTTAATAAGGAAACACAAGCTTTAAATGACACAATAGGCCAGCTAGATTTAATTGATATTTATAAGACATTCCATCTGAAAACAGCAGATTACACTTTCTTCTCAAGTGCACATGGAACATTCTCCAGGATAGATCACATCTTGGGTCACAGATCAAGCTTTAGTAAATTTAAGAAAATTTTAAAAAATTGATTTTTTAAGAAAAAATCATATCAAGGCACCTTTTCTGACCACAGCACTATGAGATTAGAAATCAATTACTGGAAAAAAACTGTAAAAAACACAAACACATGGAGGCTAAACAATACACTACTAAATAACCATGAGATAACTGAAGAAATCAAAGAGGAAATCAGAAAATACCTAGAGACAAATGACAACAAAAACACAATGATCCAAAAACCTATGGGATGCAGCAAAAGCAGTTCTAAGAGGGAACTTTATAGCAATACAATCCTACCTCAAGAAACACGAAAAATCCCAAATAAACAATCTAACCTTACACCTAAAGAAACTAGAGAAAGAAGAACAAACAAAATCCAATGTTAGTAGAAGGAAAGAAATCATAAAGGTCAGAGCAGAAATAAAAAGAAACAAAGAAAACAATAGCAAAAGTCAATAAAACTAAAAGCTGGTTCTTTGAGAAGATAAACAAAATTGATAAACTTTTACCCATACTCATCAGGGAAAAGAGGGAGAGGACTCAAATCAATAAAATTAGAAATGAAACAGGAGAAGTTACAACAGATACCACAGAAATAAAAGGCATCATAGGAGACTACTACAAGCAATTATATGCCAATAAAATGGACAACCTGGAAGAAATGGGCAAATTCTTAGAAATAAGCTTCCAAGACTGAATCAGGAGGAAATAGAAAATATGAACAAACCAATCACAAGTAATGAAACCAAAACTGTGATTAAAAATCTTCCAACAACAAAAAAGTCCAGGACCAGATGGCTTCACAGGAGAATTCTATCAAATATTTAGAGAAGACCTACCACCTATCCTTCTCAAACTCTTCCAGATAATTGCAGAGGAAGGAATACTCCCAAACTCATTCTATGAGGCCACCATCACCCTTATACCAAAATGAGACAAAAATACCTCAAAAAAAGAAAATTACAGACCAATATCATTGATGAATATAGATGTAAAAATCCTCAACATAATACTAGCAAACAGAATTCAATATTACATTAAAAGGATCATACACCATGATCAAGTGGGATTTATACCAGGGATGCAAGGATTCTTCGATACACACAAATCAATCAACATGAGGCATCATATTAACAAATAGAAGGATAAAAACCATATGATAATCTCAATAGATGCAGAAAAATCTTTTGACGAAACTCCACACCCATTTGTGATAAAAACTCTCCAGAAAGTGGGCATAGAGGGAATGTACTTCTGCCTAATAAAGCCCATGTACAACAAACCCACAGCAAACGTCATTCTCAATGGTGAAAAACTGAAAGCATTCCTTCGAAGAACAGGAATAAGACAAGGATATCCACTCTCGTCACTACTATTCAACATAGTTTTGGAAGTCCTTGCCACAGCAATCAGAGAAGAAAAAGAAATAAAAGGAATCCAAATTGGAAAAGAAGTAAAACTGTCACTGTTTGCAGATGATATGATACTATACATAGAAAATCCTAAAGATGCCACCAGAAAACTACTTGAGCTAATCAATGAATCTGGTAAAGTTGCAGGATATAAAATTAATAACACACAGAAATCTCTTGCATTAGTATACACTAACAATGAAAGATTAGAAACAGAAATTAAGGAAACAATCCCATTCACCATTGAAACAAAAAGAATAAAATACCTAGGAATAAACCTATCTAAGGAGGTGAAAGATCTGTACTCAGAAAACTATAAGACACTGATGAAAGAAATCAAAGACAGCACAAACAGGTGGAGAGATATACTATGTTCTTGGACTGGAAGAATCAACATTGTGAAAATGGCTATACTACCCAAAGCAATCTACAGATTCAGTGTAATCCATATCAAGTTACCAATGGCATTTTTACAAAACTAAAACAAAAATTCCTAAAATTTGCGTGGAGACAGAAAAGACCCTGAATAGCCAAAGCAATCTTAAGGTTAAAAAAAACAGAGCTGGTCTCCCTGAGTTTAGACTATACTACAAAGCTACAGTAATCAAGACAATATGGTTTTGGCACAAAAACAGAAAGATAGATCAATGCAACAGGATAGAAATCCCAGAGATAAACTATGGTCAACTAATCTATGACAAAGGAGGCAAGGACATACGATGGAGAAAAGACAGCCTCTTCAATAATTGGTGCTGGGAAAACTGGACAGCTGCATGTAAAAGAATGAAATTAGAACACTTCCTAACACCATACACAAAAATAAACTCAAAATGGCTTAAAGACCTAAATGTAAGGCCAGACACTATAAAACTCCTAGAGGCAAACACAGGAAGAACACTTTTCAACGTAAATCACAGCAAGATCTTTTTTGATCCACCCATAGAGTAATGGAAATAAAAACAAAAATAAATAAGTGGGACCTAATGAAACTTCAAAGCTTCTGCACGGCAAAGGAAACTATAAGCAACATGAAAAGACAACCTTCAGAATGGGAGAAAATATTTGCAAATGAATCAACAGACAAAGGATTAATCTCCAAAATATATAAACAGTTTACACAGCTCAATACCAAAAAAAAAACAAACAACCCAATCAAAAAATAGGCAGACGACCTAAACAGGCATTTCTCAAAAGAAGCCATACAGATAGCCGAGAGACACATGAAAAGCTGCTCAACATCACTAATTATTAGAGAAATGCAAATCAAAACCACAATGAGGTATCACCTCACACCAGTCAGAATGGCCATCATCAGAAAAACTACAAACAATAAATGCTGGAGAGTGTGTGGAGAAAAGGGAACCCTCTTGCAGTGTTCATGGGAATGTAAATTGATACAGCCACCATGGAGAACAGTATGAAGGTTCCTTAAAAAACTGAAAATAGAATTAACATATGACCCAGCAATCCCTCTACTTGGCATATACTCAGAGAAAACCATAATTCGAAAAGACACAAGCACCCCAATATTCATTGCAGCACTATTTACAATAGCCAGGACATGGAAACAATCTAAATGTCCATCAACAGACGAATGGATAAAGATGTGATACATATGTACAATGGAACATTACTCAGCTGTAAAAAGGAATGAAAGTGGGACATTTGTATAGAGACATGGATGGACCTAGAGGCTGTCATACACAGTGAAGTAAGAGGAAAACAAATATCATATATTAATGCATATATGTGGAATCTGGGAAAATGGTACAGATCAGCTGGTTTGCAAGGCAGAAATAGATACACAGATGTAGAGAACAAACATATGGACCCCAAGGGGGAAGCATGGGGGGTTGGGGTGGGATGAATTGGGAGATTGGGATTGACATATATACATTACTAATAAGAAAAAAAAATATCAAATTGTACACTTTAAATGTATGCAGTTTATTGTATGTCAATTAAATCTCAATAAAAATTCTAAAAAGAAAGAAAAAAAAATCACATGTTGAAATTCTAACTCCTAATACCTGAGAATGTGACTATATTTGGAGATTAGGCCTTTAAAGAGGTAATTAAACTGAAATGAGTTCATAGAGGTTGGCCTGAATCCATTATGACAGGTGTCCTTGTAAGAAGAAAAGATTAGGAGACAAATAAACAGAAAAAGACCATGTGAAGACACAGAGAGAAGATGACCATCTAAGCTAAGGAGACTGGTGGGTGAAACCAACCCCGCTGACACCTCCATCTCAGATATCTAGCTTCTAGAACTGTGAGAAAACTTTAGTATTTAAGCCACCCAATCAGTGGTACTTTATTATGGCAGTCCTAGCAAGCAAATACAATAAGCAAAAATTTCCCCAGCTTTATTGATGTATAATTGACATGTAACACTGTGTAACTTTTATGGTGTATACCATAATGATTCAATATATGTATATATTGTTAAACGATTACCACAGTAGAATTAGTTAACACATTCATCACCATGCAGTTACAAAAATTTTTTTGAGAACTTTTAAGATCTACTCTTTTACCATCTTTTAAATACACAATACAGTATTGTTAACCATAGTCGCCAGCTATACATTAGATTCCCAGAATGTTTTCATCTTACAATTGGAAGTTTGTACCCTTTGACCACTTTCACCTATTTCCCCCATACAATGATTAAACTTGAAGAACACACAATATCTGTTCTTATAATTGAACTTCGCTTTAACAACAACACCCTGATGCTAAATTATCCATACTAAATAACTAAGCATAGGAGAAGTGACTAAATTTATTATCAGTATCTAGAAAGAAATACTTGAACTTTTAAACTTGCTTGACAGGAAACACACTTCCCTCTCCTACTAACTAGAGACGTAGACCATTACAGTTTACAGATTTTCTCTTACAAACTTTATACCATTAGACAGGTAGACAGGGTTCATGAGAAGCCAAGAGAATTCAGAGGTATTGCAGGTCATGGCCATGGTGGTTTTATTGTTGGTGTTTAATATTTATGGAGTGCCCAAAGCTAGGTGGGAAGATTACACAGTGCTTTCTCGTGCAGTGCCCAAGTTTCATCGGATGAAAATACTCCTTTCCTTGCTCAGTCACCAAAGATTTTCTCAAAGAAACAAGCTACCTTATTTGAATTTATAAAAACCTGATTAGTTTTCATTCCATTTATATTCTAGTAACTGTTTTCAAATAAAACATCTGGTGTCCAGATAGGAAGGCACTAAATCACATTTATACCTGAGAAACTGAAAGAATGTGAATCACCAAATAGGTTGTTTGATCAAGGAAAATGGACCAAGGTAGCTAATTGGACTCTCTCCTTGTCTTTCTGATGGCCAAAGGCTGTTTTGGGAAGTTAACAGAAGCATATGTGAGGAAAGATGTTAGTCAGTAATGCTAAAACTTTGCATAATCCATTTAACAAATCACTTTTTTAAAACTAAGGTATACTATCAAATGAAGGAAATATATTCAGCCAAATGTTAAAAGAATAATTTAGTCTCTTGCTTCATTTTGAGGAACAGCAGGCAGGTAAAATACACAGCAGAGAAAGGGGAGGCATTTTGGACTTCAGGCTACGGTTGTCAAGTTTTAAGTTTCTCATTTGGGTCTAATGGGCTATTTGGCTGCTGGAAAATGAGTAAAGGAATGAATATTTCCACAGCCTATGGGTTAATTTGTAGGCTGATCAAGGAGATAGTCCTGAGTGGTTTTCTCACCACCAAGGGCAACATTGGGGATGGGGTAGATGGACGGATGGGGAACAGGTAGTCCTTGTGTCTCTCACCTGCCTCTTCAACCTGAGGAGTTCTGCTTTTGTTGTTTCAAATATTTGACTTTATTTAAAGATTTCTTTTGAGTAAAGTGTTTGAAGACAAAAGCCACTTTGGGGAATCATTTTAGAACTGCTCTTCCTAATTTGAGCAGAAGTTTGTGCTTGGACACAGGCATAGCATAGAGTAGTAAAGACTCCCCAGATGCTCCAGGCTTTCCTGCTACCATGTTTTCCCTTCTGATGGAAATGCTTCCCTCTACTTCATGACTGTCTACTCACCCTACAAGCCCCTTCTCATAAAGTTTATAATTTTTCCTATGGATGTAAGTGTAGATTGTTTTCCTACATCAAAAAAAGGAGACAAATATTCCTGTTATCATAATATTAAAAAGATTAATCTGTGGTGTAATCAGGACCATCTTTTTATGTGAAATGTCTCTTCTCTAAATATGGAGGGAAGGGGACTCCTCTCCCTTCTTATCGCCATCTTATCCCCTTTTTCCAGCACAGAGAAGGATGAACTTGTTCTTCTTGGCTTCTGTATATGCTTGATGCTTGCCGAAGGCTCTCATTCCCACCAGTCCTCATATCAGACTTTAGGTACCTTGAAGAATCTGTCCCTGAGAACCTCAGGCCCTAGGAATTCATTCATTCACTCATGCATTCAATTACTCATTCACTCAACATCCATCTATGGAGTGCCTATTCCTTCAGGACACAATGACTAATACAATCATCTCAGCCCTCAAGGAACTCACCTGTCTAGGGAGAAACACACCTATGATACTTGTAATGATAAAAAATGGAAATAATATCCATTTCCTCTCCCTCACGGGGTCATGTATACTTTGAGTCACAGGTGTTTAAATTGAGTCTTGTTTTTGTACTTGGTGGAGAGCTGTTTGGTTTGGATGACTGTTACAAAGAAGGCAAAGAAATTTCCCTTGGGCCATGACCCATGCAGAGTTTCTAAGGGTAGCTGATCATTTCTCAGTATGAGATTTTAAAATTTAACTTGGCAAGTGAATGCAGTAAAGCATCTCACAAAGCTTTTCTTGTCCCCCCAAATATTTAAAGTTATGTGGGTCTGAGATCATCTTTCTTTTGAGGCAGAATGTGTTGTAGCACTTAGAAATCATGTTTGACAGCTGGAGTCAGGATCCTGCTCATAATGGCTTAAAAAAGATGAAGGGTTTATTTTCTCTCATGGAAAGGAAGTTTTGAGGTAGTTAGTACTCAGGAAATCCCAGGGATTGATAAGATGATTCTATGAAGGTTCCTGGGACCCAGGCTCACTCTGACTTATTGCTCTGCCATCCTTAGCACTGGCTTCCACCCTCAAAGTCACAAAATGATTGCAGAAGATTCAGTTATCCTGTCCGCATTCCAGATAGAGAGAAAGGGGGAAAGGCAAGGGGCAACAGGGATGTTATAGATGTCTGTTGACCTTTTAGGGATTCTCACCGGAAAGCACATCAACAGCTTTCGTTGTCATCTTTTTGAACAGAACTCAGTCTCAGGGCCACACCTAGCTGCAAGGGAGGCTGAGAAATGTTTCTTTAACCCAAGAATCTTGCTGCTTGGAATAAAATTAGGGTTTTATATTTAGTAAAAAGAAGGGAATGGGTATCGTGTTGGTAACCTGAAGTCTCAGTTACAGATGTCTTGGTCATTTTAGTAATAGCTCTTTTCCTTCATCTTCCTTCTCTCTCAGCAAAACTATAGAAACAGGCAGGTATCAATGGGAGATTTTCCAGTTACTAGAAATGAAGAAGCTATGATATTCCATTTTGATAGTGTATCAGACTTTCCTTCAAAATTAACCATTTAACAGATTATTTTATTTTAATGTATTTTCCCCTTAAGTATCACCAAATCTAATAATATCCAAATTTGGTCTTTATTCCTTAATTTAGTCAAAGTATGTAAATGATTACCCCTCCATTGAACAGAGTAGCTTTATGGATTCAGATTCTTTCAGTATTAAAGAGTTATTTTATACCAGTGAAAGTATAAAAAAGTATATATCTTGCTGTTAATACAATTGCTTTTCAATAATTTCCAAGGTTCATCTGTGGTCTGAAATTACAACTAAAAATTGAAAATACAGGTTTTATATGGAAAGTGTTAGTTGTTTAGGGATATTAGAACATTTTGCCAATAAAACTATTGTCTGTATTTTATAGATACACAACTAAGGCACCAATTGCTTGAGATTTCCTCAAAGGCAAAGCTGTGTCAGTGATGGAGTCACAAATAAAACTCAGAATTCCTGACTCCTAGCCCCATGGTCTCCTAATTGAAGAGCCCAGTAAATTAATGCATTTAGAGCCTATATACTATAAATTAATAAAGTCAATATAAATTAAAATTCAATTCACATATCTGATGGTTGTCTCAGGCATCAGAACACAGATTTTATCAGCAAAAATGACTGTCTTAAGAAGGAACCACTATTCAGAGTTAATAACTACTCACTCAAAAGACTAAAAACTTCATTCATTCATTCACTCATTCTATTATAGAACATTTTGAGTACACCTAACTGAGGACCAAGCATTAGGCCAGGGTTGGATACACATAGATGAATAAGACATTATTTTCTCTGGAAGGCACTGTCTAGTTGGCGGCACTGATGTGAAAGCAGATAATGACAACATAATTCTATAAATGATACAATTTGGGTGTACTCAAAGCGCTGAGAGAGGGCGCATGAGGGAGTAGTGACTCACCTGATGTAGCACCTTAGAAGAAATGTCTCAGGAAGGTTGGTCAGTAAAGATGAACATGCCAGGGGAGGAGTGGAAAGGCTTTCTTGTCATGGAATAAACATTGCTAGGACTTAGCTGGGGCTAAACATCCTTATTTTTTGTAGAGTTCTGAATTCTCTGAGAAAGACAAAAAATTCAGGTAGATTGACAGAAAACTGTCAGCTTTATAAAACCTGGATTAAATGACAAGGCCTAGATGTGCAGCAACAACAGACTTCTTAATAATTCACCCCAGAATTGGCTTACTCTCTTGGCAACAGGTGCCACTGAATCAGCCTCCTCTTACAGGAGCTGCCTCTGCACAACGTACAGTGTGAAGGGTAGACCAGGTTTGTGTTTTCCTTTAAGTGGGGAAGGGGAAGGGGATAGGCTGTGTATCCATTTCCCTATCCCAAATTCACCTATCAGATAGGTCCCTTCCCAGGGAATGTTGGAACCAAAGGTCATAGAGGAAGGGAGTGTTGTGCTAGTGATGCTCCCTCCACATGGAACTGCACAATTAGGAGAAGGGATAAAGTGCTTCTCCTGAACATTTCTGAATATAATTGGAAGACACCTGATAGACAAATATAAGAACTTTTTAGTATGGACCATGTCAAACATACACAAAAATAGAGACAATGGTGTAATTAATCCCAATGTACCTGTTATTCAACAAATTTCTGCATTTTGCCATAGGTCTACAGTTTTATGTTTTAGTGGTTGGAACAGTCAAGATTTGGCATCAGAATGAACATACTGTCTGTTAATGCAGAACATTGAGTGCAACAGCCAGGTGGTTTGTAAAATATAGACCTATGCCTGTCCATGGAAAGGGTAAGGCTTCTTTTTTTGCATCTCTCATGTCTCCCAACACAGAATACTTATGTGCTTCTTTTACTCCCCCCCTATTTCTTCCTCCTCATCCATCCCCACCTCTAAGGTGGCAAAGTTTGAGACTGATTATCTTCTAGTTGCAAAAACACTGGTCTGTGGTAGAAGACATGAGAGTAAAACAATGGTGACTAAGGATTTTTTTGTCATGACCCTAAGAGAGGTAAAAACATTTATTCTATTTCACTGATATTAAGGACTCATTTATTTATAGAGATGGAAGGGAAACAGAATTCCTAATCAGTCTTTTAATCTTTGTTGTTTTTTGGCTGTGTTGGGTGTTTGTTGCTGTGGGTGGGCTTTCTCTAGTTGTGGCAAGTAGGGGCTACTCTTCATTGTGGTGTGCAGGCTTCTCATTCTGGTGGTTTCTCTTGTGGATGTAGCACGCAGGCTCAGCAGTTGCAGCATGAGGGCCCTAGAGTGCTCTGGCTTCAGTAGTTGTGGCATGTGGGTTCTAGGGTGCACGGGCTTCAGTAGTTGTATTGTGCGGGCTCAGTAGTTGTGTCTTGTGGGCTCTAGAGTGCAGGATCAGTAGTTGCGGAGCACGGGCTTAGTTTCTCCGCAGCATGTGGAATCCTCCCGGACCAGGGATTGAACCCACGTCCCCTGCATCGGCAGGCGGATTATTAACCACCGAGGCACCAGGGAAGTCCTTCTTAAGCAGTCTTAAAGCACCTCTTCAAAATATTTTAAATGATGAATGTGCTGACTAAGTTCAACGTTTGTGACCTCAGTCCTACTCTAGAAAGATGCTGTTCTATTGTTAGACCCAAACCTATTTTCCTATAATGTCCCCCATTAGTTATAGTGTTCTATTCTGGAAACACATGGAACAATTTGAGAACATCAAATATTTGCTAGCTCTTCAACTGTTTGAAGATAGTCTACATTTCTCTCCTTAGCTTTATCTTCTTTGATTTGAATACAAAATGTTTTCACATACTTCTTTATTGGGATACTCTCTAGAATCACCAGAATGCAGGTGCACCCTAGATTATCAATATACCATTTAAGTTGTGATGCCTGGAGCTGAACACAAATTATTGCATAAAAGCATATTGAGATTTTTTAAAGCACTGTGAGGAGGATGCATTAATAGGTAAAACAAAGTTCCTGCTCTCTGGGGTCTGAAGGCAGGACTGTTGTCTTTGGCGTAATGTTTTCTTTTCTTTTTCTTTCCATTTCCTTCTTTCCTTTCTTTTTTTTTCTTTTTTCCTGTATTAAAAAAAATCAACAACAGTACAATTCATATTATGCTTGTGTCCAAATAAAATGATAGCTGTTTCTCATGTAAATTGTATTAAGACTGCAGATCTTTCCATCTTGTGCTTGGTCTTTTGAACTTAAAAAAATTGATTTCCCTTATTCTCGTTAGATTCCAGTTTGTCCCAGCTATTGAAAGCTTTCTGAATTCATTCAGAAAAGTAGCTTATCTTTTTACCTTTATATTTTTGTCAAATTTGATAGACTTGTTTAATTGAAGTCATTGATAAAAATGTTGAATTGGATAGCGGTCTGCAATTTTCCTCTAGAAATATCCCTCCAAGTGAACAAAAGTAAAATTAGCTAATGCTTTTAGGCAGTCATTAAAAAAAAACAAACCCTAATAGACTATGACCCGTATCACCACTGTGTTAATCTTGTCTTTTTGATTGACATTATTCACCATAGAAGGATCCAGAATTTATTTCTTCAGCATCTCCAATCTTGGATTTGTGCTTCCGGCCATAAGTGAATAACAAGGACTGAACTTACCTTCTAACAGTGAATTAGAAAATTATTTAAAAAATATAAAACAACTATTTACAGACATCAAACAACAGGTACCATAGGACAGTGATTTCTCAGAAAAGGGGAAAATGATGTTAGTTCTATAATCTTCCACTTTTGGCCTGGAAACAACTTCTAAACAATAGGAACAGGAAGAGGGAACCCAGTGCAAAGAAGATGACCAGAATTTTGGGAGGTGAGGTGGCTGAGATTTGCAGGGCAGAGTTTAAGAAAGGACAGAATCATGCAAAACAAGAGCTCCAGAAATCTGTAAGGGGGCGCCCTTGGGTCTTTGCCAAACACCAAGCTGTGCATGTGTAGATATGTCACCACAGAGCTGAGCAAAGGCCAACCGGTGACTTGTAAGCTCAACAATATTCAGAGATCACACAGAAGCAGCAGAGTTGAATCCTTGGACCCACCAAAGGAAAGCTTAAAAACAGACCTTGAAAGGACCCAACTGATCTGCAAGTAATATAACCACCAAAACAAAGCCCTATACTCATTCATAGTAATCAAAAGGTACTCTTTCTCTTTAAGTAGCTCTCTTAAACCCAAAGAGTGTTTATTATGAATGAATGAATGAATGAGTGAGTGAATAAATTAAATCTTGATCAGGTGTTAAGGTACTTCCTACTTTTTACGAAATATTTGCTCAGACCTTAAGATCTAGCTCAAATGTGACCTCTTTCCTCAAACTTTCCCTGGCCCCTACTTCTGGAGGCCATCTTTTCTTTTTTTTGAAATATTCCTCACTTTGTCTCACTGTTATATATGCACATATCTTATCTCCCTATTTCACTTTAAATTCCTTGAAGGTAGTGTCTATGGCTGATCATAATAATACTAATAATAGCAGAAATTCTCTGCTGGCCCAGTGGTTAGGACTTTGTGCTTTCACTGTGATGGCCCTGGTTTAATCCCTGGTCAGGGAGCTAAGATCCTGCAAGCTGTGTGGCATGGCCAAAAAAAAAAAAAAGCTATAATTATTCATCATTTAGTATATGCAAAGAAAGCACTCTCCTAAGTCCTTTCTGTATGTTTAATTAATCATGACCCAGTCCTGAGGTATGGGTACTATCATGCCCCCATTTTACAGATCAAGAAGCCAAGGCTTAGTTACTTATCCATGATCCTATTGCCAGTAAGGGGTGATGATAAGGTTTCAACCTAGACTTTTCTGTCCCTAATTTTTTGTCACTTGCTAGTATCCTGCAGTCTTACAGCTCATACATCTCTGTATCACTTATAGTACTTAGAACATAGTAGGTACATAGTAAATATTTGTTGAACAAATGTATTCAGTCATGTGTGGGATGAATTTTAACAGGGAACTTCTGGCAGATACAGCCCTGAGCTACAGGGATGCATTTTTTTTTTTTTTTTTTTAAGCAGATAACAAATGCTAAAGGCCAGGGGTGGAACAGAAGACATTTTCTAATCTCCTCCAATCACACATCTGGGGTCACAGCCTCCTCTACCTAGACCCAATACTGAGCCTGCTGATGAGATAGCTACAGACCATCTGTCTCGTAAGGTTAGATCTCTTCAGGAATCCTGGAAGTTCTTGCCTTCAGAATTTTATAAACCTCAGGCAGCATGTTAATTATAGTGCAGATATGTGCTTTTTGAATTCAAATGTTAAAAAAAAAAATCTGTAAGTTTGGAAGAAAAAATTAAAAAAAAATCCTGAACATCAGGTCATAAAGATTGTTCCTAATGTAATATAAGTGCGATGTGATATAAATACAATGTAATGTATCATCATTAGCTGAATGTCAGGGTGGAAAGTAATGAGTCATCCTAAAAAGTCTTTGATTCCACCGAGTATATTTATTTATTCTACTTCAGAACTCAACTTTAGTATTTAAATGGACATAGTTTGTGGATCTGTTATTAATGATACTATTAAATGCTTCAAGCTGACCAGATTCAACTTTCTATTTTGATTTGGTTCCTCTTACTTACACTTTATAGATATTAAGGCCATGTACTTTTTTTCTTCTTAACCAACATGGATAAGCATTTAGCCAAATGCACTGAAAAAGTATCAGGGTTTTCATTTATTACGAGAAGCAAAATTTCAACTATTTCTTTCTTCTAAACAGGTGATACTATTTAGGAATATATTTATTCAGTTTCTATTTTCAACATTCAGCTCTTGAATTCTAAACTAGCTGGCATTTTAAAAGATTTAAACTATGGATCGTTAATACATTATCATAAAATAGTATTTCTGTGTTTAATAGAATCACCAAAAATTGATAAATACATTACTGCAAGAATTGAATTTCTTCTTCCAAATGGTCTTTCAGAGTTCTATAACCTGAACTGGTCTCCTATGAATATGAATTATGGGTGATCTCAACAAGACTTCTTTCTCTAATTGGAAAATTTAATCTGATTAAAATGACAATTCTACACATATAGTTATATTTATTTCCATTTGAACCTATAAATGGTCTAAAAATGTTTTCAGAATGTTAAATGAGGTCATAATGAGTTTCCTATGGTTGAGTAAGGATGCACAAATTAGTATTATAACATTGCAATTAACATCCATCTTGACCAGGTTAGGTTTTGCCAAAATTTTCCTTTTTGCTTTTGAACTATGCAGAAATATTTCTGAGGTAAAATAGTGCTTGGGAAAAAAAGCACCACTGGCAACTAGAGAGATTGCACTGCTCAAGAATTTTTTAAAAATTAAGTCACATGCATTCCCCAGGGAAATAAAATATACGAAAGAATCTCTTTGCAATTTTTGACCCCAGGTGGAAACAAGGTCAATATTTCCCACTTATCATCCATTTCTTACAAGTCCTTCATATTTCCCACAAAGCTCTAGGTGCACGGACACATTTCTTTGCAGACCTTGCTCATGCAGCAGAGTGATTCTGGTTCCCTGCATACTTATGTATATAACTATATTGAGTAACATTTTTATCCCTTTTTGATTGTAATCTTGGCTATTACTGGAAATAAATCATAGCCTTTCAAATATAACATCCAATTTATATCAGGCCTCCTTTCATGTATTTAAGAATATATATTTGATGAGGATGGTGACCATGAAAAAAAAGACTACAGACCTGTTGGGTGGTTTTATTAAGTATGTGGTCAGAGTTTACCATTAACAGTAAATAAAATTTTCCTGAGAAGCACTAAAAATTGCAGTCTGTTGTCTAAGTCCAGTCACCTCTTGGTTAAGGTGCTTATTTGCTGTGAGTCTCTGTTTTCTCAGTTGTAAAACGAGAAGGTTCAGCTTCATTATTTCTTAGTTACCCTCATCCCAAATTATGAGATTTATCTTGATCAAAAGCCACTAACATAAATCTATAGAATATTTAGCCTTTATGAATCCTACCTATTGGCCTTTTGGAATTATGGTAATGGAGGATCAAAATGGTTTCAACGATTCCTTTTAAGGATCTAGTCTTAATATAGGTGTTCCACATACACTTTTGTTATTGATCTAGAGCTTTTACCATGCAATTTTGCTAACATAAGGGATATTATAAGAGTGTTTTGTGATATACAGAGTGGCCACAAGTCACTATGTTTAAGATTTTGTCCTCTGATAGTAATTAATAATTAAGCTGATTTAATGTATTCCAACCTCTCATAGGTAAGGAAACTGTTACCTGATTTTGCCCACTCTGAGTGCCTGAATTCTGATGTTAATTAGCAGGTAGAACTGGCTTAGCCTAGACATCTGTTTCTGCAGCCAATTCATTGTAATAGGATACTGAAAAATTGCTAATAATGAGAATAAAATGATAATATCCTGATTTTGGAATTATACAACATATTGCAAAACACTTTTCTTGGACAAAATTTCACTTAATCCTTATAGCTGTTCAGTGACACTTAAGTACACACTATTGATGTACCATTTTCTTAGGCTAGAACTAGTTCTTAGTTCAGAGGAATATGATCCTTTACCTGATTATTTTGTGTCTTCCAAGGATTTAGTGAATCTTCATAATTGCATAAAGAAAATTTTAATATAACCAACTCTAAGTTATCTATGTCATGGCTGAATGAGTAATAGTTACAATAACTCCTTACATATATATCCTGTTTGATAATTTATAAAACATTTTTAGATACTTTATTATTTTTGCAATATACTTGCTATGTTATTACATTTTTACAAATCTGTGTTGAAAACAACATTAATGAAGAAGTCCATGGATGATCGAAGTTATTTTAATAGAAATGTGAAACATTTCCCTAAAGAAGTAGATAAAAGAATAATTATCAGATAGTGATGGTTTAATTCATTTAAAGCACACATTGAGCTGTGACAAGTGTATGAAGGTGCCAAGGTGAGTGAGAATTTTGCCCAAACCCTTAATTTCCTTGGTGTCCTGTATTCTAAGATCCTTCCACGTGGAGTTTACTTCCACACAGCACTGAACTTCCGAGCGGCCAGAGTGGAAAATTCCCTTGTCACATTCATGTAACAGACACAGAGGGCCTGGGTTCTTCCCTCACTCTTAGTAATATAGAAAGATTATGCATTTCTTTTTGACTTTTCCATCATGGAGATGTTAACAAACATTCATGGAATCACTGGATCATAAGCTTCAAGAGTTGGAAGAGAGATCTTAGAAGATAACTAGTTCCTAACACAATCCTACAACATCCCAGATAATTACATTTGAGAGAAGCTCACTTCATCGCAAGGCAGCCAATTATTTTGCTGGACAATAAATAGTATTACAGTACTGGACAGTACCAGAAATCTATTTCCCTTTAACTTCATTGCAGGTATTGGTTTTTCCTGTTGAAGTAGCACAGATGAAGTCAGTCTTAGATCCATATGATTGCTTTTCAGATATTTCAACATTGTTATTTGGTTTTCCCTTTCCCAGGATGGAACTCTCCAACTTCTTCAGGTCTTCCCCCTAAATTTTTAGTTCTTTAGTCCAGTCAGCCTCCTCTGGATGCTCTGTTCTTTGGGAATGTCCTTATAGAATGTTACATTTAGCTATGGACTGACTTATGAAGGAAACAGTGAGACCATAACCTCCTTTAATTGAGTTATGGTTTTTCTGTTAAGGCAACCTAAAATTCAATTAGTTCTTCCAATTTTTGCAACACATTATTGGTTCATAATGAGTGTATTGTCTAACATAATCTCTAAATCTTTTTCACATGAAACATTTGTTGACAAATGTGGTCTATTCTCATCTAAAGTCTATGTAATTGATTGTTTTAAACCAAGTTCAGGACTTTCAATGTATTATTTAATCTTGTTTTTTTAAACTATTACTTCTTTAACCTATTATTTTTGGTGTACTTGTTTGCTATATTTTGTGTGCACAGAATCTCTTTAAGGAACAACTTCCTCCCTTTTCTTCTCCTTGGGCTTTGAGTAGATGGGTCTTCCAAGCTGGGACAATCAAAGCATTAAATCACTGTAGTTGGTTCAATGATGGGACATGTCCCACATCAAGGCAATAAGTATCAAACCTATGGCTTTGACTAGAACTCTTGGCCAAAAGGGACATTCTTTCCATTATGGTTGCTGAGCTGATATAAGATAAACCTGGAAATCTAATGCCATATTTCACCTCATTTGGGAGGACCTGGCTGAAAATGAAGCAAACACAAAGGAAGGCAGAGCCAAGATGTAGAGAGTCTGAAGCTTGACTTCATTACTTGAGCGACTATATACAACTATGCCTTAAGTGATTTACCCTCCTGGGCAACTTGTATTTTGAAGTTAATTTAAACTGGGCTTCTGTCGGGCTTCCTAGGTGGCGCAGTGGTTAAGAATCCGCCTGCCAATGCAGGGGACACAGGTTCGTTCCCTACTCCAGGAAGATCCCACATGCCACGGAGCAACTAAGCCCGTGTGCCAAAAAAAAAACAAACAAACAAACAAAAAAGAAAACTGGGTTTCTGTCTCTAAGTCCTGACCAATATATGGGCTTTGGTTAACTCTCCTAGCATTGTGTCTTCCTTAAATTGAATAAGTATTTGTGTATTTTCTATGTCTTAACTTTGGTAAGTAATAAGTGTGTTGATCAGGATGGGATTTTTTTACCCTATGCCATCGATTAATACTTTTTGATATTATGACTTTAAATAACTATGAGCTAACTTACCTTCTTATCTTTTTCCATCCATCTTTAATATTTTTGTCTGCAAGGGAAGATTAAGGCATTTTCAAGGGCTTTGCTAAGATCGAGAGACTATACCTTTGACATACTCATAATCTATTCTCTGACTAACACTATTAATAAGGGTTAAAGTCAGATTGGTTCAGTACATTCTTGGAGATCTCCTCTTGGTTCAGCACATTCTTTCCTTAAAGTTTACAAACCAAAGATTTATTAATTCAGGCTAGATTTCTGCAAGATTCATTTACCATCCAGTGAATCCACTTTTTTCCTTTTGGCAAATTGGCTAATATTTTCCCACTCTCAACTTCTTAGCTTTTCTCCTTTTTAATAATTCCTCAACAATGGCTGAGTGGTAACAGCCAGGCATTCTTTGAGCACATGGATGGGATTATTAGGACTTGGAAACTAACTTTTATAATTAAAAAAAAAAATTATTTATTTATTTTTGGCTGTGTTGGGGCTTTGTGGCTGTGAACGGGTTTCTCTAGTTGCGGTGAACGGGGGCTACTCTTTGTTGTGGTGTGCAGCTTTCTCATTGCCGTCGCTTCTCTTTGTTGTGGAGCATAGGCTCTAGGCATGCAGGCTTCAGTAGTTGTGGCACTCGGGCTCAGTAGTTGTGGGTCTCTAGAGTTCAGGCTCATTAGTTTTGGCACATGGGCTTAGTTGCTTCTCGGCATGTGGAATCTTCCCAGACCAGGGCTCAAACAGTGACCCCTACACTGGCAGGCAGATTCTTAACCACTGCACCACCAGGGAAGTCCCAACTTTTATAATTTTTAACTATCTATCTGAACTTTATGTTTCTTTTTATTATGGTTATTTATCCTTTCCAGATTGAATATTGTGTTCTTTTATGCAGAAGAAATGCAACCTGGAATTTCATAGCTCTGTCCTTCTGCCGAATTGTTAACCTCTATGCCATCTTCTCTGAGCTGTCACCTTTCCTTTGCTCCTTTTCCTTGCTTCAAACCAAGCTAAGAAAACTCCCTGTTGCTTACCTTCAGATTTTTTTTTTGTAACCTCATCTCACTCTAATCTGTGACCTCCCTACCGCCATGGACCATTTTAATATTTCACCTTGATCAAGAGCCTTGCCAGCTATTTTTTTCTTATAATACTTTTTTAAAACCCCCCACAATTTCATTTGGGAATTCTCTGTGTAGGTGTGCTTTCTTTTTTTAGATATCCACACACCTCTTTTCTTTATCATTGATATCATTTGTGATGGCATATCAGATTTCATTTTAAAATAAGAATATTCTTTCACTTCTGAGCACTGAAGCAGCCATAATGAATAGAGTGAGGTTAAAAACAGAAGTGTGTGAAATAATTCAAATAGCATCAAGAGTCAACTGAATTTGTCTGGCAGCATTTTTCATTCATTCATTCAACTCTCATTTGGTACCTACTATGTGCTTCCTCATACCAACACAGATTAGAATTAATCTAAGATTTAGTTCTTAATGCTCCAATGAAGTTAAATGAACATACCCTAACAGATTTATTTTTTAGCTGTTGTCTATCACTTTATAAATTTTCACTAGATCTATTAAATTTGATCATACTTAAATTGATTCAAGTGTGCATTTAGGATATTTCTGCTACCTATGTAGAGTCAGGTTATTGAATGGCTTTTTAAACGTGAATGATGAAGCTATGTCCAAATCTAGCATCAAGTCACCAAACACATTAGGTGGCTAATATTCAAATCATGATGTAATCATCACTGTATCTCTGGAATAAACTTTAAACCACCTTGTTCAATTCCCTCATTCTGAGGATGGGCAAACTGCTGGTCTGAGAAGTTGAATAATTTGTCCAAGAATATACAACTGTGTAAGAAATAATAGAGAAGTTAGCTTTTCCCCACTATGTAGCAAGGATGTTAAAGCCTCCCATAGCGTGTGCTACAAAATGTTGCCACAATTCTTTTCAATGTCTACATTATAATAATTGAGCACTCGTCTTTTTGGAGTTCAGTTCCTTTAATGGGATAATCTCCTCTTACATTTTTGGGTCTCCCCAGGGGAGGCTCACGTTCTCTCTCATCTGTTATGGCTGAGGTGTGCCCCCCTCAGCCAGCAGTCCCACTGCAGCCTGCTGCTCCTGTTCCTGCCCACGTCATTATGGCACCCAGTGTGGGTCACCTCCTGCCGTCTTAGGCTCCCCCTCTCTCCTGAGGCCACCCCTCACTTCCTGGTACTGCTACTGCCTTAGGAATGGGTCTAGTCCTTCCCTTTAAACTTCCCACTATGACAGCTGAGACTATGCTATAATATTTAACAAGATTTTACTGAAGGCTAGGCATGAGAAGGAAATTACAACACAGAGAAATTTAAAACCAAATACTAGGCAAGACCCCTCCCAGGATGCATAAGTCTAAGCCCCTCCATATATATTTATTTGGGGGTACTTCTCTGCCCCGGTCTTTTCTCATGTCCTTTTTGGAGTGATTTATTTTAATTTTTTATCATATCTCTCTTCTCTGGATTCCCAACTTTCCCAACTCCCTAACAGAGAAAGAGATGTTTTCCTTTCCTAAAATGACCCCCTTAAGGGCCACCATCTGAACTTTCATTTAGTGTCTCACAATCTCCTTTCATGTGAAAGCATACACCGGTGATGTCTGCTTTCCTCAGGGAATCCCACAGGGTGGGGTCTTCCTCTATGGCCCTAGAACAGAACTGTACACCATAAGTCTCAGGTAACTCCAATGATGTGACAGAAAATTGCAGTGTATGCGGAAGAATATCAAGTCCAGATTCTTGCCATTTAAAAAATAACAGCTTTTTAGAATCTCTATTCCTTAAGGGTTTAAAAATCATGGGGTCCCAGCTCTGTCAGTGTTACCTTATTAAACTAAATATTGCTAACTGCAATAATAACAGAACAAAGTGCGGCCAGTAGTACAGAGAAGTGCTGTTTGATTAGAGTATTCTTTAGTTAATTAGAAATAACGAGTTTTTTCAGATTAAAAAAGACATTTTACAGTCATTGTTATGTGTATAGTCCATGAATAATAGCAATAATATTAAATGCCTGTTATTGTGTTACTACTGTGTGCTAGCTGTTGCACTAAGCACCTTACATATGTCTCTCATATAACACAATAATCCTTTGAAATGCAGGAATTAATATCCTTACTTCAAAAATGAGGTTTAAGTTCAGAGATGGTAAGCAATTTGTGCAAGGTCACACAGCCAATCAACAGTGGTGTCAGGATTTGAGAATAGGTCTTGGTGGACCAAAACCCAGGCAATTTCTATATCATCATCATTATCATTACAAATGACAATTTAATCATCATGCTGATTGGAAAGCTAGTTTGTTTAGGACTGTGCTTTCCGGTGTCTATTGAGCATTTGAAATTCAGCTTGTTCCAACTGAGATGAGCTTTTAGTGTAAAATACACATCAGCTTTCTAAGAGTTAGTACAGGAATAAATAATATAAAAAAATCACAACTTTTTATATTGATTACATATTAAAATAATATTTTAGACAGATTGGATTAATGTATTATTAAAATTAATTTTAGCTGTTTCTTTTGATCATTTTTGATATGACTACTAGAAAACTTAGAATTGCACAACTGGTTCACACCATATTTTTATTGGCCAGCACTGATCTGGAAGCTTTAGCTTGATGAAGCATGTGGAGTAAGGTGACACAAATGCAATACAGAATTGTTTTTCTTTTCTTAAATTTACAGCTTGAAGGGACAATTCTGGATGAAAATAACAATGTATCTAAAATTGCATGACCTTATTTTTAAAGTAAGAACCTTTTGTTCTAGGACTTGAATTTTTATATTTACAGGCATATGTTCACACTGTCTGTTGCAAATGACTATAAACTTCCCGGTAAATGCAAAACTAAGATAGACACAGTTAAAGACAATGCCATCAGCCACTGTTTTGGAGTGAACACTGCGTTTTAGCAAATGCATGGATGGAATGACCAATTGCTGAAATCTAGAGGGTTGGAGAAGGGCATCGCTCATCTAATTTGCTTTGCCTTATGCCAACTGTTTCTCCATAAACTTCAAAAAAGGAGATAGCCTTTTAGATTTTGGCATATGGACTATGTTAAGTGTATTGATTTTTATTAAGGTATAATAATTTTGTTGCCAGAAATTTTAACAACATTTGGGCCTCCATGCAGGAGACCAGGAGCCAGAAAGTTTGAAGGTCACTTTGTATCTGAGAGAGCAGAAGCTGTCAGCCCTGGGTGCACATAAGAATGAGCCTTTAAAACACATGATGCCTCTGCCACCACCACTACCACTTCTCTGCTCCAGTGACCATGGCAATTGTTGCCACTGGCTTACTGACTAGAATCTGAAAGGAAACAATTGTTTTTCATGTTTCAAAATAAATTGAAGAGGCATTGTTTTCCTGAGATTCCCTTGACCCTGAGAAGAGAGGAAGAAATTGGGGTTCCATGCAGATTTGGTTTAAATCAACCTCACTAGAGTGATCAAAGCCATCCGAGAAACGGGGTTAGAATATCAGTCGAGAACTGTGGTTAAGAAGAGAACCCTGTCCCAACACTTCCTTCTTTCCCAGGTCTATGGGAGGCATGCATGGGTCTGAATATGAGGAGTATTTTCTTGACTTCAAATTAAGTTGCATTGATTTGACCAAGAGATCCAGACATCTGCTCAGCAGTCCAACACCTAGTCCAGCCTGGCCCTTGTCAGCAGTGACCTTCCAAGGAGGAAGGTGATAGCCCACATAGCTTGTCAGACTCCACTGAGTAAAGGTTCAAAGAATGACTCCCCCTCCTTCTATTTTTTGTCCTCACACCCTGGCCTGCAAAATCTTGCACAGCTTTTTCTTGTTCCAGTAGCTGCTCAAGCATGTAATAAGTTGAGTTCCAATGAATTGGAACCTCCTGTTTCAGGTGATGTTTCAGCAAGTTGCTTTTCAGCTGGAGCTGGGTCAGGAATATTTTTTTCCTCAAACATTGACAGAATGGCTGAAGTGTTCAGATTTTCTGTGTCATCACCAAGATATTTGTAAGTGTTCCTGTTATGATGCAGAAAATCATTTTTGAGGACGTTTAAGGAATCAGGGCAGCACAGCATAAAATGGAAATCTTCCACAGTGCAAGCTGCTTTCTGTGAACATACTGAGGGGTGGTAGCAGAAGAGAAGTGATGTGAGAATGTGAGGGAGGCCGTACAATGGGGTTCCCATTTCCTCAGCATGCTACGGGTTTCACATGTGTTCTATAAAGAAGTTCTCCTGCAAGTAAAGATGCCTACAGCAACATTAGCAGTTCCTGAGGAGAAATGGATCTTGCCTCATCTGCAAGAAGTTTCTTTTTCCTCACAGATGTTTCTATACTGACTGTCTTAGTCCATTTGGGCTGCTATAACAAAATACCAGAGACTGGGTGGCTTATAAACAACAGACATTTATTTCTCAAAGTTCTGGATGCTGGGAAGTCCAAGATCAAGGTGCTGGTAGATTGAGGGTCTGGTGAGAGTCTGCTTTCTGATCCATAGACAGCCATGTTCTGGTATGTCCTCACATGGTGTAAAGGGGCATGGGAGCTCTCTAGGGTCTCTTTTATAAAAGGGCACTAATCCTATCATGGGGTGGGGGGGATGCTCAACCTGTGACCTAATCACCTCCTAAAGCTCCACCTCCAAACAGCATCATCTTTGGGGCTAGGATTTCCGCATACAAATTTTGGGAGAACACAAACCTTCAGCCCAGAGCACTGACTACTGTATTATTTGGTTCTATTGATACAATTTACCCAATATACTACCTATTCAGTAAGAATTCACCATACTCAAAGAGAGTTATTCATTATGTTGACAAGGGCAGTATATTACATTTAATCTGTTCATTGAATTAAAAAAAAAGCCACAGAATCTAATGTTTTAGTGCAGACATTGAAAGGACCTTTATGCTGTAGTTAGATGATCTACAGCAAAGGTCTGGACATAGTTCCAGCCAGGATCCTGCCCTCTGAAGTTTTGCTCAGGGTATGCAAGCCACAGAGTCAGGGCAGCAGACAGGAAAAGAGCAAAGGGAGAAAGAAAGCTGCAGAGAGGGGACAAGAGAAATCCAAGTGTGAAGAGCAGAGAGGGCAAGTGGCCTAGAGAAAGGGGTAAATCAGAGAGAGGTAGTGAAAAATGAGGGGAGAAGAGCAGGATATCTGGAAAGAGGAAATAAAGAAAAAAGTGCAAGAAAATTACTAAGTGGAAGCAAGGAAAGGGGAGAAAAGGAACCACAGGGTTTTGAAATGATCAGGCAGTGGAATTGCCAGCTGTCGACTTGATTTTTCTGCCTGTCAGAGAAGCCTTCTTACACCTCTACACCTCTTGGCTATAGGGGTCTGAGCCTGGACGCAGATCTCACACAGCCAGGTCCCGGCTGGTTGGAGGCTGGAGGTGTGCTCTGGAGACTTGGGTGTACATTCATAAATCTTTGGGTTTCTAGAGAGGCCTTCCTTCAGGCACAGCTCTTATACACACGCCGTGGCCAGCAGGACAGAAGGGGCCTCAGCACGCCCCTGCCCCCACGCACGGATGAGTCGCTCACTGCTCTCCAGCTGGTTCCCTTGAATCCTGGGCACAGCTGTTGAGACAGCAGATTATAATTCACTCTGAAGGCTTCCTGTCTATGACCTAACTAGGTGATGACCCAATCTACCCAGAGACAGCTGCTGCTTCTGGGACCGCATATGAAGGAAGTTGCTGTGGACACTCTTTTCTTAGTGGCAGAGAAGAATCATTTACTCACCTACATGAAAACACACTCTGACTCACCACCCCCAGCCCCAGTACCTAGGAAGCCACATTAAGGAAACTGGCACTGGTATCCTTGAATGTTGGTAGAACACATCAGCTGTTTAGGCTGTGTGTGTGTGAAATACATAGATTTCTTCAATGACAAATTCTTCCTCTATGGGTCCACACTGAGTTATCTCCAGGAGGGCAGTGGCCATTGACCAGTTGATTTTGGTTACTCTATATAGCAGCCATTGCCACACAGCCCGCTGCTCTCTCCTGGGTTAGGGGGGAAAGGCTGAATTTCACATTGACTTGTGAGGAATTCTGATTTTCCTGTTGTCCTTTTGCTGACCAGCTGCCAGAGTCATTCCCCTTATGTCTGGTTTTCTTGGGTCCTCCGTAGGGTAGGAAATATGCTAATAGTAGTGTTCTTTGACTTCACTCCATTACCACTATAGGTCAACCAGGAGTGATCAGATTCCATGCGAATTACGAATGATGTCTGTGACAGGTGGAATTCTAAGAAGACCCTTAATGACTCATGTCCTTGAGTATGAGCAGAAACTGTAACTTGGTTCTAACTAATAGAATATGGAAAAAGTGATGGAACAGTACTGCTGTGCTTAGGTTGCTTTCTATGGCAAAGGTGAAAAGATTCTGCAGATGTAATTAAGCTCTCTTCAGTTGACTTTAGGTTAAAAAGAAAATTATCCTGAATGAGCCTGACTTAATCAGGTGAGCCCTTGAAAAGAGGATCTAGAGGTTAGAGATGGAAGAAATAAATTTCTCTTCTCCTGGCCATAAAGAAGTAAGACACCATGAGTTCTACAGCTTCAAGGAAATCAATTGTTAACAGCCATGTGAGCTTGGAAGGGGCCCTGACCCTAGGATGAGACACTAGCCTTTGGCTGAAAACTTAATTGCAGCCTTGAGCAGAGAACCCATACCCAGGAGTCATGCCCAGACTCCTAACCCATGGAAACTATGAGAAAACAGATGGGTTTTGTTTTAAGCCAGTGAGTTAGCGGTAACTTGTTACAAAGTGATAGAAAATGAACGCAGCATCTCCTAAGAAAGATAGGGAAGCTCTCCTTAGATTTACCTATACAGTCAATAACTACCATTCGTGACTAGTGAACTAATCTGTGGAGCACTTACTCTGCCAGAAATTGTGTTCAGGGTTTTGTGTACATTTTCTCTGATGCTCATAACCACCCAGCAAGGCAGGTCTTATTTTACAGGTGAAGATACCGAGACTTAGCAACATTCAGCAATTTTCCCAAAAGAGTGGAGCTGTGATTCACGCTCAGCTTTCTCTAAGAAGCCAGGCTTTCTCTGCGCACCACGTTAGACCATGTGGGCCTGTATTTGGCAGCTGACGACTGTTTCTTTATTTGTAGGGCCCACCTGCCATTATTTACCACTGGACCACAGAGATTCTTCCCAAATCAGTGCTTTTTGAGAACCCTTCTTGGGGAGAGCCCTTTCAACTGGGAGAGAGCCTTGACTGTGGTTGTGCAAAGAGGCTAATGACTAAGTCTCAGAACACACCTGACCGCCCACGGGGGGTTGTTCACTCACTCATTCGTTCGCCTGCATTTATTTACTCGCTCGGCAAAGAAACACATCCCAGTTAAGAAACTGAATGAATAGTTTGCTGAGGGGGAGCGTCAGATTTTTTTAAAGTGTTCGGAAGAGGGTTTCTTGGTGATTATGCTCATTAAGGAAAACTGTCCTGTTCTGGGTACAATGGAATGAGTCCATAAATCTGTGTAAGATGGGTTAAAACAATGCCTCCTGTTCATTATTAGTCAGGAAGAAAATTAGACTCAGGTCTAGTAAGTTCTCGCCATGTTCATGTTCTTGACAGTGGTCATGAAACAGAGCATCCAGTTTGCATACCTCCCTGGCAAGTGCAGGTGCAAGTAGAAAATTCCCCTGAGCACCACAAATACTTATGGAATGTCTTCGGTGTGCCTGACACTGTTCCAAGTGCCGGCGACGCCGTGAGGGACAGCAGAAGCAAAGACTCTGCTTCCTGGAGCTTTTGCTTTCATTGGGGCCATGGGTAATAAACAGAAATCTGTGCTGCAATGTCAGGATCAGCTGCCTGCTTTGCTGGAGACCTGCGGTGGAGGGTGGGCGTGGTCAGGGAGAGCAGCTTGGAAGTTTCTGCAGCGATCCCATCTGGGTGAGAGAAGGCGGTGGCTGGGGCAAGCGCACAGCAGTGGACGCAGAAAGAAATATTTGGGAATGATTGATGTGGACTCGTGGAAGCCTGTTGCTGAGGAACGTTGTCACAGCAGCTTCAAGAAGCCTGCCAGGGGATCGGTGGCTTGTGGATGAGAGGACAACGGTCAGAGGTGAAGTCAAAGCAGATGCAGCCCCCTCCGCCTTAGTCACACACACAGGGGTCCTGTCCTCCTGCAGACTGAGCCCACAGGCAGGGATCGGCAGCTGCTGGCCTCCAGGTGTTTGCTTGCTGGAGACTGTTTACAGACTTAAAATTCAGTTTGAATTGAAGCAATTTCCCCAGTAGCAGAAATCACAGTGCAGGTTTCTCTTCTGACAACTGAACAGCAATGTTAGAGGAAAATTTCGTAATGAATATTTAATACAAACGTGAAATCACAATGATTCCAGTACATACCAGTGTAACCAGGTTCTAAATTTCAGCCAGGATTTTATATTTTTGGTGGGAGCACAGAGAAAGGGAGAAGTGACCCAAGATGAAGTCCAGACATGTGGGTGGTTATCCTTTGGCACCTTCATTTTTAACTAAATATGGTCACTTTGCCTTTTTAGTACAGACTTTGCAGTCCTTTACTACATCTTTACCCCTGAGATATTCTGTTGCTGAAATGCCACCTTATTACAACCTTCCCAAATTTTCGAACCATATGAAGTACTGTGATGGACCTCAGAGGTTATGCAATCCCATCCTCACATGGTCCCAACTCAAGTCACTACTTGAAACACCTCCTGTGTCAGGGAAGCTTCTTTTGTCTGTAGTATCCCTTCTGACAGCTTTAACCATTAGAGAGTGCTTCCTTATGCTGAATCCCAACTTGTTTTTCTGTAATTTCCACTCATTCCTCCTGGTTCTTTCTTTGGAAGATAACTTTTGCTTACAAACTAAAAAGTAGAAAAACAAAGTGCTATTCTTGCTCTCACATCTGATTCTGCTTTTTGTTTATAAACCAAGAATCCTTTGAAAATGTGTAGAAGGGGAATGATTAGGGTTGGCATTAAATGCTTAAGTTTCTAAATTGTCTTAGAAGTCTCATCAAATTAAATCAAATCTGCGGTGTTAAATGACAGCAAAAGGAGCTTAGATCAGTCAAAGGGAGCTGGAATGGGATTTTATTTTTCACTCCCAAGGTGGTTGTCAGCTAATATTGTTCCTGAGGTGAGTTTAGGTCACTGCTGTGAGTTTACATTCAGGGTTCCCAAGCCAAAAAATTTTGTTGGAAGAAACTCTTTCCCTTTTGTAAATAGAAGATAAACAGATGTCCCACTGAGATGGACCTCCTCCTTCCCCAGCCTCCCTGCAACGCAGGAGCTGCTGGGACAGAATTTACTCCGAAAGTTCAGATACATATTGTGAAGAAAATTATAGATTTCTTAGAATGGTAAATGATGGGAGCAAAACTTTGCTGGGGAGGGGTGCAGAAAAATAGCCCACTCCAGAGAAAAGAGAGGAGAGCACACTAGAGGAAAGGAGGGGAGGAGAAAAGAAGGGAACAGAAGGATCACATTTATAAAGATCCCCCCCCCCACTTTATGGAGATGTCCAGCAAGTTCAATTTACTTTAATGGAATGTGGGACAGATAATATTATGTATACTTATATATGTGTATAGAAAATATATACCCCTGTGTGTGTGTGTGTGTGTGTGTGTCTGTTAGCTGTGATGGTGGAGGTAGTGGGGTGGAGGTACTATATTTAGGATAAGGTGTTTTTCTTATCCATGTGAAAATGTTTTCATAAAACACATAATTTTTGTGTGTACATTTAATTGTTTCTTATAGAGAAATTCTAGGTATTAAGTCACCATATACATCATACATTTTAAACCTCACGTTCTGCATGTTCAGATGACCAGTGGGATTGTGACAGAGCATCCTCCCTTCTCTTAAGCACTGCTGGGTTCAGAGCAGAGGCATTCTTTCTCTATGAGAAATCAGTGTGTGTGTCGATTGTCCTACTTACCTTGACCTTCATGTTTGGTGAGGCTTTTATTGCCATTTAAACAAAGATGCTGAGGATAAACCATTTTATCTTCAAGGAGCTTAGGAGGAACCATAAGGCAAAGTATTTTGCCCTTAATGTAAATGCATCTCTCCGACGATTTATTGGCAAATGTATCTGAGTGACAATAGATTTCTAAATTGAGTATTCTGCCTGAGGAATGGCCTCTGATGTGCATTAAGACGTGTATTGTAATAAACACACCTCTCAATTTGTGTGGCTCTACTCTCCTGATTATATTATGCATCAATCTTTGGGACAATTGTCAGACTGTAGCTTGCTAGCTGAGCAGTCAGAGTAAATGGATATTTCTTGGCACAAACCTTACTATTTAGTCAAGAAAAATCTTTTAAGGCATCTGAGAGGGATATAGCTGGTGCTTTTTAATATTAGTCTTACAAAGACTCTGGTCTTTTTCTCTAAGTGCCACATCATTTAAGACATTTACTCCTCAGCTCTAGCTGTTGTTATTGCTGTGTGTGAGAAATGCCAGAAATGCATAGACTTGAGACAGGTGCAGACACATTGTCCTAGGGACTCCTTCCACTACCACGTCCGTCCCTCCCTTCTTTCCTCCTTCCTTCTTTCCACAAACCTTTATGAGTGCCTAATAAGTGCTAATTGCTATGCTAGGTGATGGTATCCAGTGACAAACAAAGCTAACACAACCCTGCTCTCTTTGAGCTCACAGTGTGACATCAGCTCGACTTGCTGGCCTCTCTCCCTCCCTCTCTCTCTGTCTAAACTTAGCTTCAAGCTCTGGACCTCACAGCCATAAAAAACTGACTTGTAAGTGGACTCTGCTGGGTTATCTCACATCTGCATGCTAGTGTGGTAATGGTTTGACGTATTTCACTTTCAGGAGTCACATTTATACTTTTGTTAAGACCAGTAGTGCTTTAAAAGTGTGGTTAGACTGACTGTAGGACATCACAAGTTTAGTCCTGAAAGCCTAGTCCTTCAGCAGAATCTGCAATGCTTGGTTAAAGGCAACAAAATTACTTTTAAATCCCAAGGAAACTCTTTACCCTTGAAATATGTTCTATCTTTGACTAATTGGGTGTTTTTAATGATTCCATTTTATCTCCATAATTGGTTTATTGGCCATATCTCTTTGTTTCATTTTTAAAAAGTGGTTGCCATAGAACATGCAATATACCTCTGATTTATTACAGCCTACCTCATACAATCCTATCGCACTTCATGTAGAACATGAGACCCTTACAACGATATTTTGATTTCCCCCTCACATCCTTTTCGCTATTGTTGTCACACATTTTATTTCTACATATGTTAACAAACCCCATACTATATGGTTATTATTTTTGGCTTAAACAGTTAATTATCTTTTAAAGAGATTAAAAAATGAGAAAATTGTTTTTTATAAGATGGCTTTATGTTTCCCACAAATTTCTTATTTCAGATGTTCTTCATTCCTTAGTGTAGATCCAAATTTCAATCTAGTTTAACATCTTTTGCCTGAAAATCTTCCTTTAACAATTTTTTAGCACAGCTCTACTTATGGTGAATTCTCTCTGCTTTTGTTTGTCTGATAAATTCTTTATTTTGCCTTTATTTTTGAAAGATGTTTTCACTGGCTCCTCTCTAGAAGTCTAGAGTGACAGTGTTTCCTTTCAACACTTGATGTCTTTCCATTGTCTTCTGGCTTATAGAGTTTCTAAAAAAAGGCTGCTTTAATTCTTATCTTTGTTTTTGTGTATGTAGTGTGTCTTTTTTTTTTTTTTTTTTCTCTGCTTGATTTTTAAGATTTTCCTGTTTATTACTGGTTTTTAGTTATTTGATTATGATGTGCTTTATGTGATATTCTGCTTGAGGTTCCTCACACTTATTGTATCTGTAAGTTTATAGTTGTTCATCACACTGGAAAATTTGGGCCATCATTTCTTTTTCTTTTATGCTCAAATCTTTTTTTTATCATTTTGCCCCTTTCTCCCACTTCCTTCTGATATTCCAATTACATGTAGGTTGGACTATTTGATATTGTCCCACAAGCCATAGAGACCTGTGTTTTTTTTTTTTTTCAGTCTTTTTTTTTTTCCTGTGTACTTCATTTTGTTTAGCTTTTATTGTTGTCTTAAAGTTTACTAATCTTTCTTCTGCAGTACCTAATCTGTTGTTAATTCTTTCCAGTGTATTTGTTTCATTTCATACATTGTTGTTGTTTTTTATTTTTCATTTCTGGAAGTTTTAATTTGGTCTTTCCTTATTATGTTCATGTTTTTCTTTATCTCCTTGAGCATATGGAGAATTTTTAAAACAGCTGTTTTAATTCCGTTTATCTGTGCTAATCGTATCTGTCATTTCTGGATCTGTTTCTCCTGAATGATTTTTATTGTGGTTATGGGTTTTTTCCTTGCTTCTTGTGTATCTAGTTAATTTTACTCAATGTTGAACACTGTAAATTTTATGTTGCTATGCACCATATCTTTTTGTATTCCTTTAAAGAGTGATAGATTTTGTCTTGACACACAGTTAAGTTAATTGGGCTAAGTTGATATTTTTAAGTTCTGTTTTTAAACTTGATTAGAGCAAGTCCAGATGTTATTATAGGGCTAATTTAGCTCCATTTCTAAGGTGTGGCCTTTCTAAGAAGTTAATGAATTCTCAGCCTTGTGTGGATTTGTTTATCTTATAGCTACCCAATAATTATTCTTTCCCTTGAAGTTGTTTTCTGCTGGTCTTATGGGGTATTGACCTGTGCATGAACAGGTCAGTCAAAACTTTAAGGGGACTCCTGTGCAAGTTTCTGGAACTCTTTCTCTGCATATCTTCCTTGTCCTGAAAATTCTAGCCTCTCTGGCTTTCCTGAACTCTGGTCAATGTTTTCTTAGCTCTACAAGAATTTCAAGCTTTGTTAGCGTTTTCATTCCTTGGCCTGGAAACTGCCTCCAGGTTGTAAGCTGGGACAATCACAAGGCTCATCTTGTTTTTATATTTGTATCTTTTTTCTCAGGAATCACAGTTTTTTCATTGTCTCTGTTCAATGTCAGAAAGCAGTTATTTAATATATTTTGTTTTAATTTCTGTTATATTTCTATGGTAATTACTTCTTCATGAGGGGGAAATTTAATGATATATTACATTTTAAAACCCATGGCAGATGCAGTTAGTTGTGAAAAAAAAAGTACAACTTTACTTTCTTCCATGTGTAACAGGACATTATAACAGAAGTTTTAGTTAAGACCTTTAGAAGATAAAATATTGGTATGAGTCAGAAGGCACATTATCTGTAGAATGAGATAAAAACGAAGTAACCAAAAACCAGTTATATGACTCTTAAGATCCATGTGATGGGTATACAGGAATGTACAGTAGAAATTGAGAAAGATTTTTTTGAGGGACCTTTCCAAAGGGAGTTAATGTTCTACTGTGATCCTAGCTTTCCCAGGGAGAAAGGTAGATATTTTCCCTTCATTCAGTCTTGTGAGAAGGGCTTTAATGTGATCTATTTTAGAGCTTGACATGTATTTCCTGAACCTGGGGGAACTTGTGGGCCATCTGAGAAACCAAAGCATGACGGAAGGGAGAAGTAACTGTTGGTAGATGAGCCAAAGAAGAGGTGGTTGTACTGCAATGCCTGTTATCTTAGAATTTTCCAGGGTAAAGAATGCATGAGTGCTTCCTATGGGCCAGATGTGGAATACTATGGGAAAATGGAAATGAGGGAGAATTTAACACAAAACTGAAGTTTGACTATATCATGGAGCTGAGCATTCTAATTATGAATTGAGGCAGTGTGTGACATAAATAATGAGAGAAGTTTGCCTCCTTGAGTTTTTTAAAAATTATATTTAGAAGGACTAGCACCAGTGAACACATATAAGAGATCAGTGGTTTGTAAAAATAAAGTTCTTTAACCAGTGGGTCAAGCTTATTCTACAGACTTGACAACAGAACTTTAAAGACTGTCAATGTGCCAATCCCAAAGGGTTGACTCCACCCCATTTCACAAATATGCTTTTTTCCAGATTACCTCAAGGGCTGAGAGAGGTTAGGGAATACTTCTGAACAATGAGAAGTAAAGGAAAGTCTACGTGGAAAAATTTTTCTTCCTGATAAAAGGGGAATATGAGAGAGGAAATTTCACTAGCAACAGCTCGTGCCTTTTCTTCCTGACTTGAGCATGATTGTGTTTAGAGCAGTGGCAGCCATCTTGTAACCATGAGGCAACAAGTCTAAGGACAAAGAGTTAGCATCCTGAGGCTGGCAGGAGGGTTGACTGCAAGGTTAAGTACTTGGTACAAGAGCGACATCAGTGCTGATAAACTCAGCCTCCTCGTGCAGAAGGCTCAGTGCAAATTCAAGGTCCCATAGTCAGTAATAGTGGCAGTGCAGCTTATTTTCCTATTAGATCAGTTCAAGATTTTGTTTAGAGTATGTTTCTTGGAAACTAGCCTCAAGCCTTATTTTCACTCCTTCTATCATTCTGTAAGTTACCTAATATCCTTATAGTAATAAAATCATCTTCTCATTAATCAGTAAAAGTCAACTCTTTTCACTTGCAGTTAAGGACCTTGATGGATACAAAGCATATAGAATGTCTCATATATTGGCCTTTTGGGTCAAGAGCCAAGTGTTCTACCTGTGTTAAAAAGAGCTATGACTCAGGACCAGAAATCTGTCTAACCTTCCTGGTTTAGGTGGCATATTAAACTGGCAGTAGCAGTAGTGTCAGGGAAACCATCTCTTGAGATGTCTCAAGAGATAAGAAGTAATAAATGGCTCTACTGTTTATTTCCTGGCTAATTGTGAATTTGCATCACCGTACATAGCTGTTGCCGTGGCCTCAGGTTCTAAACAAAGTGTACAGCATTGCTGAGACTAGTTCCTCTCTCTCAGTGTAGTGTGTTGCATCATTGAATGTAATCTTTTAAATTCGTAGGGTAATATGATTAATGTGATCCTTGTGGTATTTGCCACATAGCAACTGTGACTTTGCAATACTTGTGAATGGTACTTTTGCTTGTGAGTTTATTTGTAAACCTTCCTTCTTATAAGGTAGTAGAAATATCTATACTGTCCTGGCATTTGTGACTGTGGAGCCCAGAGATGCTCTCTTGGCTGTTGGCCAGTAGTCAAATCATCACAGTCCTGGACAGTTGAGAAATGGCAGGGATCAGATGGCCATGTGGCAGGTGATGAGGACTGGAAGGCCAGCACCAACAGAGGCAATGGGGAGATCTGCAGAAGAACCAAGTCCCTCATCTGAGAAGCTCTTTTGGTCTGGGCCCTTAGGGGCCACCTGTGCCTGATACTTTTCAGAACTCTGGATCTGTTGCTGCTGGCATTTCACTCTGAGGAGGTAGGTTTGAAAATAGAGTATGATACTGTGGAGAGAGGTCCTTGATGCTGTGGGTTTCACACAGCCACCCAACTGGGATGAATGATATCGGTGCCATGTCCCATGCTTCAGCAGTGATGGGCCATTCATTTTATTGTTTATTGTTGTCACAGAAATGGTTTACTTTCTTTTCTTTCACACATTTCTGAGTTTTCTGAGCATAATATTTGGAATAAAGCCCTCAATATACATCCAGTTAGTGAGGGAGATATTTTTTGAATGCTATTGAAATTATAGCCCTGAACAACAGGGTAACATTCATACACTGAGGCCCCATTAAATTATTATTTTTTAATAGTGGAAATGTTTCTGAAATTGACTGGTACAATATATACATGCTGAGTAGTCACCATATTATTACTTTTTGGCAGTGGGAGGGGCTGAGAAAATGGAATAAAACTGTTCCAAAATCTCAGCAGTACATGATGGGGGCACTAAACACATACTTACACTTTTAAAAAAAGATCTAGAAAATATAGTGGTGAGGGAGCTTTATATGAGAAAGTTTACTTTGGAACTAACACAGTGACTAAATTATTATTATTGACACAAAGGTGATTTAAGAGAAAAACTCACTCACTCAGTGCTTACAATAAGTTAGTTGATTTTTATCCACAGCAAGTCCTCTTTCCTTCTTTGCCCACATTTCAGAGTTTGCTCTCCCTGGTTAATGACATTAAAATAGTAAACTCTTTCTGAAAAGTCAGTGGTATCTGGTCAAGATGGGAAGAAATTAACAAAAATCAAAGCTCTGACTCAAACTCACAAGACTGTGGGCTGCCTGTCCTGGTTTCCTTGCAGTTCCTGTTTGGGAGTGTCGTCCATTGCTCCTGAGTGGGAGTACTCAGCCCAATAAATCACAGGCTGCCCCTCCAGGCACCAGAGTGGGGACGAGGAGGCCAGATGGAAGGAAGTGTGCTCGGCACTCTGTCACCACTGGCTGGCTGCCATCACCCGGACACTGCACTCCTTGCCGAGGGAATGTCACTGTCCTGCCTGCATGACGGGCTGGCCATCCTCAGAGCCCTCCCAGCCAAGATGCAACACTGCACCATGTTGTCATGGTTACTTAGCCATCTCCCCAGAGTCGTGACATCAGTGTCTCCAAGGGGCAAGAGCTCTACCTCATGCATATGCATGTGCTCTGCAGGGGCCTTGCCACATCTGAGCATCTTACGATATTTTAGTAGAAAACGGATAGGGAGGGAGGGAAAGGTGACACAGGGAATGAAAGTGAAGATGACAGGAGGGCACATTATTAAATGAAGGAACGAAGGTATTGGGAGAAGACTTGAAGGGTTAATGGTGCGTTGGGATTCCCGGCTTTAAATTAACCATCTGCTTGGTCACACCAGGCTATCACTCACATTTTCAGAGTTTTAGACTTTTTAGATGACTTTCACAGACAATATCGCATTTCACTCTCAAAACAACCTATGACAACGATATGTCCAGAGAGATTATCAATATGCATCAGATGAGAAACTAAGGCCAGAGAAGGCAGCCACCTTGGAAATTTCACACATTTAGCAATGGAGCTTATAGTGGAGGCCAATTCTCTAAACTCCCAGCTCAAGATTCATTTTTGTTTCTCCAACCTCTTAGGAACTGATAACTTCCAGAAGGCAGAGACTTTTCAGAGGACAGTACTAAATGACCATCTTCTCCACTAGGCTGTGAGTTCTTCATGAGTGAGCATATTGTCTGAATCAATTTTGTGTCTGCAGCACCTCCCACATAGTAGGCACTTAATGAATATTGAACTGAATAACTATTCATGTCTGACGGACCCCAGGGCTTCATAAAAAGCCAGACAATCTACTGCTCTGCATTGCAAATGTACCAATGCCAAATTAGAAGTTAACATTTTCCAGCGATGTTTCAGGAGTAGGCCATCTGGGGATCCCCTCCAGATAATGCAGGGCCACTTGAAGTGGGTGCCCCCTGCCCCCACCTAGACTAATAACCCGTGTCAGAGTCTTCCTGTGACCGTCACAATCGTCCAACTCCCCCCCCCCCCACGTGGAACAGTGCAGGAGCCCTGTGCTCAGGGCAGACGGCGACAGAGGGAGCAGAAAACCCAGTAGGTACAAGATAACTTAGTGCCGTGTAATTGTCACATCAAGGAAATCCTGCAGTTTGTCACAAGTTATTTAGCAGTTGAAGTGACTAAGCCAGAACCATGCAAGGTAGACTAAATCAGGGATGTTTCCCAAGTTAATGGCACACAGGGGATTGCTCACTGGAGAATTTGCCCCACTTGTGTGAGGGCAGCTGTGGCATTTGGGTCACAAACAAGGCCTGTGCTGCGAGACTGGGGATGCCGACCCCGGTAATTTCCTGCTCAGAGGGTGGATTTATAACAGACAGGTGGCATTTCTTGCCATTGGGCTTCTGAGCCCCACCATCAGCAAGTGTCTGCAGCAGAGATTCTGGGGGTCCAGAGGTGTGTCTTTTCTCTCACTGCTCCCCTTGGGAGGGTCCATATCAGGGGAAAAGTGGTCCAGGTTTTCTGTGTTTCTTCTGTAAAGCGTGGCTTCCCGTGGTCTTTATTTCTAAACCCCAAATGAAGCTGGAATAAGGTTGGGCCCATCCTATTATTCCAGGTATCAATTGTATATCATAATCTATCCCAGCATTAGTCATTTAAAATAACAGCTAATTTATTAGACCTCATAATTTTGTGATCAAGAATTTGGGCAAGGTTTGGCTGCACTACTCTCCTGCTCACGTGGCATTAACTGAGGCCACTTGGTGTCATTCAGCTGGTGGAGACTGTAGCTTTGTTTCTGTGTGGAAGGCTGGAAGGCTGGGCTCAGCTGGGAGTGTTAACAGGATCCCCGACATGTTACCTCCTAGCTTGGCCACATCAAGGTGGCCGGATATTTTCCATGGTGGCTCAGAGCTCCTAGAATAAGTGTTCCAAAAGACCAAGGAGGATACTGCAAGTCTTCTTATAGGTTGGCCTCAAAAATTCAAGAATATCACTTCTGCTACATTCTCTACTGGTCAAATCACTAAGGCCAGCCAGTGTAAGGGGAGAGGGTGACACTCCACCTCTGAATGGGAGGGGTAGCAAGAAACGAGCGGTCGTCTTTGATCTAGCATCCCAGTTCACTTGTTTGGTACTTGAGAGAAAGCATTCGCAGTTGGCGTCCAGAAGATGTTTGAAACAGGTAGCATGTTTTTGGTCTTCTTCTTGCTGTGCTAGTCTCCCTCTTGCTTCCTTCGCTTTTGTCTTTCTCCCCACCCCACATCCTGTATCCCCTTGCCCTTGCTCACTTCTCCAGCTGCCACACAGGACAGCAATCCTGTTAAGGAGTTAGCAGATGTCTTCTTCAGAACCCAAAGAAATGAAGGCCTAAACGGAAGAATTTGGGGCACTGTTTGATAAAATCTTTCAGGGCAAGAAGTACCTTGTGTACTCCTGGGCAGGTGGCCTCCTGCTGTTCTCTCTACACCGTGGTGTTTTTAACTGGAGAGAGGCAGGAAGCAAAAGCTTGTTTACTGGTCAGTGTGTGAGAGAGTGTTTATATGCAGCTTTCCTCTTAGGTGCATTTTCAGTCCTTCAAAACTTATTGAACATGCAATATATGCCAGGCTCAGTGTTAAGCTGGGGAAGAAGATGGGAGTGTAGCCCTGAGTTGGGGAGATCACGTGAAGATCAGGTGAAAAGAGTCAGTATAACCAATCACCTTTCTTTTTCCCTCACGTATTCTTCCTTTCTTGATGAAAACAAGAAGAAGCAATATTTGCCCTCTTGAGTGCGGCTCCTTCAAGTGCACTCAGGAAACTCCTGAACCTCTTAGAGCAGGAGCCAGGGAAGGAACCAGGGAAGAAGCTGGTAAGGAACCAGGTGGCCACCTGCACTTGGGCTGCAGCACTGGGCCGGCTCCTTCTCTTCCCCTTCCAATCTGGGGCAGCGCTTCTCTGCAGGCAGCTCTGGTTAGGTGATCCTAGATTTTCTGTCCTAGCACATCTCTCCTCATAGTACTTCTGAGATTCATTCTATCACTGCATAACCCATCACCACAACCATAGCAGCTTAAAACGACATACCTCACAGTTCTATAGGTCAGAAGTCCAGGGGGGCTTGACTGGATTCTCTTCTCAGGGCCACGTAAAGCTGAAATCAGGTGTAATTTAAGATGGGCACCTGTCTGGAGGCTCTGGGGATGAACCTCCTCCTAAGCTTATTCAGGTTTTTGGAGGATCCAGTTCCTTGTGTTTATAGGATGGGGCCCCCCATTTCCTTGACACATGACCCCCATCTTCAAAGCCAGAAATGGCACACTGAGTCCTTCTCACGCTTCATATTTCTCTGATTCCCTGTTTTACTTCTGCTTTGAAGGGCTCCTTGGATTATATTGGGCCCACACAGATAATCCTGATAATCTGCCTACTTTAAGGCCTGTAACCTTAATTCTACCTGCAAAATCCCTTGCCCCATAATGATGTGAACATCATTAGCATGTTCACAGATTTTGGGATTAGGCCATGGATCTCTTTTGGGGACTATTATTCTGCTTGCCACACCTTTCAATTGAATGTGTATTGCTGAAATAGTATACTGACTTGTTTGAAATTATGCTTTCTCCTAAATGACAAAACGTAGAATAGTTTTGTCATATATGTTTGCCAATCACCAAGTTGGAGGTTAAGAAAGGCTAGAACATTTTCAAACGATTGCAGTACAATTCTGAGCTAGATTTGGAGAAGAGCCAGATGACTTTTCTCTTCCTCTTGAAGAGTCAGAAAGAAGCATTTTTGAGATGAATGGGAGACCGTTCACAGCAGAAACGATGATTAACAGAAACTGTGAAGTCATCACTTGGTAAAGCCCTACACAGATCACATGTCATCTTCTTCTGGGAAAATTTCCAGGACCTTTTTAGATAGATCTAAGAGCTGCTCCCATGGTGCTTTGTTTATAGGTCCTATGGCAGATACCCCACCTCTGCCAACTTGTATCCATAGCTGATTCCTCTAACAAACAGTCATGTCCATCTTCGTCTCCCTGGCTCTAGTGCAGTATCTGGTGCACGCTTGTGAGTGTCCAGGACAGAGCTCTATGGCAGAATAGGCTTAGGACGAGGCTCTCACCCCTCTCTCCTCTTGGTAGGGGAGGTCAGTGTTATGGAGAGCCAGCATCCAGAAGCTGGTTGTGTAGGTGCTTGGATTATAAAGAGACACGTGGAGAAGGGAGCACACCAGTTCTCACTGTACTGAGCTATAGCAAGGCCACATGCATTTATTCAGGCAGCACCTACTGCCCCTTACTATACAGTGGACCTTGAGTTAGACATCGGTGACGCACATGTGAGTAAGGCTAGCCCCTGCCCTGAGCGTGGGGAAGTCCAGGGTCCGACAGGTGTGTCTCAATCCAGAAAACATTGCCTGAAAGAGTCATACTTGATTGTTTCTCCTTTCTTTTCTTTTTACTTTTTATTGAGTAAAACACAAATACAGAAAGTTGTGTGAATTGTAAGTGTGGAGTTCCGTGATTTCCACGAATTGAATAATCCATAAAAACAACGACCAGACCAGGAAACAGAACATTACCCACACCGAGGTGTATTTATTTTCTCCATTCCTACAGTCATTACTTTATGCCGCGCGGATGGTGCTGGACCTCGGTGTGAGAGATGGATCCAGACCCTCCCTGTAAGTGGACAAACAAGGTGATGTCCCCTTCCTGCCTTGGACTCTGTCTTGGTGTCATTCTCTGTGCACTGATATTTAGCAGTGGGTTCTGTGGGAAAGAGAGCCTCCAGTTTTCCTTACTAAGGAGTCCTGGCTATCCCAAAACACGGCAGAGAGGAAACCAACCATACTTTATTTTAGACACTCTGCGTGCAAAAATGTGTTGTGGAATAGAGGCATTAGGTATAGCTCTTTAGGAACAATCTACTTAGAAGAACAGAAAATGTATCAGATAACTAATATTATGGAGCAGTATATAAAAGACACTAACGAAAGACACGCCAATGTTTGGGGGGAGGTGCTTCAGGGGCTGTTGGAGGGGCTTGTGTGCAGTGGCTGAGGGAGTCGGTAGGAGGCAGGATTCTGGTCCCCCAGACACAAGCAGAGTAGCTCATCTTTGATCTGTTTAGCACATTGGGATTCCAAGTAAAATTTTACTTGAAAAACAGAGTTTGTCAGTGAGAAAGTCTCTAACAACACTGATGGACGCTGTAGGGGCCCGGGGTTCTGCGAGGAGAGAGAACGTGCCTTGCTTCTGGCAGGCAGGTCTGGATGGCAAAGCAGGGCTAGGTGCATCAGGAAGGGAGGACTCAGGTGAGGCACATCCTGAAAGCAGTATGTGAAGAGGGACCTGGTGAGGCCTTTGAGGGCCATGAAATATTTGCAGACATCGTAACTTCAGAAGCCCATTGGTGCCAGACCAGGAATATTTGCAGGGGAGGTGTGGGGGATGGGGGCTGCTGCAGCTAAGTGCACTTGTGCTGGGTAGAAGGGCAGCTGCCATGTGACTCCACTGGCTGCAGTTCTGCAGGGGTTTTGGCTCAGTGGTGCTAGATCTTCAGATTTTTCAAAAAATGTTGGAAATCCAGAATGCTATGGGCAAATATCCTGATTTTTAAAACATGGTTCATTCTGTTAAGGACACAGAGCAAATATAGCCCTTCGGCTGCTACCTTGTGACTGAGTGAGTAGGACCAGAAGGCACTTGGAAGCTCTAAAAAGGCTTTGACTGGGGAGAAACATTCAGCCATGTCACACTGCTGGCCAGAGGACCAGCTTGCACCCTGGGCATGGTGACTATTTTCCCTCCAATCTTTGAAATTCAGACACATTCTGATTGGAGCAAGATAGCGTGAATGACCATGGAAAAGCATACAATAACTACCTTTTTTAACAAACAATTTGAATCTGCTAAGGAAAAACAAGCCCCTTCCCTTTCCTGAGTCTTCTGTTCTTGCATTTGTAACTAGAGTTGAGGATAAGCGATGTTTTCCTCTGTGACCAGGTGTTTTTTTTTTTGCTGGCTCCCTACATCTACATAACTTCCCAAAGTATTGTTTTTTGTTTTTTTTCCCCACAAATATTGACTGCCTCTGGCAATTTATGAAAATGTTACTGAGAATTTCTCATCACCCACTTACCACATTACCTCTCTGGCCAAGAAATGACCATGTCATCAGAAGGTCTGCACGTTGAAAATCGAGATACAGTATTCCTTTTGAAAGTGGTAACTGCTGCCTCTGCTCCTTTCCAGAACGTTATTAGGTACAAACCAAATGAAATTTGAACAGCTGCTGCAACCATAGAGGAGATCAAAGTCCTAATGACTAATTTCTAGAATCTGCTTTTCTGATGATGGCTCTGTTACACTCTGTAATCACATAGATACAGTTGTGAAATGATGAAATTTACTTTTTCATATGAGGTTCACTTAGATTTCCATTCATCACACCCGTACTCCAGTGTGGTTAAAAACAAAACAGCCCCCCCCCCCCAAAACGCATACAGAAAATACCATCACCTCCAAGAACCATCTCTCCACTCCACCAAAACAATGAAATTTTAAAATGTAAGTGTATAATTTGCAATTGAGGTAGCTCTCAGACATGGCAACATAATTAATTTATATTCCCTTCCTTTGATTACCTCTGGTCATTACCTCTGATCAGAAAGTAGCTCTCCATTAGAGGCATACTTTTCACTCATGCTGGTCCAATCTGCCCCTACCCCCCCCCCCCACCACTAACACCTGCAGTCATACACAATGGCCAGCAGATCAATTCCCCTTGACTTTGGCTGTCCAGTGTTTATTGGCACCCATCTAGATTGGCCCACTCATTTTCTTACCTGAGAAACCCCAGAACTGTGAGATATATCCTTAGGTAATAGCTCTTGATAACAGAAGCACTTGAAGGCTCAGAAAGTAAAATATGTGAATTCATATTCAGTTTTAATAAACTGAGGTAATTAGTCAGTTGAGACGCAATAGAAAGTGACAGCCTGTGACATATAAAAGACGGCCAGCTGACAAAGACAGAGCTGTTCTTCACTGCACTAATATCCGTTTCTTCATCAACATTGAATTCTTCAGTCTTTTGGCATTTCAATTACATTGTAAAATGAATTTATAAAATTTGCACATCTATGCTTTTCTCTTCTCTTGTTCTCCTGAAAACTTGAAAAGAAACTTTTCATGCATGTCTCCTGTTTCCCCAACCTGCACACATGTTAGGATTTAACTAGATTTCCAAGAGTTGTGTGTGTTCTGAATACCAATTGTACATTTCCGATTCTGAAAAAATGTGTATATCAGAAACAGATGGACAAAACAAACAGGGGAAGGGGAAGGATTATAATATATAAGCTCTATGAGGGCAGAGAGCTTGTCTTTCTTGTTCATGGATTTATCACTACCTAAAATAGTGCCTGAAATATTGAAGGGCTCCATACAATTTGTTGAATAAATAAATTAACAGGGGAGAGACCATTCAGAGGATTGTTTAATGGTGGCACCCCAATGGTCCCCCTCCAAATCCCTGGAACCTGTATACGATCTTCTTTGGGAAAAGCGACTTTGCAGATATAATCCCCTTCATCTTGTGATGAGATCATCCTGGATTATCAGAGCAGACCCTAAATGTAATAAGTGTTCTTGTAAGAAACACACAGGGGAGATTTAACAGACAGAAGAGGAAGAGATAACATGATAGTGAAGGTAAGGATTGGAGTAATGCAGACACAAGCCAAGAAATACACAGAGACACCCAAAGAGGGGAGGTAAGGATCAAATTCTCCTCTGGAGCCTCTGGAAGGAACATGGTCCCGCTGGTACAATCAATTTCATACTTCTGGTCCCCAGAACTGTGAGCAAATAAATTTCAGTTGTCTGAAGCTACCAAGCTTGTGGAGATTTGTAATGGCAGCCACAGGAAACTAATACAGAGACGAAAGTGAGAGACATGGCCTGTTTTAGAACGTGTCCTGAGCAGAGCTGACTGCCTCATAGTAGATCTAAGGTGGGTTTGTGCTATCAGACATCACCTTTTGGTTTCGGCATCCCTTTTCAGTAGCAATAAGGGGTGATGCTTGCACGACTGAAGTGTCTCGAAGAAGAAGCTGTTAACTCTTGTGAGACATGCATTGACCTTGTTCATGGCTGTGGAAAATGGGGTTCTCCAGGTAGGGACCTTCTAAATGGGGAGCAATCCTGGGTTTCGTGACTGTTACACGGCTTGTGTTCTAAAACGCTGAGAAGTAGCGGGTCAGAGAATCCCACACTTTGTACGTTGGGAGAGATCTTAAAGATCATTTTCATGTGCAGATAAAGAGAATGTACAGCAGTGGTATAAGCATATGTTCCTTGCAAATTCCAGGAAAGAAATGTGGGGAGATGGCTAGATGGTCCTCCATCACATGCAGAGGGCTGCTTCAGCTGGTGGGAGCAAGACAGATTTTTAAGACCTCTTCATCGTCGTTTGAATTTAACCCCGTGTACCTTGACATTGCCTTTCAAGCCAGTCCTTCTCACTAGTTGATGATGACTGCATTTGGGCAAAAAGAGAAGGCAGACCGACAAACACAGATTTGCTTTTTCACCTTACACAGCCAAGCAGTGAACAACTTGGCTTGTAACCAGTTTTGCCGAAACTATGGAGGTCCGGTGGGATTCAGCTTTGATCTTGAGAGAGGCTGTGAGGGGTTTGTTTTTCACAGGGGCTTTAGCCTACAGTTAAGTGCAAACACCTGCGAAAGTACTGGTAATTAGTAGGTAATTAGTAGTTAATGTTCTTAGAATTTAAAGAGAAAGCTTACATAAGTAATTACTTACTATTTCTTATAATGTGCTGCTTTTCTTGAGATTTCATATCCCCAGAACATTTGCCAAGTTCCTAGGTTCCTCAACATACTAAATTGTTTATTAATTACACACGTATATTGCTTTCAGAAAAAAAAAGAAAATACATTAAATGTTGGAAATAGGAATGAGCTATCTTTGAAATTACAGCCGAAAACTCATTTAAAATTACAAAATATGAGACTGGTAGCAGCTCTGGAAGGTGGCCTTGATTTTTTAAAAAAAAAGGGATATGACTGGGAATGAAGGGATGGATAGAGAAAGAATGCTCAAGATCCTTTAATGAAACACTGAGTGTTAAATACATTTCACAGAGGGTCCTTTTCATGTCAGCAGACACACATCTATGCCTTGGCTTGTCAGAAAGACCACCAGGGCCCCCATTCTTATGGGCTGACACTGCCAAGCAAGGCTAAGTGGTTCTAACAATCTCAGGCTCTCGAGGTGAGTGAAACGGAGGGACACACATTAATTAGTACTCTGTGACTATATTTTCAAAGGATTTTTGCTTTAGAATTTTAAAAGCAGATTTCCAATCCCTAAACCCTGGAGACTGTCTGCCAACTGGAAATGGGCATTCATTCATCTACTTTCTTTAGAGGCGAGAGCTGTGAGAATGACATCTAAAATCTGCCCTTCGCTTTGAATCACTTCAAACCTTCAGCAAAGCAATCTTATAGCTTCAGTTTTCTCATCTTTAAAATGGGACTAACAAGTATGTCCCTTTTCTCCTTCCATGTCTTGCTGCTACACACAAATGTATCTCGTGGAACTGTCAATTTATGTCACTTTTTAATACCATAGTGGGGGAGCAATTTCCAAAATTACATATCCATATATAACAGCCATATCTACCAATATACATATGTAAGAATAAAGACTAGGTGATAAATATATACATATCAGTTATTGTTTATTGCTGTGTGGCTTCATTACTTTTTAACTAATCAGTGTTATCGCTACAGAATTCCAAGTTAAGGAATCTTCTGAGAAATGATTAAAGCAGGATATTTGAATCGAAGAGGAACTACTGAAAATTGAAATCAAGATTCTGGAATCTAGAGAGGTCAGAATAGAAACCCCTTACCACATAATGCCCACACAGGCTTTTTCCTATTAAGGACTGCTTATAGTAGTTGTTCAAAGGAACAGAGAGGAAGAAGGAAAAACTAGGAAGAACTTAGAGAAAAATAGACCCCAAGCTGGCAGACATTTTAAAATGCTTTGTTCTTCTCTGCACATTTGGGGAGCTAATCTCAGATAAGAGAGAACTTCCCCTTTTAAAATACTGGGCCAAAAAGTTCATTTGGTTTTAAGCAAAAATAAAAGACATATTTTTCATTTTCACCAAGAACTTTATGGAACAACATATTCATTAACCGAACGAACTTTTGGGCCAAACCAATACTATCAGAGGAGAAACATTTTAACCTTCTTTTTTGAAGATATTTTAAAAATACATAGTTGATAAATTTAATATACTACCAGTTGGATCCATTTTACCTTGGGCATCTTGAGTGGACAAGAATAACCATCTGAATTCCTCAGGAGCATTGTTTTTTTGTTCTTTTCTTACTTCTCCTCCAGGTGAAAGAATATTCCTTCCTTAGCCTTTCTTCACAGATGTATTTTCCATTTTTTTTGCCATTATGTGTGTGTGTCTACATATATGAGTGTGTGTGCATGTATGCATGTGGCCATGTTATTTTTATCACTGTTCTCCATTTCACATCACTTATCCCAATTTCTATTATTCATTTATTGCTTATTTGTTTATTGCTTGTCTCACTCCCACTAGATAGTAAGCTCCACTAGAACAGAGATTTTGATTATCTTATGGAGCAATAGTTACCCAATATCTAGCCCAAAGTTTTCCACAGAGTAGGGATCCAATAAATATTGGTTAAATAAAGAACAGAATGAAAGAAATAGGATATAAGAACGTGACTCAGCATTGACTATAACAAGGATATTGCAGGGATTCTGTATTCAATGTTTGCTCTTAGACTCACAATGAAAATTTAAGATAAGGCTGCCAGTCACTATGGCTCTCAAATTCTTCTGCCATGACTGAACATTGTGGATTATTCCCAGGTCCTCCAAGTTGCTCACGGCTTTTACTGATACTGCATTTGCCCAGCAAATTCCATTTTCTTGTGTCCACAATTTTTCAGTGTACCGAGGACACAAACAATTTTTCAGATGCAAGTTGCTGCCACTTATACATTTACTAAATATTTACTATAACATGGTTGACCTATCTGGAATATTAGTTTCCAAAATATTTATTCTCATATTGATGAGTATGAAAAAATTGATCAGAATCAAAAGTCATTATACACGCATTTGTAAATAAATAAATATATATGTATATCTATCCATGACTTATAACTATGTCGTTTAATGGAGATATCCTAGACACAATAAATGCAATAATCTTTACTGAATAGAAAGCTCAGAAGAACTGATAAAAAAGCAATAGATAACTGAACATTAGTCACTAGTAAACATTTTGCGAAAGAGGAAAGAGATTGGTTAGACAATACATGGGAAAATGTTTGATTTCACTGATGATCAAGTAAATGCAAATTAAAATGGTGGGAGAGATTTTTGCTTATCAAATTAGCAAAAATGTAAAGATGTTCTGATTTTTTACCCTTAGAAGATTTCCTACTTTGTGCTCTTCCTTCACTTTCATTTTTTCAGTTTCTTTTATTGTCCTTTGGATCAATGAATTTCTCTTCTTATTTCCTTTGGTATTAAATTTGGAGACTTATAAATATTGCTTTTGGATTTTACCTTTCCTAAATGTATCTGTCCTTAAAATTTCTTCCTCATTTAAAATTTTTTTCTGATTCTTTGAACCTGTTTACATTTGACTTTTTAAAAAAATAATGACTTTTTGAGTTTTCTTGGAATCCATAGTGGATTCCTCTACCAGGATATTTTTAGGAGAAGGAGGGTAAATAACTAGACCATAGGGTTAGCTTGAAATTCTTTCTGACCTCTTATTTATTCTATTTTTAAGTAAGCCATACTTTTTTTTTTTTTTGTCCATAGCTTTTGAAATGAACTATGTTCTAAAAAGAAAGACAGGCAGCTGAATTTCAGTTTTTTAATGTGTCTGTCATGTGACAAGTGTTCTGGCACGTGCAGCTGAGCCAGAAGATTCAGTGTAGCAAAAGTGGCAAACGCCTTAACGCTCAGTCCCTCAGTAGTTAGAGCACAGCCGTGAACAAACGCTCTGAGGAGCCATATTTCACTGGCAGGAGAGGGACAGATGTGCCCTCTCTGTCTCCAACTTTTGCTAAACTGTAGTGGCACAAATCCAAGTTTCAAAGAAGTATCCTAAGCCTCTGGTTCTTTTGGATTGTAGCTGTCTGTGGTTTTTACAGTGCCGAGATGGCCTGAGCTTACGACACTCGGGAGTGTAACAAGGACTGGAGGAGTTTCACGCTGTGGCTAGCGCCGTTTACTCAAAACCATCCTGGAAGTTCACTGAGGCAGGGCCCAGATCGTTTCTACTCTGGATGCCTTGGGGGGTGATCGCAAACACTGACTGGGATCAGAGCTGCACTGTGTGGGCAACATAGATACAATCATGTCCAGATTTAAAGCAAGATGCTGCATCATGTTCTAGATCAAATTAATACACTAGGTTTCGTTTATGTCTTTTAACGGAGAACAGTACTCTTTTTGCTGCCTTGTTCCCAGTGAAATAGTCCGTGTATAGAGCTTCCCTTTTCAGCAGCAGTTGTGTCTACAAATGCTATTCTCTGAACGACAGCTATTCTCAAAGCCACCAGGCATGCGATTGCCTGAACAAAGAGGTGCATTAAAAGAGTCTTGACAATTTCAGCTCCTAGAAACACAGGGGTCACACAAATCTGCCAAGTTGAAAGAAAACAAATCACTAGGGCAAGACATTTTATTTAGTTCTAAACAGCATCTAGCCCATGGATAGCATTCAAAAGCATTAATATAGCCATAATGCAAATCAACATGGGCCTGCAGTCCAGGAGCTGAAAGAAATTAGGCTAAACCCTAAAGAAATCAGACCATGAGTAAAAAGGAATTTCAATAAAATTATCACACATTATTCACTAAAATGGCAGTCAGTCATCCATGTATATGTGGTACACTGGGGTGAGTTACAAAAGAAGTCAACACTTACAGGTAGAGACTTAAACTGTAATGAAAGAGACAGGACAAACACAAATAAACAGAAACAAAAGGGGCAGAAACCATTACACCACAGGCAAAAACAATGTCAACTCTACAGAGCTTGAGAAGAGAATCTTGGCTATTTACAGAAGTAGGGAGGTTGCTAGAGGTTCGAGGGAAGATTTATATATTAAAGGGAGTGAGGTATGCTTCTTTTATTAAGTGCCACTAAAAATATTCATGGGATGCCAGGCACAGCTTAGATTGAATTAAACCGAAAACCTGTAGGTTCTGAAATGATTCAGGGATTCAATAGGCCAGGCTACTAGAACCCTGGGTCTACTTAGACTCATTCCTTCTTTCCTTCATTCCTTTATTAATTCAAGAAAAATATTCACAGCTTATTGTCTTCAGCAATGATGCTAAATACTGGGGATGTGCAGAAAAATAAGTTATAATCCCGGCTCTCAAGAAACTCACAGTCTAGTTGATGAGACAGACATGGAAAATAAATAATCACAATACAATGCTTAATTGATAAAGATGTTACAAACTGAAAGAAGGGGGTGATGGCCTCCATCTGCAGGATTAGGGAAATCTGGGTCTTTAGGATGGGTGAAGTTTAGCCAGATACAGGGGAGCTGGAGGTGAGGATGTAAAGGTCATTTTTTTTTGCAGAAATGGTTGAAGTTTCCTGTGGCTGCCCCGAGACCAGAGTGAGAAAATGTTAGATGGGTGGAAAAAGGACCAGCTATGAAGGACTTGGAAGCTCTGCTAAGAGACTTGGCCTTGGTAGTGTAAGCAGTGGGGAGTCCAGGAGGCTTTAAAGAAGGGGAGGGACATGAGTTGATCTGTGCATTCCAGAGATAAGCAACTGACTGATAACTAGGTGGACATGTGTGGATGACTGACTGCTGTGTGAGTGAAAACCTTAGATAATTTTATTGAAATTCCTTTTTACCCATGATCTGATTTCTTTAGGGTTCAGTCTAATTTCTTTCAGCTCCTGGTCCACAGGCCCAATTGATTTGCACTGTATTAATGCTCTGGAGTGCCATCCGTGTGTTGGGTGTAGTTTAGAACTGAATATGGTGTCTCCTCTTGTGATTAGATTTCTTTCTGTTGGACTGTTTTCCTGAAACATCACTCATGGCTGGAAACCTGGAGAAGAAAGTGGCTGAGAATCCTCCCTTCCCTTTCTTTGCATGTTCTAGGTGCTGAGTCTAGTCCTGGGACCTCCAGTCTTTCTTTCTCATGGCCTCTGTGGGGAGAAGGATATGCTGCATCTGTGAAAAGTTAACTGCTGCTGGCTGTTCTGTGTTCTGCAGAAAAAAGTAGGAGCTTTGATGCATCTAAAGTGCACACAGTGGTAGTTCCTACAGTCATTGGGTCGTAAAAATCATGAAACACCAAAAACAAACACTAATGCAATGCTTACTATAGGTCAGCTTCTGTTCTAAGTCCTTTACTTTCGTTCACCTAATCCCTTTCTGTAACACCATGAGATCGTTACTATTACATGAAGAAACTGAGGCACAGAGAGAGGTTTAAGTCATGCTGTGTGTAAGGCTGGAGTAGGAGTCAAGCCCAGACAGTTTGGATGAAAAGGCTGTGCTGTTAACCACTTAGTTCTTCCCTAAAAGTCACCTAATTCCACTTCATGTCAGAAATATGTATCACTACTACAACATCCTTTACAAACTTGATCACAACCAGATCACATACTTCCCCGAACAGTATATTCCAGTGTTGGACAGCTCAATTTATTGTGAAGTTTTCCCCCTGAATGGAGCAGTAATCTGCTTTCCTGAAACATCAGGAAATTCATTGTGTTGATTTCAAATCTCTGGAGCCATTCAGACTTAGTCTAACCCTCTCTCAATATGACAGTCCTTCAAGTATCGGAAAGATGCTGTCTTGTTGCAAGCTCACAGAATTATTTATCCCCTTACAAACTGGAGCTTCTCCTCTGGATGGCCACCTGTTTTTCTAAACCCCTCTGAGAACATTCTTTCCAGAATAGGACATAATTTCCCAAGTGTGGTCTGACCACAAGAGAGTATTGTTAAGACCATCATCCCTCTTGTTCAGGGTGTTTTTCTTCTTTTAATGGAATCTAAGATCCAGTAGAAATGCCTGGGATTTGTGCAGGTGGGCTGTAGCTGATATCCTTGGTTGGAGTGAATACCACAAGGTGAGATATAAATGAATAAAGTGAAGGATGAGAGCAGTTAGATACAGGAAAGGGGTGGAATTTAAAGCTCATGATGAGAAATGTAAATCTCATTGAGAATCAGCTGGGGCCCACTGAAGTGTTCTGAGAAAGGGAGTGACACCACCAAAGTAACTCTGGGGTTCTGTGGGCAAGTCCACTTCCCTCACCTCATCCACATTCCAACACTGGTAAAGGTGGAGGAGGCTTGTCAGCATTTTGTGGGCCTGTAAAAGGTTTTTTGTTGATAGGTTTGTTGTATCCTATCTTCAAGAGGGTGATAAATAAATGATAATGAGACAGATCTGGAAAGGTGTGCTAGTATTTGAGTTCAGGTTTTGGGCTGGGAGTTAGGCTTTGTATATTCTGTTCCTGAATCTGCTGTGTGGTTTGGGGTAGGTCAATTTACCTCCTCCACCTCCCCCACCACACTCACTTGTTTGTGAAGTACTTTGTATTCCTTAAATAAAAGATGTTGTAAATCACTGAAAGATTTATTTGCTGAATATTATTACACTTAAAAAAAAAAAGAAAGTAGAACTTGGGATTCATGCAGGCAAACTAATCCACCATTTTCAAGTAGAATCACATCAAAAACTTTCTAAGCAGATAGAGCATATGAATGGTGATATTAAAGAAGAGGAAGTAGTGATATTGGTAATAATGATGATGTTGATGGTGACAAAATGTTTACTGAACCTGATACCATGTACCACATATTTTCACAAAGCATTTTCTCATTTAATCCCCCCAACAACTCTATGAGCAAGGTACATTTATTCCTCCACTTCATTAAGAAAACTGATGCTCAGAGAGGTAAGTACCTTGCCCCAAGGTAATAGAATTAGAGGTGGTGGAGTTGAGATACAAATACAAAGCTCTAATATCCCAAAGATTAAGCTTTAAAAAACTCTGCCAGAGTTTTCCAAACTTGCCTGATTCCAAGACCACCTGTAGTGCCTATTGAAAATCCTCAGTCCTAGGTTCTTCCCCTAGAAATTGTAATTCTCAGGTCTGGATCTAGAAATACATTCCTCTAAGAAACACCCCAGGTTATATGTATAATATGGAAGTTGGTATTGTCAACTATACTGCAATGGTTCGCAGAGATTTTTCTTAGTGGTCCGGATGGTAGATATTTTAGAGTTTGTGGCCATGTGGTTTCTGTACAACTATGTTACCATTGTAATACAAAAACAGTCATAAACAGGATGGGTATGAATGAGTATGGCTGTGTTACAATAAAACTTTATTTATAAAAACAGCAAGTTGGATTTAGCTTGTGGGCTATAGTTTGCCACCCCTTGCTGTATATCTTAATTTTCTCTAGACAAATCATTTGTAATTTCCTTAGGCCATGTGAATACACTTCAGGATTGTGCTCTCATATAAGGTTCTATCCAGAACAAATTTGACTTTTAAGGTACAATTTTAGCCTATTTCCCCTTATTTGTGCCTGAGAACTTGCCTTTTGAGGGAAACTAAGGACAAATTCTGGCCCATGGGACTTCATTCTCTGGTTAGCCAGGGTCTCACACAGTCATTATCTCTGTAGCTCACAAGATGTGTATTTTCATCTTTGTCCTTTGCCATGGTGCCTAGCACATAATTAGTGCTTAATAAGTATTTACTATATTCAATTTAGTAAATATTTACTAAGCACTAAATACATGCTAGGTACCATGGCGGCTTGGATTTTCAGGTAGAGAGCTGGAAATGCATGTCTAGCATTGAGAAAGAAGATGAGAGATGCAGATTTGAGATCACTGTGGGAAAGCATGGCAAGTCAGAAGAGAAGAGGTAGTGGAGAGGACTCTGGGGGAGGCAGGTCAAGGCCAATCAGTCCAAAAGTCTGAGATAGAAAGGTCAGAAAGGGAGAGAACACTTACTAGATGACAGAAACTAAGTGATTCTCAAGAAAAACAGGTTGTTTGATACTGTCAGCTGTAAAGAAGTCTAGTAGGATGAACACCATCTATTAGGAAGGAAAGGAGGACATTCATTCATATTCAAGAAGTTTCTGTAGAGAAATATGAGCATAAACCAAGTTGTTACAAATAGAGCCACCTATAAGAGGAAAGAAGTTAAAGAATTGAAAGCAGATCATAGTTGCAGGTCTTGAAGATGATAAAATTCAGATGATGATGAAATTCAGGGTGTGGTGGTTGAAGTTGAGAGGAGATATACTTGGTTGGAATTGAGAAGGCATAGAAAAAGGAAGCGGTGAGGAGAACAATTGTGATCTAATTGCCATGGTTCTTTTAGAAGATAGAAAAGTATCCTGGAGATCAGAAGGAGAGAATATGGAAAATATAATGCCAGATGACATGTTAGATGTCAGATGAGAGGCTTATGTCAAATACTAAGTCAAAATAGGGACTAGAAATGATGGTCTTATATAAAATGTTATCGCTTGGACCTGGGCTTCCACTAAAAGTTTCTGGGCCTGGAAAGCTCCTGGTGAATTTCTTTCATTTGTCTCACTTCCTGCCACCTGAGTATCTAACTAGATAACTTGTCCCCTTCCGGTGCTTGCTTGCTTGCTTGCTTGCTTGCTTGCTTTCTTGCTTTCTTTCTTTCTTTCTTTCTTTCTTTCTTTCTTTCTTTCTTTCTTTCTTTCTTTCTTTCTTTCTTTTAAAGCTAAAAGAAAAGAAAAGAACAAGGACAACAACAACAACAAGAAAACAACTTCCATCTCTGGAAACTCCAGTTACTTAATCAGGAAGCTGAATATCAGGAATACTCAAAGACATATTTTTCTTCGGGAGATATTATCTGTTGGTCTCTTTTTAATAAGAATCTTACTGCTTGAAGGGGAATCCAAGAAATTGGAAGGATGCTGTCATGAGCAACCTTGTGTGGTTGAGCATCAGATGGTGTGCCTTGCTCAGTAAGGTCAAGGGTGGGAGTCATCTGTAGAAGGGCTAAACACCTTGAAAGAGTCTGAGGGAACCAATGGAATGCCAAATTGTAACAGCTGCTAAAGACAGGAGGTCGTTAGAGAAACCTTATACTGATGAGGAATTGAACCATATATATTCTATCATCTATCTATCTATCTATCTATCTATCTATCTATCTATCTATCATCTATCTATCATTTATTGATCTACCACTACTAATGTGTGTAGAGGGAATTGTAGCCAGCTGGTAGGTGAGGGTGGATGAAGCAACCACAAACAAGGAATGAGGTAAGAGAATTGGATTCAAAGAGGAGGACCCTGAGGAATGATGGCAGCTTGGCAGCTCTAACACTTGCAGGTGCACATATTTGTGCTACGTCCATTGATTTCTGTCTCGAGCTCTAGACATGCTGCTCCAGTTTGAAGCATTCGTTGTGCTGGGGGCCAAAGTGGTCTGGCAGGTATGGGCATCTTGCCAGAGGTTGCTAAGGCTTTTTAGGTACTGAACACCAGCAACCACAGCCTAGCAAAGGAAACATTCACAGCTCTAACACTTAGCTTTTTGGGATCTCTACTGAAAATTTTAGCTGTCCCAGCACTAAAGATGGAATCCCATAACTTTCGCTAAAATCAGAGTCGTTAAAACTTATTTCTAAGATTTTTTATTTTGTTTTTGGCCTGGGATCTTCATCTTCCTTCGTTCACTCCTTGTACAACTTAATAAAAAATATGTTGTCGCCATTTTGCCCATAACCAGGTTTCATACGGCAAAGTACAGTTACTAAATCACACATCTTTCCTATTTCTGTGATTAATCCTCTTATTACGCTTATTTTCTAACCTTAGATTAATCTCTCCATCCAACTAACAGCATTTAACACTTGGGAGAGATATAAAAGAAACAGAACACATTGTTTCTGCTCTTGAAGATCTAACAACCCAATGCTTGATGTATAGATTCTTGGTGCACATAAAAAAGGCATAAACATACAAAATAATTAAACAAATGAAAAATCAATGTAGCTGCATCAGAGTAACTAAATCAATATATATTTGTTTGCTTGCATTTAGAGGGAGTGAAGGAATGCAGGACATTTGGACCTGAGTAGGTTTACAGATGTGAGCCTCTGTAAAGAACAGGATTGAACAGGATTCTCTGTAAGGCAGGGACATGAGCTCTGAGGCCAGATGCCTAGGCTGGCTGTGTCTGGGGTGGCTGGCCAGGGTGGGTTTCAGAATGTGGAACAAAGATTTTAGTTCTAGTAGTTATTATAATTTTTCAAACAGGTGTTTTAATTTATTTAAGCTAAGTTATTTGCATAGGCAATCAACTAAATATGTAAATACAAGTCTTGAGTAAATAGATCTAATTTGCTCTCATGATCTTTAAAACTCATCATTTCACTCCTTAAAAATTGCAGCGTTTTTTTTTTCATCCTCTATGTATCCTTGCCTGATATTTTTAGGTAAACATTTCATGCTTCCCCTCTCTCCCAGATGGTCGAGAGAACTTTTGTGGGGTTCTTAGGTAGCATCCATGGTGCAGCTATGGGTTTTCTCCTCTCATGACCTGTATCCATCCCTTCTCTCCTGAGATTTCATAAGGTGAATGAAATGAGCGCCTTTTCCATAGGGGGTGCTTTGGGGGTGAATCTTGTCTCAGCTCTGTGTCTCTCAGGCCAGCACAGTGCCTGATGCATAGCAGGTACTCCTGGTGCACAGATGGCCAACTCTACTTCCTTTTCCTGTTGTTACAGGGCAGGAGAAAATGAGGATTTTATGCGTTTATCTTGAGCAGATCACAGGTTCATCCAATTTATGGAAACAGATGGTGGTGAATCTTCTTTGAGGGTTTGAAGATGAATATGCACCTTGTACACTGAAGGATAAAGTTTGATCGACTCTGTATCAGCACTGGCAGTTTCATCAGTTGTTATCAGTCCTGCAATTTTTAAAGCATTGCATAGAGGTACAGCTGTTTGATTACCATTGACTTCCAGCTCTTGTTGCTTCACATAATGGAAGCAGTTTGTCCACATGAATAAAACATCAATAAGATGTATGTATAAGTACCATTTAAGAAGAAAATAAAGCATATATATATATATATATATATATATATATATATATATATATGGCAAGGGGACCAATTTTCTGGTTAACAAAAGGTTCTCACCTAAGTGAATGTCTCAGGTCACTCCCCTAGATCAGATTCAGGGAGGGACAGCGTTTGCCCACATGCCTCGGGAAAAGCAAAGCTATCCTTGTAAAAACTGAGATCACCTAGACAGTACTTTTTCCTACAATGGGTTTTTCACTTTTTGCTCTTTTTAATTGCTTTTAAAGAAGGACATGGCTACAGGAACCTTGGGACTACCTCTTTCAGCTCCCTGAGCAGGAGTTAAAATCTGGCGGCCCAGCAGGCTTTCCTCTGTCCCAAACAACTCTCGCTGAAATTAATGTGGCTCAAGCAAGGGCCAGGGCTGCCGGTTGTCCAAAGACAAATTATTGGTTTTAAGAAAAATCCCCCTTTTAATAATTCACAGTTGAATTTGGATTTAAACTCAGCTCAACAAGCAAACAACGCAGAGAGCTCTTGGAGAGGCTGGGCTTGAAGCTGCCAACATGCTACAAGTCATGGGAGGCTTTCGGCCCTGTGAAACCAGGACACGTGGAACCAAGGAGGCAGCAGTGACTACAGGTGATACTGTGGATCACATGCAGATGTGGTCATGCTCTTGCCTTGGAAGGTCTAGGTTTCATTTCTACCTCAATGTACTTCTACGAGTCTGTATTAGACACAGTGCATGCTGCCAGGTGCTGAGCAGGGGACGCACACACACATAAAAGACAATTTTTGCCCCTTGGAGCTTAATATCTACCTAGGAAAATCAGGCCTACACACATAAGAAGAAACACAAATTGAAATCCTGGTTCTCAGATTGAAAGCCAGATTCTCAGACCTGGCTGTGTCAGAATCGCCTGGTAAGCTTAATTGCCAGACACACACATGGACTTGTACACTTATGTGTGCACGCCTGTGTGCACACACACACACACACACAAGCACCAGCAACAGCACAAATAATGCCAACCACAAAACAATTCCCCCCATCCCAGACCTCCCACTGAATCAGAATCTCTGGAGATGGGGTCGGAAAATTTGGAGGTTTAAAATATTCTGGATGATTCCTATTTACAGCCAGGTATGAGAACCACTAACTCAGGTGGCAAATGGTTTTAGGTAAGAGATATGGGTAATTCACGTCTAGGGAGAAGTCACTGGACTTCTACTGGTGAGGGAATGCTTCCCAGGAGAGACAGGGGAAGACTCACATATGCAGCTGCTCAGTCCTGTAAACCTCAGAGTGTGCCTGCGTGTCCTGGATCTGGACCAAAGTGGAACTCTCCAAACTGGGTAGAATTTGTACCTTCACATCCTCTTATCTTATGTGAGAGCTGGGGCAGGAAACACTCACCCTTCACGCTCCTTCCTACTCTCCCAGCCTTTGCTTGGCAGTTTCCCCTGTGAGCTGTGCACCCCACTTCCACCCAAGTTAGTTAGTTCCTGATCATCCTTTTGAATTCATCTCAACAAACAAGACTTTCCTTGGCCCTTGGAATGGGTCCAGTGACCTAGTTATCCTCATAGCATTCTGCCTACTCTTTTGTTATAGTGAGAAATAGGTGATCAAATAAATGGTTTAATATTTATCTTTCCTCCTAGAATGGAAACTCTAGAAGAAGGTAAGGATCAAATCTAGTGTGGTACCTGCACATGTAAATGATCTATAACTACTGAACGAATTCACTCTTGAATTGATAACAGATTCCTAGTGGTTTAGGGACTCAGGTAGGTGCACAGGAAGCCTGGGACAGAATCTACAAAGTCAGCTCAGGGAAGACAAGGGAGGTCCTATTTGACTGGCAGGAACCCAGCTCTCAGGACCTTTTACAAATTGTGTGCTGTTTTTCAAATTCCCCTCTGTGAGGTGTTTTTTTTTTTTTTTAGTTAAAAAAAAATATTTTTTATTTTTGGCTGCATTGGTTCTTCTTAGCTGTGCACGGGCTTCTCAGTGCGGTGGCTTCTCTTGTTGCAGGGCTCTAGGTGCGTGGGCTTCAGTAGTTCTGCACTCAGTAGTTCATTTGGGCTCAGTTGTTGTGGCTCACGGGCTCTAGGACGCAGGTTCAGTAGCTGTGGCACACGGGCTTAGTTGCTCTGTGGAATGTGGGATCTTCCCAGACCAGGGCTCAAATGCATGTTCCCTGCATTGTCAGGCAGATTCTCAACCACTGCACCACCAGGGAAGTATCCCCACCACCCCCGTCAGGTTTTGATACTTCTTTTTATAATCCCATCCCAGCTGCTTAGGTTTCTCCTAGACCTCAGCCTTTTTTGGGCTCCATCCTTTGCTTTTTGAGCTATAACGTGTGGGACAACAAGCTCACTGAGTACCCAATGCAGGACCAGAGTCCAGACTCCCAGAATCTCAGTTTCTTTCCTGAACTTCTCTGCCACCTTTGGTGACCTTAAGAAGGATCAACTATCATAGGAAGGAATTATCTGCCTAATAAAGCTGGTACCAAATCCTAAACAATGGTGTTCTCATTTTAAGTATCCTTTTATTCAGGGGAAGCCAAAACATCTGAAATGCCTTGGAGAGGATAGCAACAATTTGTATCAATTTCTGTAGTAAGTATTAATCCTCTTCATTGTACTGCTTATACAAGAGCACTTGTAACTTCACAAATATTCTTTATAAAAATTTCATTTTAACATTGTCTTCATAATGAAGAGAGGGCAGGAAACATATAGGTATATTGAGTGTCTGTATTTGGGAAGAGATATAGACTTTTAAAAACATCTAGAATGCAATTGAAAAAATATGAAAAAGTTGGATTCGTAACTCATAGCTCAAAATAAATTCAAGATGGAGAAAAAATTTAAATAAAACAGAAAAACAAACAACTGTATAAACCCAGAATTTATAAAGAAAAATCAAGTTTGATTATAAAAAATTAAAAATTTTCTATATAAATTATAGATACAAAGTATCATAAGAAAGCTTAAAAGATAAACTGAGGAAGTTTTTGCAATACTTATGACAAAGGATGAATTTTCTTTTTTTTTTCTTTTTCTTTTTTGGCAGGGTCAGGTCTTAGTTGTGGCATGAAGGATTATTGCTGTGGTGCATGGGCTTCTCTCTACTTGTGGTGTGTGGGTTTTCTTTTCTCTAGTTCTGGCATTCAGGCTCAGTAGTTGTGGCACATGGGCTTAGTAGCCCCACAGCATATGGGATTTTAGTTTCCCAACCAGGGATTGAACCCAAGTCCCCTGCATTGCAGGACAGATTCTTTACCACTGGACCACCAGGAAAGTCCCTGAATTTTCTTAACTCACAAAGCACTCTTAAAAATCAATCAGAGGATTCATTGGATTAAGTTTACCTGTTGAATTAAAAGATTCTGCCCAGCAGGAAAAGCTTAGAGGGAAGATGAGCTATCAAACAAATAAGTAGATAAAGCTGCATTTTCTTTACCAAAAAACAAAAAAACAAACATAAAACCAAAAAGAAACCAGAGTATCTTAGAAAGGAAAAAAATAGTTAATTCCCAGAAAAGACAAATAGCAAGACATGTAAAATATACTCGGATAAAAAGAAGTTAGAGATTGCGATATTCTTTTGGAAAACACAAAAATTTTAACAATGGTATTAGGATGTGGAAAAACAAGCACACTCAGGTTTTTTGGTACATACTTTGAGAGAACAATATAGCAATTGACATGTATATATAAAAACTTAAAATTCATAACCTTTATCAAGCAATTCTACTTCTAGGAAATTCCTTGGCAGATATACTCACAACCAGACACAGAAATGCATGTAAAAATGTTTGCTGCAGGGACGTCCCTGATGGTCCAGTGGTTAGGACTTCAAGCTTCCACTGCAGGGGGCACAAGTTTAATCCCTGGTTGAGGAACTAAGAACCTGCATGCTGCTTGGCATGGCCAAAAAACAAAAACAAACTTTGCTGCAAAATTATTTGTATATCATAAATAGCAAAAAAAAAAAAAGGAAAATTTATTTTTATAATAGTACAGTATATACCATATTCATTTTGTATTTTTAAAAAGAAAATCATGCTTTTATTCCATCTCTCCCGAAAAAACTCTACCCTTTATAAACAAACAAAATGTTAACAAAAACAACAAAAACCAAATGTAAGTTATAAGCTTCTAAAGAGCAGGGATACTACGCTATTCATTCAACAATTTAACTCAACATTTTTTGAATGAACACTTCTCAGGAATAACAACAACAAAATAAACCGTGGCTCCCACTGTCATGGAGCCCACTGCCCAGTAGCTGCATATTTCTCTAACAATACTAATATTATTAAGTATAATAGTAAGGGAGTCCACCGAGCATGGTAATGTTACAAAGAATGAAGTGACGAACTCCACTTGAGAAAATCAGAGTTTCACATACAACATGCTTGCTGTGAGTTGTAAAAGAAGAGTATCAGTTTTAGGACTTGATTTTACCCTTCTTGAACTCTAATAATTTGGTGTAATACTGTTTCACGGGTACTGGAAGAAGACATGAGACTCCTGGGTCAGAGACAGTGGACTTCATTATTCACTACAGCGTAAACAGCACATGTATCATCAGTTTCCCTTGTCTCCCAAGTCCACTGGGACAATGCCGCAGGCATAGATGGGTTTGTGTTGTAGCCAAGAAACACTGAGCTTGGGAAACCCGCTGTTTTATAACAAGCAATAAGCAAGCCTTCTTGCTGTCCTAGAGGGAAACACTACCTTATCCCTCAAGGTTGTCCACTGCAAACACAAACCTGAGAAATGGCACAGGTAAAGAATGGTCAGGGCCTTGCATTCTTGACATACACAGCAGGAAGCAAGACGTGTAGGCACTCAAGAACCCACGGAGGAGTATCTCCCAATGAAGAGTAGGCAGGAGGAAGCCCTCTCAAAGGCATAGGGCATGTGAGTGGAACTGTACAGGAGGAAGAGTGGAGGTGGGGAGGAAAGCAGCATGGCAAGAGATGAATGTGACTGGGTAAGCAAGGAACAATTCTGACATTCTCAGAAGACTCAACTTTGCCCTGTGTAAGTTGGGAAGCCATCAAGGAGTTTTGTTTTATTAGGTTGAACTATGCCAGATGGCTGCTTTTTGTAGGTCAGAAACAGTTGAATAATGGCAATTTCATATCACTCAACCTAATAGATTTCTCTAATGCAATGTGGAAAATGGATAGCGAAGTGAGGAGAAGGCAAGACCATTCATCTCTTTCATCTCCGTGTTTAGCGCAGTGATGCCTGATATTTTAGTGACTCAGTGAAGTTTACTGAATAAATGAATGAATGAATTAAAATAGAGGATTGTTTTCTAAGAACGGAGGATTGTGTTATAAAAATACGAATATTGTACGGTTTCGATTCCCTTGAGGATCTGTAAAATGACAGGAAATACATATATATTGGTCTCTACCCCTGGTTCCTGGCACAGCTCCTAAAACCCTTATAATGTCTTAAGGGATGAAAGCATTAGGAGCATCTTTTGTTCTAATATTTAGTCTTTGACCCAAATTCCTGATCCTTAAATCTCTTAGAATTTACTGGGTAACAAGAGGGTCTTTTGCTCTAATGAGGTAACTCTTGGTGGGCTCCCAAATGGTTTCAGGATGGGGGCTGGTCACCAGAAAGACCAAGCCAGTAGAAGCTTGGAACTTTCAGCCCCATCCCTGATCCTTTGGAAGGGGAGAGGAGCTGGTGACAGTTAATGATCCATCGTGCCTACGGGATGAAGCCTCCATAAAAATCCAGAAATATGGGGTGTAGAGAGCTTCTGGGTTGGTGAACACATTCATATACCAGGCTGGTGGCACATCCCAACTCCACTGGGACAGACGCTCCTGTGCTTGGGGCCCTTCCAGTCTTGGCCCTGTGTATCTCTTCACCTGGCTGTTCATGTGTATTGTTTATCATATCCTTTATTATTTAATCAATTGATAAATGTATGTAAATATTTCCCTGAGTTCTGTGAGCTGTTCTACCGAATGATTAAACCCCAGGCCCGTGGAAATGAGGTCACAACCTGGAATCACTCAGCGGGTATCAGTAGAACAGAGAATTAAGGTTAGATTTTGTGTATGTGTCTGCAGATATTGAGGTAGCTCAGTTCTCTGAGAAGAGCCACATGTGTCTCCATCAGATTAAATTGATGGAACCAGGAAGTATGATGGAATAGGGAGGAAAGCAGAGGTGGGAGGTCAGGCACAGAGTTGCCAAGCTCTCTGTGCTCACAGATTTTGTCTGTTCCTGAGGCTTCTGTTGGGTCTGGCTGGGTGTCCGGTAAATGTGGCCTGGCGTGGCCTCCTCTGAGCTCTCTGGGGTGAGGACTCCAAATTGAAGAGCACACGTCTTTCACATCTCAGGGCCCTGATGTAATTATGTTACTTCTTACCTGCAGAACAAAATGACGTTGATCTTTTACGGTCAATACTGCTCAACCAGACTGAAATAAAAGGTCAGTAATGTTTAGGCCACCCTTTCAGGGAATTCAGGCTGCAGCGGTTTTTGCTGCCTGAATTAGGTAGTGGGACTGCTTAGGCAGCCCTAAATTCATCAGATTTTTTCTAATCTTTCACTTGGCTTTATCTGTGGGGTATTTATTCCTTGTTGATTGATCATATACTCTCATTTTTGGGTTTATTTTATGATTACTTAATATTTGCACTTGCCAGTCAGCTTCAGCACTTCCGACCATTCCCTGTCAACCCAACGTGTTAATAATTTGCACTTTTCTAGGAAGAATATTTGGTTATGCTTTGCTGGCCACACACTAACCCCTTTAGTTATTCCTCAGTCTTTCCTCCCTGATGATGGTTATAGTTACTTCCCAATTCACTTCACACACTTCCTAGGGTTTGTCTGAAGGTTCAGTTTAAAATATTTCTTTCCATGTACATAACAGTGTATAAATACACACATTCTTAACTTGTAATTCAGGTAGGAGGCTAAGGAATAAAACCCAGCCCTGCCAAAGTCAATGCAGCAACACATTTGGTGATCATGATGCTGCTTTTCCTGCAGTTGATGCCTCACTAGGAAGGGCAGCAAACTGTTACTCCTTCACTGTTGATTCCTTTACAAAGAGATGAAAATGGAGGCTTAGGGCTGAGTAAAAACAAAGCACATAACCTAAGGCAAGTCACGAAGAGGCGATTTCAGAGCCACAGAATTGTAGCTGAGGCCAAAAGAGATGATTTCTAAGGCTTTGGACTGTTATTGGTCTCTTGCGATGTTAATAGCATGCTTAAAAGCCAGGACCAAGAAAGGGGGTAATGTCACTTTAACCGAAGGAGTAAGGAAGGCTCCCAGGCTTAGCGCTGGCCAAGTGTAAAGCAGAAAGCCTAGCAAAAAATAATTGAAGCCCTTGCGAAATATTTCAATTTTTTTATTGATTGAAGGCAATTATCCCTTAATTGCATATTTAAATGAGGTATTAGGAGGTTTAACTAAGCAATGCCTCTTAATTGCTGCTGCACACTAGGTGTCACAGATTGTGTTTATTTCATATGTTAATTAAAGAGAAAGGGGTATTTTATTTTATTGAATACAAGGTTCTCTAAGGCTGTGTTGTTTAGGACAAAGTACGTCTCAGGTGTTTATTGCACGCTGGGTATTAATATCATCATTAGCGAGAGGTTAAAGTTTTTTAATGAAGAGGTGTGTCTCCATGTTATGTGTTTTCAGCCTGAGAGGCATCTCTTAAGTGGGGGAGGGAGAAAAGCCCTAAATCCCATGGAAACAATTATCTTTATGAAAGAAATATTGAGCCCCTTCCTTGACAACAGGAAAGCAAAGTGCAAATCCTGATATAAACAGGAAAAACAACACCAAATTATTGAAGAATTAGGGTTGTTACATGAAGCCTTAATAGCTGTAGATGCTGCGTTTGTGTTGTGAGCCATGGCTTGTGTATTTTGCAAGTTGCTGCATGATTCTGTGATAGTGAAATATATTATTGCATGTTGACAACAGAAAAAGGTAGAGATCTTTTATTAAAAACTTATGTTTCCCCTTTGAAACAATATGTGACGTTCTTAGTGAGAAAGGTGTTTGTAACATTTGGGTGAGGTTTGCTATCCTGTGGTACTGAGTGGGGCAGTAAGAGAGGGTTAAGCATCATTTTCTGCTTTGCTTCCTTTCTTCACAGTGTAATACAATGATCACAGTTTTTTTAAAAAGTGTTATTTACAGCTATCTTAAACTGACCCAAATGCCTCCTCAGAAGATAAAGAAAATGCAGAGTGCATCAAATAAAAGTGGGTGGATGGGAGGGCCCTACTGTAGGAACTCCTTGAAACTTCAAAATCTATTAAAAGTTCACAGCAAATAATAGCAAAAATATCATTCAATTGATTTTCTCCATCTCAGAACAAGAGATCCAAGAAAATAATATATAATATTGCTATTGCCTGTTCATTTATTGATTCATTTATTCATTCACTTGACAAATATTTATTGACTCTCTAGGATGTGGTCTGGAGGGGGAGTATGATGATGGGCAAGAAATACAACACCCCTGCTGGTGGAGCTTGCAGTTTATCAGAGGACAGAGATATAAGACAACCGCCCCGTAATGCTGTTGTTTCAAACAGTGCAGGGTCAGTGCGGGGTACCATAAGGCATCTACCGGGAAGGCTGGCCTCCTCTGGAGGGGTGGATATAAGAAGAAGTGATATTCCTACGTTTAGGCTGAGACTTAAAGACTTGGGGTTGTCAGTAGATTATTAGGACATCCTAACACCATGCACACGTTTCTGAACAAAGTTATTGTCTCCAAAAAAACCTCAATGACAATTGTATTGTTTATCAAGCTTTATATAGATTTCAATGATTTTCCTCAATCCGTAGAAATAATATTGTACATTTTATTGAAATGCTTTGATATGTATCTGAATCTAGAATTGATAAAAGTGTAACCAGTGGCTATTTTGTGCATTTTCTATAGCCAATAGGCTATAGATGATGTGTATATTTTTCTGTCATAAACAGTCTGTGAACAAACAAGATTCAAGCAGTTGAAAATATTCAAGCAGTTGAAGAGGGGAAAATTCTGCAAAAGAAAACTCCTGTCTTGCCTTTAAGAAAAATTTTTGGACTGGTGAAATGCTTTGTGTTATGAAGTATAGTTCCAATTTATGGGCTCATGAGCTTATGAGTGGAATTTGCTTCAATCCTTATCTTTATGTAACAGCAATGGCACCCACATATGATAAGTCTTCACTGGCAGAATTTTGAAAAAGTAATTCCAATGCAGTGAATATAAAAAAGTGCTATCAAGGAAAAATATTTTTTCTTCCCTGGAATAGAAACCATTATTTAAACTGTTAGATGCCTCTGGGTTCTATTCATAAAAAATCCATCCCTGCAGTCAAAACATTCTTTTCCAAAGATTTCATATATGTGTGTGTGTGTGTGTGTGTGTGTTACATTTCTGTGACCAAGATCAAAAAGGAAATAATCATTTTACTTCAGTACTGGTCTTGGGATGGCCACAGATTCTCAAATAAAAATAACTACAATGATTTTGATATTTTGAAGTGGATAATTTTAGACTCAAAGACTAATTTTGGCTGAGCAGCTAGAGGTGTCTCTATGCAGATTTTTACCCCCAATAGAATGCTACATATCCTCAAAGAATAAACTGAAGCTCAGAACAGAACCACAGAGTGTAATCTGTCAGCCTCTTTTACTTTGTAAAGAATGGTCATGAATGGATTTGGTTAAAAAAAAAAAAAAAGACATAAAAGGGCTAAAGTAACAGGGAAAATAATTCAGGGAGCGCTTCCCAACTGAAAGGAATTTTCTATCTGTTAGATGGTGAGAAACACATCAATATCAAAGTTTTTCTAAATTTCATCTTTGGTCATGGATGTAGGTTTTAAGCTTATAGGTTGAACCTGTAGAACTTATTTTAAGCTTATATAATTTGGGGGCTTTTGTATAAAAACAGTGCATAAACAGCTTACTTTTGTAAAATTTACAAAAACGTATATGATTTTGTTAGCATATTGCTGGGGAGCCTCCTCTGGCCTTGGAATAAGCTGCAGGTGAGGGGCCCCTGAAGCTAAGCATCATTGCTGTCTTGGTAAATCCACCTCTGTTCTGTTTATCTCTGTACACATATTCCTCTCGTTACACAAAAGGCCTCTAATGTGCTTGGTGTACAGTGGCTTACATTTTCAGCATTTGAAATTAGAAAAAGTTTCCTAGGGAAATAAAATGAAGGTGCTAAAGTATCACAGGAGATTAGAATGCTATGATACAGAACTGGACCCTTTAGTATTTACTAAGATTTTACATTATAACATGGAATGGCAATAATATTAATGATGTAATGGTGACCAATTCAAATGCAAATGATGAATGAATTTTACACTTTAAGATGTTCTTTGAAAATCAGGAAAGGAAAAAAGACATTTTGAATATGTTGTACTTTGTACACTCAATTCTAAATGCAGCTTGGATATTGCCAACCAATACACTCTCTGGGCAATTTTGGAATCTAAGTAACCCCAAAGTAAGCTTAGGTACAATTGACTGAACAACCCACGATATCAAGGGTCCTCTTTTTTAAAAAACTTTTTATTTTATATTGGAATATAGTTGATTAACAATGTTGTGTTAGTTTCAGGTGTACAGCAAAGTGATTCAGTTATACATATACATGTATCTATTCTTTTTCAATTTCTTTTCCCATTTAGGTTATTACATATTATTGAGCAGAGTTCCCTGTGCGAAACAGTAGGTCCTTGTTGGTTATCCATTTTAAACAAAGCAGTCAAGGGTCTTCTTAATTGAGAGGGCTGGAAACTGATTCTTGACTTGGCAGGGCAAAGGGAAGAGGGTAGTATATTCAAGGGACAGAGTCAAACATTAACCCACACGTGAAAAATTTGGAAAAGAGATTCTTGTGTGTGTTGTCCCTGATGTTGGTAAGCCTACAAGGATTCCTAATGGTCTACTGATATGGCCACAGAGAAAGTGTACAGGTAACCAACTTGTTATATAATCTCAGAACTTCCATTCTCCAGGGCAAGGCCATGTTCTAAACAAAGAAGTCAGTTTTCCATCTAAATTTTTCATGGCCTAATGAATGAATGAAAACACGCATTCATTCATCCACTGGGAATGCTGTGGTGAGCAAAACTGATAAGGGTCCTACCTTTATGTATCAAAACACTAATTTTGATACATAATAAGCTATGATAAATGGCGTGAAAGAATAGAGCTGAGTGCTGTGAAAGTATTTAACAGGGAAACTTAATTGAATCTGGGGTGTGGGGTTAAGATTTTTGTGTTTGTGGTGGGCCCTTTCAGAAAGTTCCATTTTTAAGTGTCTTCTCCCATGAACCATCAAAAAAGATAGCAGACTTGAGATCCCTATGGTCCTGCTCAATTTATGCCCAGAGAGCATCAGCACACTTAGAGATTTTAGCTCGGAATGTCCTGGGAATTGAGGCTTTTATAGAGATTTTGAGCAGTTTGAGGTTTAGCTACATCAGAACTACCCTGGGCTAGCTATCTGGAAGCTTTGCAAGAGGAAGGCGATCAGCAGTTCGAGGAATTGACCCCAAGGGACAAGGCATTGTTCTGGGAGTCGGGTATTTCCAGTCTAAAAACAGGTGTGTGTGGAAAATGCCAGTTAGAAAAATATATCCTCTATGTTTTCACTCCTCAGACAAGTTTCAGCTAGCAACTGGGGCCATGATCTGGACAGTGTGAATGAGTTTTATTTTTATTTTTCTATTTTTTTGTTTTTTACCTCTGTGGATATTAGCTCTTGAAAGTAAGCTCTGAGAATTAGAAGTAGAAAACCCTGGCCAGTGAAAGTGAATTGCTTTGGGGCCTTGAGCCATTCACACTCATTTAAATGGGTTTTTTTCCATTTTGAAGCTCTGCCATCCTCAGTGTACTGACTTTTGTCCCCAGAGGGGCAGCAGCCAAGAGAAGTTTGGTGAAAGGCATCTCATTATAATACATGTTCCTCGAGGGCAGGACTTCAAAGGTTGGATTCCTCGCTGTGTGTCCTCTGTGCCTAGAACTGTTCCTGGCACCTGGTGGGTGCTTAATGTTTATTTGTGGAGTAATAGGTTACTCTTTGGTTTGGTGCTATTTCATTTTGGAACAAAACTTCTGGAATTCAAAGGTCTGTAGCTCTTCTTGGCCAAGAGCAGTATTGCGACTCTAATGATATAGTCCATGCCCAGCTCTGGGGAAAAAAAAAACTTTTCTCAGAGATGTAGTAAGGACAATATCACTTACTATACAGGCTACTTCTTGTGGCTTTTCAAAATGGTTATTTAAGAAAGTATTATGTAAGCAAAGATCAATGTTTATCAAGGATTAACAACAATGATATGTGTAATTTCAATTAAAAATGAGTGAGTAACAAAACAGGAAAAAAATACAGTGTTCTAAAATATAGTCCATTATAGGAGTAGTTTTAGTGAATGAGCTGGAAATGTAAATCAAATGTCTACCTTAATTAATCAAAATAAGAATTTAGTTAAGGATATAGACCCTGTTTTAAGAAACCAAAGGATCCACAGATTCTTTAAAATGTTGCAGAGACTAGAGTTCAGGAGTGGGGTGGGTAAGTTTTATTGCATTTAAAATTTACAGTTTTCAAGGTCATAGCTACATTTCTTTTTCTTTCTTATTTTAAACTTAAAAGAACTTCATCTTATAATTCTGGAGGTCAGAAGACTAAAAAGAGAGTGGAGGAAGTTCTCAGGACTGCATTCCTTCTGGAGGCTACAGGGGAGATCCCATTCCTTGCCTTTTCCAGCTTTTAGAGTCTGCCCACTTTCCTTGGCTCACGGCCCCTTTCCAGCAACTGTGTCCCTCCTACTTCTACTTTGGTCATCTTCTACTCTGACTCTTCTGTCTTCCTATTCTAAGGACCCTTGGGCCCATTGGGATAATCCAGGATAATGTTCTGATATCAAGATCCTTAGTCACATCTATAATCTCCTTTTGTATCTCCCCCCAATTTTATTGAGATATAATAAATATGTAATTGATATATGACTTTTTAATGTTAAGGTCTACAATGTGTTGATTTGATACCTTTGTATTTTTGTGGTGAGAATATTTAAGATTTATTCTCTTAGCAACTTTCATGTATATAATACAGTATTGTTATTTATAATCACAATGTTGTGCATTAGATCCCCAGATTTATTCATCTTCTAACTGGAAGTTTATCCTCTTTGACCAACAGCTGACCATTCCCCACCCCCTTCCCCCAGCCTCTGGTAGCCATCATTCTACTTTCTCTTTCCATGAGTTTGGCTTTTTCAGATTCCACATATAAGCAATATCATATGGTATTTGTCTTTCTCTGTGTGACTTATCTCACTTAGCATACTGTCCTTAAGTTTCTTCAATGTTTGTTGAAAATGACAAAATTGTCCTTATTGTTCATGGCTGAATATTATTCATATATATCTATATCTATATTTATCTATGTCTATCTGTCTGTCTGTCTATCTATCTATCTATCTATCTATCTATCTATCTCACATTTTTTTTATCCATTCATTCATACACAAATACTTAGCTTGTTTCCATATCTTGGCTATTGTGAATTATGCTGTAAAATATATGAGAGTGCAGATGTCTCTTCAATATCCTGTTTTCGTTTCCTTTGGATATACACCCAGAAGTAGAATTGCTGGATCATATGGCAGTTCTATTTTTAATTTTTGAGAAACCTCCCTACTGTTTTCCATAGTGGCTATGTCAATTTACATTCCCACCAAAAATGCACACGGGTTTCCTTTTCTTTACATCCTTGCCAACACTTGTTATCTCTTGTCATTTTGAGAACAGTCATTCTAACAGGTGATACCTCATGGTGGTTTTGATTTGTATTTCCTTGATAATTAGCCATGTTGAGTATCTTTTCACATACCTGTTGGCTGTTTGTATATCTTCTTTGGGAAAATGGATGAATTAAAAAACAAGACCTAACTATACAACACCTATAAGAGACTCACTTAAGCTTTAAGGACACCCATAGTCTCAAAGCGAAAGGATGAAAAACGATATTTTATGCAAATGGAAACCAAAAGGGAGCAGAGGTAGCTATGCTTATATAAGTCAAAATAGACTTTAAATCAAGAATAGTAACGAGACACAAATAAGGTCATTATACAGTAATAAAGATTGTGATTGTTACATCTTTATCAAGAAGACGTAACAATCACAAATATATATGCACTCAACATCAGAGCACCTAAATGTGTTAAGCAAATACTAACATATCTGAAGGAAGAAATAAAAATACAATAATAGTAGGGAATTCAAATACCCTACTTTCAGCAATGGATTGATCATCCAGAAAGAAAATCAAGGAACAAGTAAACAATGCACTTGAACCATACTTTAGACCTAATGGAACTAACAGACACATATAGGACATTTAATCCAACAACAGCAGAATATACATTCTTCTCAAGCACGAGCTCTGTCCTGCTGGATAGATCAAATGTTAGGCCACAAAACAAATCTCAGTCTTTAAGAAGACTGAAATAATACCACATATCTTTTCTGACCACAATAGTGTAAAACTACAAGTCAAAAACAAGAAGAAAACTGGAAAATCGACACATATTTTTAAATTAAACAACACACTCCTGGACAACCAATGGTCAAAGAAGAAATCAAAAGGGAAGTAAAAAAGTATCTTGATACAGTTACATTTCTGAATGGAATGTTTGCTTAGCTTTTACATTGTGATTTTTATGAATGTTAGAGCACTAGAATGCTCTTCTGTGTGCAAATGAAATTAGCTATCTTTTATGTTCTTGTTCACTGAAAATAAAGATTAATATTTAATTTGTATTAGTAACTTATTTTATTAATTTTAATCAAATGACTATTTAGCTTTTAAAAGATGTTGAATAGTTGGAGAAATGCAAATCAAAACCAAAAAGAGATATCACTTCACATACACCAGGATGGCTAAAATGAAAAAAGACAGATAATAAGAAACGTTGGAGAGGATGTGAAAAAATTTAAACCTGTGGATAATCCTGCTATTGGAAATGTAAAATGGTGCAGCCATTTTGGAAAAGTTTGTTACTTCTTTTTTTTTTTTTTTTTTTTGGCACACAGGCTTAGTTGCTCCGTGGCATGTGGGATCTTCCTGGAGCAGGGATCGAACCTGTGTCCCTTGCATTGGCAGGCAGAGTCTTAACCACTGCGCCACCTAGGAAGCCCTGTTACTTCTTTAAAGTGTTAAATATACAGTTACCATATGACCCAGTAATTCTACTCCTAGGCTCAAGAGAAATGCAAACACACATACCCACAAAAACTTGTATAAGTATTTGTAGCAGCACTATTCACAATAGCTAAAAAGTGGAAACAACCTAAATGTCCATCAATTGATGAATGAATGGATGACCAAAATTTGGTATACCATACAATGGAGTATTAGTTGGCCATAAAAGGAGAGAAGTATTGATGTGTACTACAACACAGATGAACCTTGATAACATGATAAGTGAAAGAAGCAAACACCAAAAGCGACATATAATATGATTCTCCTTATATGAAATGTCCAGAATAGGCAAATCCATAGAGACAGAAAGTAGATTAGTGGTTGCCAGAAGCTGGGGGCAAGGGAAATGGGGACTGACTGCTAATGGGTATGCGTTTCTTTTTCAGGTGATAGAAATGTTCTAAAATTAGCTACTGATGATGGTTGCATAGCTCTGTACATATACTAGAAATCATTATACACTTTCAAAGAGTGAATTTTATGGTATGTGATTATATCTTAATAAAGGTGTCATAAAAAAGATGATGCAAATTCTCATCTATTTCTAGAGTGCAAACTGGTCTTAAAAAGATTATAGAGAATTTTATCCCCACTTTTCTCTTCACTGCCTCCTCAGCACCTCATTCCTCCGCTCTGCTGTTTACATCCCACAGTTCACAGGGAATGAGAGAAGGGAGAAAAATAAGGAAGGAGGAGAAAATATGGAACTCTTCTAGACAATATCTTCTTACCTCAAAGGAAAGTGGTTGAAATTATACAACAGGAAAAAAGAATTAAAGACATATGTCTACTACATTCAAAACTGAGTATGATGGCTTCCTTTGATGTAGAGAAAAATATTGTAACCAAACAAAATAAAAGAAAATGAGTACAATTTAAACTTTACTAGTGTTTAACATATGCAGTAGTACTACTTACATATAATGTATAAATAAATGTACATGTGTCAGGGGCCCATGCTTACAAACTTTTTCTTCATAAAGCTGTGCAATCAAAAAAGTTAATGAAATGTTCGGAGACCACCAGCTAGTCCATGGCACTGCAGGAAACAATAGCCTTTCAAGGTTAAACACAAAGATTTGGTCTGACGGTCTGAGTTCAAATGCAGCCTATGCTCTTTAAATCACTGCCTTACTTAGGTATATCTGTCAACATTCAATCAGAAAAAGACCAGGTAGTTCAATAGACGGCATTCAATTTGGAGAACTAAGTCCAAAGGTGTTGGAAGGACTAAAAAGTTCAAGAAGGAATAGAGAGGCAACCCCAAGATTTGTAACACCAGGAAGCTACTACTTTTGTTGGGGCTAGAGGGACAAAGGATGGGGAAGGTGTTAACAGAGACTAGGATCCAGTGGGACTGAGGACCCAGAAGGGATGGACTGTCCAGCAAGAGCTGGAACCATTGAGAAGCAGCCCCTGCGGAGAGAGTGAACCACACAAGGGGAGAGAGGTGACTTCTCCCTCGATGGTGCCCTCTTGTGTCCTGCTAGTGCCTGCTATTGGCTGAACCCCTGGCAGAGGAGCCTGGAAAGCTTAGTTTACAGGGATTTGTCATCTTCCTACAAAACCAAGTGAAGCTAGGATGGATGAGGAACGAACACATGGTTTCCTCCTTTTGAAGAGAAGAATAACAAACTGTGAACTTCATAGGATTATTGTGGAGACTAAATGAGATTTTAAGAAACCCTGAGTACAGTCTGGCACATGCTAAGAGCTCAAGAAGTATTAGCTAATATTTTACAGTTTGAACTTAAATAGGGACGCTCTGTGTACTTGAATTGACATTTTGGGGATTCTAAAATACAATTCATTATAAGAAATATTAGTGATGTAATTAGACTAGTTTAGTGGAATTCTTTTGTAATACTGATGTTGAAAGACAGTTGAACATCAATTTATAGGCTAATTGTGTTATAATAGAGAAAAGCACAACCAAGACTTAGGCAAGTAAGTGGCAGAGTGCAGATCGGGGGACCGGGAGACCAGGATGCACATCCGAGCTCGTTGATAACTAGTTGTTTGACCTTGGACTCAGGGCCTCAGAGGTTTCATTGGTGAAATTAGCAGCTAGATTCAATGACCTCTAATTTCTTCCCATTGTAGCTATCCTCAGAAGGAATAGGACAGAGCACAGAAGGCCATTATTAAATTCATTGATGAGAATGGCAACTACTCTTCTAGTTTATTTTTTCTTCTGTTACTATTTTTCATTCAGTTAAGGGAAGATTTCATTATAAAATTGTTCAAGCTGACTTTGTTTGTCATGAAGAAAAGATCAGGAAATAGATTTCTTTGTATCTATATGCATGCAAGGAACCTAACATTAAAAAGCTGTACAGTAGTGTATCAATTGCATCAAACTTACAGTAGTTAGAATCAATTTAATTCATGTTCAACCCAGGAAAAACAAATTACTTATCCAATAGCAAATAACTTAGATTCTGAAGTGCAAAGCTTGCTCCATGTGTCTATTAACTGTCTCCAGAATTGATGTTAATTATTATGATCATCAGTAAGTCATGATCAATGCACAGTGTTTAATTCTGTGCCAGGCCCAGAACAAAGCTTGGCCTCTGCTCTTTTAAGCTGAAGATTTTACGTACCAAGAACTTACTAAAGTCAGAGCTGTTGAGCTTTAACTTGCACCTTTGGACTTTCTTTTCAGGATAGTTCTTTAAGAGAGATAGTCCAATGTTTGCAGCAGTAGATTCAAGGAAAATATTCTTTTACATTTATTGAAACTAAGTGCAATTTACATTACTTTATATATAATGCATCCCATACAATAAGAATTACTTGCTTTGAGGACCTTAAACATATTCAAGTTCTAATTGTAGATAGCAGATTAGTAACATTTTTATGCAAATATAAAAGTAATATCTTGGTATTTTTAATATCCCATTCTATGCAAAGTCTCAATTCTTCCTTTAATTTCTAATTTCTTCTGTCTCCTTTTATCCTTCCCCTTCTGACCCTGGAATTATCTGTAATGTGTACCAGCTGTTTCTTTTCTGGGTCTGATTTTCTCACTTTATTATTCCTATTTCTTATTGTTTTTTCCTATTGTTCTGATTTTTTTTAACATAAATTTACTTATTTATTTTTGACTGCGTTGTTTCTATTGTTTTTTTAATAGAAAGTTATTTATTTATATTAAATAAATAAATTATTTTTAATTTATTCCTATTGTTTTTTTAATATAAATTTATTTTTGACTGCGTTGGGTCTTCATTGCTGCACATGGGTTTTCTCTAGTTGTGGTGAGTAGGGGCTTCTCATTGCAGTGGCTTTTCTTGCTGTGGAGCACGGGCTGTAGGTGCATAGTCTTCAGTAGTTGTGGCACACAGGCTCAGTGGTTGTGGCTCATGGGCTCTAGAGCTCAGGCTCAGTAGTTGCGGCGCATGGGCTTAGTTGCTCCGCAGTATGTGGGACCTTCCTGGACCAGGGGTGGAACCCGGGTCCCCTGGAACCTGGCAGATTCTTAACCACTGTGCCACCAGGCAAGTCCATTATTGTTCCTATTGTTGAACTGGAAGTTGGAAATGAGCATGCTCAGGAACTGTCTTTTCAGTTGGGGGTGTTTTAGTTGCAAAGTCCATGCTACAGCCAGGGCCACAGAGTCAGCTATTAAATCCTGGTTAACTAGAAGATGCTGGGCATGAGAGGGGAGGAGAGGAGGAAAACCAATATGGAAACACAAACAGGAGCTGCTTTGTGGCAGGAAAGGAGGGTAAGAAATTATCCCTACCTCTGGATATGTGTCAAATGCCACAAGGGACAGACTTGTTAAAAGAAAAAGCAAAACTGACCTATTAAACTTAGTCTAACCAGCTTACCATTCTTTTTATTTTCCATTCCCCCAGCTTGGTAAAAGTTTTTGCCTCATCTGGGAGCAAAACAAGTTTTCATCATTTTGTTGTTATTGTTTTGGGTTTTCTTTTTTCTTTTTTGTTTTTTTTGTTTTTGCTTTGTAGATGCTCCTTGGAGTAGAGAATATACTTGAATCAAGAGTAAAGAAAGCTTAACCTGTACTTTGGGAAAAACATGTGCTCCTAATTACCATAATTGTGTTTGCAGAGGAGAAATATTGAAAACAAATCATGTGGGTGAAGGGATGCTGTCCTGAGGGTGAGGAGCTCCCATGATGACGGAGACTTTCAGGTCTATGCCTGAGGTTATGACTAATGGGGGTGGATGTGGGCATTGGGGGATCCCTCACCTGGGTTGGGAGATTTCTACTGACTCCCAGAACCACTCAGAATGACGTGTTGAGATTGAGAGTGGGACTTGGGAGCTGAGAAACTGAATCTAAAAATGGGATCTCTGATCTAGTCCAAGACCGACATTTTTAGGATGATTCCCTGGTAGCTACTTTTAAAGCCGACCTTTAGTATGAAGCCTAGCATATGTGTACGCCATTATCAGCACACTCTAGGCAGTCAGTTCTTGAAATAATTTTGTTTATCATGGTGTGGTAGGTGAATAGCTCTTGGATGGCAGCTGCGTCAGGACAGCAGAGAGCAACAATTGCTGTGGACTGCTTTTTCATCCATTGGCTCGTAGATGGATAGAATCTGTCTTTTCTCTTCTCTTTTAGCAACTCAGAACCTGGAGCATGTACTTCTGCAATCCGGCTGAATCATCCTCCCCTCTCTCTTCTCCAGTGAAGCCCTGCCCTTCTCTTACTAAACAGTCGTGTTTATAACCTTACTTTTTTCTTGACTTATTTTATACTTTGTGTTATTATTTTATTAATTTATTAATTGCTTCCAGACTTCAGCTTTATTGTTATTAACTATTGTGCATTTTAATGGTATTTAGTTCCCTCATTGCTGGTATTTATTGCTTTGCCATCAATTCCCTATTCCCAGCTGTTGTTTTGAACTAGTGTTATATATTATTGTGTTTCTTCACTGCCTTTCTCTCTGTCACAGCTGACTGCTTTTTTACCTCTCCCTCTGCGGACTTTCCTACTGTTCTCCCTCTGCAAGTTGCTCCAAATACTTTGTTGTGCCTCCCTCCATTCACTGCCCTTCCAATAAAATGCACCATATTCTTCGATTCCCCTTTACTTCTTCTCTAATAGCTTTCTCTGTTGCCTTGGGGGCATTTTATGGCACAATTATTCCCTAGAGCACAGCCAAGGTCCCTCTCCCTGTCCCTCCCCGACCTTTCTGATTCAATTCCAGTCTCCGCCACAACCTTCTCATCAATGGTTCCCAACACTCCCACTCCCAGGGCTGCCATTGCAGCCTTCTTCTTCTACTCTGGACTCAGGCTTCTGCTCCGGTTTTCACCTCACCGATTCCCATCCCTTCCACATTTTCTGAACTTATTGATCTTCTTTAAAGTGGTTCATCCAGCCTAGGCTTTTATTCTAAATACATCATATTCCTTCCCCACCAAACAAAACCTGCCCTATATGTATCTTTTCTTCTAGAATTACATACTAATATTTGTTGAGTATTTACTGTAAAACAAGCTTAAGAAACCACTGTAAGAGACTTAAATGTGATATCTCTTTTAATCTCAGCAAGGACAATAGTAGTTCTGCGAGGGAGGTGTTACTCCTAGTGCAGAAACTGAGGCTGAGGGGGTGAAACATTTGTCCTCTCTTATGTGTTAGTGAGAGGTGGGCTGGGATGTCCATCAGGTCTGACTCCAGAACGCAAGCTCCTGACCACCAGCCTCTGTGAAGCCCGTGGACAACAGCCGTCTTGACGGCGTGAAGGCAGCCTCCCTAGTTCCTTAGTCCCCATCGTTAGCAATTTCCCTGTCCCAATAAAGGAGATGAACCCTCATTTTCTACAGCACTCGAGCTGGCATTTTCTCTCTTTACACCACTCTGTTAAGAATATTCCATCTGTTCTTTCTCCTCTGTGGGGAGGAGAGCTGTCTGGCAGTAGACAATAGGTGCAGATGCAGGCGGCAGGTGGCCCAGGGAGCCTGTCACTGAGCAGCAGGAAGACACAGGTTGGTGATCAGGCAAATCTATGAAAGGACCTGGGGGTACAAGAACCCAGTCCTGAGGGACCTGGGGCATCAGGCTGGGAGCTAAAGTGGAAAGTCAGGCAGCAGATAAGCCATTGACGTGTATATGTAACTCAGGCACAAGGTGGGTTTGTACATAAAAGTTTAGGTAAAGCCCAGGAACATGGACCAGGTCCAAGGGCAGACTGACCTGATGTGGAGTTGTGGTCAGGGATTGGCTCTGTCCCAGAGTCAGGGGCAGGTGAGGCTCTCCTGGAGGCTTTGACCTTGGTGTGACATGATCAGGCCTTAGAAGGTGGTACTGGGCAGGGAGAAGTTGGTTTGGATGTGAGAGATGCTCTGAACGTTGGACATGACACGGTGAATAAGAGCACCTTACATCATTCCTGAGGAATCCCTGATTGGACTCAAATTTTTATTTTTATGTTTACTTTTCTGTCGATGAGCCAAAAACTCAAACTGGTTTATCTAAAGACCTGTTAAAAGTGTTGATTTGGATCAACCCATATTCTTTGTTTTGGTGGTATGCAATTAGTTTTAAGTACCTAGGTTGCTTCTAAGAGTGGTACTGCATTAACAGGTTAAATAACCAGTAGCTTGGATGCCTATTTGCAGAAAACATTTTGTTCCTTGATGTGGTAGGAATCATTTTCCAGCAGCAGCGAAAAATTACACAGTGTGATTCGTGTTTCCTCTAGTTCCCTGTGGCCAAGTGCTGGGGAGTTAGAGGTTTAGTCTGTGGCCATGAGACCCAAACCTTTCCTGACCCACACACCTTGATGAGGGTTTTTTTTTTTTCTCTGATTTACTCAGTATGAGTGCAGTTGGGTCCTGCCTGCATGACCGGGAGTGCAACCCTCCCTTTCCTGCTGCAGAGTTGGCTGCTAACAGCTGCTCTGCCTCCCTTTTGGTAGAATTGCACGCATTCCCTCCCCAGGCCCCATGCACCTGCAGCCAAAGGCTGACTGGTAGGGGGCACAAAAGACTCGAGATGGCACTGATTTTGTCGTACAATTCCTGCTCCAGATCTCCCTGTGGGATTGAACTCCCTCATGCACTTTCTCTGGAAGGTCCTCTGTCCATCAACCATGAGCACTCAAATCTCAGTCTTTGGTTTTGCTTTGACTTGAGGCATTCGAATAGAAGTGGTAGAAATAGGGGAAGTAGCTCATCAACCTCTCTAGAGATCAAGACTTGTCCAAGTTGGTGCCAAAGTCACACAAACCTGACTTGAAGCCACTGTGGTTTGATCTGAGCCATCTGTGGGTCCCTTCAGGATGGTAGATTGAAATTCATTCACTTTTCATTCCATGAGTTTAAATTTCATGGAATGAAACTTGATAAATTGTGATTATGTTACCAGGAGGGCTAACTATAAGATGATAAGAATAAGAGGTATCATTATTAAGAACCTAATGTGTGTGGGTCCAGGCAGTGTGTTAGCTAGTTTATCTCCATAATTCCTTTAACTCCTAAAGTAACCCTGCTAGGTGAGTGTGGTGGGGACTGCTGCTGTCACACCACAATGCCCAGACTTGGAGTGAAGCATCCAGTGAAGGACCACATTTCCCAACCCACCTTCCAGCTGGATGGGACCCATTGCTAAGGTGTGTGGCTCTTCCCTTTTCCCAAGGAAGCTCCCACCATGAAGACAAGGACAATCCCCTAGGGAAGCTCAGAGAAACATGCTGGAGAGAATCTCACTTTCTGCTCTATGTGTTTGAGGAACAGCATTTTTTTACATAAGATGAAGACATTTCTATATAGTTTAAACCATTGTGTTTTGGGGATTTCTTTATTACAGTAGTTTGTTCTTACTCTCTAACATATACTAAATATTATTATCCCCAGTTAATAAACTAAGAAACTGAGGCACAGAGAAGATAGATAACTTTCCCCCACAGCAGTATCGATAGAGTAAAGCTTTGCACCCAGATGTTTCTGCTCAAAAGGCCATTGAGAATTAATTTGTTAAACAGTTTTAGTTCCCTAGAAAATGGAACCTAAAAAGTCTAGTAAGGCAAAGGGCTAGAAAGAGTCTTAAAGGAAAGTGACATCAGAGGGAAATTCTGAGAAGCCCAGTGACAGGGCTCTGTGACCCTGTGGCACTGCCGTGGGCTGGGTGCCCACAGTAAGCAGTGGGGTTACTCAGGGAGGAGGGACCCACTTCTGACTTTTGGTATGGAGTGTAGCCTATAAGACACCCTAAAGCAACACTTCTTAAGCCCTGCAGTGCATATCAACCACCCGAGGGTCTTGTTAGAATGCAGATTCCAATTCAGGAAGCATGAGCTGAGGCCTGAGATTCTGCATTTTCATATGCTCTCAGGTGATGCCCATGCTGCTGGTCTGGAGACCACACTTGGAGTAACTAGAATCTGTGAGGTTTTCCATTTCAAGGGTGATCATCTTAGACTTCAAAGAGCAGTTCCCCGAGAGCTCCTGGTATTTAAGTTAACCAACTCTGTCTATTAACACTCTAAATTACAAAACTCCAATTTCCAGAGTGGCTTTCAGAGAAGTGCCTGGCCATCAGGATACCTGGATTGTACCTTCTGTCCAATTCGAATCACTGGCTACATGGATTTTGCTGGTACTGGTCTGCAGGTGATAGGATTTTATAGTCATGAGATGCAGTGGTATGCTGTAGATCAAAATATTTTTCACTTGTTTGACTCTAATCTATGGGGAAGGGGTGAAATGGCCAATTGATTATAATTCAGAATATAAAAAGATCAAAGTCCTGCAGCGCATAGCAGCAGTGCTGTCCGCAGAAAAGGAGCAGGAGCTCACGGGAAAATGTTCATGTAATATACGAGGCATTAAGAATTCTGGTGCATTATTCTTGCCACCAAGATTGTAATGAAAATGGGAAACAGCACCAACTTAACCCATTCTCATTACAATCGTTAGATTGTAATCTCATGTTCTCCCCTCAAGAGAATGCTAAATGAGATTTTAAACAAAAGAGAGGACAGGGAAGTATGGAGAATAAAGCAGCAACTAGAAATTGGAAACTTAAAAAAAGTGACGCATGATAGACTTCCCTGTGTTCGTCTGAGGCTTTCTCTTTGCTTTAGAAATAAGAACAGAGAACAGAGCTTTGCAAAGACCAATTTAAGCCTACATGGAAAATCCCTAGCACAAGCCAGACCTGGTAACTACTTAAAAAGGACAATGACAGACACAAATTTTCTCTTACCCTTTAGTAGCTGAGTTCACTTTAGAGAAAAAAACATGAAATTACCAAAAAAAAAAAAAAAAAAAAGGGAGAGAGAAAGCACACACAAAAAGACAACAACAACAACAACAAAACCCTGAGAGGAAGAACCTTATAAATGTCATTGTCTGCACATAGTTCTGCTTTGGGCTCTCTCTTCATTTTTTTTTTTTAATTTTTTTTTAAATTTTATTTGTTTATTATTTTTTTTTGGGTACACCAAATCTCTCTTCATTTTTGACACTAGACATGGGTGTGTGCTTAGATCATAAGGATGCACTTGCTTTATCCACTTCCATGTTGCTTACAGGAATGAAGGCTCTTTGAAGATAACGTGTAAAAATGTACAGTGTGCATGGGAAATACCATGAGAGATACATCTTCCAGGATTTATGGAAAACTTTGGTATACTGCATGTACTGGTGAATTTTTCAGAGAAAGCCATATACGCTAATCAACTCTACAAACATTTATTGAGTACTTATTAAGTCCAAAGTACTATGATGGTTACCATGAGGGGTCTAGTCTAAATTCATTTGTTACTTAATGCATAAAATATTTATCGATCATCTACTGTGGGCCAGACACTGGATCTAGGGAAAGAGTGTTAAACAGAGAGATGGGATCCTTATTATATCCTTATATATAGCTGAGTGGTAGAGGGAAGCATTACACAAATAAACAGGTAAATTAATGTATGGCTATAAATCGTTGTAAGAAGTGGAAATGAAAACAAGATAATAAGAGAAGGACAAAGAGGGAAGATCTAACTAGAATGAGGGGAAAGACAGTCTCTCTAAGAAGTGACGTTTAAAGAGGACCTGGCATGCCAAGTGAAAAATGGGAAGAGGAGTGTTCCTTGTGGAGAAGAGTGACTAGTTACCAGCCTCCTCGTTGAAGGCGATAGACGGGTGTACCACAATGTCTATTTAGGGAAACAGAGTCCACTACAGGTGTTTCAAAACAGGGAGTTTAACCTGAGAAGTAAGTTTCAAATATTTGGAAGCATTGAAAAACCTTAGAGGCAATTGGGCTTCAACCCAAGAGTAGCTGCATCATCTCTAGAATGGGAGGATAACAGGGAGAAGTAGTGTCCCCTGAGCTCAGGAGCAAAGATACTCTTGGGAGAACTGAAGGAGAAGTTATCTCGGTTGGCGCTGAAGCCCTGGGGGAGGCTGGGTCACTGCTGTCAATGCCACCTGAAAGCTGGAAGAGACAAAGGGGGAAATATCCTGGCCTCTCTCTCCTTTCTTCACTCCAAGCTTCAGCACGTGCCTCTCATTGGCAAAACTTTGCTGTCAGTCAGTTGGCAATGGGAACAAGCAAATGTAGTTTGCAGAGGGAAGGAGGGGGAGCAGTGGATCTGAGAAGTGATACGCTAATCAATACACAATATGTAAACCAGTGATACCAGCTATAGAAAAATATAAAGTAAGTAAAAGGGAGTAGAGAAGGGTTGGGTGTTGGTGGACATGATTTTGCACAGAATAGTCAGAGGTCACTCTAATCTGGGCACAGATATGGAAGAGAACAAAGTGAATGAGGGAGCCAGGCTTCTAGCTGGGGGAAGGGTTTCCAGGCAGAGAGAAGCAAATGCAATGACCCTGGGGCAGGAGCCTGCTCCCATGTGTTTGAGGAATAGCAGGTAGGCAGCGTGGCTGAAGCCCCATGAGCCATGGGGTAAGAAGGAGAGATCAGAAAAATACAGGGGAGAGGAAGGCTTGGCAGATCACATGAGAGTTTTGAGCTATGGTAAGAATTTTATTTATTTTTAACTGAGTGAAGTGGAAAGCCACTGGAGATTTTTGAGCAGAGGAATGGCTTGACCTGATTCAAGTTTTTAAAGGATTGATTTGGCTGTGACTTGGAGAGTGGGAGAAGCAGGAAGAACAATTAGGAGCAGTGGTGTGCTGGCAAATGTTTAACAACTGGCTCTCCGAAGGAAAAAAACAAGTAAATACAATATAATTACAAGTTTTGTAAGAGATGGAAAGGAAAATAATGGGAAAATAAGAGAAAGACGAAGAGGGGAAATCTAATTAGGATAGGTGGGAGGGAAAGGCCTCTCTGTGGACTTGACATTTAAAGAGAGACCTGACAAGCCAGGTACACATCACAGGTCATCAAGTCTGTTTCCCTGGGTTCGAGTGGGACCATCTGTCAGCAAGTCCAGATGTTGGAGAAAATGTACTTAAAAAAAAGAAACAAATATCCACTAGGGACAATATATTCTTCTGTTTTCTTTGGTAATGTATTCTAGTGTTTACTGTGTTCTCAGAGGATTTATTTTTGCGTCTAACTTCAACCCACCTTTCTGCACTTGAAGCCTTTTCTTTATTCTGAGTGGAGACTGGAGAGTAGTTCACGAAGCCCCAAATTTGGTCTCATTAAGTTATCCACATGCGACACTTGGGGCTGAACCTTGGTGTAGCTGAACTGCTCTCCCTGCCACGTTAGTCCTTGATAACTGATCCCTTATTCTGGCGAAGTTAGGGAGAATATCGACAAATCTGAATGATGTTGTGAGTCACCTGAGCTGTTGCACCAGCCTGTTCAGAATTACTTATAGCCTCTGGATACCAGCACTAAATAAGATGCAGAATGAGCCACAAAGGGACCTGCCCTGAGGGTTTTGCAATTCCCACTGTCGAAGCCCAAGGATTCCTGAAGCGAGTGGAAGGAAATGAGAAGAAAAAACAGCCAAAACAGTTCATTGAATCTGTTCTGAGTTTCTGTTGTGTTGTTTTGACAGCTTTTATAAGCCTGTTGCATGGATATGGAAATGGAGAAATAAGACGGAAATTGAACAGGCACATAAATACAGAAAAATTACCAACACAATATATATACACAATTACACAATTATATCAAAGCAGTGTTGTATTTCAGGAACACCCCTGTTCTATTTACTGTTTTTCAGGTAAAGAATGTGGTTTTAGATGAGCGAGACTTTGAAGGGATAATGAAGGAATCCAGGAGGAGAATGCTAATGTTGGGACCATGTGCTGGTAGTTCACAAGAAGAGAGGAAAGGTCCAGGTTAGTAATATAAACGCGTAACACTAGTAATGCAACTGTGGCACCGGGCCAGAAAAGGGGAGACAAAGAATGCAGAAAGAGAGACCAGCCTTGGGAAATGATCAAGGTTGTGAATAGAGAAACAATAATGCTTGGTAGTGCTAGACGGCTTTGCTACAGAGATATTTTGAGGATGGCAGTTGGTTTGTGCCCATTTTATAGGCCGAAACATGAACTTACTGTTTATTAACAGTCTCATTGTCTTATTGCTTGGTCTTATGTCAGATAGGTATATATGTATGTGTATATACATATATATATATTTTTTTTTTGAATACTGATTCTCTAGTAATAAAGACTGGTACAAAAACTGAGCAAATGCTTCAGAATAACTTTTCACACTCCTGATGAACTATAACATAATATGTCCTCGAGAGGAGAGAAGGAAAGTTTGCTAACAGTCTGTAAAATTACACTGAAGACTTTTATGCAAAGAGTGGTGATTATATTTTATTATGTAAATACACGCACATACAGTCTTATTGAAAACATACCCACATACACAAAACTCTTAAGAAATGTGCTGCAGAGAAACACTGGCATCGAGGGTAGTTCAGTATTGGAGTAGACTACTAAAGAAGGCTGTAGAAAGAGTTTTTGGAGATCTTTAGATGTAATTTTAAAATCGAGTATGAAAATAAGACAGATATCTAGAAGATGGCAGGTTTTTTACTATTCAGACATGAATTTTTTGACCTTAACAACAAAACGGACTCTTCAGGTTCAATGAGTTATTCTTACCTCATCAGTGTCTTTTTGCCTGTATGTCACCAAGCATTCATTTTATTTTTATAAACAAAGCAGCTTTTTGAAAATGTAAGCCTCCATCTGCACACTCAGGTATTTCTCTCCATGTGCCAAGCCCATTTCAGTGCCAGCGTGGCTGGTAGTTAGCACGTGCCCTAATTATGCATCCCCTACTAACTCCTTATCCCTTAGGTCTCAGATCAACTGTCACTTCCTCAGGGAAGTCTTTCCCTTAATTAGATGCTCCCTACCCCAATCCCCATTATACTTTCTTAGAAAATCCAGGTTTTTAAAAATATTCCTGCAACCTCTTTATTCTTTGTGTTTATTTGTTTATCATTTATGTCCCCCACAGACTGTGAGCTCCATTAGGACAGGGACCGTGTCCCTCACGCCACTGCTGCATACTCCATGCTTAAGAACGAGGCCTGACTCCTAACAGACACTCAATAAATATTTGTTAAATGGCTGAATATAACCATTTTAAAAATTGTAAGAAAGATCAAAGATTGAAGTGTTGACTTAAGCCCCCAAACCCCTTAAACACAAGAGCCAGGACTCTCACATACAATTTTCCTGCGAAAGAAAACAATAGCACATTTTTAAATATAAAATTATTTATCACAATGTCATGCTTGAGAGCAGTGTGAGGACTGAACACATATCCTTAAGGCAACGAATTTTTCTCATATCAATTTTCCTCTCTTCTTTTTTTTCATCTGAGTTTGGCCGCCTAAGCTGTGATATAACTGAAAAACTCAATCTGGCAGATCTAGTAATTTACAAAGTCTTTTTTCCTACTCTGTATTTTCCATTCATTTTATTACCCAAGATGAATTGTTATTTGTTCTTTTATTTGGGCAGCTGGAAGTGGCCACTCTTACTAGCTCCTAAAGATTACTTAATGTAGCCATTTCGCCATCTTATTACCCTATGGAGTCTTTGGTTTACCTTTCAGTCTTCAAGGTTAGTGAGTAGCACATGGGTTGGAATGCTGATACCCTTGGCTAGTGAATTCTTTTCTAGCTGTTGAGTAACAGAAGCCCCTCTGCTCTCAGATGCTCTTTATTTAGCTGAGTGAGTCCGAGAGGCTACCTTCAGGCCTGGTGCTTGGTGAAAGACCCAGAGGAATATTGCTACTCTGAGGGTCAAAGTCATTAGGACTCTGAGTGAGGATTGACAGAGAAGGGAGGGGTACACCTTGTAGTTCATGCTTCTGAAAATACCCTATAAACCCATTCATATTTCTCTGTGATCCTGATTAAAACAAATGACAGACAAAACAAAACAGGAGTGGTTGTGTGTGTGTGTGTGTGTGTGTGTGTGTGTGGTTCGGAGGTCTTCTGCAGATTGGAGGCGAAGAGGGGCTTTGTGGTTAAGAGCCTAATGTTGTCTTTAGACACCTTCAAGGGTGAACTTCTCCTTGGTCCTCATTATAAACTGCTGGTCCATAAACTGAAAGAGTAAGTTACAGTCGGTCTACATCATGAAAGTCATAGAGCCAAAAGCACCGTAGTTGGAAAAGATGTTGCAGATAGTCTAAACCGGGACATAAAGAGACATTCTCAGAAATTAAAAGACTTGGCCATAGTTAAAAGTAAGTGCAGAATTAGGATTAAAGAATGGAATTGACATTTTTAAGGAGAGATATGAGAAATCACTCAGCAAATTTGACCAATTTAAGCTGGAGGATTCTGACCAAATGAACTCTCTTCTTTCCAGTCTCCCTCTGCCCGCACTTGTAAACTGTTTGTTCTAAATTATTTAGAAACTGTCTCAACATCCATCTCACATGTTTGTGTAGACATATTTGTAAAGAGTTATATAAGCAGTATCATTATCATAACTATTGTTATCATTAGCTGTTTCATTTCTTATCGTTTTCCTTGTGGTTCATCAAGGGTCTTCTGAGGGCTGTTAAAGAGCTTGAAAAAATAAGAATTGTACTTGTAGATATTTATTTTCATTGTATTATTTAGAACTCTATCCTGGGGAATCCTGCTAATTCCCAGTTCACTAATCCACAAAAAACCTTAAATTCTCACCCTGCTCCTCTGTAAGCTTTAATAGCAACAAGATGGAGTGAAGGCTCTTATTACTAAAACTTCATTACTCATATAAAATATTCGTGAGTGCTCCTATGCTGTGGTGTATGATCATAAATAATTAAAGCAGAGCTACACTTGTCAGGAGAACTGAAGCAAAGATATACTCCTCTGTTTGCAGACGCTGTATAGGCAATGACTTCCTCATTAATGCAGCAATTCACTAAGGATTGCTGTAGTTAATGGGAATTAGCAAAGTGTTAGCATGCGCGTATTCATCTTTTGAGAGGCTATCCAATATTCAAAGTGATAGGCCTTTTGAATGATACTTACTGAAAGTATCCCATTCTTAAGTTCCATTTCAAATTAAAACCTCAGGAGTCACATTTTCAAAGGTGTCAATATAGGACTTCCTATAGGGGTTAAACAACATTAGAGAATATAAGAGTTTCTGAGTCCAATTTTCCCTGGATTCTTTGACTTCTTTCACTCTTATGAAGAGTGATGACCTTTATAAAATTACTTCAGATTGTACTCTATAGACCAAGATGCTGCTTATCAGGTCACATAATTGTACTCTGCTAACAACTCAGAAGATGTTTATGCAATATTTGATCAAACTAAGTAGAGTGGGCAAGTACTTGTACAACAGAAAAAAAAATTAACAGTATTAAAAAGAAAATTGTTATAGCTTCAAATTAGGTCAATTAAAATGATGACCCATTTCTAGAGAATTTAGTTCATTCATTCATTCAGTCAGTCAGCAAATATCCATTGTGTATTTACCCTGTGCCAGAAACTGTGTAAGGCAGTGAATGAGATAGGCCAGGTTTCTACTCTCAAGGAAGTTATAGTTTAGCAGGTATAAGCATTATCTTCAACTATATGAATTCTTTTATTTCACCGTTCCTACATTACAAGGCAATTTCATGTGTTTCAACCTAATACAAAGAAAACATGCTATAGGAGCACTTAGGAAGAAAACTAATATAGTTTCAGGATCTGACAATGGCTCCTTGAGGAAATGATACTTGAGCTGGTAAGAGTATGATGAGTAGAAATAAGTTAGATGAAGCAGGAAATGACCCAGCAGTGGCAGTAGGACGTGTTAAAGCTCAGAAGCAAGTGAGAGGCTGACTGTGTTGGAAACACCAGTTTGGGGTACAGAAGGGAAAAGGAATGAGAGGAGTGCGGAGAGGTAGGCAGGGTCAGATGGTGGAGGGACATGTAAGTCACGTTGTTCAAACTGCATTAAGAGCCAGGGAACAGTTTGAAGTAGAAAAGCAAACTGATCAGATATGCACTGTTGGAAGTTGCTCTTGCTGCAGTATAAAAAGGGATGAGAGAGAGGCAGGTGGAGGAAGAGTGACTAGTTAAGGGGCTGGGAGATAGTGCAACTTTAGTCAAGATTGGTCACAGTGAGGATGGAGAGCAAAGGACATTTGAGAGATAGAATTGACAGGACTTGGTGACCCATCAAATGTGCCAAGTAAAAGAGTAAGGAGTTAAGCAGGAGCCGTGGATTCCTGGTTTAATGGTGGTGCCATTTATGGAGATGAGGAGCCCTGAAGGAGGAGTAGATTGGGGGGCACTGCTGAGATGTTGAGTACAGATTGGAAAGTGTTGAATGTTATTTAATTCTCAGAGGTTCTTGGGAGACACCGAAGTAGAGAAGTCTAGTAGCAGTTAGGTACACAGGTTTGAAACTCAGGAATAGAGTGCGATGTGGACAGGAGGTGAAGATTTAAGAGTCAGCTATAACTAGATGGCAATTGAAGCTAGGAGAGCCAATCAGACTTCCCAGGGGGAATATAAAATGTGAGAAGAGAAGGAATAGATGGAAGAAAAAGAGGCTATAATAGGGGCCAGAGGGGAAGGAGAGAAACTGGGGTGGGGCAGAGGCAGGAATTTGATGTCAGGAAATAGATGAAATTCAGTAGTTTGAAAAGTAAAAGCTAAAGCTGCTGAGAGGTTAAGAAAATAAGGACAGATACTATAAATTATAAAATTTAGGAGTAGAATTAGGTAATGAAATGTGTGACTGACTCAGAGAAAAAGAAATTTATTAGAACCCAATTCTGATTACAGGTCAACAAAAACATTATGGTAGATTTAATTTCTTCAAATTTCCAGTTTTTCTTTCCACTTGCTTTTTTACTAATACCTAAGTACTGAGTGACAATGAATCATGTAACAAGAAATTATTCACTACATATGTTTGGATTCCAATCAATGTTGTCTTCAGTTTGGTAGGTCGTAGGATGACCATATGATGTCTGGTTTGCCTGGGACAATCCCATCATGTTATCCCATTGTATTTATTAATTAATACATGTTATCCCTTTATATTTATTAACAATAACTCCTTTCCCTCTAAAAAGTGTCCTAGTTTTTACAATAAATGAAATGTTGTTCCAAGCCACATATGTACTGCTTCTATGTCTTTCCAAAATTCAGCTCTCACTGCTCAGGTGGGAAGGTGTCAATTCATACATATCTGATTTTGTTATATGCTCCATGGCTAATTATGAGAAAATCATAGGAGACACATTCATGGATCTTTTTTTTAAATGAAAACACAGTCATAAGTAATGTATAAAGGAAAAGACCATTTTCAGCTTTGAATGAATAATGTTCAATCCAGAATAATCAATATTTATTGAACATCTATTATGGGTTAGGCACCACGTTCAGATTCTCAAGTTTCTTGCTCATATTCACACTTATTTTTCACTACTTTGATTCAATCTGTAATAGTTGGGCCTGCTTTTTATTGGCCTCTGTATTATTTAGGTTTTTTTTCCCTTTCCTCCTTTAATTATTAGGAATAGAATCTGCTGTATTATATATGAACATCAGTATTCTACTTAGATTCTATGTATGCTACCTAGCAGAAGACAATTTGATGTCTAGTCTGTGATGCATCACATTAAAGATATATCATATTTTACATCTATAAAATCTAAAAAGGAGAGAGCTTCTAGCATAGAGGAAGGGACATTCCCCTCAGCGTGTTGGAAGCAATGAATGGATCAATAAAATGGGTGGAGGAGTTAGAGGGAGCTAGTGGAGCACAGGAAAGTGAGGCCAGATCTGTACTCCCTGACAGCCTTCTCCTCCCTGTCCACCTAGCTACAGCTGCTGAGCAGAGGCCAAGTCCCAAGGGAGGCCTGGCAGGCCTATTGCAGGCACAGAAAGAACATTGAGATGCAAAAGCCTTTTAGTCTTGGGAAGAGACAAGAACTTTAATAACAGAGAGAATTGGCCATGGGCCCAGTAAGGAAGGACTTTATAGGAATTTGGTCTAGAACCAAGGCAAAGACAAACAATAAAAGGCTAAAGAATGGAGCTGGCAGGAGCAAGTCAGATGGTCCCTGGCCAACTGGATGGAGGAACAGGACTAGGCTCCATCCAAACCTGGGTGATGAGGGGCACAGGTTTCAGATCTTTATGATCTTGCCACACCGGTACAATTGTTTGCCATCATATACGCTCAGTCATATATGCTCAAATACATATATTTATTTAGTTGTTTATAAGTTATATATCTGTACCACAGCAATAATAGAGCATATAAAAATTACGCAAATATAGATTTAAAAAAGAGATAAACTAAATGTAAAAAGAAGTTCTAATACTTTTCTCTTGTATCACAGTGGATTATCTTAGAGACCAACCAGTATCCTAGGAGGGGCAGAGAGACTAGATCAGAGGAGGGGCCAGGATACTGCCCTAGGCAGCTCTTGGCAGTTTTCAGGAGAATCCCTCTTGGGCTTGGTCCTTGAAAAGAGAACAGTCATTTCTATTTCCAGTTCCTGCTGATTTCTTATTAGGCTGCCTGGCTGATTTTAATATGCTCTTTCCAGTTGACGATCTTTGTGAGCTTTGAAGGGTGGGTTAGTTAATGGGGGAGGGCAACACTGTAAGTGCTGTATGTTGGGATAAGCATGGAAGGGGTAGGGAAATGGAGTGTATTAAAGATGATTCATAGGCCAGAAAAGAATCTACTGGAGCCCTGTGTTTTCATGAGAAAGTGTGTCATGAAGTAGCAAAGGCTCTTCCTCTTCTTGTTGCCATGAGGATTGAGAAGAGTGGGGTGCTCATGTTCCTTTTATTCTTTTAGAAAATAGAGATAAAGACGGAATCTATCAGTATCTATTGAAGAGGCAGCTAATAATCTTTTGTAACCAACTTTCATTGGTGTCTGTCTGAGATCCAGGCTGTGGCTGTTTCATAAAGAACAGCTAGGATGTCCACATAGAAGTTTTCCTCCTTTAGAGTCCTAATGTATCTCTATTATGGCCTTTTCAGAGTAAAGACTGCTTTCAGCTCCAGGATTGTTGGTTAGTTTTTCTTCCAGAATGTGGTTTAACTTCACACCTTTTTCCACTCTCTTTACTTTACTTATTCATTCAAATGTATGCTTGTTCACTCCATTCATTCATTTACATATATATTCTTGCACTCAGCATCTACAGAATACCTATTTTATTCTAGGAACTGGGGTTATCCACGATTATCTAAGTAGGAAGGAAGCTATATCATTCCAAGCCTTGTGAGGTGTCTTTCCAACTCGAGAGAATTTTTCTAGGAACACCTTACTAATCAACTTAATTTTCTTCCTATTGGATTTTGAATTTAAAACTTACATAAAAGAGAATTTGCACCAAACTGTGTACTATTAATATTGTTCTCATTTTGGATCTCAGGTGCAAAATGTTCATACAAGACTGCTCTTTGTTTTACTTACTTTTCACCTTTATTTCTTTACTCGATTCCCATTCTCCTACCCCTCTTTGCTGTAGGCACTCACTCTAATATGCTTGATATATATAGCCTTGAATGTGTGAATATGAGTATTATAAAATGTGTGGTATGGCTTGTGTTTTTCATTTGCATGAGTGGTGTTATACTATAGACTTTGCTCTTTTTAAATATTTTTTACTCAATCCTTTGTTGTTGCTTTTTTAAAATATCTTTTCATGTTTCTTTTTCTGTATGAATATCTAGTTTGTTGCCTCTAAGTGTTTCACAGAATTCTATAGTTGCAACCATCATATTTTGCTTATGTTTTTCGCTGATAACACAGACATAGTTTACTGCTAGTCTCTATTACCACAAACAAGGCTGTGATGAGTATCCTTGTTCGTGTCACTTCACAGACCTGTGTGAGAGTTTCTATGGGATTGCTGTGTCACGGGGTATATGTTTATTTAATTTTGTTAAGTGTGATGAATCGTTTGCAGAATATTTGTTCTTGTTTCTATTTCTATCAGTAGCATACGACAGTTTCTGTTTCCCCACATCTCTGACAATCTAGAGGCTGTGAGAGGTAACTGCTTACATTTGCATTTATCTGATTATTAATGAATCTGTGTATCTTTTTTTGCATTGTGTAATGGATGCTGTGATGGTATTGCCCAGATCCTCCTTTGGGAATGGACTTATTCCTCCATCTGGGACATCTCCTGGCTGAGGACTCTCAGCTGTCAACCCTCTCCATGGACTACCCGTGGGAGAAGAGAGCTGCCTTGTCCAAGTATATGGGCCTTTTCCAGAAGTGGTCTATAACCAATAACTGGTTTATTTGAGGGTATAGTCCCAGCTGCCTCATCCTAACATGGGGCAATTTAGAAGAACTAGCCACTGAGCCACAGAGTTCTTGGTGGGCTCAGCTGAAGCCTTTGTTGAGACTTCATTGCAGCCCATTTTCTCCCTTTGTATAATCCTGCTTCCTTCTTTTCCTTCACATTGTGTTGATCTTGAGAACATTCTCTAATAATCTTTCTTCATGCTAATCTCCATCTTGGAATCTTTTCTTGGGAATACAGTCTGCAACATTTGGTGCCAATATGGGGTGGTTTGAGAAAGTACAGGCTAAGAGAGGAATCTAGAGATGGGTCACCCTCCGGCCAACTGGCAGTGTGGACCTCACACTGGTGGTAGGTGGATCAGGGTTAGCCTGATTCTGCAAAATGTAGCAGTGAAATTGTTAAAATTTTCATTAGTCACCAGCTAAGATGTTGTACTAATAAAAAGCAATGCAGTAGTGGGTGCAATGTATTCAACACCTAATAAATATGGGGCAAATGATAATATGAACAATGAAATTGGATGAGTAGTGCTAGGGGAAATTGGTGCTTTAGAAAAAAAGTAATGAGTGGTTGAATTTATTAACCAACAGCTAAAGGCTAGGTATGAAATCAAGAAGGCCTTTTTGGCTGCTGATGAGTAGAAAAAGCCAACCTCTAGACCGAGGACTCAAACATAAGAGCAGGGAAAACCCAGAGAAATTTTAATCCTCAACATGGACAGGTCTACTGGGCCAAGACCAGGGCACAAATTGGGAAAGAATGGGACCCTGAAATATATTGGTTGATGGACTTGAAAATCTTGAAGCAGCCCACTCTGTCAGGTTTGAGGCTAAGACTATTTAATTAGCAAAATAGATAACTGGAACTGGGCTCACGGAGAGTAATAAGGGTGATAGGATCTCAGAATAGTAAAGGAATGAGATGCCTGGGTCAGAGACACTGACATGGTTGTATTTAACCATCAGAAGCAAGTCAGACATGATTATTGCAGTGAGTGACAGACCACACTGGCAGTCAGGGAGTTGGAAAAACTCAGTATTGGTTCCCTTTTCTGTGTGGTAAGAACTATCATAGTGGAGAAAGCCAAGCTCTGAAACTGTTCCCACTACACTTAAATAATAATTAAATAAAAAATGCAACCCCGGGAGTTAGGGAATGGCAGAAATTTGTGTCTTGATTAAGGACCTAAACAATTCAGAGGTAGTCCCTATCATATCTCCATTTAATTCACAAGCCTGGCACCTACAAAAGCCAGATGGAACCTGAACGATGACAACAGACTACTGCAAGTACAACCAAGTGTAGCCCGATTGCATCTGCAATGTCACATGTGGTATCTTTTCTAGAGCAGATTAAGATGGTCTCAGGAGTGTAGGATGCAGCCTTTGATCGGATGGTACATTCCTTTTCACCTCAATCAGAAAGGAGGATCAGAAGCAAGTTTGCATTTACTCAGAGGGTCAGAAACAGTATTTACAGTCTACAGTCTATAAGTGACAAATGCTAGTAGTCCATCCCTTTGTCATAGTTTGTACAGACCTGGACTGTCTGGACATCCTGTGGAACACACTGATATTATGCTAACTTGACTCTGTGTTGGAAGCCATGGTAAGACGTGCTTAAGAGAGTATGAGAAAAACACTCTGAAGATTTAAAGACTAGCTACATTAGCAAAATTTCAGACATCCAGTGGTCTATTCATTAACTTTGTTTGCAATATTCTTTATACTATAGACATCTAGACATTTTTATGCTTTGGGCTTCTACTTTAAGAAGTCTTTTACTACCCCTAAGTTTCAAGCATGTTCTGCACATTTTCTTCTATTAGCTTTATAGTTTTACCTTTCTTCTTTAAATCTTTTCTTCCTTTTGGCATCTACTTTGAATATGGTGTTTGTAGAAATTCAAGGTTATTTTTCTGAATAGAGTGCATGTGTTTTTCCTATATTATTTTCTAAACTATATGTAATTTTCTCAAGTTTTGAGATCTTTATATTCTATTAATTTTCTCTTACTGTTACATTGTTTTTATTATGAAAGCTTTTTAGATAAATTACTTTAAGATAGAGCATGCTCCTTTTATCTCAATCCTCTTTTTCAAAATTGACTTGGCTATTTTATGGTTTCAGAACATTTTAGGATAAATTTGTAGAGTTCCAAAAAATTGCTGCTGGAAATTTTTATTGGAATTGCAATGTACATGGAGATTAATCAGGGAGGATTGATATCTTTACCGGTAAATCGTTCCATTGGTGAATATAGTATAATTTCATTTATTCAGATTATTAAACTGCTTTTGAGTTGTGGTTGAACTGAGACTTTTTATCTTGTGGTGCTTCTATTATTCCCTGTTATTTGCTTATCAGGGCAGACTTAGGAGAACTAAATAGACTTAGAAACCTATATTGTTCATCTGAAACTTGTTCTAGAAATAATAAATAAATAAATACTCTGCTGCAGTATTCTGTAGTTAAGAAAAGAAAAACAGAGGACCTGAAAAAAGATGGCAGAGGAGTAAGACGTGGAGATCACCTTCCTCCCCACAAATACATCAAGAATACATCTACTTGTGGAAAAGCTCCTAGCGGACACCTTCTGAATGCTGACTTGGGACCTCAGACCTCCAGAAAGGCAAGAAAATTCCTACATAACTGGGTAGCACAAAAGAAAAAGGAAGAAAAGAGATAAAGGAATCCAGAGGAGACGTGCCCCTCTGGGAGGGAGCTGTGAATGGGAGAAAGCTTCCATACACTGGGAAGCCCCCTCACTGGCGGGGACGAACAGGGGGAGCTTTGGAGCCCCCAGGAGAGAGAGCAACAACAGATGTGGGGAGGGCAGAGAGGAAAGATTCCCACACTGAGGATTCAGGCAGCACTCCCCAGCCAGATATGCTGGTCTGCACACCCGCAGTGGCGGGTAGGGGCTGGGCACCGACGCTTCGGCTTCGGAGAACAGACATCAGGGAAAGAACTGGGGCTGGCTGCGAGAAAACAGTCTGCAGAGGAAAGTGAGCCACAGCGAGCTGAGAGGGAGTTTGGGGGAAAGCCTAGGCCTGATGGAGAGGCAGGAGACCTTTGTTTCAAGGTGCTCGAGAGGAGCTTGCTGCTCCACGAACTCACAAGCTACAGAATGGCGCCTGTGCCAGCACCACCTGTGACCCACAGCTGCTAAATCGAAACACCAAGCCTACCACCCACCACTGTCCCTGCCAAGGGTCCTGTGAACAAGGCAGGTCATTGGCCACACCCTCCTGGCAGCAGGTGCAGCCTGCCAGCACTGTGGGTCCTGCATTTGGGACCAGCTTCCCTGGCGTGGCACACCTCAAGTTCACGCCGACCTCTGCTGCTACAAGCATTCCCGCAAATTTCAATTAGACTGCCATACCCCTCCCCCCCCAACCTGAATTTGCAAGTGACCCCCAATCACCCTCTTTCACCCCCTCTTGCCTGGGCAGGGAACCTACTCCTGAGAGCAGCCCACATGCAAAGAAGGAGCCAAAACCAAAACTGATCCCCAAAGACTGTAGGACCAAAGAAGAGAAAGGGAAACAGCCTCAGGAGGAGCAGATTTAATACCCACAATAGGCTTGATAGACTGCATCTGTGGATCACCTGAATAGACGAGTGTTTCTACAATAGAGGCTGTGGACTTAGGGGGCAACTGCAGACTGTGGGGGCAAATACACACAGGACTAATACCAGATTACAGTCTGAGCTCTCTACATTCCTCCCCACAGCAGGTGCAGAAACCTACCTAGAAATATTGGAGGACTTCCTGGTGTGTTTGACTCGTTCCTGGTTTTATGTATTTGTTAGTTTTTTCTTTACTGTATACATTTGTATGTGGGTTTGTAAATGGGTTTGATTACTCCCTTCTTTGTATTTTCTCTTTCTCTTTTCTTTGTTTTTTCTTCTCCTCTTTTCTTCTCTTCTTGCAAGTGCAAGTGTGCATATCTCCTTGTGTGATTTTGACTTTGCAGAGTTATTTTTACCACCTGTCTTGGGGATTCGCCCTTTCCCTTTCTTCTTTTTTTTTCTTTATTTTTCTCTTTTCTCTCTCTCTACCTCCTTTTTCTCTGTGCTGTGCAGCTTCAAGGGGCTTTGTGCCCTGGCCGGGGGTTGGACCTGGACCTCTGAGGCAGCAGAGCTGAGTCCAGGACGTTGGACCACCAGAGAACTCCTGACCCCATGCAATTTTAATCAGCAAGTGCTCTGCTAGAGGTCTTATTCTCAACACTAAGATCCAAATCTGACCAAAGGCCAGAAAGCTCCAGTACTGAATACCTCAAGCCAAGCAACTAGTAAGACAGGAACATAAGCACACCCATTAGCAGACAGACAGCCTGCAGTCATACTAAACCCACAGACACGCCCAAACATACCAACAGACATGGCCCTGCACACCAAAAGGATAAGATCCAGCTCCACACACAAGAGCACAGGCACCAGTACCCCCCACCAAGAAGTCTACAGAACCCACTGGACCAACCTCCCCACTGGGGACAGACAACAGATTTAAAGAGAATTGCAACCCTGCAGCCTAAGGAAAGAAGACCCCAAATATAATAAGTTAAACAAAATAAGAAAACAGAGAAAGATATAGCTGATGAAGGAACAAGGTAAAACCACACAAGACCAGGCAAATGAAGATGAGATAGCCAGTCTACCTGAAAAAGAATTCAGAATAATGATAGTAAAGATGATCCAAGATTTCAGAAATAGTATAGAGGCACAGATGGAGCAAATGAAATAAATGTTTAACAAGGATTTGGAAGAACTAAAGAGCAAACAAACAGTGACGAACAACACAATAACTGAACTTAAAAATACTCTAGAAGGAGTGCAGAGCAGAATAACTGAGACAGAACAGATAAGTTACCTGGAAGATAGAATGGTGGCAATAACTGACACAGAGTAGAAAAAAGAAAAAAGAATGAAAAAAATTGAGGAGAGTCGCAGAGACATCTGGAACAACATTAAATATACCAGCATTCAAATTATAGGGATCCCAGAAGAAAAAGAGAAAAAGAAAGGGTCTGAGAAAATAATTGAAGAGATAAAAGTGGAAAAATTCCCCAACATGGGAAAGGAAATAGTAAATGAAGTCCAGGAAGCACAGAGTCCCATACAGAATAAACCCAAAGAGAAACACACCAAGGCACATATTAATCAAACTAACGAAAATTAAACACAAAGAAAAGATGCTAAAAGCACCAAGAGAAAAGCAACAAATAACATATAAGGGAAAACCCATAAGGATAACCGCTGATCTTTCTGCAGAAACTCTGCAGGCCAGAAGGGACTGTCAGGATATACCTAAAGTCTTGAAAGAGAAAAACCTACAGCCAAGAATACTCTACTCAGCAAGAATCTCATTCAGATTTGAGGGAGAAATCAAAAGCTTTCCAGACAAGCAAAAGTTAAGAGAATTCAGCACCACCAAACCAGCCTTACAATTGCTAAAGGAACTTATTTAGGCAGGAAACACAAGAGAAGGAAAAGACCTATAAAAACAAATCCAAAAAAATTAAGAAAATGGCAATAGGAACATATATGTCAATAATTACCTTAAATGTAAATGGATTAAATGCTCCAACCAAAAGACACAGACTGGCTGAATGGATACAAAAACAAGACCATTATATACGCTGTCTGTGAGAAACCCATTTCAGACCTAGGGACACATACAGACTGAAAGTGAGGGGATGGAAAAAGACATTCCATGCAAATGGAAGTCAAAAGGAAGCTGGAGTAGCAATGCTCATATCAGACACATTAGACTTTAAAGTAAAGACTATTACAAGAGACAAGGAAGGACACTACATAATGATCAAGGAAACAATCCAAGAAGAAGATATGATAATTGTAAATATCTCTGCACCCAACATAGGAGCACCTCAGTACATAAGGCAAATGGTAACAGCCATAAAGGGGAAATCGACACAATGACAGTAGGAGATTTTAACACCCCACTTACACCAATTGACAGATCATCCAAACAGAAAATAAATAAGAACACACAAGCTTTAAATGACACATTAGACCATCTCGACTTCACTGATATTTATAGGACATTCCATCTAAAAACGACAGAATACACTTTCTTCTCAAGTGCACATGGAACATTCTCCAGGATAGATCACATCTTGGGTCACAAATCAAGCCTCAGTAAATTCAAGAAAATTGAAATTGTATCAAGCATTTTCTCCAACAACAATGCCATGAGACTAGATATCAATTACAGGAAAAAAAACTGTAAAAAATACAAACATATGGAGGCTAAACAATATGCTATTAAACAACCAAGAAATCACTGAAGAAATCAAAGAGGAAATCAAAAAATACCTAGAGACAAATGACAATGAAAACACAATGGCCCAAAACCTATGGGACACAGCAAGAGAAGTTCTAAGAGGGAAGTTTATAGCAATACAATCCTACCTCAAGAAACAAGAAAAATATCGAATAAACAACCTAACCTTACACCTAAAACAATTAGAAAAAGAAGAACAAAGAAACCCCAAAGGGAGCAGAAGGAAAGAAATCATAAAGATCAGAGCAGAAGTAAATGAAAAAGAAAGGAAGGAAGCAATAGCAAAGATCAATGAAACTAAATGCTGGTTCTTTGAGAAGGTAAACAAAATTGATAAACCATTAGCCAGACTCATCAAGAAAAAAAGGCAGAAGATGCAAATCAACAGAATTAGGAATGAAAAAGGAGACGTAACAACTGACACCACAGAAATACGAAAGATCATGAGAGACTACTAAAAGCAACTGTATGCCAATAAATTGGATAACCTGGGAGAAATGGATAAATTCTCTGAAAAATACAATCTTCCAAGACTGAACCAGGAAGAAATAGAAACTATGAACAGACCGATCACAAGTACAGAAATTGAGGCAGTGATTAAAAATCTCCCAACAAACAAAAGTCCAGGGCCAGATGGCTTCACAGGCTAATTCTATCAAACATTTAGAGAAGAGCTAACACCTATCCTTCTCAAACTCTTCCAAAATATAGCAGAAGGAGGAACACTCCCAAACTCATTCTATGAGGCCACCATCACCCTGATCCCAAAAGCAGGCAAAGATGTCACAAAAAAAGAAAATTACAGACCAATATCACTGATGAACATAGATGCAAAAATCCTCAACAAAATACTAGCAAACAGAACCCAACAGCACATTAAAAAGATCACACACCATGATCAAGTGGGGTTTATCTCTGGAATGCAAGGATTCTTCAATATATGCAAGTCAATCAGTGTGACACATCATGTCAACAAATTGAAGGATAAAAACCATATGATCATCTCAATGGATGCAGAAAAAGCTTTTGACAAAATTCAACATCCATTTATGATAAAAAAAAACTCTCCCGGAAATGGGCATAGAAGGAAATTACCTCAACATAATAAAAGCCATATATGGCAAACCAACAGCCAACATCATTCTAAATGGTGAAACACTGAAAGCATTCCCTCTAAGAACAGGAACAAGACAAGAGTGCCCACTCTCACCATTATTATTCAACATAGTTTTGGAAGTTTTAGCCACAAAAATCAGAAAAGAAAATGAAATAAAGGGAATGCAAATCGGAAAAGAAGTAAAATTGTCACTCTTTGCAGATGCCATGATATTATACATAGAAAACCCTAAAGAAGCTACCAGAAAACTGCTAGCACTAATCGATGAATTTAGTAAAGTAGCAGGATACAAAATTAATGCACACAAATCTCTTGCATTCCTATACACTAACAATGAAAGATCAGAAAGAGAAATTAAGGAAACAATCCCATTTACCATTGCAACAAAAAGAATAAAATACCTAGGAATAAACCTGCCTAAGGAGGCAAAAAACCTGTATGAAGAAAACTATAAGACACGGATGAAAAAAATCAAAGATGATACAAACAGATGGAGGGACATACCATATTCTTGGATTGGAAGAATCAACATTGTGAAAATGACTATCCTACCCAAAGCAATTTACAGATTCAATGCAATCCCTATCAAATTGCCAATGGCATTTTTCTCAGAACTAGAACAAGAAATCTTACGATTTGTATGAAAATGCAAAAGACCGCAAACAGCCAAAGCAATCTTGAGAAGGAAAGACAGAGCTGGAGGAATTAGGCTTCCTGACTTCAAACTATACTACAAGGCCATAGTGTTCAAGACAGTATGGTACTGGCACAAAAACAGAAATATAGATCAACAGAACACAATAGAGAACTCAGAGATAAACCCACGCACATATGGGCAACTTACCTTTGACAAAGGAGGCAAGTATATACAATGGAAAAAAGACAGCCTCTTCAATAAGTGGTGCTGGGAAAATTAGACAGCTACATGTAAAAGAATGAAATTAGAACACTCTTTAACACCATACACAAAAATAAACTCAAAATGGATTCAAGACCTAAATGTAAGGCCAGACACTATAAAACTCTTAGAGGAAAACATAGGCAGAACACTCTGTCACATAAATCAAAGCAAGATCCTTTTTGACCCATCTCCTAGAATATAATGGAAATAAAATCAAGAATAAACAAATGGGACCTAATGAAACTTAAAAGCTTTTGCACAGTGAAAGAAACCATAAACAAGACAGGAGGACAACCCTCAGAATGGGAGAAAATACTTGCCAATGAAGCAACAGACAAAGGATTAATCTCCAAAATATAGAAGCAGCTCATGCAGCTTAATACCAAAAAAGCAAATAACCCAATCCACAAATGGGCGGAAGACCTAAATAGACATTTCTCCAAAGAAGACATGCAGATGGCTAACAAACACATGAAAAGATGCTCAATATCACTAATCATTAGAGAAATGCAAGTCAAAGCCACAGTGAGGTATCACCTCACACCAGTCAGAATGGCCGTCATCAAAAAATCTAGAAACAATAAATGCTGGATAGGGTGCAGAGAAAAGGGAACCCTCCTGCACTGTTGGTGGGAATGTAAGTTGGTACAGCCACTATGGAAAACAGTATGGAGATTCCTTTAAAAACTAAAAATAGAACTACCATATGACCCAGCATTCCCAGTCTTGGGCATATACCCTGAGAAAACCATAATCCAAAAAGAAACATGTACCACAATGTTCACTGCAGCACTATTTACAATAGCCAGGATATGGAAGCAACCTAAATGCCCATCAACAGATAAATGGATAAAGAAGGTATGGCACATATATACAATGGAATATTACTCAGCCATAAAAAGGAATGAAATTGAGTTATTTGTAGTGAGGTGGATGAACACAGAGTCTGTCATACAGAGCAAAGTAAGCCAGAAAGAGAAAAACAAATACCGTATGCTAACTCATATATATGGAATCTAAAAAGTGGTACTGTGAACGCAGTGACAGGGCAAGAATAAAGGTGCAGATATAGAGAACAGACTTAAGGACCTGGGGAGGGGCGAAGGGGAAGCTGGAAGGAAGTGAGAGAGTAGTACTGACATATATACACTACTAAATGTAAAATATGTGGCAAGTGGGAAGATGCTGCAAAACACAGGGAGATCAACTTGATGATGGGTGATGACTTAGAGGGCTGGGATAGGGAGGGAGGGAGGGAGTTGAGGGAGGGAGGGGATATGGGGATATATGTATAAATACAGCTGATTCACTTTGTTTTATAGCAAAAACTGGCACAACAGTGTAAAGCAATTATATTCCAATAACGAGCTTAAAAAAGAAAAGAAAAACAATTAATAAGTGGGAAAAGACTAAGAGAAAATGGCTTTAAAAAATACACATGTTCTTAAATATAAGAAAAAGTGCTCAACCTCACAAGTAATTTGGAAAAATAAAAAAAATAACAATATAGCACTATTTTACCCACCAAACTGGCAAGTTTCAAATGTTTGATACTAATCTGTATTAACATGGTGTGAGAAAGCAAGTAGTCACATGGATTGTTGGTAGGATTCCAGATTAATGCAAACTCTTTGAAGGGAAATTTCTCAGTGTTTTTCAAAATTAAAAATATATATAATATTTGAACTTGCAGTTCTACTGGTAGAAATTTGTCCTTCAAGTATACTTAAATATCTGTGAAAAGTTGTATAAGAAGGCTATTCATTACAGCATTATTGATGGTAGCAAAGGGCTAGAACAAACTAAAATTTTGTCAGTAGATATGGCTAAAAAATAATTTCTACATCCATACAACAGAAAATTACTCAACTTTGAAAATAATTAGGTGTGTATTTTTCCTGTTGGATGGAATAATTGTGAAGACTTTTAAGTGGAAAAGACACAGTGCAAAATATATACAAAATATACCTCAACTGTACAAAGCAAAAAGGTGCATTAATATACATGTTTGCATTCCCATAAAATATCTCTAGAGTGATAATTAAGAAAGAGATAATAGTGGTTGCCTCTGGGAAGGACAGCTGGAAACTGAGGATTGAGGTGGGAGGGAAGATTTTCTTTACATTCTAGATCCCTTTAAACTGTTTGATTAGTTTTTTAATGATATGTACATATTGGTTTTAAAAATAAATTAATTAAAACTATTCTACAACTTGGTTTATCTTCTCATATAAGTTGTAGAATGTTATCCCATACTAAGGAGGTTTTGCTATATTTAGATTTCGACCTAAAGGTTGTATCCTCTTGATTTATTATATGGTCTTGTGTTCCTTTCTGCACTCTCAATTATTAGGAGAAATGTTTTTCTAGTAAAAATTGGAGAAAAATATAACCTGATTTTAAAGTCTGTAGCAATGGTAACTCCTCCTTTTTAAGATATAAGGGCCTGGAAGTGTTTCATTGCATTTGAATAACACTGAAGTAAAATCTGGAGAATTCTTAACAGACATGTTGTAGGGCTGAATTTCATCCCCCCAAATTCATATGTTGAAGTCCTATCCCCTAAAACATCAGAATGTGATCATATTTTAAGATAGGGGTTTTAAAGAGGTAATTAAAATATGGTCATTAGGGTGGGCCTTAATCCAATCTACCTGGTGTACATGTAAGAAGAGGAGATTAGGACACAGGCAGGTACAGAGGGAAGATCACATGAGGACACAGCAAGAAGCAGGCCACCTGCAAGCCAAGGGGACAGGTCTCAGAAGAAACCAAGCCTGCTGACACCCCGATCTTGGACTTTTAACTTCCAGAACTGTGACAAAATAAATTTCTGATGTTTACGCTACCCAGTCTACTAACACAACATGATAATAATTCAAAACAATCTGTGTAATGGAAAAAGAGAAATGACATAAAATATTTATTAGATGCAGTTTTCTAAGGTGCTGGGTTTGGAATGTTTCAAGTGGACTGACGCTAACCAGTCCTTGTGCTCTTTTTCAGAGGATAAGGGGAAAACCTCCAATAATTAACATTTTAAATTCAAGTGAGGTGACAGCAAAGGGGAGGTCAAAATTGGTGAAGCTAGTAAAAATGAATGTTGTGAATGGGATGTGTTCTCTAAATCCAGGATTGCTGGAAATTGGGGGAATCTCTGATCCTGCAAGTGATGCTTTAAGACAGTTAACAGAAGAAACTAGTTTGTACATTAGGCAAACAGATGAGCACAGGTATAAATCTTTCTCTCTTATAAGATGTTATTAAAAAAACATTAAAAAATAAAGTATTCATAGCCATTCCTAAGAACAAGAATGAGAACTCTCTGTGGACTAGAAAAAAAGAGGCACTCCAAAAAGATGGCAGTAGATGGGTAGTTCTCACTGCCCGGCCCAATCAGATTCTGCTGCTAAAATCCTGGGGTTGCATCTTGTGAGAAGAGCTGAAGCAGGCGCTCTTGGCTCGACGCGGCCCGCTGCAATCCGTGGAGGAACGCGCCGCCGAGCCACCATCATGCCTGGGCACTTACAGGAAGGCTTCGGCTGCGTGGTCACCAACCGATTCGACCAATTATTTGACGACGAATCGGACCCCTTCGAGGTGTTGAAGGCAGCAGAGAACAAGAAAAGAGAAGCAGGTGGGGGCGGCATTGGGGGCCCTGGGGCCAACAGCCCAGCTCAGGCCGCAGCCCAGACCAACTCCAACGCGGCGGGCAAACAGCTGCGTAAAGAGTCCCAGAAAGACCGCAAAAACCCGCTGCCCCCCAACGTCGGCGTGGTTGACAAGAAGGAGGAGACGCAGCCGCCTGTGGCGCTTAAGAAAGAAGGAATAAGACGTGTTGGAAGAAGACCTGATCAGCAACTTCAGGGTGAAGGGAAGATAATTGATAGGAGACCAGAAAGGCGACCACCTCGTGAAAGACGATTTGAAAAGCCACTTGAAGAAAAGGGTGAAGGAGGAGAATTTTCAGTTGATAGACCGATTATTGACCGGCCTATCCGAGGCCGTGGTGGTCTTGGAAGAGGTCGAGGAGGTCGTGGACGTGGAATGGGCCGTGGAGATGGCTTTGATTCTCGTGGCAAACGTGAATTTGATAGGCATAGTGGAAGTGATAGATCTGGCCTGAAGCATGAGGACAAACGTGGAGGTAGCGGATCTCACAACTGGGGAACTGTCAAAGATGAATTAACTGACTTGGAGCAATCAAATGTGACTGAGGAAACACCTGAAGGTGAAGAACATCCAGTTGCGGACACTGAAAATAAGGAGAATGAAGTTGAAGAAGTAAAGGAAGAAGGTCCAAAAGAAATGACTTTGGATGAGTGGAAGGCTATTCAAAATAAGGACTGGGCAAAAGTAGAATTTAATATCCGAAAACCAAATGAAGGTGCTGATGGGCAGTGGAAGAAGGGATTTGTTCTTCATAAGTCAAAGAGTGAAGAGGCTCATGCTGAAGATTCAGTTATGGATCACCATTTCTGGAAGCCAGCAAATGATATAACGTCTCAGCTGGAGATCAATTTTGGAGACCTTGGCCGCCCAGGACGTGGCGGCAGGGGAGGGCGAGGTGGCCGTGGACGTGGTGGACGTCCAAACCGTGGCATCAGGACTGACAAGTCAAGTGCTTCTGCTCCTGATGTGGATGACCCAGAGGCATTCCCAGCTCTGGCTTAACTGGATGCCATAAGACAACCCTGGTTCCTTTGTGGACCCTCCTCTTTGAGGCTTGCATGCTTAAGGATCCCAAACAACTAAGAAATTTAAGGAGAAAAAAAAAAAAGACTGTCATTCATACCATTCACATCTAAAGACTGAATTTTATGTCTTGAAAATGAACTTCTCCTGCTACACAGAAGTAACAATATGGTAGTCAGTTTTGTATTTAGAAATGTATTGGTAGCAGGGATGTTTTCATAATTTTCAGAGATTATGCATTCTTCATAAATACTTTTGTATTGCTGCTTGCAAATATGCATTTCCAAACTTGAAATATAGGTGTGAACAGTGTGTACCAGTTTAAAGCTTTCACTTCATTTGTGTTTTTTAATTAAGGATTTAGATGTTCCCCCTATTACAAACTGGTTTTAAATATTGGACATAATAGCAGTTTTAATACTTGTTTTGCATTTTCACACATGGTCAACTGGGACATGTGAACTTTGATTGTCAAATTTTATGCTGTGTGGGATACTAACTACTTTATGTATTTTAACTTAGTTTTAATATTTTCATTTCTGGGGATAAGGTCTTTTTTCACTTCTCATGATAGCTGTTATATATGCTAAATCTTTATATACAGAAATATCAGTACTTGAACAAATTCAAAGCACATTGGTTTATTAACCCTTGCTCCTCCTGCATGGTTCATTAGATTCAAATTATAATTGATTCACAATTTCAATTACATTTACTTTTAAAATATGTCACTTTCCCGTTTTTAAAACCAATCTAGACACCTTACTGGTGAAAGTTGTTTAATTAATCTACTTATTGTTGATAGAAACATACTGTCAAGTGAAGTAGTTTTATGGGTGTTGGGTTTTTCCTCCTCCAATAGGGTGGGTGGAACAAGTTAATTTGGCTAATGCATAATATTTAAACTGCTCTGTAAAGTAAGTGGCCGCTCAGTATGATTTGTATGTGTGAGAGGTGCCAAATCAAAATTGTACATCCATAATCAACCCTTTAACCCTTCCTTGTTTTAAAGAAACCAAAGGGCACTGGTTAGTTGGGGGGTGGGGGGGTAATGTTAATTTTTGGAATTTGAAAAGCAGACAGCTTTACTTTATAAGGTTGGAACAGCAGCACCATCCATGAAATACAAACCAAAAATTTTACTGTTTCTGAATTTCCTATATTGCTATTGATTTTGGTCTTAGGTTCATAGATTGCACAGAAGGTGATAAGTATCTTTTACCTCTTTCTCCATTAGAAAATTAGGCTAATAATGGATTTCTTGATCGAGAGCATCACCACTTACGAAAACATACATGGAGAGAATAATCAATAAACAGGCTTTCTAGGATCTTTTTTTTTAAAGACTTCTACAGTGTTTATTGATAAACATGAAATGGGTTTTATTTACAGTTTTAAAGATCTTTTTGTCACTACTAGTAATTTTCTATCTATATATGGTAATGTCTAGTTTTAAAAATACTTTATGATTTAAGACTTTAAACCATAAAATGTCTATTTAGCTGATTAGTTCTCCCCTATACTTCTAAAAGAGAAGTTGTACAGTACAAGAATTATTCATTGGGATTAGAGTTATTAATCTAGTTACCTACTAGTACGACATCTTAGGAAGGAGGTAATTAGTTTTTTTAAATGATGGATAAACTTGTGCTGGTGTTTTAGATCTTATGATGCTGAGCATGTTCTGCACTGGTGCTAATGTTTAACAATTTTATATTTACAAACATACCTGCTACCCAGAGGCAAGTATTAATTTAGTCCATATGGACTATTGATCCCTCTTGAGATTGCAACATACACACTCCTAAACACATACATAGTGTGTTTAGACTTTAAAGTATCTTAACTCATTTCTGGACATGAATGTGTTATAAACTTGCCTGATTTCTAGCAACATATAGAAAACACCTGCTATTAAAAACACTTCACAAGTTCTACTCATTGTCAGCCGTTGCTGGCATTCTGTCACTAGAGAATACACAGCAATATCTGGTATGTTGCAAGCTTTCAAGATAGCCTGGATTTTAAAAGTTGGTCCATTAGTTGTATCTGATGGATGTAAATTTGCCTCCTAGTTCACTTTGTCAAGAGCTAAAACTGTGAACCTAACTTTCTCTTATTGGTGGGTAATAACTGAAAATAAAGATTTTATTTTCATGCTCACTTCTTAAAAAGTCATAAAAACAATCAAATAGGAGCCCATTTTTCGTCATGTGTTTTCTGACCTATGTGTGCACCCACGGGGTGATGCTCATATTTCATTTTTCCTCCTAAAACTTAGGTTTTATGTGGGGTGTTTATTAAACTAGGATGGGATACCTTTTTAAATTATAATTAGAAAGTTTAATTCTTGTAAAGTGAATTTCAAGGACTGAAGACAATTGGCATTTCTTTTAGAAAACCACATTTTTGAGTGTGAAGGTTAATCATATTGAATGTCAGGGGTGGGGGGTTTGTTTGCTTTTACAAACGGTAATAATGGTGGCTAATAGACTGTTTTAATGAACTTTTATCTTGATGCTTTTAAATGGAAAAAAAAAAAAATCCTGGGGTTGATGTCACTGCTCAAAGTCCACTCCTGCAGAAAGTTTTCTCTGTCAGGAGCTATCACAAGCGACACATGCTGGAGAATCCTTCCACATGTGAATGCATGCAGCAGATCCTTGATGCCACCTCTGATTTCAGCGATACCAGCCTTGCAGTGTTTCATGTGCGTCTGGATACACACTGAGCAGGGCCAACCTTAATGGCATGTTTTCTCTGCTTTATGCCCCAGGGCTGTCTCCAAAACTAAGGGAACTCCTTTGGCCCATAGGCAGTGCCAGTGCAAACGTAGGAGGGAGTCAACACTCTCAGGGGCAGCTCTCAACGCGTGGGGGATGGAAGTCCTTTGGCAAACAGTTCTGAGAGGGCTCTGTATGCTTCTCAGAGGTCCGGTGTGAACTGAGAAATCTTTCATTGCGCCCTTAAATTTAGCTTTTCCTGCTTACCTAGCTCACTTTCAAAGCTCCTGCTTCTTACGATTCCTTTAAAATAAACTATTATACCACCTTCTCAGGCTCTGTTTTGAGGAAACCAAAAACTAAGACAATGGATAACTAAGAATTACCCAAAATCTGAGGATTGGCCAACACAGTGGAAGAAAGACTACTAATACCACAAATAGAAAAATTTTAGATGCAAAGAATGAGAATATTAACAATGCAAAAATGGTTTTAAGAATATTTAATATCACCAGAGAAATAAAGAGTTTTTGCAAACATGATATATGAACAGAAGATTATTAAACTACAAGAGGTACTTAGGAAACAAGATCTGGCAGTTACAACTTAGAAATGGAAAATGTGATTGTTGAAATAAAAAATTCATTAAGTGTACTGAGTAGAAATACTGAATACACCAGTGAGGGGAGATATTCTCTCTGAATGTAGCCCAATGACATTAAAAGATGGAAAATATAAAATTTCAGGGATATGGAGGGGAAAGCTGGGGGTTTGACCTCTCATTGGGTAGGACTTGGAGGAAAAGTAGAATTGGGACAGTATAGGAGAGTCAATACAGGAAGAAATAGTTCTAAGGATTTCCATAACTGAAGAAAGACTTCAAACGGAGAGTCTATCAAGTGCCATGTAGAATGAACAAGTAAACAAGACAACACATGCATGCATGAATGCATATATCAGGGACATACTTTTGAGCAGCTTGATTTGATTCACTATAGTATTATTAATGTTCTTATGGTTGGGTAGTTTCAAATGATACAGACTTTGTTTTTATTCTTAAAAACAGACTCCGTAGGTAGCAACAGAGGCAAATTGAAGGGCATGTTTAAGTAATCACCAGGTTAACTGAAGTTTTAAGGGCAATCGGATTAATTCTGGCCAGGAAAAGTCCCCATCTTATTCTGTTTATTAAAGAATTGGACAATAAAAATATCTGTGTATTAAAAGATCTGATCCTCTGAACGAAAAGCAGCTTTCAAAAGGATCACTGATGGTCATCTTACTGATTAAATTGGACTATGTCAAGATTAATGAAGCTAGCTCTACGGAGCAGACTGGTCATCGGAATCCACACTGCTGGTAATATTATTTGCTTCCTACATCATTCTGATTTCCCCTCCTCAGTTTATGAAATGAAGAGTGGTGGTCTATACCACTGACGTACAATGACTTGTCTTCAGGTGCCAATTATTGACATGGTGGCTGTGCCTACATGATACTAAAACAATTGTTCACTCCAGCTGCAAAGAGAAAGCAAACACACCTGTTAGGTGATGTAGACAAAACATTTGTGCATGTTGAATTTTTCACCCTTCGATTGGTGGATTTGATATTGTGCAGACACAGCCTGTACTTGGCATTGAGGTGCTGCTGTTTCCATTGTGCCTGCTTGATAGCCTGCTTTCTCTTTGTGCAGAATGATCTATTTACTGCACTGGTCTTGTGACACCCTGACAGCATTGTCTCTTCCTCATAGCTAAGTATCAAAGAAGGGCAAATCCATATGCTCCCCACAGTCTAAACCCCTCTTGCCATGTTTAGCAGCTCTTGCCTGAATCTGGAGGAAAGCATTCCATGAGCTCTGTAGAGCTGAGCGACCAGAGGTAGTGCACACGTTTTATCTTATCTTAAGGGAAGCAGCAGTTTGTTGGTGATGTTCGATGGCTTTCTTTATCTTAACACAAAAATCTCGGGGGCACACTATGGTCTCTCAATGTGTCCCTATGTAGCTACACTCCTTACTTTTAGCTGCTTGGGCTCAGCTAACCAAATGGTGGCAGAGATGTGTATAGGCAATCTTAAATCATTCTGATTTTCCCAAGTCCCTCTGCAGTTTTCTGATGGAACATATGGCAATGTTATGTCTATTTGAAAAAGCCTTTGCATCATATGTTTATACAACTGCTCACTATCCCAAGACAAAAATTCTTTTCCTGTTATTGCCCATTTGCTGACTAAAGAAATTATCCTCTTTATGTTTTCTGGTACTTTACCTTGATATCTTACATGTTTAATTATGTAGCCCTCAGTCCATTATCTATATCTTCATCATCTAAGGCCATTTTGCTTCTGTGAATCCAAAGCTTAATGATATGTTGGGAGATAAAGGAGGGATATTTTTTTTAAAAAGTCTTCTGCTATTACTCTTTCTAAGATTAAAAAAAAAAATCATAGAATCACAAGTAACAGAGTTAATAGAGAAAAACCAGTAAATTCTCAGGTGTTTCTTATACATTCCCCAAATATGTTGTGTTACTAAAAATAATACCTTAAACCTTTACACCAAATAATCCAACTTAGATGTCATAGATTATGTATAAGAGAATGGGAATAGTTCTACTTACCCTACAAGTGTAGTCACCCCAAGTGCTGCAGAGTGGAGCTTTATAACCACTTGACCCATCTCAGCATCAATCTCCATGGAAAAGAAGGCAAAGAAGAGCCTGGCAAATCCAACTGAACCTAATTTGTAGACAGCAACACTGACTACAGGAGAACGATAGTGAGGATCAGCACTCGTGGAGATTTCAGATTATAATATGGGTCATGGAACAGCCTATGAGGCCTGTTGGAGGTTTTCTTATACATGAGATTTACAACTTGCCCCCCTCACCCTAATTTAAAGCCCTTCAACCATTTCCAGGAATACATCTTCTTCTTGGAGATCATTTGTTCTGTTTGCCTTTTATCGTGTCACAGCTGAGTGAATGATTCTAACCTGAATTATTTCCTGATCCTGTGATATGAACTTGTCTCTATGGCACTAATGGAACCAACTGTCAATTTCGGCCCGTGAGTTTCATGAGAGCGTATCAGGAGTGTTAGGATGGGGCAATGCAACATTTAAATATTTTAAGGTTTAAATTCAACAATTACATGGCCATTCAGCACTTTGTGGATGTTTTGCTGAGGTCTCAAGTCAAAGTGTGTTTGAAATGTGGAGGTTAAACTGGTTGACCTGGGACCTTTTTGGAAGAAGTTCTATTACATTAGCTAATGCAGTAGAATGTCTAACCTGAATTGGGCATCACGTTTTGCATGTAAACCAAAGGTATCGAATTTGTGGCTTTTGCTAGCTTTGCAGAAAAGGTTTTTTAAAAATACATTTCTTGATAGTACAAAACTAGCAAAAGCCACAAATGGAATGGGTTTGCTTCTCATGGAAAACCTTTTCCATCCTGGAGCTCTGGTAAGCCTCTACAGTACTTTGCGGTTTGCAGCTCTAATATCAGAATAGGTCTGATATCATCTTAGCTCCTTGAGAAGCTGCACAAGTTCCACGAAGACCACCAGAGTGGTCTATGGGATACTGCCCATCTCATTGGCAGGCTAATGCTTCTCCATCAGTTTCCAGCTTCATAACAGTAGGACCAAGAATCATACTCAGGAAAGTAACTTGTTGGCCCCAGATGAGTAGACTGTGGAAATATCAGTGTGTCTAAAGATGGATTTTATGGTAAAATAAAATGGGTCATTCAAGCTAAGGAAAAAAAAGTGGCAGCTATTAGAGGCCATGGCCACAATATTTGAAAATCCTTGCAACATCTGCTATACTTGGACAAAAAGTATATAAAGTATATAACAATACTGACAACTTATCTTTCAGACTACCTATCTATTTTGTATCTTATTTGTCTATCATCTATCTATCTATCTATCTATCTATCTATCTATCTATCTATTTATCTATCATCTATCTATGTATCTGGAAAAGAAATGAAAGGGCTCCAGATTATCTATGCTCTTATCTAAAGAGGAGAACTAGAGACAGAGAAAAAAAAAATCCTTAAGTTTCCTTCCATTCCATGCTATCAAAAGCCAAGATCTCAAATCTTGGGAGTTTTTTTTTTTTTTTTTATTATTACATTGCATTGACCTGACTATTGGTATTCACTTTTCACACACCTCCCACCCCCCAATCTGAAGATCCTATCTTTCTACTATTTGTTGCTAGTGACCATTTCAGTGTTTGTTTGGAGAGCTGACATGATGAATTGGGAATAAAGAAAGAAAGAAAACACAGGTAAGTTAGTTTTTCTGCTTTCTTTAACTTGTACATTGATGAGAGTTAAGATAGGGAGAGGACTGAAACTATCAGTTAAAAAGTGGTCTTTAAACTATTTGTGGATTTATTGATTTCTGTATCTCTACACAATTGATTGAAAATTGGCCATGTGTACAGCATACAGGCATTTGTTACATTCTAGCCTCTGTTTGTTGTTTAAGACATTAATCAAAGGATGACTTACTCAAATGGTGTAAAATTATACCTTTGATAAGTGGTAACAAGGAGATGTCATGCTTAGAGAGCATATGATAAGGAACCATCGGCTAAGACAATCCTAAAGAAGTGATTACTGGACTGGAATCTGCAGAGAGAGCAGAAGCTAACTGGATAAAGCTAAGGGTGGAAGGATGTTCCAGGCAGAAGAAACAGCATGTGCTATGATGGCCTTATGGTATGCTGGAACTTGGTGCACTTGAGAAAAATGAAGATATAATCAATACTTCCAAAAGTATTTATGCTCCTGGAAAATCATTGTAATGATGCAGAGTGCACATTTTTTTCCCCTAGATATTTTGGCCAACTTAATATTCATGGAAAAAAATAGGAATAGAAAGAAGTTCAAAAAGGTTGTTTGGTTCACATGACTGATAGTACCATCATGTTAAAACAAAGACCTAACCTGGAGAATTCAGTATCCTCTGTGTAAGCCTCCCTTCCCATTTGCCCTCATTAGGATGGCCACAAAAAAACCAAAAACAAACACCAAAACCTTAGAGTGTCAGTATACAATAGTCGGGTTCAAAATAAAATAGTCTGTTTCACTTGCAAATAGGACTAATGTTTCCCAACCAATTCTTAGAACTGATTTCAAACCCTTATCACTTCAAAAATCAGGAAACTTTCCATTAGTTGCAGCTCTGGAAGAAGAAATCATATGGTTACTTTATTGGGGATGAGACTAGATCCAGTTTTCACTTTTGACCTTATGTATACAAAAAAAAAAAAAGCATGGGTTGGTGCAGGACCCTGTAAAGAAGCCGATGCTCCACCATGAGAATTCTGCGCGGTTGGTGAGGCAGAACTGTCACCACTGGACTGCAGAGTGTTAAATCTTGCTGCGCCGGATGGGGAATCGGTGCTGTGGACGTCCTCAATTAGAACTTTGGTGCTTCTTCCTGGGTGGCATATCCTGGAGAAACTCACCTGGGCATTTCCTGAAAGTCTTCCAAATTGGGGGCCCTCTTTTGTCACGATCAGTCAAAGCTGTTTTTATGGTGGAAGTTTTAATGGCAGCAGGATCATTGCTTGGTGTCTGTCACAACCAACACAGAGAATCTCTGAGAACCACTGATTATTTGTATCAAAGTAATGAGGTTGTCCTTTTTCTGAACGTGGTGCCTGAATTGTATGCTGACTAGGAGGAAAATGTCTGACTGTGGCTATCAAGCTGTACTCCCCCCCACCCCCCCTTCCTGAGATAGTATAATTGATGTTTCTTCCTGCCAGCATAAGTTTTTGAGCACAAAATTCATTTTAATAGCAGTTTTTGCTTATTAAACAAACTACTGTGTTTTTTTATTCCTGTTTACTTCCACAGCCAGAATCACAGAAGCACAAAACAAATCAGCCTAATTTTGCTGTGAACTTTGCTTTTGACATCTTTCTATTTTTCAAAGAGAATAAATGTGCTGTTACTTGACTGCTCTCTTTCAGACTGAAGAAGCAGAGAGCTATTTTTGAAGCTCCTTAAATCAGAAGCTATGGCTTTTTACAAAAGCAGCCCCACAGGACATCAAGACTGTGTTTGGAAACATATGTGATAAAAAAAAAAAGAAACAAACCGTAAAAATGAACTGGGATCACCTTGTAATTGGGCAGAGAGGGCTTCCTGCTGCTCTCCGTGTTTTTTTAAAAGCCATTGCTTCTGCATTTCTCACCTTTTGCTGTAAGGGACTGTACACAAAATCTCCAATTGCCAAGCAAATCACAGCCGAGAGTCAGACCCCCTGTTTGGAAGAGACCTTTCTCCCCTCAATATTCTCTTTTATTGATGTTATGGAAAGAAATTAGAGATACACAAAGAATCAACGGTAGTTATAGAGAAAACGCAAGTCTTATACAAAGAACCCTGAGCGGCGTCTTACAATACACCAACATCCACACGGGGATGACATTAGACAGCTCAATAAAGTTTAATTGTTTCACTGCTGTGCTTCCAGGCAGACCCCTCACATGCCAATGGAGGATGAGTGCCTTGTAAATAAAGTGCATTATTATTATTTTACTTAATATCTCTAAGTAGCTGTTATGTCCCCAGCCAGCATAGGAGCAGGAAAGACTGGGGTGTGGTGTGTCTGGGGAATGATTAAGTCTCCCATCTCATCCCAGAATGTACCCGAGACTCTTAAGGTGATAGCTTCAATAAATGTTCCTCCTCTTCAGTTTCTCCTCTCTGGAGTGAGGTCAAAAAATAATTGTTACACCCACCTTCAGAGCTCAGCACGGCAGGGGTCATTGAATATACATATGGTTATTAACCACAAATGATATTTATTGGCCGCCCACTATTTTAATGGTTCTGATTTAGGAACAATAAAAGGATTTTATATATATATAAGTGAAGAAAGCAATATTAATTTTTAAGGTGTTTGCCAATCTTTGAGTTATATTTTCAAGAACAATTTTTACTGAAGTCCAGTTTTGCAAGTGTGCAGGCACAGAAAATTATTAGCATGAAAAACTGTGAGCATCTTAGAACAAGACTCTTCAGGGGTGAATATTATGGGAGAAGGCTCAGAGGAGATAGAGGAGATAATATCTGATTATGTGATTGTCTCTCCAGTTATAATTTCTTGTCACACACATGTACTGGCAAAAAGGTAAAGAAGTTAGTTGAAAGCTTTCTCCTTAAAAAAATTTCTCTTTGAAAAATTTGTGTATAAAGGCATGCACGAGGATAAGCCCTCAGTATGAGAAAAATAAACAGGCATGGTAGTATGAGAAAATACTGAAATTTATACATAAGTAATATGTCCCTTCTCCTAAAATGAATACATTGATAAAGTTTTACTCTCTTCATATGAGACTAACAGTTTTTGCCTGTGTACAAGCCTAGAGAATGTACATTTTAAATTAGTTATTCCAAATATATTTTATAATGAATGAGGAATAAGATGTAAAATTATGGGGCAGAGGGAGTCTACTTTTATTTGGTAGGTTTTGAAATTTACTGTATTTTTCCCACACCTAAGAAAACAAACAAACAAACAAACAAACAAACAACCTTCTGGTGATGCTAGTGAATTACTGTTTTCATCCATATGTTTATGGCATGTAAACTTTCCTGTATGGATGGATGGACAGGAACGTTATTCTTGGAATTTGTAGACAACATGGGTACGATTTTTCACTTCACATATTCTCAGGGAATTCTGCAAAGCCATAAATTCAATGTTAGCTGGCTAGAGTGTTTCTAGGAAAAAAAACAAACAAAAAACCTTTAACATAGTGAACTGCTTGATTCCACAGGAATCTTAGTGGCATGTTGGGAAGTGAATGCATTTGGCTGCCTACTGAAGGCAGATCTGTTTGCTGACGGTGGAGACAGAAGCAGCTAGACTTGAATTCAGTCTCTGCGTCATTGGTGATGCCTTATCTATTGCTTTATAGTTTTCTATGCATACATGTGTTGCTTTATAGTTTTCTGTGCATACATGTGTAGTAGACAGGGCAAGACTGTAGAATACAATGAAAAAGTATCCTGGACACAAAGAAATAGAGATGGTTGGGGAGAAAAAACAAAGACTTTGCTGGAAAACGGGGCTGATGAACCCTCTTCTGCATGCTCAAGGAAGCAGTTTTTCAGGCAAAAATGCTCATGCTTTCAGGTCCAATTCAACTGCCTCTGGCTGTGCTCACCGGCTATCTGTTACAGAATCTTTTTTTTCCCTTTTTTCTCCTGACTTCATGTTTGATTAATACTGAGTTCTGCTCCTGTAAGATAGACCTACCATCTTGGATACCCTCAGGAGTTCTTTTCTCCTTCCTTCTTACATATGCAGATTGTCTTGGAGGTAATTTTGCAGCAAGTGATTTTTGGCCCCAGGGCTCTTTACAATGCCTTGTGTTTGCCCTTCTGATAATTAGATGGATGTCTTTTTCGGTATCTATATGCCATACTCTCTTTTGTTTGCTATAAATACAAAGCTGAAAGAAACCCAAGGGATGCAGCTGAGTTCACAGTTCAGCAGAAGACACCGTCACACGGCACATTGTTGTTACACCATGTGCTGTAACCCAAGTGCTCTAAGGACATGAAGGACAGGGTGACTGCATGCCTGGGAAGGTTGAGAAGGCTTCACAGAGGAGCGAGCACTTGAGATGGGTTTCTACTAGAGATTCAAGGTCTGGTTTGTTGACCAAATGCCACGACTCATCCCTCTTTCTTTTTAGGGTTCTGTTAGCGTTTGCACACAAAAAATTGAGCCAAGTGGTGCAAAATTCCTCTTATTACAAAATATGTAATAAAGAAAGGGAAGGAAGGAAAAGAGAGATGTTTCTGTCTCAAGAGACATCAAAAATGTCTCTTTTGAGGCAAATAATCCCATCCACTAAAAAAAAGAGATCCCTGGACACGATGCTGACCATAGTCATTTCAGCTGCTGTTGCCCCTTCTGTTTTTGAGGAGGAAAAAGTCAGGAATGATGAAAATGGTGCAGTGCCCTCCCAAAGATGTCTGCCAGAGTGTCATGGGCATTTTCCTTTTCTATGGGAAGATGCAGGGAAGTGGGGAGAGGAGGAGGGGGATTGTCACCTACATACGTAAAAGATGGGTAGGGGTTTGTCAGGAGAAGTAGAAGGGAAGGAATAGTCTGTGCAATGACATGGGTGCATGAAAAACACAGGATATTTGAGAAAGAGCCGTCTTTGGTGTGTGAGCGGAGTGGAAGGGAAATTGTAGAAGATAGGACAGGGAATGCAGGTTTGGAAAACATTTTGAAGAGTTTGAATATTATGCCAAGTAGTATGGCTTAATTCTGTTGGCAAAGTAGAGCCATTACACCTGGAAGGGACATCTCCATATGTGTGTGTGTGTTTAATAACTTTTCATTTTGAAATAAAGACAAGAAAATTGCAAATATAGTGTAGAGAGTTCTCATGTACACTTTTACCTGGATTCCCCCAATGGTAATAGCTTACATAACCATAGTACACTGTCAAAACCAGTAAATTATCATTGGTACAATATTCTTAACTTAGGTATAGACCTGAGTTATTCAGATTTCACAAGTTTTTATATGAACTCTCTTTTGAATGTATATCTCCATGAAATTTCATTATGTGTGTAGATTTGAGTTACCAATATCAGAATCAGCACATAGAACTGTTCCATCAGCACAAAGAAATTCCTTTGTGTTACCTCTTAATAGTCGCACTCTCCCCCTAGTTGAAATTCTGGCAGCCACTCATATCTTCCCCATCATTATGACTTTGTTTCTTTGAGATTGCTATATAAATGGAATCATATGTGCAACCCCTTAAGATTGGATTTTTGTTGTTTTACTTAGGATAACTGCCTTGAGATACATCTAGGTGGTTACATGTATCAATAGTCTATTCCTTTGTATCTTGATTAGTGTCCCATTGTATGCGTGTACAATATTTGTTTACTTATTCACCCACTAAAGGACAAATGATTCATTTCCACTTTTTGTCTATTATAAATAAATCCACTATAAATATATTTGTGTACAGGTTTTGCATAAATACAAATTTTAATATATCTAGGATAAGTATCTAGGAGTGTGATTTCTGGGTCATATGGTAAATTTACATTTAACCTACTGCCACACTCTTTCCAGAGTGGCTGTACCATTTTGTATTCTAACAAACAATATATGAGAGATATAGTTTGTCTATATCACTGCCACCATTTGGTACTGACAGTGTTTTAAATTTTAGCTATTCTAATAGGTGTGTAGTGGTATCTCATCTTTTTTAAGAACTTTTATTGAGATACAGTTGACATACAATAAACTGCATATATTTAAAGTGTAAAATTTTATATATTTTTTTCTTATTAGTAATGCATATGTGGCAATCCCAATCTCCCAATTCATTCTCCTCTAACCCTCCCCGCTTTCCCCACTTGGTGTCCATATGTTTGTTCTCTACATCTGTGTCTCTATTTCTGTCCTGCCAACCAGTTGATTTGTACCATTTTTCTATATTCCACATATATGTGTTAATATACTATATTTGTTTTTCTCTTCCTGACTCACTTCACTCTATATGACAGTCTCTAGGTCCATCCATGTCTCTACAAATGTCCCAATTTCGTTCCTTTTTACAGCTGAGTAATATTCCATTGTATATATGTACCACATTTTTTTATCCATTGATCTGTTGATGGACATTTAGGTTGCTTCCATGTCCTGACTATTGTAAATAGTGCTGCAATGAACATTGGAGTGCATGTGTCATTTTGAATGATGGTGTTCTCTGGGTATATGCCCAGTAGTGGGATTGCTGGGTCATTTGGTAACTCTGTTTTTAGTTTTTCAAAGAACGTCCATACTGTTCTCCCTAGTGGCTGTATCAACTGATTGTCATTTTAATTTGCAGCTACCTAATGGCTAATGATGAAATCTTTTCATGTGTTTATTTGCCAGCTGTTTGTATTCTTTGATAAAGTGTCTGTTTGGTTAAATATTTTGCCTGTTTTGCCCAACTGAATTGTTTGCTTTCTTACATTTGAGTTTATAGATCTCCTTATATATTTCAAGTGTGAGTCCTTTTTCAGATATGTAATTTGCAAATAGTTTCTCCTAATTTGTGACTTGTCTTTTCATCCTCTTAACAGGGTATTTTACAGAGCAAAAGTTTTTAAATTTCATAAAGTCCAATTTATTAATTTAGCTATTATGAATTTTGCTTTTGGTGTCATGTCTAAGAACTGTTTGCCTAATCCTAGGTCACAAAGATTTTTTCCCTTGTATTCGTCTAAAGTTTTATAATTGCATGCTTTACATTAAGATTTATAAACCATTTTGAATGAATTTTTACATAAGATGTGAGGCTTGGGTCAAATTTCTTTTTCTTTTTTCTTTTCTGCCTATCATTGTCCAAATAGTCCAGAATCATTTGTTGAAAAGGTTATCCTTCATTCATTGAGTTACTTTTGCATCTTTGTCAAAATTCAGTTGGCTATATTTGTTTGTGTCTATTTTTTGATTCTCTATTCTGTTCTGTTGATCTATGTTTCTATCTCTCTCCTAAGACCACACTATCTTGCTTACTGTTGCTAAATAGTACATGTTAAATCAGGTAGTGTGATTCCTCCAACTTTATTCTACTTTTTCAAAATTGTTTTGAGTATTCTAGTTCCTTACGTTTCCACATAAATTTTAGAATCATTTTGTCTATGTTTAAAAAGAATCTTCCTAGAACTTTTACAGGAATTTCAATTTGTTGAGTTTTCCAATTCATGAACACAGTGATTCTACCCACTTACTGAGACCTTCTTTTATTGTTTTTATTAGCACTTTATAGTTTTAACGTACAGATCATGTGCACATTTTATTAGTTTTATACCTAAGTGCTTTATTTTTCTTGAAGTGATTGCAAGTTGTGTTGTGTTTTTAATTTCAGTTTCCAATTGTTCATTTTTACCATACATAAATGTGATTGACTTTTTATGCATCCTTGTTAAACTTACTCATTAGTCCTAGGAGTTTTTGTTTGTTTGCTTGTTTGTAGATTCCTCAGGATTTTCTATATTGTGTGTGATTGAAACTGTTTCAGTTTTACTTTCTGATCTATATGATTTTTATTTCCACTTGTCTTATTACACTGGCTAAGACTTCTAGTGTTATGCTGAATAGGAGTGATGAGAACAGACATTGTGCCTTATTCCTAGTCTTAAGGAAAAACATTCTGTTACTTTCCATTAAGTTTGATTTTTTGGTAGATATTCTTTATCAGTTTGAGGATGTTCCCTTCTATTCCTAGTTTGCTGAGGGAGTTATATAATGAATTTTGCATTTGGATTTTTCAAGGCCACAAATTTATCCAGAGTTTGAAGAGGCTGGTGGTGAGAATTTTTTAAAAGAGAGTGATCAAGGTGCTATATACCCCCCCACCCCCCGCCATAAGGGAGGGGGCAAGGTGCCTTGTCCTCACCTCAAACCAAGTGAGGACTTCAAGAGAATCATTTGCAGAGCATGATGTGTGCCACCATGGAATCTGAGATATGCAGGATCTAGAATGTCTAAAAAGGGCAAAGTCTAGCTCGGGGTTTGCTGGTGGCAAAGCCAAGAAATAAGGCTTCTGACATTTCAAAGCTCTATGATGTTTTCTATAGGTCAGAAGAAAGTAAAAAGGATATATATATAATATATATATTTAAGATATATATATTTAACGTATATAGATATAGATATAGATATATTTAAAGGTAGTGTCAGAATGGGTAAGGTGACTCCCCAGTGGAAGTGTGGTGTGTGTGTGCAACCACTGGAAGTCAAAGGTGGAGGGGAAATCATAAGCAGCCCACTGAAAGAGATATTGCCCATATCAAGAGGGCTGAGGTAGCATGTCCCCAGTGATGGTGGAGGGTCTCCATAGAATCCGAAAAGCACCCCTCAACTCCAGATTCCGAAGGTAAGACAGTTTTCTCCCTTACCTCTCTTCTGTCCACTGCTCCATTTCTGTGGAGTCAGAGGAGCATAGTGAAAGGGGAACCAGTGGTAAAGCAAGGTGGGAAAATGGGGACAGGGTGAGAACATGCATGTCCCTCTCCCAGTTCAGGTTCCTTGACCCGTTACAGACCTGAGCTGGAGGAGGGGGTGATGTTTTAAATTGAATGGGAGTTTGGAGCTTTAAAATTAGGCCCGATTGGATGTTTTATTATTTGAAAATTGAGGTTATTTGATGATATCTGAAAGTGATGGAAAAAGCCGTATGACTTACCCAAGATTTCAACAAGTGAGGGGTTGGTTGAATGAATTTGTAGGTGTGGTGCAAGGAAAGCATAAAATTGTTTGCATTTTAGTGAGTCAAGTTATTTTAGTCAACCAGCGATAGTCATTTAAGTCACAGAAAATCTAGATAACCAACTGCACATGTGGATCTGGAGGGGACTGGTGAAGGAGACATCCATTTTGGAGTCCATCCAAACTTCCTTGCTCCATTTGGAATCAGTACAACCTACAACATTTTCTTGGTAGTATTGCAATACACAATTTATTTTTAAATAATTCCAGTCAAAGTACTATACACACACACACACACACTCACACACACACACACACACACACACACACACACACACACACGTGATGTCAGCAAGATTGTGGGATAGGAAGCCCTAGCCCTCACCCCCCCATAGAAACACCAGTTTAAAACTGTATATGGACCAAAATATAATTATGAGATTTCAAGAATCCAGTTAAGAGGTTGCAGTACCCCAGGTGAGTACAAAGCTGAGAATAGCTACTTTGAAACAGTAAAAAGAGCAATTTCACTTTCCCCTTGTCAACCTCTCCCCCAAGCCAGCACAGCTCAGTGCCAGAAGGGAACATGCCATTTCGTGTCTACTTCCTCAGGAAAAAGAGAAGAGTGGAATGTGTATTCAGTGTTCTGGCTTTTCAGAGACCTGCCTGAGTGACTGGTATCTGTCTTGCCTGACTTGGGGTGCTGAAACAGAGTTGGCATACTTTGAATGCCTGGTGGCTGCTGAGAACAAGGGAGAGTGAGATGACTTACTGCTTTAGAACCAGATAATTTGCAGTGCCACAGATAGACACCAGAGGGAGCAAGAGATTAGGAGCTCATGAATAAGAAATTGGCAAGCCTCTCTAATTGAAAAATAATAGGCAAAAGCCCAGAGAAGATGCATCACTCCCCAAAAGGTTTTACAGGCCTCCAGAAACTCTAGCCAGGCTGATTGGTAAGGGTCTTCCCATGTAGGAAGCCAATCCATAAAGACTGGGAAAAGTGGCTGTTTTTTCAAATGCGCAGATGCCAACACATGAAGAAACAGAGAAACACGGCCCCTGGAAAGGAATTTAACTACATCTCCAGAAACTGATCCTAAAGAAATAGATATATAGGAATTACTTCACAAAGAATTAAAAATAAAAATGCTCTATGAGCTTAAGAAAATAATGCATGAAAGAAATGACAATATTAGGAAAGAGACAGTACAAAAAATAGTGGAAAAGAAATTTTGGAGCTTAAGAATACAATAACTCAAGTGAAAAATTCACTAGGGGGGTTCAACAGCAGACTTGATCAAGCAGAAGAAAGAATCAGCAAACTCAAAGACACGTCATTTGAAATTATCCTGTCAGAGGAACAAAAAGAAAAAAAAAAGAAAAAAGCCTAAAAGGACTTATGGGAAACCATCAAAAGGACTGATATACACATTATGGGAGTCTTAGAAGGAGAAGAGAAAGAGAAATGGACAGAGAGCTCTTCTACAGTTATAATGGCTGGAAAGTACCAAAATCTGGGGAAAGAATGGACATTCATATTTAAGAAACTTAATGGTCTACAATTAAGATATACCCAAAGAAATCCATAGTGAGACATGTTATAATCAAATTGTCAAGTGAAAGACAAAAAGAATTTTGAAAGCAGCAAAAGTGTTTGCACATGTAAGTGGAGTCAACGTAAGACTATCTGTGGACTTCTCAGCAGAAGATTTGCAAGCCAGAAGAGAGTGTGGTGATACATTCAAAGTACTGGAAGAAAAAAAGCCCTACAAAACAAGGACACTATATCCAGCAAAATTATCCTTCAAAAATTAAGGAGAAATAAAAAACTTTCAAATAAACAAAAGCTGAAGGAGTTCATCATCATTAGACCTACCTCACAAGAAATGATAAAGAAAATCCTTCAAGTTGAAGTGAAAGGGCACTAAACAGGAACACAGAAACATATGAAAGTTGCTTGCAGGTAACAGTAAATATACACAAATACAGAATATTGTAACTCTGTTTTGGTGATGTGTAAATCACTTTTAATGTACAGAAATTAGAAGACAAATGCATGAAAAATGACTATAACTATAAAAATATTAATGGATGCTAACATAAAAAGAAGTAATTTGTCATCAATAACATGAAGTGTGTGTGTGTGTAGAGAGAAGTAAAAATATAGAGTATTTGTATTCGTTTGAAGTCAATTTGTCATCAGCTTATAATAGATTGTTATTACTATAAGATCCTTCATGTAACCCCAATGGTAACTACAGAGAAAATACCTATAGAAGATATACAAAAGAAAATGAGAAAGGAATCAAAGCATGTCACTACAAAAAAAAAAAAAATCAGCAAAACAGAAAGGAAGACAGCAAGAGAGGAAAAGAGTAACAAAAAAAGCTATAGGACAGAAAGAAAACAAGTAACAAAATGGCAAAGGTATGTCCTACCCTACCAACAACTACTTTAATGTAAATGGATTAAACTTTCCATCAAAAGACATAGAATAACTTAATGGATAAAAAATGATCCAACTATATGTTGTCTACAAGAGATCTTATAAAGACATAGATATACTGAAAGGGAATGGATGGAAAAAAGATATTTCATGCAAATGGTTATCTAGAGAGCAAAGGTGCCCATACTCATATCATACAAAATGGACTTTAAGTCAAAAACTGTCAAAAAAGACAAAGAAGAACTTTAAGAGTAAAAGGGTTAGTTCACTTAGAAGATATAACGATTTTAAATATATTTGCATCCCACATCAGAATACACATGTATGAAGAACTGAAGGGAGAAACAGACAGCAAATACAATGGTGTAGGGGATTTAAGTACTCCACTTTCAATAATGGATAGAATATCCAGATAGAAAATCAATAAAGAAACAGAAGATTTGAACAATATTATGTACCAAATGGATCTAAAAGGCATATATAGACCTTTACACCCAACGGCAGCAAAATACACATTCTTCTTAAGTGCACACATAACATCCTCCAGGGTACATCACATGTTAGGTCACAAAATAAGTCTTGACAAACTGAAGAAGATTAAAATTATACCAAATATAGGGACTTCCCTGGTGGTGCAGTGCTTAAGAATCCGCCTGCTAATGCAGGGGACACGGGTTTGATCCCTGGTCTGGGAAGGTCCCACATGCCACGGAGCAACTAAGCCCGTGCACCACAGCTACTGAGCCTGCACTCTAAAGCCCGCAAGCCACAACTATTGAGCCCACATGCCACAACTACTGAAGCCCATGTGCTCTAGAGCCCATGCTCTGCAACAAGAAAAGCCACTGTAATGAGAAGCCCGGGCACTGCAACAAAGAGCAGCACTCACTGGCTGCAACTAGAGAGAGCCCACGCACAGCAATGAAGGCCCAACGCAGCCAGTAAAAACAAATAATAAATAAATAAAATAAATAAATAAATAAATTTATATATAAAAAAAAGGTTGAGATGGTAAAATTAAAAAAAATTTAGGGAGGAAAAGATGGCGGCGAAGTAGAGAGCCGTGGAGTGCATCCCTCCCCACAGACGCATTGGGAATGCACGGAAGGACGCAGTAATTCTCACAGAGAACCAGCTGAACACCAGCAGACGGCCTCGGACACCGGATGGGACTGCGGGGAGCCCGACATAGCCGGTAGGGAGGCATCTACGAGGGCTCAAAGAGGGTGAAGCGGCAGAGCTGTGGCAGACGGGAGGGAGTGAGAAACATTCGGAGGGTCCGCAGCGCAGCTCAGCGTTCCCGGACCAAGACATCGATCCGCGGCTGAACGGAGGGTCCAGGAGCGGGAGTGTGGGAACAGGAGAGCTGGTTCAGTGTGGGAAACATTGTTGCCGGTAGGGTGACGGACCGAGAGGACAGGAGGGAGGAGGCCCGCGGAGAGGAGTGCCCGTTCCTGAGAGCTGCCCGGCCATGATGGCGGCTGGAGGCTGCAGGCTCACTGGCGGCTGGGAGGAGCCACGTGCATAGCCTCTCTCTCTCTTTCCGCGCCTCTGCAACAGGCAGTGGAGAGACGCCCTGCGGGCCACCTAAGGCGCTCAGGGATAACAAGTACCCTCAGGCACTCGGGTGGGGCTAGATTAAAACCCCTTGCAACGCCAGCAGCAGGGAGGCTGCCGAGAGAGAAAAAAAAAAAAAAAGAAAAGAAAAAAACCCCCGAGAGAGGCCCAACTCTAAGACTTTCTGTTTACGCCTGAGCCACCGGCGCCCTCTGCAACAGGCACCTCCAAGCCTGACTGAGACATCAGTGCGCCACTGCTCACTCCCTCCCAGGAGAAGGAGCCACTGTTGTACCCTCTCCCTCCCCACACACCGACGCTTACAGACGAACAATAAAGGAACCTCTGCTGGTCACAGAATAACGCAAAAAAACCCAAGGACAAGCAACCCCAAAAGTTTGGACAACCATGAGGAAACAAAGAAACACCATGCAGGCAAAGGAGCAAGAAAAAAAACCCACAAGACCAAATAAATGAGGAGGAAATAGGAAAAATGCCTGAAAAGGAATTTAGAGTAATGATAGTAAAAATGATACAAAATCTTGATAACAAAATAGAGAAAGTACAAGAAACAGTTCATAAGAACTCAGAAAAACAAACAGCAATGGATAACAAAATAACTGAAATTAAAAATACTCTAGATGCTATAACCAGCAGAATGACTGAGGCAGAAGAACGAATAAGTGAGTTGGAAGATAGAATGGGGGAAATAACTGCCACAGAGCAGGAAAAAGAAAAAATAATAAAAAGATTAGAAGACAGTCTCAGAGACCTCACTGATAACATTAAGCGTACCAACATTCGAATTATAGGCATCCCAGAAGAAGAAGAAAACAAGAAAGGGTCTGAGAAAATATTTGAAGAGGTTATAGTGGAAAACTTCCCCAACATGGGAAAGGAAATAATTCACCAAGTCCAAGAAGCACAGAGAGTCCCATACAGAATAAACCCAAGGAGAAATACACCGAGACACATATTAATCAAACTAACGACAACTAAACACAAAGAAAAAATATTAAAAGCAGCAAGAGAAAAGCAACAAACAACATATAAGGGAAAACCCATCAGGATAACAGCTGACCTTTCTACAGAAACTCTGCAGGCCAGAAGGGAATGGCAGGATATCCTGAAAGTCCTGAAAGAGAGAAACCTACAGCCAAGAATACTCTACCCAGCAAGAATCTCATTCAGATTTGAGGGAGAAATCAAAAGCTTTCCAGACAAGCAAAAGTTAAGAGAATTCAGCACCACCAAACCAGCCTTACAACAAGTGCTAAAGGAACTTCTCTAAGTAGGAAACACAAGAAAAGGAAAACACCTACAAATACAAACTCAAAACAATTAAGAAAATGGTAATTGGAACACACATGTCAATAATCACCTTAAATGTAAATGGATTAAATGCTCCAACCAAAAGACACAGACTGGCTGAATGGATACAAAAACAAGACCCTTCTATATGCTGCCTACAAGAAACCCACTTCAGACCAAGGGATACATATAGACTGAAAGTAAAGGGATGGAAAAAGATATTCCATGCAAATGGAAGTCAAAAGAAAGCTGGAGTAGCAATACTCATATCAGACAAATTAGACTTGAAAGTAAAGACTATTAAAAGAGACAAGGAAGGACACTACATAATGATCAAGGGATCCATCCAAGAAGAACATATCACAATGGTAAATATCTATGCCCCCAATATAGGAGCACCTCAATACATAAGGCAAATGCTAACAGCTATAAAAGGGGACATCGACAGGAACACAATAATAGTGGGAGACTTGAACACCCCACTTACATCAATGGACAGATCATCCAAACAGAAAATAAATAAAGACACACAAGCTTTAAATGACACATTAGACCATCTCGACTTAATTGATATTTATAGGACATTCCATCCAAAAACGACAGAATACACGTTCTTCTCAAGTGCACACGGAACATTTTCCAGGATAGATCACATCTTGGGTCACAAATCAAACCTCAGCAAATTCAAGAAAATTGAAATCATATCAAGCATCTTCTCAGACCACAACGCCATGAGACTAGATATCAATTACAGGAAAAAAACTGCAAAAAAGACAAACACATGGAGGCTAAACAATTCACTCCTAAACAACCAAGGAATCACTAAAGAAATCAAAGAGGAAATCAAAAAATATCTAGAAACAAATGACAACGAAAACACAACAACCCAAAATCTGTGGGATGCAGCAAAAGCAGTTCTAAGGGGGAAGTTTATAGCAATACAGTCCTACCTTAAGAAACAAGAAAATGATCGAATAAACAACCTAACCTTACACCTAAAACAACTAGAGAAAGAAGAACAAAGAAACCCTAAAGTGAGCAGAAGAAAAGAAATCATAAAGATTAGAGCAGAAATAAATGAAAAAGAAAGGAAAGAAACCATAAGAAAAATAAATAAAACTAAAAGCTGGTTCTTTGAGAAGATTAACAAAATTGATAAACCATTAGCCAGACTCATCAAGAAAAAAAGGGAGAAGATGCAAATCAACAGAATTAGAAATGAAAAAGGAGAAGTCACAACGGACACCTCAGAAATACAAAAGATCATGAGAGACTACTACAAGCAACTATATGCCAATCAATTGGATAACCTGGAAGAAATGGATACATTCTTAGAAAAATACAATCTTCCAAGACTGAACCAGGAAGAAATAGAAACCATGAACAGACCAATCACAAGTACGGAAATTGAGGCAGTGATTAAAAATCTCCCAACACACAAAAGCCCAGGACCAGATGGGTTCACGGGCGAATTCTATCAAACATTTCGAGAAGAGTTAACACCTATCCTTCTCAAACTCTTCCAAAATATTGCAGAAGGCGGAGCACTCCCAAACTCATTCTACGAGGCCACCATCACCCTGATACCAAAACCAGGCAAAGATGTCACAAAAAAAGAAAACTATAGACCAATATCACTGATGAATATAGATGCAAAAATCCTCAACAAAATACTAGCTAACAGATTTCAACAGCACATTAAAAAAATCATACACCATGATCAAGTGGGGTTTATCCCTGGGATGCAAGGATTCTTCAATATACGCAAATCAATCAATGTGATACATCATATCAACAAATTGAAGGATAAAAACCATATGATCATTTCAATAGATGCAGAAAAAGCTTTTGACAAAGTTCAACATCCATTTATGATAAAAGCTCTCCAGAAAATGGGCATAGAAGGAAATTACCTCAACATAATAAAAGCCATATATGACAAACCAAAAGCCAACATTGTTCTCAATGGAGAAAAACTGGAAGAATTCCCTCTAAGAACAGGAACAAGACAAGGGTGTCCACTCTCACCACTGTTATTCAACATAGTTTTGGAAGTGTTAGCCACAGCAATCAGAGAAGAAAAAGAAATCAAAGGAATCCAAATTGGAAAAGAAGAAGTCAAATTGTCACTCTTTGCAGACGACATGATATTATATATAGAAAACCCTAAAGACTCTACCAGAAAACTGCTAGCACTCATTGATGAGTTTAGTAAAGTAGCAGGATACAAAATTAATGCACAGAAATCTCTTGCATTCCTATACACGAACAACAGAAGAGCAGAAAGAGAAATTAAGGAAACTCTCCCATTCACCATTGCAACCAAAAGAATCAAATACCTAGGAATAAACCTGCCTAAGGAGGCAAAAGATCTGTATGCAGAAAACTTTAAGACATTGATGAAAGAAATCAAAGACGACACAAACAGATGGAGGGACATACCATGTTCCTGGATTGGAAGAATCAACATCGTGAAAATGTCTGTACTACCCAAAGCAATTTACAGATTCAATGCAATCCCGATCAAATTACCAACGGCATTTTTCACAGAACTAGAGCAAGAAATCTTACGATTTGTATGGAAACGCAAAAGACCCCGAATAGCCAAAGCAATCTTGAGAAGTAAAAATGGAGTTGGTGGAATCAGGCTTCCTGACTTCAAACTATACTACAAGGCCATAGTGATCAAGACAGTATGGTACTGGCACAAAAATAGAAAGGAAGATCAATGGAATAGAATAGAGAACTCAGAAGTAAGCCCAAACACATATGGGCAGCTTATCTTTGACAAAGGAGGCAAGAATATACAATGGAAAAAAGACAGCCTCTTCCATAAGTGGTGCTGGGAGAACTGGGCAGCAACATGCAAAAGAATGAAATTAGAACACTTCCTAACACCATACACAAAAGTAAACTCCAAATGGATTAAAGACCTACATGTAAGGCCAGACACTATCAAACTCCTGGAGGAAAACATAGGCAGAACACTATATGACATCCATCAAAGCGCCATCCTTTTTGACCCACCTCCTAGAATCATGGAAATAAAATCAAGAATAAATGAATGGGACCTCATGAAACTTAAAAGCTTTTGCACAGCAAAAGAAACCATAAACAAGACTAAAAGGCAACCCTCAGAGTGGGAAAAAATAATTGCCTATGAAACAACGGACAAAGGATTAACCTCCAAAATATACAAGCAGCTCATGAAGCTTAATACCAAAAAAGCAAAGAACCCAATCCACAAATGGGCAGAAGACCTAAATAGACATTTCTCCAAAGAAGACATACAGATGGCCAACAAACACATGAGAAGATGCTCCACATCACTCATCATCAGAGAAATGCAAGTCAAAGCCACAATGAGGTATCACCTCACACCAGTCAGAATGGCCATCATCACAAAATCTGGAAACAACAAATGTTGGAGAGGGTGTGGAGAAAAAGGAACTCTCCTGCACTGTTGGTGGGACTGTAAATTGGTACAGCCACTATGGAAAACAATTTGGAGGTTCCTTAAAAAACTACACATAGAACTACCATATGATCCAGTAATCCCACTACTGGGCATATACCCAAAGAAAACCATAATCCCAAAAGAAACTTGTACCATAATGTTTATTGCAGCACTATTTACAATAGCCAGGACATGGAAGCAACCTAAATGCCCATCAACAAATGAATGGATACAGAAGATGTGGCAAATATATACAATGGAATATTACTCAGCTATAAAAAGGGATGAGATGGAGCTATATGTAATGAGGTGGATAGAACTACAGTCTGTCATACAGAGTGAAGTAAGTCAGAAAGAGAAGGACAAATATTGTATGCTAACTCACATATACGGAATCTAAAAATGGTACTGTTGGACTCAGTGACCAGAACAAGGATGCAGATACAGAGAATGGGCTGGAGAACTCGAGGTATGGGAGGGGGCGGGGGGTGAAGGGGAAACTGAGATGAAGCGAGAGAGTAACACAGACATATATATACTACCAACTGTAAAATAGTCAGTGGGAAGTTATTGTATAACAAAGGGAGTCCAACTCGAGGATGGAAGATGCCTTTGAGGACTGGGGCGGGGAGGGTGGGGGGGGCTTGGGGGGGGCGTCAAGGAAGGGAGGGAAGATGGGGATATGTGTATAAAAACGGATGATTGAACCTGGTGTACCCCCCCAAAAAATAAATAAATAAATAAATAAATAAATAAATAAATAAAAAAAATTTATACCAAGTGTAGTCCTGACTACAATGAAATGAAGCTAGAAATTAATAGCAGAAAGAAAACTGGAAAATTCACAAACATGGAAATTAAACAACACTCTTGAATAACTAAAGGTTCAAAGAAATAACCAAAAGGAATATTATAAAATAACTTGAAACAAATAAAATTGAAAATACAACATATTGAAATATAGGACGCAGCAAAAGTAGTTTTAAGAGGAAAATTTATAATGCACAATACCTACATTTAAAAAAAAGAGCTCAAAAAAAACAGCCTAGCATACACCATTAGAAAAAGAACAATCTAAGTCCAAATTTAACAGAAGGAAATTATTAAGATTAGAGCAGAAGTAAATGGAGAGTAGAAAAATAATAGAAAAAAATCAACAAAAGAGTTTTTATTTATCCCTAGGATGCAAGGATGGCTCAAAATATGAGAATCAATCAATGTGAAACAAGTGTTGGCTAGGATGTGGAGAGAAGGGAACCTTTGTACAGTGTTGGTGGGAGTGTAAATTGGTATAGCCACTGTGGAAATCAGTATGAAGGCTTCTCAAAAAATTAAAAATAGAACTACTGTATGATCCATCAATTCCATTTCAGGATATATATCCAAAAGAATTGCATGATTTCACATGTATAAGGTAGTTGAATTCATAGAGTCAGAAAATAAAATGATGGTTGCCAGGGGTTTGAGGGAGGGGGGAATGGGGAGTTGCTGTTTAATGGGTATATAGTTTCAGTCATGACGGGTAAAAAAGTTCTAGAGATCTGTTATAAGACAGTGTGCTTATAGTTAACAATACTGTATTGTGCACTTAAAATTTTGTCAAGAGTAGATATCTTGTTATGTGTTTTCCAGCACAATTTAAAAAATAATGTATGATGCTACATTTAGATTTTCACATAGATAAATTCATATTTAACCCTTCCCCACCTGTGCCAGCGGCATTCTTACGAAGTGCAGTCCTTGGATTCAGACAGCCCTTGAGTTCCAATCGCAGATAGGGATTATACAACCTTGGACAAATTACCCTTTCTGATGCTCAGTTTTCTCCTTTGTAGAGTCACATAATGGTACTTGCTAATGTAATTAGTTCTAAGTAACAGCTGGTTTATTACTTTGTCTTGTTACCAAATCACATACAAAATATTTGAGAGGCAACATTTTATTACATGTACAGCACGATCCTCTGCCTTTACTTTTATCTTCTCTGGAAACTCCTTTTGTGTGTGTGTGTGAAATTTTATTGATAGATATAAATATCATTACTTTTCTGGAAACACTGATCTATATATGAAAACAATGAGTATTATTAAATAATTTATAAAGCACAGATTAGGTTTAATGATCGGTTCAAAGAGATACAAAATATTTCCTTCCTTTAAAGGACTTAAGAATCTACCAGGGGAGAAAAATATATTACTATTAGTCACTAATATATTAGTAAATATTAAATTAATGTAATTTAAAAATAATGATTCGTGAATATTAAAACTTCAAGTAACCATTCAAGTACATCACTGCTAATCATCCTAGAAGAGCAACAGTACGAACTGATGGTTTTATGTGGCACAGGCTGTGATATTAGGTAGAGTGTGAATGTGGCTTCACAACACTGAGTGCCACTCCCACATGGCAGAGTGGAGGGGTGCTGAGACAACTGGTGAAAACGCCTGGGTTTAAATACTGGCTCTTCTACTTTTTAACCCTGTGACTTTGAGCAAATCACTTAACCTCTTTGTGCCTCAGTTTCCTTCTCTTGTAAACTGGGGATAACAATAGTATTACCTCACAAGGTCACTATGAGGATTAGAGGAGTTCATGGCTATAAGTTACTTAGAATAAGCCTGGCACCTGGTGAGTGCTATGTACCTTCGTTAAATACAAATCAGTCAATCAATCAATCAATCAACAAAATCATGCTGGGTGGAAGCTAGTTTATTTTCAGTTCTCTCAGTTTTCATGATGGAGTCAAGAAGAAGGTCTCTATCTGGTGCTGAAATGACTTTAAAATTTCTCTAGCCTTTGCTAATCTCCCCTTGCAACAAAAAGAAAATATCTCAGGCTCCAAGCTTTGCTAGAAAATAGTATTGCAACTGCACTTAATAACATGGTTTTAGTGTCATGGAACTTCTTTTTATTGTTATCTTCTTGTGTCAAGTGATTCTGATTTCCCATTTATGGTAGTTATATATAGCTTCCTTTAAAACAAACTTTAGTAAAAGTTTTGAATGAATTTAAAGGAAGTCGATAATTTATATTTAAAGAAAGTAGAGAGCAAAAACAACAACGACAATAAGAGATTTCTTAAAGACTAAAGTTTGGGAAGCTTTGGGTTAGTGCAAAGGCACAAAACTAGTAATTCAAAGAGAAAGAAGGGGAAGATTCTATTCTTCAACACTCTGCCTTTTACATGGTTTCCAAACACACTGACCTCAAGCTCCTTTTCATCCATCTGGGCAAAGTGCATGGTTTCGTCTGCCTTCCAAAATCACCACTCATCTTGTCTAAGACACACTGTCAAATAGAAGTGGGCAGGGAGTGTATGCACTTTGCATTGTTGCTTGAGTGGACCTCTTCTGCCGAAAAGTGTTTGGTCCAGCTATCTGAGGAGTTCCACTAATTGCCTCATTAGGCAATCTCGATGCAGAAACAATATTTAAGTACATCAGTGTAACTCTTGGGTATACGTAGGATTTAATAGCAGATGAAGCCAAATGAGCTGAAATGGAAAATTTATTTCTTTTTTAATAAACATTCTTAAATTCTCATTAAAAAAAGACAGTAGACAATTCATGCTTTTCAGCAAGATGTAGCCTTTCCTAAGTTGTAAATGCTTCTGAGTCATTTAGAGAGACTTTGAAATATTTTCTCCAAATGCGTTTTCTAAGCATGGGGTGTTTAGCAAGAACTTTACTTCCTCCCAAGTCAGGTGTACAATACGTGAATTGCAACAATACACAATGGTATGTAAAGGGGAGAATTGCCCCCTTTTAATAGGTAAAGTATATTTTAATAATTATGTTGCAAATATCCCCAACAAAGGTTACTAAAATCCACATTTGGTGTTATAGTTTTCTAATGTAAGCATTGTCTCCAAGTCAGGGCACAGAGGAAATTAAACACTGGCAGGGCCAGAGAGGCAATCTGTTGCCATCCCTTGTGTTTTCCAATTGATCATATGAAGGAAGGGTGATCAAGGACAAAAGCCTCCATAACCCATAAAACTCAGCTGATCTGATATTTGAAATTCCTTCCTGTTTTCCTCTCATTGTACCTACCGGGTCTTCAGCACCTAATTACTTCATACCTAGATCATTGCCGCAGTCTCCAAATTGGCCTCTTGATGTTAGTCTCTCTCCAATTCCACCCCCATCTCAACTTGCTCTCTGTGGAGACTGATCTTCCTACAGTCCTGTCCCCAACTGCACCTCCTTCCTCTAAAATCTTCTTTGCTTACCCATTGCCTTAGGATGGAGTCCTACAGCCTTAGCCTTGCTTTCATCATGTGCAACAATCTGGCTTCAGCTGCTTTTCCAGCATGTTTTTTCTCTTCCTAGCACTGAATTCTCCACTCCAACAAGGTGGTTCTGGAGTTCTTATCCTCCTCCTCCCCACTGCATCTTGCTCCCGGGTTTCTGAGGCTGATTTCCTACCTATGTGCCCCCTTCATCCCCTGCATTCCAGCATCTATTAAACACAGCCCAAGTTCTACTTCCAACCACTGCAACCAAGAGCAAAACCAATCCTTTCACTCAGCTGAATCTCTCTTCGGTGGCCTTTTCTTCTGTACCATGGATTGCTATTTAAAGTTTTATGTGTTTATTGCCAAGTCTTTTGCATTAGCTCTGAAGCTACTAAGAGCAGAGATCATATAATAATATTTGGTATGCCTTGTGTACGAGAGCTGCTTATGCACTTATGCACTGCTGTACAGGTGTATAAATTACTTGATTAATCAATTATGTGCTTTGCTAATTTGGTTTTGTAAAATGATCAGTTGCCATTTTGGACAGCTATTAGAAACTTCTGAATTTTTGAAGAGATTTCTGGGAAATATATGGTATATTACAAGAACTAGATTTTTAAGTTTCTCTAAGTTTTGAGCTTCCATGAAACCTAGCACTGTATGATGAAAACAAGGAGAGTTAATGTGCTGAAAGAAAGAATCAATGAATGAGTGACTGAGCACTGTTTGGTTTTCTGTTCTTGGTCTGCTCCTTAGGCCACCTTGTACGTAAGACCTCTCTACTCTATGCCTACAAAAGTTGATTATAAAATGATGTAATCTTCATTCTTATGTTTATTGTTTGTGATTATAGCAATCCTGGGATACCAACTTTGTATTTATAGAAAGATTTTTGATTAATAAAACATGTTAGTCTCATTATCATTACAACCAAATCAATAAAAGGTCTTTATGATCATATTGTTGAGATTGTTAACTATCTACCACAAATATGTGTTGGGGTCAGAAAAATAAAATTACTTAATTTTGGGTGGGATCTGCTATTTGACCATTTACTTTGATGATATATGTATGCCCACTGCTGGTAGAAGAGTAAATTGATAGAAACTTTCAGGATATTAAGTTGGCAACATAAAACAGTCAACTCTAAAAGGCTGAATCCTTTTATCTCATAATTCCATTTAATAGAATTAGACAATCATGAATGTATACAAAGATTTTAGCTCTGAAAATGTTCTTCTTAGCATTGTTTCAAACACAAATAATTGTAATCAGTAAAATACCTGATCATAAATTGGACAAATTGAGTAAATAATATTTCATATCCCATATAATGGAACATATGCATTTATTAAAAATAATTTTTAGGATTTTACACAATAGTTAAAAAAATAGAAAGAGATCCATGGAAAACTATGTTGTTAAATGGACAAAAACATGTGACAAATAGTATGTGGGCAATGACTCATCTTAAAACAATAAGTTATATACATGTGTTTATACATATATATGGACCCCAACATGTTAAGAGCAGTTATGTCTGGAAGGTGGAATTATGTGAGAATTTTCTTCTTTTTTGCATATATCTGTATATTCTGAATTTTTAGAATAGATATGATAGCTTAAATATATATATGTGAAAAAATAAAAGAATATGGACATTTACTTAATGTTTTATTATCAAGCAACATTTTATTTCTTGGCCCATCATGTTGTAAAATGTCATATCTATTGCCAAAAATATTAAAGTTCTGAGAGAAAGACTACAGCTACTACTGCTTAAAACTATTGCCCTCATAGAGCTTCAAGTTTTTAGCAATCTTATGTGGGTCTAGGCAGTCAAATTTAGGAGATAAAAAATAAAGTTTACGCACACAAGAAGTTTATTTTTTCAACATGGTCTTTTATTATACCTTTGCAAAAGATAGAGATACATATATCCTGAAAATGTAATTCCAGGGAGAGAATTCTGATACTTGTAACAAATATATTCCAAAATATAGTTTACTGTAGTTGATAAAAGCCAAGGATCATCTTCCTCTGGGAGGCAGATTGTGACTGTTTTCAACTACCTGGAGGGGCTTTGAGACATGGGGGATTCAATTTTCACAACTCAGAAATTTCAAATGCAGTCAGGACAAATAAAAAATACTATACATGTCACTTGCTCTTTCTTCTTTCCGTGCCTCTTCCTCTGTGTCTTTCTTCTTCTCTTTGGCTCTCTGCTCTTTCATCCTCTGCCTTTTTCATCCTCTGGCCTACTAGAAATGACTGAATTAATACCCACCAGAGTCAAGTACTCGTGCATGACTAAAACACAATAATTACCCTCCTTTTTCTAAATTCTTGTCTTGCTGACATCTTTTATCAAGGTTTAGGTTTGTGGAGCCCAGTTTTCTCAGAGTGAAGTCCCCACCCCGATTGTAACTTAGCACTTTGGGAGAGACACACATGCTTTCCTGTCACTAGGGGACTATTCTGTATTAATATAATGCTTCAACTGACCCTTTATCATCTATTTACACTGGACTCGATTCTTCCCAGTCTATGGGATGAGGAGACTGTCGGAAGAGAACCCATGTAAGTTTATCTCGGGCAGCGTTACTGGAGGGCAGAAATGTAGGTGAAAATGAATTACCCTCATCATCCCTCTCTTTATTTTCCCCCAGCTTGATTAAGATATAGCTGACGTATAACATCGAATACGTTTAAGGTATGCAATTTGGTGACTTGATACACATATATATTGTGAAATGCTCACCACAATAAGGTTAGTTAACACACCCTTCACCTTTTATTACTCCTTTGTTGTTGTTGTGGTGAGAACATTTAAGATCTACTCCCCTAGAAGCTTTCAAGTGTACAATACAGTGTTGCCACCTACCCTCTCTCGTCCTCATGCTTTGCTAGCATGCGCCTCTCTTAGCAGGAAGATTTGATCCATTCTTTTACTTCTCCCCTTGCAAGTTGGCAGGATTTTTTTCATCAGAAGGACTGCAAAAGATGGTGGTAGGGGCAAAGCAGTCAGGAAAATTGAGAAACAGCATGTTCCAGTTTGGTGTTTTCTAGGTAATTGAGATCATTTGTAGTACTGTGAGTACCACAAAGGGAGTTAAGTGTCTATAGAGGAAGGAGACAGGTGAAGAAAGGCCTGATATGAGAAGCCATGATGGCTTCCATTTGTATGAAAAATGGGAGAGTCAGAAATGTCAAACTGTGTAAGCCACGTGAACAAGTGACAAAATGTAGCAATTACCTTGAAAATAAAAGGGAGTCTCTTGCTATTAACAGTAGACGTGGAAGAGCATTCAAAGGAGAAAAGCCACAAACCAATTTCTCTTGGTAAGTTGAATTCACCCAACCCAACACCGTTTGCCTTCCACCTGGATCCTTGCTTTTCTGCTGACACTGCACGCCATCTTCAGCTGTCTCCGATCATTGGTTGAACTGGAATGTACCGAATCTGAGCTCACTGGTGGAACATGGTTGCTCTACTTTTGCAGAGGGCCTCGTGGGCTTCTTTTTGCCTCCTAGAATTCCAGTGCATTGCTGGGAAAACTTAGGGTTAACGTCTCTTGCATTGAGAATGGTGTCACTTAGGCTCTTAGTTGCATCTGTTTACACAGCATTTGCATTTGGTTGTAAAGAAGAAATGCCCCAGTAGGTTTTCCTTCTCTGCAGAGCAAGTGTGCATCTGGCCTTTTGTGGGTCAGACAGAAAGCAATGGGGTGAGCTGAGGGAAAATGGACTCCCAGGTATCCTTGACCACAGCCCCCTAACTAAGGAGAACCAGAATTCACCAGTGTCTACGATAAATATTTAATCGTGCTTTGTTCTAAAGCAAACTGATAAATGTTGATGTATTCTTTATGTTATTTACATAACTGTTTACTTTGCTGTGATTTTTTTTTCCCCTCTGGGATTTGGAGACATGAATTACTGTTTTCCTTAGTTGCTTTAGGCATCTCCCATTAGGCTCTGAAGGTCTGCACATTTTTTAAGATCCTGACACATTCATTGGGGCTTAGTTTGGAAAAGTACTTGAGGAAGAAGAATCTAAAAGAAGTGAATATGAAAGGATGGGGGCCAGCAGTAGAGCACCTGGGCTTAGAGGTGACATGAGTTGGAAATAGTTCAGAAGAAGCAACATGGAGGCCAGGCCTGTGACATTATTTTGACTCTCTCCAACATGGTGTTTGAGGTTAAATCTAAGCCCTGCTTGCTTAGGGATGGCACTATTGGATCTGATGGTATTAAGCAGTCCATATGATTTGGAGGAATGATAAATTTAAAGGTTCATTGATGTTGCACAAAACCATCATTGTTATTTTAAGCTTAACTTTCATTTGGGCTGGAAGAATTGTCCATTGCCTGGAAATAACTGCTGTAGCCATGGCCGGCACCCGTCAGCAGGAATATCTGCCAACTGCTTTCCTTGGGGAGCAGTTGTGTGTCCTGGGGAAAGTACAAATTTTATTTTATATTTTAGCTGGCCCGAGTCCTTGTTTAAAGGGAGAAATGGTGGATATGGGAGTGGTTTGTTTTATTTAGAATGGCGGTTCACAAACTTCAGTGTGAGTACAGGTCACCTGGGGGCTTGTTAAATGCAGGTTCTGGGTCTCGTCCCTAGAGATTCTGATTCAGTGGGACTATAGTGGGACCAAGGGATCTGCATTTTTAACTAGGACCTTAAGTGATGCTTGTCAAAATGATGTGCAGACCATACTTTGAGAAACATTAGTTTGTGAATTTTAAATCAGAATTATCTCATGAAATAAAGAAGTCTCATCTGACTTCTAGCTGAAAGTCCATTTATACAGTTAGATTTTTCTAGCTACTCCCTAGCCTTAGTCTGGCAGAACAGTGATGTGTTCAGTACACTCTTATCTAGAGATATCATGACAAACAGCTTCACATTATTGCATTGAAAACAAGTGGTGAGTTTGGGCATCCCTTTCCTCCTCTTCCTCCTGCATTCTGAGTGTTCCAGGGCTGCAGCATTTGCTTGGCCACTAAAGACTTGAGCTTTAGACACAGCTCTGTCCTGGCCATGGGACCTCCTTTCAAGTATGGGGTCTCTTAGCAATGGGAAGTGGAAAGGTGGAGTGATTTTTTGAAAAGTTCAGAATTTTTGCCCCTGACTTACTTGATGTATAATTTTTTTTTTTGTCCAAATAACCCAAGTGATACTCTTGTCCCGTCCTGTTTCTTTGATAACAGAGTTTTGTTTAATGGAGAGTTACACAATGGCAAAGTGAATCAGATACTTGCAAATGTTTTAGTGTAGGAAGAGATTTCTGGGTTGACACTGTGGAGTATTTGTGAATCAATAAGTTTTGGTGGAAAGAGCCCTGGACTTAGAAGCTGAAGCCCCAGGTTTATATGCTTATAAAAGGCAGTCAGCCTTTTATCTCTTTAAGGATTTTCACTCTGGGGAGAACATGCATATCCTACTATATCCTAGGCCCCACCAGGAGCTGCTCGGCTCTGGGCAAGTCATGGTCCCTCTCAGGGCTTCCATTTCTCAGCTGTAAATCAAGGATGATAATATTCCACTGTGTAGGTAACTGTAAGTATAAAAGAAAGTAGGTATACAATGCTTGGTGAACACTGAAATTCAGAAAGCAGAACAATTATTTTATTTAAAAAAAACCCTAGGTTCAAATGTTGATATTTATCAACTATATGGCAGTAGGCAAGGCATGTTGTCCCTGTGGACCCAAAATGTGGAGAACACTGCCCACCTAGTTCAGGTGGTAAAAAGGAGTGAATGAGCTAATACGTGTTAGGGCACTCTGTGGAAGAATGCTACCATTGAACCTTATAATTATTTATGAGCTTCTCCAAGACAATGAGTACTTGATTACAGAGCCTTTGGTTTTCTCTATGTTTTAGCCATAGAGCACTCTTGGGCCCTGAAATTCAAGCTTGACTTCATTCATCTTTTTATTTAGTATTCCTTAGAATAGGGAGAGAGGTGTCACAAAGGAATGACTATGCAAATGAATGGTTTATTCTAAAATCCAAGGCCTGCAGGTTATTTGTAAAAATGTCAGAGTACCTTCTCTGGGTGACCAATGTATCACCAATGTCAAGCCCTCTTCTTCTGCCCTGGACCAAAACCAGTGCCCATTAACAAGGCAGACCAGGTTGAGATGCACACAGCAAAGACATCTTTAGGTCTGAAATTCCCCATAAAGCAATCTGTACTTTGCAAAATACAAAGTCTTAACTCTTAACTCATGTCAACTTACTTCCTAGTACTCTTCTCATCTGCCCACTGTGAGGGTAAACCTCAGGATGAACAGGGAATGGTACAACTTTCCTAGTGAAGATGTAGCACATGCCTGAAAAGAATTCTTTTTTCCTATTTATTTATTTTTAATTGAGTTATAATAGATATATAATTATATTAGTTTCAGGTGTACAACATAATGATTCAATATTTGTATATATTGTGAAATTATCACCACAATAAGTCTAGTAAATATCCACCACCACGCATAATTACAATTTTTTTTCTCTGTGATGAGAATTTTAAGATTTACTCTCTTAGCAACTTTCAGATATATAATACAATACTGTTAACTATAGTCACCATGCTGTACATTACATCCCCAGGACTTATTTTTATAACTGGAAGTTTGCATATTTTGACCAATTTCACCCATTTCACCCACCCCCGCCAACCTCTCCCTCTGGTGACTACCAATCTGTTCTCTGTATCTCTGAGTTCTATTTTTATTTTTATGGTTTTTGTTTGTTTGTTTGTTTTTAGATTCCACATATACGTGAGATCATATGTTGCTTTTCTCTGACTATTTCACTTAGTGTAATGCCCTCAAAGTCCATCCATGTTGTTGTAAATGGAAGGATTTCTTTCTTTTTTAGAGCTACATAACATTCCATCGTATATAAATACCTCACATTTTCATTTATCAGTGGACACTTAGGTTGTTTCAAGAATTCTTAACTTTAATCCTGCCTCCCATTTCTTTCTCCCATGACTGTAGTCTATGGGACTGAAAACACGAGGGGAAATTGAAAAGGCCAGTATTCAATCCCCTTAACACTGGCTTGGGATCCTTGAGCACAGAGAGAGAAATATCTGGCTGTTGCCTTAGTCAAGCCAGCCTACCACTGTCGCTCAAATGTACTTTTCCCCATCCCAGCAGTCACATCACCCTTCTGTGATAACCCCCTACAGTTCACCCTGGAGGTTTATGATAGTGGTGCCCCTGATAGCTCTGGGTCTCAAGCCCCTTAGAGGAGAATCCCACTTCTTCTGCATCCTTATTTCCTCTGGTGTCCAGGCCAGTGCCAGGACAGAAGAGGCACTCAGCTGCAGAACTGGATTTTCTGTCTCTGTGCCTTGGCCCTGTGGTTGTCTCCCACCAATCTTCCTACCCAAACTGTACTCTTCCTCCTGGCTCTGTCCCTCTCTGACTGCAGGGACTTCAGCATGAGGAGAACTTTTGGGGCTCAGTTTACCACTTGAAAAGACAACTTATCTAAAGGGCTTGGTGCACGGAAGATGCTCATCACATCTTCATTCCTGTCCTTAGTGAATCATGTTCTGGTCACTTGGCTGTGAAGGAATAGTCCTCCTCTGAACTCTGAGCAGTTATCCGTGTGCATGCACCACAAACATCACAAATCCTTGACATAATATATGTCATATTAGGGCGACTGAAACATCTTTTATACATTTTCACGTATGTGCTATTTCTTTGCAAACTAGTTTGTCAAATCTCATACAAATAGAAATGGTAACGGTGGGGCCCTGCCTCAGTATCCTTGAGTCTGTGACCAGACTCTGTCCTTTGGATGTCGACACTAGTCATCCCCAAGGGGGACCATCCTCGGACCCCTCCGAATCCCATTTATTCCATTCTCTAGGCAGTCTTGGATGTGACAAAAACCCAGATGTTTAATAACATGTGTTCTTGAAGCTGTTGATAATGAAAGACGGGGGTTTCAAGAAATAGTGGAATGGAAAGCCTCTCTATTCCAGCCCTGGTCTTATTCAACATCCTGCCTGCAACCCCCTGCCACATTTCATTTTTACCTGCCATGGTAAACGTGCTGAGGATACCTGTGGACAGACACCCAGGCCAGGAAAAGGCAGTATTTGTGTAGTTGTCTTCTAATAAGGTCAAAGGCTTAATGTATTATACAGCTCTGTGGGCAGCCGGACTCATTAGAGCAGGAGTGGGCCGTGGGGTCTGTGTAGGATATTCAGAGGCGGGGTTTTGATTTGGGGTCTGTGCTTAGTGGGTGTCAGGATTCTCTCCATAGAGCCTGAACTGGGGAGGGGGGAGCACTGAAGAACCTGAGCACCTGGGAGCCCCCAGGGCTCTTTGCTCTTCTGAATCTGAGGTTGGATTCTCCCCTGTGTTAACTGATGCTGGAAGCAAAGCAAAACGCAAAGACCCTGGTGCAGTTTGCAAGCCCCGGTCGCTTCCCTTTCCCAAATCCTGCTGTTCCTGCCTCCCAGGTTGGGGGTGGGTTTTCCTGTCGAGCATAGGCTGTTGAGGGCAGGTAAGGCAGAGCGCTGGGCAGGAGAAGAGCCCAGCAGGTTGTATTTTGGTGCACATAATGAATAGTGTGAGGCAAGGAGCTCAAGGCCAAAGCCTGACAGGCTGACAGGCCTGATAGTCATTTGCATGAGCCGCTCGGCAAGTGGAAGTGACTGAGGGAGTGATTGATTTGTTTTGCTGAGGCTCCTTTGTGGTCTTCTGGGTGGATTTCTGGCCCCACCTCTCAGCCTCAAAGCCCTTGCTTTGCCTGCTGTTGCTTTTTTATTTGGGGGTAATGAAAATTTGTTAGAAGCCTTCCCTTTCATCTGTACGTGGCAGGCTGTCACAGAGAAACGAGCCATTCTGCAGCCTCACTCCTGTCCAAATGGCTAAATGTTTTTTTTCCAATTGCTTCCCTAATGGGCCGGGATAATGGGAGCGGCATGCTCTCTGCCCACGCCGGAGATGCCAGCGCATGTGTCCAGCGCACATGTGTGGTGGGCACCAGGCCCCTCTGTCCGTGGCTGGCCAGCCCCGCGCAGCTGAGCGCCAGCTCGTGCACCTGCGCCTTGCCCTTGAAGCCGCCAGGGGCTCAGCACCCAGGAAGGCGGCCCCTGGTCTGGCCCTCACAGCTAGGCCATCCCCACGGGTGAGGTTCTGCCGAGGGGGGCGGGGGACCCAGGCCAGAGCCCCAGACCCGGGGCCACTAACGGCCCAGCCAGGCCAGCTTTTTATGGACTCCAGTTGCGGCTTTTCGGAGGGGTGGGCCCCAGCGCTCCCCACGGCCGGCTGTTCCGTGGGCTGGATGCTCAACTGTGGCTGACCCACAGCTTTACGAGCCTAAGTGCTTATCCAGGAACAGAAGTGAGGAGGTTGTGTGTGATAAGAAAATAATTTGCCAAAACTGCAACAATAAAGAGGGCCTGGTGGGATCTCTGATGGTATGAATAGCCCCGAGCAGCTGCAGATTTCTCTCTGCTTTCACAATTATTTTCATTTTTATAACAACTAAAAGCTAAATGCCTTGTATACGCCTGGTGAATCTTGCTTCACCTTCCAACCCAACATTTCTTTCTCTTTCTGGGAATCTTAACATCCACACAGCCTGGACAGAATGTTCCTTGGCATCGTGGCTCCAGCTGGTCTGCTCCTTGGCCCGCTGACAACTGCTGCACGGCTCTCTCTAATGTCGCACACCCCCAAACAGTCTCCTCACACAGAGCTCCAGTTGCACCCTCTGGGGCTCCAGAACAGGTGCTCCTATTACCGAGTTCTGGAGGCAGGGGGCTCCTCATCAGAAACCAGTGCCTTGTAAATCACAGCAGTTGCTCCGATGACAAGGGGCATGCGTTCCACTTGAGAACCAACAAGGAAAGCACATTCCTGCCTCTTCATATGCTTCCTGTATATGGAAGGCACCTTCCAGTAAGTACCCCCTCTTGCTTCTGGGGGTGCTGAGTGTTACCATCAGTCACATTTGTTAAGCATCCCACACTAGGCACCTAGGCTGTATCATGTAGATGGTGGGCCTTCAAGTTGGACAGAACAGGTCCAGGTCTTGGCTCCATCAGGAAGTAGCTGTGTGACCTAAATCCCTGTCTCCTCTGTGCAGTGAGGATAAACTAGCAACCACCCTCCCTGCACTATAGGTGCTATTATTAAATTAAATGAGAAAATAAACATAGAGCCCCCGACAAGGTGCTTGGCACCTTGTTAGCACTTAATACATGTTAGCTATAATTATTACATCTTTTTTTTTCTTCTGAACTCTGTCTAGTTGGGAACATGTGCAACACAGAATATTAGTAAGAGTTGGCATGTGTTAAAGGAATCTACTGGGTGATGAAAATAACAAAAGCTATGGTAGAAACAGAGGCCATCATTTAGGGACAGTTTCCCAAATTTGTCTCATGATTAGAATCAGCTGGGTCATTTATTAAAGATACCAACCCCAGGAACTTTTCCTAGAGATTATGATTCATTCAGTTGGGGCTGGGCCTTGGAAGTCTCTATGGCTATGAGGACATTTTTTACAAAGATGGTACCTAGAAGAGCACCATCCATAAGATGTACTATATGAGCCACGTGTGTACTTAAAAGTTTTTTCTAGTTGTGATATTGCAAAAAGTAAAACAAGAGGTAAATTAATATTAAAATGTATTTTATTTATCCCCAAATATTCAGAAGGGTATGATTTCAACATATAATCAATACAAAAAATTTTCACAGGGTATTTTGCATTCTCTTTTTTCAAATTAAGTTTTCAAACTCTGGTGTGTACTTATAGCACATCTTAATTTGGCCTCTAAAACTTCATCACAAATACATGATCTGCATTTAGGTTTAAATTAAATTAAAGTTAATAATTCAGTTCTTCAGTCCCAATAGCCACAGTAGCTCAGGAGCCACCCGAGGCTGGCTGGTGGCTCTTGTATTGGATGACAGAGATTTAGATAGCTAAGAATGTACAGTATAGTCAAGGTCCTTTCCCCCATATTATGTCAAGACTTTAGGGTGGAGGGAGAATATATCAAGGGAGGATGGCAGTCAGAGAGCAACACGTTTGGCAGGAGCAGAAGTTTTATGTCAACAGCAGTGGAAAGTGACGCTAGTGAAGGGAAAAAGACCAAAGTTTAGTCAGCATCGTCCTAAGCCAAGGAGTTCAGTGTATTGAATAGTCAGTGGGAGTCAAAGGTGGCTTTTGAGCAATACAGTGGTATGGACAAAGCGTGTCTCAAGATTAACTTGACTGGATGTGCTGGAGCAGGTAAGCGAATGGAAATGGGAGGATTAATTGATGGTAATAATAATAGAAAGGGACTTACACGAAAAATACAATAAAATTGAAATTGGATGTTTCTGGTGGGAGAGGTTGGGAAAAGAGGGAGAAATTCAGGATTTCTTCAAGCTTTTTTTTTTTTTTTTTTTAAATGAATGAATGAACATAACATTGCAAATAGGGAAATCTGGAAGGAAAGCTGGTTCTGGAGAAAAGATTCACTCAATTTGAAGATTTGGACTTGGTGTTAGGCTATCCAAATAGATGACTTCAAACTGCAATTATATATTCTATAATATAGAATAAACAGGTTAACGCAGAAGGCTAAGATGTAAACCTTGGAGAATGTCAAGGATGCAGGTTCAGTTCATAGGAGCAAGGAATCTATAGTAGCAGAAAGAGAACCAGAAGTTTAGTGCCAGGAAAGTCACAGGAATAAAGAGTTTCCACAGGAAGGAAGCAGTCAGCAGTGGGAATGAGGATAGGGCCAAAGGGAATAAAGCCTGAGAACTGGAGTTGAGAGTTGAACTATGGAGAGATCAATTTCATTAGGATGATGGGGAGTATAAAAAATAGCGTCAGGAGTTAGGAAGTGAGAAAGTGATTTTAAAATAGAACTGCATTAAGAGCTTGGGAAGTTACTAGGAGGTAGCAGATATGGCCTCTGGACCCAAGGGACCACTGGGCACATGTTGCACCCAAAGTCACTAATCTGATGTCAGGGGTTTTAGGCAGAGATGGAGGCAGGGAGAGCATATTACCTAAGGAATACCGAGCCTTCCAGTCTTTGCTAACTCATACTACTGGCTTTGTCTCTGATGAGGCAATTCTTCCCTTGCATTTTCAGTGGTCTATCACAACCTACCAAAGCCCCCAAGGAGTTTTTGTAGCCCTGCTTTCTCTACTATTAAGTTTACCTTTCTCATTCAGAAAAGTAAATATTACTTGTACGATTCTTACATTAAGATTCAAAATTTCTCTTTTGTTGTATTCATTCATTCATCCATTCCTTCTTTCAACAATTTTTTATTTTATTTTATTTTATTTTTTCAACAAATTTTTATAGAGTTCCCATGACATACCCTGTTCCAGAAGTTCAAGATACAGTGGTGAAAATCTTTCTTCTTTTGTAGAGCTGTTACTATAATGGATGGAAAGATAATGAGCATCCAATATAATTTCACAGGTAATAAGGTCTTGGGGCTGGGGAACTAGTTTAGTTCAGATGATAAGAAAAGCCTTCTGAAGGAAATGATATTTGGGTCCATTCTTGGGTGACAGAAACAGTGAAGATCTAGGGTAGCGCTGGGAATGGAAAACAAGTGCAAAGCTTGGCATAGTCAACGAGCTGAAGGGAAGCTAATGCAGCTGGAGCATAAAGAGCAAGATGAAAACAGATAGGAAATTTTCTTCCGAGAGGTGGGTATGGCCAGGACATGTCGAAACTGCAAGCCAAGGAGTCTGAACTTTAAGTGCAATAGGAAGCCATTGGAGGGTTTTTAGAAATGAAATGACTTGATCTATTTATTTTTGTAAAAGATAATACTGGCCGCATGGATTAGTGGAGGGAGTAGTGAGAAAAATAGAGGCCACTGGAGGGCTGTAAGCAGGAGGATGACATGATTGCTTGAATTGCCTAGTGGGGCACGGATTATGGGGACCCTAGGAGACAAGAGTAGAAGCAGGGAGGACATTATATTGCAGTAATCAGAGTAGGAAAGGCGATGAGGATTTACACTGGGGAAGGAGCAGCAGAGGTGAGGGAAGTGGGCAGATAGGAGATGTACTTTGGAGGAAGAGCCAACAGCACTGGCTGAAGGATTGGATGTCGGAAGTCAATAAGGAGCCTAGGGTGCTTTGTTTTAGCAAATTGATTGGATGCTTGTCTCTCAGGATACAACCCCATGACAAATGCTCTTATCGCTGTGATCTTTGAATTGCCATTACCAAGAGGGGTCCATTGTTCCCAGAACATCAACCAGGATCCCTCAAACTGAAGGCATAAGTGGGGAAAAAAGGTTTAAAATGAATGATAGTTGTATAGAGGTTTATTATATTATCTCAATATTAGTGAATATTTGAAAGTGTCTATAATAAAAAGGTTTTTTTAAGCTCTTTATTGGAATATAATTGCTTTATATTCTTGTACCAGCTTTTGAGGTACACCAAAGTGAATGAGCTGTATTTATACATATATCGCCATATCCCCTCCCTCCCGCAACTCTCTCCTGCTCTCCCTGTACTGGCCCTCTAAAGCATCACCCATCATCGGGTTGATCTCCCTTTGTTATACAGCAACTTCCCACTAGCTATCTATTTTACAATTGGTAGTGTATATATGTCTGTGCTACTCTCTCACTTCGTCCCAGCTTCCCCTTCGCCCCCAACCGCCCCCAACCCCATGTCCTCCAGTCCATTCTCTGCATCTGCATCCTTATTCTTGCCCTGTCACTGGGTTCATCAGCACCATTATTTTTTTTATTTTTTAGATTCCGTATATATGAGTTAGCATACAGTATTTGTTTTTCTCTTTCTGGCTTACTTCGCTCTGTATGACAGTCTCTAGGTCTATCCATCTCATTCCTTTTTATGGCTGAGTAATATTCCATTGTATATATGTGCCACATCTTCTTTATCCATTCATCTGTTGATGGGCATTTAGTCTGCTTCCATGTCCTGGCTATTGTAAATAGTGCTGCAGTGAACATTATGGTACATGTTTCTTTTGGGATTATGGTTTTCTCAGGGTATAGGCCCAAGAGTGGGATTACTGGATCATAGGGTAGTTCTATTTTTAGTTTTTTAAGGAACCTCCAAACTGTTTTCCATAGTGGCTGTACCAACTTACATTCCCACCAACAGTGCAGGAGAGTTCCCTTTCCTCCACACCCTCTCCAACATTTATTGTTTCTAGATTTTTTCATCATGGCCATTCTGACTGGTGTGAGGTGATACCTCACTGTGGCTTTGACTTGCATTTCTCTAATTATTAGTGATGCTGAGAATCTTTTCATGTTTGTTGGCCTTCTGTTTGTCTTCTTGGGAAAAATGTCTATTTGGGTCTTCTGATCATTTGTGGATTGGGTTATTTGCATTTTTGGTATTAAGCTGCATGAGCTGTTTGTATATTTTGGAGGTTAATCCTTTGTCAGTTGCTTTGTTGGCATTTTCTCCCATTCTGAGGGTTGTCTTCTTGTCTTGTTTATGATTTGTTTCACTGTGCAAAAGCTTTTAAGTTTCATTAAGTCCCATTTGTTTATTCTTATTTCCATGATTCTAGGAGGTGGGTCAAAAAGGATCTTGCTTTGATGGATGTCATAGAGTGTTCTGCCTATGTTTTCCTCTAGGAATTTTACAGTGTCTGGCCTTACATTTAGGTCTTGAGTCCATTTTGAGTTTGTTTTTGTATACGGTGTTAGGAGGTGTTCTAATTTCATTCTTTTACATATCACTGTCCAGTTTTCCCAGCACTCCTTATTGAAGAGGCTGTCTTTTTTCCATTGTATATACTTGCCTCCTTTGTCAAAGATAAGGTGACCATATATGCTTGGGTTTACCTCTGAGTTCTCTATTCTGTTCCATTGATCTTCCTTTCTATTTTTGTGCAAGTACCATACCGTCTTCATCACTGTGGCCTTGTAGTATAGTTTGAAGTCAGGAAGCCTAATTCCACCAACTCCATCTTTCCTTCTCACGATTGCTTTGGCTATTCGGGGTCTTTTGCATTTCCATACAAATCGTAAGATTTCTTGTTCTAGTTCTGAGAAAAATGCCGTTGGTAATTTGATGGGGATTGCGTTGAATCTGTAAATTGCTTTGGGTAGTACAGTCATTTTCACTATGTTGATTCTTCCAATCCAAGAACATGGTGTGTCTCTCCATCTGTTTGTATTGTCATTGATTTCTTTCATCAGTGTCTTATAGTTTTCTGCATACAGGTCTTTTGCCTCCTTAGGCAGCTTTATTCCTAGGTATTTTATTCTTTTTGTTGCAATGGTAAATGGGAGAGTTTCCTTAATTTCTCTTTCTGCTCTTTCATTGTTAGTGTATAGGAATGCAAGAGATTTGTGTGCATTAATTTTGTATCCTGCTACTTTACTGAATTCATCAATTAGTGCTAGCAATTTTCTGGTAGAAACTTTAGGGTTTTCTATGTATAATATCATGGCATCTGCAAAGAGTGACAATTTTACTTCTTTTCCAATTTGGATTCTTTTATTTCATTTTCTTCTCTGGTTGCTGTGGCTAAAACTTCCAAAACTATGTTGAATAATAATGGTGAGAGTGGGCACCCTTGTCTTCTTCCTATTCTTAGAGGGAATTCTTTCAGTTTTTTGCCATTTAGAATGATGTTGGCTTTTGGTTTCTCATATATGGCTTTTATTATGTTGAGGTAATTTCCTTCTATGCCCATTTCCGGGAGAGTTTTTATCATAAATGGATGTTGAATTTTGTCAAAAGCTTTTTCTGCATCCATTGAGATGATCATATGGTTTTTATCCTTCAATTTGTTGACATGATGTATCACGTTGATTGATTTGTGTATATTGAAGAATCCTTGCATCCCAGGGATAAACCCCACTTGATCATGGTGTATGATCTTTTTAATGTGTTGTTGGGTTCTGTTTGCTAGTATTTTGTTGAGGATTTTTACATCTATATTAATCAGTGATATTGGTCTGTAGTTTTCTTTTTTTGTGACATCTTTGCCTGCTTTTGGTATCAGGATGATGGTGGCCTCGTAGAATGAGTTTGGGAGTGTTCCTCCTTCTGCTATATTTTGGAAGAGTTTGAGAAGGATAGGTGTTAGCTTTTCTCTAAATGTTTGATAGAATTCGCCTGTGAAGCCATCTGGCCCTGGACTTTTGTTTGTTGGGAGATTTTTAATCACTGCCTCAATTTCTGTACTTGTGATCGGTCTTTTCATATTTTCTATTTCTTCCTGGTTCAATCTTGGAAGATTGTATTTTTCTAAGAATTTATCCATTTCTTCCAGGTTATCCAATTTATTGGCATACAGTTGCTTGTAGTAGTCTCTCATGATCTTTTGTATTTCTGTGGTGTCCGTTGTTATCTCCTTTTTCACTTCTAATTCTGTTGATTTGCATCTTCTCCCTTTTTTTTCTTGATGAGTCTGGCTAATAGTTTATCAATTTTGTGTATCTTCTCAAAGAACCAACTTTTAGTTTTAATAATTTTTGCTATTGCTTCCTTCCTTTCTTTTTCATTTACTTCTGCTCTGATCTTTATGATTTCTTTCCTTCTGCTCGCTTTGGGGTTTCTTTGTTCTTCTTTTTCTAATTGTTTTAGGTGTAAGGTTAGGTTGTTTATTCGATATTTTTCTTGTTTCTTGAGGTAGGACTGTATTGCTATAAACTTCCCTCTTAGAACTGCTTTTGCTGCGTCCCATAGGTTTTGGGTTGTTGTGTCTTCATTGCCGTTTGCTTCTAGATATTTTTTCATTTCCTCTTTGATTTCTTTAATGATTTCTTGGTTGTTTAATAGTGAATTGTTTAGCCTCCATGTGTTTGTATTTTTTGCAGTTTTTTTCCTGTAATTGATATCTAGTCTCATGGCGTTGTGGTCTGAGAAGATGTTTGATATAATTTCAATTTTCTTGAATTTGCCGAGGTTTGATTTGTGACTCAAGATGTGATCTATCCTGGAAAATATTCCATGTGCACTTGAGAAGAAAGTGTAGTCTGTCGTTTTTGGATGGAATGTCCTATAAATATCAATGAAGTAAGGTGGTCTAATGTGTCATTTAAAGCTTGTGTGTCCTTATTTATTTTCTGTTTGGATGATCTGTCCATTGGTGTAAGTGGGGTGTTCAAGTCTCCCACTATTATTGTGTTACTGTTGCTGTCCCCTTTTATGGCTGTTAGCATTTGCCTTATGTATTGAGGTGCTCCTATGTTGGGGGTATACATATTTACCATTGTGATATGTTCTTCTTGGATGGATCCCTTGATCACTATGTAGTGTCCTTCCTTGTCTCTTGTAATAGTCTTTACTTTAAAGTCTAATGTGTCTGATATGAGCATTGCTACTCCAGCTTTCTTTTGACTTCCATTTGCATGGAATATCTTTTTCCATCCCTTTGCTTTCAGTCTATAGGTGTCTCTTGGTCTGAAGTGGGTTTCTTGTAGGCAGCATATAGAAGGGTCTTGTTTTTGTATCCATTCAGCCAGTCTGTGTCTTTTGGTTGGAGCATTTAATCCATTTACATTTAAGGTGATTATTGACATGTGTGTTCTGATTACCATTTTCTTCATCCTTTTTCGGTTTGTATTTGTAGGTGTTTTCCTTTTCTTGTGTTTCCTACTTAGAAAAGTTACTGAAGCACTTGTTGTAAGGCTGGTTTGGTGGTGCTGAATTCTCTTAACTTTTGCTTGTCTGTAAAGCTTTTGATTTCTCCATCGAATCTGAATGAGATTCATGCTGGGCAGAGTATTCTTGGCTGTAGGTTTTCCTTTTTCAGGACTTTCAGTATATCCTGCCATTCTCTTCTGGCCTGCAGAGTTTCTGCAGAAAGTTCAGCTGTTATCCTTATGGGTTTTCCCTTATATGTTATTTGTTGCTTTTCTCTTGCTGCTTTTAGCATTTTTCTTTGTGTTTAATTTTCGTTAGTTTCATTAATATGTGCCTTGGTGTATTTCTCCTTGGGTTTATTCTGTATGGGACTCTCTGTGCTTCTTGGATTTGGTTAATTATTTCCTTTCCCATGTTGGGGAAGTTTTCCACTATAACCTCTTCAAATATTTTCTCAGGCCCTTTCTTTTTTTCTTCTTCTTCTGGGATGCCTATGATTCGAATGTTGGTGTGCTTAATGTTGTCACCAAGGCCTCTGAGACTGTCTTCCATTCTTTTTATTCTTTTTTCTTTTTCCTGCTCTGTGGCAGTTATTTCCCCCATTCTGTCTTCCAACTCACTTATTCAATCTTCTGCCTCAGTTATTCTGCTTTTTATACCATCTATAGTATTTTTAATTTTGGTTATTTTGTTGTCCATTACTATTTGTTTGCTCTTTATTCTTCTGAGTCCTCATTAACTGTTTTCTTGTACTTTCTCTATTTTGTTATCGAGATTTTTTATCATTTTTACTATTATTACTCTGAATTCTTTTCAGGCATTTTTCCTATTTCCTCTTCATTTATTTGGTCTTGTGGGTTTTTTTCCTGCTCCTTTGCCTGCATGGTGTTTCTTTGTTTTCTCATTTTGTCTAATTTATAGGATTTGCTGTTTCCTTTCCCTGTGCTGCCTAGTAGTAATTCCTCTTGTTTCTGCCCTCTGCCCCCTGTGGTGGGGTTTGTCCAGTGTCTTGAGTAGGTTTCCTGTTGGGGGGGTCTGGTGTCTGCTTTCCGGTGTGTGGCTGTGTGTCTTTTCTCTCTGATGAGCAGGGCTGTGTCAGGTGGTGTGTTTTAGGGTATCTGTGAGGTTAATATGGCTTTAAGTAGTCTGTGTGCTGATAGGTGGGTTTGTGTTCCTTTCTTGTTTGTAGTTTGGTGTGAGGTGTCCAGAACTGGCAGTTGCAGACAGTCAGATGAAGCCAGGCCTTAGACTCTGATACAGGGCTCTGTGAAAGTTCTCTGCAGTTAATCTTCCTTGTGTCTGAGGACTCCCTAGTAGTCTAGCATCCCGGATTCACTTCTCCCTCCCCAGAGCCTCCTACTTGACTTCTGATGGAGTAGTCCAGACTTCAGAGGTTGCTTGTCTCGGCAATAAAGGGGTTTAAAGAAGACTGTCCAAGTCCCAGACTAATGGCACAGTGTTGAGTCAACAAATACTAAGTCAAGGAAACACATACATGTATAAGACACACAAATACAGAATCCAATAGAACATAAGCACTAGAAATACCTGACAGAAGAACCCCAGTATGCCATCAGACAATCAAAGAGAAAGCCAACAGAAATTCAAAACAAAACAAAAACAAAAACCCCATACACACAAACACATATCCAGGGAGATTTTAAAAGCTAGGATCAAATATAATAAAGAGCAAGATTACCACCAGACAGCCTGAAGATTCTCAGAATGAAATCAGACACTTATACTTACAACTAAGATAAAGACAAAACCTAATAATAAAAACCAAAGCAGTGTGTCATCTGGAGAATAAAGCAAGGATACAGAGCAGACCGATAATATTGCTTATAAGTATATTAAGATAAAATAAACTAAAAAAGGATAGGAGACAGGGCAACAGAAGAGTGTAGTGTGACTGGAAATATGAAAAGAAAAAGAAAAGAGAGAAAAAAATAGAAATGTACAAAAGATAGAAGAGGAAAGAGGGTAGAAGAGATAAAGGTAGCACTACAAAAAACTCAGAAGTAGAAATATGTAAAAAGTCTTAAAATAAAAATAGAAGAAAAAATAGAATAAAAGAATAAAAAAATGTGTTATAAAATGTGTAGATCCCTTAGGACAAAGATCGTAATTAAAAAAACAAAACAAAACTAGAACTGACCCCAGAATGGACCAGATCAGTAGTATTAATAATAATAATATAATTCTGTTTCCTTGGGGTCTCAGCTGTAAGTCCTTCTATCAGCCTTGAGTTTTTTGTATTACTCTGTGACCAGCAGAGCTTCCTTTATTGTTTGTAAGCGCTGGTGTGTGGGGAGAGAGAGGGTACAATAGTGGCTCCTTCCCCTGGGAGTGAGAGAGCAGTGGCACCCTGCCTGGGTCACAGTGGCTTGGGTGGTTCAGGCCGAGAGAGCGACTACTACCGAGGCTCCTCCCCCCTGCTACAACTCCACCAGGGCACCCTGCCTGGGTCACGGTGGCTCAGTTGGCCATGGAAGTTCCTGTTGCAGAGGGATGCTAGTGGCTCAGGTGTAAACAGAATGTCTCCAGAACTGGGCCACTCTGCAAGCTTTCGGCTCTCGGCTGCAAGGACTCTAGGCCAGCCCCACCCAGGGGCCTTTGTTATCCCTGACTGCATTAGCCAAGCCCAGAGGGGTCCTTCCTTTGTCCATCACAAGAGCCTAGAGAGAAGCTACACCTGCGGCTCTTCCCCTCTGCTTGTGAGTCAGCAGTATCGTGCCACCACCATGGCTGCCCAGCTTTCCACAGTAGGCACTCTCCACTGCAGATTTCTTCCCTCTGGTCCTTTCAGTCCATCTCCCCACTGCCAACAATGTTTCTAACCCTGAACCAGTTCTCTGGTTCCCACGTTCCAGCTCCCAGACCCCCTGTTCAGCTGTGAACCGATGTCTCAGTCTGGACACGCTGAGCCGTGGTGCAGACCCTTCATGTGTTTTTCACCCTTTCCCATCTGCCACAGCTCAGCCACTTCACTGTCTTTGAACAGTCCCAAATGCCTCCCTTCTGACCCAGGGAAATTCCCCATTGGAGACTCAGTTTCCCCGTCAGATAAGGGATGTTTCCCCGAATTCGGCGACCTCCCCTCTGTTTCAGATCCCCCTGCCCCAGGGTGTGGAACCCATCCCTTTCCTTTCTTCTCCTCCTCTTTCTCCTTTTTTTCCCCCCTCTGTCTTACCCAGTTATGTCGGGATCTTTGCATTCCTTTCTGGTGTCTGAGGTCATTTGCTGGTGTTCGGCTGGTTCTCTGTGGGAATTATTGCGTCTTTTGGTGTATTCCTAATGCATCTGGGATGCATTCCACGTCCTTCTACTTTACCGCCATCTTTCTTCTCCATCAAAAGTTTTTTTTTAAAATAGACTTAAAGTCTTCCTTTCAGCCAGTAAATACCAATTAGAAAAATAAGAATTTTTTCTTGATTTTTGAAATAAATACCCACTGAGGAGATTGCTTGAAGTATTAGGTGAAAAAGTCCCTCCTTGTTCCACTGAGGTACTTTCAAGGGCAAACTGCAGCTGTGGTTTAACAGGTTCACACGCTGCACCCCAGCTCATGTCTGGAAGAGAGAAAATTAATAGCAGGGGAATTAAATGGCTACCAATTTGTGAACACCCTGTCCTAATACGTTTATTGATTTTGGGTTCCAGTTTAGTGCTTGAGCTGTCTCTATCCATCAAATTTTCCACATAAGGGCATAGATCATCTTGGTGGGGGGGAGAGTAGCTGGACTGCCAGGCCTGAATTGGAAATGTGGAGACTGTGGGTTCAAATCCACACTCCATGCAGGTCCACCTGGGACCCTGAGTAGCAGTCTGTCTGCTGCTTTAGTGTCCCTGATAAAGATAATATTGATCACTAATTGCCTCATAGTATATTTACGCAGAAGATGGATTTTAAGTCACAAAATCAAGGGACAAAATGATACCCACCCCTAGCATTTAAAAAAAAAAAGACAACACACACATTAAAATGTTCTTCTTAATTTTCAGATTGCTTTGTATCTCAAGGGAGATGTTAGGATGGGTGGATGAGACCTGAGAGAATATATCGTCTCCTGAAAGACATTAACAATTCCTCATGTGGGTCCAGAATGCTCTGTGCATTAGGATGAACAAGGAAATTTCCCAAGTCCTTCTTCTAATAAAACTATTTGCTCTTGTGAAAGTTCCTGACAGTGAGGAGATTCAGGAAATTATAACAATAAGAGGTAATTAGTGGAGATGTATCTCTAAATGAAAGATAGTGATTAAAAATATAATGTAAAATATTAATGCCATTTTTGAGGGGCTGAGGTTGTGATTAAAGCACTCCATCTAAGATCTGGGTGATCATTGTAGAGTTATAATTGTAAGCTCCAAATTTGTTTTATTTTGGTTTACTCCTAGTACACTAGACACACCTCATAAAGTTATGAGAAATTATGGTTATATCCTTTATACCAAATTGGCCCAGTACAATAGGCCTTGATATTTAACCAGGAACATTTCTCATCCTTAGTGAACAAAGCTGGTTGGAGTAAAATATTTGGCAATACCTATTAAGAATCTTTGCAAAATGTATTCAAACTGAATCATTCATTGATTCAAATATTTAGAGGCACAAAGATTTAAATATAAGGATAATTAATGGAATATTGTCCATGGAAAAAAACTGGCAACATTTTTTTTTAGATTTCTAATAGTAGATGACTTGTTGAACAAATTATGGCTTGTGCACACAACGGAATAGTACATAGCCATTAAAAATGTACGGTAAGTACAATTAATGAAATTGTTCCTGTTATATTCATAGTATTAAGTAATAAAAGAAAGTTCTGAAAATGTTCATACATGTGCTCAGATATGTAAAAAGAGGATATATGTTTATAATAGATATATAGATAATGTATCTATGTCTATAATGTAAACAATATGTGTCTATTTTATATATATTCATGGAATACATGTGTGTTTATGTACACAGATACATATATAAAAATATATGTGTGTGTTTCTGTTATATCTATATCTATATCTGTCTATCTATCTATCTATCTATATATACACAGAAAAAAAATTGGAAATATACCAAAGAGTTATTATGGTATATTGGATGGTGAAATTATAGGTAGATTTTTCTTTATGTTCCAGATTTTTTTAAATGAGCATGTTTTATTTTTACAATAACAATATTATCATTAATTTTTAAAACACTATTGACACTATCATAAAAAACAATATTGTAAAGTCAAGCTTTGGGTGCAACTACCCCAAACTCGAACTTTTATCATGTGAGCACTTGTATATGTACCCATATGTATTTCTTTTTAATGTCAGAATTTTCAAGACAGATTGGCGCCTCATCTCTGCAAAGCCAGTTCCACTTGCTCAAGGAGAATATTCCTTGTTTATGCTGCAGGCAAAACAACCAGCGTGTCTTTTTTTTTTTTTAAACCTCAGGTCTATTGTGAGAATGAGCCATCTGTGGCAGCCGTGGTGTTTTTCCCAACCTAATAGCACCTTTCATACTGAACTCTTGGGCTTTTCCAGGCGCTGCTGACAGCTGTGGAGTGATTATGTACATTTTTTATATAAACTGGTATAAGATGGTATACTGAGAAATCTTGCATATGCATGTAGTGTGGGGAATGAAAAATAAGAATAAAGCAAACCTTGTGGTTTGGTTTGTAAAGTCCACATGGAAGACCATCTTGCTGAGTTATGCTTGGTAACATGTGGTAACATGGCCTCATGACATAACTTTATCACTTCAGAAGTGGGAGGAAAGTCTTGCCTCTCAGCATTTTCTAGAGTGTGGGGGCAGGCACATAGTAGGTACACTGGAAACTTTATTTTAGTAAATGAAAGAATGAATATTCAGTTCAGGTAATTTCTTCCTTCGGGTGACTGAGGATGTACCTTTCCACCTATCCACTTGCATAGGTGAGGAGCAATGCAGAAGCATCTGATCAAGAGAAGGAAGCAGGGCACCCAGCATCCTTATAATATGGGGATAGGCACATGGTGATACCCTAGATATTTTGAGCAACCCGAGAATTATTAGTTCCTTCCACTTATGAAAGCAAGCATTTGCCATCAGTGATGTTATTTTATTAATATCACGTCCTCATAGATTCCCTGATTAGGTTTGGTTCTTCTAAAACTTATGAGGGAAAATTTGCCACAGGCTTCTAAATATAGCAGGAAAGAAACATAGAGGAAATTTTGAGGCAAAACAGCTTCTAGGCAGTCCTCTGTGTTATAGCCCAAGAGTTTCTCCTGGTAGAGTCATTTTCCCGATGCTATTTTTCCTGCTCCCCTGCATCCTTGGAGTTTTGAATTTTGGCAGCTTTCCCTTTGATGGAAGAAAGCTGGAAGTAACTCTTGCTCATTTTCCTTGGCTTGTCAGTGTCACTCCGTACATCACCGAGCAGCTGAAATCATGGATCATATGGACCCCCCCCCCCCCACCTCTGGGACAGCTGGAGAAATACACAAGGTGGCCTAAAGCTTAAACCCAAGGTTCCTCAGCTAGCTGGGCACTTCCACTTAATAGTGAAATATATCTTTGACAGTCCACAAAAGTATCCCTTCTGGGCCTTCTTTGTCTAAGCTTAATATTTCCTGTATTAAGTCTTATAACAATCATCACAAGGAAGGTTGAGTGCTAAAGAATTCAGAATCAATTAAGACTCCACCAGGAAATCAAAACCTTCTGTTAAGCTGTAAAATGCTGTGGGATGAATTGGTGTCACCTGATAGTATTGCACCAGATATGTATTGTAAAGCCTGATACTCAAGGCCAAGTGTCTCTTTCTACAAAAGCTACAATCCCCACACCACATGAAGTTTATCAGTGCTAGAAGAATAGAATAATGAGTGATTATACAGCACCTTAAATGATGGTTCTTTTTCATTAATACTGATAGAAAAGATTCTTCATTCTTGTGACCATTCTCACTGCTCTTTAGAAAAAGATTTTGCAGAGACAATCGGAAGGCAGGGTTATACCGTGGTCAGTCCTGAGTGTCTAATAGTAGAGTTCTTTTCTTTTTTAAGTGTAATTCCAAGATTAGTAGCTACAGATTAAAGTAACTACAGGATCTCAGACAGTGAAGACCAGGGAAGCTCACAGTGGCTGAGCACAAGGTCAAAGTCTTGATGCACAGTCAAAATACCTACGTCCCAGGTAACAAGAAAACACTTACCTTTAAATCAACAGGTGAGCAGAAGCAAGACATTTTCACAGAAAAATAAAAATTTGCCATCAGAATTCCTAATAAGCCATAAAAGTTATGCTAAAAAGACAGACATCCGGTTTTCATGTATGTACCTCCCCATCTAGAAAGTTCCGGAAGAGACAAATTTAGGGGCGGTGATGAGGCAGGGAATACAATTCTGAGTATTCCCAGATTTAGGAATTCTGATACATGAGCAGATAATGTCATGGGAAAATAAAATGTACCTTTATTTCAGAAAGGATTGGCAACACTTCTTCCTTCAACAATCCTTAATCGTTGCTTTTGTGTTATTTTATGTGAGATTTAAAGATAGGATCTCCAGGTCCCTTCCACATACCAGACTGAAGAATATGAGACATGCATTAGCAGCTCAGAGGCTGTGATTGCTGAATGCTTGTCCATGTTTCCTGTGCTGAGGCCATTGTTAGCCTGGCTTCACTATTTGGGGGTGGGGGCAGGGAGGGAGTTGCATTCCTTTTAATGGGCCAGACCTTGTTTTTATTCCCACTTCTGGGGAGGACTATTTGGCTCATATGAAACTTTGCTGGGCTCTGTTAATGGGGCAGGCATGTTGTTTGGAGCTGGTAGGTAATTTTAGTAGTATAGAGGTGGTTAATTCCATTGCCAGGGATGTTGAACTCTCTACACGGTCAGTTTGCCGTGTGCTCACTCGGTGTATATACACAGAGCACACTGCAGAAATACGTACCTACTCTCAACGCAGCATGCAAGCTGTTAGCAATCTTCTTTACATTACCTGAGGCCCACTCCATCACCCCTTTCACTTAATATGATAGATTGCAGGACGTAATATAGAAAAATGTAGTGTGTGTGGCATATAAACTCACAGTGCATATCAGATTTAATATAAAATGCACAGAAGCCACTCTGTAATACATAGTCAAAAAGGCTGCAAGCTGCTGTATTGATGTCGTGCCCAGTTCAGGAGAATAAGGCAGGTTTCCATTGCCAGAAAAGAGCATAGTATTCAATTTCTCATCCAGTGTAGAGTATAAATAAAACATGGTCTACGGTAATACCAAACTGCATGAGATGATTTCCCTTAGTACATAAACTTATAGCACCCCAGTCTTTGCTTCAAGTTGAATTTTCCCAGTTCTCTCAGATGGCAATAGGGAATTATATGACCTTCTACAGCAAGAACTTCCCACTTAACAGATTCTAGGGCTCCACTGGGCCTCACGCTAATGGACAGCCATTAACCATCTTGGAGCTCCCTAGAATTCCCTGGAGCTTTGCAAGCTGAGTTCCTGGATCTCTCCAGAGTTAGAAGTTGACAGGCAGCTGTCAGTCAATTGGAAATTTCTTAAAGCTATACCCTGTAGCAAATAAAATTGTTCAGTGTTTATAATAAGGAAAGATTATTGTGCCAACACTAATATGATTTAATAAAAACATTAACCCAGTAGATGTAGTCTTCAGGTCTAGTTATCCACCTAAATGTGTATGTAGTATGCATCCCCTCTTATTTCTGAAGAGTTATTGATTAATTTTGCTTTGCAGTTCTTGAAGACAGTCAATTCTGCTTCTGTAACTGTATTTTGAAACGGGTAGCTCTTATAGAGATCCCCAATCTCTGTGAATGTCTGTTAAAATTAAACCTCCAAAGAAAGTATATTCTAAAGCAAATTTTAAGATGTATTACTATTACTGCTTTCATAGGGTTGTGTCTAAAAGGATACAAGAGGACTAATGCTAGAAACTTCTGAGATTAATTTTATCTTTGTTCTTCCTTCAGTGTCTTGGGTAATTTACTAAGTTGCTGTTTGCTTCAGTCTTCCTGTAGTAAGTGTGGTTGGTAAATTTTTTACATATTCTGCATGGTGCATTGGTTCAACTTTGGGTGCTATTTAAGAGCAAGAAAGCAGAAGTTTGGCAGGAAAACAGCAGTGCTTTCCTTAGGGCTTATGCAGAGATGTAAATCAATCATTCTTTTGAGAACAACTCTCAAAACTGGCTGTGAAGCCGTGGTTAAGAAGGAATTTTAAGTGGCTACTGCTATCACTCTTTAATCTAGGTGATTAGAGTACCATGTCTTTCACCTTTCATATCACAAACCTTTTGTTATTCCTGACTCTCAAATATAGGAAATAGATATCTTAAGAACTGTCCTCTCAAATCTGGGACTTTCACTGACAGAGCAGATAAAGGGCATAAATGAGTAGAGATCCTGATCATTATGCTGACTTGTTGCTGATAACACCAGCCAAAAGATCCACTTAATTAATGTCAAGGCCTTTTTATGGTCAATTCTTCAATTCTAAATGTCTCTCTCTTTAAAATCTGAAATAATTTCAGACTGAGAGAATGTTGTAAGGCCAGAGCAAAGAATTCATGACTATTCTTCATTCAAATTTAACTTTTTACCATATTTACTTTATGACTATCTGTATATATTATTATTGCTATTATTAAGTATAGATTTTTTAAATTCATTTGAGGATAAGTTGCAAACATAAACATAACTCCTAAAAAGTTCTATATGCGTGGAGAACAAGAACATCTTCTTACACCGTTACAGTAAAAATATCAAAATCAAGAAATTAACACTGACAAAATGCTACTATCTATTCTATAGACCTTATTCAAATTTCCCTAATAAACATATCTTTACAGCAAAAGAGAGAAAAAATTCTGGTCTAGGATCCAATCTAGGATCAGACATTGCATTTAATTATCATGTCTCTTTAGCCTCTTTTAATCTAGAATAGTTCCTTACTCTTTCTTCATCTCTCATGACTTTGCCACTTTTGTAGACTGTCCCTCAATCGGGGTTTTTCCAATGTTTCTCCATCATTAGCCAGACACCTCTTAAGTGAAATTTTCAAAGGAAAATTTGGAGGAAGTTCCCGTTTTTCTTAGGCAATATCGTCAGAGTCTAGCGTTGAAAGGTATTGAAACTAGAGCATGAACGGTACAAGCCACAATATACGATAGAAATAGGGTCATCCACAGAATTCTCTTCATAACTGGGTCTGAGATAGTTCCTGTCACTTATTCCTCCCACCTTCAAAGCACTACATTGAATCTAGTATTCTGTTAAGACAATAGGCAAAAAAGAGACAGCTCCTGAGCATGGGTGCCTGAGCTTAGAATTTGGTATGGAAATGCATAACTCACAAATGAGGGCCATGCACATGTGCTTTTGGTTTCTTGCATCACCTTTCATTATCTTAAGACTGAAAAGTTAATAACCCAGTGTGTAATCATGCCATTATCAGTTTACATTGTAGTAAAGCCCATTCAAATGATGATTACATATGTTAATGAGTGTCGTTATAATGCACTACACAGTACATTACCTTCAATAAATATAATTGTTTATGCACTTTAATGAGGGTATATAATGCCCCAAAACTAATGGTATTGACTGAATTGTGATTTATTGCTCTAAAACTTTGCCATTAGGAAAGGAAATCTTACAAAACCTTTTATGTTTACCTAACTTTCTTTAGCCCCCTAAAAGCTGCCACTCATCTCTCCCTCCCCCTGTTACAAGAAGAAAATGTCTGCAAGACGCTTCTACAATGTTCCCTGTCAATGCTTTTCTCAACCTGCAGAAGCAGGAGGTGGGTTCATTTAAAGGGTTTAATGAAGATCATTATGTTTACCCCTTGGTAAGGTTTAATGCATTATCTGGCAACAAAACTGATGCCACGTCAGAATTTTGGCTTCAAATCAGATAACAAGGAATAAAAACATTGTTTGTTAAACTGCACACTAAGAATAGAAAAGAAAGCCAGGGACAGCATTTGGCTCAGGGTCCTGCATTAGGCCAGGGAAGGGACCATGATTAAATTGTCTCTGAATGTACAGACCTCCAGCTGGGGACAAAGAGAGAGTGGGTGGATGCCACACAGTTAATTCTAATCCCAAGCCTCTTTCCCCTTTTCTTGGAATCTTTCTATAAGGAAAAATTTAGTCTCTCTAATCTTGACAATAAAGCTAAAAAAAGCAAACAAAAAAACCTCATATCTGATAAATAAAAAAATGAAACAGTTATTGTGCATGAAGTTTTTCAAATTAAAATAGATACTTAAAATAAGGACTAAGTCTCCAAATGGGCTCTGTATTGCCCTACATTTTGGCTTTGGTAGTCTGCGTGTTTCTAAGTAGACAGACACCCTGTAAGTAGAGTCTTCAGCAAAGATTTCATTAATCAGAATTCTAGGGATTACTGATTAATATGTACAAACACTAAAGTCACTGCTTTTATGCTGAACCTGAACCAAAACTCACTTATGCCAGTCATAACCAGAATTCTTTTTTCTCCACCCAAGGAATAGAATCTCATTTGGGGCATTATCTTGTCTCTGGTTTTAGTGAGCATATTACTCTGCTAATTTCCAGCTTATCTACTATATGGTTCTTACCCACAGAGTATGCATCTGAACAGTAATTGGGGTGTAACCCATCGCTCACTGTTACCACATCCTTCAACCCAGGGATGACACAGACTTCCTGGTGAAAATCAAGGTTGCAGGAGGAACTTTCCCCCAATCACTGGAAATGGAGTTCTTTCACCTTTGGAGGCAAATCTGCATATGAGGTTTCCTGGTTTTTTTCTATCTCCATAGCATACTATCTGAAAGGATTTTTAGGAGTCTTTATGAATAAATGAAACTGCAACTTAAAGAAGATTAATTCGTCTAGATACTCTTAATGCCCAGTAGAAATGACAACAGGGGATCTGTACTGGCATCTTAAAAGGATTTTTTGAACAATAGTTTCTTCAAACAGATTCCCAGGATGGAAGGTAATCACTGGAGAAACTTTCCAAGGTTTACAATGGTGTTCCAAGTAGTTTGAAAGTCAGTAGTTTTGAAAAAAAAAAATTGACATTGAGATGCAATTTGTGGTAAGATCTAATTAATTTTTTGCTCCTAAGAATAATTTATTATTTACACTTCTTATTATATATGTATTTTAGCTTCATTAGTCTGCAATGCTGGAAAAAATTATACCTTCAAGTCCTATTTATCAAATTAATGGTGCAATTTCCTAGTGACACATTCCAACATTCATTAAACCAAGTACAGTAAAAATGCATTTAAATTAGATTAGTGTGATGTAATAAAGATTCCAGTGTAGGGGTTGATATTCTAGCTGAAGAGAAACACCCAGATCGAGTTGAAAGCAACTTTGAGATAATGCTTCAAAATTGATTTTGGCACTGGTTAAGTGAAAGAATAAGCGATGATTCTCTCCTCTAACTGCCTCTGCTTAGCTATTGTTATGCTTTACCATGACAAGGGAAAAAAGACTCAAAGACTAGCACCATCACCCAGCAGAATGCTCAAGCTTTGCTCAGCCAAAGGCTGTGGTAGTAACTTGTCCAAAGCTTCTGGATTGTGACGGATTTGCTTATGATACAAATAAATACTATACTCATAATTATCATTAATTAGCTTATATTTGTGGATGAAAAGTGCCATATACCCACCAAGTATTACATTACTATGCATACTTCTTCACTTGCAATGATTAAGAAGGGGTTGTAACTTGTACTATCTCCCAAGGCGAGCATGTTACATTTCCATGTTAAATATGGTGATGCCCACATATGAAGATGTTCTCTTTGGAGAGGTACTCTAAAAAATGTGTGTTCTTACATAGATATGCCTGTGCTATTATGTTGCGAGACCCTAGGAGGCTCTGAAATGGCTATTGTCCTGAGTTTAACACAGCACGTAATGCAAATCAGTGCTTCATAAATACTTTCAAGATGATGGGAATTCTTGGAGATTAAGTGAAATAATCTATGTGAAAGTAGCTGGCAGGTAAAAGACATTTACAAATGTCAGCTAAATTGGAATCTGAATCCATAAGACTAGAAGGCTTCGTGCAGAAATCCTGCCACAACTATCAAGATAGAAACAAGGGTGGTGTTGCTCTCTAAAATATTATACATCCAATAAGTTTCGTAGTTTGTTTATTGTAAGCAATTCTTACTAATAGACATATTATTAGAAGTAGGAGAAAGCAATGAGGAGTAAAAAGTGGGCAGTTCATGGTGTCCACATGACCCCAGCTACTTGCTCTCAGAGCTAGGGATAAGGGAATAAGTGTGCTGGCCATGAATGGGCTTCTCTGAACCTTTGTGAAGGGGTGAAGGAGGGGGAAATTGAGCAGAAAACAGGCTGCAATCCTCTCTTGGCTTAGTCCAATGACCAGATAACCAGCCATCTTCACGTATATTTATGCACCCAAAAAGAAGCATCGATGAGGAGGTCTCAGGAAAGAAATGAAAGTTAAAGAAACAAGGGGTGATATGGAGCTGACATAAAATGGAGGTTTCCAGTTTTAGGACATATACATGAGTCAAAGAGACTAAGAAAAGCATAGATCTCAGAAGGCAGAAAAAAGCAAACAATGATGTTCGAATAAACTGAATCATGGCCAATAATCAGTCTGCAAAATACTTAGAAATGTGATGGGTTGGCAGCTCCCTGGGGAACTTGACAGTATGAACAACCAATCTGAATAATTGACAGGAAAATATTTCTGGTCAACCAGGATTATACAGGTTGTCCATTTACAGCTGTCAAATCATCCAAAGAATTGACAGTCTGTCACTTAACTCTGCTTTCAGAGAGTCCTGACTCTGGTGGCAGGATTCAGTGATAGGATGAGATTAGTCTGCAGTCACTACATGCCTCTGGTTCCTGGACTTAAATCAACATTTTTAAATCAAGTTGAAGATAAAAATTCTTTTTTGGTTCAATTTTATATCTATTTTGAAAAAAACTATTTTATATATTACAAGACTAAAATGGATGTTCTTAAGGGATGCAGTTTTATGAATTTTAATACATGTATAGATTCATGCCACCACCTCTATAATCAGGATACAGAACAGTTCCTCATTCCCCCAGAATTCCTTTACTTAAAGTCCTCTCTTTATAGTCACCCCTTCCCTCACCACACCCTCTAGCAACCACTGATATAATCTCCATGCCTACAGTTTCTTCTTGACAGTGCCATATAAATGTGATCACACACTACACAACATTTGAAACTGACTTCTTTCCTGTAGAATAATGCTTTCAGATACATCTCTCAAAAGATTGTTCTTTTTCATTGCTGAGTAGTCTTCTACTATATGGATATACCACAGTTTATCTATTCAACCACTGAAGGACATTGGGTTGGTTCCAGTTTTTGGCCATTATGAATAGAGCTACTATAAACATTCATGAACAGGTTGTTTTAAGAATATACGTGTTAAATAAAAATTAAATTATAAAAAGAATATACATGTTAATTTTTCTAGGGTAGATATCCAGAAATGGGATTGCTGGATCATAGTTTAAGAGCATGTTTAACTGCCAAACCATTTATATCACTTTGCACTCCCAGCAGCAGTGGAGGAAAAGCTTGTTGCACCACAGGGTCGGTATTTATAATTTTAGCCATTCTGATAAGTGTACAGTTGTAAGCTCATCATGGCTTTATTTTGCATTTCCCTGGTGACTAATATTAAACAGGTTTTCATGTGCTTTTTTTTTGCCATCCTTACAGCCTCATTAGTGAAGGCTCTGTTCAAGTCTTTTGCTTATTTTTTACTGCTTTTTTCCTTATCTGCTGTTTTGTAAGTCCTTTGTCAGGTTGTAATTCACAAATATTTTCTCCCAGTCTGTAGCATGCTATTTCATTCTCTTAATATTGATATTCACAAATCAAAAGTTTTAAAATTTATGATTTTTTTTTCTATGGATTGTGTTTTAGGTGTCACATCAAAGATCTCTTTGTATAACCCAAATCAGGAAGATTTCTTTCCATATTTTCTTCTGGAAATTTATAGTTTATGTTTTACATTTAGATCTGTGACCTATTTTAAGGTAATTCTGGAATAAGATATGACGTTTAAGTTGAGGTTTAATTTTTTGCGTATGGATGTGCAATTACTGGTCATTACTGGTCATTACTACTGCCTTAGTGGGTTGTCTTGGGGCGGGTGCATGAGAGAATAGAGAAAAGAAAGAGGAGAAAAAACAACCACACACACACAAAAATACCCAGAGGATTTCCACCCTCTCTCTGAGCATTGGGAATTTCCTTTTTTACTCCTCCAGCCAGAGCTAAAGGGCTTCTCCTCAACCTCACTGTCTGCTCCCAACATTCACTCCTGGTTTTAGCTGCACTTAGTTCATGCTGAGGGTTGCTGGAAAGGAATAGATGGCTCAGTACCCCTGGCTCAGTGGTACTTCAAATCTGGTATTCTTCTCTGATTAGCCTGATGCTATTTACTCCTCGGGGACCTCAAATATAAGCTCCATGCATTCAGTTCAGGTTTTACAGTTGTATTTAGTGGGAAAGATGGGCTGAGTATACTTATTCCACCTTACCTTTCTTTTATCTTTCTTTTATTGCCTCTCTCTATGACTTGTACTTTTATATCTTCCTCTCCCAATTCCTTTCTCATTGCCCCACCTCAAAACTTATCATTAAAGTTCAGATTGGGTTATTCTAATTATTTCATTTGTCTGATAGGTTGATATTTTCTCATGAAAAATTAGGTCTTTTGAGCCATTTGTGACCTGTTTGTAAAATAATGCTTAAGCATTATTTTAGGTTTGCAAGCCTTGCAGCCAATGTTAGTATTTAGTGAACAGAATGAGGACATATGACAGGTAAACAGCAGTAAGCTTGTGAGCATTGGGCACTTAAATCTGTAGCAAATGATATTCTGCAACTTTCATCAAAATTGGAATGCAGTCAGAATCTAAGTCCTGGATGTACTAACATTCCAGTGAACATTAACTTTTATGGAAAAGTTATAATCATTTCTTTGCACTTCGATATTTTCCTCTTTTTGTGAACTCAAACACATTTCACTGTTTGACGGAAAGATGATTCCATATGGAAGGGTCCTATGGTAACCTTGTTGCCCTCCTTGCTCTGACAGGCAGTTTGCATTCAGGTTGCCATAAGAAAGTGAGAACTTGGGATGACTTCCAAAACCTGAGCTCAGATTCATTTACCTCTGTCACTCTTACCCCCTGTTCAAGACCATTGATGTGGTATCTCCCTACTGTGTATTTTGCTCAGATTTATACACTCAGCAGTCATTATTGACTGACTTGTAGCATAGACAATAAAAGTTTAATGGAAAGGGAAGGAGGACTCAGCTCTTTGATTTAGCCTCTATTTTTTTTTCTTTTAAAACCAGAGCTTTTTTTAAAAAAAATGCAAGAAAAAACAGCAGTTGATCTTGGGTTGCTGAAAAATATAACTTCCTACTTCTGTTTTTACCAAGCTCTAAGATCCAATACTCATCTTTCTGTTGTGGGCCTGATTGGTCTGAACATGCTGTTAGAGGACACTGATAAATAGGAGACAAAGAAGCTCAAAGTAAGATCAACAGTTGGTAACTTCAGGGCCTGGAACCAAAGGCAGTTCACAAAAGGCAAGTGGGAACACTAGTGCCCTGGTTATAGAGAGGTGCATGCTTAGGTGCAAGAGATTCCCCAGTTAAAATGAAAAAGTTAGTTGTTGGCCTTGCACAGAACTATATTCCTTCTGTGCTAACTGCATTGACATTCTTTCTTTATCTTTAGATCCATTCCTACTAGTATCTAAAGTGAAAAGGGAATTAAAGCTGTTATTTCTCCACCACAGCCTGCCCTACACTCAGGACAACAGTGTAGTAAAGACTTGGCAAAGTTCTTTGGAAATCACAAAGGTCATTTAACTAGTCTGAGTTTAAACTGAATGTTCAAAATACATAAAAATTTGCTATTGTAACTACTCTAATGAGGCTTGATTTTTCCCTGTGGTTCTAGAGAAGAATGCTCTGGCAGTTTTGCCCCAGTGAAATGAGAGTAGGTGCCTAAAATAACTTACATATTAACTTTTGACATTTTAAGATGGCTTTGCTCTGATCTTAGATGAATGACTACATAGCTCTATGTTTTAATTCCCTAATCTAAATATGGGCAGATGCTGCTCGTTTGCCCCATGTAATTGTTAGAGAGAAAAGTACTTAAACGATTCTAAGGTATTTTATAAGTGCAAAGTGCTAGAAAATGTCAATTGATGGCAATAGATTTCCACCTACGGAAAGAAAAACATTGGTGTAAGAGATGAAGGAACATAACACTCCTAGAAAAGATGGGAGCAGAATTCTAAAATATCCATGGCCTAAACTAAAATTTTTTCCCTGAGAAAAAGAAAAAGACAATGAAAAACTAGCTATTTCCAGCTTTTGTTTAGGACGTAGAGAGTTCCAAAGAACATCACTCATGCTTTTAACAACATCACAAAGAAAGCTGGACAGAGTTCAAATTCACAACTTTTTGGAAGCTATCAGGGAGCTGAAGTCATGTGGCAAATAACTAGCCTCAAACCCAAGGAGATACAGGTTTCCTTCAGGGAAAGACAGGAACTGAGCACTTGTTTACCTGAGGTGGACTCAGCCATACACTAGCAGGAAGATTTCATTAGGAATTGTTAATAAATTGGAAGAGACTGAGTGTGGCTGATGAGAGACTGTATAGCTCCTTGAAATCACAGATATAGGGAGAGTTTACACCAACTTTTAGGCTCTTCTCTATGGTCCTCACTGAGCACTCACAAAAAAAAAAGATTTCAGGCTGTCCCAAAACCATCCATTGTGCAGGTCTGATGGGGAAAGCAGAAGCTTTGAGATGGGCACAGAAGCCTGCCCATACACTTTCCCTCACCTCTATTATGAAACAAAAGGCTTTAACTGCTGGGAGAAAGACAACAAACACTGTCACTCTGAGAACACAGGAAAAAACCCATTGTAGTCAAAGGAGATAAACATAAAATTATACTCTTCCCCTGGAAGAGGGACAGGATTATGTGCTGGGACAGAAATACTGCTGGGGGCAGGGCAGGAGCTCTGAGAAAGTCATACCCCCTGCCCCCTGCCCCCAGCCCCCAGCCCAAACCCAGGAAAATAGTGCCTGCCTAAGACTGCAGCTTAATTATCACAGCTGAGAATTCCTGTCTTACCCCCAACCATCAGGCTAACAACCTTTAAGTACAAGTCACAGTGGAGTACTCTTGGGATATTTGCAAGAATATGGAAAGAGAGCCTCTCTGAAGCACAACACAAAGAAAAGACCCAAAGTTGAGGATAGAGTAGGAAGTCAGAAAATCTCTGAGAAACTTCTCCATCTTAAATTCAAAGTTACCAGTAAAGGAATGCGAAGACTATTACAACGACAGTGATCAAAGCAACACCAAACTCCCAAACCATCTCAGTTCCTAACTAGAGTGACTCAAACTGCCACACTAAAAGCCTCACAGAACAAAAAAGTGTACCCTTCTCTAGGGGAAAAAAAACCCTCAAAACTATTTACTTCACTTCAGTCTTTACTGCTTTACACAAGATATCAAGCTTTTAACAAAACTTATGAAAACCCTTGCATATGAAAAAGTGAGGGGGGAAAACATACTAACAAGCCACAAAGAAATGGACAGAACCAGGCTCAGATATGACATAAAGCTGAAACTATAAGACAGGGAATTTAAAATAACTATGATAGATATGTTAAAGGCTATATTGGAAAAATTGGCCAAAATGAAAGATCAAAAGAGAATTTCAGCAAATAGATGGAAACTCTAAGAGTCAAACATAAACACTAGAAATAAAAAACACAGCAATGAAGATAAAGAATTCCTTCAGTGGGCTCATTAGGAAACTCACGTAGCCAAGGAAAGAATCAGTGAACTTCAGGATAAAGAAATAAATATGCCACAACATGGAAGACAAAAAACAAAAAGAGAATTTTCCAAAATTGATTTGGCAGACAACAAATCACAGATATAAAAATATCAAAGAACATCAAGCTGGATTTTAAAAAAACAGACAAAAAAAAAAAGCCAACAAAAACAAAAGTAGGCAGTTCATGTTTAAATTTCTGAAAACAATAACAAAGAAAAATTTGAAGACAACTGGGAGGGGTGGAGCAGGGCAGGGGAAAAAGAGACATTAAATTCAGAGGAATTAAAGATAAAAATTACAGCAGACTTCTTCTCAGAAACTATGTGAGTCACCAAAGAGTGGAGTGACATCTTTGAAGTGCTGAAAGGGAAAAAAAAAATCTATCAATCTAGACTTCCATACTTAGAGAAAATAAAAGCAGAATAAAAAGGAAATCAGAGATAAAGACTTTCTCAGGAAAACAAAAACTTAGGGAATTAATTTTCAGCATACCTAACCTACAAGAAAGTTTAATAAGAATTATTCAATCAAAAGGAATTTAATAGCAGGCAGAAACTTGGATTTACACAAAGAAATGAAGAATGCCAGAAATGGACTAAATGAAAGTAATAATAAAGTTCATTTTATTACTTTTAATTACTCTAAAAGTTAAGTGAATGTCTAAAACAAAAATAATAGCAATGCAGTTTGTGTTTATAGCATATCTAAAAGCAAAATATATGATAAAAATAATAGTATAAAGATTGGGAGGGAGGAATTAGGAATATACTCTTGTAAGACCCATACACTACATGTGAAGCATTATAATATTTGAAAGTAGATTCTAATTAGTTAAATATGTAACTTTTAAACCCTAAAGCAACTTCTAGACATTTTGAGTTATAAACAGAAAGTTACTCATGAAAATAACATAGAATCATAAAAAAATGCTCAATTAAACAAAAGAAGGTAGCAAAGGAAGAAAAATGAATGACCATATGAAAAAAATAGAAAACAGATAACAAGATGGTGGATTTTAATCCAACCATATCAGTAATTACATAAATGTTCATAGTCTAAACACACAAACTAAAAGACAGAGACTATCAGATTGGATTAAAAAGGAAGATCCAATGGATATGCTGTATGCAAGAAACTACTTTGAATGTAAAGACATAGATTGGTTAAAATAATAGTTCAAAAAATATACCACATAAACTCTAATAAAAAAAGGCATATTTGCTATTTAATTTCAAATAAAATACACTTCAAGAAATAATTTTTGGGTTAAATGAAGGATACTAATTAAGTAAATAATAAAGAGGTACGGTATCTAAACACATAAAATCCTAAAGGTGTGCACACCTCCCAGCAGAGCTTCAAAATGCATGAAGAAAAACTGATATATCAAAAAGGAAAAGTAAACAAACACACAATTGTTGTTGAAGGCTTCAAGACTTCTTTCTTAGTAACTGATTTTAAAAGACTAAAAATAAGTAAGGATATAGCAGCCCTAAACAACAATATTAACCAAGTTGACCTAATGGATATAAAGAACACTCCAGCAACAACAGAAAAGTTTACATTCATTTGAAGTGTATATGGAACTTTCATCAATATAAACTATATTTCAGGTCATAAAATAAATTTTAATATACTTAAAATAATATAAATCATACAGATTATGTTTTTGAACCATAACTGAATTAAACTAGAAATCAATAACAGAAAGATATCTAAAAATATTTCAAAATACAACAGCACACATTTAAGTAAGTTAAGAGTCAAAGCAAAATTTAAATATATTTTGAACTGAAAAAAAAAAATGATGTCAAAATTGGTGGAATACAGCTAAAGTAGTTTTTAAAGCATAATTTATAGAATTAAATGCTTACATCAGAAAATAAACAAGATCTCAAATCAACTGATTTTTGACCAAGGTGTAAAGACAGTTCCATGGAGATAGGATAGTCTTTTTAACAAATGGTGCTGAAGCAACTGGATGTCCATATGCAAAAAAGTGAAGCTCAACCCGTACCTCACACTCTATGCAAAGATTACCTCGAAATAGATCATAGATCTAAATATAAAACATAAAACTCTTGAATTTCTGGAATAATGCATAAGAAAACATTTGTGACTTTGAATAAGGCAAAAAGTTCTTAGGTAGATGCCCAAGCCTGAGCCAGAAGGTAAAAGTGAATAAATTGGACTTTATCAAGTTTAAAATTATCACTCTATCAAGGACAATGTTAAGAAAATGTAAATGCATGCTAGAGACTGGGAATTTCTTCCTTCCTTCCTTCCTTCCTTCCTTCCTTCCTTCCTTCCTTCCTTCCTTCCTTTCTTTCTTTCTTTCTCTTTCTTTCTTTCTTTCTTTCTTTCTTTCTCTTTCTTTCTTTTTCTTTCTTTCTTTCTTTCTTTCTTTCTCTTTCTTTCTCTCTCTCTCTCTCTTTCTTTCTTTCCTAAACATGTATCTCTTAAGAACTTATATCCAAAATGTATTTTTAAAAACTCTTGAAACTCAACCCAATACAAATGGGCAAAAGATTTGAAAACTCGCCCCCAAATATATACAGATGGCAAATAAGCACATCTAAAAAATCTCTGCTTCATTAGTCACTAGGGAAATGAAAATTAAAACTACAATTAACTACAACTAAACACCTATTACAACGGTAAAAACAAAACAAAACAAGTACTTGAGGACACAGGGTGGGAAGGGGAAGCTGGAATGAAGTGAGAGAGGAGAATTGACATATATACACTACCGAATAGACGGCTAGTGGAAAGCTGCTGCATAGCACAGGGAGATCAACTCGATGCTTGGTGATGACCTAGAGGGGTGGGATAGGAAGGGTGGGAGGGAGTCTCAGGAGGAAGGGAATGTGGGGATATACGTATAAATACAGCTGATTCACTTTGATGTTCAGTGGAAGCTGGCACAACATTGTAAAGCAATTATACTCCAATAAAGAGCTGAAGAAAAAATAATGAGTGCCAAATACATTTTAAAAAAAAGGCAAGAAAACTTACAATGTATAATACCAAGTACTGACAAGGAATCAGAGCAATTAGCACTCTCATGCAATGCTGGTGTGAATGCCAAAGTGGTATAGTAATTTTGGGAAATAATTTAGTTATTTCTTATAAAGTAAAATATATATACACTTACCTTATGATGCAGCAATGCCACTTCTAGATATTTACCCAAAAGAAATGAAGACCTAGGGCCTTACAAACCTGTGTTGATATGCTTATGGCAACTTTATTAACAATTGCTAAAAACTGGAAACAACTTAAATACCCTTCAGTTGGTGAATGACTAAACCAAGATACATCCATAAAATGGAATACTGCTTGGCCAATAAAAAGAAATAAATGATTGATACACACAATGGCATTGATAAATCTCAAATAATTTTGTTAGAAGAGAAGCTAGACCTAAATTTTCGATAATATGTGATTCCATTTATATGACATTTTGGAAGAAATAGAATTATAGGGACAGAGCAGATCTGTGGTTTCTAAAGATTAAGGTGGAAGGTGGGGCTTATTACAAAAAGGTGGTGCTAGGGAGCAAATGGGGTAGTAGAACTGTTTCTGTATCATGATTGTGCTAATGGCTACAACTTGATACATTTGTCAAGACCCATGGAATTATATACCACAAAGAGTGGATTTTAGTGTGTAAATTAAAAAACAAAAAACAAAGAAATGAGTTGTGACAAACCTCCTAATAAGTGCACAGACTGTATCTGAGGGCATACAAACAACCCAAGAGAGGCTGAGCAAATTTCCATGATGACAGGATATTAGCCGAAATTTTCAGGGAAATAGGCATAAACTCTTCCCTGTCATGCTTCTGATAATAAGACAATGGGCTATTTACCCCAAAGACCAGTAGCAACATGCTGTTATGTCTGAGGATGTGAAAGGGAAAAGAAATAACACTTATTGAGTGATTTTTATATACCATGCATTTTTCTAGACACTTTTCCAGATAGAGTAACAGATTCTCACTGTGACCTCAAGATATTATTATTCCCATTACATAGATGAAGAAATTAAGGCATTGAGAGATTGAATAACTTACTCAAAGTTTTGCAACTAGCAAGCAAAATTTGGATTTCTACTGAAGATTCTCTGTCTTGAACTTCTGCTTTCATTAGGTGGTACCACTGTCTATATGTAAATAGATGAAGAAAGCCAGATGTCACTCTTTGTCATCTCTTGTCCTTGTTCCTTTGTCAGGGAGCTATAGTCTCCATAGGGTCATGGTGACTTCTTTAAATAGAAGACTGTAGGCAATAGGGACCTCTCATTCTATTGTAGTATGTCGCTCTTTATAACTGATGTTAAATATTGTCGGTTAAATTTTTAAAAATTTTACTTAAACATTCATAAATTTTAAAAATAGTGTTTCACTCAGAGTTACAAAATTTACAAAATTCAACCCTCATGATTTGTTCCTGTAAATGTTCAGAGATTTAGAAATGTCTTACTTAAAATTCTAGACTAGCATTAAGAAATCACAAGAGAAAAAAAGACACTGCTTTCTTAAAAGTGGGGAAGAGAGGTCAATGTCAGAATAGGGAAGGTTAGGAATGTTTAATTAAAATTGGTTTCACTGGGCTGAGGTATAACATTCATGTTCATATTTTCCCCTTTCTATGCAAAACTATTTATGATAACTATTTTAATATATATCTGATATTTTACCACCTCATACTACCTTTGATAAAAAAACAACTTCCTAGCACAAAATTGAATGTGTTATATGCCTGAATGCAAAGACAATACTGTATCTTTTTTCCAGTTTTGTTGAGATACAATTGACATGTAACATTGTGTAAATTTAAGGTGTACAGCATGATTTGATATATGTATATATTGTGAAATGATCACCACAGCAAGTTTAGTTAACATCCATCACCTCACATAGTTACAATTTTTTTGTGATAAAAACTTTAAGATCTACTGTCTTAGCACCTTCCAAAAATATACTATAGTGTTGTTAACTGTAGTCACCATCAACTCACACAACTAAATAGCAAAAATAAATACTCCATTGCACAGCAAAGACAGTGTTTTAAAGTATATAAGACATTATAACTTAAAGAGAGATTCTGACTCTATAAATGATTAATTGCTTAGTAATTGGTTTTTTGAGAACAATTGAGAAAAAAATCAGATCTCTACCTCACTTGCCAAATAAATTCTAGAAGAATTAAATATTTAACTAAAAAAAGTGAAACAAAAGCACTAGAAAATAATTGATAAATATGTCCCTATATATATTATACCATATAAACATACTCTTGGGAATGAAGAAGACTTTTCTAAGTATGACATCAAAGGCAGAAATCAAAAGGAAAAAACTGATGGTCAACTACATATAAATGTAAAACATCTGTAAATCAGAATCTTTATGATCAAATTAAAAGAAAAATGCCTAAGATGGAAAAAAACATTTGCAACATATATGGCAGAAAAAGAATTGATATCCCAAAGTTAATGTCTCAAATATCAATAACATAAACAACCTACCAGAAAAAAAAAGGCAAAGACGTGAGCAAAACTTACACAAAAGAATATAATTAGCCAATAGATATTAAAAATTAAATCTTTAAAATCAATAAATGAAAATTTAAAAATAAGATGACCTTTGAATTTAATCACGTTGGTGAATAATTATTCCCAATACCCAGTTGTGGCAAGGATTTCAGTGAAACTAACATTTTCATTTGTTACTACAGAGAAATTTTTACATGAGAATTTTAAAAATACATTTTAAAAGCCTTAAGTGCTGCATAGATTTGGCCCAGAAACTCCAGTTATTGAAAACTATCTGAAGGAAAACAACAATCTGGACAAAAACTTACCTGTGTTTACTACATTATTATTATTGTACAAATAACAAAAAATGGAAATAGTCTACCTGTCCAGAAATGGGGGATTGGTGAATAACTTAACGGCATACCCATGGAATACTCTCAGTGATTTTCTAGAGTGAGTTTGTACTGGCTTGAGTGTAGACTGTTAAGACTTCAGGAACTTCGAAGCCAATTGTTGAAGTGTTGATAGCTTGAAATCAACTATGGTGTGAGTGCTTACCATGCAAATCCAAAAATGCTACAAATCTAGGCTGGTTTGATCGCTCAGAGAGCTGACTGATAAACATCTACCAGCATTTAACTGCCTTACATCTATTACTAATGATATTTGTGTAAAATTAAATGACAGGAGAAAAAATTAATTACTTTTTTCTTACGTGAGGTTGATGTCTTCCAAAGCAATATGTATAGCAACTATTTAAAAAACAGAGAAAAAGAGACTAGCATGTGAGCCATGTTTTATTCTCTGGTTAGATTAAAATATATATATTTTATTTACTTTTACATAGCTAGATTTTCTACTTGGAACATATGATACTTCTGTAACAAAAGGTTATTGTTTGAATAAGCAGTTCTTGATGTTTCAGTTTCTGAGTTACTCCTAAGTATTGCTATAAGAATCCCTATAATAATCAAGAGAAGAAATCAGCAAACTTTGGCCCATAGGCCAAATCCAGCCTGCCCCTGGGTTGTAAATAAAGTTTTATTGGAACATGAGCTTCATTTGCTTACATAGTGTTTATGGCTGCTTTTGCACCACCACAGCAGGATTCAGTAGTTGTGACAAAGACTGTGTGGCTCACAAAACCTAAAATTTGTGTTATCAGGCCCTTCGCAAAAGAAGTTTACCAGCCCCTGCTCTAGACATACTTGGGACTGTGTCTGCACAGCTCTATTTCTGCCCCCTTATTGAGGAAGCTCTTCTCACCCACGTGCTCACAAATCCTCCCAAGTGGATTTGCCCAATATCTGTCCTTTTTTCCAGGTCAGGATTCATTGGTTCCTGACTCAGGATCTGACTCTCCTTAAAGTCACTGGTGACCTACTTACATGGTAGTCAGGTTCTTCTTTTAGGAGTTTTGTGCTGGAAAACCAGCAAACTGTTGGCATTGGCCACGGATGCTGCAGCGAGAACCCAAAGCAATCTTAAGTTTCAGTTCTGTGCAAACTGAATTTGCAGAGGCAGTAAACTGAGCAGAGGAGGACACTTTAGTGGTTCCTCAGATAGAAGCCATGAGTTGAGGAAGACCATGTGGTGTCTGAGAGGAGCGGGAAGACTTGGTTCCTGCCTTTATAGTTTTGTCCCTATGAAGGAACATGTTCGGTTCTTGTGCACATGTCTGTCAGAGTCCTTATTTTTTAATATTGTAAAAATTATCCTCTTTATTTATTGGCTGCATTGGGTCTTTGTTGCTGCACGTATGCTTTCTGTAGTTGTGGTGAGCCTGGGCTACTTTTCATTGCAGTGTGTGGGCTTCTCAGTGTGGTGGCTTCTCTTGTTGCGGAGCGTGGGCTCTAGGTGTGTGGGCTTCAGTAGCTGTGGCGCATGGGCTTAGTTGCTCCTCAGCATGTGGGATCTTTCCAGACCAGGGATTGGACCCATATCCTCTGCATTGGCAGGCGGATTCTTAACCACTGTGCCACCAGGAAAGTCCCAAGACTCTGCTCTTCTTGAGTTAGGGTTGAATGCAATCAGATGAGCCTTGAACAGAAAATTTATTCTTAGAAGTATTTAACGGCTCATGGAAAAACTTCATTGGTCTGAATGATAAAATAATTTGTCAACCATAATTAAAAACAGAGGGTGATTTACCTACAAGATAATGATTTGTATGTTATAACAAAAAAAGTCACAATAAATATAATTTTATAGTGGCCAATGTACCATTTTGTACTCTATAATTGTATAACTGAATATGTGAATGTTCACACTGCAGCATGATAGGAAAGGGTGTTTAAGGCCATTGAACATCCACTTCATTAAGATGTCATTGGTACAGAAACACCTGTGCCAAAAAGCTTGACGTTTATCCTCTGTGAGAGTCAGTAATCCCTTAAATTTCTCATTTCTTACCTCTAGATCACCTGGAGTATCTAGTCTAACGGTTGAATGTTGGTTGGCCCAGACTCCTGAAATCTTTTTAACTTATTCCCTGTGCCAAATGCATTCCCTTAATTTGCACTACTCTTTGTGTATTTCTGCTACAACAAATTTGAAAAGGGAGAAGTGGGATTTAGAGATGTGAAGATGCAGCTGTTCTAATTGTAAAAGCACAGATAAAAGAGAGCCACTCAACAGTATGGAGAATGTAAAACGTTCACCTGAGAGCATGAGGAGGGATTTCCCCACTGGAAATGTTATGTTCTGGGTGCCTGCAACGGATGCAGGAAGACCATAAACATACTAGGTTTTTCAAGGCATGCTCCCAGGGTGCATATGTGTGTGCGTGTGTGTGCGCGGGTGCGTGTACACGTGCGTGTGCGTGCATGTGTGTGGTTTGTGTTTGAGTCTATGAATGTGCATAATGGAGGGGAAGAGGAGATGGGCACAAATCAGAAATGTTTCTGGTGCTTTTTGATTTTCTTTGTGCAGAGATATTCTTCTGATACAGTTGTAGAGCATCTATCATGCATTAGGCCCTGGTGATAGTGGTGAATGAGCCGTCCTCCCTGCCCTTGGGGAACTTAAAATCTGGGCGATGAAATTAACACATAAATAACAGATAACTAGCATCACAGTGGCCAGGTGAACAAGCAACTCTTTAACACCGAGGGGACCATTTATTGTCCTATTGGGAGTGGGAAGTAGAGAGCATTAGAAAAAATTCCACAGAGGTGGGTGTTCAAAAGATTCACTTGGCACAACGATGGGGCACAATTTTTGTGGAGCAAAAGCACAGGCCAGCTCTGCGGTAGGGAGTGGCCAGCACACGTGGAAAACAGTGGGTCTGCATTCTTCTGTGGTTTGTTAGAAGATGGAACACAGTGGGTAAGGCGTTCAGATCCAACAGCAACAATGGATCACAGAAGAAGTAAGGACCTAAAGGTAAGTAAAGAGAGGGCAAAATGCAAACCAACAGTCAGCAAACCCCAAACCTGACCATTTCCATTACTTTTTAACACCATGAACAAAGAAAGACACGATGAACTCTCCTAAAATCCAAGCATGCCCTGATTGTTTATTTGAACACGGCAAGATGGAGTGAGTCGTGTAGCACCCTCATGATTCCATTTATTCCATGTACTTTGTGACGCATAAAGGAGAGGAGGCAACCAACATCATTCATTTCTTCCACAGATCTTTACAGTGCACCTTCTCTGTGCCTAGAACTGCACTAGGCACTGGGCAAACAGGCGCAAACAAGAGAGATGAGGTCCAGCTTCTGGGTCCTGGTGTGTCTGAGCAGATCTGTAAGGCAGGAGCTTCTCTCTGGATCTTGTCCTGTGGGAATAGAGAATGGAGGTCACATGTTGAGCTGAGACAGTGGAGGGGTGAGCCTGCATTCAGCCCTGTGTCTTGTCCCTTGATCATCTTCCCACTCAGCCAATAAAAAGAGGAAAAACAGAGTCCCAATGCAAGAGGTCTGCAGCATTGGCTCTGGAAGCTCTGACCATAGCAGGGAGAGTTCTTGTCCCAGTGTCAGAACCCTTGATGTCAAGCAGCACTGGTGCCATCGTGGTGAACAGCAGCATGGGCGTGCGTGTGCGTGTGCGTGCGCGTGCGTGCGCCACAGGGATGCCTCCTATGGGAACTGGCAGCACAGCACTTTACCGCTGATGCCAGCAGCTACAGAAGAAGAAGGTGATGCCACAGAGGACCCAAGAGGTCAAGAAACACATGGGAGCCCCTCCCCCTGGGGAGCCTCAGATCTATTTTTGGAGAAACTCGAAAGGGTTTGGGGGGTGGAGAAAAAAGCCAAGGAACAATGGTTTGTGACAATTTTTGACCTTACTTTTATGACCCCAACAACCCTGTGAAGGAAGAAGACTTGGGATTATTAGTCTCGAGTCACAGACAAGGAAACTAAAACTTAGACTTGGCCATGGAGCTGATAAGGTGATTGAATTGGGGCTCACACCCAGATGAGCTTAGTCCTAAGCTCTTTTGTCCTGTTTTTTAAAGAATGATCGTCATGTTAGCAATGCATGCCATAGGACATGAATAGATAATACTTGGAAACCTATTTTGAAACACAGAGAATCAGTCTACACCTATGATAGTGCCTTCCCTGAAGCGGTTAGTCTAGTGGCTTGAACACAGCAGGTGTTCAAAAGCTTTTGAAAAATCTGTTTGTTGGTATGACCTGGTCAGACTGGCCAAGGAAAGTGCCTAAATTCTCTTTTCTGTTCAGTGACAGCCCCAGGAGTCGTTCAGGAAGCTAATCCCTACCTGGGTCAGTGAGCTTCAGCATCAGGCTCTGTTCCCTGTATCTTGTGAGCCTGACCTTGTGAAGACCGAGAAGGAATGTAAAGTCATGTGTCTTTTCTATAGTGGGGTGGATCAGCTTTTTTTTAAAAAATAGAGGCATCAGTGTTAGTGCTGGTAAATATAGATTTTGCAAATGGTTTTCAAGGTCGATACATATTAATTGAGAGTACTGTGATACTAGAGTGGCTTTTCTAAGAACCACCTGGGCATTACCAGAAAGTAACGGATCTTACTGACTTTCAGTCTCTGTTCCACTCTCTTCACATCGGTAGGAACTAAGCAACACCGGGCTTAAAAAAGAAACCTGAAAATTGCGAATGGCAGGCCGATAGGAGCCACCTGTCTAATTGTATTCAAACTTGTCTGAACTAGTTTCCAAAGACCTTCATCCTTCTCCTCTCCTCTTTGAAAAAGAGCAAACCAGCACTTTCTTTTAACTCAATTCTATTTGGGAAGGGTTTTGAAACTAAAAAGAGACAGAGAGAGAGGGGAAATCTGATCTTCCAGCTCTTGCAATACGCCAGCCGTGCTGTATACAGAATAAGGAAGCTTCATTTCGGACTGGGGTTGCGAAGGTCACAAGATAGCAGCGTGAGCCCCTGCTTTAATGCTGAGCGTGACATTTTTTGTATCCTTTGTGAGGTGGTCCATATGGAACATTATAGCACCTAGTCAGAGCTGGGCTAATTCCTTCTGGAATGAGAGGAGAGGGTGTGAACCAGCCAGGAGCGAGCAGAAGTATTTGATTCCGCAGGTTTATGCCAAGATGAAGGCTGCTGCCTACTGAGTGATGCTGCTCTGTGCCAGGTCCTCCTAAAGCAAACCAGCAGTACAGGATGACACTGGCTTCTCCTGGCTTTACAGACACAAGCTCCGGTAATTATGTGACTGCATGACTCTCTGTGCCTCTAGTGCTCAGGTGTGTGGTGGCAGTGGGGGAGCGCAGAAAGACGAACTCTGGGACCCCCACCGCTGGGGGGATTGTCGCCGCAGGGATGTTCACAGCCCTGTGCTGCTAGCCCTACTTCCTGTTCAGAAAACGTGACCCTCAAGAAGCCTCCGATTCGAGTTGTTTCCGATTGTGGTTACCTGGGACCTAATCATTGCCTTTTGCGCCGTTGCGTGGCTTTTTCCTGCCTTCCACTTTCCCTCCTGCTGCTGACCATGTCCCCATCATCAGCACTTCCACCAGAGACGACGGCAGGGATAGCAGAGGAGAGCGTGCTCACGTCAGCCCCACCATGCTGGAGCAGAGTGGTTCATCAGCTCCGAGTGCAGGTTCTGGGACGGAAGGGATTAAAATCCCGAGGTCTGCGCTCTCCCTGACGTCGTGTGTAGAGGTAACTGAGAATCATGTGGGCAGATGCTTCATGCTTCACGTTAGCAGCTGCCCATAATGGTGCTGTCAGTTGGTTGAATTATGTGAGTTCTCTTTGGGCTTGTCCTGAGTCTTCTGGTATCTAAACTGCTGCCTGGTGAAAGGCCATCACTAGGGAAATCCTGTTCATTCATTTACAGACCACCAGGGGGCTGGTTTGAGAATGCAGGTCTGAACTAGAATCCAGTCCCCTGCTTACCTGCCAGTAGCACTCAGGTCCCTCAGTATGGAGGACCTGCCCCCATACCTGTGGTTTCTGCCAGCTCGCTATTCAATCCCCATGTGGTCACGGAACCCATGATTGGGTTGGGTGGAAAACAAATAATCTCCAAGTCTTTCTTTCTAATGAGGTTAAAAGCTTCAATTCTCAAAAAGGGATTTGTGGGTATGATGGAGTAAGAGAAATAGAGACATAGACGGGGAGAGACAGAGATCTATAGGCCCCAATGTTAGAGCAGTAGAAAGACCTCAGAGAAAAGTGACTGTATGGTGTGTCTTGGCGAGGAAACGTGTGCCCCAAGCATGGCACTGAAGTCGTAGAGCCGTGGACCCAAAGCAGCCAGTAGAGTCAGGAAATGTGCCACCTGTCTAGAATGAGAAGTGAGGCAACGAGAAGCCACACCCCAGCACTCACTACCCATGTCTTGTCTCTGCATAGACTTCAGTGCAAACTCTCAGAAGAAATCAGGCTTATTTTCCCACCAGTGGGAAAAAGTAGACTGAGACACAGAAATGAAGCTAAGGTATAGAAAATCGATAAGGTTATCCTTCCTGAATACCTAATTTTATAAAATTATCCCTGATACACTTACACGAATTGTTTAGTAAGTATACGTTCTTCTTAAATCATAAAATAGGATTAGTAATTCACAAATAACCTGTTTGTTATTTTTATATGTTTGTGGGTAAATCACCCCATTTGTATTTGTATAAATAGCAGATAAAACCATGACAGTTAAGATCCTGATGTCTATTCTTAAAAACTTTCAGTCGAGGTACAAATGAGAAAGTACCTTTCTAGAAGATGATTTGGCAAAATGTAACAAAATCCCTAAAAGAGTGATATCCTTTGGCCCCCAAAATCCTACTTTGAGGAATTTACCCTAAGGCAATAATCATGAATATACGTGAGGATTTAATTGTAAGGATGTTTGTAATGGTGGCAGAGTTAATGTTTTTCATTTTAAAAAGTACTTTTTATTGAGGTATAATTTATTTATAGTGAAATGCACAAATCTTAAGTGTACAGTTCAATAAGTTTCAACAAATCCACATGCCTTCAAGATATAGAATGTTTTATTACCCCAGAACTTCCCTTGGTGCCCCTACCCACTCAAACATCCCCACCAGAAGCAACCACTGTTCTGATTTCTATCACCATAGTTTAATTTTGCTTGTGAGAGATACTATCATGACAGTATTAAATGTATAATTTTTTAATACTTGTCTTCTATGAACCATGATTGCCAGCAGCCACTTTAGGCTTACAACTCCAGGGAAGGAGAAAATGTGGATGCTACCTCAGGAAAGGGGTGGTAGGATCCTATCCCACGCAGAAAAGAAGAGGAACTGGAAAGAAAGGCTGTTCTTCTCCCCTCGTGGGCTGTGGGAAATGATAAGGTTAAGGAATCAGGCAAGATGACCATTATTTCTTGATTGTCCCAGAGTGGGGAGGGAGGTTAGATGGGAAGGAGTGGAACCCTGCAGCAGACACTCTTGCCATTCTCCAATAAATATAAAGCCTTCCTCCTAGTCGATGAGATATCAACAGAAATGAGAGTCAGGGCTTTGGGGATGGGCTTCTGTTTTCCTTACAGAAATTATAGACATTGCTGTGTCACCTCTTCCCTCAACTTTTTGCCTTGAGACCACAAAGCAACAAACTTGAGGATGAAAAACCAAGATACTAAAGGATGGCAGTAGGAAATATACAGAGACCAGGTCTTTGGTGGCAGCTCCAACAAGGTCAGAAACGGCGTATTCCTGGATTTCATATTATATGAGAAATATAAATCCTGATTCATTGAGCTACTGATAGCTGTGTTTCAGTTACTTGCAGCTGAAGGTGTTTCTAATGGGTAAACATCTGTTTCTTACTTGGAACTCCAAGAGGAGATTGCCTTGCAGGGCTCTCTAATCTCATTTACACCAACCTAGAGTAGCCACAGCAGAGTGATGGTGGCATGTCAGGGTTAATCATAAGAGAAGCCTGAATTAAGTCACCTTGATTTTCCGTCAGTGTCTGTGTGGCATGGAAGAGATCCAGAAATCCTCACTGGCTTCATAGACATAGACAGAGGTTAGCTGATGTTGCTGGTGGGTGAGGTTAGTGGGGAAAATGATCCTGAGGTTGGGAGCTTTGTGGTGGATCACTCAAGCCAGTGATTGGATTTGCAATACACAAATAACTCAAGGGAACACACAGGGCCAGTTAGAGCTCAGGTGGGGTCAAGTCAAGCAGCAAGAACTAGCAGATACAAACAAATCAGGAAAAATAAGCTATTGGACATTGGCCTCAACATAGTATGTTCACAGGGCTTCCCAAAGATGAGAACAGCCACAGGAAAGAATCTATGTGCAAGGCTTGACTTTTCCTGCTACCATGCGGACATAAGTTACCTGACTCCCCTACATCCCAGGCACTAATTTAGAGGGAGCAGGAGGAAGAATTCTGAAAGACTGAGCATTTGTCCAAAAGATGCCAAGTTACTCAGAGTAAATGTTTAACTTGTAACATTAGACAGTATACCAGATTGGGCTTTCTGCACAACTACCTCTCCACCCACTCAATATTATTTATTTTTCATTACTTAAAATATCAAAAAGGGAGAAATAGTATAAAAGTAGAAAAATAGGTCATTGTTAGATAAATTATTGAAGATCCATTAAATAAAATATTATTAGGCAATTAAAATGGATTAGTCTTTCAGTTAAACAAGGTGGATTGAAGAACATATTAATCTACTTCCACTCCCCAAATCCCCTCTGGAATAATAAAAGACAGGGAATGGGAGAGGAGGAGCAGAGAGAAATCAGAAGCTAGAAAATGACCTATAAGTGGTAACTGACTTTAGCAGACCCAAAGAAAGCTTCATTCTTAAGTATCAGTGGAGGAAGTCCAGCAGTTGGCTGATCTATAATGAAGAATATCAGAGAAGCTCAGAAATTGGAACATCCAGGTAACTTTGAAAGTGTGTATGTGTGTGTGCACGCGCGCATACAGGTGGAGCTGGAAAAGGACAATTGGTTGAAACTCTATGTGAGAAGCAGTTATAGACCTTTGGCTTCTTTTCCACAGTCCTTGAGGTCTACCAGCCCCCACCCCAGCAGAAGACCAGAAGCTCACCCTCTGGAGGGGCTAAGCCGGGAGGTCGAGTACACTAATGGACACTGGACAGAGTTGAGGGCTTCAAAGAGAGTGGCTCTATGAGAGGGTTGATATTGAAGGGTGAGGTTCCTAGCTCCTTGTCACACTTTGCCCTCAAAATGATGAAACTAAACTTATAACCCCAGGAAGGAGACTGGAAGTTTCTGTTCTCAAAGTTGATTCTTTTTCATCCCCAAAGAAAAGACCTTCAGATACTGATAAGTGGAGGTCTTTCCCCACAAAATCAGCTTAGAGTGAAGCCAGTCAACCAAGCCTTCTCATGCACACAGAGCTTCCTCAAACTTTTCAGTACTTCATCCTAAATGGAAGCACAGAAATGGACTCAACCAGGCATTTTGGAGAAAGCCTATGTGTTGGTCAATGTTCTTAGTTACAAACACGGAATTCATTATTGGCTCATTTAAGCAGAAGATGAATGAATTAAAGCATATTTTTGCAGAATCAGAGGGAGATGTATATGTGGGTAACAGGCTTTAGAAATCGGTGGCTAATGAGTCAGCTTCAGGAGCACGTTTGAGCTCCCACTGCTTGGTTGGTGGCAAAAGGCAAAAGAAAATGACTGCTTTCTATAAATGGAGACAAATTTGGCTGTGAATCCCCCAGAATTTGTAGGGAGAGGGACTCTGGGAAACATCAAGGGCATCATTCTAATTGTCCAGATAGGGCCTGGAGGGTCTTATTTTTATTTTTTATTATTATTTTTTATGTCTCAGACGTGAACTCTGGTACCTTTGGGTTTCATATGTGTGAAAAAGGAAGTAAAACCAAATTTTAGCTGTAGTTATCTCTGCAATATTGGGATTTTGGTAATAGCTTATTTTTCTCTACATGGTTTCTCTGTTTTCACATTTCATTATTTTTAAATCAGAAATATTTTTAAAGAATTGTTGGAGAAAAAAGAAATATTTTTGGTGGCCAGAATGGGCAGATGAGCTCAGAAAGCCCCATAGGATCACTTTGCCTTTGTAAACTTCTTCCTGACTGTCTCTAGGGTAAGCTTCACTTGGAGAATGGTCACCTGTGTACAGCAGCTCTGAGTGACTGCTTCAGACTTGCAATGCTCATATTAGCTTATCACCAGCAATAAGAAGCCTATTCCAGATAAACTTTGGTAGGCCAACAGGGGAAGAGGGAGAGCCACACATGGTGAGAAGCCCTTTGAATAACCATTGCAATCTCGAGTATAGGAGGTCTTCCCATGTGAGCAGGGGGGCGGAGTGAGTGGGAGCAGCAGTAGGTCTCGACAGAGAACTCTACATGGTTGGCACTTTGTAATTCCTGAGGTCAGTCCCTGTTTGAGGGGATAATCTGCTCTCCCGTTTGCAGTTCCGAGATTGTCTCTGAAGTGACTTTCAAATCTATCCCATTCTCTGCCTGGGGCTGCCTGCTTCCAGGCCTTCCTCATTGCTGCCCTGGAGTAATGGGAAACCTCTTAAGCATCTGGTTGACCTCCAGGACAGAGTTACCTTTTCCAGCTCTGTGTCAAATCAGAGACTCACCCTGTTCCACGAGGCCAATGCCAACCCCCCTTGCAGGGCATACAAACCTTTCATAAATGGACCCTAAACTTTAGGTCAGCTTCTACTCTAAAGATGGCCAACTCATCCTGGTTTGCCAGGAATTTTCCGGGATTTTAGCACCCAGAAAACTCCTCGGTCCTGGGAAAACCGGGATGGTTGGGCATCCAATTCTGCCACCTACCCCCCACTCAGCTGGCACATTAACTAAAACTTTGCATTTAATAAAACAGGGTATGACTCTGTTTTATTCGTTTTTATCTGCCCCAAAGCTGCACAGAATCTGGCATGTCACAGGCATTCAGTAATCTATAACTCTCTGACAATTCGTGATGTCAATAAGGCTAGTATTTTCTTTAAGATAAGTATTTTCTGTTACTTGTCTTGAGAATGAAAGTTTTGAAAATAAATTTAATTGTGACACTCTTTCCTTTAGTAAATGACACTGGCTTAAAATGGTGTGCTAGTTTTATGTGTTTTTTCTACCACCTGCCGACAGAGAAACAAATAGCAATATTCATTTGTCAAAAATTACTGAATATAATGAATTTTATCACAAGAAAGTAGACACAGCTCCTATATTCTACTAAACCCAGGTTCCTGTGGAATTTGTCTAGAACATCAGAGTGTCATTCCCTAATAAATGGTCTTGCCATTATCCTACTTTCAGAATAAAGACCAGACTGCCGAAAGCCTTAAACTTTGGAAGCGTGCTTTACAAACTGTGACTGTTAGTTCCCAAGGACCATATTATCATAAAAAGTAGTAGGCTTAATGGGAAACCCATCAAATACAACAGAAAAAGTGATATTTTTCTTTTGTTTTTATCCATTTTTACATTTTAACAAATATTTTATGAAATGAATATTTAGATATATTCACCACTGAAATACCTCATTACTACCATGAATTCTATAATATTAGTCTGTGTGCATATTACACTAATGTGCAGAGCAGGGATCACTGGAAATGGCATGTATTTGAGAAAATTAGAGAATTTTCCGAAATTAAACAATTTAACCTTTTTTTTTCTGATTGTGATTCAGTCAAGTCTGCATAAGCTGTGTTTGGTAACCTGTATTTAATTGTGTGTTGAGATGTTCTTTCCCTATCTGGAGCATTTTAGAACTCAGATTCGCTCTGCCCGCTTGCACAGCTGTGAAGTTCTTGCCTACGTTCTCCAAATGCACTAGGAAGTCCTTGGGACATCAGCCCATCACTGTTTTTTGTATTGTTGGGCATTTACACACATCACCTGGTAAGAGACTCAGAAGTTTATAGTCACATCTATTGCAAAGTTTTCTAGGTCCTCCTAGAAAACTGACTGAAGACTACTTTTTTAAAAAAATTGAAGTATAGTTAATTTACAATGTTGTGTTAGTTTCAGGTATACCACAGTGATTCAGTTATGTAATCTTTTTCAGATTCTTTTCAATTATAGGTTATTACAAGACATTGAATATAGTTGCCTGTGCTGTACAGTAGGTCCTTGCTGTTTACCTATTTTACATGTAGTGGTATGTGTATGTTAATCCCAAATGCCTGATTTATCAAACCCCTCCCTGCTATCCCCTTTGGTAATCATAAGTTTGTTTTCTATATCTGTGAGTCTATGGCTTTAACCTCTGCCTTGTGTGGCTCCTTCTTTTTCCCTCTTTGTCAAACCCTCTTCAAAGGAGTCATAGGTAAGAGGACTAGGTCAGCCTAGTTACCCTCTCAGATGTGGTCCGTGTGTGTACACATACACAGGGTGGATGGAGGAGAGGCTGCTGATTAAAATGCACTCCACCCGAAAAGGGGAAGGCAGAGTGTGACACTTTCTTTCCATGTTCAAGTGAAAGTTAATAACATACCCTTCAAAAAAAAGCTTGTAGCTACATCTATTGCAAAGTTTATTAGGTCCTCCGCACACTGAATAAAGACTACTTTTTTAAAGGACACTTTAAAAAAGTGATTGAGTTTGAACCCGTGGCTTTTGCTCTCATGACATTTTTCACTTTCAATCTCCACCTCTTTACCTTTTGCCCTCTTAGGAGAGATAACAGAGAATCCAACGGATAGCCATTCTGTAAAGAACATTTCTTTTGATTTGAGGAAGTGATCCAACCAGTCAGCTGAATATTCCCTTGTTTTTAATTCTTTCCATCCACGTAGACCTCTACAGGATCTTTAAGCTATTAAATGAACTATTTTGTTTCCATTGACAAATGTTTTCACAGTGCCTGGATAAACTCATTGCTTGCTAAGGACTGACTCTGACCAGCTTAGCAAGGTAAGATGGCTTTGAAATATTAATGCAAATCCCAGGTGGTCAGTGAGGTCCTGAAGATCCAGAGCCCAGAGCAGACCACAAGGCAAGAGGGGAACACTTACGGGGCTCGTACTAGGATGCAAAGGACAGCTTCATCTCTTTGTAGAGAGGAGTAACTGACACTTAGAGAAGAGTTAGAGTGAATGATGAGAAATGATTGAAAGGCTGAGAAGTAAGAACTTTAATTTAGGAAGTCAATGACATCTTGATGTTCAGGGGTACTGAATAATGACTAAAGACACCACAGGGCTAGAGTCAGAAATGGGGGTCAAATCCAGCATGGTGCCATGTCTCTCTTGAGTCCAGGGGCTCCGTGTAAGCTGCTTTCTCTGCTTGGAAGTCCCTGTCCTCCTCCCTCCTTCAAGCCACCTGCTCAACTCCTGCTTCCTAGAGCAAATTCTCCTTATCCTGTTGGTCTCAGCTAAAATGTCACTTTTCCCATGAAGTCTTTTCTGATACCTCAACATCACCACTTGGATAGATATCCCTCTTTTTTCTCCCAGAGCACTTGTACTTTATCCTATTTAAATAATCATAAAGGCCCATTTATTGAGAATTTGCTAAGTGCCAGACCCTCTTTTAAGCACTCTGCACATAGTAGCTCATTTAAATCTCCCAATAACTTACTAGATGGGTACCATCATTATACTCATTTTATAGGTAAGAAAATGGAAAAACAAAGACATTTAAAAACTTGCTCAAGGACACACAGCTAGTATCAGATCAGAGATTGGGATCCAAAGCCTGAACTCTTAACCATTATGCTATTGTGGCTATCTATATCTCTTTTTTGGACCATAAGGACACACCTAGATTCAAGGGTAGTGCACATATATCTTATCTCTCAATCAGAGGAGTGTCAAAGAATTTGCAGTCACCTTTAACCAATACCTTAGTTGATAAATATATATATTATATTTTTTTAAAAATTTAATACGTATACATGTTTATGTACATGTATATGTGTATGTGTATACACACACACACACACATATGTTTAGCTCTTCCATCCACTTGCTAATAAAATGTTTGTGGGAAGAAAAGAATGTGGGTGTTTTTTTTTTATTGCATGCCATTCTCTGATCTTGACTCAGAGCCAAATTTATTCTTTAGAGTTTCTATCTTGACCTCTTTCTTATGAAGAGTGAAGAAAAATAAATATGTTTCAGAATGACTTCTTGAGTCTGCAGCAAATCACATCTTAATCTCCTTCCATTTTGGCAAAGAGTCCCAAAGCTAAATACCTTCTGTGCAACCTCATATAAAATATACTTCATTCCTCCTTCATACACCCACAGTAGATGTCACTAAATAATCACACACTCAGATTCTTTCTTAACCCAACTCTGCAGATAGGCACTGTTAATTAAACAGACCTGGCTTATGAGATAAAACCTATTTGCCACCCCTCTTTTACGCTATCACTTTCTAACTTACTCTTCCTGTCAACCTTATAGATGTTATAATGGAATGGATTCTTTTTTTTATTTGGGGGAGGAATGGGGCTTAGTATTTCATAACTAGCCTCGTATTTTTAGGTATACTTTGGAAAAGGTTTAAACACCTATATTCTCTCAAATATATATAAAAATATATTTGAACTGAAATTACTGGTTTGTATATAATAATTTTAAGGTGGTTTCTGATACTCTTGAGGAGTTTGGAACCTAAATTTATTTTTATCCTCCTTCTCCATAAAGTGTTTACTAAGTGCTTCATTGTAGCATATGGTTTAAGCAAAGCATTGCACAAAGTAGATTATTCAGACATAGTTTGAGTCCATAATAGTTTGAGACATAAATGATTTTATACATCTACAGGAGCTAGGAGGGCTAGTTTATAACTGGAGACATTGTTTTATAAGGTGTTATTATTTTAGAATACACATGTCAAGAATTCAAACAGCAAAGTTATTTTCAATGATTGCATTTGTGGTGGCCAGATACTGTTATGCTTGGAAACAAAGACTTCCAATCCACCCAGGATCTAGGCAACCATTTTATTCCCAATTGCAACCCTCCGCCCCCGCCATTTCAGATAAAGTGTCAGGTTGGTGCTCAGCTGCTGGGAAAACTAATGATCAAAACTCAGAGAAAAAAAGTTCTTTAGAGGTTTTTTCTGGCAGATACCTATAGTCTGGAGGGAAGTGTTGCCCAGTGAAAATGATCATGTTTACTCCTAAGCTAAACGGGCATTCATCTTATTCTTATGCCTGTCGTGGTGTACCCAGAAAGTGCTAGGTGGAGTGGACATAATGGAATAACCCCCCACCCTCTCCAGGAAAAGGAACTTCTCATCTTAATGTTACGATGTGCCCTATAATAGTAATGTTCTTTATAGCTTTGCAGAATACTCTCAACAAACAGCGTTGAAAATGCATTAAATGATTGCATTTTGCTTTGGCTATGAGTCTCTCTCAGAAACAGTTTACTGTCTCATACGTAATATACCAATAGTGATTATCCCTTATTTCTAAATAACACTATCAGGGATTCAATGACAATGCGAACAGCAGGAAACACCAAGTAGCATAATAGCTTCCTAAGCAGCTATGTGACTTCCTATTTCTCTGAGGGCTGAGGTAAGTCCGTGGACTGCTGGACAGAGAACTTTTGTCTTCTGAATGCTATCTTATTTCTCCTGTAAGAACCTACGATGGAGGGGCGTCAGGACAAAAGAGCTTGAGCCGGCAATACGAATTTATTTCGTATCTTGGCAGAAACTCACACACACCATCCCAGTCTAGTGTGATAATGGTATTCTTTCCCGACTATGACCCACCACAGGAAAACCATGAGGGTCATACAATGGCCAGAAATTAACTCTTGACATACTTGCAGCTTTTCCAGCAAACACTGGGGCTTAATATTACAGAACTAGAAGAGCTGATCTCCCCTGGTGATAGCAATCTGCCTTTCAATTTTGCTGTCTCAAACAGCCAGCTGTGAGCCTTTATATAACATTTCACAGTCCCTTAATTACCACATGCCAACCTCAGGGCTGCTAATCCTAATACGGTTCCAAAGTGAGGGACTTATGACATGTCAGCAGTTTAATGCAGCTCTTTCTGTGGTAATCATGTTTGCTGGAAAATATAGTTCTTCCCAAACACAGTGAATACTAACCTTAAAATGTTCAGATAAACTTTTGCTTATGCCCCACATCACTGGAGAGAAATAGCTTCTTGTGTCCTGGCTGAGAGGTGTACCAGGGCTGCTAAATATATAACAAAAAGCCAAATGAGAAACACCTGTAGAGAAAAAAAAAGTGGATTAAAACTGGCGGAACAAGATTCATTGTACTACTCAAGCATAGCATAGCTAGTCTTTTTTCTTTTCTTGGTGGAAATTGGGCCACAAATGCAGCATTCATAGGCCATGTGATGATGCAAAAGGACAAACTAAGCTTTGATTCTTAACATGGCCACCAGGACAGTGTTATTACTCTATAGTAGGTGAAGGCAGGTCAAGTCACCTACAGGAAAAAGAAAGTTTTGCCCTTGTTGGGTAAAACAGAGACATCAATTGGCTAGGTCCAATCATTCAGGTCCAATATTAACTGGGACTCAAATAGGCTGGATTTGTTTTCTCTACTTGTGCTTACTTTCTGCCAGGTTGGTATGCTACTGACTGCCAGAAAGCAATTAATCAAGTCTACACTTCAAATGTAGCAGTGTAAATTTAATACGACATTTGTTGTTTGGTGAGTTTCTTTATATCCCCAGACATATAAATCAATAAACAAGTACTTACTAAGCCTCTATTCTGCCCTGAGTGTTTTGCTAAGTATTCTTGGGGACATGAGACATATGAGATGGAGTTTTAGTTCTCCAAGGAAGTGTGATGAGGTGGGTTACAGGGTTTGAATCCTAGCTTGTTAACTTACTAGGCTGATGACTTTGAGAAAATTGTTACATTTTAGACCCTCACCATTTCTAACATGAGTTTAAAAATGCCAGTTGTACGGAGTTAGAATTTCTATTCCAGGCCCCCTCTGAGCTCCACACTTGTAGATCCAACAGCCCACTTGCCATGTCCACCTGGATATCTAACAGAATCACAAGTTACACATGTCCAAGATGCTTCATCCTTGCCACTCCACCCCCACCAATATCTCCACTACAAACTTTTTCCTCCAACTTTTCCCTTTGTCAATAAACAGCATCGTAGTCCCATCACGTACTCAGGACCTCCTTTCCTCATGAATTCATCAGCAAGTCCTATCAGTTTTGTCTTGGAAGTTCATCGCTGACCTACCTGCTTTTCTGTGTCTTCATTGCCTCCACCTGTAATACAGGCAACCCTCATTCATCTGCAACAGCTCCCCCTCTGGTCTCACAGCATTGACCCTGAGGCCTCCAATCCAGTCTTTACTCAGTAGTAAAAGTATTTTAAAACCTAAATTGGGACTTTCACTTCTGATTAAGGTGTAGAAAGTCATGAATTCCCATTTTTCAATGGTGTACGTAATTATTTTGGTGCTCAAATTATTCCAGGTTTGACAAGTGGCAGCCTCTTCAAATGACTCCCCGTGTCTTTGTGACATGTCCTCATTAATTTTACTGAACACTTCGTTACTCCTTGTCATAACAAGACTTTCCAGGCTCACCTTGTACCTCCCTACCCCAGGTCTAGAATCAGCACTTCTCTGAGGATCCCTGGTTCCTTTTACTGGAAAATGGATTAGAGACTAAGTTTTGGGTGCTAGGGGTGCTCCTTATTCTTAGGATGTCATCACTTCTCGACCCTTTCAGTGGGCAGAGCTAGGAAACACGTGTATGTATGTACATATACATATAAATATACTTATGTATACATGTACACATACACATGTATAAGCACATATATTTCATATTTTGGAAACCATGAGTTCGTATTGTCTCTGCCAGTTCCAATTCATCCCTACAGGGTTCACTTACTTCATTTCTTATTTGTTATGTCCTTTCTTCCATACTGCAAATCTTGGCCCCTCATAGGAACAACACATTTACTTACTTGCTTAATCCTATAATACGTTTAATTTTTTTTTCAGAAGTATTTCACTCGTTCCTCTTCAAAACACAAATGAACTGAAAGAAGTTCAGAGCTTGTTTGCAATTCTCGCCCCACATTCCACCCCATCCAACACTGAGGGCTTAATAATCAAATTTTGTGTTCATAAATTACCTGATTGTTTTTTTTTTTTAACTCTCCCATAAGTATGGTTATAGTATTCCTTGAAATACATTGGGGCCATTTGCTTTACTTTACTTTCCGTTAGATTCTCTCTTTCCATCTGGATGGGGTTAATTTAATTTTTTTATATATTAAAAACTTTAACATGATTCCAAAGGCTAAAGCTGTATCAAAAAGGAATATTCTAACAAGTATCACTGCACCCATATTCCTTTTGCCCTGTTTCTTCCCCTACCTAACCTTATAGGAAACGACTTTGTATTTTTCTGGTTTGTTTTCCCTATATTCCTTTTGTGGCATTAAGAATCTGGTTTGTTTTCCCTATATTCCTTTTGTGGCATTAAGAATCTATTATGATTTCTTATTTTTCCCCTCTATCTTACACAAAAAGGAGTATACAATATGTGCTCTTTTGTACTTTACTTTTTTTCACTTAATAATATATCGTGGAAATCACTCTGTAGCAATTCGTAGAGTTCTCCCTCATTCTTTTTTACCTCCTTCTCCCTCCCTTCCCCTTCTTTCTTTTTAACAGTTGGATAGGGTGACTGACACCCCTTGGTGTATGCACCATTTTTTACTATATCAGTGCTTGGACATTCAGGGAGCTTCTGATATTTTGCAATTATACATATTGCTGCTGGGCATAAATTTGCACATATATATTTTCATATTATTGAAAGCGTATTCTCAGTATAAATTCCTAGAACTAGGATTGCTGGGTCAAAGGATCCATGCAGTTGTGGTTTTGTGAGACATGGTCACATTTCCCCTCCATAGGAGTTGTGTCATTTTGCATTCCAACCAGCAGTGCATAAAGAGTGCCTCTTCCCATACAGCCTCACCAACAGAGTGTGTTGTCAAGTTTTTGAAATTTTGCCAATCTGATGGGTGAAAAATAGTAACTCAGTGTGGTTTACTTTGCATTTCTCTTATTACGTGTAGGTCGTACATTTTTTCATATGTTTCAGGGCCATTTTTATATCTCTTTTAATGAATTTTTTGTTTATGTCTTTTGTCTTTTTTTCTTTAAGATTTTGGTCTTTTATTCTTCAATATTTAAATGTTCTCTGTATGTTAATGATACTGATCCTTTATCTGTGAAATGTGTTACGTATATTGCCTCTGGTATGTATTCATTTTAAAGATTGTTTAGTTTTTGTGGTTAAATTTATCATTATTTTACTATGTTGCATATAGATTTTGAGATATTGTTTGAAAGGCTTTCCTTGCACTTAAGTTACATAAGAATTCACCTGTGTTAACTTCTGGTACTTTTATATTACAGTTTTTTTGTGTGTTTGTTTGTTTACATTTGCATCTCTGATCCATTTGTTTATTCTGTATATTATAAAAGGAACAGGTCTAATTTTATCTTTTCTAAAAAAAATCCCATTGTCTCAGCACTGTTTGCTAAGAAGAAAAAAGATAATTTTTATCTCAATTTTTTTGTGATACTACCTTTATCATATGCCATATTTCTGTATATAATTTGGTCTATTTAACCATCAAACTCTTAACAGCCTTGTATGGGCTGGTATGTAGGGTTATAATTCAGAGGAGCCCAAGCCACAGGGCAAGTTGGCACTGACTTGCCAGATCTTTCCTGTGAGCCTTCACTGAGTGCATAGGGGCGATATGCTGATGATTGTAGATAGGAAAAGAGACCTCAAGAGAATCGTATCCCCATATACATGTCTCATTCCCTACATGTAAGGCAGTGACACAGTGAAGTCACTCCTACTGAGCTTTGTCTGAATTTCTAATCCACAGATTCATAAGCAACACAATTGTTGTTGTACTAAGCCTCTAAGTTTGGGGTTAGCTTGCTACGTAGCAAAAGATAACTGAGGACTTCTGCTTTCTAGTTTGCATATAAGGCATGTGGAAGTCACCATGCCATCTAATAGCAAGTGAAAAAACTGAACAGACTGAAAAATCAACAGCTTTTCTTGGATCCATAAGAGAGGGGAGGATATAGGGCAAAGCACTGCCCTTAAGATTGGAGAGACAGGTGAATATAAGGAGTCATGGCTTAGCAGAGCAGAGTCATAAGTGAAAACCACCACAGGAACCAGTGCTAGGGTAGGAAAACCAGAACTGTAACTGGCAAATTGCTGGAGACTCAGTGTGGACAGGTCTGAGAATTAAAAACTCCAGGGGTAGCCATTTATTGGAAGGTCCCCACAATATTGTAAGATTTACCTCCAGCAGCTTGGCTAGATTCCCTCAGTAAAAATTGGAGAAAAATCCCCTTTTGTTTCAAGCAGAGGAGGAGAAAATGACCTATTTTAAAATACACCAGAACATTCTGTTCTAACAAGCCTGCCCTCAGGGGAAACTAGTTAACCAGAGCCTAACCTGTTGGAGTATTATCAGATCTAACTGACCCCAGGGAAGAGGAACTCCCAACTGCAGCCCACCCTAGCCATGTTATCCCACTTAAGGTGGGAAAAAAAACCCAAGAGATTCTTATGAAGCTCACAGTCTAGAGGCGTGGTCTCACTAAGACTGAGACCTAACCATAGAACTATGGGATGCTTCTTCTCGCCCCACACCTTACCACCACCACGTAAACAAACTATGGTACACCCAGACAATGAAATATTATTTAGCGCTAAAAAGAAATGAGCTAACAAGCCATGAAAAGACCTGCAGGAAAGTTATATGCATATTACTAAGTGAAAGAAGTCAATATGAAAAGGCTAAACCTGCATGATTTCAACTGTATGGCGGTCTGAAAAAGGCAAAACTATAATGACAGTAAAAACATCAGTGGCTCCAGGGGTTAGGGGTAGGGGTAGGGATGAACTGGCAGAGCAATGTAATGAAAATACTCTGTATGATCCCATAATGATGGATTCATGTCGTTATGCATTTGTCCAAATGTGCAGAATGTATAACATTGAGTGAACCATAATGTAAAGTGTGGACTTTGGGTGGTAATGATGTCAATGTAGGTTCATCAGTTGTAACGAATGTACCACTCTGATGGGGGATGTTGATAATAGGGAGGTTATGCTTGTGTCAGGGTTGGGGATATATGGGAATTCTCTGTACTTTCCCCTCAAATTTGCTGTGAATGTTAAACTACTCTTAAAAAATTGCCTTAATTTTAACAAAGATAATTGATATACTACTTCTATTAAACATTGTACTGGAAGTCCTGGCCAGTGAAATAAGACAAGGAAAATAAAAGATTATATATATTAGAAAAGAAGCAGAAGTTCCATTATAGTGTACTTATGAGAGTCACAAACAAAACAAAAAACCTTACTAACATTAATAAGTAGATTTATTATGGTTGCAGAATACAAGGTTAACATATAAACATCAATTGTATTTCTATACAGTAGCCAAAAAATTGGAAAATAAAATAAAAACATTTATTATAGCAGCAAAATATCAAAGTACCTAGGAATTCATTTGTAAAAAGATTAATTAATATCAGTCTTTGCACTGAAAAATAAAAAATGTGGCTAGGAGATACCAAAGGCATTGGAAGACAATATTGTCAAGATGTCAGTTCCACCCAAACTGATCTTGAGTTTCAATATAATCCCAATCGAAAGCCCAGCAGGGTAATTTAAATTTTTTATGAGAGTACAAAAAATCTAAAATAGTCATAACAATTTTGAAAAAGAACAAATTTTGAGATTTGCAATACCTGCTTTGGGACTTTAAAGCTACAGTAATCAAGACATTGTGGCATTGGCATAAAGATAGACAAATAGATCAATGAAGCAGAATACAGTCCAGAAACAGATTCAGAAAATATGGTTGATTGATTTTTACAAGGCCTTAAATCAATTCAATAAGGAAAGGAAAGTCTTTTTAGCAAATATTGCTGGAATAATTGGATGCACATATTTAAAAAAAGAAACTCAACCCCTACACATATATAAAATCTATGTGAGTGTATGTATAGTAATACATAACAAAATTAATTTGAGATGGATAATAGATCTAAATGTAGAAACTGGAACAATGAAGCCTCTAGAAGAAAGCATGTAAGAACATCATGTGGCCTGGGAATAGGCAAAGATTTCTTAGGACATATGAAAGAAAAAACTTGGTAACTTGATAAGTTTATGAAAATTAAAAGGACACCATTACGAAAATGAATAGGCAAACAGCAGACTTGGAAACATGTTTGCAAAACATATATCTCACAAAGAACTCATATCCATATACATAAACTAATTCTATACTCAACAACCTAGTATGAAATTGGGCAAAAGACTTGAAGAGAGAATAAAGGATACACGAATGCCCAAAATGTGCAAGAAGAGGTTTCCAGCATCACTGATCTTGATGAAAATACAAATTAAAAGTACGAGATACCATTTCCCTCTTACTAGAATGGCTAAAATAAAAAAGACTGACATTGCTAAATGTGAAAGAGGATGTGGAGCAAATGAAACTCTCACGTTTGGTTGCTAGGATTATAAAATGGTAAAAGCCTGGAAAACTGGAAGTTCCTTATAAAATTAAACATATACCTTCCCTATGGCCCAGCATTTCTACTTCTATGTCTTTACCTGAGAGAAATGAAAACAAATGTCTACCAAACACTTGCATGAGAACATTGAGAGCAACTTTACTTATAAGAGTCAGATGGGAAACAGTACAAGTGTCCATCAATAGGTGAATGATTGGTCCAGTTGGAGTGTTTGTGTGCAACTGAATATTCTTCACTAGTTAAAAACATGAACTATTGATACACATAGCAGCATGGATGAATCTCAAAAACATGTTGAGTAATAGAAGTTGGACAGAAACAAGTACACACTATATGATTCTATTTATATGAAGTCCAGGAATAGGCATGATGATAGAAATCTGATCAACGTGAGAAGGGAGTAGGGTTGGTAGTGGTTGTTTACTGCCAAGGAGACTGGTGGAGAGAGAAGTGCTCCGTATCTTTTTATGGGCGGATGTTACGAGTTACAAAAAACTAAATTAGATCACCTTATTCTCCTCTTCGATGGTTTCAGTTGCTATTGGATATAACCCAAATGACTAGGTTTGTTTTTTTTTTCCATTTGCACTTATAGCAGTTTAAAAGTTTTATTTGTTTAGCTATTTCCTATGATAGGTTTGATTCTGAGGGCAGGGACTATGCCTATCTTGTTTACGATTGCATCTCCAGTGCCAGTATATAACAGTTCACTACATTTTAGCTTCCTTCTCTTTCCTCCTCTCCCAACCCGTAAGTACCTGAAATTAATCACCAAGTCAGAACTAGAACTGGTAACACACATTGTTCTTTCTGGATTTAGCTTAGCTGTATTTTTGAAATTGGCTTTCATCACATACATGTTGTACCAAGGGATGGGATATGACGTCCATGTGAAGGGACTAGAGTTCCTGCCAATGAAGTAGCGGGTGTTTTACAGTCATCCTAACATTGGTGGTTAGTCAAAATGCAGTTCTCTCATATTGTAGATTCAGACCTGGTTTAGATTTCTTGTGACAAGAAATTATTGCCTTCCAATGAATAGAAAATAGTGTTTAAAATATGGTCAAATTGACTCTTTATGTCCTTAAACTGGAATGAATCATCTTAGCAACAAGTACCATACAGGATAACACTAGATGTATCAGAGAAAACATCTACCACCTGTTCTGTACATAAATTTATGGACCAATTTAACAACAAAGAGAAGCTGTAGCCATGTTTTGGAAATGAAGAACTAAATTACTGCAAAGACATAAATGCAAAAGGGCACATCACTACTCTTTCCATTTTTATACAAACTAAGCATTTTGTAACTGTTAATGGGGAGAATCCCAAAGTATTTTACGTAATAATTTCCTTTAGGAAATAATGGTTCAACTGAAACAACCCCAGAATCTCAGTGGCGGAAGACAACAAAGTACAGGACATTTCTGCTCTTACTACATGTCCATCATGGCTGAGCTGGGGCCTGTGTCTTCTCTCTTTGATCAAAGAAGAAGAAACAGCCACCAACAAGAACGTTGCTGATTGTCACAGCAGAGAGAAGAAGAGTGAGTAGCAGATTGTTCATTGCTCTCAAAATTCCCCCCACCCCGAGATAATGCATTTCTTGGCCAAAGTGAGTCCTAAGGCCACTTCTAACTCTAAAGTGGACAGGGCACTGCAATCCTAGCATGTGCCTGGAAGGGGAAGAACTGAGAACACTGGGTAAACAGCACTCACAATCAGCATCCTGATGAACGTTGAACCTTTTCTTCTAGGACCACCATCAGGACAGCCACCCCCAGCATCACTCCTGGTGTACTAGTCAACAGGCACTGAGTGTTGACTACTTGCCAGGTGCTGTGCTTTATTCATTAGCACCTTCACTCATCACAAGAACTTGGTCATGCAGATACTATTGTTACCCACACTTTTTAGATAAAAAAATAAAGACTGACAGAGGAAAGTATTTACCCCCAGGTCATACATTCAATAAGGGAAAGAGCCAGGATTTGAACCTAGATACATCTGACTCAAGGGCTTGTACTCTAAAGTGCTCTGTTATACAGTCATTCTAGCCTTGCTGAAATGTGCTTAAAATTAACACCGAAGATTCACACCTCTAAGGCCTGGAATTGAATTGAATTGAATTGAATTGAATTGAATGAAGGATATGCAAAAATCAGGTATTTGGTACAGGTTTAGTAACACTGACACATCTGCCAAGTTTTCTCTAGGCCCCAAGGACCACATGTCTTCATTATCCTCAGGAGTCTGTAGGTTTTTACTTCTGCCAGCAGAGGCTGTGTAGATACTCAAGCATATAGATGACTGTGAAAAGAGAGACATGGAGACTGAAAGGGAACATCTCAGGCTAGTTGATACCGTACTCTCATGAGATCCTGTCTAGCTGTTACAGAGTGATATGCTTCTTCCCAGACGTAATACTCAGAACCCCATAATCTGGGGTCCTGGTTTTAAGAGTTCCTTTCCATGACTTCCAAACCTCAGGACCAGGCTTTTATCAATGTCTGAATATCTTCTTCTGAAAGTACCTCACCCTAATTTTCCTTTAAGAAACTGAAAAGCTACTTTGGCCTACTAATTTGGGTCATTAATCCCTATAGATCTGAGCATCTTATAGAGAGATTTAGTACTAAAGTTTAAATATTTGGACTGGTTTCTCCTTTACTGACAAACTTTTCACCATATTTGGATTGTATGATTTTATCTTTATTGCTTTAGGTATGAAGGGTTGAGGTAGGTATTTGAGATATGTCATTTGGTCAGATAGCTCCTGACCTAAGCAAGGGAGATCAACCTTTTTTTCCCAGTAATTCCTCAAAGACCTGCTAGCACCCAAATGGAGCTGCCTCTCTATCAAGACTCTGTTGGCCTGAAGGACTGTTCTTCATAATTAAAGATAGTTAATTTTAAGTTCATAATAGGTCTTCAGAAAGTCTGATGGGCAATACTTGTCAACTAGAGTTTGTTAATACTTGGCAGTCCTCAAAAGACCAGTGCAATGAGTGACCAGTGATGTTGTCCCTAATCTCCTTGGATGAAATCTGTTTTGTTTATTCTCTCTTGCTTGGGCTTTCTCCCGACTGCAACAATAAAGATGGCTTTCTGGATGCTTTCTCCTGCTTTCAAGAAGCCTTGAACAGTGAAGTCACACATCTCTCCTGGTGTAGGTATGTGTGTGTATCTGTTGTTAATTACCCTTTAGTCTATCTTGACACCTTCCCCTTGGCTCCAAAAAGGAGCCCATTTCATTGCCAACTTCAGGAGACACTCTCAGGGGTTCCCCATATCCCATCATCCTCACCACCTCAGTGAACACCTCTGGACCCCCTGCTGCCAGAATATGCATTTCTTTGCCTGAGGACTTTCTCTTAGCACTTTGCTACCCCTAGGAGAATTAACAGCCCCCATCCAGACACACACCTACCTACAGCTCTCAATCCATGACTGGTGGGATTTAATATGTAAATACCCAGCTCTGTCATCTCTTGAATGGGATAACTGACTCATTTACAGTCACCTACAGTGGCAGCTGGCTTGATAACACATTTCCCTGGCTTCCTGACTTTCCTCATCTCACTCCCTTACGCCTCTGCTGTGTCCCTTCACCTCCCTGGTACACTGTGTGCTTGGGTTTCCTGTCTCAGGGTCTGCTTCTAGAGGAACCCTAACTATGACATCAATCAAGAGTGAGTGTTGACAAGCTGTTATTGGGTAATTTCATGAAAGATTTGTGTTTTAAAATGTTTGGTAGAGTGACAGTTTTGGGCATTCGAAATGTTTATGTTTTTTTCCTCTAAAGAAATAGGGGTGATATGGGAGTCAGAAGCAGAAGCCTGCTCTACAAGGCTGGTCAAAGAGGCTGTACTTGCTTCTTTCCGAAGTTGGAGGGACTCAGAAACAGAACATGCGCTGACCGGAAGCTGGGGGGAGAAAGGGAAAAGTCATTTGCACTGCTGACGTTTTCAGTGTCTGTGTAAGTGTTTAGGTCTTGGGGCAATTTTGAAGCTTCCATTTGTCATTTGTTTCCCCTCTGGTGAGAGAGAAGCCACCACTGTTTTGTTTGAAGTGTTTTGTGCTATGCACAGGTGCACCTAATTCCACGTATGGCCCTCTGTGCTCTCTGAGCCCGACTGCAAACACATCTTTCACAACATCTCAATGTATTTGTCACTTACCCGGAGTGTTTACTACCACAAGAGTTTTGCTTAGGGAATGTTCTTCCAACTCTCCCAGCTCCATCTGCCCAAGGATTTGTTCATATTGCAAATATCTTTCTAGGAAATTTGCATTTTCTCCAAATGTCTGGTAAAATGTTTTCAGTCTTCATTTTTTATTATCTTTCCCATGTGATGATAGTGTTGTATAATGGGTTCTGTGTTGGAATCTCTTACAGTTTGGGGAAGAGAATTATCACATATCTTCTAGCATCTTAAGCTCAACATGCACACACACCCCATTACTACAGCTAGTCCTTGAGTCTTCTCTTTGCATGTTCCCATGTGGCAAACCTAAGATCTTAAACTCTTGACGTTCCCTGTTTCCTCACTGTCCCCATAATTGTGCAATCAACAAATCCCCACCCCCACTTTCACCTTGTAAATGTCTCTCATGTCTGTTTCACTCCACCTTTAGTGCCACCAGCTCATCCTATTACCCCAAACAGGCCTCTTGCTTCTGCCTCTTTCTCCAATTATTTCTCTACAATGTAGCCAGACTAATCACACTGAATGCAAATATAATCATTTCAATTCCCCTACTAAAAGTGTTCACTGGCTTCCCTTTCCTCTTAAGGTAACTTTCAAACTCTAACTTGATTTCCCAAGCCCTTCCTACTCATCTCTTTAGAGTCACCTCCCTCTGCCCTCCCTCTGGCCTCTTTCACCCCATCCTTCAACTCCCAGCCTTCTGTCTTCCAGCTCAACAACTGCTCTCTCCTGCCCACCTTCCCCATCCCCATTTTCTTGCCCCATTTGTCTACCTCACACTTGAGGCTTCAACTTAACAATATTCCCTTGGGGACTCTTCCCTGATCCACTAAGTCCTGACTATATTAACTATCTTCCCAGCTAAACTATAAACTCTGTAAGGAAAACAATTGTGCTTAGCTTGTTTATCACTCTATTCCCAGCGTCTAGAATAGTGTCTGGTATAGACACCGTGTTAATCAACACACAGCTTCAGATATATTCTTATACATTATGAAGAGGAAAGGAGCATTACAAGAAATTGAAATCTGACATCTCTGGTCCACTCTCTGTCACTTACCAGCTGTGTTACTTTACTTAGTCAATATTGCCTAAGGTTTCATCCATAGAGAACTTGAACTAGATGATCTTAAGCATCTCCTTCAGCTCCAGCACTCCAAGTGCTTTTATAAACTTTTATATATTTTATGTGGGCTAATATAATCTTACTATGTGTAGAACCCAATGCTGATGAATCTAAATAATTATTTCATTATTGTTTCTTATGTCAAGAATGGCTTTTGCCTTATTGACTCTCATATCTATATAGATTTTTCAACAAAAGATAGAAAAGATAAAAAGTAGCTATAAAAGTAATTTTTGACACATTCATGGTGATTGTACTTCCTTTTGGCTCCTCCTTCTAAAGTTGTTTCAGTGATTGAGAGACATCATTTTATATGAAGATTGGTCCTAACAGTTAACCTATAAATGTGCTAATCTCCTCAATTGTAATCCGAGTTCCTCCTCATGTTTATTCTTTCATTAAGTATTATATATATATCAGCTACTAGATCTTTTCTGAAAGGTACATACACTCTCCTTGCTTTTATATAATACTGAACAGATTACCCTGGAATCTAGTTAGTACAATGTATACAAATAGCAGAACATTTCATAGTTGCAAGTATGGGCAGGAGTTTAGAAAACATTTACTGAATGCTTGTTAAGTGCTCAGGCATTGTTTATACAGGTACTTAACTTATTCTTGAAGCCACACATCTTCATAGGTGTTAATAGCCCCATTTTCCTGATGGGAAAACTGAGTTTCAGAAAGGTTAATTTGGCCATAGTATCATATGCGGTTGATCATAGAGCAAGGATTCAAGAGTTCATGGAGCTAGACTTCATTTTCCTGAAGAGCAAGGACTATTTTACTTTTGGTCACCTCTGAATTTCCAATAAATATTTACTGACTGACTAACTGAATGAGTGAGTGAACAGTTGACACACAAGTCAGTATTTTCCCTTTCACATGGTGCAAATTCCCCAGCAAAAAGGAGAGCAAAACTGCAGGTACTTTTATAGGCTCTGCCTGGGGTTCTACCCTTTGGTTTCTAGTAGTCAATGTAGAACACAATGGCATCTTAGCAGCCAGCCTTAATGTACACCAACATACATATGGTTTCAGCTCTGCATTTGTCTTAATGCAAGAGAATCAAAATTGTGATTGTAATTAACTAAAACCCACACTGGCATGTGGCTTTGATAGGGACATGCCCACCTACAATGGCAAAAACTAGTTGATCTTCTTTTCATAGGAAGATAGTGTTCTTGGTTCTTGCTGATCATTGACGATCAGAGATTCTAGTGGCTGACAGGTAACAGGTAGGACGAAGGACTCGACAAAAGCGCTCATAAAAATATCCAAAGCTTATATTTATGCAGTGGTTCATGAGTTATATTGTGGGATATAGGGGCTGGCTGCCTGGTACAACATCCAGATTGTGTGTGGTCCATGTTGGAGTTCTCCTTGCCTCCTCGTGCCTTTCGAGGCTGCCCTTGATGGCCACTTCTAACACTATTAAAAGTGTTAGAGGATGAGAACACTCAATAATTTGCCCTGGGCCGTGCTCCAGGCCCTGAGAGTACTAGTATTTCACCTTTATTGCATTCATTCCATGCTAATATTGGATGGGATTGTGTTAATTTTCTATTTCTTTGTTTGAAGAGATCCTGAAAGTACCACTAAGGAGTATTTACAGGATAATAATGTCACAATCTGCAGTTCTTAATTTATTGATTCTCTGCAAGCCTTCTTTTTCTTAAACTGTTGTTTTTTCCTTTCTGCTTCCATGAGAATTAAAAGTCATTTGGTTTGTTGTTGCCTTTAATCTAGTTTATTATTAGCAAGGTTATTATTTGAAGTCTAAGGGATGGTTAAGATTCTAGCAGCAGTTTTGTGCAAATAGTGGACACAATCTCTCTTCATTATTTCTAGTCAACTCTCAAATGCTATTTTCTTAGCACTGCCAAGGCATCCTTTTTTATGGATATCAGGGATCATTTAAAAAGCAATCCAAGGGTATTGAAGAACAGATTTCATACTGTAAAAAACTGACAGGCTTTATCACATAGAATAAAATAGTAACTACATATTTTTCCTAATTCAGTGGTGGAGGTGTCAGAAGATGATTGTAGTAAGCATTCTTCTTAGTTGACCCGTGCATGATTTGGCTCTGTTGCTGAAATGTCAAGCAGTCAACTAAGAAAAGCTGTACAATTTAACTAACAAACCTATTCCCAGAGCAGTGCAGGTGGAGTTGCCACTTCTTCCCTTGAGAGACCACTTTGTAATCCAATAGTTCTCACAGTCAGGAATTTTTTTCTTGACATTCAGTCTAAAATTTCCCTTACCTGAGATCATCTCATTATGCCAAAAAAAAAAAAAAAATACTACCAGCAGTTCGTTTAAAAAATGATTCCCTGCAGAGGTACAAACTCTTGTATTTCAGTATATTTATTCTTAATAATGGATTTATATAGATTTTTGTTGCTGCTGTCTGAGGTCCCACTCCTCATCACTATTACTACTGCTGCAACTACTACTACTATTACTAGTGTTATTATTATTTTGCATTTTTAGTGTGTTCTTTCCTCTGGGTAAGCAACTTTCTAAATGCACTTTTATCTGCCTTATTTATTACATCATGCTCACCTAGTCCGAGGCTGTTCTCTGAGCGGCTGTGACGTGACTGATCCTATCATCCTGGATCTCACACAATCGACAGCAATCACCACTTCCCAGTACTAGGCTACAAGGCCAAATATACCAACTGTGAGCATGGAAAACCTTAGAACAACCGTATCCCAAAGCAATAATTTTTAACAGAATCCTCTTTCCTCCTTCCTTTCCTCTCTCTCTTATTCTTTCTCTCTTTCTTCTCCTTCTCTCCCTTTCTCTCCTCCTCCTCCATCTTCTTCTTCAAGATTTCTTTTCTATCCCCTAGTCGGTGAGGTGAGATTTGTTTCTTCTCTTCCTTAGACTGATCGCCAGACTACCGGTACTATCTCACACATCTTCCATCAATATGTTTAATACAGAAACTCCCACTAGTATGAAAATGTTTTTTTGATCTGATGCAGACATATAGATAGAAGTAAAATATAAGATATAGATTCATTAATAGGCTTTATTTTTAGAGCAGTTTTAGGTTCACAGCAAAATTGAACAGAGCACACAGAGTTCTCACATACCGCGTCCTCACCACACACACACACACACACACACACACACACACACACACACACACACACACAGCCTCTCCACTATCAACATCTTGCGTCTGAGTGTATGTTATCATTGATGAAACAACTTTCACCCATCATTATCACAAAGTTCACTCTTTTTGTTGTACATTCATAGGTTTTGACAAATCTATGACATGGATCTGCCGTTATGGAATCATATAGATAATATGAGTAGTTTTGCTGCCCTAAAAATCCTCGATACAGATATTTTTATGGTCTCAACATCTTGCTTACAGATCCTGTTTTCCTTGACTATATTCAAGAAAAAATATAACCACCAGTGGTGACTAAATATTTTATCTGATAATCTTAACCATGGATTCTTAGAGGCCAGCCCAACTGTGAAAACTCAGGGTTTCACCGGCAGAGAGGAACATCTTTAAGGGGAGTTGTTGTCACAATGACCACATTCCATTTGACTTTACTGTGTAAAGTTATTGTCTGGAGACCCTAGATTGACCCACAGTATTTTCAAGTGTGGGTAATACATCATGTTGTAATTACATCCTCCCAGGTCCAGATTAAGATCTAAGAGCTATTAAGTTTATGGTGTCCATCCCCATATTTAATTCAAAATAAACAACATTAAGCTATATGAGAATGACATCCATTTATTAGTTTTTAATTTGTCCCAGGATGATTACCTGGATGTTCTTTTTTCATATCTGAAAAAGAAAACCTTTCTCGTGCCTGCTATTTACTGATAACTGAAGCACATGCTTAGCCTGCCTGTCGTAGAATCTGAAACTATTCTTTTCTTTATTTCCTAGTCTTGAAAAATGTTTGTGTTCTTGCTTTTGCGAAGTTAGCAACCTCAGTTTTTCTTACTTCAGTCTCTTTGTTATGTTTGTGTGACTTTTACTCTTTTATATTTGGATAGAGTAAAGAGGAAACAGAAGCAAGAAGTGGGAGAGAGTTGTAAGCATCTGTGGAAACACTCCATTTCGCTTGGATTGGATGGTCCACTGCTGACTTGTTGATGCCCCTTAAATTTCTAAATGCTTGAGTTTTATTTCTTTGCAGGTAGCACCAAGGGAATCACAGATATTCTAATTTTCAGGTCTCTTTTTAGAGTTTCTGAAATCTTTCATGAAAAAATACACTCGACTCATTTCCTGCTATGCAAATTTCAACTTGGAGACTGTGCCACAAACATTAAATGACATATTGAATCGCACATTTCATAATTAAATAAGGCACAGACAAAGCCCAGACCTGTGGCTTTAAGAATGATGAAGCCTGGGCCCTCTGTGGTGAGTTTGCTAGTTTGAACTGTGTCTGTGTTTAGCCAAACCAAATATTCCCAGGTGGTACAGGCCTTTACCTTGTCACCCACCCTGCTCCCCAGTACTCCCAGGCTGCCATTCCTTCAACAAATATTTACTAGCCCTTGCTGTGCATGAGGTGCTGTGCAATGAATAAAAAACATAAATCTTTCTGCCAAAATGCTTCTAGCCAAAATGAAGAAGGTATTCATTCATTCATCAGCTACTGTGTAATGCAATGCCGTGTAAGGCATAGTGTAAGCGTTGTATCAGATGGATCAAAAATTGTCTGGCCTGCTGACCCTGGTGTCAAGGGCCCCTGGTCAGCAACAGCTGAAGCCCTTTAAGACCAGAGCTTTTGACATTTGCCAGGTAGAGATAAGTATATAATAGATGTTTCTGCTTCTTCTGTTGTAAAAAATGACTTTTCAGTGCACTTACTTTCAGAAAAATCCAGCCTTACATATTCTCCACTTGTCAGTTTGCTTAGTTCTCTTTGGGATCTACAACAGTCCTGACCAATAGAAATACAATGCTAGCCATATTCACAATTTAAAATTTACTAGTAGTCACAATAATGAAAGTAAAAAGAAAGAGGTAAAATTTATTTCAATAATATATTCTGTTTAAACCAGTATATCCAAAATGTTATTATTTCAATATGTAACCAGTGTAAAAAATTATTAATGATATATTTTACATTTTTCTTTTCATACTAAATCTTATTTGTATTTTATAATGCCAGCAAATCTCAATTTGAACACTTTTCAAGGGCTCAATAGCCACCTATGGATGGTATAGACCTGGAATGTATAAACCCTCTATTTGAAATTATTAGGAACTTTTAAATATGTTCTCAAGCACCTGATAGGAAATTTTCTTTGTAGGGAGACCATTGTGGAAGAGAAAAAAATGCTTTCATAAGCCTGTTATAGGGTAAAAGCAACCTCCAGAATCTGGGGTACCTGAGAGATAACCAGTTTTCAGAAAAGAGAGAAACTCCACTAATTAAAAGTAGGGTGAAAACTTGCATACTGGAGAGGAAAAGAGAAGAAGGATTCAGGAATGGGGAACAAATGGGACTGAGGGTTCAGTGGGGAAGGTCAGGGGCATGGTGAGCCCTTCCCTCTATCCCTTACAATAGTCACGTCACTCTAACATGATTTTGTATCATTGGATTTTATCTCTGATGGTGCCAAGAGTGGGGAGAAGCTTGAAAAGGAGAACAAAGAGACAGCTGATTTTTGGTTGCAGCAGTACAGTTCATAACTAATACCTAGAGGAGAGATGTGGCCTTACATATCAAAGTGGGGCCCAAAATGAATTTATGGTTACCGGGGGGAAGGGCCTGGGGGGATAGATTGGGAGTTTGGGATTGACATATACACACTACTATATTTAAAATAGATAACCAGGAAGGACCTACTGTATAGTACAGGGAACTCTGCTCAATATTTTGTAATAACCTAAATGGGAAAAGAATTTGAAAAAGAATAGATACATGTATATGTATAACTGAATCACTTTTCTGCACCTGAAACTAACACGACATTGTTAATCAACTATAATCCAGTATAAAATAAAAAAATGTTTTAAGGTGTGGTCTAAAGATTATGACAGCTCAGAAAAGCATGTACTTTACATTTTGTGGTGTACTTTTCCCCTGCATTTTGTGTGTTTTAAGGTTTGAAACTCGTAAGTGTGCACAGTTCTTAGGGATCATTCTTACCCCCACCACGAGACAACATAACACTGTTGTTTAGAGTGAAGGACCCGAATTCAGGTCAGCTCATGTTTGAATACCAGTGCTGCCCCTAACTTGCTGAGTGACTTGAGAAATAGTTTATCATCTCTCCTCTGTAGTTTCACACTTGGTACAATGGGGAGGAAGGTGGCATCCACCTGCTACAGTGCACATGGCCTGAACATAGTCAGAGGTCAGTAGATGGTGGTTGTTCCCATTATTAGACAGATCTATGCCTTTAACCAATGTGGTCCTGGACCTACAGCAATAGCATCATTCAGAATTTGTTACAAATGCAAACTCTCCAGCCCACTCCAACTCCCAGAACTGTGGAATCAGAAACTTCAATGGTAGATCCAGAAATCCGTATTTCAGCAAACCCTCCAAATTCTGATGCAAGCTAGAACTTGAAAACCAATGGTCCATAACAATTTCAGATAAATAAGAAGCCACTCCATTTTAAGAATCTCCAAAACCGGTGCTTCAAGCTCCCCTAGCAACTTGTTCAAATGTTTAGCTGCTCCTATGGTCAGAAACTTCTTATTTTCCAATATACATGTGAGGTACTTTGAGACTGTTAAGGGAAAACTGCTGTATAAAGACAAATTTTATCACTATCTTATCTGTTTATCCCCAAGTTGAAGTCTGTTAGTAATATTTAGCTCTTTCAGACCCTACCTTGGTGAACTCCCCTTAGAGCAATACTTAAAGCAGCTCTTTCCTTTTTTTAATGTTACTATTTTCCCCTTCCATTTGCAACCTGAGTTTATTTTTTTTGTTATGGCATCTTCCTTCAGATTGAACTTTCATTTTGCTTTCTCATATGCCCATTTCAGTAACTGCTTACTGTATTTTCTTCAGGAGTGTTGTCTCTAAGCACTTGTACATAAATATCACAAATAGCTTGTGTGCCTTATAAGAAGATAAGTAACAAGTAATTGTTTGTAGAGCCAAACTCACTCTTTATATCTACAAGAGTAAAAGGAATGAAATCTCTGTCTCCATCTTTCCAACCGAAATACCATGCTCCTTTAGTTGCAGGTCATGAAAGGACAACTATTTGTCCTTGAAATAATGTCTGGCAAGTACAAAAAAGCTACAGGAGGGAACGTATCCTAAGGAATATTGTTCCGTCTTTCCCTTTAATAGGTTTCTGTAGTTTTCCTTCACAGCACAAAACCATTGCCCTCTTCCTGTTGCTTCTCTTTACAGAGCACATTGACCTACTGCAGGAAAAAAAAAAAAAAAAAAAAAAAGGTCCCCTAAAGCACTTGCTCATCATAGGAAGTAATGGAGCAAGACAGTCACTGCATGAAGTGGGCAATCTGGAAATTCTTTCCCTGCCACCTCTTCCCCAGTCCCACATTTTGTCCCTCTTTCTCCCACCCACCCTGCCCAGGTTTATAATTTAAAACAATTTTTTCCCAAGGAGATCACTTGTATGTCTCAATTAGGATTTCTTAAGTATGTCTCTATACCCCACGTGTGCCAGGTCAGTGTTTATAAAGTCAGTTGTGTGAACACCATTTCTTGGTCCATGCTCTCTCTTCTCCCCTGTCCATTCCCTACTCCAAATGCAGTTAAGATTTGACAGTTTAGTCACACTGTGGTTATCGGTTCTTTAAATCATAAGATTGTTTCTAAGTTGATTTTTTTCTCGGCAACCACTATGCTTTATTCTGATGCCTACCATTTTCTTTAATATTTACATGTACAGATTTCAGTTCTAATACCCAATTTGATGGTATTATGATCTATTTTGTGCATTGTGGCATACACTATCTGGAATTATTGTTCATGCCACCATCATTAAAAGCAGTTTAGTCTCTCTGTCACAAACCCTAGAATTCATGGGTTTTTAACAGCTATAAAAATACACGTATATTCCCTGATGACAAAGCCACACCGGGGAAGTGAATCTTTGTGGAAAATGAGAGGGACCTTGCTTACTGTTTCAAAACCCAAAACACTACTGTTTTCTGACCATTTTACTTTTTTTTGCCCATCAAAGTGAAAAATGGTTTAATTTAATTTCTTAAAAAAAATATGAGAAGCGGTGTAGTCATTACTAGCTCTTTTGCTAGATTTTAGTCATTTCATTTTAAAAAAGAATTGTTGCCTATCTGGAATAAAATTATACTTGCATAAAAATTTGTCACATTCTTAGTGTGTTCATTTTGCCTGCATTTTAATCCGTGCTGAATGCCTCTTGTATGCATAACAGCAGACACCTTTTTGTTTGCTAAGCTAATGCTTTTTTTACATAGGTTCTTTTCATAAGCCCAGATAATTGTTTTGGTTGTAGAAAGTTAATGTTTACTTTTTAATCTGTGTTAATTTTTGGATAATTAGTGTGAGAAATTTATTATCTGTAAATGCAACTGTAGCCCCAAAGTTAATAATTAAAAAGCCTTTGAGGCTGCAAATCTAACTCTATCAAATGACAAAATAATAGACAATTAAGGACCACAGAGATTCTGGATTCTCTTGGTCATGTTGCCCACTCTCAATCTTTCTTGCTCCTCTGGATCCTCTCTTTCATTATTCCCTCATTTATCCACTCATCTCCCTGGTCCCTCTCCACCAATCAATGCTCAGAGCTGTCTAAATTACTTATTCTTTCGAGGATTGTATGGGTATGGGTATAGTTTCTATGCATGCGTATTTCTATGTAGGTAGGAGGGATATCTGTAGAAAATGAACGCTGAGAGGTAGAAAGCATCTTTGGTCAGCACTTCCCATCCATGGCTTTTTAAAAAGAGTTGGGTGGGTCACAAAAAGCAAGTGAATGATGATTTGACTTTTTAATAGATGGAACTCAGCAACCCCTTTATAATTCCATTGTACGTGTAGTTTATATTCATATATCATCATTGAATAGGGGGAACCTTGTTATGGCTTTTTAAAATAGCTATGTAACTGTGGACGAATCACATAATATGTGAGACTATTTTTTTATTTTTAAAAGGTGATGATATTATAACCATTGCCTTTCTTTCAGGATTCCTATAAAACCAGTGGTTTCAAATATTACAACACTGAATTCACTCTTCAGTTCCAAATGTATTTATATTTACATGCACTTATGTATATATATTATACATATATATACACATCAGCTCTATTGAGATATAAATTACATACCAAAAAAATCACTAGTTTCAAATGTACTATTCAATAACTTTTGACAAATGTATTCAGTTGTACTGTTGTATAACTACTACTATAATTAAGTTCATGCCATTTTATTGATGAGAAATATCCCATTATGTGGATATAACACAGTTAATTTCTCTATTCATGATTTAATGGACATTTGTATTGGTTCCAGTTTTATTTTGTTTTCATGAGTAAAGTTGCTATCAACATTTATATGCATGTCTTTGTGTGGATGCATTTTCATTTCTCTTAGGTAAATAAATCCTAAAGAGTAGACTTGCTGGGTCCAATGCCAAGGCACATTTAACTTTATAAGAAATTTATCGTCTGACAGTTTTCCAAAGTAAATTACCATTTTGCATCACCACAAGCATTGTATGAGAATTCCCGTTTCTCTAAAACCTCATGGATACTTCGTGATGTCAGTCTTCAATTTTCACTATTCTACTAGTGGTGGTATATCTTTGTGGTTTATATTCACTTTGTCCTGACTGTTGACTAGTTATGTTAAACATCTTTTCGTGTGCTTGTTTACCGACATATACCTTTTACATATAGTGTAATGGTCGTAGAGTAGGGTTGAAACCTAACATCTTGCTTTTTCCCCAATTTATTGTATCTGTTATTTGTTCCTTTTTCCTTTTTTCCTTGCCTTTTTTTGGAATAATTGTGCATTTTTATAATTGCATTATATCTACCATATTGGCCTATTACCTATACTTCATTGTTTCGTCTTTTTAGTGGTTGCTTTAGGTTTCACAGCAAGCAATTAACTTATTATAGCCTACTTTCAAATAAATTATAGCAATTCATGTACAGTATCAGAAGCTTAAACATTACACTTCCATTTCCTCCCTCCCATTTTTTCTCCTCATTATGGGCTATATTTTCCTGTTTTTTGTTTTGTTTTGTTTTGTTTCACTTACTTAGTAAATTTTGATTGTATGTGAAGTATTTTTCCTTTACTTGTTTGGTACTGGCTATTTTTCTATTCCTATAAATATTATTGAGCTTTGTTCTGAAATGAGGTTCAATTAATTGGAAACACTTTGTCCTTTCAGGTCTCACATGTATGGTTAGTTAGACATGACCAGAGTAGCAAATTTTCCCTAGGACTGAGACAATGCTCTTGTTTGTACTTTAACTAATACCTCGTAACTTACCAGGTTTTCCATGCTGACCATTGGGAATAGACTTATTCCAAGCACTGTATGAGCTCTGGGGACTGTTTACCTCAATCCTTTTGGGTGGTTCTTTCCCCAAACTTGGGTAGTTTCGTCACATACAGGTGTTAGCCAATATTCAACCAAATATCCAAGGGCAGTGCTCTGCAGGGTCCTCTTTCTGTGCAATGCTCTTCTTTCCAGTGCTTTATGCTGGAAACTCTGGTTACCTTGTATATTCCAGATTCACAGATTAGTCTTCTCAACTTGTAAAGAACTCTGGTCTTGCCTGAATCCCTCTCCCTGTATCAGCCTGGAAACTTTTCCCAAACAGTAACCTGGGATAATTTTAGGGCTCAACTCATTCGCTTCCCTCTCCTTCCTTGCCTGACATTCAATATATTGAGCATCATTATTTCATATATATACATATATGCACCTAAAATATATGTATAGACACATTTGTGTGTGTGTGTGTGTGCGCTTTGGTGTTTTAGATCGGATGGTAAATTTGATTCTATTACTTCATATTAACCAGAAGCAGAATATCTCACCACTTTTGTAAGATATTTTTGTTAGGAATAGAAGTCTGGGTTTGCAGTTTTATTTATTTATTTTTCTTTCAGCTCTGAAAAGATATTGCCGCATTTACTTCTAGCTCCTTTGGTTTCTTGCAAGAAATCTAATCATACTTTTTTTCCACTCTGTACATCTTTTTTCCCCTCTGGCTGCTTTCAAGCTTTTTCTCTTTACCACTGGCTTTCAGCAATTAGATTATGCCTTGGCAGGAGTAAATTTTGCTTAGCTTTCCTCTATTTGGGTTTCATTGAGCTTCTTGGATCTGTGGGTTTCTAGTTGTCACCAAACTTGGAAGACTTTGTTCATACAGCTGTTACATTTAAATAGTTGTCAACTTTGGGTAGAAGGACAAATTGTTATTTTTATTTTTCTGTTCCTTGTACCTAGAATAGGGAGGTACCTAATAGGTACTTAATAAATATGGTGGACTACACAAAATATAAGATTTGTAGCTGGAGATCCTGAGATTGTCTTGCACCCATTCCGTAATAGTTTCACAATCTTGAGCCTCAAATTTTCCATGTGAAATGGATATAGTGAAGGAATAATTTTATAAGATGAATCTTTATTTTGCAAACTCTGAGGTAACACTTAACTCAGGTAAGGATTATTAGTGCATGTTAAAAAACCATTAGGTGGTGGTATATCCATACCATGGACTACTACTGGGTAATAGCAAGCAATCAACTATCGATGCACACAACAACCTGATGGATCTCAAGGGGATTAACTGAATCCCCAAAGTTTACATACTGTACGATTCTATTTATATATCTTATATAAAAATGTGTAAAGATGGAGAGCATAGTAGTGGTTACCAGGGGGTTGGGATGGCTGGTGGTGGTGGTTCTAGCCACAGAGAATTAACGTAAGGGAGCCCTGTGGCGATGGAACATTCTCTATCTTGGTTGTGGTGGTGATTACACAAAGCTAAGCACTTGATAAAATTGCATAGAACTATTTACACACAAACACACAAATGAGTATAAAACTGGTGAGATCCGAATGAGCTCTGTGAACTGTACCAGTCCTGACTTCCTGGATTTGGTAGTGCTCTGTAGTTACGCAAGACATTAACTCTGGGGGAGGCAGGGTGAAGTGTGCACAAGACCTCCCTGTACTTTTTATTTTTCAGAACCTCTTGTGTATCTATAATTATTTAAAACAAAAAAGTTTTAGGAATATGTTAAATCTGATGGAGAAAAATATCTCAGGGTCTCGACGAATCACTTAACACATTATTTATTAATTGCAAGGTAGAAAAAAGCATCTCCACAATGAAAAGTTTGGTGGACACCACTCTAACCAAGTGATTAAAACTTAGTATGACCAATTACGAGCTAAACTGATACTGAGTCCCCTGATACAACATAACGGGAAGCATAGAGTATCATCTACGTAATATTTTTGTCAAACATTTAGCCTGAATATAACCATGAGTAAATAATAAGGAAAATCTGGATCATAGCATATTTTACATGAAAACTTTCCTGGAATCTTCAAAAATGTTATTATCATAAAAGATTAAAAAGATTTGTTGTTTTGTTATAAAGGGTTTGTTTTTGTTTATTGTAAGGACTCAAGATTCCAAAAGCGAATGTATGTCTGGGTATAACATTTGAATGTGAGCAAATTAAAACCGATATGCAAAACTCAAAAGCGTTGTATACCTGGGCTACACGCTGAGTCAAAAGCCTACGTCATTTTCCAGAACTCTGGGTGTATATGTGCATAATTCTATTTTCTGAAATTATCTGAGAGTCTTTCTATACCATATTTCTAAAAATTAGATGTCATGATCAAATGGCTTAGGTCAAAAGAAATTTATGGGCTACTGATCACTCTCTCCATCACTTTTGGTTGGGAATGAATGAATTTATTGAGCTTCTGATTAGTACATGATAATATTCTAAGATCTGCAAGAATATAAGCACATATAAGACATGACTTGCAACATCCAGATGGAAGCAATCTAACAGTAGAGATAATATAATTAATAAAATTATAATACCACTGGAAAAAAGGTTTGAAGACTTAAAGCACATATTGACTAATGCAATATATGATCCTTGATCAGATCTTGGATCCAAAAAAGAAAGACCCAGCTATAAAGGACATTTTGAGGACAATTAGGAAACTGAATATGTGTTATATCTTAGATATTAGATAGTCAACATTAAAATTCTTATGCGTGACAATGGTATTGAGATTAAGTAGAAGAATATCTTTTTCTCACGAGAAACTACTGGAGTATTTAGGCATAAGGTATCATGATATCTGCAACTTACTTTAAAATGGTTCAGAGAAATCATGTAGGTATATACAAATGTGTGTGTGTGTGTGTGTGTGTCTGTGTGTGTGTGTAGGAGGTAAAATGTTTCTTAAAAATGGATATAGTAATTTCTACTGTGCTGACTCATAGGATTGTCCTAAGAGTTAAATAAGATAATGTTTGAAAATTACTTTGTGAAATTCAAACACTCTACATTTCTTTTATTTATTTATTTATTCATTTATTTATTTATTTACTTATTTGGCTGTACAGCTTGGCTTGTGGGATCTCAGTTCCCCAACCAGGGATTGAACCCAGGCCTTGGCAGTGAAAGCCCAGAATCCTAACTGCTAGGCCACCAGGGAACTCCCTCAAAACACTGTAAAGATGGTAGTTTTTATTAGTGAATGAAGGTGTTATTGAGTACATATGCTTAGAACATTACTACTTCACACATGACCAGCAGACCTGAAGTATCAACAAAACCTGGGAGCTTGTGAGAAATGCAGATGACCAGGCCTCAGCCCCCAAAATCAGAGTAGGAGTCTTATTTTAACAAGGTCCCCAGTGGTTTGGATGCACATTAAAATCTGAGAAATCTGCTTAAAGCACCAGAGTGATTGTTCTGTGCTTAGCACAGTGCCTTATATATAGTGGTACTCAACAAACATTTCAGAATATTTGGAAGAGCTTTAGGTGGGAGAAAAAGCATACGTGAAATAGTGGACATGCTTGCTGTATTTGGGAAACAGCAGGGAAAACCATGTGGCCAATTTGAAGTCCTAATTCACGTGGGTGAGGCTAAGAGGGTCCGGGAGCAGCTTGACTTTCAGATGACACGATTCTAACCCTCATCAAAGCAGTGTTTTCATGGAAACGGATCTCTGGGTGGTGTGCAGTGGGGGACATGGATAAACAGGACATGTTTTTCTAGCCCAATAAATGTCTCCTTTCTAAGGGGAACTAAAGCTAATGGTGGGAGAACAATTAAAGGAAGAAAAGAGGTTTTCCTTTCAGTAGAAACTGAACACCAGAAAAAGAGGATCTTGAAGGTTGTTGTTCTAATTGGGCCACCCAGTGTCCGTTCTCTCCAGTGGCAGTGACACCCTACTTCCTTATTGGGGTAATCACATCTCCCTCATCGTGTGTGCTCTGGCTGAGACTTTAAGTCAAGGTGCTATGCTCTCCCCCTCCAAGGGTGGGCTTACGGCAAATGCTCAGCCAACTGGACTCTGAGGAATCTTAGTAATCCAGGGATTGTTTTCCCTCATTATTTGTAGCCGATTCTCATTAAAGGGGCCCTTTCTCAACTCTTAGATACTTCCCTGTCCTTTCCCAGGCTGATATTTAGATACCCATGCCCATGCCTTTCTAATAAATTCCCTTTTCACTCAAGTCGTTCAGAGCTGGTCTCTTTTGTTTGCAACCAAAGAGCCCTCCCTGAAATGGGGGAGGGGTCCGGGGAAAGTTCAGCCAGTTTTGCACTTTAGACTAGAGGTAAAAACTAGACCCTCATTGGAACTCTGCACGCATGGGTCACTGACGAGTCTCTGTGGTCACATCTTATCCCCTATCATTTCTTCTCCACAGAGCAACGAGAGCACACTTTAGAAAAACGTAAATCAGAATATGCCACTCTTTTGCTTAAAATCCTCCAATGGCTGCAGTTTCACTTGGGATAAAATACAAAGCACTTACCTTGGCTCTGGCTCCCTCCTTCATGACTTTTCTAGTTGCTCTCCACAGTATGCTGCAGTCACTCTGACTCTTCCCCCCTATTCTAGACCATTCCAAGCTCATTCTTCTGTGAGGATTTTCACACCAGCCGACACCTTTGCCTAGACCACTCTGAGCCTTGACTTTCTCTTCCCCATCATTTAGGGCCTAGTGCAAAGGTCTGCTCCTCAGAGGGGACTTTGCTGACCACCCTAAGTTATTCTTCCTCTCAGTCATCCCATTCTATTTTCTTCATGGAATTTATCACTTTCTAAAAGAAGACTGTCAAACTATGGACCTATGGCTTAGCTGACCTGCTGCCTGTTTTTATAAATAAAGTTTTATTGAAACACAGCCACACCATGCGTACGTCTGTGATGATTTGGCACTACAATGGCAGAGCTGAATACTTGCAACAGAGGCCAACAACACCTAAAATATTTGCTGGCTGGTCCTTTACAGAAAATTTTTTGCCAATCCCTGATGTAAAATAGTATATATATATATATTTTAAAGTTGTTTGTTTGTCTGATGTTTCTTTTTCCCCGTGAGAATACAGATTCCACAAAGGCACAGACTTTTTCTGTCTTATTCACTATAGTATCTCTGACACTTAGAACTATGCCTGGCACATAATAGATGGATCAATAAACACTTATTAAAAGGGAGGGAGGAAAACAGAGGCGAAAGAACAATCAGAAGAGACCAGTGTAGAATGCATATGTAATTGAGCAGGGACTCAACTCTGAATAAAAGCAGATTGGAAGTGAAAGAGAACGCAGGACTCTTTGAGGAGCCAGCCAGAGAATCCTCCCCTGGGAAGAGAATTGAGTTTAGGTGAGTGTCTCCTTTTAAGGTCTGAAAGATGTGTCCATGAAACTGGACTATGTCTTTGTCTATATAATCACCAGCTGCGTGGAGTTTGTGCCTCATAATCCCTGATAATAAAGTAGTTATTGCTGAGTGGCTTGAGGGGTCCAGCCCTTGTGGTGGTTAGCAAAGAGGAGAAAGTATAGGTGAAAGTATGGCCAGGCTGCTGTCATAGAGATCACCCCAAGCCTTGGGATGGTGGTAGGCATTCAACAGGAATACTCAAACTGAGCTGTCTCAGGATAAGCCTTCTCCTGTCTCTAAGAAAGAAATATGTCCAGACACCAAAGCATTAAATTGGGGCCTCCCTGGAAATGACCTTATATTTCAGAATCAGAGAAGACCCTGATTTGTAGAGTGACCGCAGATTGTTTTGTTTGTCTGTTTTTAGTTTTTTAACTTTTATTTTTAATTAAGTATAGTTACAATATTATATTAGTTTCAGGTGTACAACATGGTGATTTGATATTTTTATAAATTATACTCCATATAAAATTATCATAAAATATTGGCTATTTTCTCTGTGCTGTACGTTACATCCTTATATCTTTGTTTTATACCTAGTAGTTTGAGGTATAGTAGTATATCTCTTATGAGAGTAAAGGAATGGGGCAAGTGGGTTGGTGGTTGTTGTTGGTGGGGCTAAAATTATGCCAAAACCACAGGTATACACTGAGACAGTCTCAAGAAAACTGGGACAGTCCTACATAAAAAAAGAAAGAAAGAAAAAAGCAAATACTTGCATACCACTCACTCTGAACTAGGCATTGTGCCCGCGCTTTACCTGTACTGACTTTTTAAATCCCCACAATAACCCGGTGAGGGACTATCATTGTTTCCATTTTATAGATGGAGAAACTGAGGAGCAGAGATGTAGTTTGCCCTGGGTCACACAACCAGTAAGTGGTAGAGTCAGGAGGCCGGCTTAAACCACCTGCCTGTAGAGTCCATGCTCCTCCTGGCCAGCAGCCTGCACTGGAGGTGGCTGCACTGGGGACACACAGGCCTGGGGCACCGAGGAGCAGCTGCCTTCTGGAAGCTTCCGGTAGCAGAACCAGCTCTTATCTCCTTTCCCTCCTGTAGCATGTGGAGGCAGCAGAGGCTCAATAGCTGATTTCCGGACCTTTCAGCTCCTCTGTCAGTGTCCAGACCCCAGGCTCCCTATCCCCCGTACACAGACATTCAGGGTGGGAAAGTACATCAAGAAGCATACAGCTGGGCCAGGCTGAGATGGGTTCCTGGGAGTCAGGACTAGGGCAGAGGGGTGGGAGGCTGGACATATGGAGAGATTGAGTATAAAGGACAAAGTCTGGCTCTGGGTCAGGAAGCATTATGGTATTCGTTTCCTGGGGCTTTCAGAACAAGGTATAGCAAACTGAGTGGCTTGAACAACAGAAATTTATTCTCTCACAAGTCTGGAGGTTGTACGTCTAAGACCGAGGTGTTGAACGATTTGGTTCCTTCTGAGGGCTGTGAGGGAGAATCTACCCGATGCTTCTTCCTGCTTCTGGTGGTTTGCTGGCAATCTTTGGTGTTCCTTGGCTTGGAGATACCTCATCCCAATCTCTGCCTTCTTGTTCACATGGTGTTCCCCCAGTATGTGCGTCTGGATCAAATTTCCCCTTTTTATAAGAACAGAGTCATATTGGATTAGGACTCATTTTGCTGATCTCATCTAAGTTTGATCATCGGTAAAGGCCCTATTTCAAAAAATAAGGCCACATGCCCTGGTACTAGGGGATTAGGACTTTGGCATCTTTTAGGGACCGCAATTCAACCCATAAAAATTACTGAGAGTTTGGAATCTGGTGGAAATAGTGCTGGAAGAAGAAAAGCTGGAAATAAAGAAGGAAGGTCTAGCTGCAAACACTCTGGAGGCGGTTGCTACTGACCTTTGGATGGTTGTGTTGGGCTGTCTTAAAGTCCAGAGGCAGGGTGAGAGTGGCGGGCCTACAGGCAGACCAGAAGAGCTGACCCAACACCTCTTCTCGCCTCATAGTTGCATATCTCTTACCTTGGTCCCATGCAAAAATAATTCACAGCTCAGCACTGTCTTCTTTTTAAAGATTACAAATGACTGTGTATGTCTAGAGTTTAATTTTATACCAGTTTTTATTCATGAATCACATTTCTTCAAAGACATTAATCCTCACTCATTACTAAGTGCACTGTCAGCTTGATAATTCACCAATGTGTTTTTGTGCGTTATGTTAGAACAAATAAGCTTTTTAATAGGCTTAAATGGCATTCATTCTTTAAAAATTTCTTACCTAAATAAAAGAAAAAGACCAAGGGATCTGTAAGGCTTGTGTGATGACCTATTTATTCTCTCTCTTGTCCTCTTGAAATCGATTCTATATGTGGGTTGGAGTTGCACATATTGGTTATATGAGGCGAGAGCCCAGACTCAAAGGAGACCTCTGAGGGTAAGACCACACGGATCTTCTAGTCTCAAATGGCCACATTTGGATACTTGGCCTTTATACTTGCTGGTACCTTTGGAATTTGTTGACTGAAATAAATCCCCCAGCTCCCTCCTGCTGTACAGCTAATATAGTGGTAGCCAACATGTCCACCCATATATAAGATGTGTACCTGGGCAGTAAGGCATATCCTTAGATATAGGAAAAAATGGAGAAAAGAAGCCTTGTTTTCCATTTTTAGGAAGCCAAACTTATTGATAATTTTTATTATGTTTTCCTCTCTTGCTTTTGTATTTGGAAATGCTTTCAGGCTTATCTTGATCTGGTAGGAAGTGTATTTTTTTCCTCTTGTAGATTATTCTGTGGAATAAATAATCAGAGGTCTATACAAACACATATGCTGTTGCAAGGATCCTAATTTTGGGATATCTTCTAAGAGTAAAAAAATGGAAATAGCTTAAGTGTCTACAGTACGGGGACTAAAATACTATGTAATGATTTAATATTTGTTCAAGTTATATTAGGTGGGAAAAAGTTTAAAATATTATATACATCACAATCCAGCTTTTTAAAAAAGTGATATATCTGACTATAATTATTGACAGCCAAATATTAATAGTGCTTAGTACTTGGAGTACATGCTATTTTTATTTTTGTGCTTTTTCGGATTCCATAATGAACATGTATTACCACTAGAACACAAAAATGTTGTTAAAAACTTAAAAAAAACAACATCATGTGGACACTGGCTTCCTCTCTCTGAAAAGAACTCTACACTGATTCCTCCAGCCCACTACACTCCTTCCTATCAGAATTCCCTTGATAGACTAGAAAGACTTGCACATGCTCTTACTCAGAGATGGTTTTGTTGGAAATCAGCTAGTTTAAGGACAAATCCTTTATGACAAATCCTTAAATTCTTGTAAGAAGCAGGACATCGCCTAGAATCTCATCAACAGGAATCTTTGGACTTGTATATATTACTCTTTCAGTTTCTCAACTCAGTATCCTACTTCTATCATCTGAAGGAAGTTCTTGAAAAAGTAATTCTGATCTGTTCTTGGCCATGCGTTGTACTGACCACCTGTGTTGGTATTCAACCTGTTCCATCAGCTGTGGCTGGCTGGGTGGGATTTAAAAAACAGATGTTTTAGGGTCTGGTGAATTAGAAAGGCCTCCTGTCTCTGGGCTAGACCATACTTTGATATCTTTAATCCCATTAAGATGGAAATTTCAGGAAAGCAAGAAACAAGCCAAAGCAATAGCGTATGCCCTGTGTTCCCTATCAGTTGCAACCTCCAGACAATTTCTAGGTGTTACTCAGCTGCTTTTTACATTCTGTCTGACTGTGGGCATGTTCCCTGGTCCTTAGACTTAGGCTCATTGTTTGCTTAATGATTGGGAGTAGACCACCAAAAGGCTACTTTTGCATTAGAGCTGAGTTTCTGCATTCTTATTGGACTAATCTCATTCCAACAAAAAAGAGGAGAGGGTTGTTATTCTTAAATGAATTTCTTAAGGTCAGGAATCTGAGATTGTGTAAAATTGAATTACAATCTCCCCCCATGGTGAAATCTCATTATAGTGTTCTCTTTCTTTATTTGGGATATAAAGGGATGAATTTCTCTCAAAGTATATTAGAGAATCATACAAAAAAAAGTCATACAGAAACAAAAAGCAGAACCCAAGAAGGACGTTAGTCTGTCTTCCTTATACAGAAGACTGGGGATGTTTCAGGAAGACAGCCACCTTGAGATATTTTATTTAAAAGCAGTGATCATTGAGCCATTCCTGTAAGGAGGAAGATATGTTCTATATCTGTTTTTCAGAGGCCTCTTTGGGATTTTCCTGAGGGGTCCTTCATAACAACAGGGAGTTCCCTTTCTGGACTGTGAGTGCCAATGGAGCAGGTTCAACTAGGAGAGGGTTCCTTCCCTGGCTGCGGAAGCCAACTGTCACCTCTGCAACTCCTCTGTCTGACAGTTATAAAACGTCTTATAACATTTAATTACATTTTATCTGGTATTGTTCTTGAAAGAGTCAGCAAAGCATTTAATATCTGCTAGATTTTTAGCACCTTGTGGCAGAAACTGTTGTGTCAATTAAAGAATAAAATATTCCTCGTGATATCTTGCAGAATTCTGGACACACAACTGGTCCTCAACTAATTAGGATATTAGTGACATTCAATTTTACATCAGCAGGTTAAAGCAGTTATTGAGGATCATGAAACAGACATAAAAATGTACCTTCCAATCTTTTGAAACCTCTTATGTCTATCAACTTTGCCGAAGATGAAGGTTTTTTTTCATGACTTGAACAACCGAAGACATCCTGCCCATTTGCTTTGCAGTAATATTTTGACTTTTGAAGAGCTGAGTCAGCAACAATTCCTTATTTAGGCAAAACAAACAGACAAGTAAAAACCAACAACAACAGGGACTTCCTAGGTGGTTAAGAATCCGCCTGCCAATACAGGGGAAGATCCCACATGCCACAGAGCAGCTAAGCCCATGGGCCACAACTTCTGAACCTGTGTGCCACAACTACTGAAGCCCAAGCACCTAGAGCCCATGCTCCACAACAAGAGAAACCACCACAATGAGGAGCCCATGCACCACAATGAAGAGTAGCCCCTGCTCACCACAACTAGAGAAAGCCCATGTGCAGCAATGAAGACCCAATGCAGCCAATAAACAAATAAACAAATAAATAAATAAACTTATTTTTTAAAAAAGCCAACAACAACAAAAGACCAACTTCTAGCAAGCCATCTATTAAATCACTGCAGCTTAAAAGAACTGAAAAGCAACAAAAACATTGGCACTAAACAACAATGCATTCTTGGTCGACATGGAAATGCTGACTGACCACTGGCACACTGGACCCTGTCCAACACAGGTCCTTGTTTTCATTTTCAGTGACAGAACCAATTCAGAATTCCCAACACGGCCAGTTACTTTGTCCACCTGCTCTATTGAAATGGCAGAGGACTTCCTAAAGCAGGACCTTCCTCAAGTTCATGGTCTGGTTGCACAGACAATATCTGGTCTTGAAAAAATTACTTCCAATATTTGGATCTTACCTTCCCAACATGTAAATGGAGGTAGTAATATGTCATCTGGACAATACAGGCAATATAACCATTCACAGCATTGTTGCAAGGATTAAATAACATAACGTGAATATGTTCGTAAACTGTGAAATGTGACACGTTGTGGACAATATTAGTAATACATGACTGCATTAGTCATTTTCTCATAAGGCAGATATGGATACAGCCATCTCAGAAACTCTCTTGCTTTGAGCAATAGTCATTCAACTATTTTCATAAGAAGAAAAATTCATGTCATAGGATATTATTAGTGAAATACAGCTAGTGATATATGCTATATCCTTTTGCCCTCATAACAACTGCGTGTCTCAGGTATGTAATATCATTTATCTCTGTTTTACAGATCAGGAAACTGAAGTCACACATCTGGCAAATGATAAAGTTAAGACTTAAGCCTTTCTCTAATGCCAAAGCCCTAATCTGTGTTCTTAAACACAAACAAGCTTGATGACAAATTCTCAGACTGTGACTGAATGAGTGAGAAATGCCAGTCCTAAGACAAATACTTGGGAAAAGTTACCAGTGCAAACTGGGATTAGAAAGGAATAGTTCTTTTCCCTCCTGGATGTTTACACGGGTAGTTGGTCCATTCATGGGCAGCAAAACACAGGAAATCTGTTGTGAGTTGTTGGTATTTAAGGGAGCCCGTGATTGACTCATGTGTTGTTTCTATACTGTGCTTGCCAATTATATTTTTAAACAGCAGCTACTGTTATATACTTTTTTCTCTCTGAGGAGTTCACAAACAAGTTTTTAATTTTAAGGTCACAGTGGAGGTCACTCTCAAGGTATGGGAAATTCCATTCCCATGGCTGCGTCTGGACACAATTTCGTTCTCCCGCAGGGCATTCTGGAATGTAGAACCACAGGCTGGACGAGCAAAGTGAGACACAGAACAAGGCTGCAGAAATGTGCTCGGTGGGGAACATGTTTCTTCTATTTCAATATTAAAATGGGAAAAGAGAAAATGTGGAAAAAAAATAAGTTTGAGAAAGATGCTATCTCTACATGTACCTGAGAGTAGAAAGGAGAATCTCACTTTCACTTAGAAAATTCACTCTTTACTTCCTTGGATCTTATTAAATATATTATAACCTTTTGTCAGCAAATAGGGGAGAATCAGAATAATACTTGTCCCAGGAAAAGGCACTCAAGACACCTGGCTTCGCTAGATTTATGAGCTCAGCTAATATTGATGAAGATGAAATTAATCCAGATTATGGATATCTTATTAATAATGATGGCAGCAGGAAAGTAACTGGAGTCTCTTATGGAAAGATCTGGAGGTGTTCTAAACCTTTCTAACTTCCTATTGATTGATAGGGACCAGTCAATACCACTGAACGTGGTTGTGCCTTGTATAAAGTAACACACTTGACTTATGCCTCCAGAACTTCCCATTAGTTGAGCAGCCGCATACCCAGGCAGGGCAAATGCTCTAATCAAGGGCTCGTTCTCCGAATACAGACTTCTTTTAATACCCATGATACCTCGTTTAGGCTACTCGCTCCCTCTTTACTTCCTTTCTGAATGGAGGTTAACTGTATAAACAGGTTTGTTGTTTGTTGAGGCTTTCAGCCCCAGCAAATTCGCTCTCCTGATTTTTGCTTTGGGTTTACAGACCTATGGTGTTATGTCTCACATGGACTTGACTAAGTGATTTTAAAAAAACTATCATTGCTGAAATTTGACCCAAGTGAACACAAGTTCCCCACACCAAAAAAAAAAAAAAAAAAAAAGCAAACCCCTTAGCATCTCAGCATTCTTTGTGAAATGCCAGTCAGCTCCAATCTGAATGAGCCCATGGTAAATTACCCACCTGTTTTCACTTACATGACATTAAAAAACACTTATACATCATTATATTTTTGTATCATATTAGTGAAAATGGATGCTAACACAATATGAGACAAACAGTGCTAATGAGATGGAAGGTTGTGCCTACGTTGCCCTGATAGCATTCCTGTGGCCCTGATCAACTTTTGGTCATTTTATGGAACTCTTTGGACCTTGTTGTCTGGACACAGAATAGAATGAGACCTTTGCTGCCAGCACCTGCTGTTTCTTCACTCACTTGGAATTCTTCTCAGCAAAGTTAGGCTGAATCACTGCAAGATGCTAGAACTTTATGAACTCAGTGGAAATCAGGTTGCTATTTTTGTGTGTGTGTGGTCACTGGAAAAATACAATTACTATGAACACACCTATAGTGTTTGCACCTTTAGGTTTTGAAAGTATAATCAGTATGTGGCTAGAACATTTATTTCTAAAGGCAGTTGTTCCCATTTAGGCTTATGAAATGTCCCTCTAATTATTCTCAAATTGAGATCATCTTCAGAAAGCTAATGGCAGGCCATGTTGCACCTTCCACAGTAATTGTCAGCTGCACAAACAAAATCCATACTTTCCTAAGAGAAAATTAATACAATTGCCAGGAAAAAAACCTCACTTTGTTTAATCTGCTTCATATTTGCTAAAATGTATAGGGTACACCTCCTCTAGTTCCACCGTCCCCCTCATCAACCAAACCCCATGAAAAGATATAATAAGAGAACCATGAGAGTTTAGTTTCAATAAGCTCTGTTTAAACAAGTGCTCTGATGTGTTTATCCAATGTTTGAGAAGGTTGCAGGAAGCATGGGTGACTGATCACGGAGTATGGTGCCCTGTCTCATAACTTCGACTCCAGCAGATGGCCAGGAAGGGGGCCCACAGGCAGTAGAGAGAGTGGAAGGACTCTGCTAGACAGAAAGATTCTGCTTCCTTGCAATTTTTTTTTTTGAAAGGGAAGTATATTTTCTTCGTTAATGGAGCCCCAGTATTCACCACATTTTCTAGGCACAGAATAACTGCTCAAGCAATCTTGGAATTATGTTATTTCTCATGAAAGTGTCTGCAGGCATCTGCAGGAGAATTAGGAGACAGCAACTGCAAGATGTAAGCCTCCGTATCACCTCAAGCTCACTTTTACAACACCCTAAATTCTGTTATCACCTCCTCTGCAAAACTTTAGCAGATCCTTCTCTGTGTCCCATCAGGACTGTTTGCTTATGCATCTGTTATAGCGTTTATTTATTCTGCTTCGTATGATAAATTTTATTTATCCCTCTTGTTGGCTAGACTGAAATCACCTTGGCGGTGCTATTCATCATGGCTTTCCACAAGACAGGTCAGTGCTAGCTACCCACCAAGTGGTTTTGGTTGACTGCTGATTCCCTGAAAAAGAAAACAGCAAAATGACATGATAAAGCAAAGCTGAGTCTTAGTCGCATAACTGAGCAAAAAGAACAAAAGTGAGATATTTATGAGGTTTCTGGGGTAAAGGGGAAGTACTTAGGGAGGTGATGTTGGCTGGGGAGCTGACCCAATTAGGGCTGGGCAGGCTTGGTGACATAATAATCTAGGACTGCTGGACACATCAAGACAAGAGTTTCTAAGAAAATCTTGTGTAAATATTTCTTTGCTGAGACCTGAGAATGGGATACTAACTCTAAGAAGGGCTAGTTGATAGGCCATTAGTCTATTGTTTAGAAAAAAGAATTTGGGGGACATTTCTGAGACAAACAAAATTATCTGCAACTTCATCTTCTTGGGCAAGAGTTTTCTGCAGTAGTGACATCCAGTAGTGGAATAGTAAAGGCAGGTTAATGTGGATGGAGAACTGTATGGCTACAGATGGTGTAAGCTCGCAGTATACATTTAGAAGGTTGTGCTCAAAATTAAATTTTTCTTTCTTGCCCCTAACTTAAAAAATTCCAGTTTCACCCAGGTCCTTAAAAGAAAGAAAAAAAAGCAAAAATCATAGTGGTAGTCAAAAGGAGACTCTCCCTTTCTCTAAACTTAAGTTTTTCAAAAGAATAAGAAGAGAGGTGAAAATTTAAATGTGAGAGAGAAAGCAGAAATAATGAGGTAAGAGGAACAACAAAATAAGTCAGATTTTTGATCTGCAAATATCCTTTACGATGTCAGTTTGAATAATATTACAAGACAATTTTTGGTAAAGTAGCAGTACACATTGGATCAACAGCCTGAAATTTAACACCAGAAAAGAGTAGAATACCTATACAAAATGTCCATGAAGAAATTCAGAGAGAAGTAAAGCAAGCAAATAAGCAAACAAACCAAGCTCTACATATGTGCTACTGCTGGGTCTACTTGCTTGGAAGAGACTAAGTGCTAGCTTATAGTAAGTGTTCAGTTAGTGATTAATAAATAATTAGTTCTTGAAACAAATTTAAGTTAACCTGAATCACCTGATGCTTAGAAATGTCACATAAGGCTTCTGAAGAAATAATTTGTAATTAAGTCTACAGAGGGTGCATGCAATTATGTGGCAGTGTGGGGTGATGGGGTAGAGAAGAAAGCCAAGAAAATTATTCCCTTCTTCCCCAGGTCTAAGTTAATGTCAGAACCAGAATTTCCATAGCTGTAGGATAGGTTGGACCAGGAGTGGCCTGCTTGGAAGGGTCGGGTTAAAACTGGGGTTTTCGATTCATTCTAAGGGTCTGGATTACAAGAGGACATAGCTGCAAGGTCAATGAGAACACGAGTGGGAAGATAGACACAACCTGTGCTCCTAGGTTCCATGCAGGAAGCAGGTACTTCATTCTAAAGAGCAGAATTGAAAGCATCCAGGGGATAGTGCAGGAAGAAGGAAAGCAGTAAGTGTGAGATGGTGCAAAACACGCTGACCAGAACTGGGATATAAAGAAAAGGCAAAGATCATCAGACAGTAGGAAACATGATCCCAAAGCCAAGAGCAGCATCTGGGCCATAGGCTGAGGGAGTCCATCATCACAGTCATCTGAATCTGAGCCTGCAAGGTCAGAAGCAGGGGCCCCTTACCTATTCCCCTCTGAGGGGCCAGAGAGAAAGATCCTCAGAAAAGTTCTTCTGTTTCAGACAAGTACTTCAGGAGGGCAATTCCCTGGTCACAGGTTGGGTTCCTCAAGAATCAGATGCTGAGAGAGATTCAGGAACGCACGTGGCTTATTGGGGAATAATATCCATGAAAGGAAAAGGGAAGGAAGCAGCACCGGGCGGGGGATCTATCGCTCCATGGACTAAGTCCCTGCCAGCCCAAAGCGGAGCTCCAGAGCAAAGATTGCCCATTAAAGAACGTCTGCGTTGGGCAGAAATGGTCCGGTTCTTGTGCCAACACTTTGCTCAGTCATTAGCTGGAGGCCTCTTCAAGAAGATTGTGACCGTAGCTTGAAAGCTGAGGCAGATCCTGAAGATGCTAACATCTGGAAACTGTCCCATAATTGCTCCTTAAAGCTGGGCAGTGGGTCTTTCTTGAAAGGGGCATCGGAGCAGCAGGTCTCCATACCTTCCATGGTCCACCCCTTGCTCTGCACAGATTCACTTCTCTATGTGCTTTCCGGGAGCAGAACCTCCAGGGGCTCTGGTGGGGCTCTATTCCTGATGGAAGTTAAAGAAGGGAGGCCTGTAGGATGCCCCATTGCTGCAGCCTGTCTCAGGCCTCAACTGTACTCATGGTATCCTCCCCACCCCTGGTTCAGTCCACTGCTCTAAGAGCCTCCTCACCCTCAGTACTGCCTCTGCTGATTTCAGGTAGCTTACCTGGTGTTATGATCAAATCCTCGTTCCTGAGGAGTCTGAGGCTCTGGCAACCACAATGTTTGCAGGCCTGGCTAGCTTCACTTGTCCATTTATATTTGCAACTGGACAGGGGAGTACCGAGAGGCACCCAAGTGGGTCACACATACATTTGTCTACCCCCATTGTATAACAGTAGCCCTTCCTCTTTCGCCTGAGTAAGGTCAATTGTCCCTGAGAGAATGGTGACTCCTCCTCTTGCCTGCTGATTCCTGGGCACAAGGAAACCAACGTGCCCAGGCAGCAGTCGTGGCACCTTTATTGTATCCCCTGGACAGAGTAGACACCTTTCGAGATGAAGACCTCTAACCCTACAAAGCCCAGAGCTGCAGAGACCAAAGCACAAGTTCTCCCAGTAGGTCATTGAGAGTGATGGTGAATGGAGCTACTCCTGCTGAGGCTCCTTGGTTCCCAGACTCATGCATTCTTTTTAGTGGGACACGGTGCCAGATAAAGTCTCTGATTCAGTGCATACACCATGCTCTGAAAGATGCATCTCCTACTCATAACTTATTACCTCCATGATGATGTTTTACCTGCACTCGTAGCAGGTCATTCCAGCACCTCATCCGGCTAGCATCTCTATTGCTGAAAAGTATGTACCCTGATGAGCTGCTGTGTCATGTGGGGTCTCATCCTTGGGATCAGTCCTGCGATGAGACCCTGGATGGCTAGGGCTGGCTGAGGTGCTATGCACGGAAGAAGCAAATCTATACTTACAATAGGCATCTCTTCCTATGAAAATGAACTGCCGGCCCTTTCATGATGGAAGGGAACTAATGTATTCAGCTTGTCAGGAAGTGGTCAATCAGTCTCTTAGGGAATGGTATCAGCTAGGGACTCAGAATTTGTCATGAGAACTGGTGGATTGGAAATTCAGAGGTGGCAGTAGCTGGATTGCTTTGGTAAGTAGGAGTTCATGATGTTGGTTACATGCTTACCTTCTGTCTCTGCTGCCATGGCCACTTTGTGTGCTCCTTCTGCCTGGATTGGCGTGGCCACTAACAAAAGCTCACCGGCTTCACCTGTGCAGACCATTTTGTCTATTTTGCCTATGTAGTTGTTTAGTGCCTCTTCCCTAGGATGGTTTCTGCTGAGCCTTAGCATGTGATATAAAGATCTTTTCATTTCATGTCCACTTCTGTAGGTCTGTATATGGCTATGTGTCTCTTTGGAGAAGGACTGGGCAGATCATTACAGTGTAAACTTGCTGGTGTTGCAGTGTTCTTCCCCTGGGGATCTAGCCACATCTTCAGTTGTGGGTTCCAGGGCTGAATACTGGCTCTGGTCCAAAAACAATTGGGTATTACGACTTTATTGGGACAACCACTCTCAGACTCTTGTTCATCCATTCTTGCTTCGTGTGTGTGTGTGTGTGTGTGTGTGCATGTACATATACGTCCCTTGTCAGTCACCCATCTATTTTGCCTCCAGTGAAGCTTTTCTATTAACCATCTCCATAGCTGTCTCTTGTCAGTGCCCTTGGCTACCATCCTGACCTGTGTACCACCTCTCACCAAGGGTGGGTTTTCATTACCAGCCAGTAGATGATTATCCAGCCTCAAAACCCTTTCTTAACACCTTCTTTCTCAGGCTAATTCTAGTACCACCTGTCCCAGTTTGCATTCTCCACCAGCAGATGCTGAGGCAGAGTGAGAAGTACAGAAGTTATTAGGGAATAACATCTGTGAGAGGAAAATGGGAGGAAGCAGTATTGGACAGGGTGCTGCATCAGTCCAAGGTACAGGCTGGACAGTCTTTGTAAGCTCCGCAGGGAGCTCCAGAGCAGAGATCGCTTGTCACGGGTCCCACGTTGGGCAGAGACAGCCAGGTCCTTGTACACTGCTCAGTCATTGGCTAGTGTCCTGGCAAATGTTTAACAAGGGCTGTCCAGTGATAGGAAAGCCTGATTTGTAGTGTTTGCTAATTTCTGTGGTGTAAATACTCGCACCATGGCTGATTTCAAGCTGCCAACATGATATCACTGAACACAGAGTTTGGAAAAGATATTCACATTGTTTCTCCTGCGGGTATGAGCTGGTATGAGCCAACACACCACTGGCTGGAGGCCGCCTGAGAAGATCGTGACCCACACTTCAAACTTCAGGCTTGTTCTGAAGGAACGTATATTTGAAGACCGTCAGCCAGCCACACTCCTTGAAGCCAGGAAATGAGTCCTTCCTTGAGGGGCTATCTGAGCAGCTCCTCTCTCTGCTACACCAGAGATGGTGTGGGCTGTAACATACATGAACTGAACAATAAGGGAAATAGAATTACCTCTCAAAATGGAAGAAATCAGTTTCCTTTTCATATAAGCATGATGAAGGAAGAAATTGAAGGGGAAAATTAAATGTTCAGAATGAATAAGAGTTTTGTTTTTCTCTTTCAGTGGTATGAATTAATTTGTCATAATAAAGAGAAATAGAGAATCCTTATTTCAATTTATAATACTCTCCTTTCCATCCTTCTATGTGTGGTAGTGGCAAAAGATCTTGGCAAAAGATTGTTTTTATTCATTCTTTGAATTTGAGAGCTAGGAGAAGGGAAGAGGGCCAACGAGGCAGAAATAAACGTTTCTTACTAAAAACTTCATATCATGCTTTGCTTACTTCCTATACCAAAACTACAGATGTACATATTATAAGCTCCATTTTATAGTTAAGCAAAGTGAGGCTCAAGAAAGTTAAATTTTTCATCCTATAAAATTTAGTTCTGTTTCATCCTTCAGGAGATTAAATCTGAAATCTCCTATCCCTCTATAATTACACAACACCCTACTTATTTCTAGGTTAGCATTTGGCATATTTTATCAAAGTTATTTGTGTGCTTTTCCATCCCAAATAGAGGGGGAGCTCCTGTGGCAGTGACTGTCTCCCCATCGCCTAGTGTATCTGGCACATAGCTATTGCTCAAAAATTGCTTTTTCTTAAACAATAAGTTGCAAGCGACAAAGTGACTAAGCTAAAATTTGAACCCAGAATTGTATGCTGCAAAGCCACTGCTTCTCTTTCTGCTGGAGCATTTTCTTTATGGAATATATATATGCTTGGGTACACACATATGATTGCATATACACACACATACACATAGATGTAATATAGATATATATGGAAATGGAAATGACAGATTCCAGATTTTGTGACAAAAGAGGACTCAGTGACTTCAGTATTTGTTGATTTTGGCTTGCTTCCCGTTTCCAAACATGAGCTTTGCCAGTCAATTCCATGGACATTTGAGTCTGTATGTGGAGAACAGCATCCTTCCCTGGCTCAGCTTTCAGTGAAATGGGCTGAGTGCTGAGGAGGGACCAGCACGTGGATGGGCAAGCTGACTACTCATTTCCGAAGTCTGCCTCCTGGTTGTCACTCTTCCACCTTTGAGCTGCCCGTAAACTCCCAGGCAGGCTAAGCTCAGGTAGCTTAATTACAGAGGCTGTTATTTACTAGGGCCCCAGATGAATCCATCAAACTAACTTCGCTTTAACCTGAGCCAGATTTGATTATGAAGCCTATTTATTGAGTGTTTCCCCCTTTGGCTGTGCGTGTTTTGATTTAGGTGTATATACTTACCTATTTGAAAAGTAGCTATGTTCTGACACATTTTATATTTTTTAAAGTAATATTGCATGTAACGTAATTTTGGGAAAAAATACACACTCAACACAAACAAACAAACAACAAGAAAAAGGTCTTTGAATTTAGAATAATGGATACCTGCAAGGCAGCAACTTGCTTGAGAGATTTTGCTCAAGTAACTTATAACTATCAGTAGAAACCCCCAGGGATTCATGGCTGTTTTTGCAGAAGCTGTTTGCAGTGGAATAAACAGACAAGTGCTCTATATATCATTTTAAGTAAGACAAATAAAGCTCTGTTTCCACCTTACAACGATGTCTTTGTCAGTTATATAAGAATAATTCTGTGTGACTTTTTATGAATTCTTCCCCTGTGCAGAGATACAATGGCCTAATTTTCCACTCCCTGTATTATAAATAAATGGCCTTCTTCAGCAATCTCAGGTCCACCCAAACTGTCTCCTCCTGAGTGAAGAGCATCTTTCCTAATGTGATGTGCTCACCTGTGGAAAGTAAAAGCAAGTGTCCACCTCAGGGCAGCTGGGGTTCTACCATCTTGCTACCTGCTAATCTCCCTCCTCAGCATCACGGCACACTGTCCCAGTCCCCAGACAACCAATGATCTGTCACTGTTAATTAGTTTGCATTTTCTAGAATTTTAAATAAGTGTAATCATATGATAGGTACTCTTTTGTGGTCTGTCTTCTTCCACTTAGCAATTATTTTGAGATCTATCCATGTTGTAATGTATTCATTCCTTTTTCTTTTCCTTTTTTTTGCTGAGTAATATTCCACTGTATGGATATATCACAGTGTGTTTATCCATTCACATGTTGATGGGTATATGAATTGTTTCCAGATTTTAGCGATTACAAATAAAGGTGCTATGAATATTTGTATACAAGACATTGCATGGACATATGTTTTCATTTCTGTTGGGTAGATGCCTAATACTGAAATGGCTGGATCAGATGGTTGGTATACATTTAACTTTTTTAGAAACTGCCAAAATAATTTCTAAAATGGTTGTACTGTCTCACACATCCACCAGTAGTGCGTAAGAGTCCCAGTTCCTCTATACCCTTACCAAAAATTGGAATGGTCAGTCTTTTAATAGGTATGTAATGATATTTCATTGTGGTTTTAAAATGTAGTTTGCTAATTACTAATGATATAGAGCATCATTTCATGTGTTTAGTTGACATCCATATATGTCCCTTTGTAAAATATCTGTTCTAACCTTTCCCCCATGTTTTTATTGGATTATTCTTTTCCTTATTATTGAGTTTCAAAAGTTATTTATATATTCTGGATACTAGTTCTTTATCAGATGTGTAATTTGTAAACATTTTCTTCCACTCTGTGGCTTATCTTTTTAACCTCTTAACAGTATCTTTCAAAGAATATGAATTTTTAATTTTGAAGAAGCAATTTATCAATTTTTTTAACTTTTATTAATCATGCTTTATGTGTTATATCTAAAAAAACTTGACCTAACCCAAGGTCACAAAGGTTTTCTCCAATGTTTTCTTCTAGAAGTTTTATAGTTTTAGGTTTTCCTGTTAGGTCAATGATCCATTTTGAATTAGTTTTGCGTATAATGCAAGATGTGGATCTTTATTTCTTTTGCATATGAATGTCTAATTGTTCCACACCAGTTGTTGAAAAGACTATTCTTTATCCATTGAACTTTTTTTGTTGTTGTATTTTTGTTGAAAAGCAGTCATCCATATAGGTTTGGGTCTATTTCTGAGTTCTTGATTCCATCCCACTGGTCTATCTTTATACCAAAATCAAACTGTCTTGATTACTGAGCTCTATAGTAGGTCTTGCAAGTAGGTTGTGTTAATCCTCCACCTTGATTCGTCTACAAAATTGTTACAGCTATTCTAGGGCCTTTGCATTTTCATATGAATTTAAAAATCAGTTTGTGATTTCTGCTGAAAATGAGGTTAGGATTTTGATTGAGATTACATTGAATACATAGATTAATTTAGGGTAAATTGACACCTTAAAAATACTGAGCCCTCCAATCCAGGCACAATTTTCTCTCCATTTATCTAGGTCCTCTTTGAATTTTCTGAGTGCTTTTTCATAGTTTTCAGTGTACAGATCTTTTTTCAGACCAATCCTTAAGTATTTTGTAACTTTTGATGCTACTGTAAATTGAAAATATCAGTTTCCAATAGTTTGTTTCTAGTATATAGAAATACAATTGGTTTCTCTATATTCATATCTTATCCTTTCACCTAAGTTCACTTATTGGTTCTAGTAGGTTTTTTGTTTGTTTGTTTGTTTGTAAATCCTATTGGATTTTCTACATAACCAATCATGTATTCTGAGAATAAAGACAGTTTGGTTTCTAATTTGTATGACTTTATTTCTTCTCATTCATTGTTTGAACTATCTAGAGCCTCCAGTAGAATGTTGAATAGAAGAGGTCAGAGCAGACATCATGATCATGTTTGTAATTTTAGTAAGAGAGCATTTAGTCTTCAACTATTAAGCATGCTGTAGATGTAGGTTGAAAAATTCACTTCTATTCCTGCTTTGCTGAGTGTTTTTTTTAATCAGTAATATATAAACTTTATTTTTCCTTTTCTTCTTTTTTAAAAGAGTTACTTATATTGATTAATTTTCAAGTGTTAAACCAACCCTGCATTCCTTGGATAAACCCATTTGGTAACATGTACTATCATTTTTGACATGATATGATATTAATATGATATCATCTTGTTGGATTGAATTTGTTAAAATTTTGTTTAGAAATTTTGCTTATATTGTATTCACAAGGGATAACCATGTGTAATTTCTTTAAGATGATTTTGTCTGGTTTTGTTATCAGAGTAAAGCTAATCTCATCAAATGAATTGAGAAATATTCTTCCTTTAATTTTATGGGAGAAAAAAATTGGCATTATTTCTACCTTACTTATTTGGTAGAAATCACCAGTAAAGCTACCTGGGTCTAGAATTTTCTTTGTGGAAAGTTTTAAAATACAAATATAATTTCTTTAATAGATATTGGGCCATTCAGATTATTTATTTGTTCTCAAATGACATTTGGTAGTTTGTGTCTTTCAAGGAATTGGGCCACTTATTTTAAACTATTGAATTTATTAGCATGAAGTTGTAGATAACATTTCCTTAACATATGTACAATCTATAGTGGTGTCACCGCTCTCAATCTTCATTTTGGTGATTTGTGTCTTCTCTCTACTTCAGTACTAAATCTGGCTGGAGGTATATCAATTTTATTGATCTTCCTAAAAATAAGCTTTTGATTTCATTGATTCCCCCCCCTTTTTTTTTTCTGTTTTCTAATTCATTTATTTCCACTCTACTCTGTATTATTTTCTTCCTTCTCCTTACTTTGGGTCTTACTTGATCACCTTTTCTATATCTTAAAGTAGAAACTGTGGTCAAATATTTTTGTACTGCCTTCTCTTTTTCAAAAACTTTAATTATGCATATATTAGGCTGCCAGAAATTGTCTAAAAAATCATTGATACTTGGCCCACTTTTTAAAATTCTCTTTTCTCTGTGTGTTTTATTTTTTAATGTTCCTACAGTTCACTAATCTTTTCATCTTTATTATATAATAAGATGTTAATCCTATCAAATGTATTTTTGTTCTTACACATTGTAGTTTTCATCTCTGGAAGTTTGATTTTGTTATTTTTTATATTCCCACTGTCTCTACTTAACTTTTTGAGTATATGGAACACAGTTATACAAACTGCTTTAATTGTCCTTGTCTGCTAATTTCAACATCTCTGTCAGTTCTAAGTCAATCTTAATTGGTTGATTTATCCACTCATTATGGTTCATATTTTTCCATTTCTTTGCATGTCTGGTAATTTTCTACTGGATGCCAGACATTGTGTATCTTACCTTTTTAATAAAAGAGATATTTCTGAATTCTTATAAATATATTGGATCTTTGTTCTGGGATGCAGTTAGTTGCTTAGAAACATGTTAATTTTCTCAGGTCTTGGTTTTAAGGTTCAGTAGGTAAGGCCAGAGCATGCATAGTCTAGGGCTAATTATTCCTTACTAGTGAGGCAAGACCTTTCTGAGTCTGCTACCCAATGCCTTATGAATCTTGAGATTTTCTAGCTTGGCTAGTAGAATCAGGCACTATTTCCAGTCCTATTTGAGCTCTGGGCACTGTTAACCTCTAATCCTTGCAAGTTCTTTCCCTTGCTAGCAGTAGTTTTCTTTGCATCGATCAATACTCAGCTTAATACTCAAGGGGGAACCTCTGTAGATCTCTAGACCCCTTTCTCTGTTCAGCTCACTTTGTTTACCATCTCTTAAGGGTACTGTTTTCATTGTTGTTGCTGTTGCTGTTGTTGTCTGATGTACAGTGTCTTGCAAACTAACATTTTATATATTTTGTCCTTGTTTTGGTTGTTTCTAGGTAGGGTAACTCTGGTCCCTGTTACTCATCTTGGTCAGAAATATGTCTTACATTTATTTTTGCTTTTGCTATTTTTTTTCCTTTCCAAATATGTTATCGGAATAGAAAAGCCTTAGCACTGTAACTATTGCATGTCCTGCCCAATATTCTGTCTATGGTTCAGCAAGGTCATTCCATTTCATGCATGATTTACAATTTTGTTGCAGTGTTTTTAGAAGCAGCACATAGCCTTAACTCAATGAGAATGCTTCTTTCCTAAACACGGCACATGAATATACTGGCATTTACATATAGTACATGTATATTTTATAAGTAGTAAATACAGTAGTATTTGCAGTAGGAAATCTAGGATAGATTTAAAGTCATCTTTCCTGATAACTTTTTGCACTTTGGAAATTGTTGTATTAAAACACTGTTTCTAAAATTAAAATTGGCACATTTATAGCAAGTACTTTACTCGTCCTTTATCACATGAGTCCAGATTTCTTACTGGGACAATTTTTAATGTGGAAAGTTAGAAATATCTTCGATGAGTATAACTTAGGTGTCCCAAATCCTGAGATTTTAGATTTCAAGAAAGAAGATGCTGAGATAATCTACAATACAGCAGTAGCTTCAATGTAGTAAAAGCCTCCTGTATATTTGAGTTTTAATGTGTCTTTTCCTGAACAATTACATCTTAAGAAATTAGAATTTCTAATTTTTACAGCTAACCATTAAGAAGGAGATTGGCCTACTAATGAATTCTACCTACATGGAAAAAGAATATGTGTCTCTGTCCATTCAAAAGAACAGTTCAAATATGGCATTTGGGAAATCTACCTCAAAATCTATTTGAAACCTGTACATAATTTTATGCTTATTATTTCTATCTTATATTTTCTAATAGCTTTTTAGTTCTGAGATCTACATTTTGAGGTTTCTCAGCAGCCTGTGAAACTTTCTGCTGTGTTCTTCCTTGCCTATTGTACAGACACAGCAGTTATGGCATTATAGATGAATTAGCTTAATGACACAGTTAATTTATCTTTTACCCAAGAAAATATGAAAAATACAAAAAAAAAACTATAGAAAAACAGAGACAACCGCCTGTAATTTTGCAGGTCCAGATTCAAACACTGCTAAGAACAGATTTTAAAGTCAGTATTAAAAATATATGTAGCATGTTCTTTAAACTGCCAGCCTCTGACACTAGTGACCATTTGGGGAAGAAAGTTGTACTTTACTGCTCATGATTGGCTTACATACGGAAATATAAGATATAGACATCTGACTGTTATGATCCAGAATTTAAAATTCAAGCCACACCTGGGAGGAGCAGGGTAGGAGGCAGAGAGGTTCATTAGAAAAAAGATTTCCCTCAAGTGGTGCCATTGTAGCATCCTGTGGGGCCAAACAGGCTCTCCTCAGTCGTCACCCATCTCACCTGTTGAGTAGCCCTGCAGAGATGGGAAATACTAACCTGCCATCTGAGTGGCTCCTGAAAAGCAAGTGACAACAATGGAGGCTGCAGATACCCATTGCAGAGTAAATGGCCCATCTGGGCAGACTTGGAATGAGACATGTAAAGTTCATGTGTGGGCTGGAGTTGACTTTGGAAATTGTTTCTAACCAACCATTTATAAATCTCATGACTGCAACTAACCCCTACTGTTTTCTCATTGTCAATTTTGTACTGAACGAAGAAAAAAAAAAGAGAAGAAAGATTAAAAAGAAGGGAGGAAGGGAGAAAAGAAGGAAGGAAGGAAGGAAAGAAGGGGGGGGGGGAGGAAGAGTCAGCCTGCTGTTGTACCCAGAGAGGCAAAGAGAATTGAGGGAGTATTAAGTAATTCATGGAGAACCTTGCCTGGGGCTGATGGCCACCCAGTGGATTAGAAATTCTTTTTACCCATTTTTGTTTCTTTTCTCACATAACAATAGCAAACAGTATATGACACACTACACTATGTATAGAATTATTATTACAATAAACTTGATATGGTATTTAAAATACTTTGAGTGTAAAGACTCTGAACTCTGAATCCATTGGCTCAATATTTCTTATTCACCCTATCTATTTTGAAAATTGTAGGATTTAAAATCAGGAAAAGAAAATGGAAAAGTTAGATAAATTTCTAAAAAATAATTATTTCTTAACACAAATGAATTTGTTTTGTGGATGTTCTAGGGGGTAAGAAATGGAAAAAGAAAAATTTATTCTAGAATGATTTGTTTCTACCACCTGATAAACTTCTTGATCACGTTCTGTCATCATTGGTTTGTGATATTAAATTAGGATTGATAAATCCATATAGTAATTTTGTCTCAAGTAATCACAAAATGTAAACATAGTTCTCCACTCATGCCTGGTATGACATTTTATTATATCTTGTCAATGTCCCTATTTGTGACGTGGTGTAATACAGGGGTTCTCAAACTAAAGACATTTTGGACAAGATAATCCTTTGGTGCAGCAGCTAACGGGGGTGGTTCTTTGCATTGTTGCACGATTAGTTGCATTCCTGTCCTTTACTCACTAGATGCAAGTTGCCTTCCAGCAGTCCTGATGATCAGGACACGTCCAGACATTGACGAAAGTTCCCCAGTTGAGAACCTTCGGTATAATGGAACAAACAGGCCTGTGGTGTCAGAGAGACCTAGTTGTGAAAACTGGAGCACATTACTGATCCTAAAGAGTTTGGTTTCTGTGAGGATTAAGTGAGATTAGGTATAACAAGTGCATAGCAAGCTCAGGGTGTGGCTCATCATAGACGCTGAACAATTTTAACGCCCCCTCCTCTGACGCCGCGCGCACCCGCGCCCCGCCCATTCTGTGAACATTCATCCAAGATAATAAAGGTGAATTTAGGTTTTTAAACAACTGGAAGAAAGGAAGCATCTAGTAGAGCACTCAGGTAGTTAGTAAATAGTTTTCAGTGATGGTATGTGTATGCTATAAAGATAATACTAGCACCGTCTCCATTCTCCATGCTCTGTGAAGATATGTCTATTTTTAAAATCAATTTAAGAAAGGTTTTCATGCTACAGTCTTACTTTCTCTTGCAAAGTTGGAAGAAAGCATTGATATTCAGGGTCCACAAAACTGTAGCATAGCCAGTTGATGACAGTGCTCTGTATGAAACAGAAAATCAAAAGAAAATAATATAACAAGAGAATGTGCATGGCACGGTTTTAAACATTAATTTGTTTCGAAGGTAGAGTAAGAATAGGTAATTTATACTGTATTCAACCTGTTCAAAAGGATATTTTCCAGATACTATGATTTTCCTTTATATTCTTTGCTCTCTGTTTTGACTTTATAACTATTAGGAGTAGCTATTAGCAAGAAGGAAGATGTCTCAGGTATTAAACTGATTGGTAGAAAGTACAATGATTCCTTCTTCCTGAGCATATTTTTACTACAAGTTGATACCAATTCAAACGTGATGCCAATTCTCACAGCTTTAGTTATCATGGAGGATTTTGCAGCCATCTCGGAATATAAGTAAAAACATTTTTAGTCAGAAATTTCACTCTTAACTGAAGAGCATAATATGGCAAGATTCACTTTGGGGAATTTTAGTAGGTGGCAAAAAATGTAATCTATTTAGATATTAAGTTGAACATAGGCCTGAATAATGTGGTTAAGAATAATTGGGATCCAATTATTCAAAGCTTCAAAGAGGACTGACAAGTGGAATTCCCTAAATTTACATTTGTGGGGTAAAGCTGGAGTGCTGAGATGATTTCAGCACCACAGTTTAATTTCCTGCCTCCCTTGGTCCCTTTGGGAGATACTTTTCAGTAAATTGGAGAAACTTATTTCTACATTTATATGGAAAGAAATGAAAGGCAAAGCTGAGTACTTGTGAAGGAAGGGCTAAGTTAAAGCCAGAAGCAGTGTGTGTGTGTGTGTGTGTGTGTGTGTGTGTGTGTGTGTGTGTGAGAGAGAGAGAGAGAGAGACAGAGACAGAGACAGAGACAGAGACAGAGAGACAGAGACAGAGGCAGAGACAGAGAGACAAGGTAAACCCTGGCAACAATTTTCTCTAGATATTACTTTTAAAACTCTAACACAGTTTCTCCACTTAGCAGATGCTCCAGATCATAACAATGGAGAGAGTTTGTATTTTTCAGCTACTTTCACTATCTGTACAATTTACTCTGGTTAAATCAGTTATCCATCAGGTTGTTGGTTGTTGAGCCAGTCAACATAATTTAATTGATTTGAATTATCGAAGAAACGTGAATAAAGGTAATTTAGCACACGTGAGAAGAAGGAGGAAGAGGAGGAAAACTACACTTTATTTATACTAATTGTTTCCTCAGTACTATTCTAAGACTTTAGACATGGTATCTTATTAAAGTCTCCACTTTATATATTTTTTAAATGAGTATTGGAAAAATTACACTTCTTTCTTAGGGACCCACAGCTGGTATGTATATTTGGGTCAAGAATGTGAAGGTGGTTCTGTCTGATCCCTGGGATTTTAACACAGACCTTAATAAATATGCATCAAATCATGTTGATATAAAGAGCATAGTTGGATCAACTCCGCTATAGCTAGATCTAAGCCAACTTAGAAAATGCTGGGGGAAATAGGACTAAAGATGGAGCAATTATGAGCACAGATACGATAGCATTTTGTCATTGTTTAAAATAATATCTACCATTTAATAAACATATTTCATTTAATTCTCACAACAGCTCTTTGGGGTAGGAATTTATAGCACTTTACACATGAGGAAACTGGAGTTCCCAGACGAAACGTTGACCCCAAATCACACAACCAGTAGGTTACAGAGTCAGAATTCCAACCCTGGCAGTGTGGCTTCAAAGCCCGGCTGTTTATCATCTTGCCCTGACCTTCCTCAGTTCACAAAGCATCTCATTTCCAGGAAGCTCTCACTCTTGATGCATTCCAGGTGGAGTGGAGATTGTGGCAAACCCACCTTCTATCTCTCCTCCCCTCTCCCCATTCCTCTTTTTAGTCTAAGCATCTGTGAGAAGGAAAGCATAGAAGAGGCCAAGAGGCCTGATAACTGGGCAGGTGGGAAGGACACTGGACAATGATACGAACATGTGTAGATTACAAAAGCCTCAGGATGATTTCATTAGGGAATTCATTTCTCTTTTCTCCCTATATCCCCATCGTAGCCTTCCTGAAATACTACATCATCCTCAGCCCTGGTACCACCCAGGCCTGGGTCCTCAGGCACCAAGCACTGTGTGCTTGGCACTGAGCTGGTGGCAGTTGTCCTGATTAATCTCACTCTGGAGGTGGCTCTGGTTGTTCATTGAGGATTATTCCAATGTCTTTGAAGGAACAAGAAAAGATCGAGTTTCATTACAGAGGATTCAAATTAGGTCATCTCTATATGACCATACTGGGGTTTGTTGTTCTGTTTTCATTTGTTGGTTTTCTTGAAAGATCATGGTCTGCCAGCCCTGTGTTGTGAAAGTATCATTGCGTTGTCTAGACAGACTTTTCTGTGTTCAGAGACCCTGAATGACAGAGCTGGAAGGGACTGGAGACAGCCATGCTGGGCTAAGTCTCTTTCACTGCTTAGGAAACTCAAAGATGAGTAAGTACACTGACTGGCCAGGCGTCTAAGACAGAGACCATTCTCTCCTGTGCACCATCAGCTGGCTGCACAGATTCCATGGATAAGCTGTGCGATCCTTCTCTATGGAAGGTTCCCAGCCATGGTCCCTAAGGCAGGTTAAGAAAATAATTTTTAATGTTTCTTTTTATTTCAAGATATTTTGAAGCATATAGTATAAATCTCTCTCTCTCTCTCTCTCTCTCTCTCTCTCTCTCTCTGTATATGTAGTGTATCCTCTCTCTTAGGATTTAAACATGAATACGATGAAAATAGTCTAACCTGAGGAATGGGGTTTAATAGAACTTAGTATTTAATGTGCTGTCAGAGCTGATAATCAATGGTCTTTCTTAAGTAATTACTGATCGATGTCTCTTTTTTTCTTCTTTAAAACTGAGATATCACTCACATAACATAAAATTTACCCCTTTAAAATGTACAATTCGGTGTTATTTAGTATGTTCACAAAGCTGTGTAATCGTTACCACTATCTAATTCCAGAACATTTTTATTAACCCAGAAAGAAACCCCATACCTATTAGCAGTCACTCCTATTCTGCTCTCCCCACAGCCCCTGGCAACCAGTAATCTATTTTCCGTCCCTGTAGATTTGCCTATGCTGGCATTTCGTATAAATGGAATCATACAATATGTGGCCTTTTGTGCCTGGCTTCTTTCACTCAGCATAAAGTTTCCAAGGTTCATCATATTGTAGCATGTATCAGTATTTCATTCCTTATTATGACTGAAGAATATTTGCTTACATGAATATACCACATTATTTATCCATTAGTTAAGCGAGGGAGATTTGAGTTGTTTCCACTTTTTGACTGTTGTGAATAACACTGTATGAGCATTCGTTTGCAAGTTTTTATGTAGATGTATGTTTTCATTTCTCTTGAGTATATATATACTTAGAAGTGGAATTCATACACTATATGGTAAATACATATTTAATATAAAGGACTACCAAACCGTTTTCCAAAGCAGCATCACCATTCTACATTCCAACCAGCAATGTATGAGAGTTCCAATTTCTCCAAATCCTGACCAATACATGATATTGTCTTTTATTTATTTATTTATTTATTGGCTGCGTTGTGTCTTTTTTGCTGCGCGCAGGCTTTCTCTAGTTGCAGAGACCAGGGGCTACACTTCGTTGTGTTGTGTGGGCCTCTCGTTGCGGTGGCTTCTCTTGTTGTGGAGCATGGGCTCTAGGTGCACGGGCTTCAGTAGTTGTGGCATGTAGGCTCAATAGTTGTGGCTCATGGGCTCTAGAGTGCAGGCTCAGTTGTTGTGGCACACGGGCTTAGTTGCTCCACAGCCTGTGGGATCTTCCCCGACCAGGGATTGAACCCGCGTCCCCTGCATTTGCAGGCGGATTCTTAACCACTGCACCACCAGGGGAGCCCATTATCTGTCTTTTAGATTATAGCAATCCTAGTAGACATGATGTGGTATTTCATTGTGGTTTTGATTTGCTTTTCCTTGGTGGCTAATGGTGTCAAGCATCTTTTCACATACTTAATTGACCATTTGTATATCTTCTTTGGAGAAATGTCTATTCAAATATATTTTAATTGTATTATTTGTCTTTTTATTGTTGAATTGTAAGAGTTCTTTATGTATTCTGGGTAATAGTCCCTTATCAGCTGTATGATTTGCAAATATTTTTTCCATTTTGTGTGTTGTCTTTTCACTTTCTTGATGAAATCCTTTGAAAAACAAGTTTTAACTATTGATGAAATCAATTTACCTCTTCTTTTTGTGGCTTGTGCTTTTGATGTCATATCTAAGAAACCATTGCCTAATCTGAGGTCACAAAGAATTTTGCCTATGTTTTCTTCTAAGAATTTTATAGTTTTAGATATTGTATCTAGGTCTTTGATCCATTTTGCATTAGTTTTTATATGTGGTATGATTTAAATTTTATAATATTTTCCCTTCTCCTGCTCATCCTAAGATAGAGGTGCTAATAAACAGCAGTGTCCATTAAGCACCCTAAGTTTTTAACTTAAAAGTCATGTGGTAGAGAAAAAAGAATGACACATTTTTTTTTCCAAAGCATATTATGGAAATGTTCTCATTGTGCTGCAAAGATTACCAACCATGGAGACAAGCTGCTTCCTTTTTAGAATTTGCTTGAAAAATTCCGAAGCCAAGGGAAGAAATCTAACATTCAAAGTTAGCTAATTATTGCCTCTTTAAGTGTCTCCCTCCAAAAGAACTGTTCAGTAACAGTTTAGTAATTGCGTTGTTCGCTACTAGTCCTGTCATTTTTCTAATTCATTTAGGCAAGAATATCTGGTCTTCATGGTGTATTACATGTATTTACCATTTATTAATCTAATGGGATAAAAACTACTTAGCCTAGGTTTAGGGCAATGGCTCACTTGGCCTTTGGAACAGCTTTACAGAATTCTTTTATAACAGTTTTATAGCACAGGCTCTTTAGTTGTGGTAAAACCAAAAAGTCTTGGAATAGAAATCAGAAGACCTGGCTTCAAAGTAACCCTGCAGAGAAAACCACATACGCACATAGAGGAAAAATGAAAATACCACGACCACACATATGCACACACGTGCACGTCCACATCCACACAAAACTGCATTTTACAAAACCCTCTTTTGAAATTGCATTCCTCCTTTAGCTACCATTCAATATTTTCGCTTCCTCCTTTAGGCTTCCCAATAGAGTGAGCTAGCCCTCTGTCTCCATTTCACTTCCCATTTATTCCTAAACCCACAACAATATGGTTTCTACCCTTACCTCCATGAAGGTGACCTAGAGAAAGTCACCAATATCCTCCTATTTGCAAAAGGTAATGGGCAAGTTTCAGCACTTATCTTACTGGACCACATATAATATTGCAAATTAGCTCTTCCCTTTTAAAGCCCCTTATTCCCTTCTGGTTTCTGAAAGAACACATTCTTCGCGTTCTTCTTATACCTCTCCAGTCAATCCTTCTTGCTCTCCATTATGAACTCTTCTCCTCCACTAACTGTTTCTCGTCAACTTCCATGGGTGGGTTCTGTTAGCACCGGTGCTCAGTTGACTTTCATGCCCATGGATCCAGGCTTCAGGCTTATAAGTCCAGCTATCTGCTGGGCACCTCCAACTTAACACTGTGACCACAAACTCTACATGTTCAAAACCTAGCTCTTGATCTTTGACAGTCAGACCTCCTTTTCTCTCTCGTACTAACCATTCCAGTGAATGGTATTGTCATTTCTCCAGCCAAGTCATGGCTCTTCTCCCTCTCCCTTTTACCCTTCAGTAAAAGTTAATTTTGTATTAATTCCTTCTCGTAAACAACTCTCAGATCTATTCTCCCCATTACCACTGCCTCTTAGTCAGGCCATCATCATCTTTCTTATCTGGATTACCTAGTAGTCTCCTGACTCTCCTCTATGTTAACACTTTTAGAGCCCGTAATGCATTCTCCAGCCACAGCCAGAGTGCTCTTTCTAAACCACAAGCCTGGCTATGTCTGTTCTTGCTTAACACAAAGGCTTAACATCAAAGGCTTTCCTTTGGATTTAATATTAACTTTAAAAGTTTTAATTTGACATAAAATCTTAATGTTTACTTCTTTGGCTATACCACTCATAGAGCTATAATTTTGCGCTCCGTTCACCTAGAGTTTGAAATCCATTCAGACCTACCTTCACACACATGATCCTCTTCTTCACCTTCAGCCTACTGTGTCTTTTCTACCCCCTGCCTGGAATACTTTTAACCATTCTCCCCCATGTCCTGCCAGTCTTCATTGGGAAAACGTTTCCTTAGCTTGTTATTTCCTCCACTGTAAAGCTTGCATTGGATCCACCATCTGAAACCCAAGCTATACATCACTCCTATGTGATCCCATGACACCACTTTACTCCTATTGCTGCATTTTCACATTGTTTACTCGTCTAGCAGTGAAGTACACAAGATTGTAACCAGTTTGAAGGTAGGGATTATGTATCCTAAGAGCCTTGTTCTGGGCATGGCACAGAGTAGATACTCAAAAAATTTCCTGAATAAACAGATGAGTAAACAGATGAGGGTTATGGGCTCATCATTAAGCATCTCCGAGTCTCACTGTCTTTACTCATTAAGTGGGTTTAAGAATCCTTCCTCAGAGGATTCTTTGGAGAATTAAATGAGATGAAAAATGTGAAAGCATACTGTTCAATTTCTGGCACAATGTACATGCTCCAAAAATGTTTCTGCAGTCCAAGTCCAAGTCTCTTCCATCTTAAGTATAGCTTAGTCACAAATGAATGCTTTATAATGAAACATTTTTAGAACTCTTCCTGCTTGGGGAGGCACCCTCTAAACCCAAGGCAGACTTCTTTAAAGTCAGATCATGTTATTCTTGTGGTGTTGGTCAGAATTCTGAGACTCCAAAATAGAACCCAAGACATTTAACATGATCTGAATGGATGGTTTTTATATCAGACATGAATTTTAAACATTTGTATATATTCAGAGCAGGGCAGAAAGAAGGAACCCCTGGGGCAGTGCAAGGAGACATTCTTTTGAATGGACTTTTGGGTACCACCAGACCAGACACTGAAATGAATTAAGTGAACCATTTGTTCATTTGTTTATAGTCATTGAAATGCTTTGCTTTAAATTTCTCCCTTGGCCATCGTTCCAATTAAGTGGCTAAACCATTTCTCAGGGTGCTATTTTAATGGAATCTATTGTCCTTTTTATCTATTCATTTATCTATATATCTACTAAATCTGTGCTTAACATTTTTGTAGGGTTTTAAGTATAGAGAAAAACACTATTACTTAATTTCTATTTAATAGGTTTAATAGACTTTTTGGTGTAGGGAATTTTGTAGCAATTTAAATTTAATAGCAAGTTTTAGTCAGCCTATACCCTTTCCTTCTCTCTACTGCCCTGAAGCCTAACTCCAAGATTTCTGTATTATCTCCATCTCAAAGGCCAAGAGATAAAGTGGGAGGACTAAAAACATTAGAAGGATACTACAGGGTATTGTGCCTATTTGTTAGAAATAGGCCCAACATAGGACACAGTGCCCTGAGTCATATTAGGGGAGTGGCTACAAAAGTATGGTACATCTATATAACATGAGATTTTCACCATTAAACCTCATGCTTTCAAAATGTTCTTAATGAGAAAGGAAATTAGAAAAAGATAAAAATGAAAAGCAGGATGTTTTAAGTGAAATTATGTAACACATACAAATATATTTACAGGAAAAAGATAAGAAGGAAATACAACAATATTTAATGGCGATGACATTACTGATATTCTAATTCTCTTCTTTAATTCATTCTCTGGGTTTTTCAAAACCTCCGTCATGAACTCAGGGCACTTTTACAATTGGAAAAATTACTCAACAGAAATAAACAGTGAAACAGTTCAGAATGTGATTTGATTTGCAATTACTGTATCCATATTATTCAAGACAGCATTCTGGGATCTCCTGGAAAGAGAGACACACGTTGTTGAGGAACAATATGAAAGACAGAAGTTTAAGTTTCCAGGGCTGCTCACCAGCACCAGTCTCTTGAGTCCTGGCAGTTGCTGGTGCAGGTAAAGGTTCTAGGTGGGGAGGGAAAGCCAGGTTGCAACCAGGAATCGCTTCTGTGTAAACACAACTAGTAAAACACCTAAAGAGGTGTCGGGAGAAAGGAATGCAAATCTCCAACGCTCTAAGAAGTTGTGGTTTCTTTTCTCAATCTAAAATAAATAATCACTTTTGAAAATTGCTTTGTATTTTTTTAAAAGTCCACCCAATTGTATTGATTTGGGCCCTACAACACCTGAATTTTCCCTGACAATAGAGAATCACAGTTGACTTGCTTTCAGAACACAAGGAGGCGTGGTTAATTTTGAACTAGTGGGGTTGGGGACGGTTCCAGAGGCAAAGCCAATCAGTGCATGAGACCACTCCTTCTTGAACTGTGCATGGACAAAATCTGCCCTGACTGGATTGAGCTTTGTTCCTTTTCAGGAATATATTAGATAATTACCAAATACTAATGATAATTACTGCGTGACTCTTTCATTTGTGAGCACTGGCCTTTTCAGAAGCACTGCTAAGTCGGGGATACCTTCCCAACCCATTACACAGCCGTGAAGTGCCGGCACTGCCACGTGAACCAGAGCTGCCCGCGGTTCTCACCCAGTACCCCACAATGTCTCTCAGCATTTTAGGTCTTCTTAACAGTTCCCCTACTCTTCTACAAAAAGAGGAAAAATCACCTCTAAAAAATGTGTTCTGTTTTCCTGCCCTGCCCTGTAACTTTCCTAATGTTCCGAAGGCAAACTCTTTCAAATATGAAGGGCCTCAGGTTAGCCATTTTGTCCCCTCATACCAATAAACAATATTACTCTGACTCCAGCCCTCACTGCACACATATATGAAGCCACATTTGAAAGAGAACACAATGGCACTCCTATAGCTTTTCACTTTGGGTGTGTTTCGGGGCGTGGTGCACAGTGACAGTCTTAAAATAGGATTTGGAAGAAACAAATCAGAAACAATTAGAGTAGACCTCATGGACAGCTGATTCTCCCATCTTTCTTCTCTGAAACCCTCCATGCACTGACTTGTAGCAGTGCTTAACAGCATGTGTCTGGTTAGAAAACATCTAAAAGAAGAGACAGAGTGAAAATACACGAGCTCACGACTGGCTGGATTGAAACTGCGATCAGGGACTAATCTTTGTTACCTCACTAGGAGCCTAAGTTGGAATGATCTGCCAAGGGACAAATATGTCACTTTCTCTGCCAAAGGGGGACTGATAGGATGGAAAGGAGGTAGGGAGAAGAGGAAAGAAGGAGTTCACAGCAAGGAGGTCAGAAATAAGCCTGAAACTAAAATCTCAGAAGGAAGGAGAATAGTTTATTTATTTATTTATTTGATACTCCTCTCCCCTTCTCCCCCAAATGGAAGTACTATTAGAATAAAGGAAAAAGAAAGGTGAGGACCTATTAGCAGCTGTAAAGTTTAGGACTTCCTCCATTAGGATGTGGTGTTGCTATGGTGGGTTTTTTGTCTCCATGCTCTTTGTAGCTTGGGGGCATGTCATACACTCGTGAGAACTTTGCCTGGGTGTTGGTGCAATATTGTGTCAGTAACTGAGTGATTTGTTTTTCCTCTGGACATTGATTGAAGAAATTCTTATTACATTTTATAGCTTGCTTGGCCTTCGTCTGAGAGTCAAGAGATAAATTGGACCATAAATTGGCCTCTGTCAGAATCTACATCAGAATGACACCAAATACATGTCATTGGGCTTGTGTTCCAGCTAGCAGCAGGGATCCACTGGTGCTTGTCATCTTGATCAAATGTTCACCTCACTCCCTTTTCCAGCTTGTGCCTCTACTTTGAAGAAAATACGGTAAAGACCCTGGCAAATTTGCTGTTTTGATCAGCAGTATTATACAGCAAAAAGAATACTGGTAGATTTAATTGATTTCCTCCAAGCTAAGTCTCCACTGTGAGTATCAGAGGTAGGATGCATATAAATAAAAGTGGATGCAAAGAAAGAAATATATAGTTATACAAAAAGGACAAGAAGGTATACATAACAGAAATATTTATCCCACAAGTAAAGCCCAGACTTGGTGATTCATGAGTGGCAGAGATATGGTTGAGTTACAGAGATTTCTTCTCTAGAGTAAGATAAATTTTTCATTTCAGTTCCTACTATTATGGACTCTGAGCAGAAAATCAGATATTTTAAGAGTTGGCTTATGTTATTAATGAACACATGTAACCAGGTGAGTTAGTTGAAAAATTCAGATTATGAAATATAAATATGTATTTCTATTTTGATAAGAGCAAGATTTGGTGATTTATGAAAGAAATTTTATAATTTTAAATCAGAAAGTAAACTTTTTATGTTAATAAATTCACTTTTTAATGATTTTTATCATTTATAAACACAGTGTGGTCTAGACTTGATCTAAAATCACACTCACACTGACTGCGTTTAGAAGGTGTCTTTCAAGTCAATAGTTCATAGGAAATATTAAGGCATATTTTCTTCATTGAAAACTTTAATAGAATCATAGTAATTTAAAAAATTAAAGATTTTCTCAAAATATTTCTTCCAAAAGAAGTGTTAAACCAGGTGGTTTTACAGATGAGTTCCCTCAATTTTTCAAGCACTGGAGAAATTCCATACTAAATAAACTTGTGAGCATAAGAAAGTCTGGAGGACTTGTCAGTTTGTTTCATGTTACTGACATCAAAACCTGATCAAAACCTTGCAACTCCCCCCACTGCCAAACAATCTCATTTATGACCATAGATACAGAGATGCTAAATAAAATATGTTATTTCATCAGGAAAAAAGACTAAAATATCAAAACCAATGAAGATGGTTTAAAATTAGATACATTTTAGATGTAATATACCAAAGATCGGATTAAAAAAATCACATGATCAGGTCAATGAATATAGAAAGAAACACATGTTTAATTCACCACCCATGGCTAAGTATTTTTTTAACACCATAGAAACTAAGACTAAATAAATAATTTCTTAATAACAAAATAAATGTTTCTTTGATTTGTTAATTCTATTGTTTCTGTCTTGAATGAGTTATACTTGTAAATGGTACAAAATTCAAGACACATAAGTATAGTCATGGAGTATATCCCTACTTAACTGTGCCACCAATCAGACTCCTTCCCAGACACAATCACTGTTAGTAGTTTCTGGTTATCCTTCCTGATATATTCTAGGTGCATATGAATAAATACATAGATATAAAATCTGTTAACTAAACAGAAAATATCATGCCTAATAATAAAATCAGAGACTTCCAAATTAAATACAAGAAAAATCTCCATTCCTTTTCATATATTTTACGAAATTTATTTACATTGCAGTCAGTTATAAAACAAAATTTTAAATTTATATTTATTGGAAAGAGAAGTTATCTCTTTTTTTTGCAAGTTATAGATTAAAATACTTAAAAATGATACAGAATAAACTAGAAAATTACTGAAACTACTAAGCAGATTTTGTATAGTACCTGGAATCAAGATAATCACATAAAGTCTACCTCTATACAAATATAATGGAAAATAAAAATCCCATTCACAATGGTAGCCAAAACAAAAAATGTAAATTATCTAGGATTGAAATTAAGAAAAACCATGAGATTTATAGGTAGAACAATTTAATCCTCTCCTGGGAATCAAAAAAGAAAGATATAACATCTGGAAGAAAAAACTTGAAAGCATACAGTTTTCCATATTTCTCCAAGTTAATGTACAAATTTAACAAACTACAATCAAGACATAAATAGTAAATTACTCTGTATAATGTGAGCAAATGCTTCAGTAGTTTACCTGAGAAAATAAAAGTATAAAACCAGTCAATAAAAACAGTTATAGAAGTCTATTATCCCAAGTTACTGAACTGCATTATAAATCTGCATTATTAAAAGCATTAAGGAATAGGTCCAGAAATAGGACAGATCAACAGAACAGAATAGACCAAAATAGAGATAGACGTCCCAAGAATTATGGGAAGTTAATAGAACAAAAAAGGTGATATTTAAAATATCTTTAGAAAAGGATTTTTCAGTAAATTCTTTGGGAGGCAAGTGGCTTAACATTTGGAACAAATTAACAGTAGCTCTCTTCTCCACATCATAATAAACTTCCACCCAAATAAATTTCAGATAAATTAAAGATTTGAACCTCAAAAATTAAACCATAAAACTATCAGAAGAAAAACAGAACCACACTACACACCAGTTAGAATGGCCAAAACCCAGAACACTGACAGCACCAAATGCTGACAAGGATGTGGAGTAACAGGAAATCTCATTCATTGCTGGTGGGAATGCAAGATGGTGCTGTCACTTTGAAGGCAGTTTGGAGTTTAGTTCTTACAGAACTAAACAAACTCTTACCATGTGATTCAATAAATGTGTTCCTTGGTACCTAATCTACAGGAGATGAAAACACATGTGCACACAGAAACCAGCACACAGAGGTTTATAGCAGCTTTATTCATATTTGCCAAAACTTTGAAGCAACCAAGATGTCCTTCATTGGTGAATAGATAAACTGTAATACATCCAGACAATGGAATACTATCCAGTGCTAAAAAGAAATGAACTATCAAGCGGTGAAAAGACATGGAGGAAACACATGTACATTACTAAGTAAAAGAAGCCAATCTGAAAAGGCTACATGCTATATGATTCCAATTGTATAACATTCTGGAAAAGACAAAACTGCAGAGACAGTAAAAATATCGGTGGTTGTCAGGCGTTCAGGGTGAGGAAGGAATGAATAGGTGGACTACAGCAGATTTTTTAGGTAGTGAAAATACTCTTTGTGATACTGTAGTGATGGATACATGTTATTAAACATTTTTCCAAATCCATAGGATGTATACCACCAAGCATGAACCCTAATGTACACTATGGACTATTGGTGATTATGATGTATCAGTCACCATCAGGTTCATCAGTTGTAACAAACGTACCACTTGGGTGGGGAGGTTGATTATCAGGGAGGCAATGCACGTGCGGGGCAGAAGGGTTATGGGAAATCTCTGTACCTTCCTCTGTATTTTGCCATAAACCTTAAACTGCTCTAAAATTTTTTCTTATAAAAAATAGATCAATATTTAATATTAGTATAAGCAAGGCCTGTCTAATCATGACACCAAAAACAGAAACTGTAAAGGAAAGGATCAACATATTTTAGTACATAAAAGTAAAATTTTCTTAAAAATTGAAAAGCAAATAAAAAATTTGGAATATTTTCAATGCCTATGACAAAACCTATGAGGTTTGGGTAACTTTAAAACTTCAAAATGTAAAATACCTTTCACAAATAATTTAGAAAAATCCAATTACCCCAGAGGTCACAAACAACAACTGACACACAAATGCAAATATCTACCACATTTAAATTGAACAAAAAACTGACATTTTAGGGATGAAGTGTGGAAGGGGAGCCTGGATTAGAGAGTGAGAAGAGCAGCGTGGGGAGATGAGGAGCAAACCTGAAGAATTTCATGGCTGGGGAGAGTGACTAGGGTAAGTCAGATAAAGATTGAAAAACAACCATTGGAATTGTGACTTGGAAGGCAGAGCCATTTGGTGGACTGGTGGGAGGGGAAGGTCAGGAGGTAAAAGAGTAAATGCAAACAGCTCTTTCAAGATACTTGGTTGGAAGGAGGGAGAAGGAAGGGAAGTTAAAGTTAACACAGGAGAAATATTTGCTGAACAGAAAGAATCAGAGAGGGAGAACCTGAAGGATAGAGCAAGGAAAAGAAAAGTGATAGAACAGAAGGCATGTAATCTGGAACTCTCTCTTCCCAAGTGTGAGGAGGGGAGTGGGAAGGCATGGGTAAAGTGGGGCTTATTTTGTGGGGTTGGGAGCAGCAAGCAGAGGTGTTCTCATCCCACAGTGTCCATATTGCCAGTAAAATAATCGATTGTTTGCTCAGAGTGTAAGGGGAGACTGAGGGGACATGGATTTAAAGATTTGGGAGATTTGACAAGACTGCCATGCTGAATGGGACAGAGCAGTGAGTAGGAGGAATGATGATTGCCCAGACATCTTTGAATTTCCATCACATGAATTTACAGTGACCCTAGACTGCCCAGTTGTGGTTCTCTCCAGCAGTGGTTAGCATCCTGGGCACATGCACAGGGAAGGACAAACAGAATTTTCTAGGATTTAGCCAGATGAATGGTTATAAAAAGGACAATGAGATGAAAAGTCTGAGGATATCAGGAGGAGCGTTCCTGAAGTGATATGTTGTGGGATCTGAGTGGAAACGGAAGGACATGAAAATATGAGAAGGATCATCAGTAAAGAAAAAGCTGACAAGAGGTTCTGGTGAAGCCTTCTCAGAAGGTAACTCTTTGTCAATCTTGTGTCAGCTGTTCTCTCCTGTATTCTCATCCCCATACTAGGCAGCAGTCCTTCCTTCCAGACCCCATCTCCCACTGCTCTCTATTGTTTGAGAGCATCCTCTGGAAACCTTGTCTCATAGCTAACAAATGTCCCTGTCTCTTCAGACTCTCATGGAATGTCCTATTGTGCTCCCCTACCCCACCCCTATTATAGTAAAGCCTTTTATGTTCCTGCATGTTAAGAACTAAAGATAGAGATTATTACAAAGAGGGCAAATGCATATTGGAAGTTGCATTTCACAGAGTCTCACTTGCAACTTTCCAGATCCCAGAGTTCTTTGTGCTATTCTATTCAATCCCCTGAAAATCATAAGGTAGATACAGCAAGAGTTCAGGAGCTGATGGAATCCCTGCTGAAACCTTCAAACTTAAAAATGGGAACTCATGTTACAGTTTCGTTCTCACTTAGAGATTTCTAACGATGAAGAAATTCTAAATGACATCAGGGTGGCTGTGATCGTGACAAATTTTAGTTCAGGAGAGAGAAGTCTGGCTTAAATCAAATTTATACTGCTTTACTTTTTTTTTCCTATAGAAAAACCTTTGAGACTCTCCTTGACTCATTTTCTTTGTGTTATTGAAGAGATCTTTCCAGAATCTTAGTTTGGTCCTAGTTGATAGAGAGTCACCATCGACATGATTCACAGTTCATAAGCTTGTCTAATGAGTGAGAAACCGTGTGAAGAATTCTTATGAAGCACGGTTGTTCCCCCAAGTTTGCCTCCTCCCATCATCTTTTCTTCCTTCAAAGTGTTCCTCTTTGAAAATATTTTGTTAAGGTTCCTGTGGGAATAGCAGAGCTATCAACCAAAACTGTACCACTGATCAAACATGGTTTTCAAAATTAGTCTTCATAGTGATTCATCTGAGTACTTTTAAAATTACCTAATAGAATGAAGCAATTTTCTAAGTGCTGAATAAGATTTGATCTTCAACTACCTCTACTTCGGAGCTGAGGCTGATAGTCAAACTGCTAGACAGACAGACAGGAGTCAGATGACAGGACAATGAGTAGGTGAATAAGAAGAGGCAAATGATCTACTAATTAGAAATCTTTTATATGAATATATATATTATAGTATTATATATAATAATGTTATATTAATTACTTGCAAACGTACATATACTATGAACTATATATTTATATCTTATTGGGAAAATGACAAATTTCAGGGTTGTTTATTATTACTACTATTAGTAATAACTACCATTTACTGAGCACTTCGTTTGGGCTGTGAACTATGCTAAATAAAAAATTTATATATATTATCCATTAAATTCTCACAATAATCCTATGAGTTAAGTATTGCTAGCCCACTTTTCTAGATCTAACCTCTTCCTCTTAATCTTGTTCCTGCTTACGAAAACAAACAAACAAAAAATGGTAATCAGCAGTCATGATGAATTTAAAATATTGTCTTAACAAAGGGGAGTCAATAAAAGAAGGAAGAAACCCAGATCTAACATACAAATGAAAGAGAATGAAAGTGAGTTCTACGTCAGTGGTTCCCAATTTTTAGTATATAGAGCATTACACTAAGAAAGTTTTATTTATTTAATTTTTAAATTGAGGTATAGTTGACTTACAATAGTTTATTAGTTTTACGTATACAGCATAGTGACTCTACTTTATAGATTATACTCCATTAAAAATTGTTACAAAATAATGGCTATAACTACTATGCTGTACAATGTATCCTTGTTGCGTATCTACTTTTTATATAGTAGTTTGTATCACTTAATCCCATACCCCTGTCTTGACCCGTCCCCTGCTTCCCTGATCCACTGGTAACCACTGTTAGTTATATATAATTACCATCACATTGTAATCTGATGCGCTTGAGTTATCTCTTTTCTGGTTGATATCAGAAAGGATAGAAGACGCCAGGATGGGCAAATCTTTAACAGGGAAATCAACATCCTTCTTTTTTCTAACCTTTAATATAGTCACCCAGTAAATATTTACCAAATACCAAGTGTGCCCTAGCATCTATGGCAGGACTGGGACATAAACCCAAAATTAGATACTACACCTCTCTTCTAAAAATTGAAAGCTCTAGGGAGAGAAAATGTTTAGAAATACTTAAAACCTAATGTGATACGGACATGGAAAACAAACTTATGGTACCAAAAGAGGAGGGATAAATTAGGAGTTTGGGATTAGCAGATACAAACTACCATATATGAAATGGATAAATGACATTGTCCTACTGTATAGCACAAGTATTAAATAATTGTATATTCAATATCCTGTAATAAACCATAATGGAAAAGAATATGGAAAAGAATATGAATCATTTTGCTGTACACCAGAAGCTAACACAACATTGTAAATCAACTATACTTCAATTAAAAAAAAACCTAATGTAATAATTGATATACATGCTTTTGAGGCAGAGAATAGGAAGGGTAAACTTTGTGAGGAGATTAGAAAAATATTTCCCTTGATCTTGGTCTGGAAGAGTAAAGGTAGTCGTGGAAGATGAGGCTGCTGGTGGTCATGGGCCAGAGACTGAAGAACTGTGCTTCACTCTCCTGTGATCCAAGGTTGGTTAATGTGGAATCCCTGGGAGCTAAATACTTCCTTGGGTAGTTACAGAGCATCTGTGAGTCACCTGAAATTCAGTGCAAACTCTGGTACTTACTTGTACTTTTCTTGGAAGTTCATATATATTGTCAGACTTGCAAGGGATCCTTGATCCAAAAAGGTTAAAAAGCAAAGCTGTAAATAAAGGGAAATCATTAGTGTTCTTTAAGTCAAGAAATGATATCTGAGTGACCTTTTAGAAATATAGCTTTGTCTGTAGGATGGAGAATAGATGAAGGAAGAGGCCAATGAAAGGGAAAACTCTTGGGGGCTATTGTGGGGATATAGGTGGAAGGTAAAAAGGCCTTGCACTTAGGCAGGGGTAATGGAGATAGAGAGGAAAAAATGGACTTGAGAGCCATGTCTATGGTCTCAGGACTAATTAAATATAATGAATGATGGAAAAAGAGTAGTCAAGGATGAGTTCCACACCTTTCGTTTACATGACTGTGTGGAAAGTTGTTTGGCCAAAGAGAGAATTCATGTTTCATTCAATAAACACTACCAAGTACTGAATTCCATTTTGTTTGGAACTTTTGTTATGGAGTAAGTCAACAATGAAGTAGAATAAAGATGAGAATAAAGTAGAGCAGGAGGAGGAGAGGAAGAAGGAGGAGAGGAGGAAAAGAAAAAGAGGAGAAAATATCCTCTCCTCTCAAGACATTTTTAAGAGAGAGTCAGATCGCACAGGGTCTTATAGGCCATTATAAAACTTGGACTTTTACTCCAGGTGAAATTAGGAGGCATTGCAAGGTTGTCAACAGAGGATTGCTGTGATCTGACTTACACTTTAAAACAATCGATCTGACTGCTCTGTATAGAATAAACTGTAAATGGATGGGATTGGAGGCAGTTAAACCAATTATGAGATTATTACAGTAACTCAGGTGAGACAGAATGGTGGTCAGGACCAGGATGGTTTCATGGTGGGGGTAGGAGAAGTCATCTGATTCTAAATAAATTTTGAAGAGGGAGCTAACAGGATTTGCCAACAGATTGGATTAGAGTGAAAGAGTCAAGAAAGACTTAGGTTTTGACTTGAACAACTGGGATAATGGAGTTACCATTGACTGAGATCTGGAATGCTGTGGGAGAAATTTGACTGTGGGAAAAAATCAGTTCAGCTTGGGTTGTTAAGTTTGAGGTATTCATTTCACATCAGAGTGGAGATATCAAGAAGGCAACTGGACACGTGAGTTTGGTATTTTGAAACTGATCTGAACTGAAGATCTAAATTTGGGAGTTTGTCAGCGTACAGATGTTACTCAAAGCTGTAAGGCTGGCTGAGCTCCTAAAGATCTGAGTGTAAGTAAAGAAAAAAAGACCAAAGACTGGGGCATTCTTGCGTTAAAGAGTTGGGCAGAAAAAAACTGATCTTCCAATATTTCTCCTAAATATGTATTTTGCTGGTATTTTTTATCAGTGCAGTACCTAAGAGCAAGGGTTTTGGGGTAAGAAAGCCTAGGTTCAACTCCTAACTCTATTACGTATCAATATGTGTGACTTTGGCCAAGTTGCTTTATCCTCAGTCCTTGGTTTTCTCATTTTTTAAATGAAAATAATAAAGTACCTGCTTCATAGGTTTGTTGTGAGGTTAAATGATATAATGTACATTGAAGGTATTTGGAATGGTGCTTGGCACACATTAAAACTCAATAAATATTATCTGGTATTATTATCATGATTTTGCTTCCTTCTGTTCCATGACACAGAGCCAGAGAACATCCGTGCTTTGAGCTAGAGTCCCAGTAATACTCATGCAAACAGTCACAAAGAACATGAACACTTTGAGCCTGAATTTTAACCTCAGTCCTAGTGCAGCTGACCGACTTACTCTCCAGAACACTGGCTTTCTCTGTGGCTCAGCTTCTTCTAAATCCCTGCTCCATCTCCATCATGCTCTTCTTTGATCAGGGTGTCCCTCATGTACCATGGCACTTGATGTTGGAGGTTGGTTTGTCACAGTTAAGACCTTGAAGACAGTTTGTTACTAAGGGCCACCTTCTAAATGCTTCTGCTCAGGATGGCAATTTAAAACATAAAGGACCAAAATCAGAATGAGATTATCTATTGCAATCACTGATTGAGAGCTAATCTTCAGAACCTACCAACATGGGTCTAAGTTCTTCCTAATGGTCTCTTCTCTGCATAAATCTGGAAAGAGTAGCAGAAATGCAATTTCACTGTGAGACACAAGAGGCAAAGTTCCTATAAAAAGTTTGGTAACTATAGATTGCATATAGCATGCAGCCATTCTTATGCGTCATCATAAAAATAATATATGCATGTAAATTAAAAATAAAAGATGACAAGCAAAGAAATATTGGAAAAATATAATTAAAAACACTGTAACAGCTGACAGATTAGTGGGTTAGAAAAAATGCAGCTATAGAAGACAGTTCTGAAAATAATGAAGCAACGGAGAATGAAGTTAATGAGACTGAGAAAATGAAAAAAGACAATTTATATTACTATCTCACACACACACACACACACACACACACCAAAAAATCAAAATATGGGCTCCAGTATTGAACAGAAGTATGTCTAGCCCTCTTATTTTCATCAAGGCACTGAGTGATTTGGTGTGCTCCAGTCATCCAGAAAGCAGGTTGAATTATAAAAACTATCTTTTAAACATATCAGTAATCCTTGAAGATCAAATTGTCTTTATGCCCACCTGTGGTTCAGAAGCAACTTCTAAGCTATAAATGAGACAAGCAACATTTTAAAAAAAAGTCCATTTGTTTTCCAGGTGTTTCTCTCCTAACTGCAGGGCTCTGAACCTAGAGTGGGTGTTCTATAAATCTTGATGACAAGGTGCTGACTATATTTTTGTGCATTATTTTGAAGGCCTAACCCTTACTGTGAAATAGATAAATACGTTTGAGAAGAGAAATGGAACCAAGCTATGAAATGATCATGTGGAAAAAAAATTCCTCTTAATTTTTAGGACATGCAAACGAAATTTTTAAGTAATTTTTGATATAATCTATATTTAAAATAATCTGTACTAATTCACTTATTTAACAATATTTACTGAGCATCTGTTTTTATTTACTGGTGTAGGCACAGGGATAAAAAGAAGTATATAACACAGACTCTGAGATCAGTAGTTTTGTACCTGCGGCTGGTAGAGGGCCATGTACACAGTCACCGTGGCCACTATGCCATATGATGAAAACATTAGAGATTGCGCTCAATGTGCTGCAGGGGCACTAGCATGGGAGCACTTGGGCTTCAGGAGAGAAGGCTTTGAACTGTGACTAGAAGCCAGGTGAAAAGTTTCCGAGGAGCCACTGGGAAGAGTAAAGAGTATTTCAGGCAGTGGAGGCCGCATGAAGGCAAAGAGACCTCAGCTCATTCCTGGGCCAGCACATCTCTGGCTTGGTTCAGGGAGTTAGTGTGAAGAAGGGAGTAGCAGCAGAAAAGGCTAGAGACCTGAGCAAAGATCAGGCCATAAAAGACCATGTGTATCTCCTAAGGCATTTAGATATTATCCAGAATGTGATGAACAACGTAGAGAAATGGCGTGAACATACTGGAATAGAAAGATTGCTTTGGCTCAAGTGTGAAGAATGGTTTGAAGGGAGTCTTACTATGATTCAGGAAGTGATCTAGCCAAAATGAGGATGACAAAGCCTTAAATTAAACCAATAACAAAGATGGCAAAAAAGAGAAATTGAGAGCTATCTAAATGGTTGGTTCAAGCTGTGGAGTCTAATTATATTGAAAGAGGAGAAAAGTAGGCTTGCAGACTTGCAGTTTGTAGGAGTAGGTAGTTGAAGGAGTTATTTATGAAGATAAGGAGTTCAAGGGAAGGAGAAGGTTTGGGGTAGCAAAGGATGAGTTTGGTTTTTTTACCTATTTATTTCAAGGGGACTTGGTAACACATGAATAAAGAGGCAGAATACACATTTATGAAGTCCTTGAGAGAAAACTGCTCCAGAGCTTTAGATTTGGAGGGGATTTAATATATTGACATTTAGTCCACCTGTAGAAGTGGACAGGGTTCTGTCCTCTGTGAGAATAATAAGGACTGAAGACACAAATGTAGGGCTAGTGCAGAAAGAGGAATCATCAAATTGGATTTAAAAAAAAAGAATAGTAAAGGAGTAAAAAGAATCCAGAGGAGCATAGAACTTCAGAAGCCCAGTTAGCTCTAGCCAATGGATCCAGTAAAATCAGGGCTCATTTTGTCCACTGAACTTGGCAACCAAGAAGTCAGTGGTGATTCATCCAGGAAAGTTTCTGTGATGGGTTAAGGAGGTGAAGACAGAGAGTGTGCTAACTTGAAGGCAAATTAGGGTATAATTATTTTGGTTCTTTATTTTTGTTTAACATTTTTTATTTTAAAATGGGACTCATCTGCCTAGCTTTTAAGGTGAAGGGATGGAACCAGTAGAAACAGAGCATTTACAAATAATGGAAACAGAAGAGACAACCATTAGGGCAACATCACAGAGAAAAGGAGAGGATAGGACTCATTGCATATGTGAAGAAGTGAGTCTTCAGAAGAAAAGAGACACCTCCTATCCTCAGGGAAGAAGATGGGAAGGATTTCCAGATATTCAGAGTAAAGTTTTCTAAGCTTCGGTTAACTCTGAAAAGAAATGGAAATAGTAATCATGACTATCTTGTAGGGAGGGTTGAGATAGTTATGATTATTATTTCAATAGGGATGGCTGTAAGAATTAAATAAGATAATGCAAATAAAGTGCTCAACACCAACAGCTATGAACTATTATTGTTATAATTAGGTACCCATTTCCTTCCCATCTTCTCCTGACCTGGGCTGTCTCATCACTGCCACCGTTACACTCTTACCCATGCCATAATCATTTCCCCAGGATTAATCATACATGTCCTACAGAGAGAAGCTCAAGTGAGACATCTCCCATGAAGAAATCTTCAGCTTTTCCAGTCCATGAATATATTGGTTTCTTAATACGTTGAGGTTCGGTAAGACACAGGTGGACACAAAATTTTCCCATCTATGAAATGAAAGTCTAGGTTAGACTGGTTATTGGTAACAGATAACCCTAAATCTCAGTGGCCTACCACAACAAAAATTGTTTTTCTAGCTCACACAAAGTCTCCTGGGGAGGAGAGGGGGCCCTGGGAAGCTGTCCTCTATGCTCTTGAATCTGCAATTCAGGCTCTGTGCCTTTCACAACTGCAGGGGTCTGAATGTTTATTGAAAATCTAATGCCTGAGGTGATGATACTAGGAGATGGGGCCTTTGGGAGGTGATTAGGCCCTGAGAGCAGATCCCCCATGAATGGGATTAGTGTCCTTATGAAAGAGACTCCAGAGAGCTAGCTTGCCCCTCCCACCTGTGAGGACACAATGAGAAGTCTGTGACCTGGGCAAGGGCACTCCCCCACCTGTGCTGACACCCTGATCTTGGACTTCTGGCCCCCAGAACTGTGAGAATTAAGTTTCTGTTGTTCATTAGCCACCCAGTCTATGGGGTTTTGTTATAGCAGCCTGAAAAGACTAAGACAACCATGAAACTTCTTCCACAATTGCTAAAAAGAAGGGAAATGGAGACGCATGCTCCAGTTCTTTACTGTTTCCACCAATATGTGATCCACAACCTTTCCATTTGCATTTGTTTGTCAAAGCATGCCACATGATCTACCTAAAGTTCAAGGGATTGAGAAATGCAATTTTCCCAGGTACTCAGAAGAGAGAGGAGTCAGAAATATTGGTGAACAGCAAGGAAAATGACGAGATAGACTTTAAGGTTCTTCTAGATCTATTATCCCAATTATTTCACGTGTGTTTTTCTTTTCAGTAAGGTTGCAAAATCCTTGAGTACAGGGACTATGCCAAATACGAGATAGTCACTCAACAATTGAATGAATGATTGATGCTGTTAGAATTTAAGGACAAAATGGACCTTTGAACAAATTGCATCTACTGTCTCCAAAAATGTATCTATTAGGTTTTATTTTGAAAGTAAATAAGAGATGTAGTCCCTGTTCTAAAAGAAATTTATCCTCTAATTGGGTGGTAAATTAGGTACATTTTTGGAAACTACTAAGTAACATACACACATGGGAAAAATAATTTAGTATCCTTGACAGTAGCAAGAAATGGTGCATTGTGGACCTGGGTACTTGTTTTTCTGAGCTGCTGACATTTTACTATAATACAAATGTGAGCTCTTTCAAGGTATTGAGGCTCCTGTGGGATAATGTTTTAGATTTTATAGCTGTAAAATGTAATTTGCTACCTTGGATTTGCCTTGGCTGAGAAGTTAAGACAGAGGATGAGCTCATTAATAGAGTCAGCTGCTAAAGGGAGTGGCTAGTACAGAGAAGGCTGAATTTCAGGAGGGTCAGGAATCAGAACCATCCCTTCATTCTCTCTTGTAATTTAAGAAGAACAGCCGGGGGCATGGAGTCCCCAGTAAACTTTTCAAACTTAAAAATTGTAACTAAGATCTTCTGTTTGTAAAATGCCAACTTTAAAACCATCTTGAGAGGCTATGTGAACGGACAGAGTATGTGTGCTTTCATGCATGACAATGAAAGGTGAGGCGTATAGGCAAAAAGATATCTAAACTATATCTGGGATAATCGCCTGTTGGGTCCGTTGGGAAGTAGAGGAAGGTCTGAGAGTCATGATTCCAAAGAAGTGTTGCAGGTTCAAAGGCCATTGTTTTGAAGGAAGTTGTAATAAAAACTTTTACCCTGTGCCAAATCATGGTACATCCATCCCTGAAGCTTGCTGCCTCCTCTCTAAAAAGAAACAGGTGGAGAAGTCTCAATGAGAGGCCTGAAGAAACAGATCCATGCTGATCAGACAGTGAAACAAAATGCCAGCGAGGATATAACCTAAATCTGAAAATCATGCCAGGAGACAATGAAAGGATCTCCCTTAACACTTAGAAAAGCTGTATTAATGACAGAAACCAAAGGAAATTGGCTTTGTATAACCTGTTTTCTAATCTCAAATCTTCCGTAGATTATGCCATTATGGGAACAGAAAGAAGATCTTACTCAACTTTGCATCTTCAGTGTATAGCCCAGCAACTGGCTTGTGGTAAGTGCTTACTAAGCATCTGTAGAATGGATGAATGGTTGAATGGATAAATGAACTCATGGACAGCCTACTCCAAGTGATAGGCTAAAGTGAGAAAAGGAATGAATAGGAAGGCTTGGTATTAGTGTGAGCTCTGCTGCAAAGTAACCACAGAATTTTCACAAGTTCCTTAACCTCTTGGGGCCTCCGTTACCTCATTGGTGACATGGGGTGACAGAGCTGGATGATCTTTGGTGTGCCCTTGCGCCCTGTTATCAGTGGTACCTACATGGACAACTGACTCCTATGCTAAGTCAGGACACATCAGACATTTATGGGAAGGTTGACGGTAAAGACTAACCATGTCCTTCTACCTAAAGTTCCTTTTTCTCCTTTTTGAGCAGGGCATTGAACTAACTGATCCATTGTCTGAGCCAGGATGGTAATTCTTTTTGGTCCACGTTTGCTATTTGAGCACAGAGAACCGTTTCATTCAGTTTTTGAATCTTCAGTAACTAGTGCTTTTGATGTAGAAATATATGTTTATTTGTTAAATTGAAGTTAACTATATTATTATATTCTTATGTTTTCTTTCCTAAAAAATAAGGGAGCCGTTTCTTCTAATTTCCCTCACCCGTCTATTACAACCCCCCTCCCCCCACCAAAAAAGTCTCTTAGCCCATAAAACTGTGTAAGAGTCACCTGGGATGGACTGTTTGTTAAAATGCATATCTCTGGGTACAGCTCCAGGCTGATTAAATCAGAAGAACATCTCCTAATGTTTGAGAACCTCTCTCTCCTTGGGCAAGCAGTGAGAAGGAAACAGCAACATTAGGCAATAAGGTGATGCTAGGATGATCTCAAGTTAAGATGACATTTTATCACTGCAGAATGATGCAAGTTATAACAGGGCATCACAAGATAGCATCAAAGTGCAACAACCCATCTCCTTTCTGAGCCTCTGTACATCACAATTCACTCCATCCTGGGACAGCTGCAGGGCTCTGATCTGGTGCATAGAAACAGGAGTGACTGCACTGCCGGGATTTAGTGCCAGTGAACAAAGACCAGCCACAGAAACTGCTCTAAGTGGGAATAGAACAATATTTATGTGGCTCAGAATTGTTTATGGAAAAAGGGGTCTCTTTTTCATTTCTCTGATGTGACAGAAGGAGTTCTACAGCCAGGGGCACCTGGAGTCAAGGGTAAATTGTTTTCCTTGCTGTCATTTTGACATACGCAGACCGGAGGCAAGCGGGAAGAGTGCCTGTCTCTATCACTGTGGGGTCGGAGGCAGCAACATCTCTTCCTCCCTCCACCTCGTCTCATGGTGCTAACCTCCTCTCCAGGAGCACCTGGAGGAGCAAAAGCATTCACTTTACTCATTAAGTTCTCTTGAAGTTAATTTCGTTTTACATACACATCTTAGCAAGGGTCTGGGACCAGGTGTGTGTTGGCTTCATCTCCGACACCATTAGAGTACGTTTCTGTCCTCTGCTCATTCATCTTCATCCTGTTCTCTATGGGTGGATTTAATTCCCTGTTTTTAGAAAAGGCAGTTCAGTCCAAGGGACATTTATGTGGGACATTTTATGTGAAAGGTACTGTTCTGGGTACTGAAGAGGATATAAAAAATGGCAAAAACCTAGTCGAGAAGCTCACAATTTGGCATGAAGTCACTTACAGAAATAACTTTAATCATGGTAGATACAAACGGGAAGCTAGATGAAGGAAGGGATTAGTGTCAACTAGCAGGATTTGGAAAGACTTGTTAGAGTAGAACCTTTAAGGTAAAAAATGTAGCTGGAGTTATTCACACTGAATAGTAGTTCTAATAGCCAGGCCCTGGGAACTATATGTGCTGACTAGGTCAAACATCCAGAATTTGAGGACAAACTCAAAAAACAATTTCCTCTTTCACTGAAGGGAATGGAATGAACAGCAACAACAAAAAGATTCCCCATTTGCACAAGTTACCCATGATCTGTGGTTGGGTCACTATAAATAGGGCATCTCTTACATTCTATCTAGATTAGACTTTCTCAAATCAGCTTTAAAAAGCTGTGGTCTATAAATGTTAACTCTGATGTTGTAACAGGAAAGTGAGGGGTCTGCATGGAACTCAGCAAAGTTAGAGGAGGAGAATGAGAGTTGTTCAGGTTTCATTTTAAGCAGTTATCCAAGAAAACTTTCTAAAATAATTTATATATCTTGTTTAGCTCAATGAAAATAGTTCTTAAGAACTTCTAAGTCTCTGTTCTAATTATAGGTTCAATTACAATATGTTTTATATTCTTGTTTTCCTCAGTTTCACAGTTCTCTGTGATGAAATTGTGTGTGTGTGTGTGTCTTTGTTCTAAGATATCAAGGTGTATGCTATCCAGTATGCACAGGTGTTATATCCAAGTATCATATAGAGTATTTTCCAGGTATTTTTCATCTACAAATAAAGAAACCAAACCAAAATTACCTATGAAGAGATCCCGAACTACCTTTGAGGGGAAACATTAAATCACTGTATTAAATTTTCAGCTAACTATAACATAGTTTTCCAGTGGAGTATAAATCTATACTTTCATGTATTTTTGTATCTGCCCAGTGGATTGCTTCAGCTCAATTTCTTGTATCACATTAGTTCTATAACACAAGGGAATTTCTATCTTTTTCAAACTCCTGAACAGGCAAAAAAAAAAAAAAAAAAAGAATTGCTAAAGAACATGAAATTGCCAACAGTTATACATATTGACGAATCAAGGAGTTTGCGTGAAACTCCTGAGAGCAATGAAATTCAGAGTCAAGGTTAAAATTCATTACTTAACACCCAAGGTGCCCTGCAGGGATCTCAGAGCTGTGGGTGGTCTCTTATTCCATCTGTGCAGAAACTCTAGGCTGTGAGAGCGGATATTCAGAAGTTTTAGGTTTCATTTTGACTTTGTTCATTTGAGCAAGTGCAGTGCTTCAGGTCAATGCTGTGTTCAAAGGGTGCTGGCATTGGGTGCGGTGCCCTCCCTCCCCCTTCCATCCCTCCCCATCCTCCCTCTTTTCCTTCCTTCCCTCCCTCTCTCCCTTCCTTCCTTTCTTCATTCCTTCCTTCCATCCTTCTTTCCTTTTCATATCTTAACAAGCTTTGTAATGCTGCTCCAGGGAAAACTAATGGAGTTGCCTTGGGATCTTGAACAACACCCCTGTGTAAGCTGCATAAATTTCTTTTAGCTGCAGGTAAACCAAAAGTTATGTGAAGTGAAAAAGAAAAGGTGACAGCTGCTGAATTCTTTTTGCTAGCCCAAGGAGACTTCGTACTGCATGTTACAAGCTGATGGGCAAAATCTTAACCTCTTCTGACCTGTAAAGATAAGAAAAAAAAATCCTAAGCCTTTTTTCAGGGGTACTATTTCTTTCATAGTTAAAAAATGTGGGAGATGATTTCTTTTCTTTTCTTTTTTTCCTGTTATTTGTCAAGGAGAATGGTCTGGTAGTAAAAGACTAAATTGAAAGGAACTCAGGTAGAAAAGGCCTGAGTGCTGGGAATGTAATTTTACAAGACTCGTTTCCTTTACTCTGTGTTTTTCTCCTTGAAGGAGATAACTCGATTTTATACTTTACTGTCTTATTAACAGAATGCATTTTGGAACCCTGCCACCGCTAACAGTATCAGAAGGATTTAAGGCTGCTGAAATACACTTGAAGATTTAATTCTGCTGACCTCAGCTTGGATCTGGAGTAAAATCTAACCATAGATTAAGTGTTTAGCACTGTATATTGCAATTGGTGCTTCTGGTCATAAATACTCATGTCTATTTCTGTTTCAGACAGCTCTCCACAGGTTTCCTACTCGGCACGGCACACAATGCTTGCTTCCCAAATGAGGTTATTCTCTATAAGGCTACCCCTTCTATAACTCTTTTTATAGACTCAAGCCTCTGCTCTGTTGAGCAATTCATTATAAACTCCCTGGTGCGCTTTGCGATAACAAACACTGGGTTACTGAGAAGAGCCTTCTAGAGAGGGAAGCCTGTATTTCCTTCCAGACAATATTTAATCTCCTAGCAGCACTGACTAATAAAAGCAAAAGATCAATACAAAGCTGTATTGCTAGGATGAAAATTTACTAACACAGTCATTCATATCACAGGAACATCTGGTTAAAGCTTCAGGGCTCCCTTACTTTCTTAGTTATGATTTTATGAGTCTCTCCAGACTCCTTTTTAGGATTTTAGCAGGCATTTATAGCGGGCTGGACATTTTAATCTTTTTAATGTGGTTATCTGATCTCCGCTTGGCTTTCTCACACTGACTGGTCATCTTCTCCACTTCTCGCTTATTGCACTTGAATCAAGTTATGATAAGCTCACCCTGTAATAGCCCCCAGTCCTAAGCGGGTCTAACTTCATGTAAGTGGCCTCCTGAGCTGCTATTTATGGTCATTTCTGTGAGGCACTGTCTTTAAAACCCTGGCATTTAGTGCCTTCTTCCTCTCCCCATGACTTGGAATATATAAGGACTATTGTAAATCATATAGCCAGGCCTGTAGATACACTCTTTGCTAGAAGAGATTTCTGAGGCCTGAGGGGCGAGCCGAGGAGTTCAAGTTTATGGCCCTGAACCAGATGGACATGTACGAGTTTGACTGGATGATGTGGTACCCATGAGAATCCGGCGCAATCCTCACATGGTCCTCAACATGGTGGCTTAGTGGGGAATTCATCTGTGGTTGAATTTGCTTGTTTGCTTGTTTGTTGAAGGAATCAGAATTTGGTTCCTTCAGGAGACACATTGATTCAAAAGTGGTCGATAGATGGAATACTAAAATCCACAAGGTAATTCAACAAAATGACGTAAAGTATAGAAAGTAAACGTAAGTGTAGTCTTACGTCTAATGTTTTAACAAACTTGGATGCCATGACACTGGAGGAATGGGAGAAGTAATATTTAAGCACCTACTATGTGCAGGTCCCTGGCACACATTGGCATATTTAATTTTACAATGGTCTGAGGTAGATATATTTGAACTAGGATTTGTTTATTGAACACCCAGTGTAATGCAGCCATTGGACCAAGTGCTTAATATGTTTATTATTTCATTGGTTCCTCATAACAATCCAAGGAAGTAGGTATGATTATTCCCCTCATTTGGCAAGTGAGGAAGCTGAGTCTTAGATTAAGTTGTATGCTTGGGCCGAATAGCCAGCAAGAGGCAGCACAGGGATTCTAACCCAGTGTGTCTAACTGAGCTGCCTTTCTACACTATGCATAGCAGTGCCTCAGTGACTAAGAAAATACATAAATAGATACAAAGTATTGTCCTAAGATCTTATAAGATTCCTTTGCCATTTTTCAATAACGCCAGGTCATCTACTTCTGCTGAAAAAAGCACATCAGTTATTTCAGGAGATATGAGTCATCACAGATCTTCAGATAAAAGAAAGAACGCATCAATTCACTTAGTAACATTCTTCAGAGGAGGAAATTGAAATACAGTTTTAACCTGATTACTTTGCTTTGTCTTACCTGGGCAAAGGAAAGTAGTAGCACATGTTCCCTCTCTCTCCTCCTTCAATGATGCCTCAGACAGGCTGTGAACAAACCCCCTCCCCACTCCACTTCCACCCCGTCGTCATCACAGGTCAAATAAAATGGAGAGGGTATTCATTGCAGATGGGGTAGCTTTGTCACGCATCCCTTCTCTGAACTGGCTGCCTGGCACAGAAGACGATCTAAGTAAAATTGAAACTTAAGCTGTTTAGCAATATGAGTCAAGTAACGTTTGTCTTGGACCCCCTGCAACTTCTCGGAGCCCATGAGTAGCTCAACTGTTCTTCAGTCACATTAATTAGCTCAGTTGTCCCGGACAGGACGGCTGGACGGAGGGCAGGGGCTCTGGAAGCCTAGCCTGCAGTTCACCTCGCATCTCAGAGACATTTCTCAGCTTTGTTCTGAGGAATATTATGGGTCGGAAACACTCAGGGGCTGGTCGCCTACACAAAGCAATTTTCCCCAGGAGAATGACAGAGCCATCTGCTCTGACACTGAGAGTCTGGAGGACGGAGAGGGGACAGAAAGCAGAGGAGAGGCCAAAGACACGCAGAGCTCCTGGACAAAAAGACACGAGCTTTCAGTGAAAGAAGAATATGTTAGAATGGGCTCCTCTGAGTTCTAAACCTCACCCATCCCCTGTTACCGCCCAGGCAGTTGGATGATGACACATTCCCCTCGGAACGGTGCCCAGTCTCCCCAACAGCTGTGCCCAGAAAGCCATCAGATCCAGGTCCTGGCAGCTGGGGAGCCTGCATTCAGCCAGCTCCAGCCTTGAGGTACCTTCACTACCGAAGAGAGGAGTGCTGGGATAGAGTTTCTGAGCGCTACAACTTGACCACGTCTTCCAAAGATTGATGCACAAGGACACACATATCACACAGAAGGATTTTCTTTTCCTCCAACAAACACGTTGCCCCGTTCCTTTTGTGTCTGAAGAAGGAAAGAAGAAAATCCAGCTGTGCATTTCTCTCTGACGGGCATGCTTCTGTGGCATTCCTTTCATGAAGCCACGCTAAGAAATTCTGTCAACATTATAAACAAGTCCATGTGGGAAGTTCTTTGTGACTGTTATTTTTCCTGGGGCGGGGTGGTGGTCATGGTGGGTAGGAGGAGCAGGATAACTGCCCCAGGGGGCTCTACTGCTTTTAGCAATGGGAGCAATGTCTGATAGATCTCAGTAACAAGGAGACAGTCATCCTGGAGTTCTAAGTGTCTTCTCGTGCCTTCTGTCACTCCAAGTGGGATGGAGCACAGGTCTGGAGTCAGGCAGCCTGGGCTCCAATTTAGCAACAACATTTGACACTGAGAATGTTTTGGACAAGTAAAGTAACTTCTCAGCATAAATGGCCTCACCTGTAAAATGGGAATAATAAAGCTAACTTTGCAGGAGGACTAAATAAGATGATGTATGTAAAGTTCTTAGCATAGGTAAATACTCCCTCTGTGGAGGTTTTCATAATTAATGAGTAACATGTTGCATTCACAATACTGATGCGTATGCAAATTTCTCATCTTTTGCCTCTTAGAGGGAAGCGCTTGATCTGGGATCTTTCCAAGTGCTGGATACAAAAAGCCCCCTGTTCTGAGAAGTGTTGAAATGCTTCTTTCCCTTTCCCAGACTCTGTTTGCTCCACAGTGCCCTGTCAAAACATCTGGCCCCTTTTGTCCCATGGCTTTCCCTGTCCTATTAAAGCCAGTCCCCATCACGTGGCCCTTCCTGTTGACCTCAACTTTTTAAAAATTATTATTATTCACCTTAACGCTTGAAGATGATTAGAGCTGAAAGGGTGAAAACAGCAATGAAAGTTGAGATTTTTCTTTTGCAGCAGCTAATTTGATTCCAACAGCACTGGAAAAAAATGTTTTTATTTAATAATGAAGAAAGCTTTGATTATTTTTAAAAGTTTCCCACCCTGGCTCAAGATTCAGAATTCAATAAAAGGAGGTAAAGGAAAGTTGGCGTCTAGCAAAATATTCTCAGTGGACTAAGGGGTCATTCCTTTGTCTGGAATATTCTCCCGACCAGGTGCCCACACATGATTACACGAACTCTGGTTTGTCTTCTGCTAGGAGAACAGAGTTTGTCAGGAATTCAGGGTCCTAGTGCAAACGTGTACGGCTTCTTTCACACAGGCAACCCCAGTGGTTCTTCCATGATGAACTGCTGGAAGTAAAACTCTCAGTATAGAGAAGGTCTGAATGCAGAACCTGAGAAACTCCACGAGCTTTTTTTTTTTTTTTTTTTGTCTGCACTGACTATCCTTTGCTGTGGATTAGGCCACTGCTTATTACAAATTCAAATCCTATCTATATATTGTTCATGGTTCCTTTGTGTCATCAGGAAATTAAAGTTTGCAGCTGGCCCCTTCATCTTGGCTAATCATGCGGACATAAAGTCTTTAAAGGCCCTCGGAGTGGCCCCTGCAGGGGCCCCACTCAGCACTTCTCTCCGGCAGGACATTGTTCTTCAGCTGTGTTTTCATCCTCTGCCCCCTTTGGTATTAAGCTCCTGCTGCTTTGAGTCCCAGCATCAGACTGTCATGCATCATTTTATCATGGCCAGACCAACACCCACAGGGAACCATGTCCCCATGCTGAGCCCTGCAACTGACTGGAACTGTTTTAGGGGTAGCCAGGACCTCCTCCCGCTTCTGGGGATGGCAGTTACATCCTGAAGATCCACACGGGGAGCCGGGGTGGAGCAGAACCGGGTGCCTCACTTCACTAGGCTGGTGAGGGGCTTCAAGTCACACTTGCTCAGAGCCGAAAGATGGTAATTATTTGAAGCTGGGAGGGGGACGACGGGGCTACAGCAGGGCAGCTGCCAATTTGCCAGCTCCTTGCAAATTGATCTGACGCGCTACGAAACCCTAAGTCTCCTCTCAGGGATCATTTAATATCCGGCAGAGTTTACACCTGGTTTCTGAGATTCCCTGAATTAATTGAATTCTCATTAGAATACTTCCTGCCTTCCCCTTCCACCCTTAGCTGCGTGTGACCCAAAGTTCACAGTGGGAGTGATGGGCTAACCAAATCAGTGTCCCTGGCCTCTTCCATTTCATTTCCCACACCACTGTGTGCCCTCCCTCCTCCCTGAGGGACCCGGCTCTGCCATTCTTACAGGGGAATGGAGAAGACTTCCACTTGCCTCCCTTCTGGAAGTTACATGTATGACATTTTTACAAGCATCTTAGTATTTGTGTTGTCTTACATATGGCATTGAGTCTAATGTCCTTACTTTCTTTTGTATATTCAGCAATGTTTTCTCTTTCCCAATGACCATATTTTCTTTTGACATATCACTGGTTTTAGATACTTTGTTAGGACATTGGAAATTGTGGGTACATTTGTGTGTGGCACGTTATCATAAACATTCACTGTCCAGGAGGCCAAAAAATGCTTAAAAGTTTATTCTACACAAATGCACTGTGCACGTACTGTACATTTGTAACCAAATCCACCACACATCCATTTTAAGATACAGTCTTGCCTTATGTTTACCATCTGGGACAGTTCAGTGATGTAAACCATTTTACATATCTCCCACAAAGTTGTAACTATTTTATTATGTTGAGGCTAATTTGTTCTTCTTAAAGAGATCTCATTTCATTTCTGATTTGCTTTGGGATTATACCCCATTTACACCAGACATAGTCTCATAGTGACATCACCCTGGCTAGAAATTGGAAGGAAGAATGTTTATGGCAGGAGAACACTACACCATATAATCATCAGATCTCTAAGGCAGAAAGGTCCAGGAAGAGGAACACCAAAGATGGATTTCATTTTGAGTTGGTAAAAACACACTCATTTTCCAACACTCAACTCAAGCATTACTTCTTCTTTACCTCTTGTAACACATCTCTCTCCACCACTCATCACTTCTGTACCATTGTCTGCTAGCAGTGCACCTACCCTGTCCTATGAACAAACATTTATACATTTGTATCCCTAGTCAATGTGAGCTGCCTGAGATCAGGGACTGGGTCTAACTCAGAATTATGTTCCCTCTTTAGAATTATGTTACTAGGAGAGTAACTCTAAGTTGAAGGAATAAATGAATGAATAAGGACATAAATGTCCCCTCTGTCCCAAACTGAGATATGACCCTTTCTAACATCAGGTCAGAGGCCAGGAAGAAGAGTAATTGCATGAGCCGTTCTTTCTCTCCATCCACCCTTCCTAAGTGTTCTCTAAGCACAGAACACTCCTCCGAACCACATAGTCTCCCACACAAACCCTTGTTCTCTCCTCTTCATTTTCTGGTCTCAGCTTCAGTGTTACTTCCTCACGGAGGTTTTCTCTGATTCCCTAAAATAAATTTGATCTCTTGGGCTGTCCACCTCCCATGGGGCCAGCATGTCTTGGTAACACAGCATCACACTTGGAATCATCGTGGGATTAGAGGAGCAGGCTGCCTTCTGCAGGCAGAGGAGAGCGTGGGTCTGGGTGAAGCCAGCCTAAGGAGAGGAGGGGCCAAAGGAGGAGAGAGACCAAGGGGTATGCTCAGCTTCTTCTTCCTCTCTCACCAGACAGAAAATTCACTCCTCCACCCTGGGAGAAGCATAAGCCCTGGGGAGAAGGGCCAGAGCTATGCCTCTGAATCCCTCATGCCAAATGGGAATCCCCTTCTCTTTGAGGAAATGCCTTTTCCCTTTCTCCTGCTCCAAGCAGATGCTGATTTAAAATATAAATTCACTGTTAAATAGAGCTGAAAATATATTTTTTGATCCCCACTGTGCCCCTGAACCTAGCAGAGTGCCTGCTACACAGTAGTTGCAACAGTTTATGGGTGGAAGGAGGGAAAGAAGGAAGGAAGGAGGGGAGGGAAGAAAATAATGTTTCTTTACCACACACTCGCTACCAACATCAGGGGTACTACCAGTCTAGATCTATTTTAGATTTAAGAGACTAAGATAGAAAGGATTGTATTAAATTCAACTGATTTGAGAAAAACAAAAGCAATAGTGTCCTCTCTATCACACACACACACACACACACACACACACACACACACACACACACGTTAAAACCTACAGGAGGCATCATTCCTGTGCTGTAGGTTCCAGGTTAGAAACAGAGCTGCCATCTCAGGCAGGTTTCCTAAGGGGAGAAGTGATTGTCTTTAGAACCAAACTATTTATAAGTTCAATAATACTGGTGGTTCCAAAGCCTCGATCACAAATTCTAATGCATTTTTATGTCTATTCCTATTGAGTACTTTCTCATTATTTTAAGAAACATATTTTAAGCCCTCACTGAATGCAAGACCCCTATGCTGTGTGCCAGGAAGAGGCATGTACCTAACATGGTCCTTACTCTTAAGAAGTGCATTACCAGGACTTCCCTGGTGGCACAGTGGTTAAGAATCTGCCTGCCAATGCAGGGGACATGCGTTTGACCCCTAGTCCTGGAAAATCCCACATGCCATGGAGCAAATAAGTCTGTGTGCCACAACTACTGAGCCCGAGTGCTACAACGACTGAAGCCTGTGTGCTGGAGCTCATGCTCTGCAACAAGAGAAGCCACTGCAATGAGAAACCACTGCAATGAAAAGCTCGTGTACCACAATGTAACCCCTGCCCTCCACAACTAGAGAAAGCCCTTGCACAGCAAAGAAGACCCAACACAGCCAAAAATGAATAAATAATAAATAATCTAAAAAATTTTTTAAAAAAGAAAGTGCATTACCTCGTAGAGGGGACACACAAGAAAACAGGCAATTATAATAAAGTGCAATTTGTAGTTCAGCGTTAATACAGAAGGCCAGAGCAGACCCAGAATCTTGGAGACCAGAGACAGCTTCCCAGAGAGGGGGACGCTTAAGCTGAGATTTAAAGTTTGAAAAGAATAAGCCAAAATTAGGGGGAAAGGAGTTCTAAGCAGATGGAATGATATGTGCGAACAGCGGAAGGGAAAAAAAATATATGTGGCATGGAGGGAATTTTAAAGATGCTCATGGGACTAGTCTACCAGGGGGTGGGATTGTCGCTTCTGAGCTTGTATAGAAAAAAAGCAGCACAGTTGATCTAATCCAGATTGGAACCCCTGTAGAAATGCACTGAAATGGTAGACCAAGTCCTTCCTCACCCCTAACAAATTTGCATAAAGTCTCTTTGACCTGCAACCAGAGGAGGCCTGCTGCCCAAGCAGTTAAATGTAGGGGCAGGCAGAGCAGACCTGAGGCTTTAGATAAATGTCTGTGACATGTAACAGTCCTGCCTTTCAAGGACTCTTCATGTGGGTGCCTGGCCTTTCTGCTGTCTGCCACTCTTCACTTCTATCAAACTTTTCTGATCATCTTTCTTACTTCCTTTGAATCACATGACATTTGTAACACATACCATTGGCCTCCCAGCCAACAGTCATCCTCTACTTTCTGCCTTGATACCAGACCTCCTTAGTGTTCACCTTCTTGGAGCTGTCAGTCCTCATGGAAGGTAGAGATTGTCCCCAGCCCAAGGGAGTGAATCTTGAATGATATAAGTCTTTGTGGATCTACACTAAGTGATCGTGATGCAATCTTTCCAGTTAGACACGGGGGGGTGGGGTCTGTTGGGTTTTCTTGAGAAGGAACACAAGTCAGAGAAGTTCTTATGTTTTCTTTTGAATGTTGCCACCTGCACGTGAAAACTGAGGCATTTCTATTGGGTCCATGAGGGAAACTGGCCCAGGAAGAAAACATAATGCTTTGAAGATGGCAAAGAAGAAAGAGGATAAAGCCTTAGTCTTTTCTTGTTTTTCCCTTGTACAATTTTTTAAATTGGAATATAGTTGACTGAGAGCCTTAATCCTTGAAGTTATAGTTGAACCAACAAGACTTGGAACCATTTTAAGGAAAAGGAAACTGAGATCTCATGGGGTAAGAGATCTATCCTTGGCTCCATGGATAAAAAGCCATGAACAAAAAACTTTAACTTCATGTCCAGACAGTTTCCCGCATTTCGCCATGTCCATCCCTGTGGTGCATGGATGCTGGTTTCCCAGGTCTCTAAGAAAGATTTCTACAGGTACTGATGGAAACGCACTATCTTTACACCAAGAAATGAAGATAGGATCATGGGGAAGATATTTTAGGTAACTTAGCCATTCAGTATCTCTCTAATTGGGTATATGGAAACATCTATTCCCTTTCTCCTTAGATGTCCTGTCTCCTGATTCTGTTTATTCATCTTCGCTAAGCACTGGAGATAATATGGTGGGTAAAACAGACTCTCTCCTGCCTCATGGTCCTAAATTTAACGTCACCATTTTCTTGATGCTTCTGTAAAGTTGAACCTTCTTCCTAAAAAGGGAGAGAGATCTCAAGGTCAGAAAACAGAAATAAAGAAGGAAGGGACCTACAGCTAAGGAAAGAGAGAAAAGTCTATTTGGTCTGAGCCAGGCAGTGGGAGACAAGAAGACTAACGCGCTGGTCCCCTCTGATGTGGCTTTGTCCCCAAGGGACCATGGGGAGAAGAGATTTACAAGTTTTTATTCCTTGCCAGGGTTTTGTTTGCTCCTCTTGGATAGGGATAATTTGGCTCAGTTTTAAAGCTTTTGGGAAATAATGCAGCCTTAAGCATAGCTGGAAAGAGACACACTCCAGTCCCTAGAAGATGAGGATACATTGAGTGCCAATGGCAGAATCCCAAAGGAACTATTGTAATAGGCTCCAAGTTTAAGGTAAACAAGTTAAAATTTATATTTGGGAACTGGTTCCCTTGGGACTTCAGATTGCCTCCCAACTCCATTCATGAGTGGAATGTACCCTAAGGCAGCTGGGAAACTCACATTCCCCTCCTCTACTAGGCTAGAAGGACTGGGTCCTGGTAGAACATTGCTTGAGATCATCTCAGTGTGAAGATTGGTCTAAACAGAAAGATTTTCTTTCAACATTGACAAAGTTTCCTTTTGGCTGAATCTGGTCTCTTGATAATTCAGAAACTTACTACAGCCTTCTTGGGACTCTCTACTGGGAAATAAGAGGAGACATTTACCTGGACCAAAACCTAAACAATGGTAAAATGTTGTTCTAGCCCCAGGATACTACAAAACAGTACATATATAGTACCCTCTGCTCCCAAGGTAACATTTTAATAGAGATTAAATTACATGAAAATAAACACTAAGAGCATCCTTAAAAAGAAAGAGAAGTCATCAAAGAGACGCCTGAGTATAGAGGTAGGGAAGATGCCTTGCTTTGTAGGTCAGGATGGAAGTAGATGGGAGTGGATGATTATGTGGTTACATATTGTAGAGGTCAAGAGGGAAGACTCTAGAACCAGGCTACTAGGTCACTAACTAGCTTTGTGACCTGGACATCTTTCAGTTTCATCATCTCTGATGTGAAGTGATGACCATCTCTGTCTCCTAGACTTGTTATGGGGATTAAATAGGTACCTATTAAATAGTACCTGGAAAGTACTTGAGACAATGCCAGGCATATATAAGCACATCATAATAGTGTTAGGCATAAGACCTTTTTTTGAACCAGGTTATGGTCGTCTTCTCTTCCTACCACTGTCTCTGTAAGTCTCCCTCCTTCTGTGGCACTGTGTCTTACTTTGGAAGGGTGAGGCCAAGAGCTTCATCTCAATGTACTGTTCCCTGTGACAGCTTTGGTCCTGGTATCTGGAGGAGATGAAGGCATCAGTCATGCTGGGAGCAGGCCTACTTCCTGACCCCTCAGTAAATATTTGCTGAATAGACCAATGTACCATCCTGGTGGAACAGAAGCGGAAGTTGCTAAAACCAAAACCAGGAAAGAGAAATTACTTGATGCTCAAACCTTGAAAGGCAAGATAATCAGGGATCCTCTTCAAACCTCTCATGAATACAGTTGCTACTTATTCACAGATGGAGGGGCCAAGGAGAGGGCAAGAGGAAGAGTAAGAGAGCAAGGCCATGGAAGTCTAGGGAGGATAAAAGACGTGGGAGCTGACATACGTTGAGTGCCTAACATATGCCAGGCAATGAGCACATTACATATTTTTCTTTAAATCTGACACTAATCCTACTGGATAAATATTATCATCCACACTGTACAGAGGTTAAGTATATTGTCTAAGATCACCCTGTGGTGAGCTGCAGAGCCAAGACTTAGTTCCACATGTGTGTAACTTCAAAGCCCTTTAACTTTCTGTTGCACCTTACTAATAGAGCTTTCTCTCAATTCTTCAGCATAAACTGGAATGTTGAGCTGGAGAGCCTAGATGTTCTACAGTTAGACAGGGCGGCAAGGGCACTGAGGTATTCTTCCCTTTTCCTTAAGGACTGAATCATGACTTATTCAGACTTGGGTTCCACCCCACTTCCCAGCCCATGCAGGTCCACATACTCCAGTTCAACTGTTTGTGCCAGTAATTACTCATACTTCCTTAACTATAATTTTTCCCAGCTGTGAGAAAAACAAGCATTGAATGCATTTCTAACCTGCAGTATTTCCTCAAGTTCCAAGGCATACTCAGGTTTATTCTGGATTCTGTTAACCCTGTCCTAGCCATTGGTAAACACCAACAACCCCACCTGGTGCCTGACCACCACACTCCTCAATGCCATTGAGTGGATAACTGGGGGCAACTTCAAGGTCTAGTTCATATTCTTGTTTGCTGAGAAATGCCATGTTCAGTTAGGGTGGGCACATCTTCCTTAGAACATAGTGATTGGACTGTGACCTCCCCCTAGGACGTTTCAACCATCCACTCCCATGGTGGCACTACTTGGCCTTGTCTTCTGGTCTAAAACCGGGAGCCTGGTTTACACCTGGTTCTCTCATCCTCCTCCTGTCCCATCCTTTCAAAAGGCATTGGTCATTTAAGAGTCTTCCCTTTGGAATTCCCTAACTACTGTAAAGACACAGAGCCACTTAATCCAAGATGACAACACCTGCCTTCAGGCGCACAAACCGCTTACCCAGCAGGGCTGCCACCCCAAGCTGCTAGGAGCTTGGTGAAGGGAGTATCATCCCTACACTGAGCAACAGTGTGACCTTGAAACAGCCCCATCACCACGCACTTGCCCTTGGCTGTTTTGGCAGCATCCCTTCTCTTGCCTTACAGTTGTGATCCATTTATGTTACAGGCACGGAGAGAGGGTTATCACGATCCAACGAAATGCAATGCCTAACATCAAATGTTGGGTAAGGGATAATTAAATAAATCCATCTTTTTTGGCTTTAATTGCTCTTCCTGCATGATTCCCATAGGAAAAAGGAATCATAAATAGTCACCCTTGGCCTTTGTGGGCTTTTCTAATCTCATAACACAACATTGCACATGGTGCCCTGTCTCCTGCAGAGGGTCACGGTGAACACCCAGCCCTTGGGCTTGGCCGCCTTGCTCTGTATGCCATTAGCAGGACTCTAGCTGCCAGATTCCAAATGCTGCTTACACTCAAGTTTTCACAGCTAGTTTCTTCACCTCTTTAAGTTTTGCCAAGCATACGTTTGTCTTGCCTTTGGGGGACTATTTAAGTGTAATATGTAGAAAGCTACAGTATCAAGAACTGTGTTGGCAACTTTACACAGCGTTGAGAAAATTTACCCTATTACATCAAATTGTGGTTATTTTACAGACTGTCAACACCAATGCTTGATTTCTAATGGATGCTTTTCTTCCTTCAAGCTGGGATAAACTCTCCCAAACTCTCATTGGGGCACCATTCCTCACTTTTTTCCTTTTTTGCTTCTCTCCTGCTGTCACTATTGGGTTTAAACTAGATATACAGACTTGTCTGCTCATTTCAGGACACTTCTTAATTCCCTTCACACTGTATTTTTCTTTCACAGCCTCCACCTATTATTTCCAAAGGGAGTCACCCCTCAGTGAAGCCATGACAAGCTTCTTTTCCATTGCATTCCAAGGTAAGACTATTGAATTCGGCCTCACTTGGTATCTCTTAACTTTTGCCCTTGGCATCCAGACAACTGTTTGATTTTCAGGATGCTTGCTGTTGAACTTCCTGTCTATATAAATGCACTTGGGGAGTCTCTTGCTCCTCTAGCCTGCTTTTTCCTCCTCCCAGAGCTTCCCTTTCCCTTTCCATGCCGAGCAATTATTCTTATTAATTATTCCAGCTAGCAGTAATTATCAGCAGTACATGCCCCAAGCCACATTAATAACAGAAATCTCTAGGACACTGAGGAATCATCTGGGAGGCCCCCTCCTCCTTTTGATTTGCCTGGCACTGCAAGTTATGCTCTCTGCTACTACCCCCACCCCTCCCACATGCCTCTGCTTTGCTCTTACACATCCCCAGTTGCTGCATTCTCCAACCCTGTTTGCTGGTGTGATAAAACAAGGTAATCTAGACCTGTGTGGTTATAAGCTCCATGTCACTACGGTAGCATGTGAGGCATCTGAGCCTTGGCGCAATTGAAAGCCGTCCTTAAGCAGCCCCTAAAGTTGGGTCCTGAACACTCTATTAATCCTTCGACCCTCATTTGTAACAGTTTTTCATTTGTATGTATTCTTACCCTTTGCTCATTTGTCTTGGCTGTCATTTGTAAGTAGTTTAAAATCTCAACAGCAGGTCGTTGGTGTATTTAAAGCAATGCTCTTGTTTTATTAGAAAAATTTTTGAAAATCAATTTGGTTTGCACAGAAGTCCAGGAAAGTTAGATGATTAAGGAAGTTCTTTTATGTTTACATGGAAAATTGTATGAATGATGGCCTTTTGAAAACTGGTGAACTGGCTCAATTCACCAAAATATTTCACAAGAAAAGGCAAATGACAAGGAACAGAGAAGAATAGATAGAATCAGTTTAGAACAGTGCATATTTCTTCCCAAAGTAACTTTGTGTACTAAAATGAATGTGTGCTTGAGAAATGAGATGCTGTTTCGCTAGCGTAGCTCCTAACTGTGACTTGGAAACCATCTGCCCTTTGGAATCTTCTTTTTTTAGTCCAAAACAACAAAGTTTGAAACACTCGGATATAGTGTCAACTCTGACTTACTACAATTGCAAACCATCAGCAAGTTTCCAGAGAGGTTGCAATGCAAGGTGCTAATTTGCAGATGTTATAGCAAAGATCTTATTACTAAACCACTACAGACCACATGTGGCAATGGTAAAAATCAGGTGGAAAAGAGAATTTTCAGCATTGTCAAAACAGTGCTTCTATGAGTTGTTGCCAAGTGAACAACAAAAGAGGTTAGCTAGGTTTCTTTCTTCCTTCCTTCCTTTCTTTTTCTTTCTTTCTTTCTTTTTCTTTCTTTCTTTTTCTTTCTTTCTTTCTTTCTTCCTTTCTTTCTTTCTTTCTTTCTTTCTTTCTTTCTTTCTTTCTTTCTTTCTTTTTCTTTTTCTTTCGCCTTTCTTTCTTTCTTTCTTTCTTTCTTTCTTTCTTTCTTTCTTTCTTTCTTTCTTTCTTTCTCTCTTTCTTTCTGACACAGAGGGAACACGGAGGAGTATGTGAAACAGTCTGGAAAAGATAAAATTTTCACAGTGACTTAATTCCTCTGAAAAACACTTCAAAGAACAAAAGTAATAAGAAGTGTGTCGCATTCCGACACCGTGCCTACCTGCTTCCAGCAGGAAATACCGATACACAATTGTTGAGGCCAGTGGTAAAAATCCAGTCCTTTGCAAATTTATTTAATTTAAATAAGCTTCCCCAACATTGGGGGGATGTGTTCTCTCAGTGTGCTTCATTAGTGTAGCTTACACCACAAAACTGGCTGTATTGAGAAAGATTGCACCATTATCAAATAATTAGGAATGCCTTAGCAGGTGCATACACTTACCTTAGTAATTAAACCCTTGTTAAAACACCAAAATCCAGAGACTTTAAATGGTTACAGCATCCCAAAGGAGGTAGCCCAGAAAGTGATTCTATAAGGTTGTGTCATTTGGGAACAGGAATATTGAGCAGAGTCTCTTTTCCTCTTGGGATGCTTACCAAGCACATCTGTGCACATCATGAGAGTCAATAAAAATTGCAATGACAATGCTAGACCAACACCCACCGCACAAGGTGCTGGGCAGATCCAGCACCACCCTGCTTGGAAGCAGATACAGTGTAACTGGGCTTTGTGTTGCCATTGTTTCAAGAATGGAGCATGAGACAAAGAGGAAATAAAAATGAGAATCTCTGAAATCCTCAGCCTTCTTTTTTCACATTAGGGAGAAAAGGGCAACTGATATAAATTTCTCATGAAATGCCTTCATAAAACTTAACTCTGAAGTTTTTGACAAAATGCACAGGTTGGTTAGCTTTTATTCCCCATTGGCTTTTGAGGTATAGGCTGGTGTAAATATGACGAGCAGCCACCCAAAAGCCAACATTCAAAAGCAGTTCCCTAAAATCTTGCAGCCAGCAGGCTTAGAGTGATCCACGTACCTACAGATTAGATCCATTTGCTGGGGTCTGGCTGCCTATGCAAGAGCTTGCCTTCCATATATAAATGTAATTGTGATAAATCTGGACTCAACAGCCATGGGGCATTCTGAAGATGATATCTAGGGGTTGCCATGACAACTGCCTAGAATTCCTGCTGTCTTTTCATGGTGAAGTTCCTAGGTAAAGCCTGGAAGGTATCTGAAATAAATCATCAAAAGGTAGGACAGCTGGAATTGGTCCATGGAAGAAATCCAAGGATGTGAGTCCATAAGTCCTGTGGTAAGGAGGTTGTCACTTGAGGACAAATTTCCATCACTTTGTGGAATTTAGGCTGAGTATCTGAAGCAATAGGATTTTTATGGAGTTTGGTGTTCCTGAGGCTGAGATACTGTGGTGTGGATACTAAAGACCTCAGTCAGTCATTGATGTAATCACTCCCTGGGAGCAGAACACCCTGCATTCCTGGGGACACACACACGTCTCAGGAGCTCTGTGGACCCAGCCATGTGGCAAGAGGTATTGTCAGTCTGTAAGTGGCAACTGAGCCTCACGTGTAACCGTCTCTATTGCAGTGAACACTTCTGTCTGGAAGGCCTCCTGACACCACCAGTGGGGTTGGGGTGGTATTGCTCATTCTGTTTCTGACGCTCACCGAGCTGAGTCCTCGTTATTCATTTGCTCGGAGACCTCGGGGGGAAAAGAGGGGATAATACCCTGAGCTACACTGGTAATTGTGAGGACTGAAGAAAATAACAAATGTGAAACACTGAACACAAGGCCTCGCATTTAATAAACACTCAATAAATATCCTCTTCCTTTACTCCTCCCCCCAAAATATAAAACATGATATAAATACAAGACATATTATTATGAACTCTAGAATCTGTGGATCATGAGGCATGTTATTGAGACTCAGTTACCTGGCCAGATCAGTACTCCCAGTCCAATTTTCTTTAATTAATTATTTATTGGCTGTGTTGGGTCTTTGTTGCTGCACGTGGGCTTTCTCTAGTTGCAGCACATGGGCTTTCTCTAGTTGCAGCGAGTGGGGACTACTCTTCATTGTGGTGCGCGGGATCCTCATTGCTGTGGCTTCCCTTGTTGCAGAGCACGGGCTCTAGGCGCATGGGCTTCAGTAGTTGTGGCACATAGGCTCAATAGTTGTGGCTCACAGGCTTAGTTGCTCCGCGTCATGTGGGATCTTCCTGGAGCAGGGATCGAACCCGTGTCCCCTGCATTGGCAGGCAGATTCTTAACCACTGTGCCACCTAGGAAGCCCTCCCAGTCCAATTTGCACATAATAATAATGTAAGTTTTCAAAGGGTGAAGGGAAGTGGTAGTTGTTTTATCATCAGGATCAGCAGACGCATAGATGTCATGTGATATTTTAAGTGATAAAACAGCTGAGAAGGCCAGAATATTTGAATCTTCCATATTATGCTATAAATTTAGGAAGGTGGTGGTTGTGCCCCTTTACTCTAACCTGAAGTGAAGGAAAGTGTTAAATAACAAAAAAGAAGATTGTGGTTGTGTGAAATAATGCCATAACTCTGGACCTGCAGGGGATGTTTTGAACATATTATTCAATCAACCGAAACAACCAGTTCAATCAACCCTTTTTCACCTGTAAAATAGCACATCTACTAGAGCAAACTGTTTATATTTTTGAACTTTTCATTGAAGTGTAACACATTCAGAAAAGTATAAAATCATAACTGTATAACGATGAATTTTTACAGATGGTAATATTGTTATTTTTTAATGTCATTTAAATATATTCTGTTATAAACCATTAACCTTTTTTGTTTTTGAGTGCTTTATCAAAATTTTAGAATTCAAGTGTTACAGAGTTTTTAGTCTTATTCTTTTTTTATATTTTAAGTTAATGTAGAGCAATCTTGATCTTTTTCTAGTGTACAGTTCTAAACACTTTAATACATGTATAGATTTGTGCAACACCATCACAATCAGGACACATAGCCGTTTCATTGCCCCCAAATCTCCCCCATGCAATCTCTTTGTAGTTGACTACTGGCAACCATTGATCTGTTCTCTGTCCTATAGTTTTGTTTTTTAAAGAATGTCATAAATAAATGTGATCACATAGCATGTAACCTTTTGGGTCTGGCTTCTTTTATCTTGCATAATGGTTTTGCAATTCAGCCATCTTGTTGCATATATGAGTAGCTCATTCATTTTCATTGATGAGTAGTGGTCCATTGCATGAATGTAACACAGTTTATCCATTCATCCATTGGAGGAGTTTGGGGATGTGGCTAGATTTGGATAACTGTAGAGATATAAACATCTGTATGAATGTTTTTGTGTGAAAACACGTTTTCCTTTCATTGGGGTAAATACATAGGACTGGGATTGCTGGGTCTAAACTATTACCACTAAATCCACCTAGCTTTACAGTCCACATTATCTTGATCAAATGACTATTTCCTTCTTGGGATTAGCAGAGCTTTGGATTTTAGAGAAATGGGAATGATCTCTTATGGTCCTCAGATCAGGAAATGTCATTTTTATAATTTAACATTCTATTTTGCTCTTATTATAGGTAACTTTCTATTATAGTTTTTATAAAAATAATAGACACAATTTTTAAAAATTCACTAATTGAAAACATTGCTCTGTATGTTTGAGAGTAAAGCTGTAGGCGTTATTATGCTGCATCCCCAACTATTTCAGCATCTGTCTCCTAAGAAGTAGACATTCTCCATTTTAACTATGATACCATTATTACATACAAAAAATTAAGATTAGCTTTAGGTTGGTATTTTTCCTCTTAATACTTTAAATATTTTACTCCACTCTCCTCTTGCTTGCATGTTTTCTGAGAAGTCAGATGTTAATTCTTATCTTTGTTCCTCTGTATGTAAGGTATTTCTTTCCTCTGACTTCTTTCTGAATTTTGTCTTTATCTTTGATGTTCTGTAGTTTGAAAATTATATGCCTAGGTGTAGTTTTTTGGTATTTATCCTGCTTGGTATTCTCTGAGCTTCCTGGATCTGTGGTTTGGTGTCTGACATTCATTTGGGGAAATTCTTAGCCATTCATTATTGCTTCAAATATCTCTTCTATTCCTGCCTCTCTTTCTTCTCCTTCTGATAGTCCCATTATGTGTACGTTATACCTTTTGTGGTTGTCCCACAGTTCCTGGATATTCTGTCTTAAAATTTCTAAATCTTTGTTCTCTTAGCTTTTCAGTTTTTGAGGATTCTATTGATATATCCTCTACCTCAGAGATTCTTTCCTCAACTGTATCCAGTTACTAATAAGCCCATCAAAGATAGTATTTATTTCTGTTACAGTGTTTTTGATCTTATTTCTTCTTCTTCTTCTTTTTTTTTTTTTTTTTGGCCATACTGCTTGGCATGTGGGATCTTAGTTCCCTGACCATGGATCAAACTCATGCCCCCTGCATTGGAAATGCAGAGTCTTAGCCACTGGAACACCAGAAAAGACCCTCTATCATTTCTTTGTTATTGTTTCTTAAAATTTCCATCTCTCTGCTTACATTTTCCAACTGTCCTTGCTGTCTACTTTATTCATTAGAGCCCTTAGTATACTAATCATAGTTTTTAAAAAACTTTTATTAAAGTATAGTTGATTTACAATATTGTGTTAATTTCTGCTGTACAGCAAATATATATATTTATATATATATTATATTATATATTGTATTATACAAACAGTAGGACCTTGTTATTTATCCATCCTAATCATAGTTGTTTTAAATTCTCAGTCTGATAATTCCAACATCCCTGCCATATCTGAGTTTGGCTCTGAATTTTGCTGTCTCTTCCAACTGTGCTTTTTGCCTTTTAGTACATCTCATATTTTTTTTTTGATAGTGAACATGATGTACTAAATAAAAGGAACTGTTGTAAATAGGCCTTTAGTAATGTGGTGGTGAGATGTAGAGGGAGAAAAAGCATTATATAGTCCTTAGAATAGGTCTCAGTCTTTTAGTAAGCCTATGTCTTTGGACTGTGAACTTCTCAAGTACTTCTAAGTACTCCTTCCTCCTCTCCCCAGATGGGACAGGAAATGAGTATTTCTTTTCCCCCAAGGAGTTTAGGCTATGATAAAATCCCAGCAGGTTAGGCTCTGGTTAACTAAATTCTCCTGTGGGCAGACCTTGTTAAGAAGAACAGAATGCTCTGATGTATTTCAAAAATGGTTACTTTTCATCTCTAGAAACTGGCTGAGCTCCTGGAGGTAAAACTCAAAAAGGCATGGGGACTCCATTATGTCTGGGACTCCCTGGAGTTTTTAACTCTCAAACTTGCCCACATCGAGCCTCTAGCAATGTGTCAGTTACAGTTTGAGTTTTCCTACCCTGGCTCTAGTTCCTGCAGAGGTTTCTGCTCACAGGTTTCCAGCTATGGTAAGTTCTCATTCTCTGTATCCACTTGTCTGCCTCTCCAACTTTGGGGCAGCAGTTTGCCCTGTGACCTCCCTTCATTTACAAATAAATGAAACTTTTAAAAATGAACTTTTGCTCATTTTTGTTTGTTTGGCTTTTCACTTGTTAGGATTGAGTGGTAACTTCCAAGCTCCTTACATGCCGGACCAAATTTCCCCAGTAACCTCAAAATGACCTTTTATCTTCTTCAGAACCTGGGAACCAAGTAAGTTTCACTCTTCATATTTGGTTGTCTCTTTAGTTTCCTTTAAGCTAGAATAATAACCCTTCCTTTTTAATTTTATTTTTATCCTTAAGACATTGAAACTTTTAGAGTTGAGGGCAACTGTGTTGTTGAATAACCCTTATCCTGGACTTATTTACTCGTGTTTAGACCTAGGTTAAGCATACGGTAAAAAGTATTACACAAGAAATATTATATGCTTTCTATTGCATCACATAAGGAAGCATATACTAACCATTTTGTCTTTGCTAAATTTGATACTGGTGTCCACAAGATCTGTCCATTTATAAAAATACATTTTCACTTTTGTAATTAATAGGCAATCTGTGGTGATACTTTAAGCCTGTGAATAGTCTATTCCCCAACAACCATCCACTCAATGGTTTTAGCATCCATTAATGATGCTTGCCTGAAATCATTTATTATATTAGAGTTTGTAAAATGGTGATTTTCTAATTCTATCATCCTTCTACATTTATTGTAAAGAATAGCTACCCCCTTTTTTTCTCCTCCCTCTCCCCATATCATCATGGATTCAGGGACTCTTTTTGTTTTATTTATTCATTATTCTTTCCTTGCTTAAATTGTCTCCAATTTGTCCAGTAAAGATCCTTTCAAGCTGGTTCTATGGCTTCTTGTGTCCTTTTGACATGATCTCATTAATCTCTGAGCACTTGGTTGTTTTCTGGAACAATAAGACATCCCAGGTTCACCTTGTACTTTCTCTGCCCCAGCTTTGAAAACAGCCAAGGCTGGAATATTATTTAGAAACCAAGATCTGGGACACAGATAATGCCATTTTTGGACACAGTCATCAATCAGTTTGCCCTACAGCTCTCTAAGATGAAGTCTTGTGCATTCTACCTAAAGCATGCTTCCCCACAGGGTTCCACCCATGTCTCTCTCTTCTCACTGTCACCACCTGCTTATCCCCATAGGTCTGGTTTCTGCAAAAACCTCTCTACGAGCCTCCTTGCCTCCAGCCTCTTAATCCTCAAATCCACTGGAACATGAGTTTTACAACATGTACAGGGAAAAGCAGGCTTCGGAGTCATACGGACCAAAATGTTGAGCCCAGCTCAACTACCCTACCCACTGCATGACATTGGGTAAATTAGTAAATTTTCTGAGCCTCAGTTTCTTCATTTGAAAAGTAGAGATAAGAGCACTTACCTCACAAGATGTGAGAATTAGACATAAAAAATATATGCTAGCCACATCCATGAGAACCAACTTAGCACTCAGCCTCTTCTATGGAGCCTGCCCCACCCACAGCCTGGAAGGAGAAACACCATGTTTGAGGTGACTCCAGTGGATTACAGCTGAGTGAGTTGGAAGGATTTGCATAATGAGAAGAGAGAGAGAGGTAATGGGAGAGAGAGAGTGAGGGGGAAAAAAGACTGGAGTTAGTCAGTATTAGACAATGAAGCTAAAATGTCAAAATGAAGAACTGGTGCCAGCTGACTAAAGATCAGTCATCGAAGAAGTTGCTCAAGGTGGGGAGAAGACTGGAGAAGCACCATGCCCTGCCTCTCTGCCTGTGGCTGGTCACCCATCCTCCCCTCCTTCTAGAGGACTTGCACTCTTCAATCACCTCCCTCCAGTATATTCAGTCCTCTATGTTAGCTCTAGCTTAAAATCATAAAATCACACTTACCATTTCTGCTTCTTTGAAAAACATCTTTCTTGGATTCCGCATTCCTGCCAGCCTGCATTCCATATTTCTACTTCTCTTCCCAGCAAAGTATTCAGAAAGCACAGTCTGTGGTCTCTATCTGCACTTTCTACAACTCAATGAAACTTCTATTAAGCTTACCACTTACTTCTAAATTGTTTCAGTTAATTCACATTTTTATTTTATTTTACTTGACCATTATCTTTTTATTTTCCTCCTACCTCTCTAACAGTCCTCAATCTACTTCACCGTTTATCCTTTCTCTGTTTGACCCAAACATGTCAGTATGTTCCCAAGGATGTGCCCTTCAGTAACCTAAGTCTACTCTTTTCACACTGCCCCTGGGTGACCTTCTTCATACCCATGGCCTCAGGTTACCACCTTTAGATCAATAACTCCCACATCTTCATCCCTGATCCACAACTCTGCTGAATGAACTCTTGACCCTTATTTCCACCTATCTCCAGAGCACCTCCACTGGAATACCCTTAAATAAATCAGTCACTGTGTCCAAACTGGACTCACCATCTTTTGTTGAAAATCTGCTTCATATCTTCTCAGTCACTATCATCAACGCAGTCAGTTGTACCAGAAAGACAGGGATCACCCTGAATTCCTCCTTATATCCACTGCGGACATCTTGAAGATCCTCCCATCCTAATCTCGCTCAAATATTCTCCCTCTGGACCTCTTTGTCACACCTGCCTTCTCAGGCTCCCAAAACTTCCTGTCTGGCTTACTGGTCTCTTAGCCCCTGTTTGGCCCCTCTGCATAGCTGTTGAAAAGGGGTCTCTAAAAGGCAAATTTGATCATGCCATTGCTCTGCTGAAAATTCTTCAGTTTCCACCGCTGAGTAAAGTTCAAAATTCTTAGCCAAGACCTTGCAAGACCCTGATTACCAGCCTCATCATAATCTCCTCCTACGTGAACCTTTTATTCTAACTGTACAGAATTCTTTTCAATGCTGTGCCTTCCCATGTGCTATTCCTTTCCATTGAATTCTTTCTTCGTACCCTACCCCTGCTTGTCTAAAAATTTCCTAATTGTGATCTTTTAAAATAATGAGTCAGATCACATCACACAGACATGTCACTTATTCTAGAACTGCTAGTGGATTCCTTCTGTTGAACCCAAACCCGTTATCTAGTTGTAGGTCCCACAGGATCCAGCCATGCCTTCCTCTGTAACCTCATTCCTTGCCCTTGCTACTCCCACACTCGGATCTTCTTTCTAGTCTTTGACCATAAGCAGCTTTATCCACTTGGTATCTGGACTAGCTGTTCCCTGTTCCTGGATTCCTCCTGCTAATCTTTACATGGTCAGTTTCTTATTGTCATTCAAGTCTTACTCAAATTTTATGTCTCAGAGGCCTCCTTAGATTTCCTAGTTGCTACCAGTCACTTCTGTGAACTTTGGAGTCTAACAGACCTGAGTTTGAAGCCAGCCTGTGTCACTTGCTAGCTGTGTGACTCTGGGCAAATTTATTAACTTCTCTGTGCTTCAGTTTCCTCATCTGTAAAATGAGAACCATAATGCCTTACTCACAGAATTGCTGTTAATCACAATAAAACTATTGCCCGATTCATGGTGTTTAGTGTGTTAAAACGGTAGGTGTTTTAGGATGAATTGGGAGATTGGGATTGCCATATATACATTACTAATAAGAAAAAAAATATCCAATAGTACACGTTAAACATATGCAGTTTATTGTATGTCAGTTATATCTCAATAAAAGTTCTTAAAAAAAAAAAACAGTAGCTGTTTTGAAAATGAAAGCTATAAATACTTTCATTTTGTTGAACACCACTGCCAGTGCAGTTAGCATTGCTTCCATCATGTAACTCCTGTGGTCCAAAAAGCCTCAAAAGAGCTTTATTTCCTGTAGCATTAAACGAAACAACACACACACACAAATTTTTTTTAAAAAACCATAAAAGCCCAGCATTAAAAGACTTTTTTAGTTTGGCTCTAAAATTTCCAAATTTATCTTGAGCTACTCTCTCTCAGAAGCTATGCTCATCCAATCTGGACTCTCTTCAGATCTCATGCCTCTGTCTTTGCATGTAACATCTAGACCTGAAGCAATTCTGCTCATTCTGTATTTTCTTTCTTTGTATTACCTCCCGTTCTTCATCTCCCAGATAAAACCTTATGTGATCACCAATGTTGGCAAGACCTCGTCTTGTTTGAACTGTTCATCACCTTGAGTGTCAGAGGAACCTCAAGGTCAGTGTCTCTGGAATGGAACACATCATCTTTTCCCAAGCAAACGTGTTCTTCCTTCTGTGTTATAACTCTCAGTGGAGATACCACCACCCACTTGTAACCTTTGTCAGAAATCTAAGCATTGATCGAAGCTGTCACCCTCTAGTCATTCACAGAGTCTTGATGAGTTCATCTCCTAAACTACCTAAATTACCTCCTAAACATTTTGTTTCTCCAGATGCATCGCTTCTGCCCTGTTATTGTTGTTGATGCTCGCCAGGTTTCACCATCTCTTCCTTCGCCATGCCAAAGCCTTAACCCTGGGCTCCCTGCCAAGCCTTCCCTCAGCCCTCTGCTTGCAGAGCGCTTATACTGGAATGGAGCCCTGGCCGTTGCCCTCCACTTTTTTGCTCAACACCTATCAGTGGCTCATTATCTTCAGAACTGAGCCATGCTTCCCAACGTGGCACACAAGGCCACTGCTGTCTCTCTCACTTTTTCCAAAAAAATGCGTTTATGGTGCACGCACACCAAGCCATTCTGTTCAGGCTATTTCCTCTGCCTAGATGTCTTCTCTGCTTTCACGAAGTAAGGAACTCACCTCAAGAAGGGAATCGTTTGCTCATTTTCCCCTTATAATAAAGGCAATATATTTTAATTAGGAAATTCAGATAAGCAAATGAAGAACATAAAAAACTCCCATTCGATGAACAATACTGATTTTTTTCTACACTTACAGTTTTTATAAAAATGGGAATATGTTCTGCATATTATTTTATAACTGGATTGTTTTATGTAATTGTATATCATGAATAACTTCCTCTATCATTTAATATTATGCTTCAATATTACATTTTTACAGCTACATAGAAGTGTGTTGTGTAGAAGCACTATGACTTATTTAATCGATGCCCTATTATTGGATATTTACATTATTTCCAATTTTACATAGTTATATAAATGATACTGTAATAAATATTAACCTTATTGATGAAATTGAACGTACACTTACATTTTTCTTTATATAAATTTTTGGTGTATTTGTTAAAGGTGTATTTGTTAAATCAAAAATATGCAACACTTTAAGGCTTTTAATGCAAATTGCCAAATTTTTCTCAGAAAGGCTGTGGCAATAATTAAATGAAACTTTCCAATTTAGTGGGTAAAATAGGAATCTTGCTTTAACTTGTGTTTCTTTTTAGTGAAGTTAAACATGTCCACATATTCAGTAATCATCTATAGCTCTTCTTTTGTGAATTTCCTTTTAGTGTTCTTTTCCCATTTTTCTATTGGAGTGTTTAACTTTTGAAAAGTAATCCAAAAAATTTTTGATAGCATTAACACTATCATGTGATGAAAATATCTTGTCAGATTATTGTTTGCCTTTGAATTTTTTAAAAGTCTTTAATAATTTATATTTCCAAATGAGTATATCCAATATTTTGTATTTCCAATATCTTTTATTTTCTTTTTGGCTGCACAACACAGCATGCGGGATCTTAGTTTCCCAATCAGAGATAGAAACCACACCCCCTGCCGTGGGAACACAGAGTCTTAACTACTCGACTGCTAGGGAAGTCCCATTGCCTTCGAATTTTATTCATGGTATTTTTGAATGCTGGAATGTGTGTAGCACAGTCACTAGACTCAAGAACTGAACTACCTATGCTTGAATCTAAGCTCTAACACCTATAAGCTATATAACCTTGAACGAGTTACTTACCCTCTCTGTGTCCCAGTTTTCTTATTGACAAATGGTAGTGATAATAGTGCCTACTTTATAGTTGTTGTGAAGATTAAATGAGACAATATATGAACAATGTCTATAACAATGTTTGGCACATATTAAGTGCTGCGTAATAGCTAAGTTAAATCAACGATGGATTTGCTGAGAAGTCATCCCTTTAGGAAGCCATCTCTGAATCCCTAGTTGAGTGAGATGCTACTCATCTGTCCTTCTAGAGCACTGTTTATAATATTGCCGATTTTATAATAACATATTTATATGCAAGTCTTTCTCAATAGGCAGGAAGCTAAAATGGTGGAAAGGGATTGTATCTTATTTCGGAATTGTCATATGTAATTGGCATATATAATTGGCATTATGTTACCAATGCCCATCGTATGCCACCTTCTGCGAACTGAACAGACAGCTCTTCAGAACTACTCTGATGACACATATCTCACATTCCTTTGAATTATTATTGTATTTGTACTTAATTAGGTCTCCCACCAGATCATACATGTTTGGGGGCAAAGAGTCATACTGTTTATAAGATGAAGCTCTGAGTCTAAAACACAGTAGGCACTCAACAAATGGAGGATCACAAGAAAGAGAAGTTGAAAGGGAGGAAGGGAAAGGTTAAAAAGAGAAAGGAAGGAAGGGAGAGCAGCTTTCACACAAGCACATGCAGGTCCTTGAGATTCTGTCTTGGAAGATCATGCTTCTGGTTACTGAGTCTGGTCCAGCCAAATCATCCTAGGAACCAAGTAGAGGAAGATAAAAGCCAGAAACCCAAACTAGTAAACTGTGGACTTTTACTCAAGTCTGTGTCTTTGTAACCAACTACACCATCCTCAGGGTACCATGTGGCTCCCAGCAAGTCCCTCCTTACTTTTTACTTCCTTGAAAAGTTGCTTTCCCACTGAATCCTGGGGGACTCTGGAGCCTGAGGGTCTGTGAATGGCTCACACACGACACTGGTTTAAAGGCCCTCAGTTTACAGTGATCCAGAACATTATTTACACTCGGGGTCTTAAGCCTATTCCTGGCCTGAGTCAAAACAGATGTGAATCCAAACGTCTTTGTTTCTTCTATTGAAAATATCAAGTCTATATTCAAAGCATTTGCATAGTTGTAACAGCCAAATTAATAAAAAACTCTTTTAAGGGATGATGTTTTTTACTCTTTGACTATCCTGGTAGCCAAAGTTTGTACATATGACTGCAGCTCCTTGGTATTTCTGTAACTCATTTATTTAAATATTCACTTACTTAACAAATGATGCAACAAACATGTGCTTCGGTCTGTGAGAGGCACTTGAGATGGGGATGCATGGAACAGGACATGCCCGCTCTCAGGTTCTTAGGACAAGCATGGCAGATTGACAAGTAGAATGCACATTTGTAAGCAGGTTGGTAGAGTTATGGTCTAGGTGTTATTGGAATATAGGGGAAAGGTGTATACATTATTTAGAGCTGGGAAGAGGAGGTCATGGAAAGTTTCATGGGGGAAGATGAGGCTAGGCTGAATTTTGAGGAAACATTCATTCATTCAATAAATATTTACTGGCATGAATAAAGAAGGGTATGATCCATCCAGGCATGGGATTCATTTGTCAGCAGGGGACAAGATAAGTTTCCTAAACACATGGGACTAATTATTAAACCATCAAAAGGGGATATGTAGAAAAATGAAGTAGGATGCTGTCATAAAGAATGACAGAAAGAAGGGAGACAGATCACTGGTGGTCAGTGTGTGAGCTTAGCTGATTCAATGCCAAGCCAAACATAGAGCACACATATGCGGTTGACACTCTGCTGATCATCTAAGAGCCCGGACTGGGGTGGTAACTTTGGAAGTGGGTAGGAGGAAGTAGAAGCAACAAGGGTGGTGAAGAGAGACTCCACATGTGGCAGTGGTGGAGATGAAGATGTGAATGGAAGAACACTGATACTTCCAACAGGGATAGGAAAGCTAGGAGATAGGTGCTGGTTTGAAAGAGAAAGTGTTAAGTGCTGGGAGAAAACAGGGCCCAACACATAAGAGACCTTCAGTAAACATCACGTGAACGAACAGATAGGTGTGTGGGTGGGTAGATGTATAGGTGAGTGGGTAGGTGGATGAATATAGATGGGTGATACGGGGGTAGGTGGTGCACAGAAATCAAGGTACTCAACACTCCCGTTCTATCTTGCCCCAGTGGAGAGCAAAGCAAAAAATCCCAAAAAACTAAACAAAACAAAAAACTGTATTTCTTCACATTTTTATCTCCCACTAAACTATCAGCTCCTGAAGGGAAATAATTATGTTGTTCCCTTAGGGCTTGGCACCAGGCCCGACCCCTGGCTTTGTGAACGTATAGTTGTTGATTGCATACTCTGTCATTCCTCTCTATCAGCCACCATCTGACTGCCTTCAAGCCTGCTGACTGTGACTCTCCACTGGTAAGGCCAGTGAAACACTTACTTTTCACCCACAATCTACCACTGATTCGTTCCTCTTTCACTGACAAGTCTTACCGCATACTCACTGATTTAATCTCCCAGTCATTAGGGATATGGCTGTCAAAACCAGGAATCTGGATTCATCACACAGCCTGCATTCAGGGTAGAAGGAACCCATTTAGAAACTGCCAATACCTACGATCCGAAGTGCACAAATTATTAGGTCAGATTGAACATCAGGCTTACCGGAGATTGAAGCAGCCCCACATAATTGGGGCAAATTGTGGTTTATTAAGCTAGCTTTTATCAGAGTGACTCCTGTTCGTGCAGCTATGGTTAAGGGTCTGTCAGTTTTTCCATTATAAGACCCTGTTTCAGAGGCTTATGACTGCCACGGAAATTCACTGCTGCCTGAAGCTTGACGCATTAGAGTGCTTGCAGCCTTTGGGTATATTTTGAAAATAAGAATAAAATAAAAATGACGGGGTTATTTCATTGAGATATGTGGCCTCAGCTTGCTGGGCTATGAGGGTGCTGTAACAAGCGGACATTAGCCAGGCGGTGGGCAGTGGGCTGACATGATAAATAGTAACGTTTTAACATTTTTCTCATTGCCGTTAAGCTCCATCTTGTCATTAATCTCCTTGTTAAAGAGCACGCGTTGACATGATGGACAATAATGGCCCGTTTGCAGATATCATTGCCCATCACAGGGTAACCCAAGTTTCAGAAGTTCCTACACATCGTACATAAATTGACTGTATAAAAGGTTGTGGAAATGTTTTTGATAGAGCAAAGATCCAGTCAGATGCCCCTCTAATCATTTCCATGGATGGCTATAAGATTTGTAGGTGTCATATTGCTGTCAGTTTTTTGGGCTTGAGTTTATAGGGACAATAATGAAGGAACTGTTTTCTCTTAAATTCGTTGCTTGCAGTTACAGAATGCTGCCAGCCGCTGAGCTGTGGTACTCTGGTTAGTGCCTTGTGTCCAGACTATAGATTTTCCCATAGGAGAGAGTATCAAAACAAATAGTCAGTACATCTTTCAGCACATCCCACACCTGAAATAAATGCTGTGTACAATTAGAGTAAGATGTAAAGAAATGGGCACTTAAGTAAAACTTGCACCTAATTACCAACCACTAACTATTATCAACCACAGCTTGACTTAACCTTGAGCCTGTCTGGTTTCTTAAGCATGTGCTCTACTAAGAGGTTGTTCTAGTTCAGTAGCTCTAGTGCCAAACATAGGCTCCTGACATCAGATGCTAGAGTTTATGAATTTCCAATCAACCATCCACTCTGTGACTATGGGTGAGCTCCTGAACTACTGAAGGTCTCTGGTCCTCTTTTTCATCTGTAAAATTGGAATGATAACAATACCTACCTCATAAGTTGCTAAGAGGATTAATTAGGAAAATATATGTCAAGGACTTACAGCATCAGTCCCAAGCCTCTTGATATTGTTCCTCATGAGTACATATCTTAATATATGTATAAAATATTTCTATACTTATAAACTAAATTGCATACCACTAAACTAAAATATTATGCATTATAATATACACAAAAATTAGAAATTTTAAATGATTGAAATAAACTATTTCAGAACATATTTTCATTTGTTTCATTAATAATACAGAACATATTTTTGCTCTCAGGGACAATTATTACAGTACTTAGATGACATTTTATATTATTACATTGAACTAACATTTTTTGAGAGCAAAGTGATTAAAATGATTATTTTAAAAATATTTTGCTTTAGCATAGTGATATAGTTAATTTGGAGATCTGATTCTACTTTGTTTTAGTGAACATCACAGTTTAAAATATATTCAATTGAAATATGAATATCCAAATGAAAGACATAAATTTCTGGCTACACTTATCAAAATTTGCTACCTGATACATCAATTGTGGAAAGATTTTTGTTGAAATTCCGTTAGTAAATGTTCATCTTGTCTGGTTTCAGTCAGTTATTTTTGAAAATAATCAGAAATCATTGTATTTTACTGAATAGGTTCAGAACACTGTGAAACTCTTCATCCAGAAGATTTATAAATGGGTAAGGTTTGCTTCTGGATCTGCTACTAGACTTAAAAGTTTTGGTAGGTATCAGATAGCGTTTTCAGCAAAAAAAAAGTCATTATAATGAAAACACTTCTAATATCCTCTTTTAAAAATGTTCTTTCCATATCAGAGATTTCTTTCCTAAAACACCTATTTTCTCTCTCATTGTTTAGTCACTTTATCTGCAAGGTACGGATGAAGTGTGTTGATTTAAAAAAGAAAACAAAAACAAAAAATTTCTAGACAGCATTTTATTGACAGACAACCACATTTTATCACAATAAACAACCTAGCAAATTTGGGGCACATCTTTTTGCTTACAAATGTGCAATTCATGATTAAACTCAGTAACTTTTATGATACATTTCTAGGAATAATTGGAGAACCTCTCTGTGGTACCAAGCATTTTCACAGTCACACCCAGTCACACAAAGTATTGTAAAAATTCTACTCTTAAAGACAACCTAATAGAATGGGGAAAATATTTGCAAATCATATATCTGATAAGGGGTTAATATCCAAATTATGTAAAAAACTCATACAACTCAATAGCAAAAATCCAAATAACCCAACTAATAAATGAGCAAAGGACCTGAATAGACAGTTCTTCAGAGAAGATATAAGAAAGGCCAATGGGCATAACAGAGTGTTCATTATCAGGCAAATGCAAATTAAAATCACAGTGAGATATCACCCCACACCTGTTAAAATAGCCAACAAAACGACAAGAGATTACAAATGCTGGCATGATGTGGAAAAAAGGGAACCCTTTTTTTCTTATCAGTTGTATTTATATGTATCTCCCCATATTCCCTCCCTCTTGAGCCTCCCTCCCACCCTGCCTATCCCACTCCTCTAGGTCATCACCCGTCATGGAGTTGATCTCCCTGTGTTATGCAGTTACTTCCCACTAGTTATCTGTTTTACATTTGGTAGTGTATAAATGTCAATACTACTCTCTCACTTTGCCCCAGCTTATCCTTCCCCCCACTCCCTGTGTCCTCAAGTCTGTTCTCTACATCTGCATCTTTATTCTTCCTCTGCCGCTGAGTTCATCAGTACCATTCTTTAGATTCCATATATATGAGTTAGCATAGGGTATTTGTTTTTCTCTTTCTGACTTACTTCACTCTGTATGACAGCCTCTAGGTCCATCCACCTCACTACAAATAACTCAATTTCATTCCTTTTTATGGCTGAGTAATATTCCACTGTATATATGTGCCACATCTTCTTTATCAACAAATGAATATTTGTTGATGGACATTTAGGTTGCTTCCATGTCCTGGCTATTGTAAATAATGCTGCAATGAACATGGTGGTACATGTATATTTTTTGAATTATGGTTCTCTCTGGGTATGTGCCCAGTAGTGGGATTGCTGGGTCATATGGTAGTTCTATTTTTAGTTTTTTGAGGAACCTCCATACTGTTTCCCATAGTGGCTGTATCACTTTAAAATCCCACCAGCAATGCAGGAGAGTTCCTGAAAAGGGAATTCTTGTGTACTGTTTGCAGGATTGTAAATTGGTACAACCAGCACCAATGGAGGATCCTTAAAAATTAAAAATAGAAACTACTGCATGATCCAGCAGTTCCACTTCTGGGAATATATCCAAAGGAAATGAAAACACTAACTGGAAATGATATCTGCACCCTCAGTACATAGCAGCATTATTTAAGATAGGCAAGACATAGAAACAGCAAAGTGTACACTGATGGATGAATGGATAAAGAAGTTGTATATATACATACTGTATATACATATATATTATAATGGAATATTATTCAGCCATAAAAAATGAGACAAACCTACCATTTGGGACAATGTAGATGACCTGAAAAGCATTATACTAAGTGAAATAAGTCAGACAGAGAAAGACAAATACTGTGTGATCTCACTTATGTGTGGAATTAAAAAAAAACTTGTGGAAAAAGAGATCAGACTTGTGGTTACCAGAGGTGGAGGGTGGAGGGAAGAGGAATTGGAGAAAGGTGATCAAAAAGTAGAAACTTCCAGATATAAAGGTAAATAAGTACTAGGGATGTCATGTACAGCATGATGACAATAGCTAACACTGTTGTATAATATACAGGAAAGTCGTTAAGAGAATAGATCCTAAGAGTTTTCATCACGAAGAGAATTTTTTTTTCCTTTGCCTCTTTTTTTCTTTTTAGTGTATCTATATGAGATGATGGATGTTAACTAAACCTGTTGTGGTAATCATCTCACAATATATGTAAATCAAGCCATCATGCTGCATGCCTTAAACTTTTACAGTGATATATGTCAATTATTTCTCAATAGAACTGGGGGGGGGGGTGGAATTTACTCTTTGAAGAATTCAGCCTGTAAATCCACTTACCTTGGTTCACGTAAACTACACATCATGATAAACTAGAAAATGAACAAATGATGGGGCAATGGCCAAAAACCCCTGCGCAATGAGGAATTCCCATTTCCCTTCAGGATCCTTAATAATCTAACACGGCTTGAGAGAGGGTGTTGCCATAAATCCATGCATTAAATACCTGTCACAAGACGAGTAAATACAAAAACAAGTGCAATGTTTTCTCCCCATATCTCAGTGGGCAGTCTTGCTGATCCCTGGTGCACAGCCCACCCAGTCCTTGGGGGCTACAGGTTCTGCAGGGTGCTTGGACACAGTGAGTAGCCAACAATTGCCAGTGACCTTTATTACCTTTCTAATGTATCCCAATCTTTATCCTAAAGAAGTGTTCTTAATCTTTCAGAAGAGCCCGCATACTCCTTCAAGGATCTGATGGAAGCTATGCACTCTCCCTCCAGACAAATCTATCCACATACACCCACAACTTCACACACATCTTTCAGAAGGTCTACACCTGAGCCTGAGAAGACTTTACTTAAGATCTAATAAACTTGCTAAAACATGTGAAATTGGGGGGATTTTACTATTGTTGGATATTAAACCCCTTGCAGGTCATCTAAAGCATCCCACCCTCCCTGTTATATATTAATCTAGATAGACCCACGAGTCTAAATAAAGGGGTTCCCACCATTCCTTCCTGGTCTTCTCTATTCGTGCACAGAAACAGATGGACAGACATCACTGTCACTATTCACTGGAGAGCAGCATTAATAGGTGAATTTTTGCCTTGAATCAGATGATGGTTTCTCAGCTGTTTCAGGATGTGCCTCCAAGTTTTCCTAGCCCAACAGAGACCAGATTTTGCTTAATTAACTTAAATACAAATTTAAGTGTACACTTTAACCAAAGGAGCACAAATCTGGTTCAGAAGCGGCTTTCTGGAAGTCTGCCTGCTGGGAGAGTAAAGTCCTGTCCAGTGAAAAATTTTATGTAAAGGTTATATATGTACGTAAATTTTTGAATGATACCTTTTCATACAATATTTAAACAAAAATAGTAAGAATTTTAAATAGAAAGTTAAAGTTCCAGAGGCTATAAAAAATGGCATCTGAAATATCTTCCTAAATCTTGAAGCTCTTTTCTTTTCCATTTGTCTTATTGTCTCTTAGCATGATTTCCTGCTCAACTGGCACTTACCCTAAAATAAGGGATGGGGATAGGAATGAGGCTTAACCCTTTCCTGCGCGTGTGTGTACATGTGTCCTCACTGGCTGCTGAAACATGGCGAGAGCTTTTGTATCTCTGTAAAATTATAAAATGTCTCTTGCACTGCTGCCGTGCTCCTCTGTAATGTCCCCTGACTTTTCTACTTCTGTAGGATGCCAGATATGTCATCAAAAGTTCCCCTGAAAAAGAAAAGAAACTAGTGATCTTTTTCCAATTCCTTGTAGCTCCAAATCGCCGTGCTCTACTGTGCGTTTTTTTAATGGAAGGGCACGTGAGTCATCCTATATCAATACACATGTAAGAGGGTTCACTGGTTTTTAAATACTCTCGCTTTCCTCTTTACCTCTCCAGATGCAGGATTTTTCTCCATCCATCAGACAACCATCTTCCTGTGGGTAGATTATAACATTTGCTGGAGGAACACAAAGGTAAAGATCTAGGTAATATTCAGCTTTTGAAATTCAGAGTAAGTCCGACTAACACCTTACAAGTCAGAATGCTGCCTTGAGAGCAGGATTTTCTAAATTCCCTTATCTCCTGATGTCAGGTGAGCCTATTCCATGGCTCCATGGTAGCAAGAAAAAATGACATAGGAAAAGTCAAAGCAAAAGCCCACCTTTTTTCTAGCTCTGGGCATTGTGGGAAGGGAGAGGGGGAAGGGGAGGGGGAGGAGGAGGGTGAGAGGGCCCAACCTTATCAACACGGGTGTATTTCCCATGCACGTGTGCGTTGCAGTGTGAGCTAAACTTTGCAGCCCTGCTGTATGTAGAATGAGATGTCAGTGTCCCCAGTGGTGAAGTGGTAGAAGCTGAGGTACATGTGCCAGTGCATCTCTGAGTTACAAGCGTTCAGAAAAACGCTTCAGCAGCCATAGTAATTACTGATTTTGGAGACGTGTTACTGATTTGGAGATAGAAAAACTAATCTCATTAATGTAATTGATAGACCCAGAATATATTTCGACTTTGAAATGTAAACACTGACTCACTGAGGTATCTCTTGGTTGATACCAAAAGGCTTGAGTTTAAGTTCTACTTGCGTTATTAAGTCACTTTGGAAACCAGACTGTCTTATGTGTCTAATGAGCCTATACAACTGGACTCCTCCTCCCTCACATGGAAATTTTATGAACACAGTTGAGAGACTACTGTGAGTTACCACGTGACAGAGTGAGATTAGACCCCACTGTTGAGGGCAAAGAGTTGAAGAGAGCCAAGAACGGGAGTGAACAGACAGCCACAGAGACTGTCCCCATGCCTTCTGTCCCCGTCACTATTAAGATTCTGAAACCCTTAACGTTTTAGCATTAATTATTCATTTGAATTAGACATAGCCATGGAGTCATTTTAATGAGCTTTAATGGCAAATAGCCAAAACATCAGGCCTCTCCTCCTGCATGTTACCTGAGGGGATTCTCTCCAGATCCTTCCTGTCCTCATCTGTAATGAAAATACTCTTAACCCTTAATACCCCTTGCAGGGCTGTCAATGGACTGTGGCTACCTTAACTGCTTCCCAGAGAGGTAAAGTGGGGAAAAGGAGGGATGCATAAGAAACTGAAGAGAAACGCGAAAGGAATAATCAGGCTTACACAGTAATGTCTCTCTAGTCATGGTAGGAACTGCCTTGATGTGTTCTCTGTTGTGAAGGAACATCACAAAATTAAAGACCGTGTATAAAACCGTAGAAACACAGCAATGGCAAGGTCTAATTAAGTATTTCTTGTCTAAACTTTCAAATATCAGAATTCTCCCTGTAAAATATACCTGTTGTTTAGCAGCCACACATACAACTTGGTACAAATTTCAAGAAATTTCCATGTACAAATGTAGGACACAGCCTATAAGTGCTTGCTAAACGAATGCATTTAAAGAAAAAACAGAGATGCCTTTTGTGGGACGCTATAGAATTCCATCAGTAATTAACAAAAGTTCCATTTTTTATGGCCTCACCATCACTCCACCATCTTCCAGGCTATCCATTACCATTGAAAACACATGTCCATGATGTGCCTACTCTATCCTTTCTTTGTCTCAGTCCCTTCCTAATAAAAATGTAGAAGGTGGCAGTGCACGTTAACTTCCTCAGGCCCGTCAGGACTCTTTATGGTACATGTCCTATAAAGCTCTATTTGGTCCCCCAAAGTTTAAATAAATTTGAATGCTTCTCCAAATACTCAGGTTATTTTCTGAAAATGACTGAGGCATTGGGGAGAACTAGAACTAGAGCCTGTTTGATTGTATTTGGCCAGGTTGAGTAATAGGGAGAGCTTAGCAGAAAGAGATAGAGGAAGCCCGAGGTCTGGAAGCTCTTTTTCTATCTTGGTTTGACTGTAGTCCTGGCAGAGAGTAAGTCACCAGAAGTTGCTGCTACAACTCTGTGGACAGAAATGAGGGAGATAACAATTTAAAAATAACTCTCGCTTTCCCAGGATCAGCTGAGCATGTACAAACAGAACTTTGAGGGCTAGGCGGAGTGCTAAAGAGATAGACACTCTTCCAGTTGCCAGATGTCTGGCTATATAACTTTTTGGCACTTTATGCAACATAGAGGCAGATCTATGGATTGGATCTATAAACATTACAGTTACCATCTGACAACTGTTCAGTGGCCTCCGTCCAGTTTCTAGTGGACAGGTGTTTGAATTACAAAAAAAAAAAAACACCCTCACAATTGGAGCTACTAATTGATATGCTTGTTGGAAGGCCCAGAAACAAGGCCAAGAATTGAATGGGCATGAAGGCAGAAATGTTTTCCCTTCCCGGTGGTCCCTCCTGTCTAAATTGGAGGCATTTGGGGAGAGCTCTGCCTGGCTGCTGTGTGGGTCTCTGATTAGATGGCTTCAGTTCTCCCTGCTTTGAATTGGAGGCATTTCCCAAGCCCTTAATTAACTTTTAAAAATATTAAAGATTACAGAGTTCCTTTTTTTCTCTCGGTTCAGCTTTCACAGTTTCTGTGGTGGCTTGACTTATTTGCAAACTTACAGCGATACACAATTTAGGTTTTGTTTGCAACTCAGAATAGAGGCTTAATGAATTGTTGTTGCTGTTTCTCTAAGAACATTGGCATAAAGGGCAGCCCGAGCTATGAAGACCCACCAGATTTTGGGCATCCCTGAGGACCTCTCTGCTCCTTCACACACCAGAGACAGAACACTGGGCCTAACGGGCCAGAGGTAGGACCAGAGGGCATGCATGAACGTGCCGTATATTTGATGATTCGTGAACACATTTGAATTTCTAACACTCTATGTTTGCCCTTACAAGAGCTTCTGAGTAAAATGGAGGATTATTTATCTCATCCTATAATCTGTGCTGCATTTACTAACAGAGCTTTGAAGAACAAAGTGACCTCACCATTCTTTGAAATATAGGCCCTGAAAGAGCAAGTCTTATTTTTAGTTATTTAATAAATTTCTTCCTTCACAAGTTTCTAATTTAGTGTGCCTCTGAATCACAGTCAATAACATAGCTAATGCTGATAATAGCATCGGCATAAGAACACTTTTCACTTTGGTGGGGTTCCTGTCAGGTCCAGCCATTTTGAAGGTGATGTTGATAGTGGCAGACAAGGGAGAAAGCATTCCCTATTCACTTTTTTCAATGAGACACACTGTGTTTGTAGTGAAGTTTGCACGAAGACCTGTGATGAATAAGAGACCTTGGGTACAGGACTAAATGCAATGTTAAATGTTAAAGTCTACTAAACTTGAGTACACTTGACCCTTAAACAGCATAGTTTGAACTGCAAGGGTCCACTCATATGTGAATTTTTGTCAATAAATGCATACTACAGTACTCTACAACCTGCCGCTGCTTGAACCTGCCCATCTGAACTGAGGATCCGGAGGGCCGACTGTGAGGTTTTATGCAGAGTGCCAGGAGGGTTGGTGCTCCTAACTTCCTTATTGTTCAAGGGGCAACTGTAATTTGTCATCAGCTTTCCATAAATGCAATAGTTTGAGATGTAGTACTTTTTTTCTTTCTTTTTAGAAACTAGTAATTCAAATTACACTAACAATGTTTGCTTTAAAAAGAAGTTGCATCAGAGAACCATCTCCGTAATCTGGAAACGTGTCTAAATACCTGAGTGATTACTAATGTATCTTTTTATACAGTAGTTAATAAACTGACCAGTCAATTCTGCCAAACCACCAATCCGAATAAATGTTATACTTTACCAGATTGATAGGTCGCACAGTTGATTTCAACCAGTTACCCTACTGGAATCTGTTGAACTGGTCATGAGCACAGGCTGAGCCGGAGGGTCAGATCACGTGCCAAAGCCCTTCCTGTTTATTTCATTGCTTCTTTCCATGCTGACCACAGTTTCCAAGGGCTGGAGAGGACAGTGGTGTGAGGTCCAGTGTCCTCAACACTAATGGTTTCCAGAGAGCATGTCACTAAGGCAGAGGCTTATCCAAATGCACTATTATATGATGTATATATACATGCATACATATATATACATATTTGTGTATATATGTATAAATGTAAATAGTATACATATATAAATACACATATTCTATATAGAGAGATATATATTACATATATTACATATATGTATATATTAGAATGATGATATTTACAGGCCACATTTTAAAATCCAACACGAAGTAGCTTTATTGAACTTCAGGGGGAATACATTTTTTAAATTATGTTTTTTATTATATAAAATATCAAAATACATAAGTAAGAAGAATATTAATATAACAAACCTCCCATGTACTTACTCTTCCCCCAACTTCCACATTTATCAGCTCCTGCCTATTCCTATTTTATGTGAATCCCATCACTGCTCTTGCCCTCCCAGATTATTTTGAGGCAAATTTCAGATATCTCACCATTTCATCTGAAAATATTTCCATATGTACCTCTGAAAAAACAGACTCATTAAAAAAACAAAACCCTGCAAAAGCATGGTCACACTTGTAAAAATTGACGACAGTCCTTTAATATTATCTAATTTCTAGTCAGTGGTCACATTTCCCCAACTATGTTGTAAATTTTTTAAAACTTTTGCTTCTTTGGAATGGGATCTAAATAAAGCCCATACATTGCCCTGGTTTGATTTGTCTTATTTAATTTATAGGTTCTTATTCTACCTTTCCCTTTTTCTTTTTAAAAGTTTTTGTTGTTGTTGAGGAAGAAATTGTGTCTTGCCTATAGAGTTTCCTACAGTCTGGATTTTACTAGTGTCATTTAACATGAAATTCCTATAAATCGATAGATCTGAAGCTTGATCAGATCCAAGTTTGACTTTTGTGGCAATGCTACTCAATGGGTGGTGTGGTGTACCTCCACTAGGAAAGGCATAATATCTGGGTGTCTCACTTTGTGATGTTGGCAGCCACCAATGATACCAGCCTAGGTCCATTAGGATCTAATTCATATAACTGATGAGGGATTGCAAAATGGACCTCTTCTACTGTATCTTTCCTTGTTCATTGAGTTGATAGAAGACATCTGTAAAGAGGAGCTTTCCCTCATCAACAACTGAGTTACGCTGAGGTATAGCTCATACGCTAGAGGCAGGGTTCATGCTTGATTTTTTTCCCTTTATTTCCCAGTTTTCATTGAAAACCACAATTGTCAGTGACCTCAACATAGTCAGTTACTTGCTGGATATATATTTAGGCTCATTTATCTCATTTTACTTTTTAGAATTTTTTTTTAATTTAACTTTGTTACATAATATATTTACATGATTCCAAAATCAAGTCTTCAAGATATATTCAAAGAACTCTAGCTACTATCCCTAACCCTTCTATGCCATTCACTCCCTCTCCTTAGTAACTAGTTTATTTTATGATTTATGTTTATATTATTTATTTTAAAGAGAAAATACATACATACATTACAGATATGATTTGCATCCTCTTTCTTAGATAAAAGGCAGTAAAATATACTCACTTTTCTTTTTCTTGTATTTTTCACTTAATGCTACATCATGGAGGTAACTCCATAGTTGGATATGAATATATTTCTATTCCTTTTCACAGCTGCTTAATACTTCATTGTGTAGCCATTCCACAGTTCACTCAACCAGTCTGTTATTAATTGCATTTGAGTTGCTTCCAGTGTTTGTTCTTACTAAACTGCAATTTCTAGCTTTGTAACTTTTTCTTCTTAAAAGTTTTTGTTGTTGTCGAGGAAGAAATTGTGTCTTGCCTATAGAGTTTCCTACAGTCTGGATTTTACTAGTGTCATTTAACATGAAATTCCTATAAATCGATAGATCCGAAGCTATCGAGCTATATCTTAATGTTTTTACCACTGTATCTTTAAGATAGATTCCTGGAAATAGGATTCATGGGTCAAAGGGTAAATTCATATGTAATTTTGCTAGATTTTTTCCAAATTCCCCTTCACAGGGGTTGTACCATTTTTATTCCTTCCAGCAGTATTTGAGCATGCTAGTTTCCCCACAGCCTTTCCAACAGTTGGTTGTCTAGCTTGGATCATATCCAATCTGATAGTGAAAAAATAGCAACTTGGTGAAGTTTTATTTTGTATTTATTTTATCATTAGTAAAAGTGAATGTTTTCCCATGTTTAAGAGTCACTTGCCTTTCTTTTTCTCTGTACTGTTTGTTCATATTTCTAGCTACTTTGAGGTTGCTGCCTTTTTGTGTTCTACTTTTAGAAGCTCTTTGTATGTCAGAGATAGTGCTAGAAACAATAACATCTTATCTGTAATAAGTACAAGTTATTTTTCCCAATGTCAATTATCTTTTTCCCTAATTTGTTGTGTATGTATTTGTCTACATGCAAATATTTTATTTTATATAACCAAATATACCTTTTTTTTTTTGCCTTATTGATTCTGGATTGAGTCTGAAGAAGGTTCTCTTTGCTCCCAGGTTGTAGAGGAGTTCGCTTGTGTTTCCATTTGATTACTTGGCATTTAAATCTCTATTCATTTGGAATGTATCCTGGCATATGCCATGAAGAATGGATCTAATTTCATCATTTTTCATATGGCTATCCAGTTATCTCGTTATAGCTTCTTAAATAGTTTCTTTTTCCCAGTGATTTGAAATGCTACCTTTTTCGTATGACATTATATATACTTACTACATTTATTTACTATAAATTTCACTTGTGGGTGGATTCATTTCCAGATTTTCCCATCGTGTCTCATTGCTATGGCCAATATCAAAGTATTTTAATCATGGAAGTCTTACTGAACATTTTAATGTCTGATACACCTAGCCCCCTCCTAATTGCTCTTCTTTTTCATTGTATTCCTGATTATTCTTGCTTGTTTGTTCTTCCAAATGGACTTTATAAGCATCTCATTTATTCAGGAAGAAACTTGATAGTGTTCTTGTTGTTAATGCTTTAAATTATTTATTAGGGAGAACTGACAACTTTATGATGTTGAGTCTTTTTATTTACATATATGGTATATCTTTTCACTTGTTCAAGTTTACTGATTTTCTCATAGGCATGTCATATGATTTTTATAATATAGGTTTGGTTTGGGACATATCTTGCTAATTTCACACCTAGGTGTTGTATTTTCAATTTTGCCATTGTAAGGGGGGTCTTCTCTGGAATTATGTGCTTTTTAAATTATGTGTATGAAGGCTATTGGCTTCTTATGCTAATTTTATAACCTATTTAAGGTTATAATTTTATAACCTAAGTCCTCTTATTGGTTGTAGTGGTGCTTCATTGATTCTTTTCCATTTTTATTATAATATAATCTTGTTATTTGCAACTAAAGATAATTTTACCTCTTTCTTTTCTATTCTTATGCTTCTAATTGCTTTCTCTTGTCCAATTGCATTGGCCAGTACCTCCAACACAGTGTTACATAGTGGAGTGCATTCTTGCCTCTCTGTTTCCCCCTGTCTGTGTCTAGGTCTATATCTATCTATACATCTACTAGTGTTTTGTAATTTAGCTACATTTAAATCTCTGATCCACCTGAAACTTATCCTGGCTTATGCCGTGAGGAATTCTAAGTTTGTCTTTTTCAATATGGCTATCCAGTTTTCCCAGTATGGCAGATTTTAAATCATTTTGTCATGTTAATGAAGTGAGAAAGGCATATTCTTTCTTTTAGTTCAGAATGTTGTGTTTTTGTATGGCCTTATTAGCACAGTACTCCCAGGAGATGGAGTTGGAGCGACCTCTCACACATGTCCCCTCTGCTCCCTGCACTCCTGCTCAGGGTGTTGTGGCTGTGGTTGCCATCTACACATTGCAGACTCTGCTATTGTCAGCTACCAGACCCTGAGTCTTGGACTCATAGTGCTGGAGTCAACAACTTGGTGAGTTGCTTGGCTTCATTCAGGCCAGCTGCCCACGTTGAGGTGGTCAGGCTCCTACAGAGAAGATATTTGTGGACAGAGACCACTGTTCCTCATGCTTAGAATGGCTCCAATGATGGAAACTGTGTTACAGCGTGCCTGCTTTGTGTATGTATACTGTAAGTACCCACCAACATCTTCCATTTTGCCTCTTGGTCCTCAAAACCTAAGACTTTCATTTACTATCTGGCTCTACCAGAAAAACTTTGCCAACACCTGTTGTAGATTATATAACCAGCTGAATAAAAAAAAAAGGAGTTTATGCACAACTGCATTTTTTCTTCAGTATCCCTTTCCATCATTTGTTCCATGAATACAAAGGTCTGCTTTTATTTGCCTTCTTCCTCTCATGCCCATCAGTTTAGTGCATAAACTCCTTGAGAATGGAAATCTCTTTTTACTCAATTTTTTAATTTTCTCATAGGAGTGCACATTTTCACATTAAGAGCTCAAATACATTTGTTGAATTAAATTGACTCGAATTTTCATAAACCTATCCAGTTGAATACATTGTATTTCTTTCTTTCTATGTCCACAATAAGCTCTCATTCTTCCCTTTTCTCACTCACTAATTGTTATTGCTTTCCCTAGAGCAGAAAGGCTCTCTCCTGTTGACCTCAAATGAGACTCATCCCTGGTGCTGCCACTGTCACCTCTTATTGATTAAGTGCTTGTATCTCTAATGTGTTGCTCAGTCCCCTGCTCCCACATTCCTCCTCTTCTCACACTTATAATTATTTCACTCCCACCTGCAGACCCAGTAGCTTTATAACTGCCATAATCCCTTCTTTAGAAAGATGTTGGTTATAAATTAGAAACATAGAAAAATGTAAATATAACATGAATATCTTCTTCCTTTTTAATTCTGGAGAGATATAGTTTTATAATAAATGCATTTCTAGGTCAAAAGAAATGTATTTTTTTCATACTTGAACACAAAATAACTTTCTAATATTACTTCAAATATATTAATGTTTAAACAAATCACCCAAAACTTCTTGTTAGTGTTCAGGACATTGTTGTTACAAGTGTCATTCATAAGTTCCTAATTTATTGAATTTCTGTAATAGGTAATGAGCTTGGAGGAGAATATGAGGCTAAGAAATGTTTTCCAGGTTACTATAGTGACTCTGTTAGTTCAGAAACTGGACATGAGTCCAAGAAGGGCAGTCCTTAAAGCAGTCAGGGCACCTGAAGTATCCTGCTCATCTTCTTTGTAGAAGATGCTGTGTTCACTGCCTCTCCTTTGTGCAGATGGAGCACCTGACTTCTCAGGTTTTCTCTCAGGAGCTCCATGGGGTGGGGCTGCTTTGTGATGCTGACTGCTATGGTCAGAGCAAAAGCCTAAGGACCCCAGGTCAGAATCCTGGCTGGATTTTGCATATGGTAATTACATACTCATCTCCTGTGGTTGTTGGAGGTTTACATGATTTCTTGCTGAAAAATACTTAATACAGTGACAGGTTCACAGTGGGCATTTAGTAAATATCAGCCTGCCGCCCACCCAGTTCCCAACCTCCCAATCTGCCTTTTGTGGTGGTGAATTTCCCTAGCTCTGTAAATTCAACAGGATACACTGCCAACTCCCACCTCCCCCACCCCCCTCAACTACCACCAAAAAAAAAAAAAAGGCAGAAAAATCAACTTCTCGAGAAGGCTTTGACACTTGCCAATCAAGGCTACTCACCTGACATTGCTCACGTGGGTCTAGGAACCATTTGCTGCAGTAATTTGATGCTGTTCCATCTGAGAGGCTGAGCGACTGAGAGCTGAAGAGACCTTGGAGATCACCTACTGTAACCCGCTCATTTTTCACACGAGGCCTAGAGAGGCACACGGATTGCCCAAGGTCGTAGAGTTAATTATGGCAGAACAGGGGCTGCTTTCCTGGTCTCTGCCTTCCCGGTGCAGTGCTATTCCACCGCACAATGCTGCAGTTTTCTCCTGATTTAGCGGTTCTCCCTATGGGTAATAGAAGCCTGGAAGCAAATGTCTAAATGCGGTACATTATCTAAAATTAAATTTGCACAATCACAGCCCATTCAATTCAAGAAACTCTGAACTTTAATTCACCTGAGTCATACTTTTGCAGATGGAATTTTGGCCAAAATGAGTTCTCAGTTCTGAAGACAAGCTAGGCATGTAGACGTGGCTTAGGATCTCCTTTCTGAAAAGAAACCAGTGAGAAAGTCAGATCTGTCTGGTTATATCTGTTCCTTTAGTGGAAGCTCTCATGTTTTCATAACTATCATTAGCTTGACAGACCTAAGCTCACATATGCATTGATGGTGGTACAAACATGTATTATACTTTGGGGTTTTGTCATTCTTTGGTAATGGAGTTTAGAATCTATATTAGCCATTTACAAAATTTCTGAATTAGATATTGTGTCCTCCAAACCTTATATTGGCCTTTTCAAGAGTGAAGACTTAGGTTCCAGTATTTGGAAATACTTTCATGATTTTCTATGGCATTTACCAAAAGATCAGTAGATAATGCTTATGTTTTTCCTCATTTTTTTTCTAACAAACACTGCCTTTCATTTGCAGTAGCCATTTTCTTTTATTAAAATCCAATTTATTTAAACCAAAAAAAAAGGTCACCCATTTCTCTCACTTCCCACCCTCCTTGCAACCATCAATCTCTTCTTTGTAATTATAAGCTTGAGTTTTGGTTTTGTTTTGTTTACATTCCACATATAAGAGAGATAATATGGTATTTTCTTTCTCTGTCTGACCTAGTTCATTTAGCATAGTGCCTTCAAGTTCCATCCATGTTGTCGCAAATGGCAAGATTTCATTCTTTTTTACAGCTTAATAGTATTCCATTAGATAGACAGATAAATAAAGATATACCACAGTTTTTTTATCCATTCATCCATCAATGGACACAAGTTGTTTCCATACCTGGACTATTGTTAAGTAATGCTGAAATAAACATGAGGGTGAATGTATCTTTTCAAGTTAGTGTTTTCATTTTCTTTGGATAAATATGCAGAAAAGGAATTGCTGGGTTATATAGTAGTTCTATTTTTAATTTTCTGAAGAACCTCCATATGACCTCCATACATTTTCAACAATTGTTACACCAATTTACACTTCCACCAATACTGCACAAGGGTTCCCTTTTCTCCATCCTTCCCTTGTCTTTTTCATAATAGCTATTCTAACAGTTGTGAGGTGATAGCTCATTGTGGTTTTAATTTGCATTTCCCTGATGATTAATGAGGTTGATTGAGCATCTTTTCATGTACCTGTTGGTCATTTGTGTGTCTTCTTTAGGAAAATGTCTATTCAGAGCTTCTGCCCATTTTTAAATCAAATTTTTTTTTTTTTTTTGCTATTGAGATGTATGAGTTCTTTATATATTTTGGACTTTAGCCCCTTATCAGATGTATGGTTTTCAATTATTTTCTCCCATTTAGTAGGTTGCCTTTTCATTTTATTGATGGTTTCCTTTGCTGTGCAGAAACTTTTTAGTTTAATGTAGTCCCACTTGTTTAATTTTGCTCTTGTTGCTTTCACTTTTGGTGATAGATTCAAAAAATTATCACCAAGACCTATGCCAAGGAGCTTACCATGTTGTTTTCTTCTAGGAGTCTTATCATTCCAGGTCTTATGTCTAAGGCTTTAATCCATTTTGAGTTAATTTTTGTGTATGGTGTAAGATAGTTGTCCAGTTTCATTCTTTTGCATGTGGCTGTCCAATTTTCCCAACATTATTTACTGAAGAGACTGTCTTTTCCCCATTGTATATTCTTAGCATTTTGTCATAAATTAATTGACCATATATGTGAAGGTTTGTTCCTGGGCTCTCTGTTCTGTTCCATTGATCTATGTGTTTGTTTTTATGCAAATACCATACTGCTTTAATTACTATAGATTTGTAATATAGTTTGAAATTAGGGGGTGTGATGCTTCCAGCTTTGTTCCTCTCTCTCAAGATTGCTTTGCCTATTCAGGCTCCTTTGTGATTCCATACAAATTTTAGGATTGTTTGTTTTATTTCTGTGAAAAATACCTTCGGAATTTTGATAGGGATTGCCCTGAATTTGTATATTGCTTTGTGCAAGCAGGGACATTTTAACAATCTTAATTCTTCAAATCCATGAACATGGACTATCTTTCCATTTATTTGTGTCTTCTTCAGTTTCTTTCATTAATGTCTTGTAGTTTTCAATATACAGATCTTTCACCTTCTTGGTTAAATTTATTCTTGTTTGTTTGTTTTTGATGCAATTGTAAATGGGGTTGTTTTCCTAATTTCTCTTGCTGATAGTTTGTTATTAGTGTAAAAAATGCAATAGATTTTTGTGTATTGATTTTGTATTTTGCAACTTTACTGAATTTGTTTATTAGTTCTAACAGTTTTTTTCTAATGGAGCCTTTGGGGTTTCTATATATAATAAGACATCATCTACAAATAGTGACAGTTTTACTCCTTCTTTTTCAATTTGGATGACTTCTATTTCTTTTTCTTGCCTAATTGCTCTGGCTAGGGCTTCCAGTACTGTGTTTAAAAAAAGTGACGAGATTGGACATCCTTGGCTTGTTCCTGATCTTAAAGGAAAATCTTTCAACTTTTCACTGTTGAGTATGATGTTAGGTGTGGGCTTGTTGTATACAACCTTTATTAGGTTGAGGAATGATCCCTTTATACTCACTTTGTTGAGAGTTTTTTATCATGAATGGATGCTGGGTTTTGTCAAATGCATTTTCTGCATCTGTTAAGATGATCATATTATTTTTGTTCTTCAATTTATTAATGTGGTGTATCACATTGACTGATTTGTGAATATTGAACCATTCTCACATACCTGGAATAACTTGATCATGGTGTATGATCCTTTTAATGTATTGTTGAATTAGGTTTGCTAATATTTTGTTGAGGAATTTTCCCCTGATGTTCATCAGGGATATTGGCCTGTAATTTTCTTTTTGTGATATCCTTGTCTTGTTTTAATATCTGGGTAATGCTGTACCCATAAGTTGTACTTGGAAGAGTTCCCTCCTTTCTATTTTTTTTTTTTTTTGGAAGAGTTTGAGAAAAATTGTGTACTTCAAGTGATTTTAGTTTTGAAATATTTCTTTTCATAATTTCATATCAGGATCTTTGGGGTGTCTCCAAAGCACTGTAATTTTATATCTAATGTCTTAATATGGGGATGAATAATTTAAATTATTTTAATAAACTGACAAGTCCTTTGTGATGTCTTTAATCAAAATGAAATAGGCAAAAGTATGTATTTCCAACAAGTACCTTAAAAAGTGAGTTGAATCTGACAAATCCAATTATTATTATTAAAACTTGTGGATTAGAATTTCCAAAATATGTAGATTATACTTTGAAAAATAAAATAAAAATAAAATAAAATAAATTAAAATTAAAGTAAAGGTAAAGGGAATAATGAAAACTCAAAACACAAAAGTAGATTTTTCTTTTTGAAGATTAGTTTCAATATTGGATCCAGAGACTGTGTCTGTATACTTAGTCATAAAGGACCTTTCCATTTTTGCATATATATGTCAGTATCTTGTGTTGCACATAGCAAGCAATAAGCAAGCACATAGCAAGACCCAGATTGAACTTCAATTCTACTTCATTAGGAAAGCGGGACTATTGACCAACTGTAGTAAAATTGACCCTTATGCAGGTTCAAATAAATCTCTATAACTGATAACTTCACGTTGGTGTAACTGAAGGGCAAAATTACTACAGAGGATACGATCATAGCCACCAACAACTACATGGAACAATGCTTAGAGCAGGGTGTGCAAATGTTTAAGATATGGTAAGACAAGTTCCCCTTCTAATATTCTGGGTGTATTCATGTGGCTAAGCATGACTCTTCCCAAGGAAGCAAGATCAGGGTCACAAAGAAGGCAAGAATCATAGTTGACATAATGTGTAGACACTTACTTTGTAGCGTTCCCAATTATCTCCTGCATATCTTTCAAATATCTCATTTATCTCTTTGACATTATTTGTACTATCTGGAATTGATGATTCATTTGACCTAATTCAGCATGCTTTCATTGACATCTACAAGCTATTCACATTAAAAGGTGGAAGGGTGAGGAAGGCTGAGACATTTAAGAGAGTAAAACAATGTAGGTGAAGACAGATTTTGAGTGAGGTGCTTAGCTGGAAAGATACAGGAATTGGAATTTCTGTTCTTGGCACAAAGAAAAGGTACTCTAGTGAGTGGGGGAAAAAACGGAAAGGAAGGTAATAGATCCCTAATAGAGAGTATAGCGACGAAAGGGTTGCTATGCCCATTCTCTCAAGAGTTGACTGGGGCAAGTTGTGGCCTGCAGCTTAATTGTGATTGTAGGGCAGCATTTATAAGAATGGCAGAAGAGTAGCATTGGTTCCATACGATTTTACTTGTCTCTTATTTTGTCACTCTTGGCAGAATACGTCAATTGGAGGCTCATAGCAGTGTTTCTGAAAGGATGGGCCATGGGTCACCTGCATCAGAAACACCTGGACAGTTATTAAAAACAAAGATGCTTGGGTCCCACTCCAGACCTCCTGAATCAGAATCTCTGATGGGCCATGGAATCTTGCATCTTAATCAAATTTCCCAAATACACATTTAGAATCTGAGAATCATGGGAGCTGTTCATTTGATATGCCAGATAATTTTTCCTCTCTACAATATCTACTAAGATTTATATAGCAGTTCAACTTTATAAATCACATTTACATATATCGTCTCATTTTATCTGCACAATAATCCCAGGGGATATTATTTTCCCAATTTTACTTATAGGTAAAATTAAGGCTCAGAACTCTTAAGTGATATTGTCAGCAGCCCACATACAAATAGTGCCCCTGGGACTGGAAGTTGGGTCTGTGAATTTCAAATTTGACACTATTTTCCATGCTTACTCCCTCTATCTGCTTATCTTGAGAATAGGTAAGGTGTCACCAGGTGAATGTGTGTCCTTCATCCAGGCCTTGGGGTTGGAGTTTACCATAATTGTAAGCCAAGGATATGGGAGAAAATAAACAGCCTCAGGAGCACAGGTCTTGAAAGTTCAAACCTATAAACCTTAAAGCAATAGGAAATATTACTCCTTTGAGGCTTACAGTGGTTCTTTGTTCCATCAAAGCAAATTACACAGAGATACCACGAACTGATGCAAATTCAGTCCACTCACCTGTCAACCTTTCAGGGACCACTACTCAATAGTATGAACTATCCTCTACTTCTGTTTATCCTTTTTTTCTTTTGTTTCTGATACTCTTCTTTGGGCCATTTTGTGGCTTACTGATTCTTCCATCCCTCTCAGTGTTAAGAGAGGGGTGAGAAAGGAAATAAAACAATGAATATTGGTGCTTGTTAGCAATTGGGTGAAAAAAGCAGTTGCAGCTATCACTTTATGTCAGGTCTTGGAATTATTTGTGAGTTTCAATTATCCATGTTGTCTACATCCCCTATTATCTCAGATAAGGATTACATTACCTTATTGACATTGCCTCTTAGCAAGTGTACTGCTACTTGTTTGGTGCAACTGGCTGTGGCAATTCATGACTATTTTTAGATAAACACAGTATGAATTATCTCAAACCAACTCTCAGTTATTCAAGGGTTAATGATCCAGTGTGTGAGTTTTACAAGCACTTTGCTTCCTCCCTGCCTCCCTCCTGCTCTCTGGCTTTAGGTCATTTGGGTGCTTATTAGCATCTCCACCAGAGAATATTTAAGTTCAATTAAACTCAAACTAATCTTTTTCATCATGGTGGTGGCTTTCGATGTATGCTGAAATAAGAGAAGGAGGTCCAAAGACATAAATTTTTTTTCTGTTCTTTTTAAACTTAAATTTCTAATCCTACTCCTTTCCCCCATTGACACAGAAAATTGAGTTTGCTTTAGGTCTCTTATGGAAATTGGGTATTCGAGCCTTGTCATTTTCATAATTCTCTCCTTGAGCTCCTAGAGAAATTGGAAAAAAAATGTTTCAGTTCTTTAAAAAAAGTAAACAGTACAAAATTCACTGATAGACCGAAGGGTTTAGGAAAACAACTCAAAACTGTCCAATAAAGTGTCCAAGCAATTTAGCCTGGTGTGAAAGTCAGGAATTAGCACCTCAAATGGATGAATTCAAGTTTTGTCTTCTCTCCTTCTCTGCCCACCTTCTGTCGAGGTGCTAATGAACAGTGAAATGGCCAAAAGGTAGGCAGGAGCAGGCAAGAGAGAAAAGGGTGGTGATTACCCTGCAAACAAGTGAAAGATAGCCTAAAGTACTTCTCCTTTCTCATCCTCCAGATTCTGAGAAACCTCTCTTCCTCTTGGTCTAAAAGCTCACCAAGGACTCTGCCTGACTCATTCTGTTACCAGTAGGCTGGAGTCACCGCAGAGCAAAGACAGCAACCTTTTGCTGCCCCCTCTATGTCTTTACAGGCTAAAGGCAAATGCCAAGTCCTTCCGGGGGAGACCTCTGCACCCGCACATGCCCAAGTATGTATCAAGAGAACTTGGTGCAGTACCTTATTCAGCCAGAACCCTATGTCATGTTGTCAGAAGATATGTTAGCCCGAATTTAGCTGTCAGGCAGAAGGAATCCATTTTCTAGCAAGGGGTTCTTGGATGAAAATCTCTCCATCTCTTTTGGAATGCTTTCTTCTCTTTCTGTAAATTATTCTAGATAGGGACATAAGAATTGTGTTGGCTCTGAAGAATCCAGAACAAGGCAGAGGTTTACAACCTGGAAAAGTATTCACAACTTCTACCAAAGAAGTGCTGAGATAAATGGCAGAAATCAGCTCTGGCTAATTTCCAAAGATGCATATTGTATAAGGAAAAGGGCCCATTAGAATGGGGTACTTGCTATGTGGGAGAGTGCTTTACTCAGGTCTAGAGAGACCAGAAAAGCTTTGTGTAATCTGTAATATTTTAGATTTGTTCCAAGCCTGTATCTCAATCAGTGGCATTATAGGCTGCTTTGAATTTTTGCACTTTTAAAAGTTCTTGATTGTGTCATATTCTACATGGATTCAAGACTTTCTACTTCAGCCAGAAATTTAAGACAGAAATTTTATCATTACTTTCAAAAAGATGAAATGAGATATATTGGGAAAATAAAACTATCACTGCCAGACATAATTAATTTCATATTAACTTGGGTTCACAATTGCCTGGGAGAAAAATATATTTCTGTAAGATGGTAAACTTTATTTTTTTAAGACTTTAAGAATGACACCTTAGGGGTAAATGTGTGTGTGTGTGTGTGTGTGTGTGTAAAATTCTTCCTCTTCCATCAGTAATGTATCTGTTTTGCCTCATTTTGTTAATCTATAAAATGGGGTAATAATCGCTGACATATTTGAGAAGTCCTTGGCCAACAGTGTAAATATTAAAATACTGAAGGTTTCATATCTCAGGGGTAACTTGAGAGTAAATAATAATCAAAGCATCCAGCCCAGTATAAGGAAAATAATATTGTGTGGACTTCACGCTGCATGATTTTATTAAATCTAGACTTCATGTCTCTATGGCAAGTGGATCCCCAAAGCCCAGGCAGCAAAAATGTTAGTGCTTCCTCTGAAAATAAAGTTAACAATATCTAAAAAACATACGATTTTAATCCATTGTCATGTTTTGCAGAAGAATTCAGTTGTAGTGTGTTAGAGGGGGAACGTCTGCTTTCTTTAAGATGTGCTAGCCATCTTCCTCAGGCCCAGAAATTACCTCCTAAATAATTAAAATAACAATGCACCTGCACTGAGACTTCCACTAAACTACCTTAATAGTGAGACTCTGGATAGTCCATGGAAGGGACGAATGGCAGCCTGGGACAGAATTAACTTTCTTTCACATAGAAGACTGCTGAGTTTAGAATCCTTTTCTTTATGGCTTTTCCCAATGATCCTGGAGGAAAAAAGTCCACAATACCCTACCCCAAAATAGTCACCCGGAGACTATGTGAGTTAAGATAAAGTGGTGATAAAGCGGCCTGACCTCTGTGTTAACACCTAGCCGTTGAAATTCTGTTCTTATAACAGGAATTCTAATTTACTCTTCACATCACAGATGCAAATGCGTCAGATATTAAACGAGTGAGGATTACCCTGATGCCCTGCTTTACAGGCTTCCTTTGAAGACTCCAGGGGATGTAAAGGCATTTAGCTGTTTCCTTTTCTTTCCCTCTAGAGGCATCTGGCTAAGTCAGGTGGAACACATTCCCCAGGCTCCCATTTATTACATGCTTTCTTCCTGCACTGGCTTTCCCCGCTTCCCGCCACTCTATCTTTCTTGGCCTTCCCCAAACATCTTTATCCAGAACCAAACATTATGTTTGTTTCTGGAATTTCCATCAGGATAAAGAGAAGGAACAGGCTCATGTCAGGGACACTCCCTGAAAACCAGAAAGTCTATGATTGTGCAAACACACACCCGTGTGTAGCAGCCCGTGGCCGCCTCTCACCACACACTCCTGCTTTCTACATCCAATGCTGATACAGGCCTTCTTTTGCTCAAGGAGTGTAATTTATTTAGCCATCCCCCAGATATAAATCACATTTACCTCTCTGCAGAAAACAGGCAACTTGCTTTTCAAGGATGTCATAAAGAGGAAAATAGAGCTTGGTTCAAAAGTGGCAAAATACTTGCTATTCTTATAAGTTCAGATTGTCAGCGTAACTCTCAAGTGGACGCACAAAGCAGAACCCCAGGCAAGCCTGTGAAAGTTCTCTTCAGAATGTTGTTTTTGTTTTGCCAGTCACTTCTGTGGATTCTCAGCCAACCAGTGGAAATGGTGTAAGGAGCATATTTTCTCTGTGGGTTGCAGGAGACAATTAGACCCAGTGAGGCAAGATCAGATGGCTGAGGGTCAAGTGCTTCCAGGATAGACCTTTCCTGATACACATGTGTAGGGTCTCTGTTCACTGCTGCAATTTGCATTCTGATTAGCATCCTGTCCCCGTTTCCCCCCCCACCTGTAGGCTTTCTGCCTGTCTGCATCCGTAACCCATGGTGACCAGGAGCGGTGAGGGAAGGGAGACAGTCTGTTCTCTGAAGAGCCCAGTGGCAGGCCCTCTTCCTGCTAACAGAAGCAGCAGGAGCACGATGAGAATATAGATGGCTATTGGGAAAATAGGATTTTTGTCTCTTCTTTCCACACAGTTTTTTCTTCCTATCAATATGTTCTAGAGGGCAAGGAGAAGTTCTAGGTACCAGTACCCAGCTCTCGCCATGAAAAAGTACACACATTTTTCTCCACTGGGAACATGATTTATTTGGATTATTTCCCTTTTGTAATGATCTTTTCAGGAAAGAAGAAAAAAAAAAAACACGCACAAGTTTAAAAAAGATCAACAAGGACAAAAAGATGTACAATGAAAAGGACCCTAGACCCAGAAACGATTGTTACCAGATTTTGTTTATCCTTCCAGAAGTATTCTTTATGTGTTCATATTTATATCCAAGAGACTATGTGTGGGTCTAAATTTACAAGCCTTTCCTAGGATCAGGAAACTGGGGGAGTTGGGGCAGTGGGGATCAGGGGTACAGCCACTTATTACAGTTTTTAGGTAGGACAGCCCGTGGGCACTGGCCACAGGCATTGCTCTGGGCCTGCACTCTTCTAGGGAGAGCCCTGTTTTGTTGTTCTTGTTTAAAAAAAAAAAAAAAACAACTCTGTGTGTGTGTGTGTGTGTGTATAAAATTTGTTTTAGTAACAAAAATGAAAGCCTGCATATATGCTACTCATCTTGCTCTCCCCCCCCCCACATAACAAAAGAACAAGTTCATTTGATATCAGTGTATAAATAAACACCACATAAAATGGACCTTGTAATGATGGTTTTTCAAATGACGAGAACAGGAAGAAAGGAAGGGTGGCAGGGAGGGAAGGAGGGAGGGAGAGAGGCAGGGAAGAAGAAATGTAGGAAAGAAGGGAGGGAGGGAGGAAGGAAAGTAGGGAGGAAGGGAGGGAGGGAGGGAAGGAAACAAAACATAAGCACTCCAGCTATTTATGGTTGCTATTTGTCAAAGTGTCTTTCTTTGTAAAGCTGCACCTATCATTTCTCTCTTGTGGACAAGGAGGGCAGTGACAGTGGGTTTGTCTTTGGTCGTTGTTGTAAAATCTAAATTTATGCTCTCCAAACCTAGTTTCGTCTGCTGCTTTCTGTAATAAGGACACGTGAGGTCCAGGGCGTCCTTGAGCACCCTGTAGAGGTGGGACCTCTTCTCCCTGCTTGCCTAAGCAAGAAGGCCACACACTAGGGGTGACTTGGGGCCATGGCTACCCCTGAGGACCACGCCCTGCCTCTCTCTGGGCTGGCAGAGCAGGCAGTACCTGGCCAAGGGCGGGAGGAGGTGCAAATTGCTTCCTTCCCAACCCTCGTCATGGAAGTAGACTTTCTGTCCATTTTTCCCTCCATTCAAGCAAAGTCCAATGGGAAACAAGAGCCCACCTGGCCAAGAGTGTGGCTTGTTCTCCTTTCCTGCCTGTGAGCATCGAGCACCGTCACAAGGGGCGGAGAAGCGTGCAACGCACCGCAGTCCTGAAGATGCTCATGGAGCAGCAAAAGGTGGAACCCAGGCCCCCTGGGCCCAGCTCTCCGCTTGGCATCCCAACCGTGGGATGCACCTTTCACACGGAAGATGTATGAAGATATCTAGAGCCAGAGCTGAGAGTTTCAGGGTCCCAGACATTTCATCAAGGACCCTTTATCTTGTCTGACACATGCTGAGGTGGTCCTCCGTCCTGGAGTTGTGGCCACAGAAGCTCTGTGGCACTGCCTGAGCATTTTTCCCATCGCGTTGAGCCTCCCCCTAACCCCCAGCAGTGTGGAGCCCACCATCAGCCATCAAAAGCGGATGGGCAGGTAGGTGAGGGCATAGGCTGAGAACAGGACCGGGGGCAGAGGTGGGATTGGAGCCCTACCTCCACCGTCCACTAGTCTGCACAGGTTTAACCTCAGTGCCTCAGGGGACACACCTATAATATTCTGGGTAGTCTTACAGTCTTGCTGTGAGGATTAAATGAGGTGATAGATAGAGCAAGCTTTCTAGTGCTTAATAAATATATTATTGAGTAATCTCAGTTCCTGTGAGGGAGGTAACTTTAACTTATTATGGTTTGACTTAGGTAAATATTCTAAATGTAGTTGCTACCTTCAGTTACTTCTGAGGCTCTGCCTTTGCTTTGGGAACCCTGCTGTGCATTCTAGGCTCAACCCATGGGGCCGCATGGGCCTGGCTCAGGAGGCCAGGGTAGGGTATAGCATAGTGGGTCAGAGTCAGACAGGGCTGCTGTAGACCCTTCCCTGTACCAGCACATGCGGCCCCCTGGGCAAGTTACTATTCTCCTCTGCCTCAGTGTTCTCACCTCTGAACTAGGAATAGCAACAATTTCTGCTTTTCAGAGTTGTGTTGAATGAAGTAATGTGTGTGAAAACTATTGGCATATAGTACGTGTTCAGTAAAATGATAAGGATTAACCATCAACTCACAGAATTTCAGAACTTGAAGGATTCATCAAGATTATTTAGTAAGGGGCACCCCCTCCCCCCCCCACCATCGGACCCCCCCCCTTCATTTTATGGATGGGAAATTGGGTCACAGAAAAGTTAAGAGGTGTAATCAGTGTTATTATATAGCAAGGCAGCTGCAGAATCAGGACTGGAATCCAGGGGTCCTCTCTCCAGGTCTGGGCTCTTTCACTCCCTGTAGTTTTTTGTTTTTTTGTTTTTTTGTTTTTTTTTTTTTGCTGCAGGGATGTTCCATCCTGTTTAGGTAATCAGTGCTTCAAATTTATTTGAAACCTTGGGCAACCAATAAATTGCTGGAAAAGTTATAAGACTCAAGGCCAGGCATTGAATTCTGTTTTATATCCCAAGGTTTTAGCTGATCTTTTTTTTTTAATCCATGTTTTTAAGAAAACATATTGCAAGTTGCTATCAGCCTCTCTCTCTATCCCCTTCCTTGCCTCAGAAAACTAATATGCCCTCCCTCCCCATTGCCCTTATTTTTTTTAACTACAGTCTATAGTGAAAACCCTCTTCTCTCAAGTGAAATGAAGCAGCTGGCACCTTTAGGGCTCTCATATTATCATTACTATCATTGAACGTTTATAAGTCCTCACAGTATGCTAGACACTATAACATACAGTAGTAAGGAACTTGCCATCTAAATTAGACACAGATAGATCCACATAAAAGAGAAAACTGGAGGCAGGGGGTGGGTGGGAAGTGGATGAGGCAAGGGAAAAACTCAGGGTCACTGCCACAACACTTCCAACTCTTGCTGAGCCAATGGCTGTGGAAGACTTAGGGAGACATATCCAATTTTTAGCAAAGTGATATGAAATTACCCCTAAAGGGATTGTGTGAAATACCAGGGATTTTTTTCATTTCTGCCAGAGAATCTCAGGAAAGTACCTTCTCACGAACAGAACTGTTCTAAATCTGCTCTCTGCTGCCTCTTTCCATCAACTTTCCCCAGGCCCCTGGTGGCCTCCTCCCCGTGCACTTTTGGTTTGAACTCGGAGAGCAGCAGGGAGGTGAGGGAAGCAAGTGTGGGGCAGCCAGCATGTCTAATTCCATGACAGACATGTGGTGAATCTAAAGGCCACGCCCGGAAGCGTCTTTGATCTCTGGAGCCCTCTGTGCATTCTATTTCCCCTCTACGGGGTCAGTGCCTGTGGTACTCCCCGGCCGCCCAGAGTCCCCCTCCCCCATAGGTAAGCTTCCCTTCTGTGTAAGTCCAGTTGTGCCCCCAAATGAAATTTGGCCTTGCAACTCATCCTTGGTCTCAAAACTCGTGACTCTTCCACTCTTCCTCCTGTTAGTTATTTTTACTGTATATGTTTACCCCTTACAACTCGAGATTGGAAAGTGGCACTCTTCATAGCTACAGGGAAATATTTTAGCACTAAGTCAAATAGATCCATCATAATTGGAGCAGAACCAATAATTGAACATTCTAATGAACGAAGGCAAAGAAAAATATTTTAAATGGCAATGCTTCAAATAACCTTTTACTCCTGAAGGCTGTCCATGGGCTGCCCAGAGCACCCTCCCAACAGAGGAGAGAAGCCCAACAAATGGTCCAAGAGTTCTTGTACCCTCGGCTTTAGGGAGCCACTTGGTTTTCTCTCTTTAACAAACAGCAAATAAAAAACAGAGTCCCTCTTTTAGAAGCTAAGACATGAAAACAGCAAAAATACATTCCCATCCTTCATGGAACTCAAATCAAACCTAGGGTCATTTTCACTTGAAAAAAATAAGTTGTAGTCTCTTCCTGGGGTTAAATGAGTGGCCAAAATGACAAAGGGCGCAGGAGAACAGAGACTAGAAGGAAGGACATCCTGCCAGCATGTCTGCACCTGGCATTTACCTGGTACCAGGGAAGTGGAAAAGGCACAATTTAGGCAAGGGGAAATGCTCATCTCATCTCATTTTTTCTTGTGCTAGGTACATGTCCTTTCAGTTCTCTCCTCTTTCTTTTTTCCTTATTCTAGGACCTAAAGTGATCCAATACTGGAATGTTTCTTGGACTTCTTAAAAATTGAACCCTAAATTTACAAGTCCCTGGAAACCAGATGTGGGCTTGTGCATGAGCTCAGGTCTACCAAGAAGGAGGCAACAAAATGGGATTGGATGTGCAAATGTACTGGGGAAGAGAACAGGAGCAGATGGGAGGAGCTTGTGGACAACAGTGCAGGTCTGACCCCCATGGGAGGAGAGGTGGAAGGAAGGAGGATTGGGGAAGAGGAGGTTCCAACTGAGCAGAGCTTTTAAAAGTTTCAGCCAGGCCACTGTGGAGTCCTCCAGCCAAAGTTGCCCATCAGAGGAGATGCGCCTTTTGCAGGAAAGGACCTGCCTTTCGATCCCTGCTGCTCAGTCTTTGACTGGCAACAGTCAGCAAAAGGTGTGCAGACACACTGGTGGATCTAGAAGTGGAACCGCTCGGGTCATCAGTCAGTTATTCTCCCTCAAGAAGGAGCCCTGAGCTGCATATTTGGGTCACAACAGCGTTATTCTACTTCATTCCAGAGAGACAATCAAAAGAGAGTAGAGCAAATGAGGTCTTGGCCTGCAAACCAGGCATAGCATTTAACGCTGTTTCATGCTAATGGCTTCCACTTACTCATATGCCAGGAACTGAATATAGTTACCGTGGTAAACATCATACCGATCCTATGAGGTTGCTACTATTAACCTATTTTACAGATGGAAAAGTGACTCTTAGAAAGATTATGGTTACACAGTAACTGTCGGTAGAGCCAGAATTCCACCCTAAAGTCTAGTCCCAGAGCCACTTCATACGTTACCTCTGAAGTCACTTCTTGACTGGAGCAATTTATAAGCTATTTAATGTCTGCTAAGTACTAAAGTACATTCATTATTTTCTCATAATGCATTACTAGAGAAGAAACCTCTGGTAAAGTCATGTAAGACTTTGCAATCACCCAAGAAATTTGCTTGGGGTCAGACACTGCCTACCCTCACCATGTCCCTCCATTTTCTGAAGAACCAAGGTAAAATCTTCATTTATTTGTTAAAGTGCATTAGTAGTGCTGTGACTCCAATGGCAGGTCCTTCTTGTCTATATGGAGACAATTCCTCAAAAGCTCACATGTTCTGTAATAGTTGATATTTTCCAGCCATGACCTGGCAGCAAAGACCCAGCTCACAGACACTTGCTGAGCTAAGAAACAAAAGCAGCCCAAAAACCCCTGCGGAGCTTCCCAAGTCCTGTACTGATAAACGGCATCGGGTACACCTACACAGCTATGAGATACGTTAAAAACTGTTCTTACAGAAGAGTTAAAGTCCAGTCTGATGCTACTCAAATTTCACTAAAATGGATATTACAGCAACAAGCCTCTAAAAACCAAGTTAGCTTAATTCCAAAGGAGGAAGTACAGCCAAATTTGAATACTAACATAGAAATCTGTCAAAGCTGATGGAAAATGTGGCTCTGATACTATGAGGTTTTCTCTCGAAAAGCCTAAAAGGACGCTGTCAAGTTTGACAAGCCTAAAATGCAACACCCACACACACCCCTGCGCGCAAAGATTACATTTTCTGTTTTAAAATGGCCTCGTGATAGATTTTTCACTCATAGTCTTCATAGGTGATCTCAAGTGAGAAATAAATAAATAAAAAAGGGAAAGCTTTTCAGCTTTGATCCCCTGCTAGTTTGGAAGAATAGATTTGGCAAGAAGAGTGGCACCCACAATCACAACAAACCCAAGTAACCTGGTTGGTTTTTTCCACAGCCAGTTAAGGACAGGGATATTAACACCATCACTACCCTCATTTTGGAGGGCTCCTAGCTTTGCACTGTCAGAAAGCATTCTCAGAAAAAAAAATGAATTAATACAACAGGCATATCTTCAACTTGTCACCTTTTAGCCATACCCTTTCAGAAAAGCATTTCATTTCTTTATGTAGCAATTGTAATGGGTAAGCAGACCCATTCCCAAAGGCTACCAAAAATGTCCTAGCATAGGCTTGTCCCGTTCACACTCCAACACAATAAAGGACAAAACACCAGAAATGGCTGCGGTACACAAAATAGCCAAGATTTTAGGGAATAATTTCCCTCATGTCTAGGGCAAAAGAGAAAGCATCTATATCATATCAGAAAGCTTCCATATCATGTGGTTTAAATAAAAGAACTGAGACATTAGCATGCCTATTTTTCAATTCCACCTCACTGTAAATAGGACCAATCAATCTCCACAAAGCATTGCTCTGATGGTCCAACAGTCATGCAGCACACATATACTGACCCCCTACCTGGGACATGCCAGCCAAGGGAAAGTGCACTGTGTTAGTGGGAGTCACTTATTTGCTCAAGACTGTCAGTTTTTATCCAATGGTTACAGAATAAACTTCAAACTTGAGCTCAGTATTCAAGTTTTCCCATAATCTGGCCCCAACCTACACTTGCAGTCTTTCTTTCACTGCTGGCCTCCTGGATCTGTCCTGGCTAATACTGTAGCCACAATTTATACATGGCTGTTATGCAGCTGAAATGTGGTGGCTCCAGGTTGACATGCACTCTAAGTGTAATCTACATACCAGCTTTTGAAGACTTAGTACCCAGTAAAAGGATGTAAAATATCTCAATATTTTTAAGTTGATTACACCTTGAAATGAGGGTGTTTTGGATATACTGTTACAGAAAATAAATTATAAAATTTATTTCAAGTGTTTCATCTTAATACAGCTACTACAAAATTTTGAATTGCACATGTGGCTTTTGATTGTATTTCTGTTAGACAGTGTTGTTAGACTTTGCACTTTCCTCCCACACTCTGTGCCTTCCATCCTTTTCACTTAATACAGTCACGTTTGCCATCTTTACTTATTTAAATCCTATCCGTCCTACGAATCTCTGCTCAAACCCTCTGGAAAACATCCTCTGGAAAACCTCTTTTACTCTGTACATCTCTTACAGCATTTATTACCTTATGATTTGTTTTAGTTATTTGTATGTACATTGTAACACTCTTCAACCCGCCTCTCCAACTATACTGAAGCTTCTAGAGGGCAGATTCCATATCTGAATCGTCTTTGTTTTCCAAGGTATCTAGAACAATGTCTTGAACAAGGAAGATAGTCAATAAATATTCATTAAGGGAATAATAAATGGATAGATGGATAAATGCATGAATGAAAAAATGGATGTATGAGTAAAGACAGTGTTGTACTGGCAAAAGAATGGACACCTATATCAATGGAACAGAATAGAGAGCCCACAAACAAGCCACACAAATATAGTCCACTGAATTTTTGACAAAGGTACAAAGGCAACTTAGTTGAGAAAGGGTAGTCTTTCAACATATGGTGCTGGAACAATTGAATGTTTATATGTTAAAATAAAGTTCATCTAGACATTGACCTTTTACCTTTCACAAAAATGAACTCAAAATTGATCATAGACAGAAATGTAAAATGAAAAACTATAAAACTTCTAGAATAAAAGAAGAGAAATAATCTTGGGTTCAGTGATGATTTTTTAAATATAATACCAAAAGCATAATCCATGAAAGAAAAAATTGGTAAGTTGGACTTTATTAAAAATAAAAATTTATGCTCTGTGAAAGACACTGTTAAGAGAACGAAATGACAAGTCATGAACTGGAAGAAAATACTTGCAAACAGCATATCTGATCAAAGATTTGATCATTTTTGTACAAATATGTAAAGAACACTTGAAACTAAACAATAAGAAAATTTTTAAAAAATTAAAAATGAGCAAGGTATCTGAATAGATACCATACCAAAGACGATATACTGATGGCAAATAAGCATGTACAAAGATGCTCAACATCACTTGTCAATAGAGGAATGCAAATAAAAACAATAGTGATATCTTACTCCTTATAAAAAAAATAATTAACAGTGGATCATAGATCCAAAGATCCAAAAATATAAAATGCTTAGAAGAAAAAAGGAGTCAATCTTCATGACCATGAATTAGGCAATGATTTCTTACATATGACACCAGATGCACAAACCACAAATGTAAAATATGTAAATTGGACTTCATCAAAATTAAAGACTTTTGTGCTTCAAAGAACACCATCAAGAGACTGAAAAAAGAATCCACTATAGGAGAAAATATTTGCAAATCATGTATCTGATTAAGGACTTGTATATAAAGTTTATAAGATATAAAAGGAGTTATTAAAACTCAACAATAAAAAGACAAATAATCCAGTTTAAAAATGGACAAAGGATTTAAATAGACATTCCTCCAAAAACTATATATAACTGGCCAAGAAGTTGAAAAGATAATTAAAATTACTGGGGAAATGCAAATCAAACCATGAGATACAACTTTTTCACACTAGGATGGCTATAATAAAAAAGATGAACAGTAACAAGTGTTGGTGAGGATGTTGAGATATTAGAACACTCATACATTGCTGGAAGGAGTGTAAAATGGTGCAGCCACCTTGGAGAACAGTTTGGAAGTTCCTCGGTAAGGTAAACATAGACTTGCCATATGACCTAGCAATTCCACTTCTAGGTATATACCTAAGAGAATTGAAAACAAAAATCTAAACAAGTACTTATACACAAATGTTCATCCAGAATTATGCAAAGCACCCAAAAACGTAGAAACAACCTGAACGCCCATCACTTAACTAGTGTATAAACAAAAGTGTGTATCCATGCAGTGAAATATTATTCATTCATTATGCTTCATTAATATAAATTAATGAAGTACTGCTACACACTACAACATGGAAGAACCTTTAAAGCATCATGTTAAAGAAGCCAAACACAAAAGGCCACATTTTATGTAAGTCCATTTATGTGAAATGTCCAGAATAGACAAATCAACAGAGGCAGAAAATAGATGAGAGACTGCCAGGGGCTGGGGAAGAAGAAAGTGGGAAGTAACTGCTAATGGGTATGAAGTTTCTTTGTGGAGTGATGAAAATGTTCTAAAAGTAGATAGTGGTGACGGCTGCACGAATCTCTGAATATATAGAAACAACTGAAATGTGCACATTAAGAGAGTACATTTTCTGGCATGTGAATTATGTCTATAAAAAGCTGTTATTTTAAAAAATGAGATACCATTATCTATTAAAATAGCTAAAATAAAAGAAAAACTGGTAAGGATGTGAAGCAATGAGAACTCTCATTCATTGACTTGCATTAGTGGGAATGCAAAATGGTGCAGCCACTTTGGAAGAGTTTGGCACTTTCTTACAAAGCTAAATATGATCTTACCACTTGACCCAACAATCATGTTTTTAGGTATTTACTCAGCTGATTTGAAATTTTATTTTTGCACAAACACCTGAAAACAAATGTTTACAGCAGTTTTATTAATAATATCTAAAAACTGGAAGGAATGGAGATGTCCTTCAAAAGTCGAATGGATAAGGAAACTGTGGTACATTCATATAATGGAACACTATTTAGCGGCAAGAAGGAATGAGTTAATCAAGCTATGCAAAAGAAATGGATGAATCTTAAATGCATACTGCTAAGTGAAAGAAGCCCTTTAGACTGGCTTCTTTCACTTAGCAGTGAAATTAACTCAAAATTAAAATCAACTCAAAATGCCACTGCACATGTATGCTGAAATCGAGCAGTTAAATAAGTGGGCAGTGACTGGCGGGTTTTCTACATTGTTGAAGGTGAAATATACAGATAAGATAGGGAGGAAGATAGAATAATCTATGTGGCAGTGGATTAGAGTTGGAGACATCAGTATCTATTTCTGTTTAGCTTAATATAAATGCTCATGAGTACGTAGAAAATATTTAAAGTTACGTGCATGCGTGCTGATTAGTATTTCTTTGCTCTGTCAGCTGAGAGGATCCAGAAGCATCTATGCTTCTGTGGCAACAAGCATGCCTTGTCCAGACCTTGGTATCTAATAAGTTTTTCCAGTAAGAGGAACCAAAGCACCTTGAGGAAATGTCTCATTCTAGAACTGAGAGCAGGTAATATACAGGATGAGACTGGAGGATTTTGTAGGGTCAGAAAGTAAGAAAGTGCCCAAGGGGAAAAATCCCAAAATAATAGGGGCATGTCAAAGGCACACAGAAGGCAACTGAAGGAGCTGCCAAAAGCCAAAGCTGGAGCAATTTGAGCAACAAAATAAATAAAATCATATTGGATTATAACACAAAATATAAAAATAAATATCCCATGAGTCCATACTGACATGAATAAATGATTGAATAAATAAATAAATGGGTCAGAAGAGATAAATTTCCTGTGCAGCAGAGTTCCAAGTACTTTATGTAGATACTCAGCCTTCAAGAAGGTGGAACATAAGTACCCACTCCTTAAATATGGACTGTATCGTACACTGTGACATCTTTCAAAAGAGTACAATATGGGAAATGAGAAAAAAAGGGTAACTTAACACTGAAGAAACCTCACAAATACTACCTCAGACAGGTGATCGAGGCTAACTTCACCATGTTAACAAGGCTGACATCAGGTCAAAAGAACATACCCAAGATATGATGTGGTTAAAATAGCATTTTACCTTTGTTGTTTTCCTTCCCAAACCATAACCTCAGTCTAATCATGAGAAAACATCAGATAAACTCAAATTGAGGGACATTTTATAAAATATCTGACCAGTATGCCTCAAAACTTTCAGGGTCATCAAAAATAAGGGAAGTCTGAAAGACTGTCACAGTCAAGAGTTGCTGACAGAGACATGACAACTAAATGGAATATGGTGCCCTGGATGGGATTCTGTAATAGAAAACGGACATTAGGTAAAACGAAGAAAATCTGAATAAAATATGCACTTTCATTAATAATAATGTATCAATATTAGTTCACTAAAAGTAACAAAAATACCATCCAAATATAAGCTGTTATTAAGAGGAGAAATTGGATGTGAGGTACATGGGGACTCTCTGTACTATCTTTGCAACTTTTCTTTAAATATAAAATTATTTTAAGACTAAAAGTTTATTAAAAATAAGAAACATGGTTTATGGATGCCTTCTAAGCCTTCTAAGAGGCTGGCAAAGTTGAATTTTCAGTGGTATCTGGAACACTTACATCTTTCAGACCCTCCTCCTGCCCATCACTGCTCTTTGTCTTAGAAAAGTGGGTTCCCTAACAATCACATATCTTTTTACAATTATGAGTTGATCCACACCTACTCCTATCCCTACCATCGGGGAGAATTAAAACTTAATCATCATCACGCTCTGTTTTCCTTAGCTATGCTTTCCTCTTACTTTGTCCTACGCCCTACAAACGTTTCCTGTTAAACTTTAATCCTTGTGATTCCCAGGACAATACTTGTGCTTCCCCCATTTTGATAAACAGATATTGAGAATACTTAAAATACTTTGAGAAAATAACTCAAAATGCACACATGGGGCAGTTCTATTGGCTTCCAGGATGAAAAGATAATCTAACCTTCAAATGTTCAAAAAACATCAGTAAGATTTTCTGTAACACGTCCATTTACCAAATTCTTCAGGAAAGATCTGCGTTTAAATTTTACAAACTAAAGCTAAAACAAAAGTGAACAAAACCATTTAATAATTGAGAAAACAAGTTAGAAATGTACCTTAAGGAATATAAAAAATATATTATATAAAGAAAGATGTAATTGGTTGAGTATTTGGGAATAAGTAGACCCAGAGACCATCATTAAAACCAGTTATGCCTCTAATTTTTACCTGCAGCCAGTTAAGCCAGGGGTTACCTCTGAAATGTCAAACAGCCAATGTGAAGGAATTTATTGCAAGAGATATAATTCCCAATTCCGGCTGGTAAAACAAACTTTACGGAGGACTCCTGGACTTTTATAATGATGGAATACAACCCGAGGCAGTATAAATTCATAATCTCTCAGGACAAATAGCCTTTAAAAATTCAACCTAATATCCAGTTCACCCTTGAAATGAGTGGAATTTTCTGTAGAAGTCACATGACATATCGCATTGTGTGAACCCTCCTGTTAATATAGCTCAGGCCTACCTACCCCTTTGCTCTAATTTTGCAGTGTCTGTATTAACATCACTGAACACATAAATTCTTGTATAGTTTCTGCTTTAACTGAGGTAGATTTTAGATAATAACCACCTAGTAGAAATATGTTATCGTCTAGCAGTGTCTACACTACTGTCGTTTTGATGTTATACAAAAGGAACCTACCTATAATACTCAAACTGTCATTGTCACTAAACAAATTTCTTTAAATAAAAGCCTATAAAAATCCAATTAGATTGTGCATGGAGCACCATTAAGTTGAAATGCTGCAATAGTAAAAGTCAAGATTAACTCAACCTTTTAAAAAGATTATATTACAGGCTAAGCCACACTGGCATGTGGAGGACTTTGTGTTAATTCTGTGTCCTGAAAAGATTAGAAAATGGCAAATATAGTGTATCTGGAAAGGCCCTGGGTATCCCAGAGTCTGGTTACCATTTCCCCCTCCCTGGAGTTGATCACTCCAGCCACAGAGGCCCCAGGACACAGCCCAGCTCTGCATCCTACCCTTTCGGTGGTCTGGGCGACTGCACTGACCCCCGCCTTCCCCCAAGGCTTTTGAAGTGGCGACAGGAAACCAGCAGCTTTGTTGGCCCCACCCCCTCCAAGGCAGTTTTCTGTCTCAGAATGTTTTAAACACTACCAGATTCAAAAGGGATCAGGTTTATGGTGGTATAATATCACCTTAGATTTCAGTGACATTGGGAAGAAAAAGAAAAGACAGAAAAAAAATATTCAGGCTTTTTTCATAGCATCACAAGATTATTCATCAGAAGAGAGAATTTTGGTAAACTAGTTCAAGTTCCCATCTGTTGTCTCCTGTTCTCCTCTGTCTCCAGTCAGACAATGCAAGCAGTAGAGGACACACCCCCTAGCGAAGCATCTGTCCTGTTATGGGACAGTTCTAATTGCTGGAAATACCTGCCTTATACGGAGTCAAATTCTGCCTCCCCATGACTTATATCAGTTGAATCTGTTGGGTCGTTGGAAACTATAGAAAATATGTCTCCACCTTCAGTCTCCACACAGTTTTTTATGTATTTAAAAACAGTCATGATGATAATAACGAAAGCTGTTATCATTTCCTGAGCATCTACTGAGTATGTACCAGATATTTTATGTATGTAAGTGGATGGAGAGAATGTCCTCCAGCTGAACCCCTCTTGGGAAGAGCACTGAATGTGTTTGCAAGGAAAACTTGATAGCTCTTGGGCTGGGGAGATAAGGACAGGATTCTATGTTTGCTGTGGAGGGTGGGTTCTGCTACATGAGTGGATCTTTGTTCTTGAGGAGTACTGCAAGTCTGGTTTTTCAAATTAAGGATAGGAACTGGGAGAGGATGATTTGTTCTCATAGAAGAAGGGAACAGAATTTGAAAACTCCAGTGTCCTGGAGGGATGGAGAAAAACCAGTGCGTCTGCATGGGGGGGAGGGATTACCCACCCCCCACGCCCCACTCTTTACAGTCCTATTCACCCCTCTATTGCCACAGTAGTAAAGTCTTTGCAGAGAACAGCAGTGTAGGGAGGAGGCTTACAACCTTTTCCTCTGGGAGGTGTGCAATATGAATCTCCTCATTCATCTACTGGATCAAATCTCCAATGAAATCCACTTAACTCACTGTTGCTTCTGTGTGAGTAGAATTTGGGGGGAAATTCAAAGAGGGGCTCATGAGATCTGCATTCAGGGGCTTTTAGGCCAGACCCTGGAGAAACTGACACAGGAGCCAGAAGAGAAGGTAACCAATCACGATGTTACTCACATGATGCTGTTGCTACTTTATGAATGAAGATCCTGGGAGTCAGAATACTTGACTGACTTGCCCAGAGTTACAAGTGGAACGAGTCTACCTGATTCTTTTCACTACAAACCAACTCATCACATGTCCCCTGTAGCTTACATTTTCCCTCTAAGATTCACTTTTCTCTTTTCCTCAACTTTTCCCCATGACATCTTTTCCAGATCTCTTCCTATCTTTACCTTCTCTGTGTACTTTCTGGCAGGGAAACTGTCCAGTTTTCCCACTTCCAGTGGCAGCAATACAGCAATGCATATTAGGTACTTATTAATACAGTCCAAGATCTTTTTCAACATGTTTTGGGATTTTTTTTGCATAAATTAAAACAGGTTCTTCCCATTCTTATTTCTACACAACTGATATTTTATAACTTACTATATTTTTCTGACTACTAAAGTAATGCATATCTGTTATAGACATAATTTTGAAATTATGAAAATATTAAGAAAAACAAATATCATCTTTAGCTCCAACAATTATGGATAATAATTACTGATGTTTGAGGACCTAGTCTTTCAGTCTTTTGAATGCATGTATGTATGATTTTGTAGTTTCCAGTCTGAATCTAAATGCTGGAACTAGAATTTATCATGTTTAAGTTTTTTTGATGATTTAGGTTTCTCACTACAATTTATCAAAACAAGTTTGAATTCTTATGCTTTCATTTATTTTCTTAGCTACGCGCAACTGTCCCTTCAGTATCCTTTCTCCAGAGGTTTTCTCTCCCCACTCATCACGTGACCATATCACTTCTCGGTTCTCATCTGAACCAGCTTGTACATCTGACATAATTGATCACTGTTGCCTTGATCTTTTTGGTCTCTTGGTCATGGTTCTTTTTTTTTGCTTCACTGGTCACATCTTCTCACTCTTCTTCCCTCTCTTTCACATCTTCTCAAATGCCTAGGGTTCAATTCATGATCTCCTCTGTTTTCTCTGGATTCCCCCTCCCTAGGTGAGCTCCTGAAGCCCATGGCTTAAAATACCCTCTGTGCACTACGTGAATCCTACATTTATATCTCCACTTCCATTCTATCCTGAACCCTCCCATAATCCTCCTACTGCCTGGTTGACATCTCTTAGATGTCTAAGGACATCTCAAATGGCTTGTTGAAATCTAGGTGCCTTTTCACCATAGTATTCTCCAGATGCATAAGACTCATAATCCTACACAGAAAGAAAAGTTCATTTGACCTGACTTGTTCTGTAGGTACCCACGTCAGAAATTTTTCTCTATATTGGACTTCCCACATAGTACTCAATAGTGTCTGCTTGTTTCCTCTTTCTGAAAATAAGAATATAGACCTGTGCTCAGTTTTCTGGCATATGTTCCATGGTCTGTGATTTCTCAGAGCAAATGGTAAGAACATATACTCAATTTATTTTAGTAATTCAGGATATAAATCTTCTGAGCTCATTGAAGGTGATGAGATAGATCATCTCTAACTCCTAACCTGCTAGAACATCGGTAGGCTGGGATTTTTTTTTCCAGGGGGCGGGGAAGGAAGGAAAGGGTATTTTCCTTGGTGAATACGACAAGGAAGAAGGAAAGTTCAGTAGCTGTCTTCTGTCATCTGTCAACTTTATACCACTTTCCCTGTGTCGTGGGCCAATACCGTCCCTGTTTTTCTTGAGCTTTAAAGAATTTGTTCTTGTCTTTAGTTTGTTTTGTGAGCCTCAGTTCAGCCTGGGTTTTAGCCTTCCTCATAAAATTCCCTCAAGTTGAGCCACTTTGCTTTAAAAATCAATCCTTCACTTTTTCATCTTTTGTACATAGCTTTTTATAAAAACTTGAGCTCCTCAGAGAGCTTCCTATATAATCACGTTGATAAGCTTGCCAGATGAAAAAACAGCATGTCTAGTTAAATTTGAATTTCAGATAAGTAGCAAATTATTTTTTAGTATAAATATATCCTATGCAATATTTGGGATGTACTTATACTAAAAATCATTGTTTATCTGAAATGCAAATTTGAGCGTTCTGTAATTTATTTGTTAAATCTGACAACCTTGTATGCTGATTCTGTTTTAATTTGCTTCAGTTTTAAATAGTTTCAGCTTTCCTTATTCACTTGAATTGCAACAATATAGTCAAAATTTTAGCTTTGGAAAATTCCCATTCCTCTTCTTGAGTTAGGTTTATACTTTGCTTTACAGTGTTTAAGGTACCTTATTGTATTAGTCTGCTCAGGCTGCCATAACAAAGCACCACAAACTCAGTGGCTTAAACCATTTATTTTCACAGTTCCGGAGGCTGAAATGCTACCATCAGGGCCAGCAAATCCAGTTTCTGGTGAGAGCTCTCTTCCCGGCTTGTAGGTGGCCACCTTCTCTTTGTGCCCTCACATGGCCTTTACTTTGTGCTCTCGAGACAATTATCTACTTTTTTTTTCTGGATTGTTTCCATTTTACTTTTATAAATTCTTAGGTACTTGTCTTTCCTCACACAAAATTCCCTTCCCCCTCACTCGTGAACTCAAAATTAGCAGTTACTTTCTCTCGGGTCTCTGAAAGAGATAGCATTAAAACAGCAGCAACTCTCCAGGCAGTAGGCAAAGACTTTATATGTCCTATTTAATCCCTACAAGATCCACAAGCACATGAGAAAGTGTATTAGTCAGAGTTCTCCAGAGAAAAAGAACCAGTAGAAGGTAGATGATAGATGATAGATAGATAGATGATGGTAGATAGATAGATAGATAGATAGATAGATAGATAGATAGATATAAATAGATGATAGGTAGATAGATATTTATTATGAGGAATCGGCTTATAGAATTATGGAAGCAGAGAGGTCCCACATCTGCTATCAGCAAACTGGAAGCCCAGGAAAGCTGGTAGTGTAGTTTCAGTCCAAACCTAAAAGCCTGAGAACCAGAGCAGCCAACGCTGTAAGTTCTAGTCTGAGTCTGAAGCCTCAAGAACCAGGAGCACCATGTCAGAGGACAGGAGAAGATGGATATCCCAGCTCAAGCAGAGTGGAAAGTTACCCACTCCTCTGCCTTTGTGTTCTATTTGGGACCACATCAATCTACTGATTCAAAGCAAATCTCTTCAGGACACTCTCACAGGCACATCCAGAAATAATGTTTTACCAGCCACCTGGGCATCCCTTCATCCAGTCAAATTGACATGTAAAATTAACCATCACAGAGAGTGTCTTCATTTGAGTTCCCCCACAGACCCTAATTCTGCCTTAGATGTAGATGCAGGAAGTTAATTTCAGAAGTGACCCAGGATGCACAAGTGAAGTACTGGGAAAGTAATGCAAGGAAAGGAGAAAAGCTAGTGAAGGGTATGGAGTGAGTGGGGTCCCACTGTGGGCATCTGGAGCTTTGTTCCACTGGGGACTCTCTGAGGAACTGTGTGGAATAGCTTCAGAATTGTCCTGCTGGAAAGCACAGAGCCTGGGACATTTATCCCCTGCCTCCCACCCTCATTGCTTAAGGGTGGCCCTCAGGGCACTAACTTCCCCTGAGGCCAAGAGCTCCAGTAGCTCCTGAGAAAGCCCTCAGACACAGCCAGCCTCTGTCCCTGCTGTCAGAGCCCTCCTTGAAGGCACTGTTTCCCTACCTAGGGTGCTTGAGGTAGGAAGCATGCCAGAAGCTGTCCCCATCTTCAGAAGTAAAAGTAGAATTGGGACAACAGAATACAGAGTGGACTGGAGCATCAAGAGCACCTACTACAAGTAAGCTTATTTTATTTTCATTTTGCAGAAAAAGGAAACATTTGTGTATATGCCAATACATGTCTACACCAGGCTCTGGGTTATAGAAGTGCACAAGCCAACACAGTCCTTTCCTCATGGAACTCGCTCTCTAACCGTTTAGAAGTGTTGAATAATTAATCTCAGGTCACATAAGTAATGAGTGATAAAGCTGAAATTCAAACTGAGATGAGTCTGATTCCACTTCACTATTCAACCTCCCTTCTATTAGCTTTTATCTATTATTAGATTTTGGAGTTTAAGGACACTAGAGATCACCAAATTGGCTGACTTTATAAATTAAGAATTGAGACCAAGTGAATTTATGTGCCTATAACAAGTTTACTCAACACACGTGAAGCAGAACAGGGACTAAACTCAGATCTTCTGATCTCCATTCTAGTATCAAGGTAAAGAATAATTCTTTATGATGTCCCCTAGAAACTCTTCTTTTAATTTCCATTTTTTAACAGCTTTATTGAAGCTACATTGTATACAATAAACTACACAGGTACAATTTGATATGTTTCAATATACTTATATACCCATGATCAATAAATAATAATCAAGATAATGGACATATTATACCCCCCAAAGTTTCCTCCTGTAAACCCCCAATCACCTTCTTCTGAAACATCCCTAATCACCTTCAATTCCCAACAACTAGCTATCTGCTTTCTGTCACTAGAGATTAGCTTTCACTGTCTAGAATTTTAAATAAATGAAATCATACAGTATACTCTAATGTTGTCTGGCTTATTTTGATCAGCATAATTATTTTGAAATTTATTCACGTTGTGTATCTTCTTTGTTAATCTGTTCATTTTTTTGCCCGTTTCTAAAATTGAGAACCAATAAATCCATAACTGATACAATCATTTTGCTATTTATTTTTTTATTCATCCTACTTCATCTTTGTTCATTTTTACTCTTCCTGGCTTCATTGTAATCACTGAATTGTTTTATGAATCCATTATATCTCCTTTGTTGGCTTATTAGTTACAACTCATTGCATTACTTTAGTTAATGTTTTTGGGTTTATCATATATATTATCTTCCTCTAAGTGATAGTCTACCATTCCATGTATAAGAAACGTACAATCATATTTTTCTATTTCTCTCTTGACATTTGTGCTATTAAAATTATGCATTTTACTTTTATATATATCTTAAAACCCAACATTCAGTTATCTTTTTAAGAGATTTAAATCATAAGTAAAAATCATGTATACTTACCAAGTAGTTATTTGCAGTGTTCTTTATTTTATTGTGTAGGCTCAAGTTTTTATACAGAAACATTTCCTTCTACCTAAAAGACCTTTTAAATATTTCTTATAATGTGGGTGTGCTGATAACAAATTCTTACAGTTTTTGTGTTTCTGAAAAGGTTATTATTTTACTTTTGCTTTTGGAAGATATTTTTGCTGGGTATATAATTCTAAGTTGACAGTTTTTTTCTTTCAGTATATTAGAAGTGTTGCTCCAATATGAGTATATATTATCTTCTCACTTGTATTATTTCTAATGTGAAATGTGCTTTCATCCATATTTGTTCCTCTCTACGATTTTTGTTTTGTTATTAGTTTGAGCAGTTTTATTATGATGTACCTTGGTGTATTTAACTTGGTGTTTCTTGTGTTTAGGATTCATGAAGATTCTTGAATCTGTGAGTTTATGGGTTTTGTGAAATTTGGAAAACTTTCAACAATTATTTCCTCAAATATTTTCTGTAGTCCCTACTCTCTTCTCTCCTCTGGATATTCTAATGATTTGAAGCCACTTGAAGTTTTTCTGCAATTCACTGATGCTCTGTTCATTTTTGTAAATGTTCTTTTCCTCTGTTTTTATTAGTATGTCATCAAATTTGCTAATCTTTTCTTCTCTGATATCTGCCACAAAACCCACCCAGGGCAGTTTTAAATCTTATACTTTATAATAGTCATCTTTTGAAGTTTGAGTTGGGTCTTTTTTTATATCTTCCATGCCTCAACTTAACTTTTTGATCATATAGAATACAAATTTAATAACTATTTTATTATTCCTATCCACTAATTCTAAATATCTGTGTCAGTTCTGAGTCAGTTTTGATTGACTGACTAATTTCCTCAATATTTATAGATTGTATTTTTCTGCTTTTTTGCATGCCTGGTAATTTTTTACTTGATTCCAGACATTGTAAATTTTGCCTTGTTGAGTGCTAGATATTTTGCATTTCTAAAGTATTCTGGAGTTTTGTTCTGGAATGCAGGTAAATTGCTTGCCAATATTTTGATACTGTCAGTTCTTGCTTTTAAGACTTGTTAGGTGGGACTGGAGCAGTGCTCAGTCTAGGGCTAATTATTCCTCACTACTGAGGGAACACCCTTCTGTGTACTCAACCCAATGTCCTATGAATCTTGAGGTTTTCCCAGCCTGCCTGGTGAGAACAAGCTTTATTTTCAGCCCTGTGTGAGTACTGGGCTCTGTTTCCTTTAATCCAATAGTTCTCAGTTAGGGAAATTTTGCCTTACAAGGTACATTTGGCAATGTCTAGGGACATTTTTGGTTGTCACAACTAGAAACTGGAGGGGAGGTGAGTGCAACTGGATCTAGTGAGTAGAGGCCAGGGATGCTGTTAAACATCCTACAATACACAGGACAGCCCCCACAACAAAGAATTATGCAACCAAAAATGTGAATAGCAGCAAGGCTGAGAAACCATGCTCTAATTCTTTCAGGTGACTCTCTCAAGTCTCCAGGAGTTCCTTCACATGATTGCACTAATCACTGTTCTACAATTGGGACCCTCTATAGATCTCTGGAGTTCTCTATGAAGCTCCCTCTTCTGTTCTCTGTTGTATAAACTATAGCTACCTTATTCTCCCTGGACTCTCAGGTCTGTCTCTTTAATGTAGGAAGTCTTCTGGATCTGCCTGGGTTCCCTCTCCCTTCACCAAGGCTTAGAATCTTGCTCAGGGCAGTAAGTTGGGGAGAACTTGGGCTCACCTCATTGATTTCCCATCTGTCAGGGTCACTGTCCTTTGCTACCTGATATCCAGTGTCTCACAAATTGTTGTTTTATATATTTTGTTCATTTTTTGTTGTTTCTGGTGGAAAGTAAATCCCTATTACTCCTTCTTTGGCCATAAGCTCAAGTCCTTTTTAAAAGTATTTCATTTTGTTTCCCTTACCTGTTGGTTTGCCAATGTGCTGTAGAGGATTGGTAACTATGGAAGTACATAGTAATCTGCCTGTATGTGTGCCCAAGAGCACTGTGCGTGCACGATATACAGATACACAGCCCCTGCTATAATAAGCTACACCTCTCTCACCATCCTCTGCACTGTTCTTTCTGCTTCTGGGATTCTTTTACGGCTCTTGAATTTTTAAAGTAGTTTACCCAACAAGTACTTTAAAATTTCAAAAAGTAAAATGCCCTTGGCCTAAGAATTCATTTGCCAGTTGTAAGTTTTATTTGATGGTAAATGGCTGAAATAGATGCCCTGGAGAGAACTGGTCCTTTTGGAAGCACTGGCCTTAGGCAAAATTGTTAAGTAGGTGAAGTATATCTTCAAGGATCTCCTAGATTCTCCTGCCTACCCTCCCCTACTCCAGAGCCCTTCGGTTCTCTCCTCTAATGCCAGAGCATGTGCTGATTTCAACTTTTTAAAAAACATTTGGTTGTCAGTGATTGATAACTTACACTTTCACTCTTCTTCAAATATGTGCATTGCATAGAGCGCAAAGCTTTAAGGCAGATAGCTAAAATTGATTGTAACTCCTTTGATTGGAAGTGGCTGATGATAGCACTGTGCTGAGATGGTGACTCAGCAGAAAAGAACAATGATTGATTAGTGATGTCTGCACATACAAACAAAGGAGGTAAGAAATTTTCCATCCCTGGCCTAATGTAGAAGTGTTCATTCTACTGGAAAATTTCCAAGCACTAGAAATCAAGTGTGAAAAAGGCTTTGGGGGACAATTGAAACTCATTAATGACCTTGCAATCAGCCCAAATAGGGCTGTTGTATGGCATCACATAAAAAGTTGAGATTGCTTTTTCTAAGTGTAACAAGAATCTAGTGAAATATCATAAATAGAATATAATGCCATAGAGGTCTTTTATACCAATCTTTTAGTATGTGTTTGACCTTAGGGAGTATTCCCACCTTACCTCTTAACCATCTTCTTTAGGGTTCATATAGTAACCCATGCAAAGTAAGCATTTCCAGAACCACTAAAGTATTTCTCTCACACATTACTGTCTTAATGAACTGAAAGATCCTCTAAAGCCCCTGATGTTTCATGTATTTATTTCCAAGCTATTTGATGCCTATGTAAAATAATAAATACCTTCTAAAGTAGATAGGAATTCATTTATTTCTGTTTATCTTTCCATAACATGAAAAAATGAGGCACATACTCACCTCTGTGATATAGAATCATGGAAAGGATAAATATACTAGATCAATATTTTTAAAAGTCTTTTATAAAGGTGAAGCTTGTAAAGGAAACTAGCAGAGTGCTCACTACATAACAGGCACGGTGCTACATTTCACATACATTGTCTCACTAATTCTTACTAAGACTGATAGAATATTAACATCATCCCCATTACTACATGTCACCTAAATATCTCAATATCCCACTAGCCTATAGGTGTGTGAATAAGATCATGGTGATATTAACACCTATAAGTTGTTGGTTCAGAGGCTCCACCTCCATTAGTTGAGTGCTCTCCTTACACTGGCCTTCAGGGATTTCCAGAGGCATCTCTTCTCCATGGTCATGATTAGTCAACTCACGTATTCCTGCTTCAGCATCCCAAGAGGTACCCTCTGCCAGCCAGTCACCTGGAAGACCCTGTGCCACTGCTCTGCTGTCAGGGCCTTTCTTGGGAATGTGGTTTCTCTGGCTAAAGTGCCTTTCCTGGTGTGCTGATGTTACATACCCCATGTCACTAAGTGATACCAGGCTTCCTTTAGTCTTCTACTCTGCTGAAGACCCATTGCACCCTTGCAGAAATGGAAAGAAGATTTTTCTCCTTAACTTTCAATAGGCACTTGGCACTTCACGCTCTGAACTACACTGCTTGTTCTCCAAGCGTAAAAAAAAAAAATCCCTTTTGAAAACAACCCCCTCAGCTTTTGCCTTTCTCACCTTGCGTGGCCCAGAGAAAATAACTTACTCCATTTCCCTTTCTTCTAATATCAGGTTTTTAGGCATAAAACTTCCTTACAAATCTCCTTTCCCTCATGCAAGTTAACTTATGCAAATAAAGGTCCGGGGAGGAGGGGACCAGCCCCGCAACACAGCATCATGGCCTCCAGTGTTGAATCCCAGTTTAGGTTAGAGAGTCCAGATATTGATAGTCGAGGAAACTGACAATCAGAGGTTGGACTGCTGGCCTGCACCCCTATCATCGGTAAACGATGACCAGCAGATTCAACCCCAAGACGTCTCCTCCCAACAAGCCCACGAGGCAGCACTGCATGAGGCTGGCTGCCTTTCCTCTCAGAGCGGAGAATGGCTGTTGCGGTTCCTTCCCAACCTTTCCCAAATGTATCTGCACAACCTGAAACTTGAAGTGGCAGAGTCTGAGGCTGGGGTCCCCGTTGCTCTTTCCTTAAATCCTGTCACTCCATGCAATTCAAAGTTCCCAGTGTTAGACTTTATGGCATTTTAAGTAATACGTACCATCAGGACTGCAGCTGTTGCTCTCTTAGAGGTTGCGACCTTTCCATTATCTAACTAGTTGTCTCATGTGAATGTGACACTGCTGTTGTGCCACTGTCCCTCCATGATGTACTGCCTGATTATCACATTTCTAAAAGCTCTACGCACTGCAAGCAAGGTGGGCTACCACGAGCTCCTCTCTGCAAAACTAACACCCGTGCAGTGACGGCTCTCCAAACCCAAGGAGCTCCTCTCTTCCTGGGACAGAGAGTTCTTGTCACTCAGGACTGCCACGAATCCGTGTGCACTGCCACGTGCACAGTGGATGTTAGCAGCCAGTGAGCTTGACTTCTGCATTTAACAGAGAGAGAGAGAGAGAAGTCAGAGAGAATGTCTTATAATCCAAAATAAAAATTTTCTGATTCAATAGAGTTGGAAAAAATCCACACATGCATCATGGTTTTTTTTTAAAGCTTCATGGTGGGTCTGTCAAGAGTTTGATAATTTTTAAGATATCTTGGTGGAACTCTATGAATATACTCTTCAAGGTAATAATTAATTCCCTATGGAGAGCACTCATTTTAAAAAAGCCATGTTACCGAAGAGGAAAGAAAATACTAAAAAGCCAGGAAATCACCACATAAGCCAGCTGACAGTTAAGTCTTTTAGAAGCTGATAGCGGAAAATGGGGTTTCAAGTATAAGTCACTGATTGAGAATTTGATCTTCTAGATAAGAGTTGAATAGCCATGTGTTATTACTCACTTGAAGTCCCACTGAAATATGTCCCAGGGGGTTATCATGTGGTGCCTATGGTGCAAAGATGTCTGTTCCCCTCACCTATAGAGAAACAGCCTCACACAAACAGGAAAACAAAATGGCCATCGAATGTAACATGAGGAAGGACAAGTAAATCTCCGGGACCACCAGTCAATTTTTTTTTTCCTTCCTCCTCCCCACCGCCTCATACTCTTCTTACATGGGGCTTGAAAAAAATATGAAACTCTGAGGCTCCTGCAGATATGCTTATAAAGATGCACTACAAGTGTGGTTCTCAAGGAGCAGGTCGTAGGAGACTAAACAACACCTGTCTTTTTCTTTGCTCGGATGATGTTCCTTCCTGTGTTTGGTAATTCAGCGTAAGACAGATGTACTTTTTTCCTCTGCACTATTACGTTACGCGGAAATAAGAAAAGCCAAATTTGTCTTGGTTCTTAAAGAGTGAATGGTTCTGTAATTTTGAAGTTGGTGACTTTTTTCTTTGGCTCTACCAGTCATTGTTGGAACAGCATCCATCCTATTCATTTCTCATGCTTCCTATTTTAGAAATTAGGAACTCCCCCAATCTCACTAATAAAACCAGCTCTGTCTTCTCTTTCTTCCCTTTTAGCTGCACTCAAAGCTCTCTTGAAACGTCAGGATTTATACCAAGACTACAGATAGAGATGATAGCTGTGTGAAGGATTAAGGATTTGCTTTCCTTCTTAAAAGGATGGAAGGAAGTGTGAAGCGACGAATATATGGAGAAGTTTGAACCCCAGAGCTGAGATAGATTCTCAGTTGCTACATTTATGCCAAAGAGGATTTTTTTAATATATATATTTTGTTTTGCCTTTTATGTCTTGGTTTCTGCTTTTATCTTGTAGTGATTAATTGGGTTTATTGCCCCTTTGTTTTGATCATAAGTCATTTCAAACCCATGGGGTGGGGGTGGGGGAAATACTTGAGAGTATAAAGGAGTTAATTTGCAACAGTGGAAACTGGAAGGCAGGAAGTGGAAAGAGCTTAAATTTCCACTGCATGTCCTTCTCTTCGTCTTGGAGTCACCCCCACGGTTGCAGGTACTGCTCTCACCAGGTCCTCCTGCCCACCCGGGCTCCTGCCTGCTCCTCCCAATTCTTACTCCATGGGCTGCACTCTTGGGATATAGATTCCTTGAAAATACTATAACAAATAAGATAACCGATTCCAAGTAGTGATGATCCTAATCCGATGGTTTAAACAATAATAAAATGTACTATCTCGTGTAACTAGAGGTCTGGCCAGAAAGGGGCTCCATGCTGTCATAATCAGAAGCTCAACAAACTCCCCAGTGATACAGGTTCTTCTCTCTCATAAAGCTCTCGCCCCTGATATCCTCAGCTTTGACATGACCCTAAAACTATGAGTAATTTCCTGTAGCAGCCTTGAGTCAAGAAAACGACCAAAGTCTTCTGGTGTCTTCTTAAGAGAGAGGCAAACTCTCCCCAAGGCTCCCAGAAGATCTTACCTTCCATCTCGCAGGTGAGACTTGGGTCGCAGCCCACCCTTAAAGAGACCCTAGGGTTATGCACAGTTTACCCCTGAGCTGGGGGTTGGGCCACCAGTGCTGAGAGATGGTAGCCCAAAAACATCAGCTTCTGTTAACAAGGATGATGTGGGAGACGGATGGAGGAAAGGCAATAAACAATGTCTGCTACACATGTACAGTAGGAAAGAAATCAACCCAAACAAAATCAAAGTAAAATTCTCCCATCTATCACCAGTGGCTCCTTTCCCCATAAGTAGCCAAGTTAGCAGTTTCTTGTGTATCTATCCTTCCATTAAAAATCTTAACTTACATAATAAATTTATATAATAAAAATTTTTATATAATAAAGAAAATCTTAATTTTTACTCCGCATACATATGCAGCTGCCATTAAGTGTGTACGTAAGTGAAATCATACTACACAGGCTTAAATATCTCTAAGATCTTCCATATTAGTCCAAACAGATCTGCAACAAATTGTCAATGTGTCATAATATTTCATCATATGATTTGATCATGATTTATTTAGCCAGTCCCCTATAATGGACATTTAGACTGCTTCCACTTTTTGTTACTAAAATTTTTAATATCAAAGAACATGCTTTGTTGGACAATTAACTAGTTATATTCTGAGAGTATAATCACAGTGTAAATTTCTTACAGTGGAACTGCTTGGTCATTTAAATTTTTAACATATATTTCTAAATTGCTCTTCAAAAAGGAGGCATTAATTTCTATTCACTCCACCACTCCAACAATATAGGAAGGTATTTATTTTCCACAGTCTTACCAACCCCTGATATTATCATTCTGTTTGATTTTTCTCAATAGTTTAGATGAAAATTGTATCTTACTACACTTGTACTCATTTTAAGTAATTTCACATCTGCTCACATCACTTCCCTGTGCTGACTTCATTAATAGTTTTCCTTTGCTCCTGGTACCTAGGTTTGCTGTTTTAACATGGCTTCTCTGCAGCTGCATGACTGGCCTCTGCTTAGAGCTCCAGGGTCATTCCATCTGTTTTCCCACCAATTCTCTATGTGCTGGATACTTGGACCTCCTCTATGTGAGTTGGAGGACATGATCCTTTTACCCTCTGGGGTCTTTGCTCATGGTGTTTGCTGTGCCTGGAACGTTAACCCCTTCCATGACCCCGCTCACACCTATTCAGTCTTAGCTGCCTATCTTCAACTCATTCTCCATACTTCACCCTAAACACCACTTCTTCAAGGAGGACTTCTCTGGATACCTAGTCCAATTAGGTTCTCCTTGTTACAGGTTCTCATTGTACTTAATAGTGCATAGTCATCACACAATGAATATATGGTATAATGTTCATGCAATTATCTTTTAAAATATGTCTCCTCACTAGAGCACAGTCTCCAAGAGGCACATCTGTCCTGTGGGGTTGCTGCATTCTCCAATGCTCAGCACAGTACCAGGCACACACACATCCTGAAACATGGACTAGCAAGTGAGAACAGTGCAGATGGGGCGAGGATTGAAGGAAGATGAAAAGACTTGGGGAAAAAAATCTGCTAGAATCTGAGTGCAAGTGCTGCAGAAATTTTTCCATCAAAAACTATTTTCGAAGCTTTCTGTGAGCTGGACCTTCAATGAGTGCCTTGGGGTCCATAGTAACTCTGAATGAGGAATAGTCTGAGCACAAAAGCACTGCCCAGCACTAGGAGATTACAGCATAGAGTAGAGATTAACTGCAGTCCACCAGCAGTTGAAAAGAGGTGTAATTTTATTGTATAATTCAAATTAACTTCCAGAGGTTCGACTCTGTTCTGCAATAGGAGGCAGAAACTTATTTTTGCCCAGCGTGGGATTCTCACCTCCTTTCAGGAGTTTGCTAAGCTCCAAGGGGCTTGTGGGGCTGGGCTCATGTGATCCTTGAGAGATGTGTCCCCTCTCTCGTTTGATTATGAGCCACTGCACCACAGTGGTCATCACGGTCACACCCCCATTGCTGCTGGCAGTCCCTCTTCAGGCCGGGCAGCTTCCACCGTGGATTTCTTGCTTACTGGCAGAGGACAAGAATGTCCTCAGGGCTCTATACAGCCCCTCCAATCTAGAGAAGTCTGGCAGCCTCTCCCTCTCTGTGGTCTCTCTGCATCCAGGGGGAAGGGCTTTGCCAGGAAGGAGGGTGTGGAGTCTCTCTGCCCCAGTGGCACCCACACTTGCCAAGCACCTCTCTTTGACATCCACTGAGTTCCCTGCTCCCCTCCAGATTTCCTCGTTTCCCCAGACCGAGGGAGTCTTTTTCTAGACCTGAAGGAAAATATCTGTTTTTCTGAATGTGATGCTTTACCTCTGTCCCAGTTCTCTAAATTCTCCAGGAGTTTTGGCTTTTGGAATTAAAAAAAGAGAGAGAGAGAGAGCCAAAGACTCAGAGTCTTCTTTCTGCTTTATACCCTGTCATACCCTTCCTCTGAGACCATGAGTTCAAGCCAATAACCTGCTGGACAGTGGTGTGAGGGCAGTCTGGGGAGGGAAAGGGGGAACTTGGAGGAAAAAAACAAAATAAAACAAAACACTGGCTACTCTTTCAAAAATATTATCCTGTCATCCATCACAGGAGGGGCAACTAAACGCAGCAGAGAGGCTGAGAAGGTGAGCATTCTTAAAGATCTCCAGATTTCTTTCCATTAGTGAACGACAACAATAACAAAAGCACTTTTTATGGTGGACTGATAAATGTGGAAGCCAGATTTATGGAGATTAAAGAGGTTAGAGGTTATTCTTCTGCACACCCTAAATCTCTGTTGTAACCTATTTCATTTGGTTTCAGCTCCATGAAGATGAAAAAAGCAGTATGAAGCAATGTTTCTTTGCTCGTTTCTGCTAATTTTCTGCAGAATAAAAGATAACAACTCTCAAACAATATTGAGGCCAAAAAAGAGGATAAAAATCCTGCGTGGAAAAGAGTATAAATTATTCAGAATCACATAAAAATATATTTATCAATTTTTAAAATTATGGTTAATTGATCCAGTGAAAACTATGGTTCTTCTGAAGTCATTAAAATGTGTCACATAAATGAGCATTTAATAAGATTGTTTAAAAACACGTTTCTCCGCACAGCCCATGAAATCACTGAAATTTTTTATTTCTAAAGTACACACCAAGAGTGTGTACCATTTTAATTTGAATTTAGCAAAAATTTACTAAGCTTCTACTACAAGCTGTGTGTAGTACTTTCACATGGTTGTCTCATGAGCCTCAGAGAATTTAAGGAATTTGCCCATTTCACATAGATAAAAAGTAGTGAACCACTATTCAAAGCTGGGCTTCCTATCTCCAGTTCCAGTGTATATTCCACCATTCACTCATACAATATCAGTATTGTGGTGGTCTGTGAAAGCTGGATTTCAGGTGAGTCTATAAAAAAATTGGAAGTGAGAAAACAGTAAGTGAAGATTGCTTGATAAAGACCTTTGACAGTTCAGGGAGAAAGAGAATTTGAACGTAGCTCCAGAGCAAAGGGACGTGAGGAGGCTTTAGTGAAAGATGCTGGTTCTCAAACATTAGCTCACCGGAATCATATGGAGGGCTGGTAATAAGTAGAATTGCAGAACTCCACCCATGAACTTCTGAATCAAAGGCCTGGAGTGGGCTCGAGAATTTGCATTTCTAATAAGTTCCAAGGATGTGATGCTGCCAGTCTAAAGACCTCACTCTGAGAACCACTGCTTTGAAAAATGGGATGTTGGCATATTTGAAAAGCAGGATGAAGTGAGTCAATATAGAGAAATGGACTACAGATTCTGGGCAGCATCTGAGAGAGCAGAGGTGGTGGGAGAGGACAGAACAGTTTCAGATGATGACATCAGCTTAAAAATGAGGACTGAGACAGGTTCATCTGAGACAGAAGAGAACAGAGAAGATGACAGAGGAAGGGCTGGAGAGGAGACATGGACACTCACCCACGTCCTCTTCTTCTGGTTTCATTGGTTGTTTTTATGTGTTGAGAGCAGGAAAGGTAAAATTGTTTCCCTTGTTGGGCAGAACTCCTCAAGAGAATGGGAGGACCCAGAAATCAAAAGAGTGGATGTGTGCTGGGAGTCTACAGGGGTATTTAAGTGGTCCCTGAGCATCAGAGAAGGACTGGTTAAAGTTTAAGGAAGCATGGGTGCCTGCTGTCCTCCACAATCTTGCACAGGCCCAGCTCCCAGCCCAAGAGAATAGGGTGCATTATTCATTATTACATTTCTTTTACAATAGGGTGTGATGGTTCATTTTATGAATCAACGACTGCCTAAGAGATAGCTGATTAAAATTATTTCTGAGTGTGTCTGTGAAGGTGTCTCTGGAAGGGGTCAGAATTTGATCCAGTAGACTGAGTGAAGAGAAGCACCCTCAGCAAGGTGGGCGGGCATCATCCAATCCACTGGGGGCCTCAATGGAACAAAAAAGCAAAGGAAGTGCACATCCTCCATCTCTTCTTGAGCTGGAGCATCTGCCTTTTCCTGCCCTGGGCAGTTAGAGCTTCTGGTTCTCCAGCTTTTGGACTTGGACTGAATCATATCACAGGCTTTCCTGGTTCTTCAGCTTGCAGATGCCAGATTGCGGTACTTCTTGGCCTCCAAAACTGCCTCAGCCAATTCCTATTATTAATATCCCATTGGTTCTGTTTCTCTGGAGAACCCTAATACACAAAAATAAACTTTGCTGACACATTTTAGATATTTGCCTGGCCATTTCTTTTTCACTTACCCATGAAAAATAAAATCAGGAAATATCACTTGCAAATGAGATTAACTCACTTTAACGAATAGATATAGGAACAAGGGAAACTTTAAACCAATGCTTTTTACCATCACTCACACATGTGCATCTACAAACACAAGGCTTGGGCTCACAGCCAGACCTGAGATAGAAGCTGGGTGCACAGTGATCACCGAAGTGTGGGCGGTCCGGCTCCCCGGGCTGGGAGAGGGGGAGTGATGCTGGTTAAGCAGCCTCATCTCTGTGACGATGCACTTACCTCTGGAAATTTCCTGAAGCCCTCGGTCAGCCACTGTTTGGATTTAGTAGAGAGAGGCTTCCACATGGGTGCTCAATAAACATTTGTGTTATCATTCTACTAGTATTTGATGAACAACTACTAGGTTTCAGGGAGGGTTATAAGCATTGGGGGAAAGTAGAAGTGTTGTCCCTGCCTTGGAACAGCCCAGTGTCATGGAAGAGACAATACACAATAGAAATATGTGTAAAATGCCACGTGCCTGGCAGGAAGAGAAGACCATCAATTTTTAAGGGAGACGTGAAGACAGTCTGGAAGTTCTACAAAGAAGTAAGGGTAGAAAGAACTGCCTTAGCCATTGGCAAGGAGCTCATGGAGTGTTTGAGGATCATACACTTTTCATGGCGGAGATGGAAAACTTAACCTTTCTTGATCATCTATGATTCGTCTAGAATGGCACTGGGGGTCTTGCATATGTTATCTCACTTGCTAAGCACAATAATTCATGAATCCATTTAAAAATGTGGACATTCTAAGATGTTCCAAATTTATAGGAAGTCAGAGGAGCCCAGACCTAGAACGGAAGCCTCTAACAGCTTCCCTGAAAGAAAAGCTAAGAAATACCCAAGTGTCTTAACTTTCTGTGCTTCCGTTTCTTTATCTGACAATTTTTAAAAGTGCTGTTGTGACATTAGCTCTTTTATAAAGGGTCTAGTCCCTTCTCCAGCACCTGTCCATACTCAGGAATAATAGCTATCATCCTTCTGTGTCTTCTCCTTCTCCTTTTCCTCCTTCTATTATTATAAGCTTGCCAAAGGTCATGCAATAAGGGTGAGAGCTGTGATTTAGACAAAGTTTCTTTAGACTTTAGGTGCCCTGACTGTTCAGAGCCCATGCTTGGTCCTGCTTTGATCTTCAGCTATCTGTTGAAAGAGTAAGGGTATAACACTTGTTACCTACCTCGGCCCCAGGCGGAGGCAGCATGACTTACTAGAAAGGAAATGAGTTTGGGAACATGACAGATCCAGAGTTGAGTCCCCACTTCATCATTTACAAGTTGTGTGACTTTGGGCAAGTGTTGAACCTCCCGAGTCCTTTTTCTTACCTGCAAAATGGCAGGCAGCCCTGCAGAGTTGGGGCGAGGACACCTGAGATCGTGTCTGTGCAGAATCTGACTGAGCCAGGGATGGGTTCCTCTTGCCTTCATCAGGTTCAAACAGAAACCTCTGCTCTGGCTTCTTCTGAACCCTTCCTACAAGGAGTGGACTACACTCTGAAGGAAGGTTCCAGCCCAATCATAGTTAGAAATGACACTAAACTCTTTGGAGAGTGGTTACATTTTCATTCCTGTGAGATTCTTTGTGTGCATGTCTCAAGGTAGTTGATGAAACAAAGGAGAACATCCTTCATCCTTGCTTATCCCTACTGTCAATATTGTTCTAAGATTCAAAAAGGACTAGAGAAGCTTCTAGATAATTGACTTCCATGAATGTTATGCTAGTGGGATCATTTCTAAAGGACTGATTAGGATTTGGGATGCATGTTAAAAGTGGTAAACAGTACACTAAGTTGGGTATTAGTAATGCCTACTAGTTATTCCAAGAACTCTAAAGTCAGTTCCTTTGCTACCCTATAGCTTGACTTTAATTTGAGACAAGCTGTATATGTACTGATCCTTAGGTAGCAGAAACTGGGCAGGATTCAGCACTTTTTTGGTCCATTGGACAATTAACGTGTGCCAATGTCATCAGTCCTGTGAAAGCATATGGGAAGGGTGGAAAGATTTGCCCAATAAGAAGAAGCAAAAGGGTACCCAATCGTATGTTTCAGAATGTGCCCAAATATGTCAAGGAAATGTCCAAACAGGCCCCATTACTTCAAGGTTTGGGATCACTTGAAATTATTTAATCTTTCTGCCTTTTCATGTGAAAACTGTCGTATATTTATCACCTTATGTCCTTTGATAAGTTATGTTCAAATACCAAAATCGATTTTTTGGTTTTTATTCTCAAATAAGAAACTGTAGAATAAAAACATTATAAAAATATCCTTACTGGTAGGTATTATACAGAATAGCATGTGCAGGCTGTGTTTCTTTTACTGGGAGATATTTCAGAAATAAGACGAAAACTACCATGCAAATTCAGAAATATTGGTCGTTTATGGGGTAAATTATTCCTGGGCTCTGGTATGATTTGTTAACTGAATGAGGTAACTGTGACAAGCATACATTAACTCGCATCCTTAAGTTTTGAAAATCAACATAGAAACCAGGAAGCTAAGATGATTTAAATCCCTTTACACAATGAAAACAAAATGCTTTTAATTCTTCTTGTGTTCTATATCTTTTGATATAAATGCTCCAAATAATTTCCTGGATAATGTTTATCTGTACATCTGTCTATATGACACATTTTAATAAATTTCTAAAGTCTGAGCCCCAAGCCAATGGAAGGCCAGTTGTAATGCTGGGTCCACACTGACAGCTCATCAGAACAGGCCAAGCTCCGTTTTCTGCTTGGATGTCATCGTTCTGTGACTATAAAAGCATAAAACTGGAGACTGTTCCAGCAGGTCATTGTCGCTACAACTTGCTCAAACAGAAATAAAACAGCTTTTCTTGCTTATTGATCTTGGACTTTCTGCCATTTTTATGCTCTGTTGACCTGAAGCTCGGTAAGGATGTATTTTGTAAAAGAAGCTGAAAGTTTTCTTTCTCAGTAGATGAGACATTTCACATTTTGGCTGCATGTGAAAAAACAACTTCATTTTTTTTTTCCAAATGCATTCTCTCTATGACTTTAAAAGAATAGTTGATCTTTAAGTAACACATGTGATATTAGTTTTTCCATTTTATAATAATCACATTATTGCAGACATTTTAATAGCTGTAGAGGTTGCTATGTTTTAACATGATTCATGGTCCTTGACAGCACTGTGTCTGAAAATCCCCCAGGAATGCAAAATACAAAACTCCACACACGTTCAAATTTTACTGCCTGCAGCTAAAAGAAGGGAAAGAACTTAAAACCGTTGAAACCCTTCAACTTTAAAAGCATTCATAGATGGTCCCAGGGGATTAAATCTAAATCTTAATGTGTAAAAATCAAGTTAATAACCAGAGAGATTAATATGGCTGCATTTGATTATTGTGATAATGCAAACAATTAGTACTGCTAAAGTGAAATCTGTTAGTCTCCTCCTAGCCCCTCGCATCCGCAAGGCACTGGAAGCAAATGGAAACAACACATTTTACTTGAAGGTTTTCTGTTGGGTTTTTGTGGGTTGTTTTGTTTTTTTTCCTTTGTCTTTCCTTTACTGTAGCTGACTCATTTTTGAAATTTTATTTCAGACTAGAACCATCAAATCTTTTCATTTTGAAACTATAATTTCTATAAAACAAATGGCAATGATCAAATATCATCAATTTCATACTGTCAGAAAATTATTCATGTATACTTCCTTAATGTCAATTACTTTATAAATCTTCAGGATAAACGAACGCAGAAGTCTATTTGTTTTGGGGGGAGGGGGGAATTTGAGGAGGAGGGGACCGGAACAAGGGGAAAATACCATGTAAGGTATATACCATTTAGTTCTAAATTCTCAAGATTTTTCAGGAGGGGATCATCGGCACCTTTGTAATTGTTTCAGCTCCATGTGGCATTTTTCTTGAAGGTGGTTTCCTGAGAAAGGGGGATACCAGGTGTACCTGCCTGAGAGTACAGTATGTCCTCTTATTACACAGGTTCCTACCTTTCCTTCATCTTGTACCAGAAAGAAAAATGGGCTGCGGGTTGGTGGGCAGTGGGAAAGAAATCACTGTAAACGAAGGAGTCGGCTTAAAAGGAGTAAGTCTGGCCCTGTGAATAAACGGATCAGATGTTGTGCCAACAATTAACTGATGCTAGAAAGATATCTGCCCTTCAGCTGAAATTGAAGGAAAGAAATATAAGACTTATTTTGAAATGCCAGATATTATAAAACCTTGTGAAGCCTCAGCAATAAGCAGGCATTGTAATAAGTAGAAGTCCATCTGAAACAGAACCATATGTGTACATATATTGGGGGGAAGCTGGGTATTTTTTAAATCCTCAAAATTTTAAAATATTGTTTTGCTATTTAAAGGTGAAATTAAGGTAAAATGAGGGAAGAGTTAATAAGATGTATTCTGAAGTACATGGAAACAAAGGCAGTGTAGAGAATGAACATTGTAGTGATTTATTTAGGGGTGGGGGCTCAGACGTGTTCTGGCCTATGTCACTTGAAACCTTTTATTTTGCTTCTCAGTTCAGATCTGTGTTGTGCATCAAATGGGTGTCCCATTCGTTATTTTTGTTTTAGCAGAGTCTGCAGGGAATTCCAAGGGACCATTTAATAAACTGCAGCAACAATGGAATATTTGTTCACTTTTCTTCAGCAAAGTATCTGAGAAAAGTGTGTTCAGAGGTAGGGAGTAGGTAGCTGTCAGTAGCTGCTGCTCCCTGAGCCTGCCAGCCTCGTGACAGTCACTAATATCAGCAGATTTAATGTGTTTAGTCTAGTTGCAGGGTTTGTGATGTGTTTTTGATTTCCTGCTTCAGAAATGCATTTTGGCTAGAAAACAGTGAGGCATACAATTCCTTTTCTTACCATACCACAGTCAGGAAATTGTTACCTTTGTACCCAATTTATATTACATAATAAGTTACCTGCATGCAGTCTAAGGTTCTTTCTTCTTGGTTATTCAATCAGTGTGTGAACACGAGCAATAGGTAATGAGTGAGGCATGTGAGCTTAGCAGACGCCCGTCCCCACACCTAGGCTGTGTTCAGATGCACAAAGTGCATTTTCCTTTTATGTCTCATTGATGCTCCCGTTTGTCTTTATTCTCTAGGGACTGTGAAATTGCCTCACTGTCTTTTAAAATCGTTGACACTCTCTCTTGCTTTAGAACCAATTTGGGAAAGAATATACAAACCACTGGCAAAACCTGAACGGAGTACTTTTCTCTTGATGTTTCTCTATACAGCAGTGAGTGGTTTACACATCTTTCTCTTCCTTGCAACTCTAAAAGACGTTGTCCCTTTTTTTAAATATCAATTTAAAGACTTCAAAGAGGCAGGAAAAAAACCCTCTCATTGGGCTCTTGCACTCTTCAGGGCTTTTAGTTTTGTCTTAACTTTGGCTTATTTTTCTGTTTCATGCTTTGCGGTAAATAGCCAAATTCCATTTTTAACATGGAGTTTTGCTTTATGGTGCGTTATGTTAGGAAAGCTTGGGATGCAGCATGGAATTACTATTATTTTGAAGTTTAGAAATCAGATTTATTTAAACTAAAGTTGTTTAGTAACCACACATGGACAATTATACTTATTCTTAACTTGGTGCTGGAAAAATAAATTGAAGAGAAATATTTAAAAATAATTTTGCTAGCATATTTTTGTACTTTTTTGTCTTTGTTTTTAAGTTTGTTTTAGTCTCGTTTTATATCAATGTACTTATGCCCCCTTTTCATAGATCAGTGTATAAATAAGTAGAAATTGCAGAAAACATATTGAAAAAGTGGTTAATGCACAATGAGGGAAAAGTTTGCCTCCTCCACTCAAGAACACATCCTTAACACTACTTTATACTCAAAAATCTGTGCAGATATAGAATAAGCACATAATTTTACAGCAAAGACAAGTAACTTTTTTTAAACTTTAGGAGCTATAAGAAAATTTTATAGAAAGTGTGGAAGATGGGGGGAAAACTCACACAATCACTGCAATTCAGAGACAACTGCCAACACTTTTTATGTATTTCCTTTGTCCTACGGGAAAGAGCATTAGACTTTTCACGTTAAAAACATACTTTATATTTTGTTATTTCAGAGTTCAAAAAGAAGAGATCTTGTTTCTTTAAAACAGAGGTCTTAAAATCAAGCATGCCCTAAGGGGAACTGGGGGCACCATCAGGTCTGTCTCCCAGTCGCCAGGTCAGTGGGCTGCTAGGATGCACCCACCTTTGCAGGCGCAAGAGGATTTCCCGCTGTTTTTCCAGGAGTGACCTAGAAGGAGGTTAATGATTCCAAAGAAGGACTTTCCCCTCAGGGAAAATTTAATCTTGTGACCTTTTTCTCTATCTGTCCATTTCTTTTAAGTCATAGACTCCCTTCATTTAACTTACATCAAGCTGTTTCATTTTCTTCAAAAACACTTGTTGAAGTAACTGCTTTGCTTTCATTTAACCCTTGAACTGGATGCATTTCAAAACAAAATTTCTGTGCAGTAGGCAGGCTTAAAGTTGTCCTTTCCAATCTCTGTATTTCTTTCAGAAAAAAAAAAAATCACCAATCTCTGTGATAGAGGAGTCCAAAAATAAATGCTATTTGCATTATTCTTATAGTATTCTTTCCTAGTGTCTGCCCTCAGAGGCAAAAGATTCAGAATAAAGCACAGCTTGGTTACTTGGTACATTCTTTTAAAATGTTGTTTGGGATTTGTGTTTGTGTGTGACAGTTGGATTTATTGGTGTGCTCTGCGAAGATCATTGACAAGGAAATTTTTAGTAAGAGATATGTAACTGATGACAAAAGTGTCTTCAGAGAAAATCTGAGATTATGAAAAATATAAGCTTTATCTAGCCAGTTTCATTTTTTCCCCCTACCTGAAATATGCAGACATCCATGGATCAAATTCAGTGTCAGGATACAGTAAAATAAAACTATAATTATTTTACTATTCTCATGGGTTCAGACTCACGGGTGCAATGAGTTCTTGAGGGTAAAGTGAAAACAGAAACTGCCTTGTGCTCAAAGTTGTTAGTTTTTTAAAAACAACTTTTTATTCTGCAACAGACCCAGGACATTTTCTGCATGATCATATTACTCAGTTTTACTGCCAACATAAATTAAAAAGAATATTTGTTAATTTTTAGCAGTATAATGTTCCATTTTGGCAACACAGTGAATTTGTATTTCTGCAAATGTATAACACAACCTATGCGTAGATTCTCTAGTATTTAATGTACTATATTGCCCAGAGAATTCTATTTTTCCCCCTTGGGGTAAACGCCATCCAGAGGCAGCTGAAGATAGAAAAAGAACTACCAAAGAAAGCTCCATCTTCTCAGCTAGTCGACTTCTGTAGGCTCACGTCTCATAAGCACAGACTGAGCACGTGCTATGTTCTTAGCACTCTGCATAAATGATAGCCAGGACTAGTCTTAGTCCTCAGCCTATCATGAAACTGTGAAAACTGTTATCACCATGGGACAATTAAAGGCCAATTATATGTGAATTGTTGTAGTACTGACTATGAGTTCAATGACAAAAAACAACAATAGCAAATAAACAACATCATTTTACAAAGTGTTTTTACATACACCATATAATTTCTGCAAGTTACTTGGGGCTTCAGTTTCTTGAGAATAATACCTTTTCCATACCTTATAGGTATGGAAATCTGATAATATGGAAATATTCTATGCGAGGCATTGTGCCAACAGCTTCACCAGTCAGGGAACCGAAACCCAGAAATCTTATATCATTTGCCTAGGGTAAGCTAGGTAATTAAGTGGCAAAGCTGAGATTGTTTTACCTTGTTCCTTCCACATCCAATAATCTGACATTGGTCAAATTAGCAAGTCCAAGACCAAGCTTACTGTCTCTTTCTCAACACTTGTTCTACCTTTGCTCCTTCCTAATTTGGTTGATGACATTTCTATTCCCTGATTTACCCAAGCCAGAGATCTGTGCAGTAGACAGAAGTTGTCCTTTCCATTTCTTCCTTCATTTCCCATCTAACCAATCAACAAGGCTTAGGTTCAGTCCCCCGATTACCCCTGAACCATCGACAACTCTTATCCCTACTGGCAATGCCCATAATTCAAGTTCTGACCCTCACGTGCCTGGCTCACTGATCACCCTAACTGGTCTCTTTGCCTTTCTCTTGCCTCTTTCCCTGGTTGCCACCACAGTGATCTTTCCAAAGCACATATCTGATCCTATTATTCCTCTGCTTAAAGCCTTCAGGAGCTCCAGGTTCCAGCTTCCATCTTCCCTCCCAGTGCCTTACCACTCATGGAGCCTCCCTTCACACTTTTCACCCTAGCAGTTCCAGGCTATTTGCGGTTCTCTGATCACGATTCCATCCTCTGTATATTGTCCTTCCTCTATCTGGAATGCCAGGCCTCCCACATTATGTGGCAGGTAAACTTGGGGCCATCCTTTAAACTCAGGTTCTTTCCCTGCTTCTCTATCTCTAAAAGACATTAATCATTCCATTCTCAATGCTTCTTAAGGATCTAGAACATTTACCTGCTTTGCATTCATCATACTGTAGTGAAATTATTAATTTACATGCCTGCCTCCCCCAATAAACTATGAACTCCTTTAGGGAAAGGATTTTTATTTCCTTGTGATTTTACACAGTGTTTGGCACATGATAAGCCCTCTATAAAATGTTTTTTGGGTTCCAAGGAGAGGGTGGTCATCAGAGCTGAATGTCACAGAGGAGTCAAGGAGAGAGAAGGCAGAGAAAAATTGATGATTCTGGAAAGATAGGGGTAATTGATAACCTCCCAAGAATAGAGTCCTAGAGGAGTAGTCGTGGGCATGAGATAGAATTGGATCATCAGAATTCTGAAATATAGGCTTAAGATCATGCATATTTGAATTTTGAAATATTGTTATAAATGACGAATTATTTTTAATCCATAATTGTCTATTAGAATGCCTCTTTAAAAGATATACATTTAAGTCTGTAATCTAGGAGTATAACTTTCAGAAGCTTATTTGTAACACGTAATCCTTGCTTTAAAATTTTTTTTGGTTATAACACTATAGATTCAGTTTCAAAGTGTGCTCCTACTTCTAGTGTTCCAAAGTTGATAAACAAATTTTCTCTTATTCTCCTCTCTCTCCCTCTCAATCTCTATCTTTATATATATAGATATAGATATATATTTCACCAAATATCTATTTTACAGTTTCATAAAATGTTATCATGTGACTAGTTGCCCACCACTTAGACCATTGTAGAATGCTGCAGAACACAAATAATTTGAACCATTTGCAGAAACACTGGGCCAAACTTATGATTTTGCAGACTGGCCCTGGAAAGTGCTGGCTCAAATGCAGCTGGCACTCTCCTCCCCCAGGAGGAGGCCGAGGCCAGGGAGCTGTGTCCACCAAAGAGAACCCCCCCTTCCCCCATCTAATTCACATCAAGGCAGACGAGCTAATGCTGCCCTGCAGAAACCCCTCCATCATTACTTTATTTTATTTGCCTTTCCCCTGACCTGTCTCTGCTATGTTAGGTTTTTATTAAAGTGTAGTAACCAGAATTACAGCAATATTTCAGCCGTAGACACCCCATGATTTCATATAAGGGTTTGCTGATATTTTCTAGTATTTTGTTGACTTCTTGGGTGAAGCCACACAGAACATACTTGTGTCTCACTAGCTACATTTCAAGTGCTTAATAGCCACATATAACTACTGGCTACCATATTGGGCAGCATAGAAAACTTTTCCATTATTGCAGAAAGTTCCCCTGGACAGGTGCTATTCTAGAGGGAGGAGACCAACAGTAACAAACAAACAAATGAACAAGGTAATTTCAGATAGTGGCAAGTACAATGAAGAAAACAGAACAGAAGTGATAGAGTGGAGAGTCAGTGCAGAGGGCACTGAATGCTAGCAAGGAGCAGCCAGGCAAAGCTCTGGGGACTGATTCTTCCAGGCAACGAGCACAGTAAGTGCAAAGGCCCTGGGGTGAGAAGGAGCTTGGCATGTTTGAGAAATGAAAAGGTCAGCATGGCATGGGCTCAGTGAAGTAGGAGAGGCAGGGGAAAGGCAGGAAGTCAGAGAGGTGCAGGGGCCATTTCCTGCAGGGCCATATGCGCTGTGGTAAGATGCCTGGATTTTGGTCTAATTGCAATGGGAAAGCAGTGAAGAATTTTAAACAAGAAGTGACATGACCCGAACTGTATTTTTGAAAGACTGCTCTGGCCACTTGAAATGCATCTTAAAGGTGAAGTTGGGGGACTAGAGAGATAAAGGGATAAATATAAAAATGATATTATGATAAAGGCACCTATGTATATATTTTAAGTTGTGTATTCATTAGTGCTATATTTATATGCTATCCTCAAATTATTTCTAAAAACTAAAACTTTGTGGGGACCTGTCTAAAAAGATGAATACAGAGTCTGTCTAAGAAAGAAGAGCAGGGCTAAAGTTAAGGGGGGGGGGGATTTCTGTCTTATAGGAGACCTTTTCTCTCCTGCTTTCTGTGGGAGTCGGTGGAGCAGCAAGAAGGTGGTCAGAGTTCCAGAAAGTGGATGAATGATGGAACGTGGGGACCTCAGCCCAGGCAAAAGAGTAGGATCATTCTGGAGGAGGCTGAGAACGTTTTAAAAGTGTCATTGACAAAGCAACTAGAGAGCAAATCATAAGACATTACAAAAAGGGAGGACGAAGTCTAGGTGTGGAAAACTGGTAGTAGAGAAGTTTAATATCTGAAAGAGAAACTGTTTCTTGCTCAAGAAACAGCAACTTGTTGGAATGTGTATTCATTCCCTAGGTCTGCAAAGGTTCCAAACTTAAAAACAAAAAGTTAGCAAAGGAAAAATTATATCCCTTGTTAAGTTTCTGACATGAGGAATACTAAATGATTCATCAACAATATGGAAACACCAATAATGGCCCCAGTTGATACTACATTATATGCATCTTTTGAAAAATAATTGGAAATGACTCCTGTTAACTAACTCCACGACTTGGAGCAAATCCCTTACCATCTGAGATTTTGTTTCTGTATCAGTAAATAAGAGGCATAAGGTTAGTTCTCATGCCTCTAGATCTCTCTCAGGTCTAAAATGATAGTTGGTTTACTAAAACTCCAGAAAGTCTGGGTGGGTAGGAGGGGGTGTGTGTGTGTGTGTGTGTGTGTGTGTGTGTGTGTGTTTTAGAAGTGGGCCACTTTTCCAAAAGTTTCTTTTGGAAGAACAATATAGAAAGTAAGAAAAGAAGGGAAAAAAAGAACTGGAGAATGAATTTTGTGCTGCTAGCTTTAATTAAGTCAAGGGCAATAAACATTTATTTGGAAACAGTAGCTGTAGATGAGATATTTGTCTGGCTAAGGAGATATTGTGATGTTATGTGTATTGAGAAACATAAATGGGAGAAAGAAAAGAATGGAATAACCCATTTATCTAGAAGCACGTCGGGTTCTGAGGTTGGCCACACATGTACTATGTATATAGATCTAAGAAGAATTTAAATTTGGAAAAGCTCACGATTAGGGGTTTCAAGTACAAAGAATAGGAGTGAAGGGGCAAAAATAATAAGCCGTATATTATTTGCTTCTTATAGATGATGCACTTTCATGCCAACAGCCCACGTGATTTCTTTGTGCTCCTTCCCCTGGGCTGATACAACCTTGTGCCCGGGTACCAGTAGTCACAAGCACAGCATGGGCTGAATTTCAGCCCCAACACATCCTCTAGGGAACAGCCCACAAAATCTCTGACTTTACTCAGCGACGTGCCTGAAATAGTGTTCCCCATTTCTGCCTGGCAAAACCCTGCTGACCCTTCTTGAACCCAGGTTGAATGTCACCTCTTCTGTGAAGTCTGCTTCAATCTTCTCAAGCAGAATCAATCTCTCCATGTATTGTTTCTCAAGCATTTGATTATCCTCTTAGGATCCTGCTTATCACATTGTACCAAAGTTTTGTTTGTTTGTTTGTTTTGCTTTGTTTTAAGTTTTCCTTCTTTGCTGAGTCTTAAACTCCTGGGGGCAGAATTTCGGTTTGTTCTTTTTGGCCTCCTTGGCACCTCATGCAGTTATAGTCACAGAATAAATATGTAATAATCTAGTGCTGAATTAATAATGCATGGTTGAAATTATAGTTGATAGAAAGCAAAATAGGCAGAAAAAGAGAAAAAAATAAAAACAATTTTAGAGAGTTCTTCATTGAAGACAGAGGTGCAAATATGAGGTTCAATAGGAGAAGACTCGGAGAAAGAACTTTTAAGATGGTTGGTCAGAAAGAATAAAGCAGGTTCAAAGAGAGGGAGAGAATGTGAAGAAGGAAAGAAAAATAGAGAAGCCAGCAATTTGAAAGGTAGAGACATTCGGAACACAAGCAAAGATGGGGCTTAGAGGGAGGAACTCAAGAAAAATCCCAGAAAACAAGCAAAGGGGGTCATTAGTGGGACGTTCTGTCTCCACCACAAGGTTGGAGACATACAAGAAACAGGAAAGTAGTGAGGCCCAGGAGAATGGCCAGTGATAAATAAAGAAAAAAAATATAGATTTTGAGGATTAGGATTAGTTGGTGAGTTTTTGTGGGGCTGAAAACAAACAATAAGTAAGAGCAGAAAAAACGAATATTCACAGTAGTGAGTTCCACAAGTATAGAGGACCATTTATAAAACCTCATAGGAGTAAAAGCTCAAATTATTCTTGGAAAACACATATGACAGAAAAGGAAGTGTTATTCATTGGCTTTACAGTGGGTACCAGGTCCAGCACTGGGTACTTTGTAAATTTATTTCTTTAGACTAAAAGCATTAATCCAGGCCTTTTCATACCCTAGAAAAGAAAACATATAAACATGGTCTTTTACTTCTTCACACATCTGACTAGAAAATGGACTATAACAGATGTCAAGTGAGGGGCAAGAAAGGAACAGGGGTTAACATTTATGCATGGACTATTATTTTAGAGGATTTGTGCTAGAAAAAGAACCCATATGATAAGAAAGTTTAAAAAGAAAAACAAAATTACCTAAAAAATACTAAAGCTTCTAAGGAAAGAGCTGTTCCTCTAATGGGTGGGTTTCCTACTGAATTTGGAAAGAATTAGTTTGATGGCACGACCATCTGTCATTTTTGGCCTCCCATCATCTGATTCCCTCTTTCTTTGGGGAAATACCACTTTGGTGATTCTGGAGGGAGGTAGGAACTCACCTCCATCTACCAACAGGTGGGCAGATCGTCCTTTCCTCTGTACCCTGGCAGATGGCACAGCTCAGCTAGCCAATACCCCTGAACTTGAGGTCTTTAGGGAAGGACATAAAAAAGCACAGTGGCAGCAGTGGACTCCAAAGTCCAGCAGTGCCCAAGTACCCTGCAACATTATGTCTTGACCAATGCCCCCAAGGGCTTTGACCAATTTTAGACTCTCCTGGTGCTTGTGCCTTCTCTAAACGTCCTTCTCTAGCCTTCCTCAAGTCTCTGAGCTACCTGTTACCCTTCCAATAGATTGCTTTCCTGCTTAAGTTTGCTTAAATTAGTTACCAAGAAACCTGCCATAGACTGAATGTTTGTGTCCTCCTCCGCCCCCCGACCCCCCCACCCAAATCATATGTTACATCTTAATGCCTAGTGTGATGGTATTTGGAGGCAGGGCCTTTGGGAGGTGATTAGGTCATAATGGTGGCTCCCTCCTGACTGAGATTAGTGCCCTTACAGAAGAGGCCCCAGGGAGATCCCTAGCCCTTTAACCACGTGAGGACACAGCAAAAAGATGGCTATCTATGGACTGGGAAGCAGCCCTCACGGGACACAGAATCTGCCTGCACCTTGATCTTAGACTTCCAGCCTCCAGAACTGTGAGAAATACATTTCTGTTGTTTTCAAGTCACTCAGTCTATGGTATTCTGTTACAGAAGCCTAAACAGACTAAGACAGAACTCAACTGATACAGCAACTTCCTGGCAGTAGTGATTAAAGAAGTTTTAGAGAAATGAGAAGTTCTCATTAGATTATTTATTTAATAAATATTTTTGAGCAAGTATTATGATTCAGGCATTATATTATTATATTACATTATATATTATATTATATTATATTATATTATATTATATTATATTATATTATATTATATTATGGTCCTGAGGAAATAGAGCTGACTAGGTCATTAGAACCCTGTCACAATCTAATGAAAGAGTCAGATATATAAACCATATTTATAATACCACGTATGTTAGATCTCGATGTGTAACAAATTACCCCAGATCTGAGTGACATAAATAGCAAACATTTATTATCTTACAGTTTCTGTGAGTCAGGATCTGGGAGCAGCTTAGCTGGGTCTTCTGGCTCTGGGTCTCTCACAAGGTTGCAAGGAAAGTGTGAGGAATCTCAGTTAAAGGCTTGACTGGAGAAGAAGCCATTTCAAATGGCTTTTTGATAGTGTTCAGTTTCTCGTGGGCTATTGTCCTGAGGGCCCCTGTTTCTTGCTGACTGTTGGTCAGAGGCTTCCCTCATTTTCTTGTCATGTGAGCTTCTGCATAGAGCAGCTCACAAGATGGGGGGTGGCTTCCCTTAGACTGAGCAAGCAAGAGAAGCCAGAGAGAGGGCATTGTGTTACCTAAACTTAGACGTAGCGTCCTGTCATTTCTGCATATTGTATTTGTTCAAAGCAGTTCACTCGGTGAGGCTCACACTCAGGGGTTGGGATGATACCTGTGAATGCCAGAAGGCGGGGTAACTGGGAGCACTCTCAGAAGCTGCCCACCACATCATGTAAACACACAGCATCTTCAGGCACATGGAGGCTCATGGTGGGGTCCAGGTGAGGGCAGGAAGCAGGGAAAAGGGGGTAAGGAATCAAGGAAGGCTTTAGGGAAAAAGTAAAACTTTAATGGAGTCCACGCAAAACGGGTTATTGAAAGTGTTTCTTAAGAATAATCAGAGAAGGATGCAGGAAATTCGCACCCCTTAGCCCAACAGGTTATATCCTGTAAAATCTTCTGCCAGAATTTACACTGCCAGATTGCAAGTAGTGTGAATTATTAGCTGACACAACACTCAGCCTGCAATAAATAGGAGAAAGGGGAAAGGTACTTATTCCCCTCACCAGAAGGGAGATAGGTATAGAGTTTCTAGGGAATATCCAGAAAGAAGGCACTCCCCATAACAGGGCATGATTTAGTGTTAAACCAGCAAAGTGTAGGGTTTGACACCCACATGCATAAGACGGAGATTAAGAAATGTGATTGGAGGAACTGGCCAATTTGAAAGCAGGTAAAAATCATTAAAGAAGAAAGATATGATTGATGATGTAGGCATGTTTCTGTACCAGCAATATAAATCCACTTAGAAAACCATGCAGTGAATCGAAAGCCAGTCCATATATCTAGTCAATAAGAAAAAGGAAATAATCTCGCAGAACTGAGTTCATATGCAGCTGATGCATCAGAGGAGAAGGTAGATTGAGACTTCCAACTGTAATGAATATTTGTAGAGGGTTAGAATACAGAGTCAATAGAAAATAAATGCAGAAGCACACTGGTAAGAAAGAAGAAAAAATGGGGAAATTAGGGAAGGAGTCCCCTTTAAGATCCTAAGGGTATGTTTGGGAGAAAGAATCATTCAAGACAAAATTAAGAAAAGAGACTAGAGGAAGGCAAGGGGAAAATAAAAACCTGGGAAATACAGGGGGTGGGGTCCCTGTGGAATGGATGCTGCCTCATCAAATGTTTTTAATTCCATTTTTTATACATAAGTTATAACTGGCAACCTCTGTTGAGACTGTTTTTTTATTGCCTTATGGAAAAGCAAGGCCAACGTGATTAAAAGGCAATGTATTCTCTTCCCAGGGAAAGGGAGCTGGGAATGATGAACCCAAGGCTTTTCTTCAGAGTGACATTTTTATGTTACAATTTTAATAAAAAATAAAGAAAAGGAGGAATAAGAATAGGGAAAACATTTTAGGTTTCATGTTCTTTGCTTTGAATGATGGTGGGAGGGTTCAGTGCCCTTTAAAAGGAAGAGAAAAGTGATCTCTTAGAAAAGGGCAGGATATGAAAACAACAAAATAGCAATACGAAAATTTTCATGTGGAGGAATCTGAATACCCCAAATGGATAATACTATATAGATAACCTAAGAGAAAACTGTTCAAATAATGTAAAGTTTGAATGTTATAGGAAAAAAATGATGTGAAATAGAAACTGATGCATTTTGCAAATATGTGGAGTTTTTAGGGTTTGCACTGGTTCATATCAATCAAAAAGAACAAATGTGGATTTGGAAACCCATTGGCCAAAAGAAATAAGATATCTTTTTTTTTTTTTTTTAAAGAAGAGAAAATCCATGAATACGGACCAAAGAACTATATATAAAGAAATTGAAAACTCTGATAGGAACTGTATAGTTAAAATTTTTCCTTTGAAAGAGTACTGACTCTCACCCATTATGAACTGAGCCTATGAGGGTCCCAGTGTTGAGGGTCAACAGTGGTGTATGTCTACATGGTGTCAAAGATGAGACAAAGAATGATCACTCTTTCTCTGTTTCAATATTGGTATCCAGTAACCTCTCCATTTATATTTTTATCAACCTGATGAATTTCTTTGCAAATTACCAAGAATGGAGTTATGACTATGAACACTGAGAGGACTTCATATGGTCTAATAAATAAAAAATAGGGAAAAACAGAGGCTAGGGAAACTTATAGTCAAAGAAATTTATGTACTTTAGAATTTGGGATTTTGTATTTATGAGAATGAAGCTATCAAAATTAAAAATAGTAATCCTGGCAGTGTAGGCAAATGAGAATGAACTGTCTATACAAAGTTAAAGCTTGGGTGATGTGACATCCTTTCATCAGAATTCTCTATTAATTGATACCTCTGCATGTCTTCATTATTGTGGTAATGAAGGTTTACAAATATTAACTGAAAGATACCAAAAATTTATGAAGTACCTTCTGAATCAACAAAAACAGTTTCGGTGCTTTTTGGTAAAACTTCACAGATAAGTGAGTTTATTGTATTCTCACTCTTTGAAAAGTGTTAGCTCTTATAATACAGAGCATCCAGTTCCAACCTGCAGGATAGCAACCAGCTTATTCTATTTAACTCTGAACAACTTGCGAACATGTCTGAGAAAAATCCTTACACCTAAAAATTATGGTTTTACATCGTGCCATTAGCATATAATATATCTTACTATATCATAAAAAGTCTATAATATGAACATCTCCCTTTTTCTGAAACCCCTGCTTTATAAGAACTACTGTTGTACCTTCATAGAATTCTAAAGGAAAAAAATTCTCAAAAATTATTTAAGATCAAATGAGATTACAGTGTTTGCATTCTTTGAAAATAAGATGCAACAAAGGGATGATATAGATCATCATTTCTTTTAAAGAAGAGGAATTTTATTCATCTGTTTATTCTGCTGCCAATATATCACAGCAAAGGGGTATCTACATAATTTAAAAAATTAGCTTATAAATAGCTAGTGCTCACAGATGGTTACAATTTTCCTTTGCTATGTATAGCTTCTAACTTTTAAATTTGATTTTTATTCTTTCTATTAACTGTAGTTACCGCTAATTGGTATAGTGTTTCTTTTAATTATCTCCAAATTTTAGTGACCAATATTTTGGTTTTTTCAAACTGTAGTGTTAACCAGATATTCTGGTATTTTAGTAATAATTAAAATTTAATAATAATTGTTAAATTATGCCAACCAATCTGTTTTCAAACAAATTTTTTGTATACAAAAAATCACATATAGAATTTTGAGGTATAAAACAAATTACATGTTCTATTTCAAATGTGTAAAATTAATTTACTTGTGTGTAATATCTAAAACTTTAAAAATATTTATCCATAGGCATCATTACTTAGAGACATATATCATAAAAATTTTATTATACATCTTTTTAAATAGAAGAAACATATTTGCTATTGTGTTATTATTCCTTCTTTATTTCATTATATATAAATCTTATAGCTCTGATTACAGTTATTTTAGTTTGTGCCAATAAGTTCTATTGGCAAACTTAGCAACACTTAAAAAGACAGATTCAATTTCTATCATCTGGTTTTTTTCTTTGCGATCTCTTTCAATGGTACATGCTCATTTTTTGTTAGCGGATCTCTTACTTATATCCTTAAATTGTTTAGAATTCTCAGATGAACACCATCTGGTTTTTCTAATATGATGCAAAATATATCTATTTTCTTGAGATGATGCCTCACCTTTTAAAGATATCTTCAAAAGTACCTTTTGTTATTTGCAAATATCATTCTAGTGTAAGCTCTCTCTTTTTTTTTCACATCTTCTATAGTAAAGAAAGAATCTTTCCGTGATTTGTATTGTTTCAGTGGATTAACAAGAACCTTTGGGGTGGTTGTAAAAGCCTCAGAAAGAAAAGATGACAGTGACAAACACTAAGCTTTAAATGTTTCTATACATGTTGTAATTAAATTTTAAAAATTTCACTGAATTACATTAGTGTAGTACAACATAAATGATGTATACTGTGTATTTTTAAAACATTTCTCTCTTGATATAGTTCACAAACAAAACAGAAAACTAATAATTCATGTATATCAGAAAGTATAAAAGGGGACTTTAATGATTCACATTTTATGAAAGAATAAAAGTCAAGTTAATGAGACAGTGAAAAAAACATTGAAAACAGAATTTATTATTCATAATGGCAAAATAAATTTACTGTGTTTGTATATTTAGTACAAACTGTTCCATGTGACGTTCTTAAATGATTTTGCAGTATTACTGCCAGTATTACTACCCATTTCACAGATTACGAAAAGAGGTGGGAGTTGGTTATGAGTATGTGGGATGGATATCAATGACATTGAGGATTGCAAGGTGGACAAGTAAAGGAACTGGGGACAGATAATAGTTTCTGTGTGATAAAGACACAGCCTCCCCATATGTATCGGTGATATTTTGCACTAATGTTGATAAACATCTGTCAACAAATGTTAATTTAAAAGCCTCAGATATTGTTCTAACTTTAATGTTAATATGCTAGTATGTATGTGTGTATATAACACATATACTTTGTTTTATATATAAAAACTTTGATATTTTAAATATACACACATATATACATACACTTACACACTAGATTCAGATGGCTTTTGATGGAACTTCACCCCTTCATATATCTTTAAAAGGCCCATCTAAGTGATCTTCCTTAAAAGGATGCTTCTGGGAAAAAATACGGCATATTACTCAGGCAGATACTACACTTAGATTTGAAGTAAACTTGCAATACTTAGAAAATCTGGAGCCAGTCTGTAGAACAATCTCAAAATTTTAACATGAAGTTGTTACATAGTATAGATATGTAAAAGAAAGTAAAACGTATGTTAAGGATAGTTATATAGAATCCTGAAGAGAGTATTTTCTTTATAATTGGTTTAGACTCCAGATTGCAACTTTGACACTATGACTTAAAACTTATCAAAGAGATTTATGTTTTGCAACTGACATTTTAAATTGAAGATTTACTTTTGCTAGTACCTAATATGTTTTCTATAATTAATTCCTTTGAGGTCAGGTTTCATAGACACAGAATTCCTTTAACATTAATCTCTCCTTTAGCAATATCTTTATTGTTGGATTAGCAGTTGAAAAAAAAAAGTTAATCTTTTTCAAATGAGGTTCTCAGTTCCAGGCATTATTTGTTTCACCAATGCAAGACTTTCTTAAAAGTGCAAAATATTTCAAATGTGGATACTATGAAGCCAGTATAAGGGAAAAAAAAGGCTGGAAGTTAAATTAATCATGCATTAATAAATGGAAAGTTTAATTATGCATATACTTAAGGTCTTAATGAAGGAACTGAGTAATGGAGGATCTGTCTCATTTTAAA